>NC_071501.1:125375624-126772777 GCF_028408465.1 Anastrepha ludens
ATACACCTTAGGCAGGGGTAAGAAGGTTATTTCGGCAAAAAAAGCACGATTTTAAGAACTTTTTAAGCAATACAAATAGTTTTAGTTTATTCAGTAAATTTCTTTTCCATTTGGAAAATGTTTTCCTTAACTTTCATTGCAAAATATTAAAAATTGAGTGACAGTCAATCTCTATGGATCGATTTTTGGTTTATGTGCGATCTACAGGAGCAACCATGTGTAATTTCACCTAACCTAACCTGATGGTAAATCTCCGGAGGTCCATCACAACTTGCAACATAACTTTTTTATTTAATTTTTTTACGCCCTTTTTCGGTGTTTGGCCAAGCTCTTGCTCCTATTTGTGGCGTGCATCTTGATGTTGCTCCACAAATGGAGGGACGTACAGTTTTAAGCCGACTCCGAATGGCGGATTTTTTTATGAAGAGTTTTTTTCATGGCAGAAATACCCTCGGAGGTTTGGCATTGCTGCAGAGGACCGACCGTTATTAGAAAACAAACTTTTTCTGTCATTTGGTATTTCATGCACGGAGGCTCGACCCTACGCACCTCCGAATGGAATGGGAATGTCCCAACCCATTAAACTTGCAACAGAATCACGTGAAATTAAAAACAAATAAAATGCATTTGTTAAAGGAGATGTTTCTGGAGGTATCCCTGGGAGGTATATTTCTTGATTTTGCAATTTTTTGTAGCACTTGAAAAAAACGATGTTCGAATTTATATCCGACCAAGGACTGTCACTTCAGCAGCATTCCCCGTATATGTGTGGAGAATGCTCATGCTGCTACAACAACAACACCCGGCCTGGCTTTAACTCCGTACATTTTGCACCGATCGACTTGAGATTTCAGCGCAATATTCTTGAGATATTTATTATACATTCACTTAAAAAAAAATTAAAAAAGTTTTAATACTTTAACACCCATTAATGGCATTGGATTTTTTTAAAGATCTACCAACTTATTCAAAATAATAACATTTTTTGAGATATTTTCAATAACGTCCAGCTCACAGGCAATTCTGTCTTGAGCCGAAATAAGCCAAATTCTATGACCAGCAACTTTTTATGGCGAGGCACTTTAGCGAACATTAATTCATATGGACGTACAGAAGTATGATATGTGTATGTATGTATGTATGTATGTATGCAAGTATTGAAAGATGGGGTATTCACATGAAAGCCAATACGAAAAGGAAGCAAAATAACAACACTTACACATATTAATATTTATTCATATATATAAAAAATTGTTTACATGCAAACGCATTGGTATGTACATATGTGTGTATGCGCTTGTTGTCTTTTATGATATTGTCTCATTGGCTATAACCAGTTTACCTTTCCGATATTTTATGCTTATTTTTCTTCGTTTTTCTACAATGTCTGCGCCTCCGTACATTTCTGTAGGCTTTTGTTACACATACAGCCACACATGTATACATATAAACACGCATATGCATACCCGTATATACTACAAAAGCACATACATACATACATGCGCACATACGCGCGCACACAACAGGTACATTTCTTGTCTACTTATCCAGACTCCTCTTTTCACTTGGTACATTGTTGCGACCGGTTTTTACCTGCTTTTCAGCACAATTTTTCCTTTGATTATTAAAAATAAACGACACTTTGTTTGTCTGTGGTTGGGTTTGGAGCAAAAAGGTGAGAATTTTTGAAAAAAAGCTGGTTCTTCTTATGTTGCTTTGTTGCTTATGCTAATGCTAAGTACTCCCATACTTGTTTTATGTTCATCCATAGGCAGACACACACAGGCAAACATACCCAAGTAAATACTTAAGGGGTTATACGCAGTTATGAAGCAAATAAAAGACGAGTTGTCAAGGATTTATCCTGAAGAAACTTCAGAATATTTTAATTTGAAAATTTTTGGCGGTTATAAAAGCATCCTTCAAGAACGTAACAAAATTTTTTATTTATGAAAATGTTGATTATAGAGCGCGCTGCAGGCGATTTCTGGAACCTCCTTTAAAAAAAGACGATTTACGGTGTAGGTACATCGTAACTCAGGATTGGATTATCTGAAATCAAAAAACCGAACAAATTTTGTTAATATATTAGATTATCTAGTAATTAATCGTTCGGCTAATCAAAATAGTGAATTTTCACAAAATGGCAGCTTTTAAAAGAAATGATTTCGATTTTTACGTTAAAATTTGGCCGTAAATTGATTATAAAATGGAAAATAAGTATCAGATTTACAAAAGGAACGATTAATTACTAGAAAATGTATCTTTAAAGATTGAGTTAAAACGGTTGACCGATCAAACAAGCCGTTTTCGAGATATCGTGTACACCGACTTGAAAAATGCCGTTTTGAAAAAAAACACGTTTAAAGTTTCAATACCTACCTTAAAACGTGCCGAGGCATCTCTACATATTTAGGTATAACTCCGAAAGTATTGCTTAGATCTACTTCAAATTTCGTGCGTATACTTTTGAATATATGTACATTACAAAAATGCAATAAAAAAATCGATTTTTTTGAAAGTCATAACTGCGTATAACCCCTTAAGCAAATAGGTGCATACATACATACAGACATACGTAATAATATAAGCACAAGCATAATAAGCATTTTTACAAAAGGAAAGACATTCCTTTTTATCTTTTCTACGGCCATTAAAAATATTTTACATAAAGAACATAGAATGTAACATCTGAAACCACGTGAATTCTGTTAAATGGCAATGGAGCGAAGTTCGAAGATGTAAAAGTCAAATATTAAAATAACTTCGAAATAATGCGCGCACATTTTTCATATTCTATGCTCGAATTGAAATCAAATAGTCATGATTTGAATTAACCAGCGAACTGGGGAATTTTATTTTAAAAATACTTCACAGGGTGCGTATTTAAAACGAACCGATAAAGCAATGACAAGCATACACTTACATACACACAAACTTGATCAAAAATTCCCCGGAACAACCGGCAGGTGACGCTCTACGTCAACTGATGAGCTCATTTTTTTTTTTGTTAGGCTTGCCACATGTGATTAACATTCCCACCCAAATTTTAAGGCCATTGCTTGGCATTTGTAAAAGTTACGCTGTTTGAGTAAATCTACACGTGTTTTCGATTGTTTACAGTTTTAAAAATAGATTTTGCAACCGCGAGTTTGTTTTAAATTTCGCGTTAAAAACGGATTCGATGGAAATTTTAGAAATGTTTGGTAAGTGTTTCGGTGAAAGAAAAGTTCATCAGAAACCTTAAAATTAACCATCAGACCACAAGAGAGCTGGCAGAGAGTACTTACTTACTTATGGATCCCCTCAGGACATTGTAGTTAATAATTTGGACTTGCGCCATGTTACTGCAAAGTTGATCCCAAAGCTCCTGAATTTCATGCAAAAAAGGGGCCGCATTGATATCTCCAAACACATAATTTCCAAGGCATCAAACGCATCATTACTGGAGACGAGACATGGGTTTATGAGTGCGATATGCAATCCAGATATCAGACGAGTGAGTGCAGAATTCCGAATGAAGTAAGACAAAATAAGTCACGTCGTTTTCAGTCAAAAACGATAGCAACGCTCTCAGTTTTTATGGACTCTTTGTTTGGAATTACAATGGTATTGTACACCAAAAATTTTTGTCAGAAGGTCAAACAGTTAAAATGGACTATTATTTGGGTGTTATGAAACGTTTGCGTGAATCAATTCAGCAATTCGCCAAAAAAGGAAGGATTTGTTGGGAAAAAACTAGTGGATTTTGCACCTTAACAGAACACCGTCGCTCAGTGACATCATTATCCGAAACGAATATCATCCAACAACCATCGAATTCACCTGATATGGCCCGCGTTTTAACAGCCGAAGGGAAGCAAGGAAGGAAAAATTGAACTGGGCTGTGACGGTTATACCGAAATAGAATTTCAGAAATGTTTGGAGACCGGGATCAAACGCTACCATAAGTACGTTGTAGTTGATGGGGAGTACTTTGAAGGCGATAATATCACTTTTGAGGAATGGATTTTTATTTGAAATTTTCTGAATATATTCCGAGAGCTTTTTGACCAAGGTCGTATGTGCGTCAAGCGAAATAAAATAGTTCCATGTTGTACCTTTGCGATTATTTTTATTAGAAAGAAAAATTTATAAGTTATGTGTTACAAAAATTTCAGTTTCTGTATCGAATGCTAATTTTGTATTTTCCACGACGTCTTTACACACCCATGGGCACATAAATAGCACGCGTGGTTTCGGCCAAAATCACTTAAGCGGGTATCGCGCCAATCAAGAAGAAGAAGAAGGTCTTTATATAACGAAAATTTATTACTTAAAGCGCTTAACAGCATAAAAAAGCCACAAATTATACTTTTCCACATTCAGAAAAAAAGTAAAAGAATGTTAGATCCATTTTTCTTTTAAATTAATGCTAGAAAACAAGGAAACGTAAATAGCAAAATTTTAAAATAAATCAAATAAAAATGTTTACGCTTAAAAAATGGTTTACGCTTCTTCTTGATTGCTGCGATAGCAGCTTAAGCTATTTTGGCCGAGTTTAACAAAGCGCGCCAGTCGTTTCTTTCTCGAGCTAACCGGCGACAGTTGGAAACACGAAGTGAAGCCAAGTCTGCCTCCACCTGATCTTTCCAACGCAAGGGAGGTCAGAGCGTTTGTATCCATTCGGTCGACATGACCCAGGCAACGAAGCCGCTGGATCTTCGAAAGGCGAAGCAACCCAGGACTGCTGGTTGTGCGCTGGGTTTGGGAACCGCCACGTAAAAATAACCCGAAATGAAAACGAAGTTTCTTCAGCAACATTGCAGAATCAATGCATCCCTTACGGAGTCCCGGTGGTCTAGAGCTTGAAAATTTAAGGTATTTTCAGGATTATTTACAATAAAAAAACAGAAAACGATATTTACATTTTAAGGCTTTTTTGTTAACTTCTTTTAATATACATACAAAAATGAGAGAAAAAATTTTTAATTTTAATAATTTTAAAAATGGCGTTGAAGTTGGCTTTCCCTAAAAACTGGACCTGGACAGTGTTGCCCATTTTGGCTCTTCTATCTATCTGAAACACAAAAACAAAAAAAAATATTAATCTGTAGCTATCATATGTCCTGCTATTAGAAAAAAAATTTTTGCAAAATGACGCGGTTTTGAATTTGACACTTTAAAAATCGGTTTCTTCAGTTTTTTAATATAAAAACGAAATAATTGAAATAATAATATGATTCCAGTACGGGCGATAGCCATTGATGTTGTGAGCAACATATTAGTATTTCAGATGATTCGGTTGAATAGTTCTTTTTTTTTTTTCGAGATAAATGAGTTTAAAGTTTGAGGTACAGGAGCGCACGGACCGTTCTCTACCTAGTTCATGGGCTGTAGAAGCTATTGTATAATATTGGGAATTTCCGCATGAAAATTTCACAGTATATTCTTAAGGGGTAACACCACTGTACACCCGTAAAATAAACACAATTTTTAAAGAATTTTTTTGTATAGAAGGAAAGGGAAAACAATCACTCTGATTTGGGAAGTTATTACTTATATACTAAAATACAAAACTACAAAGTTTGATCGAAAAATTTTACAAAATGGCGGCATTGGAGACATTTTTGTAATGTGGTTTCTCTTGAAGGAGCTCCGCGGCACGCAGCACAGAGGGTGCAAATTTTAATCTGGAACAAAGAAACATTTTTTTTCTTAATCTAGATAAGAATAGCTAGAGAAACACGTAGGGGATTTAAAAAATATTTATTTTTGTGGAATTAGCAAGCATTTGAAGGAAAAAACTATATTTTGGACTAAAAAAACGGCACTTAAATAATTATAACAATCGTTTAAATTAATCTATCGAAAATCCGCTACGCTCTTCTCTTAAGAAGGTTATTATACAGACGTAGTGAAAAACCTGATTAAAAATATTTAAAATTGTTTGAGTTATGCTGCGTGCCAATTTCAGAAAACGTGTTTTGAGAAAAACGCGTTTAAAGTTTGAAAATTTGGAGAAGTCGTTAGGTAGCAGTCACTAACGCTTGGTTAAAAGCTTAAAATATTTATGAAATAAACTTCGGTAACGTATAAAACTTTTTGTTCTGTATTTTAAAAGGTTCAAAGAATTTTTTAAGCTTATAATTGATTTATTAGAAATGGGATAAATTTAATTAAACTTACTTATTTTATTATAATAATTAAATATAGTAAATTAATTATTATAGCATTTTATTTATCTAGATAATTAAAAATTCCAATATAGTCATCTCCGAGAGTTAAAAGTACAACTCATAGATAAATATATAGATGAATATAAAAAATTTAATTTTTATTATTAATTTTGAAATTTCTACAGTGGGTTACATGGGTTTCGTGGCTTCAAAACTTTAAACGCGTTTTCTCGGAACCGTGTTTTCAAAGCCGGTTGTCAAATTTCCTCGAAAACTACTCAACCGATCTTGATGAAATTTTACACAGGTGTTCGAGATACAATTTGCTCGTGCTTGATCGAAGGATTTTTTTTCAATTACAACTATTTAAAAAAAAAACAAAATGTCAAGCAAATTTGACCGAAATTTTCATTTTTTTGCAAAAATGTTTGCCAAAATTCCAATTTTTACTTTTATGCGGAGTTATGCTGACAACGCGGACGCACCTTTTTTCGAGGGGTCGCCGGAAATGACGTCTCAATGGAGGAGTTTTAATTTTTTTTGTTTTGAAAACTTCAGAAATTATTTTTTAAATATGTATCTATAAGACAGAAGAAAGTTTGAATTAAATAAATAATTTTTTACACAGAAAAAAAATATTGAAAAGAGGCCTTTTTTTACTCGACGAAACCCATGTAACCCCTTAAGATATCGAAGATTCGAAATATCGAAAGGACAAAAAATCGTTTTCTTGAAATTTCTAGACCACTGGGTCACCTTAATTTCCTTCTAAATTTCACGAACGACGTCAAACTACCACTTCCAACTTCACTCCCATCACTAAACCGCAGCTCAATACCATCCATTTATTTGGTTTTTGTTAAAAATATTTTTTTTTGTTCAAAAATATTTATTTCAAAGTCATAAAAAGCAAATCAAATACAAATCAAACTCCGTAAAAATGTTAACAAAGTGACACAGCTGTTTACAATTGATATGACCATTCACAATAGGTAAATTTTGATCGGTCTAGTTATGGAATGCAAAAATAGAATGGAATCGACTCAATCGACAAGAGTCTATCCTACAGCCAGTCGGCATTCGCAATAGAGGTGACTGTCACTCCAGTAGCATTCCCCGAACAATGCTCCAGTTTATGCTTGTAATTGAACAACACGATTAGGCATGAAATATAGTTCTTATGTGTACACGAAAGCTAAGCATCTGAGACCAATTGAATAATAATATTTCAGTTCAAATTGAGGATTAGTTGACCTCTTCCTAATCGGGGTCACTGCGCGGTGTGGAAAAATATTCTTTATAGAGTGGCCAGTCTGAGCGAAAGTAGTGGGAATTTTTTGCGCTCAGTAGCTGTGATCAACACTTCAAATATTCTTATGTAAATATGTATTGTACTTTTATGCACATGGCTTAATTTATCATCAGCACTTCGTGTTTTTTTATGACAATTATTCGCTGGTATACATATTTAGTGAAAGACGTGCATGCGTGTGTTTGTGTATGTGTAGCTTAGAATTTATTTGATTTCAATACGAACACAAGTCATTTAAGAACTAATAAATTCAAGATAGTTAGTTTTATAATCGCAATAAATGAAAGTCGGTCAAGTAATATAGTAATATATACATACATACATACATATGTAGATGTACACACATACATATGTACATAGTTTTGTTTGTCAAAAGCATTGGAGCCACATGTTATTTTTCACGCTAATGCGGCAAATCGCACCTCGCCACTTTGCTCCACTGCAAAGCAACATTGAACACAACACAGCGGCTTGCCACCCAATAAAGCCCAATTTGCCCTTCTAACATTTTCTTATAATATTTCATATGCGTTATCTAATCAGTTTCTAATGTCGGGTAATCTAATCTCTGCTGATAACTGTTACTCATAACTATATAGTATGATTAAAACTATCATTCCTATGAGTACACGAATGGAAGTGTGTGCGCTTGTAAAATGTTTTTAGCAATAACAGCCTTCAGCCTTCATGTGCCAGCTTAGAAAAATTATATAAATGGTCTTTCAAAAGGACGCCTAGGTGCCAGTAATTCATAATTCCTAGATGGTACCTTTTTTATGTCATCTTTGACATTTGTCAACCAGAGAGATGTACAATTTTACACGATAAAAAAACGCGTTAGATTTGCAGAAATTTATTATGAAAATGAGCGACCTTTAAGAACCACATATCAAAATATTCCTCATTTTTTGTGGAAATAATCGTCCGACTGAGCCGACAATTCAGCGGTTAAGTAAAAATTTTCAAGAAACAGGTTCTATCGAGGATAGAAAAAGAATGGGACTTAAAACTGGACGTTCTGCTGGGAATATTAGCCCTGTAGTGTCAAGAGTTGCTGAAAAATCCTCACCATCGACGACTTTTTGGCGGATTTTGCCTGTTATTTTTGCAATATAATTTGAATAAAATTTTGAATAAAAATAGTGAAACCTGAAAGAAACTGAATTTTTACATGTTTTATTTTAAAATAACATCTAGGCGCGTCTTTTGAAAGACCCTTTACATTTATGTTATATTCCAAAGTTTGCACACTTTCACCCTAAGCGAATTCTTTTGTTTTTTAAAGCTTCCTTATATCTTTAAAACTCAGTTTTATTAAACAAACCAAAAAAATATGTAGTTCGAAATCAGGCAGCCTTTTATGCCCTTAAATATCAATTTAATTTAAAAAATTTAAAACATAAGGAAAAAAAAGTAAAAATGTACGAAACACTCGTGTGTTTAGGAGCATTATCCTGCTGATAGAACCATTTTATTGGTGCCTCCACGCAAAACTATTTTAGACTCGTCAGTCCATAAAATACTAAGCCACTTGTCAGCTTTCAGCTGGCATGTTTTATTGCAAATTCCAAGCATTTTGCCTTCTGTTTTGGTGTCAGGAGTAGCCAGAAGTAGCAAAAAAGGTTCAGAATAAAGAGGAATGGGCGTGGAGTTAAATATTAAATTTATTTCATTTACTTGCTTATAAAATTGGCTTAAAGAGTAAATCTTATATATGCTAATTGTAATACATATAGGCTAAATGTAAATAATGGAGGCCTTACGCTAAAGGGCTTAGAAGTAGTCAGAATTTTCAAAAAATTAATTTTTTTTTTTGCATTTTCTATAAATAAATATGTATATAAAAATATTATGTGAAAATTTGAAGTGAATCCGACAGTTATTCAACAATTATCAAAAGGGCGCTCGGGCGCCCCGGAGTGTTCGAGAGCAAGTAGCTAAACTTTAAATGCGTTTTTCTCAAAACTATGTTTTTTGAGCTGGTGATCACTGTAGCTTAAAAACCGCTTGGTAGATTTCAATAAAATTTATACTACTTTGGAAAAACATAGAAAACTCGTAACTGATCGAAGGATTTGTTTTTCTTTATTTCGATTTTCTTTAAACAATTAATTGTCGGTTTTTTTCGAAGATTTGAAAAATATTTCCTGAGGACGCCATATTGTTAATTTTGAAAAAAAAGGCTTCGAGCAGGCACAAAATTATCTATTAATAATACTAATTTCTCTTGTCCATTTAATTTTAGATGAATCTCCAAGGATTTGCGATGATCACCGCAAGTAATTTCTGGAGAAATGAGTTCCACACAAACAGCGATAACTTTTACAATTATTAATTATTATTTTTTAATTTTGCTAAAGTGAAGTCGAAACATGATGTATTAATGCTGTGTTTTTATTTTTGTAAAATAAAGCAATTGACTAGCAAAAAAATAACTATTGAAAATCATCAATTTTTCGGGCCACTGACTACCTCTAACCCCTTAAAGTGTGTGTATAGAGTACTTTTTTATATTAAATTCATTTGGTTATTTTGATAAATATTAAATCACTTTTGCTTTCGATACATTATCCATTAAGCCCAATACACTTCTTGGATTTTTCATGGATTTAATTTATATTTTAATTTAATTTAATATATTTATTATTATTTTGTGGTCATGCTTTGCCTTCAAAATAAGCAGAAAGATTATTTTTCCCCTTATCGGGAAAATACCCATGACCTGCCCCATGAGTTTTAAAAAAAGGGTTATAAGGGGGGTAGAGAGGGTATTCTACTTTCTAAAAGTGAAAACCTCGCTTGTCGGCGGCGGCTTATGAACCAAGACAATGCACCATGTCACAAATCAATGAAAACGATGGCAAAATTGAACGAATTGGGCTTCGAATTGCTTCCCCATCCACCGTATTCTCCAGACTTGGCCCCCAGCGACTACTGGCTCTTCGCAGACCTCAAAAAGATGCTCCGTGGTAAGAGATTTGGCTCAAATGATGAAGTAATCGCCGAAACTGAGGCCTATTTTGAAGGCAAAGAAAAATCGTTTTACAAAGGCGGTATCGAAAGATTGGAAAAGCGTTGGAATGATTGTATCTCCCTAAAAGGGGACTATGTTGATGAATAAAAACGAATTTTGGCAAAAAAATGTGTTTTAATTAATTAGTCACACACATTATTGAACGGCCTGGTATATATTTTATATAATATATTATATAATACATATATATATTTATATATATATTTTATTAAAAAAAATAGCGGCGCAGGCGAAAATTTGGAATAAAAAATATGAATATATGATATATATATATACATATGTATATATATTTTATTCCAAAAAAAATAGCGCCGCAGGCGATTTTTTATTCCAAATTTTCACTAAATTATGAATATATGATATATATTCTTTTTTATATATTAAATATCTATATATAAAAAAGAATAATTAAAAAATTTTGCGTAAAACTTTTGTCTGCGTAGGCGGCCTTCGGCCACCGCTGCACACAGGAGTTTTACGTGAAGCTGAACTGTATTTCGAAAATCATATCGATATTGTATTTAAATATATATATATGAACTCAATATATACACCTTAGAGGTTGTAAACCCGCATTCCCTCATTATTCTAACAAAAAAGAGTGTGTGGAACTTATGTACAGGTATCCCTTGTATAACGCGGTCTTATACAACGCGGTTTCGATATAACGCGATTTGGAAAAATTAGGTTTCAGTACAACGCGAAATTTAGGCTTATATAACGTGAAGGGGAAAATACATAATTATAAAATCTGGTAACACTAATTTGCGTACCACATATTTATAATATGTAATGTATTTTTAATGTAAACCGGGAATTACCCTTTTTTGCCTTAGATAGATAGAATAGATATTAATCTAGCACCTTATTACGAAATTGAAAAGGAGCTTAAAAAAACCACCCACCAAAAACTGATAACAGATTTTGCAATTATAAAACCAGTAGAAGAACCACAAGGTCCCACAACTAGTTTCTTATCCAATAGCGAAAACTATGTTAAAGAAATATCTTCTGATGAAGCTATTGCTCCCCCAAAACGCCCACGCGCAAAGATCTTCGAAGACAGTGAAACAGATTAATTACCATATGAAGTTTGAAGAATAACAATAAAGTTTTTAATAAACCTGCAATTTGTTTTAGTTTGTTTTTAAATTTTTTAATGTGCACATAATTATTTAAATTTTGTTTTTTGAATTTTGAAATATGTATGTACATATGTATTATTATTCATTTCTTGTGTTTTTAATTGTATAAGAAAGTCTGAACTTTAGTATTGAGTTGAAATATAATATATGTATGTGCATCTGCTATTTTGTATGTATTTTATTTAAAAAAAACCTATTGGAACATAACCCCCAAATTTATATGAAAACTATGTTTTAGATAACGCGGAATTACATAACGCGCAATTCTTCTGGAACGTAACTATCGCGTTATACGAGGGATACCTGTACCTATATTGCTTCGTTTTAAATCGCATTCCATTTTCTTTCCACTCCATTCAGCCATGCTTTTCAGTTATTGTTAATTTAGCTGGCGCGTCAAGAGTTTGCAAGTTATAAATGTAATTTAAATTGTTAATTTATGGTATATATAAATAAAAAGTGTTAGAAACGTGTGTGTATGTTAATGTATTGTAGTTTGAATAATTATTAAAATAAATGTGATAAGTGCACTTATTGTATCAAAATTTGGTGAAGGTAAAAGACGAATTTTATCAACAAGTAACTTAAAAACTAATATTAACTGAATAGTGTTGGTACTAGTTTTAGCAAAATAAGCACGAAATCAACATCTCCTGTGAATTTCATTGGAAAATTCGTAATATTTCTCTCAAAACAAGTGAGGGGGGCAGTGCAAGGAGTCCTAGCCCCCTTATCTTCAGTCATTTGCGACCTCTCGTGCGGCATAAGCACGCCTTGAATCCATTTTCTCCTTCTTTTTTTGTTTAATGACATCTTTTAGTAGCTTTGTATTCTCTGCCTATATTGACACCTTTTCCTCTATAATCAACCAATAAGAAGCCTTTTGATTCATTCCTGTCTCTTTTTTGCTGAAATAATACGAACACTCTCGGCACGAATGCTGCGCTGACCTTAAACATAGCAAATTATCATGGAGTGGATATTCGAAATGGTAGTTGTTGTAGCAGTTCGAAGTGATCATAAATGATACCTAAACATTTCACTTTCATTTTTTTCTATTGCAAAACAGTTCTCCAATAATGACTAAGTCGCCAAGTGTCCAGCCAATCGATTTATTGAATATTTTTAGGTATCTTTCATTTCAATAAAGGTATAAATTATTTGTTCCCAAAGGCTACTTAACCCTACTACTAAAGGCTACCTATTTTGCTGATAATTGCTTTAATCGGTTTGTTGTTGGTTACAGCAAAATGAAAATGAACAAATGCACTCACACACACTTGCTTATGTACGTATGTATTTGTGAATAATCGTCAATGAAATTTTTGCGTCGAAAACATATACTCATGCCCATTATTATTTCGCTTATTACCTAACATTATTTCAAAATTTTCACATGAAATTAACTCAGTTATAAAGTGTACTCTAGTATATATGTATGTATGTACATATATAAAAAAGTGTTTGGTTCAATCTAGACTATCTAAATTTGTAGTCTAATTTAGCAAATTTCCTGTAGGTCTCAATGTTTGTTTACAATTAACGCTTAAAGCCAGCAAATGAATTGATACGAAATTTGGCAACTTGTGACTGCGAAGCCAACATCAGCAATGGCACATTAAGTTAGTACACTTAATATATCCAAAATTTATTTATTTTGTTATACCTATATTCACCATTTTCGAGGAACAGGGCTATAGAGTGGGAGATCTAAAATTTACAACTGGCGAGAAAATGTTAAAATAGTTCAAATATTTTTCCAATATGGGTGCCACGCTTTCTTTTTAATTAGCCTAAGTGCTAAAGGGTGGCGGCCGCCGTAACCGAATGGGTCGGTGCGCGACTACCATTGCGAATTCACAGAGAGAACGTCGTTTCGAATCTCGGTGAAACACCAAAATTAAGAAAAACAATTTTCTAATAGCGGTCGCCCCTCGGCAGGCAATGGCAAACCTCCGAGTGTATTTCTGCCATGAAAAAGCTCCTCATAAAAAATATCTGCCGTTCCGAGTCGGCTTAAAACTGTAGGTCCCTCCATTTGTGGAACAACATCAAGACGCGCACACCACAAATAGGAGGAGGAGCTTGGGCAAACACCCAAAAAGGGTGTACATGCCAATTATATATATATAGTAAGTGCTAAAGGGTGACATGTATCAGTTTAATCAGTTCCTATGTACGTAAGTTTTCAGTATATATTTCAATTCTTGTGAAGTCATCACAATTTCTTGGAGACTATAAGGCATGCAAATGAAACCCATGAAAATTAAAATTAAATTTCATTTCATTGAAAATATTAATTTTCAATCAGAGGTGCTAAAGCATTAAAATTTATTAATTTACGATGACGAGACCAATGCGAATTCATTAAAGGTGGTAGCAGCAGGCTGAATTTTTTTGTTTTACTTTCGCCGTGTACATTTGGATATCAACACAAAGTTGAGTTTCGAAACGTATTACTTATGTACATTCAAATTTGTAGTTTAAAAATTGAAATTTGCTAATGAATTTAAATTCAAAAGTTATTATGAAAATTTCATATAATTTCCACCCGACAAATGAATTGATTATTTTTTTCTACTTTGCCTTCACAAAAAAATCACTTCTTTTTTTTCTACTTTGACGTGACATTCTAATGCGCTTTTTTTGTTCTAGCTCTCCTTGTTCTGTTTTATACCACAACTAAAAACCTCAAATAATTACACCCAACAACAAATAATTAATGCTTTTTTACCCAAGAGCCAGACTATCCAATTCCTAAGTAAATTCGGTCGCTGAGTCTAGAAATCCACACACTTTTTTCCTCCTATGTAGTTTACGAGATATCGCCAAGCAATGGTTTTGGATTGAAGAAAAAAAGGCAGATCATAAAAGTGTCTAATATCTGGAGAACCCGTTAACCGTTAAAATTAAAGGTGGCATGTGAATAGGCGGTTAGTATCAAGCGGGTTACCTTCATTTACCAGGCATCCCGTATGTTAGGTATATCGGGGCATTTCTAGATAGGAAGGAGTTTAACCTACTACAATATCCTAAACGTAATTTTTCCAAGCTAACGCGGGTCTCACGAGACAGCTGAAGCTCTTCATCTGCGGTGGGAGTGGTTGGACTCCGACAACGGCATTTGCAGGTCGAGAGCTTAGGAAGGTGGTAAGATGCTTCCGATGAATATAGTTCAATGTCTGGCTAAATATATTGGTATTAGTCCTGCTTTATGGAACTTCTATTTCTATACTCTTTAATCAAATTTGTTTGCCAATCGAATAGAATTCGTTTCGTAAAGCTGACTCACACTTACAACTGCGTTTAGAGGCATAGATTTTCAAACACATGCAACTTCAATTGAATAAATATTCGTAGAGCAGCGAAAGGCCATACAATGGAATTTGTATATGTAAATATTTGTGGATGCAAGGGAGAACAATATTGCAATTAGCACCAGTTCAAAGCAGTATTTGAGCGTTTTTAATTAGCCTGTCCGCTATGGTCATGCATAATGAGGGCTTGGAATGCTTACAGGTGACTCATGATACAAAAATTTTCCACGTCGCACAAAAAAATATGAACTATTTCATGAAAATTATTGTGGTATTATATATATATATATATTATATATATATATATATATATATATATAATTGGCGCGTACACCCTTTTTGGGTGTTTGGCCGAGCTCCTCCTTCTATTTGTGGTGTGCGTCTTGTGATGTTGTTCCATAAATGGAGGGACCTACAGTTTCAAGCCGACTCCGAACGGCAGATATTTTTATGAGGAGATTTTTCATGGCAGTGTAGTATTGTAGTATTACTTTTATAAATTTGTTTGTAGTATTCCTTTTATAAATTTAAAAACATATAATGAAATACACAAATAATCATACAAAACTAATTAGGTTTAATGAATTTCTTTAAAATTGTGCATTATTCTCATCTCAGTTATAATAAAAATAAAATAAAAATATTATTAAGTACTTCACCTTTGCACAAAACAAAACCCTAAATTTACAAAGAATTCGTTCTAATTCCTTGACTTTGGCTGAGAAAATAATAACCAATTTTTAAAGAAAATATTCTCATCATTTCGATATTTAGCAAACGGGAGCGTGGCATTATTCTGTATTACAAAATTCTGGGTGACAAAATTCTGTAAATTGCAAAAAAATTCTGCTTTTTAAAATTCTGTTTTTTTAAAATTCTGCTTTTTAAAATTCTGCTTTTTAAAATTCTGTTTTTTTTTTAATTCTGCTTTTTAAAATTCTGCATGTTTAATGCGAAAAATTCTGCTTTATTCAAGTTTTGTGATTTTCGTCATACAAGAAGTAACAAAATAAACATTTATTCCATAAATATACGTATGTATATGTTTAAGCGATAACAATATTTTAGTTTAGCCAATTACAATATTTTTTGGAATTCTTTTTAAATATGTAGTGTGACTTAATTCATTTCTTTTCTTAATAATTCTTCGCAGCTGTTCGTTTTTTTTAGACGAGTTCTACGCAAAAATACTGTGGATTGCGTAGCCGGAGTTGGACTGATGAGGGTTATTTTTTTGAATTCCACGCGAAAAGAAGTTCTACGCAAAAATACGGTGGATTGCGTAGCCGGAGTTGGACTGATGAGGGTTATTTTTTTGAAGCGCGACCGAAGGCCGCCCACGCGAAAAGATGTTCTACGCAAAAATACTGTGGATTCTATCGAAACTGAAGAAAAAATTATTATTATTATTATTTATTGAATATCTCGAATAATAATAAAAAATAATAATAGTAATAAATTAAATAATTGCATTACCTCTTTAACATTGTTAACATTATATTTTAATACAGAATTTTGTAATACAGAATTTTGAAAGCAGAATTTTAGAAAGCAGAATTTTAATATAAAAAAGCAGAATTTTAAAAAAGCAGAATTTTAAAAAGCGGAATTTTAAAAAGCAGAATTTTGTTTTTAGAATTTTGTACATACAGAATTTCGACACCAACCCTTAGCAAACTGTTCGTTTTGTGTAGGCTATGGCGTATCCGAAGGCTTGAAATCTTTTGTGTAGAACTTCGATACGGAATGGGGTGCCATTATAGAATACTCTCATCATACTCTCCAGGGTACACTGTTATGTGTCTATGATCGCTCTGTAAGGGTACTCCGAAGTTGGTATCTGCAGCTGTTACTTATTTATGTATATACTACAAACAAAGTAGTTATACGAGTTTATGATGAGGTCTTTCCTCGCCCACTACTTTCTAAAATGATGAAGAACGCATTTAATCATATCAGGGACCCAGCTACCGAACTCTCCCAAGGCATTTATTCTTAGGCCTTGGTAGGCCACAATGTTCCTTTAGCTGACCTTCTCAAAGGGGTTTTACTAATATTGCATTTAACTCAACACTGTGAAACTCAGCACTTGACTTATCAAATGTAATTTGTGTTGTTTCTGTCCTTCGGATTTCCTCTATGTAGGTGCACATACACATACATATGAATACTAAGCACCTATTTTGCTAGAAAAAAATTCATTTTCGTTTAAATGAGGACTTTTTTTTATTTTTTGCGATGAGTAATAATTTATTTTATCGATTTTTCTATCGCTATTTCTGCGCATCACGAATGTGTATAGATATAATAGATATATGTAGATGTGTGTATGTATAGGCAAAAAATAGTATAATATATGAGAATGTATTGCATTTATAAGCTGAATGTCATGAGGAACAGAAAAATGGAGAACGCAGTTTTAATAGGATTTTGCATTTGTGTGAAGTCAAAGTGAATTCGTGTATCTTTTATCTTAAATAATTAATATTGGCATTTTCCCAATATTACGGTAATTGACGTCAGTCGGAAATTGTGTTTTATCGCATACAATGTAATTTTCTCATGGTGTATACTCCCATACATGCGCACATACATACATGTGGGCAACTATATAAATGATTTCATAGATATTTTTATTGAGAATAATGTACGGCTAATTGGAGTTATCGAACACAATTAATAAATTGAATTAAAGAATTCTGATTTTTCTCCAAATGAAATTTTAAGCAAAGGCTTGATTATGGGTTTTGTGTATATAAGGTTGGGAAAACAGAAACCCATTATTTTCTCGATAGAAGGCTGCAGTGGTCGATACCTCGTAAAGTATCGACCAAACAATTTAAAGTTTATGCCCGTTGTAAAGGTGAGCTTGGAAAGCGTTATATCTATGAACAGCGGTGCAGCAGATGATTCAGTCTAGAATGGCAAAAGTACATGGCGCAATTCAACAAAGGAATTCCTCAATGATTTTCACTATTGCTATGTTGCGCATTTTTAACTCCAAAGTCAAATCGGTTCTTCTGTATGGCTGCAAAACATGGTTGATGGCTGACTTGGTCACCTACAAATTTAGAACTTTTCATCAATAAGTATATGCGGCGGATTCTGCGCATCTGGTGGCCCAGAACAATCTCCAACGCAGATCTTTGGGATCAGGGCAAGTGGAAATGGATCGGGAATGTCAACTGAAGTCTGCAGACACGGGCATCCGCAAGGTAGCAGGCGGCAAGGTCGTCTAGGTGCATATGGAAGAGAACGCTTGAAAAGCAGATAAAAGTGCTACCGGAAAATTCTTTAAGAAAATTAAAGTCATTGCGAAGTCATACGTGCTGCAAACGTTTTGTAGAAGCCCTATGTTCGTGACCAAAACGAGAATACTTAAAGAAGTATTCAAAAACTTTAAATATTTTGATTCATATTTATTCCAAGCTAAAAACTGTATTAAACATTTTAAAAGGAAAACTTTATGGAAATACTTTAATAGTTTTTCAAATAGGCTGCTTATTTTCTTATATGATTTGCATGAAAATATTTTGTACTACGAGTGTAATTACATTTTTCCAAACGGTCTTTATTTACACGACTTTGAAATAACAATCAATTTTTTACACGAAATTTTCGCTCTTGCATAAAATTTCAACGCGACTTTAGGTATTCTGTAACTGGGTATCAAAAACTGTATAAGCAACTTGAGAAATCAAAAAACAGTTGCTATTAACAGACTTTGTAACAACGGAAAAAGCAACAGAAACCGTCCATATTATTGCTTATTTTTCTTTACTTGATTTACAATCATTGAAATTTGCGAAATCTCTTGGCTCAAAAAATTACTTATAATTTGTTTCAAAATATTCATATGCTCCACCCTGTTGAACTGTCATTGTATCTGCCTGCTCTATTTACCAGGACAGTCAATGAAAATTTATATTTTACCGTTTTTGCAGCAAGAAACCCCTTTTAAATGTTTGACAGTACACGCGAAATGAAAAAGGGGCGCGTGGTCGACCAAAGATGACGTGGGTGCGAACGGTGCGTACTGAAAGCGAGAGTTTTGGTTCCTGGAGTCAAATAAGGATTTATGCATATGACAAAAGACGTTGGCAGAGGTTAGTCTCCGCGCTATGATCTGACTACAAACGGAACATTTTAAAAAATTTGTTCACCAATTTTGTGTAGTTCAAAATCGTAATTAATTTTTGAATGTATCACTCTGAATTCCAAGGAATAAATAAATCATTTTCACTCGTAATTGTTAGAAAAATAATGAATAAAAAGTGTGAAACCTGAAAGGATCTAAATTTTTAAGTGTCTTATTTTAAAACAATATCTATGCGCGTCTTTAGGTTCAAATTATGATTCCGGAACGCTTACTTCACAAATAAGAATTCAAATAGTTATAAGGTATTTATACATAGTCATTATCATCATCACGCCCTGCATTTTAGTTGTAAAGATTATTTTCAACACACAGAAAAATAACTGGTTTCTGAAGTTTAATCTACAGGATGCGATTATACCACAATTTTTTCCAATGCAATTTCTAAGATATCAAATAAGGATGTCGAAAAATGCTTCGATGCACCGAAAATTTTCCACTCGATGCATAAAAAGTCGATGCATCGATGTGTTCTGTAAACTGGCATCACTAGTACTCCGAATCGCCAACCATCGGTTCCTTAAAGTGTTGTGTGAAGATTAAAAAAAATTAAAACTGTGCTTAAATCAGTTTATCCAAAAAAACAACTGAAAGTTCTGAGAATACTTCAAATTTGATGGACCATATAAGGAATGTGCGCAAGGCAACTTATTTATCTCTGCGTAAAAAAAAAAGAGTATCTTCAACAGTGTTCGATGCCTTTAGGGGTTAGGGGTAGTCAGAGGCCCAAAAAAATAATTTTCAATAATTTTTTTTGCTAGTCACATAGCATTAATACATCATGTTTTGACTTGACTTTAGCAAAACTTCAAAAAAAATTCATAATTATAAAAGTTAACGCCGTTTGTTTGGAACTCATTTCCCCAGAAGTCCCTTGCGGTGATCATCGAAAGTCCTAAAATCAATCGGACAAGAGAAATTAGTTTTATTAATCGATAATTTTGTGCCTGATCGAAGCCTTTTATCAAAATTAACAATATGGCGGCCTCAGGAAATATTTTTCAGATTTTTCAGAAAAAAGCGACAATAAATTGTTAAAAAAAAAATCGAAAATTTTGAAAAAAATGCACGAGTTTTTTATGTTTTTCAAAGGCAGTATAAATTTTATAGAAATATATATATATATATATTATATATAGAAATATTTGATTTTTAATATTTTTTCTTTCCAAAAAATTTTGTGGGCTATGAAACTGCATACCCAAAAAAGTTCTAAAGTCTGTTACTAAAAAGATCAAAATAGTGATGAAAATTTGTTCATTTTTTCTAAATTTTAATACTTTGTTTAACATGGTTTTGACTAAAGCATGGAAAATATATTATTGTATATTTATAAAAAATAATGAAAAAAGTTTACTTGAAAACATTGTGAATATTAAAAAGAAATGAGCTCGCGGCAGATTGCAGTGTCGTATAGGTTACGACAGTCGAAGCGTTTCATCTGATTTTGGTTTGAAAGGCTTCCAAGGGAAAGGGTAAAAAAGAAATCCAGCAATAGAAACTTCTAACAATGCTTTCAGTCTACACATACGAGTATATGCATATGTATGTGTAAGTTTTTTTGCAGAATGGATGAATGTACATACATGCATGCGTATATAGTAAACTTTATAACTCCATAGTCTTACGTTGGGTTATTTGAGTACATTCAATACAAATTTTTTCTGATGTACGCAAGTTGGATGAATTGTAAATATTTAACCACAACATCTTATACTCGTACCTTAGCACATAAATGAATTTTCCGTATCATGTAACACAAGTAAATATGTGCATATGTATGTAAATATATGCATAGAGTAGGAAATTATGGGTGTTTCTGGTAATTTTTGTGTGGCCTTATATTTTGTATGAATTCATTATATCACGAAGATGTAACCGGCGACCGGACGACCACATTTTTCCGAGTGTAATTTGAGACTTTCGAAAAGTGTTGCGCATTCTGAGCACTTTCTTACAGCAGAACAGTCTGCGCCAAAACGAGTATGAGTATACTGACAGCCACCATAATTATAGAATATTTAATGAATAGGAACGAGTACCCCACATCAATAATAGGTTGCTCAAAAAATGTAACAAATTAACAAGCGGAAATTCGAATTAACAAATGTGACTTGAAAGTGCTTCACCATTACATCTTGCAAAGGTGGGCAGTAAACTACGTATTTTACCTAAAAAGTACAATAACAATTATTAAGCATGGATTATTTTTATGATCCTGTCATTTTTATGATCCTTATCAGCCTGTAGCACATCATTCAGAAGATAGAGCTCGCATACGCCACTAATTTGAGTACCATACCAACAGAACCAAGGCACTTATTTTTCTTCACTCCGCTTGGGAGCATAGGACCTCCACAAGGCTCTTTCATCGCGCTCGGGGGCTGTTGTTTTTGCGGCGTCCCATGTGACGTCGACATCTCGCAACATCGCTCGCGCAACATCGACCTTCCTCAAGCATTTTTTGACCGACTGCGATCTCTGCTGCCTTGCTGGTTCCAGCCCAATGGCATCCTCGTGATGCTATCTGGTTGCTTTCTATGCGTGTGACCTATCCATCGCCACTTTTTGCGTTCGATTTGCCATGGGATGGGTTCCTAATTCATTAATCTTACCAGCGCGTAATTGCTGATGGTGTTCGGCCGGAATATTCTGCAGATGATGCGGAGGCATTTTTTGACAAAAGATTATAGCCTCTGTGTGACAAATTCCACCGGGCCCCCGTCAACCTTTATATGTCTTGCAAAGTAGCACGAGAGTGAGTTAAGGCCTATAGATTTAGGCAAAGAATATTCTTGGAGGTCTCAAAACAAAATGTATGAATTAAATTTCTTTTTTATTTTGAGTCAGTTGCGTGCTATTATTTGCCTATTCATTTCAAAGTTTTTAAGCTAATGAACATTGCTGACATGAAAGTAAACTGAGATGTAAACGTTTCTTCTAAAAATTGTTTTTTAATTAACTTAAATTTAATTAAAAAAGATATGAAAACATCTGTTTTTTTATTTTTACTGTTTCATTTTCTTCTAGATATTTTGTTTATGCTTAGGACTACCAGTACTCATCCGGGTGACCATTTGGACTTAATTAAGAAGCCATTAATTAATCAGCAACGCAGCATTTGCTCCAGTGAAAGTGAAAGAATTTTAATGTTTACTTATCTAAAATACAGGGTGCGTACGGTAATTGGGGGCATGCATATTTATGGCTCTAACTTCCCGAAACCATTATTTTTATTTTTGCTCTTTTTCAGATAAAACGTGCAGGACTACTACTTAACTAATGAAATGAAGAGACTTCCAGTTATCGTCGCTATATGTTAAATAAATAAATTTAAAAAAATTGCAAATCAACTGATTTACCAATCTCCAATTTTCATAAGTGCGCCCGTTCATAAGCTTCGCCCTGAATGGAAAGCATCAGGAACAAATACGACAACAGCGAGTTATCCGCTCAAAACGCCTTCTAAACAAAATTAAACACCCCGAAGCGCCTGAGAACACCGAATTTAAGACCGCGTAGCTCCCCACACCTTCGTCACCTGGATTACTACAAACGGGGCTTAGTTGAGCCTGAAACCACTAAGCATTGTTATTGCATCATTTCTTCTCTGAAGGCTGCAATTAATACCGTTATGGTCAATGTGAATAAGGAGCATTTGATTCGGGCAAACAATCGTTTCCGGACCCGAATCGAAGTTATTGCAGCTAATAGAAATTTTATTGAATGGTTTTATAGATATATAATACACTAATGCTGTTTAAAATCATGAAGTTTGATTTGATTTTGTTCGAATTAAAATATATCAGTTTTACTCTCAAGTTATCCTCAAGTACCGAACGCACCCTGTATATACCTTTCTTTACCATGTCAATTCTTATATATTGTTTACCGATAATGCTTTTATTCATTATAAAAAAATTTAAACGCTTTAATTTTTATTTTTACAGTGAAACCTCGATATTACAAACAAAGGGGTTGGACAAATGCACCGTTATATTTCGAGTTTTGTATGTCAATAAAATTAAAAAACAAATGATTAAAAAAATGTTTATACTTCATTTTTGAGTTATAGCAGATATTGAAAAATGTCACATGGCAACTTTATATCCGAATAATCAGAGGTATGAGATATGCACGTGACGTTATAGTAAACCGATATTTTAGAAATAGTTAAGATAATATAATATTAAAAAAAAATCACTTGGAACTGTTTAGTTAAATAGCCTGCAGTTTTAGAAGTTATTTTATAAAATACATATACGCAAAATCTATGAGTACCGTTACCTCGAAATTTGGAGAAAAAGTTCAAAACCCGAGCGCAATGTTATTTTTTGTTGAATTTTGGCGTACAGTGTTAGTGTTATTAGTCTTACTAATTCAAATTATGCCGTAAGTTACGTAATAAATTGTTGCTTACGTTACGCGCATAAGTCGGCGAATATTTAATATGTATGGGAAGAAGGAAACAAAATTTAAAAGAATAATAAAAGAAAACCGGATTCCCTACAAAACTTGTGGAGCAACCACGAAAAAGCTACCAGCATAACTATTACTCTACTTAGCCCAAAAATACAGGTATTTACGAAAAGAATATGCCATAACTACTTAATAAAACAGAAACATTGCAAATGTTAGTCTTTCATCACGTCATCGCGTCTGTTATCACAAATAACAACCGCCTAAGTCAAAAGTGCCGATTTTATATAGATGTACTTGTATATTATACAGAAGACAAGAACAATAAGTCAACAAGTTAATATGTTGTTTGTAGACTTTGAATGTTTCGCTTGATTATTTTCTTGCTATGCAGTACGGAATTAAAGGGTTTCAAGTAATTTTCAGGGATCGTGAAAAGGAATGTCGCAGGGATCAAATCAATCAACCTACAAGATCTCTATCTGCGGAGAAAGATGAAATATTATATTGCATAAAATCAGGTTTCTGCACTTATTTCAGTAAATGCACACACATTCGAATTTACATACATACATACATACATACAAATGCAAGCTAATGCCAGCAATTACCACAGTTAAGCAAATACAGTTTCAAACTACGCCCATTTAAAACTTTTCATTGTTTGTGAACACCCATTTCCATATGTACGTATGTATGTGTGTATACTTGTAAATAGTATTTTGTGGGCGTAAGCAATATTTGTTTTATAATTAATAAAAATACCAGCGCAAATGCAATTGAATTATTGTGGTATAATGGCTGCAAAACCAGCAACAAAGGCAACAACCTGGGCCAAAGATTTATGATTTATTATTACGAAATATTACTATAGAGGGTTTTTAAAAAATGTATATATGTATAAGGCTACCGGCCGCCAGAGAGAATCTGCTGAGTTCGCAGCCTACTATTTTTCAATAAACGAATAGAAATTTTTTGCTATGCAATTTTTACTACGAGCTGTTTCACACGAATAGCAGTGACTGGATTGTAAATCTTTTCCAGATAAAAAATCAAAACGATTGAAAATATTTTTTGAACATCGTTCGCCTAAATAGCGTTCTGCCCCGACTCAATCTCATTAATCGTCTTCAAGTTCTGCATATTCACCAATAGTTAAAAAATGAAATACCTATAAGCAGTTGCTTCGTATTTAAATTAAATTGAAAAATAATTAGTTACTTACTAATTTTTGCCTTTGTTCCAAAAAATGCCAGGATTATAAGAGAAATCTTAAACCAACATTACCTGGCAGTTGCATTCGTTATGCTACGAAAACACTATATTTTTTTTATAACTTTTTGGCTATTTGTTTAAACACTGAAAATGAAATGAAAAAATTTTCCTTGAGATGTGCTCGAATTTTATATTTAATTTTCCGTGCACGAGGTTCAGATCCAACCACATGGTTGAAAATGACTTATAATTCTTAAACAATAAGGACTGGCGAGCGACTTCGTTTCCTCAATAGCTACAAATTTGACGTTAACGTTCCGATCAGTGCAATTGAAGAAGTGCGGCGTTCGACTCAAATCGCATAAGAAGTGCATGAAATGTCACCTTGTACGGCTTGTGCATGTTTCATTTACTGTTACATTTATTATATCTTAATATTTGCAGGTAATGTTTTTATTAAAACATGTCTCAGCTAACGGAATCTGCAAACACTTTTTGATGAAGAAGATAACTTTTGTAGAGTACGTGAACGAAGAGCGGATGCCTGATAATGACTCTGATCAAATGAGTACTAGAAACAACACAGATAGTGAAGTGGATGCTGATATGCCATCCTCTGCATCAGACAGTGATGACATACCACTCTCGAAGCTGCAAAAAAATATGTAGCTAATAAGTTATTAAGAAATTATGATATTGCGCGCAATTCCAAGCGTTGGCCTCTTACAATCATTCTTCAGAAAAGCATTATTTTTGCGTAAGTTTTTGCACAAGTGGTTTCAAACTGTTTTGTGGTCGATCTTTGGCTACTGGGCGTTGCTACAACTACTAACATGACGGTCAACTTCGTTTATCTTTTGATTTAATCGACATTATCGACATTTTCTTTAAAATCAAAAATGCCTGAACGGAGTCGACGCAACCAAAGGTGCATGTAATTAGCTGTCACATTCACAATTTCAGCGGCCTGGCTTGCATTTTTGCATTTTCGCCTTTATCAAAGAAAAACTGTGCAATGTACAGAATTTTCTCTTTTTGTTGACTTCCATTGTTAACACCCTGTATCTCAAACTGAACGGAAAAAAACAAAGAACAGCGAAAGAATTTTTTAGTGTGAAATGTCGCCTTGACAACGAGCACAAACTTTAAACTGTTTGATCGATACTTTACGAGATATCGATCACTACAGCCATCTGCCGAGAAAATAATGGGTTTCTGTTTCCCCAATCTAATATAAATAAATACGTCTTTTCATTATTAGCTATTAAAATCAAATTTTTACTAGTGTCATCAAATATTAATTTGTCAATTTTATTTCATTCTATTAATGGAGTATGCCAAACTCCACCTCGAATGGCACTTGAAATTTGAGCACCTTGTATACGGAGGGTTAAAGCAAAAATATTTTGAAAAAAAATACTGAAGAAAAAGTTTGGAAACATAAAATCTACAATTTTGTTAGCTAATTTACACTAAAAAATTGCAATGCGTGATGCATTAATATTATAGAATGTTTCGCTTGATTAATTCAAATTGGTACCATCAAAATAAATTTTTTTTTGTAATATAAAAGCTGCTCAATCTGTTCCATAACAAATATACGAGCAAAAGGCTTAAATTAATGAAGTAGTTACTCATCTGGTTTCAAAAATAAATGTAGCAGATTAATGTTTTCATTCGTATTTCAAATATTAAAGCCTGTCACTTTACAGAAATTAAGGTTTCGAAACCAACAGTGAGGAAATGCATTCAGTTTCAACAGAATCGACTTCCTTATACCCAACGTCAGTATAATCCACATACGCAGGTAATAAATGTTTTCACAAACCTAAAGATGTATGTATGTATATGGATTTGTGCAGATACATACATACACATATATGTACATATTTCTGTACATATCTTCATAGTATATGCGTACCAACAAATGTAATTTTTATTGCAAACGCGTTGAACGTTAAAAATTTAAAAAATAAACCTAGAATTCGGACTTGTCCCAAAATTGTGACAACGACAACAATAAGGCGGCAGCCGGGAGAGCCATTTGCAGTACATCAATGCACAGAGAAGTGGTTTGAAATGGTGAAACGAATCGTGTTCATATGTCTGCAAGCGGTATAAGCAGGCCTACATATGCATGTGTGTCCATCTATGTATTATTCGGCTTTGGCTACATATTCATTTATTGTATATATATATTTATTTTTTAGTATGTATGTATGTAAGTGCAACACGCCGGATGGTGTGTTATTCCATGTCTGGCGTGCATACACTCAAATATTGTATTAATACTCACACACACAGAGTTTTGTAAGTCGATGCATGAGTGTAAATACGTGTGCATACGTTTGTATGTAATTTCGCCTCTGTTTTGCTGTATGGCATGACTCATTTTCCATTACCGCACAACCCAATCCAATAAACAGTTTTATTTTTTTTTTTCTGTTTTTTTACTATTCATCGGCTACTTGCCCGACTGCCCGCCGAATGTTTTTTTTTCCATTGTTTTTGATCGAGCTGCTATTAAATTAATTTCTTGCTGCAATAACTTTTTATTCAGTAGATTCTCGTAATTAAGTAAATACGAATGTACTTGGACATGCATACATACACATATGTACTTATATATATTTACAAATAATAGGTGCCTTTCATGTGCATACGTACACACATACATATATACTACACACACACACATACGTAGCACAAGAAAACGCGCGAAGTAGCCCAGCAGCATACTTCGCAGGCCATCTTAAGCCTCACGTTTTGAAATTGAATAAAAATGTTGTTATTCGTTAAATAGTAAAAAAGCTTGTTTTTTCCAGCTGACTGATGAATTGAGAAGGAAAATGCGTTTTCAAATTTATTTCAACATTTTTCTTTCAGAGTTGGAATAGAACCACTGAGTGCAATATCCAGAAGATGGTACTTTGAGAAAACTGCTATTGGCGTCAGTGTCACGAATTTATTTATTTTTTTTTTTTATTTATTTAAAAAGTGAGGCAATTTATCTGTACATAAAATGTAATGTAACTGAAATTAAAATAATTCCCACAAGCATACAAGATGAGGATTAATAGTAGAAATTAGAGACTGAGAAACGGGGACAGTTTAATCACAACCAAATTCATTTTACCGAATCAAAGTAATCGTGAATTACCCCTTTGTAGTTACACCTACCGACCACAGCTTTGATAGATTCAGGAATTGAATTCCAGAGACTCACCGCATTGATGGAAAACAACCTTGATGAAGACAAGTAAGCATACAAACAAAAAACTGAGAATTTACTTCTTGGAGAATTTTGATTTTCAGATTTGTGATTATTAAATTAAACTAAATAATGAAACTAAACTGACGAGTGTTAAATTGTAAAAGCAACAATAATAACACTACTTGTAAATTATTGCTTTTCCTGCCAATGACGCCGTGACAAGAAAGTATGTATGCGTATGTGTATATAATTTCTTCTGCTTAGCAGTCTCCACCTGCTTTTTCTTACTTGTCCTCTTCTTTTTGTTTGTTTATTCGCAGCACTAAAGACACGCCAAATTGGCAAGGCGCAATGTTATATTCTACAATTCTTAAAGATAAAGCTGTGAGACATGGGGGAATCGTTTCCACGGCAGTCGGTTCTACGTTACCGAAATGACCCGAATTTATATCCGGCCAAGGACTGTCACTCCAGCAGCATTCCCCAAAATTGTATACCGAATGTGTATACTGCTACCACAACAACACATTAAAAACGCTGAATAAGTCTTAAATGCTGTAGGACTTTTTGGCAACGGTTACGTAATAAATGATAAAATTGCTGTAATGTACAAATTTAGTCCCAAAAAAACAAAACACGCTTTTAATGGTGCACTTTAAACTAATAAAAGTGGGAATATTTTTAAGAATTATAATGAAATAAGAAAAAGGTATTTTGTATCCAAGACCAAGGCTTGAAAACTTTTAAATTATCTTTCCTTCCTTCTTTTTTCTAACTAAAGCTAGAAAGCTGGTTAGCATATTTCTGAATTGAAAGCTTTGGGTAATTCAATGAAAATATGTTTGCACTAAATACAAATTAACTATTATGTCATGTTGACAAGTTCTTCTTCCTGATTTGAATCTGCTGCTGTATTACCACCTATAGTATATATATGTATATAATTGGCGCGTAACCCTTTTTGGGTGTTTGGCCGAGCTCCTCCTCCTATTTATGGCGTACGTCTTGATGTTGTTCCACAACTGGAGGGACCTACAGTTTCAAGCCGACTCCGAACGGCATATAGTTTTTATGAGGAGCTTTTTCATGGCAGAAATAAATTCGTAGGTTTGCCAATGCCTGCCGAGGGGCGACCGCTATTAGAAAAAATGTTTTCTTTATTTTGGTGTTTCACCGATATTTGAGCCTACGTTCTCTCTGAATTCCGAATGGTAGTCACGCACCAACTCACTCGGCTACGGCGGCCGCATTACCAACTTCTTGTAGTAAAAACTGTAAGCGCAAAGAATATGTTGCTTTCAACAGTTGCACTGTGCAAACGTAATTTTGACTTTACCCAAGAGTGCATAATTTTGGATTAGAACTGATTTTACGGCTGATTCAGAGGTGCTCAGAATCAGTAGCATAGCTGATTTTTGTTTTTTTATTTCTTTTAAGAATAAACATAGGTTATATTGCAATAAAAATCATACAAAATTTAAAAGTATTTAAATTTCAAACTTTTTGGTCTGTAATGCAGTTTTATAATAGCCCATTCAGTTTTATTACAATATTGTGAAAGTTTAAAGTGGCTAAAAATTTTTATTGTTTTTCGAAATTTTTTAAAAAAGAAATTTCGAGCATTCGTGCAATGTGAATGAAAATGCACCGTCAACAGATATTGTATTATATTTAAACTCGAAAGAGTTAATACATGTAGCAGTATCAAATCGTTTTTTTGTTTGTTTTGAAATTTTTGTAAACTGTTGTAATTACATACATAATGTTTAATTTTTTATTTTTATTTAATATTTTTTTTTGTGTTTTAAGGAGGAAGATAGCGCCGTATTTATGAGCATATTTGTGTACAAAAAGCAAAACAACTGGGAACAATTTTGTGGGGGGAATCATAAACCGCATTTTAGCTCCTTAAAACGAAGTTATTGCACTGCTGGGATGTGCACTAAGAAATTATGAAGAAAACCCACAATATCAGAATAAGATGATGAAGCGAAACAAGTGAACTGCAGCGAAAGGCATACATACATTCGTACGTGTGTATGTGTTTGAGTGAGCGTGTTGATTACACAGTCGTACGAGACGCTTATGAAACGGCAACAAAACCAACAACGACAGCAGCAGCGACATCAATAAAAAAGAGAATTCTGTTGATTTAACAAAACAAAAGCAGTACAGCCATCATTTGTACGTGGGTATGTGCACTCACTTGTGTATTTGTAACCGGTACCAAGTACGAATACCAGGCTTTATAAGTTTCAGGCTTGTTTGACGAAAATAGTCTATTAAAAATGTACAGACCAAGTATGATTGCCTCTTTGCAATTAGTACAAACTTGCCTGAGATATCTATTTATTGTGCAAATTCATGCATGTGCATGCATACAAATGCATGTGTGTGTGTGTGAAAATACAGAAAACAATTTTTATATACATCACTGCCGCTTTCGGGAAGTGGCCAGCACAAAGTGTCGAACAAAATATCTAAACATTACGCCATATAGATTCTTAGATGCACAGAAATACTTGCCTGGAACACATACATACATACACACAAGCAGGCGTGGAGGGATGTACACAGCGTGCCGGTAGGTAAATGGAAATAGAAAAGAAAAATCCACTAAAAATTGTTTACCCAACGTGTATCCGTCAGATACTCGTCGAACTGGCCCATGATTAAAATGAAAATAAAGCGCAGGAATAACAGAGAATGAACGCAGCACCATTAGCTGTAGAGGCAGCAGCAACATGGAATTACCATGAATTATGTATACTAAGCACAAACAGAAAATAAATAGTATATTTGAAAAAGTACGAGCGGAGCGAGAAGAAATCAGGAAAAATAGAGAAGTTGAAGCAGGAGCCACACACAAACGAGTGCTAATGCGCACTGATACACAAACACAGTAGCACAGCCTACAAAAAAGGTAAACACCACACAACAGCGCAACTCGCAGCACGGACGAGACGAAGTGGACGGACATGAAGAAAAAACGGTCGGTGGCGGGCAGGCAGGCAGTTAGGCAGACAACTCAGCCATGACGTGTAGAAATAACCTGAAACGCAGCTAAAATTACTACAAACAAACAAACAAGCGAGCAAATTTGTAGCTGCTTCTTTGTATCTCGCAGATACGCGCAGGCACGACACCGGCAGCAAGCAGCAAACGACCAACAACAGCCCGTCACAGCAGCATTGGCAGAAACAAATCGCAAATGGATTTACACAAAACATTGTTAGCATTGCTGCGTTGCCACATTTCGCGCAGCACCATCACCACCACCGAGCACCGAACATACCTAATATATATATATATATATAAATACACACACGCATGCACACACACACACAAACACCTTTCACATTCGCTTCAATTTTACTTTGGCATACAAGCATTCGTGCGTAGCTGTAGCTGCTGGCTGAGTAACGCTCAGTCTTCGTCTGTCGTCTGCCGCCTGCCTATTCCGATTCCGACAACATTTGACGACATTTACCTACCCATACTCGCATTTGTTATTGTTTTGCTGTTTGTTTTCATTTGTCGGCTGACTGGTTAGTGAATCGCTTGGTTGGACGTTGGGTTCATTTATAAATGTGACTGTAGTCACCAAAGTGAAAAGGCAGGCTGACAACAATAATAAAAACAATCGCAACAGTGACAGCCGAAGCCACAGTGTCGAACGAAGGCAGTAGCTTTTCTACTGCTCAACAGAAAGAGGTTTTTGTTATTCATGTGACTCACGCATACATATAAAAGTCAGCTTGGATGCGTGTGTATGTGTGCAAAACAACTCCAGTCGTAAAGAAAACTGAAGAAGGTCAAAGGAAGCAGCAAAAGAAATCCAATTCAAGCGAAGAGTATCTACTAGAAAATTGAAACGACAATTCGCGATAAAGAAGGAATGCGCAGCACCAGCAACTATCAAGCACTGGCTGCCTGCCTTGGAGTAGCTTAAGCGCGCTGTTTGTTTGTGACCAGCAAGGGAACGTACAGGAAGTCCAACTTCTGACAATGCCACTTTGACTCTGTATTGAATCCTGACGCAGCGAACTTTCAGCAACATACCCCTCCATAATTATTACTTACATATGCATGTTTGTGTGTGCGTAGCTTATTGCCTATAGTATATGCAACTGTATTCTAGATAAATATCTAGTAAAGCTTGCTGTACATGACAATGCTACATACACACTTACATACATACACTGATGGACAAAAGTCACCGTCATTTAGTATCTAGAAGATTATAACATCTCCCGCGCCCAGAACATAATGGAAACATAAAAAGTAGTATATTTAACGAAAACTATTATTTATTTAAATTCTAAGGCTAATTCAAGAAGTATTTATAAAAAAAATTGCATATAATGGCTGCTGTGTGCATTTCTGGTGGACAAAAGTCACCGTCATTTAATAAAGTACTTAATCAATTTAAGTGCTAATATTATTTTAGTATGATGTGTGCTTGCCGTTATTTTTGATGACAGCTTGCAATCGTTTGTGCATCGAATGAGCCAGTTTTTTGGTAACATCTGGGCTTATTTTCTGCCATTCCCGTAGCAGCGTTTACTTAAGCATATTTTTTGAGGTAATGTAATGCTCCCGAATGCTCCGACCTAAATGGTCCCATAAAAGTTCTTGTGGACTCAGGTCGGGTGACTGTGGCGGAGTTTTCAAGGTATGGGGAGTGTTGTACAAGACCCACAAGCGAACAATTTCTGCGGTGTGCTTGGGGTCATTGTCATGTTGAAAATAATAGTCTGATTCAATGCCAAGCTTTTGAGCACTTTTTTGGAGATTTTCTTTAAGGATATTCAAATAAAGTCCCTTGTCCATTATTTCATCGATAAAGACGAGCTCTCCGACACCAGCCGCCGACATGCATCCCCATACCATGACTCCAGCACCACCGTGTTTCACAGCTGTTTGAATATGCTTCTCTGCTAATGCATCGCCCTGCTTTCTCCACGTTAAAACACGTTCGTCTGATTTATATATGCAAAATTTACTTTCATTAGAGAAGATAACTGTTTCCCAGAAATCTATTCCCTTGCTTAAATGCTCTTTGGCGAAGGAAAGACGCTTCGTTTGGTTGACCTTGCTCATCTGTGGTTTTTTTCTGCATACTCTGCGTTATAACCAGCGAAACTCAGCGCCCTGCGCACAGTACGTGGCTGAACAACTGTACCAGTGTTTTCCTTTACCGATGCAGCAATTTCTGTTCACGGAGTTTTTGGCTCTTTTTTAACTATTTTTATTATTTCACGCTTTTCACGTTCAGATAGTGCCGGCGGTCGTCCACTCCTTGCCAAATATTTGCACTCTGGTTCATCTTTAAATCTTTTTATTATTCCAGTAATAGTGGTGCGTGGACGATTTACTAATGAGCATATCTCCCGAATGGTCTTGCTTTGATTGTACGTATTTAAAATAATTTTTCTCTCTTCAATTGTGGTTTCTTTCCTTTTTTGATTCATTTTTAACAATCACGCGGCGTCAGTAAATTTTTTTAATTAAGTACCGTTATAGAATGTATACAGATCAGTCTTAAAGCTACCATACTAAACGAACTCACTAAAAAGAGGAGTCAGATTGGCTTAAATTTTTGTTAAAATTATTTTAAAAGACAAGCCGAGCTGACGTGACGGTGAATTTTGTCCTCCAAAAAGGTGACAAAAATATTTTATTTTTCATTTTTCCAAAAATGGACTAGTAAGAGAAAGATATTTAAACTGAAATAGAAAATAAATAAATCAAAGTTTCTGGTAACTATGCTACTTTTTATGTGTCCATTATATTCTGGGCACGGGAGATGTTATAATCTTCTAGATACTAAATGACGGTGACTTTTGTCCATATGTGTACATACATAGATAGAAGTAAATATTATCCCCAACTCGTATTTCCTTTAGTGCCACATCAGCTGCTACGCTACGCTCGACGCTGGCGCTCTGCTGTTGCACAGAAAGCAGCTGTTGTGTTGTGTGTTCTTGTCGTTCTCGCTGATGGCAGTGATGGTGATGCAAATTATAGGCTGAATGGGGTGAAATTGGCGTGTGGAATTTATTTGAATGAATGAGTGCCTGTTTGGAATTGTTTTTGATAAGAAATTACTTCGGCGCCATTTCGTTTCTGGCTCGTTCCACGATAATATCCAGCAATCAAGCAAAATGAAAATAAACTTACAAATTCTAGTACTTGGTTACGATATTCAAGACCTGCGAATAAAGCGAAATTGGTAACACTGAACTCGTTTGAAACCGAAAACATTGTTGTCACATTGATGTGTTGTGTCACAAAGTAAGAAAACACTTTTATGCTTTGATTTTACGTTTCATAACTTGCGCAAAGATGGAAGAAAACTTCTGTAATGAAAATTGAGATGTAAATGTTGAGGGACGCCAGCAATCCCTTTAAAAAGGATGACACGATCAATGTACGTAAATTAATGCTGAGACGTCTCGGCCAACTGCAGCCAGAAGAAAGGCACATACGTTCAATCCAACCCAACTCTATCTTGAGTTTAAAAAGAGCACTGAGTGTGGATGAGGTACTAAGATGAGCAGAGGACAATAGAGACCATGAGGTCGAAGCGTAAACCTCGAAGTAATCTAAATCTAACATCTAAATCAATCTTTACCTTAGGAAGCAGCTTGCGCTTGCTTAGTTTTGTTTTGCAGGTTCTTTAAATCATTTAAGCCTTGGAAACAGCGTCTGATTTTGCTGCAGAAGTTCTGGAAAGGGAGAACACTGTTGTTAGTGTGTTGTAAGAAATTCTAACCTGCCCACACGAATATACAGCATTGAAGCAAATTTTAAGAAGATCGAACTGCACACGTTTTAGCTGTTTATGTACTTATTTTTTTATACTCGAGCACTTTTTTTCGATGGGTGCCAGGGTGAGATCGAAGCGGTATTTAACCGATTCCTAAATATCAGTTTCGTTTGCTTTTGATAGACCCAAAGTCTTTGGAAGTCAGAAAATAAGTGTTATCGCCTTTATTTGTTTATGACATCATCAGTGGCAGTATGCTCATTTTTTTGGAAAGAACTAATTTCAATATTCCACCACCTTTCTATGATGCTAAATGTCGAACGGTATGTAAGCAAAATTTAGTATATTTCAATGAAAAGTTGGTACGCACATTTCTCGATGTTCAAGGTAGGTTGGTACTGAAAATGGAAAAAACCGGTCAATAACCACGCGAACTGCCATATAACGATAATTTTCAAACAAGCAAATGGCATGACATCTTTGTTATAAATAAAGTAAAATTACTCATTTTTAGTACAAATAAAGAAAGAAGTATATCGCAGTTAATATTAAAAAAAATGGTGCCACGCCCTCTTTAAGACAATGTCTCGATAACGACTTAATAAGCCTCACCAAATGTGAACACATATTGCTCCCCAGGAATCGGACAGAAAAGTCCATGTCCACTTTTTTATGTTAAGACTGAATTTCCATTCATCCAGCTGATGCTACAACTATAGAAAGCTGGCCGTTGGAAGAACGCACACCAAGTTTCAGCCAGATCGGTACATTTCTTTGTGTTTGCCATTCGTTTGTCAAGTGATTCGAAGTCGAGTGATTTTTAAAAAAGTTATTTTCCATTACGACAACGCACCAACTCACGCTTCAGCAGTTGTTTCCGCAAAATTAATAGGAACAGAGTTCCAACTCTCTTCATATCCCCCCTATTCTCCAGAATTGGCCTCGAACTATTATTTTTTCCACAGTTTGAGGAAAGATTTTATTCAAACGAGAAGGTGATTGCAGACACGAATGCCTGTTCTTCAAACTTGGACAAATCCTATTAATTGCAAGCTATCAACAAACTAGAACAGCGTTGGACGAAGTGTATAAGCCTAAACGGAGGCTATGTGGAAAAATGAAGAAGGTTTACCCAAAACAATTAAGTAGTTTTTAATTTCACACGGGATTTCCAAACGACCCTCGTATATGAGTTGGTTCAATTACAAAAATTAACAGCCAGCCCAAATTAAGATGTACCAGGCTGTATGATTTAAAATAGACAAAATATTGCATTCCCATGGCAGCCGGTTCTACGTTACCGGAATGACTCGGGTTTTCTTTCCCGACCAAGGGCTGCCGCCCCAGTATACTATCCCTGTCTAGTGTACCGTATTTTACCCTAAATCTCTCGTCACAGGAGCAACTCATAGCAGCCAGTTTGCTCCAAATACTTCTCTTCCGGGCTGGCGTCGAACCCAAACCCCGGACCTGAAGTATTCTACTGCTGCATTTGCCACAAACGGCTCCACCCGAACTCCACCTCGGTTAGGTGTAACCAGTGCAACTGGTGGTGCCATCTTAAGACCTGCTCAGGCCTTAAGACACACAGGGAGTGGTCCACAAGGTATGTGGCCACGTGTTGCTCCCGCTCACAGGCGGCCCCCGCCTCTACGGCTACACTGCCCTCAGTGCCGGCACTTCACACTGCCGCCACTAATAACACCTCTACGGTAAGGAGCCCCCAAGAGCAACACAACTCCCTCTCAAACCCACAACCCTCCTGCTCCTACCCCAGTGCGGGGACAAACCAGCGGTTCTTGGTCCCTCGCACAGTCTGCTCCGTGTGTCAGACCGTAGTTCCTCGGAACTTGACAACAGTTCAATGCAATTCATGCAGTGGCTGGTGCCATTTTCGGAGGTGCTCCGGCCTGCACACCACCCGTGAGTGGACACGCGACTACGTTGCCCCCTGCTGCAGAGCTCTGCACCCGCAATCGCCCCCAGTGGCGCGGCCATCAGACAACATCAGACCACTACCCATTTTGCGGAACGCACAGCAGGACCAACGCAGACAACATCACGCATCCCTCACCCCCCGAATTACGACGACACTCCAAGCTTTTGCAACTAAACTGCAACGGACTCACGAGTAAGATTGACGAGATAGTCGACTTCATGAGTCGGTTCGGAATTAAGATAGCTGCGGTCCAGGAGACAAAATTGCACGCTAGCTCCCCCTGATTATCAGGGCTACAATGTGCACCGAAAGGACCACGAGCGAGACAACGGTGGTGGCCTAGCGTTCATAGTACACCATTGCGTGCAGTATCGTCTTATTGATGAAGGCATCGACCGCAGGGACAGCACCTTAGAACGTCAAGGTATAGCTGTCCGGTCAGGCGATGCCGAGCTCGAAATATATAATATTTACATACCCCCTGTCACCTGCTGCCCGGCAGGATATCTCCCCGATATTGGTGCGCTCATCAGGGGAGAAAACCGATTGGTAGTAGGTGACTTTAACGCGCATCACGATCTTTGGCATTCAAGCCTGCCAAATGATCGTAGGGGACAGCTATTGGCAGAGCAGATAGACGATTCGACGTTCAGCACTGTAAACGACGACGCCCCCACCAGGGTAGTGGGCAATTGCAGCAGCTCGCCTGTCATAACAATTGCTAGCGCAGGTCTTATAAATAGCATAACCTGGCGACCTATGCTATCGCTTGCATCAGACCACTTGCCCATTATCATCTCGATCGAGAGACCTGCCGACTTTGTTTCCGCGGATCACCGGTCATACGTCAACTTTAACAAATCTGATTGGACCAGATTTGCGGAATTTACTGAGGACATCTTCGCAGCCCTACCCACTCCCACCGATGTGCGCGCAGGCGAACGCGCACTCCGCAAGGCGATCACAGCCGCCGCGGCTCGCTCCATACCCGCTGGACGGATCCGGGAATTACGTCCCAACTTCCCAGCCGAAGCAGCCGTTATGGCAAACGAGCGTGACCGTCTACGCCAGGCCGATCCCGGGGATCCTCGAATAAAGGATCTCAATTCGGAGATCCGGCAACTGGTCACCCAACATAAGCGCACCAAATGGGTAGAGCATCTGAAGTCCTGGAACTTCACCTCTGGTGTGAGCAAGGTCTGGTCCACCGTAAGGTCCCTGTCGAACCCGACGAAGCACAATGACAAGGTGGATATCACTTTCAACGGTCGTACTTCGTCGGACCCGAAGAGATGCGCGAGCTATTTTAGCCGGCAATTTATACTGCATCCTCCGGTCGACAGATCCAAACGTTGTGCCACCAGACGGTTGCACAAACTGCCCTACAACAGTGCACCGCATACTTTCACCAGCGACGAGGGGACCATCAAACGAATGAAACCATCAAAAGCCATTGGCCCCGACGGACTAAACATGCTGATGCTGAAAAAACTGGGTCCATTGGGAGTAGAATATCTCACTAAGGTCTTCAATCTGTCCATGGTCACTCTCATTATTCCTGATAAGTGGAAATTAGGGAGAGTGGTCCCACTACTGAAGCCTGGGAAACCCGCCAACCAAGGGGAGTCTTATCGTCCGATAACTCTCCTTTCCCCAGTAGTGAAGACACTTGAAGCCCTTCTACTCCCACTCCTCACACAACACCTGACTCCAGCCCCACACAAGCATGATTTCCGTAGAGTGCACAGCACCACCACGGCACTCACCGTCATAAACACCCAGGTAAACCGCGGACTAAACCAAAACCGCCCCTGCGAGAGGACTGTCCTAGTAGCGTTGGACTTACAAAAGGCTTTCGACACAGTCAGCCACGCCACGCTACTAGATGACATTTTACAGTCGACACTCCCGCCAGGGCTGAAGAGGTGGACCGCGAACTACCTGAGCGGTCGTCACTCGTGGGTGATATTTCGAGACCAAACTTCCAAACAGAGAAAAATAAAGCAAGGAGTACCGCAGGGTGGTGTCCTTTCACCCTTGCTTTTTAATTCCTATATTTCGAAACTCCCCCAGCCACCAGAGGGAGTCTCACTGGTCTCATACGCCGACGACTGCTCGATAATGGCGTCGGGCAATGACATTGATGGCCTATGCTCTAAGGTAAACGACTACCTCGCCCGCCTTTCTCGCTTCTTCACTGCGAGAAACTTAAAACTTTCTCCCACTAAATCCACGGCGACCCTCTTTACAACCTGGGCAAAGGAGGTCAAGCTGCAACTTCAGGTGCACGTCGATGATACCCCAACACCGACGGTCAATAATCCCAGAATTTTGGGAGTCACCTTTGACAGCTTGCTCTCCTTCTCAGCGCACACAACCGCTATTGCAACGAGAGTACAGAATCGCAACAAGGTCCTCAAGTCGCTCGCCGGCAGCACTTGGGGCAAAGACAAAGAAATGTTGCTGTCGACTTTCAAAGCAATAGGCCGACCGGTTCTCAACTATGCCGCGCCTGTCTGGTCACCTGGAACCAGTGATACGCAGTGGACGAAGCTACAGACCTGCCAGAATACTGCCATTAGGACCGCGACAGGATGTCTCCTGATGTCCCCAATTCAACACCTACACGATGAGGCCAACACGCTCCCTGTTAAGGAGCACAACAAAATGCTCGGCAAGCAGTTTCTGCTTGGGTGTCACCGCAGGCCTCACCCATGCAGACACCTGCTCGAGCCCGAGCCACCTCCCAGGCACATCAGGAGACACTTCCTCAACTACGTGGACGAGATCCTGGACAAAACAGACAGACCACTCCAGGATCAGACAGTATACAGACAGACCAATAACGACATCCATCGGGAGACCCTTACCACCTTCCTAAGCTCCCGACCCCCGAATGCCGTTATCGGAGTCCAACCACCACCCATCGCAGATGAAGAGCTCCAGCTTCCCCGAGAGTCCCGCGTAATCTTGGCACAATTACGTTCTGGATATTATAGCAGGTTAAACTCCTACCTATCCAGAATCGACCCCGACATACTAAACATATGTCCAGCATGTGAAGGCACCCCGCACGACACTAACCACCTTTTCACATGCCCCAACAAACCCACTCATCTAACACCCCTCTCCCTATGGACCCAACCCGTCGAAACAGCCAGTTTCCTGGGCCTACCGTTAGATGAGCTAGACGAAGACGACCGGTAATTACACTACACTGACAGGGCGAAGATACTGCTACAACAACAACAACAAGACAAAATATTGCCAATCGAAAAAAATAATTTAAGAAAAATTGTAAAAATACAAATTCTATTTACCTATGCAAGCTAATAGAGAAAAAATATTGACCTTTTTTCTATTTGAAAAAAAAAAAAAAAAATTTAAACTCCACACCTCTACAATTCCCATTAAGCAAAAAACGAGTTCTAATTTTTTCAGCATTAGGAAAAGATTCGATATTCTTCTTTTTCAAATTTTACTATAGTTAGTCAAAATCGATTAAATATTTTTATGCGAACACCCAGCACAACTTATTTCTTTGGATGACAGCCTTGCATCAGTAAATATGGGAGCTCGGATGGGATGTCCTATCGCACCCACCATATAGTCCGGACCTGGCACCAAGTGACTATCATTTCTTCCGGTCCATGCAAAGCGCCCTTGGTGATACCAGGTTGGCCTCAAAAGAGGCTTGCGAAAACTGGTTGTCTGAGTTTTTTGCAAATAAGTAGAGGGGGTTTTATAAAGGGGGGATAATGAAGTTGCCTTCTAAATGGCAACAAGTTTGCCAACAAAACGAGGCATATTTGACTTGAATCGGATAACTCTAAGTACGTTAAATAAAGCGTAAAATTTCGATCACAAATACGACATTTCTTTTTCCCCAACCCAATATTACATCGTGGAGCAGCGCATAAAATCAAAGTCGTATTAAATGTGTAGTGAAACTTAAAGAAACAACTTTTGCATAGGATATAAATTTCAAATTTAGATTTCCTAATTCACGACAAAACAACACCAAGCCCTTCAAAAACTTTCCTACCATCAAAGTTGAATATTTTAGTTTACAATTTTTAACGTAGACAAATAAAAAAATGCATCTACTCATACATGGCTATGAAGCTCAACACTTACCGTTTTAAATGTTCTCTGTTTTTTGTATCCTCACGTAATCTCGCTTCGGGTATTTGACCAAAACAAATCTTTCGGGTCTCTTCACGTACCATTTTGTTTATAAAACTTCATGGAGGCGACTTGTTTTAAAAGGGGCGCGCTCCACCCCATTCGGATTGGAGAACGACTGAATATCCTCAATCGTAAAATTCTTTTTCGTAAACACCGTCAATTGACGTTAAGAATCTTTGCTTTGGTTTATTATATGCACTAACACATACACATTGAGATTTACTGCAAAGGAAAGAAAATATTTTTTCAGTATTTTTTGTTTATAGCGTAAAAATTTAATGTTAATTTTATTTGGAATCAATGTAATGTTTTTGTGCCTGGTTAACACCCGCTACAGCTACCCAAATCTTAGCAAAGCAATTTAGTCATTTGTTTTTTAAGAATATTTTTAGGAAGTAAGCCTTGAACGGAATACAGAATGAAAAATTAGCATACCACATACTTATGCACATGTAAAGAGCATTTTGCACATACATATACATGCACACACAAATGCATACAGCTGTGGTGTCAAGCATAGGGATTTCCAAGTTCGAGTTTCTTTCTTAAATTCAAACTAAACTCATATTTTGTATGAGAATTCAATAGCTGATTTATGAGTGATAAACAAGAATGATAGAAAGAAGATTGCGCCCATCAAGAGTGCGTGACGTCACGTTATTCCGAGTTGTGCAGTATTGCCAACCATTTGCTCTTCGCAATAAATTTAGTGCTTTTTTATACCGAAAATGCGAAAATTTTGAAGTTTCGTGTTTGTTTCTTTTTTTTAATTTAAAGCTACCGAAACTTTAAGTTAAAAAAAACTGTATTTTTATACAAAAGAAGGTTAAAAAGGCCACTCCTTGAAGATTTTAGTGCTAATGAAAATTTGTTGCTTCTTATAAAATTTGATATTTTGAAAGTGTGAATTTAATTTTTTCGTGTAATCGTTTCTTCCGGTCATCAATTCTTAGTGGGACATAGGGCATTAAGCAAAAAAATACCAGAAAATACTAAAGAAACCATAATGACATTTTTATAAAAAGAGTACCTTATCTAGTTATATAACCTCAAATATAGCAAAAAAGTCGTTCCCTTAACAAAAGAGTTTCGTTTAACAACAAAAAAAAACTAATAAATTAAATTATACATAACCATAACACATTTATTTAAAAAAACGCACATTTTAAAAATAATTTGTTACACATACAAAGTTCTTTAAGTAATTCAATAAAGATTTGGTGTTTATTTTCCTTAAATGGGCATTTTAGAGCGTTTTTATATCCAAAGCTAGGCAACACTGCAGTAACGAGAGAGAGATTTGACTGCCGAAAGCAGAACACTAAAACACCTGCAGTCGCGGGCACTGCCACCAGATGTTAAAAAAAAAGTAAAGCTAATCAAAACTGAGTGAATTATTTAACTAATTACTAAAAAATTTATATTTTACAAAATTATAAACATTACATTTTAATTAGAACAGGCTAGAAAAATGTCATGAAGAAAGAACTAAAACTCCGAACCTAAATAACAAAAAAAAATGTTAAATCAAGTTACGAAAATGGTAATCTGGTCACACTGGTGCTAAAATCACGTAACTCGTTGTCAAATTCGCTGAGAGCAAAGTAACGGGACCACGATAGGCGCCATCTCATTATTCTTTTCATCATGAGTGATAAATAATATTTTCCAAATATCCCCCTGGTGTTAACTGTTGTGATGAAATTGTCGATGACATTTAGGTCGACTGAATTGGTCTCATAGGTCTCCTATTTTGACATCAGCATCCCCATGTTGCCAAAAGGGAATTACACAACTTGTTTCCCAGAATAGCACAGAACCAATGGAGCTCAAGTCCTTCGTGTGCCATTTCGAAAACCCTTTGGTCTCAGTACAATAGATACAGTACGCAGAAAGCACTGAGCATCCATGCCCTAGCTGCGCTAATCGGTCATTGGACGATCGCAACACACGCAGAAAGTTAGGTTTACCATTTAATTCCCATTGCAGAAGCTGTGGTGGGGACTTTCCAGAGAAGGAGACTGGGTGCTCTTCTTTCGACAGCCTACGCAGTGCTCCCCCTAAATTCAGTCAATATTCTCCATTAAATCAACGGCTGAAGTTGGCTGTAGATATATGCCCGTTGGAGGCCTAAAAAGGGTATCAAAACAGCACATTAGTGCTACTTGGGGAGTGCCAGGCTGGTACTTCAACCATTTCACCTACCTACATATGTATGTATATGTGCATATGTATCTATATACATATGTATGTATGTATGTGCATACTTCGCACCGAGTCGTTCTGAGCTATGTGCGCAAAATTTCGAAAAATAAATCGTTTCACCCAAAATGGCCTTTGTACGGCCGGAGTCATTTTCTTTTCTTGTTTGTATAGGATCCACAATCATCTTCAACAGAATATTAGAAATTCGAATTCTCACAGCATTCATACCCTCTGTTTGACAGATAAGGAAAAACAAAATGCTTCGGTCAAACAGTCGCAATTTCATTTCGGTAACGACTGCAGGAAACTGTTGACTATCGCGTGAATAATGAAAATGCAGTTTCAAAAACGTAGTGTTTTCGAATAAAACTTTGTTTTGAAAAGCAGCTTTTACGCATAATTTGATAGTCCCTGAAATTAGTTTCCGAACTTCCGCAGTTTGACAGGCTTCCTGAAAGCGCCTTCCTTGCGATTTCATTTGTTTATTATTTTTGTTCAAATGTTTATTAAAACTGGAAAAATGAACTAAAGTTTAAAAACATATTATACTGAAGAAAATGTGATTCCAGGGTATGTATGTATACTCGTAAACGTTTCCAAGAATATACCACGAAATCCCTTTTGTTGATTATCGTTTTATTACCCCTGCCAGAGCTTTAGGGAACTGGATACATCTACTTATCTACTTATAAAATGTATGGTGTTGATTGTATGAAGATATAATATAATATGATAGACGTATACATAAGCACATGCATACATATGTGTGTATATTCATACATTCTTATTCATCTAAGATTATAACTACCTATGTACATATGTATGTGAGTAAGATGTGTTAATATGTCTTGCTAGCCAGCAACCGACCATCGACCAACGAGTTCTTACTCTAATTTGTATGGAACAGCTACATATGGACGTACATATGAGTGTACATATGTGTGTACCATATACAAGCATACGTATTATGGATAAACATTCAACTGCCTTAAAATTTAACAGCACGAACAAAACATGTCCAAATGTTGAAAATTCCATATAATATTTTAGTACGGTCGTTCGGTCGGTTGTAAACATATATATGTATGTATACACATATGTACATTAATACAACCCGCTTTGATTGTGTGCATATTCGCTTCGCATCGAAGCCATGTAGATGTATGGAGTCGTGTCTATCTATGTGCCATTGTAAGCATGTGTGTGTGTGCATCTATCTACTCGTACGTACTCGTATACAACTAATGATAATTGGAAATGTGGCAACAGCGCACATATCCAATTGAATAGTTGAAAGCAGCACAATAGAGTAGCGCAGCAACAGTAGTGCAAGCAAAAACTCGATGAAAATTGGCAACATGGTAAAATGTTTTCTCAATATAATTGACGTTTGTTTGGTTCGAGTAGCAAAACTTGCTGAGTATGCGCGAAAGAAAAGGAGAGAATTTTCATTTATTTACCAGGGTAATGTTTATATATTTATATATACACAATATGTATGTGCACATTCGTGTGTATGGCAATGAAGTTCGTGAGCTGCCGTTGTGTAAATTTTTGTTCTGAAATTTTTGTTGCATTTTTTTCTTTACAGTTGCGTGCAAACAAGAAAAGGGTGGCAGAAGTACAAAAAGCATGAGGAGATAGAGAGATTGGAATTGTGTAAGACCGGGTATGGAGTGCGAAGAAAAGCGCGCGCGTACTCATAAGTGCTAGAGCGAGAGAGTTGATTAAAAAGTAAGCAATTTCAAGCATACGTTCAATTCGAGCGATGTCTGTCACCGGCACGGGGTGTCCGATAGGAAATGTGTACGTGTAATACGTATGTGGGTATTATGTGGATATGTTTATATATGTGTGCGAATGTGCACATGTACCATTCATTTGAAGGGAATTCACGGCAAAGATTTTTATAACATTAGAGCTGTCGTTATCGTTGTTGTAAATTTAGAAATGACTACGTATGTATGTATAATTTTAGAGTTATTTTTTTCGTGCAGTGCTATCATCGCCACAGTGGCGGCCTCTGCCTTTGTTGGGGTTGCTTTTTATTTATTTGCTTTTCGGCTTTTCTCATATACACACGCAACAACCACAAGTATAATGATAATACAGAAATCCAAATACACATACATATCCATAAACATATACATACATACGTGCATATGTAGATACAGGGTTTGATTAAAAAGTAATGAGCCTTCCCGCGCGGAGCGTCTGCCAAGCACTTGGACCTTCCCCTTCCACTAGAAACCGGTCCCAGTTCGCTGGCAACAACGGTGCAGTCGACATCGCTCCGCGCGTAAAAGCTGTTTTAAAAGTGTGTTAGGATTTTGCAGTGGCGAAAATGCAGCGGTCGTTGGAGCAACGTTACTCGATCAAATTTTGCGTAAAGCTAAACAAAACGAGTACCGAAACCATTAGGCTACTCAAGGAGGCTTACGGGGACGAATCTCTGTCTAGTGCCCAAGTAAAACGGTGGCACAAGTCGTTCAAGGAAGGACGGGAGGACGTCGAAGACGAACAGCGATCTGGAAGGCCTTCGACGACGCAAACAGACGAAGATGTGAACCGGCGACAGCCGAATTGAATGCGATTCCGGCGGATGAGCTTAAAAAATGTTTCCTGCAGTGGAAGGACCGCTACCAGCGGTGTATTGACGCTCAAGAGTCCTATTTTGAAGAATATTAGTTGTATAAGTCAAAAAGTTTAATAAAACTGATTAAAAAAAAATAAGGCTCATTACTTTTCAATCAAACCCTGTATATACAAAAATATTCACGTAAAGCAGAAATCAGTAAGAAATCTCTTTTTAGTAGTTACGCAGTTGATCTAACTATTTAGAAATGAATGCTACTAATTACAAGCTTTAGGCAAACAAAAATAATTAAAAACATTAAAAAGCTACGTTATTTATAAAACTAATAAGAAATAATTTTAGCATACCTACATACACAATGAAATGAGTTTAGAGTAAACCTTTTTACATTTTGGCGTTCTAAGCGCAGATTAAAGGCTTAACAAATTTTCAAAAAATGCTGGAGTTTTTTTTTTTTCAGTGTAAATTACTGTTCCAAGCATATTTTCAAAGCAAACAAAATCAACATATTTTCAGCTTTTAACTGCTAATTGAGTAAGCATCGCGAGAGTGGATAGCTCAATTTAAAAATAATTGCCTCAATTAAGGTGAATTTTTTTCACATATTTGTATTTACATATGTATATATAGTATGTATATAAGTAGCTTTGGTTTCTGCAAAATATGGAAAGACTGTTTCTGTACTTAGAAAATATAATTTTTGAAAAAATATTTTCAACTTCATATGCGGATATTTTTCATGCTTATGAAAGAAGTACGAATTTCTTTGAAAAATCATCCCTGCATTGATCAGCATAAATAGCAGGGTTGTTTACATCCCCTTCTATGGATATATCAGCAAGTGAATAACATCAATCAAATTTAACTTTCTAACCATTCAGAAACAATTCCCAAAATTAACAATAATGTACATACATATGTATGTGTATATGCGTATGTGTTTGCCCACATTACTATTACTCTCATCTCAGTTAGGGTGTTGTATGTACCTACGTCTGTGTACAGCAACGATTATCAGGGAGTTGCCTCTCTGATAGGCAGCGGCACAATGACTTATGAGAAACCTTCTTCCTTCAAACAGCTGGCAAGCATTTAAAACGTTTACCACCAATCGATATGGGAACTAGTCCAGACAATATTAATTTATTCACAATCAACGCATATTTAATTTTTTTTATTAATTTGCCAGGAAAGTTGATTTTTTCAGTTCTATTGAGACGGTGCACTTTATTTCATAATAAGGTTGATCACTAATAAATGTCTGTATACATTTCATTTCAAATCTATTTATGTATATGGAAGCGAAGATTTGTAGTATATGACTTTTTACTGTTTTTCCTAAGTTTGATTTTTTCGAATATATTATTGTATTGAAAGCAAAAATAGCGTCTACGTCAGTTAATAGCTAATATTAAAAATGTGAAGCCAGTGTGTTAACATTCCGTATTTACATTGTTATACTTGCAGCGAGTTTACCCAAAATCGCAAAATGCCACTTTCTAAACAGTGATGGTATTTACATCATACAATAATTTGTAGAAGGTAGTTTCACTCTCCTTCTTAACTACCTTGTAAGCACTCTGTCAGAACTCGTTTGGTACCAATTTATTGAAATAAAAAACAAAAACCTATTTAACTTTGGAAATATATAACAAGGGAAAGGCAAATTTATACGTTGAAAAATTTTCAAAAAATTATACTCGTCACAAAATTGGAAAATTGGATGGCCGTTTGTGAAGTAAGGCCGTGGTTATGCTGGCGGACATGTGCTCGGCGGACACGAAATGTGTTTGCTCTGTTTGGTTTGGGGTGGTTATACTGAGTTTGTTACAGAGTTGCATTCTGGTGAAGCGGAATTTAGTTTGCTGTATACTCTTCTTGTATTTATACTACTCACAGGAAGCGTTAAAAATGGAAATAGACAGGATAACTGAGTATAGAAAAAATTTCATATTTTAGACAGAAGATCACAGAAATTTTATGGGAACATTATTGGAGCTTAAAAACTGTAAACGTGCTTTATTTTCTTTGCTATAATTTTTCTGCATGGCAACATCACATCTTACGTATATTTGGGTGGACAAAATTTTTTCGCTGTGGGAGTGGGCGAACTTTCTCTTCTCGAGTTCAGAGTGTAACAACAATTCCAGTGTTATACCAAACAAAATTTCGGCATAACCACGTTGAACAACAATTGTCAACGGGTCCGTTTCGAGTCCCATTTCAAGCGCAGAGTTAATTGCGCGAAACAGTCGTGCACTGCCAAGTCGTTCCGTTCCTGTTCACCATCCCGAACGGGATGCAACAATCAGCAAAAACCTAAGCGTTCTATCAAATACATTCTGTAATATAGAAACAGCTACCGGTATAATTGGATTGAAGATTAATAAGGAAAAAACGAAACATATGTTGTTGTCCAAAAAGATCAGATAATACCCTGCACAATTACAATCGGAACATATGGCGGAGAAAACTTTTTCATATTTGGAATTTAAAACAAGTTTTGGCAATTAAGGGGTATCACAATCGCTTCTGAAGACCGTGCAAAATAATCATGAATAAATCTAAAGTCCGACCAGTTTTGCTTTACGGATCCATGCCGTAGACATTAAGTGAAAAGGACAAAGCCAAACTCCAAATATTTCAAAGAAAAATTTTGAAAAAAAATCTTCGGAGCAGCCAAAGCCAACAATGGTGAATGGCGCACAAGATGGCACCATGAACTGGGCCAACTTATAAAGGGGGAGAAACAAATGGATAGGTCGGTCAAGTTACGAGAATGGACCCAATCAGAGCTCGACGAAAAATATTAACGCTAAAACATTTAAGACGAAAGCAAAAGCCAGACGAAGATCAAGTTGAATTGATGAGCAGGAGGATGACATGAGGATACTCCAAGTAAACAGCTGGAAGGAAACAACTGAAGATTGGGTCAAATGGGGACATTTTTTTCAGCAGGCCAAAGCTCACATAGAGCTGAAGCGCCAAGCGATGATTATTTATTATGAAGAAAATCGTGATTTTTGGCCTTTTATTTGGAAACTAAAATATGAGAGAACATGTTTTACGGAAAACATAAATTTGCGTATGCATATATGTACATACTTATGTATGTATAGCTCCAAGTATGCACGTTACAGATGGGCTGGCTTTCCGTTGCAAGTATGTATTTTATTATTATTGGTCTCATATACACCTTTTGCAGCTACTCGTTGTTGTAAATAGTTATTACTATCGTTGGCTTTGCTACAATAGAAAGAAACACATGAACATGAATACACCCGGCAGGCCAAACCTGGATTAGAAAAATAAATGTCAGGCCCCGAACTACAGCGTTTCCACTTGGATTTTAGTAAGGGTTGGTTAATTGGGCGTTAGAAAGAGTAAATTGAAAAGTATGCTTTTGTACTTAGTAGAATTTAGTACTCATTTCAAATTTTCGAAAAAGGTATATAGTGGGGACAATTGGCACCTGCGGGCTGCTTGCAAGTTCTGCAACTCACTTCCGAGTGAATTTAAATGCAATTGAAAATACCACAAAATTGTAAGGTGATAAAAATTCACAAGTTATCTTTGAGGGCAAGCGAAGTGACGCGATTTTATCATGATTCTAAACTCATTTTAAGCGCACCAGTTGGGTACTGGTACATTAACCGGCAGGGCTGATGTATTCGCACACATAAACCCCAAAGCCCCCGATGCCCAGGACCACGCTCGTAATGACAGCAGCGCAGTCGACGTAAACGTTATGTAAAACACCCTGTATGAAAAAAAACAGTTTGCTTTGTTACTGTTACTGCTTTACGTTTTTGTTTGCTGTGCGCAAACGCGCCAAAGGAACACATACAATATACATACAGACGTGCTCAGTAAAAATATAATAAATATATTTATACAAAAACAACAGACCCAAAATCTTGCATTTGCGAAAATTGCAGAGAAACTGCGAAGACGTGAAGACGCGAAGGAAAGATCAAGTATGTAAATAGATTCATTCGTTTATTCATGTTATGGTCCAAGTATTGAACAAGTATTAAAACTAACCGAGCCAGCAAGTGAACTAAATTTCCGGCGACCTGCCAGCCAAGCTTGCTCGTTGGCGTTGCTCGGCTCTGAAGTCGTGATGGCTCCCTGCATACAGCCCGGTACCTCACTCACACACAGTATTCATGTTTGCATCGGAATCACTGCAGGTCTCCAAGCAGCATGTGTAGCCCATTGGAGCACACATTCACACCCACACGGTCCCAGAAAATGTACCATACACACCTTTTTCATAACTGACGTCTGTCAGTGTATGTATATGTATTCGTTTATATGTGCATATAAACATATATGACGATATTCATACATACATACACGTATATATTTAATAAGGCCCCACACTGCCTTGAAAACAATACACGAAAGCAAGCATTCAGACTTTCGGTGTGTACAAGCAGACACACACTCAAGTTCTCTATCCGAGCACATCCATATAAGTGAACAGGTATGCATGTGTACATGTACATGTATTTATATGAGGCTGTGTGTGTATATTTGCGTAAGTGCTATTCATGTTGGTTGGATGATGCACGAGGAGGTGCTGCGGCAATGCGGAGACCTACGCTCGGCAGTGGGGCCGTTTGCTCAACCATCCACTTAGGTGAGCATTCGAGTAAGCATTCACATGCATACAAATCTATGTAAATGTACATACACACACATATATGTATGTATTCATATACCTACAACAACTTATAAGCCGCAGTGAGGCGTTTACGTGGAACTGACACTCAAGTAGAAGTGGCACCTCGTCTTCTTTAGCAGCTGTAGGCACTTGAGCTCCATTATGACCGCAGCGCCTCGCTGCCCGTGTCACCATAACCCCTCGTCCAAATGGAGGCGTATGTAATTCCATCACATCAATTGAATATGCTACAACCACACATAAGTTACACGTCGGTTCACCTTCCCCTCCTCTCACCTCCCTCCCTCCAACTCAACCTTTTTTCTTTGCTGTGTTTGCCTGATGTAGCGAAATGCTAAGTGTATGTGTTTATATATATATATATATACATTTGTATATGTATCAGATTTTTTGTTCTTATTTTGTAGCTAAGCTTTTTTTTTTGTTGCCGTGTTGTTGCGTTGCTTTGGCGCTGTTGGCGCAAGTTGAGGCCGAGTACGAGTACCAACACTCGACTGGCTTTCTCTGGTATTTAGTCGCATTTAATGCGTGTTGGGGCGCGGTAGTTTGTACGAACGCAATGGGCCAGCTCGGTGCTTTCTCGAATATAGATTTCATTTTTGGATACTCAAGAGCTGCTTTTCTAGTGCTGTATTTCTTTAGATTTACACTTGCACTAAAAAGTCTTTCTTTCGATACGTAATTTCCGGAAATTATCACCTTTGCCAGAAAATAGGATCGATATTTAGTTGTTATGTAATATGTTCATATACATATGTGTGTATTTATGTATGTACATATGCATACATTTTTCTTTTCGAAAATTTTAATTATTCAGCTTGAATTCGTTTTGCAGAAGTTCTTCTTTTTGATTGGCGCGATAACTTGGCGCAGAATTTCGTCTTTTCAAAATAAACATGGCCAGAAAGCATAAATATCGTGTGAATATTATTGCATACACATGTGCATGTGTATGTATGTATGTATGTATGTACATAAAAATGTCTAAAAAACAGAACCGAAACAAAAAATTACGTCAGAACTTAGGAACAAAATAAACATTCTTTACGCAATTTTTGTTTGTGCATTTGAGCTTTCTCCCGCTAGTTTTCAGGTGACTAATTTTGCTCTTTGGTGCATCTAAAGTTCTTTTCCGTCACACACAGTTTTCATTTATTTTTAGTCACTCAAAATGTTTTTAATGATACGTGCATTGCTTTGAAACACATGGACATCACTTTTCGATTTTCACGATTTTTTTCTGTAACTAATTTGTTGTTTTCAAATGGTTTGAACGTAGATACGTACATACATGTAAAATGAATTTACAAGTATTTGTACGAATATGTATTGAATTGTCCGCCCTATGCTCCGACTTGGAGCGATAATACATATATGCAAAGAGATGATTTTTTTTTCAAGTCGTTCTTTAGTTCTTAAAAATTTCATCTAAAAGTAAAGGAATAAAAAAAACTAAGAATTTATTGCATTGTAAGGACTAAATGTTCATATATACATATAGACATACATACAAACTTATTTACTATGGACTACGTATACACATCATCTCTTGTTGCTTTCGTTATTTTCACGATTTTGTAACAAATGGAGAACTGAAAAGTCTGTGCGGACTCGGCCTTTTAATATCGCACACACACATACATATATGTAAGGTATATTGAATATTATGAGTGGATCTACTGTGGACCAGATATTCACTATATCCTTAACACTGAACCATAATAAATGAACTATTGGTTGACTTTGAAGCCCCGAAAAATATACGAAAAGAATGTCAAATCATGCGAAGCTAAACCAGTCGCTCTGTCAGAATTATTCTTTTTTTTGTAAGATTACTTTATTGCCATATCAGAAAAGATATTTCGAGCGACAGAAATGAAAGCAAAGTGGAGGGTATGAGGGGAAAAACAACAGAAAATAAGCCCGTTTTTCCTGTTACAATTCCACATAAATATTAGAAAACTTTGTTTTACATGGAAACGTAAATAATATCAAATTTGCCTCATTATGCCCATCCTAGTTAATGGCATAGAAGCTTAAACGATGATAGCATTGGCTGGCTAGAAGAGAAGGCGCTGGAATCACGACTTGTGAGGGCTTCATCATAAATCATGAATGAATGTAAATCTTTCAGCACTTAAAATGTTTCTCTTTGTATATATTTATACACCTGTTAGCGATTAAGTTAGTATAATAACAGAAATGTTAGGCCTGCTTTGTGGCGAAAAATGTGGCTTGACTTGTTGCGTTTTCTTCTTCTCTCGTAATAATTTTGCATTTACTCTGACCTGCGGCGAGCCTGCTAAATGTTTTCTTTTCTCAGCTTATTCATAGAATTACGTGTACCTCTTTCAAAATGTTACACACTTAAAATGTGAAAATAATTAGGCGAAAACTTTAATTGAACCATTCAATTTTGTTATATTCAATGCATATTTTGTGGCAGGACTGAATTTTTTTGTTTTTTCCTCAAATTAATTTGCCAAACTTTCGCAGCGCAAGACTACGGGCCATAGTTGTAGGCAAATTGAAAGCAGATTTTAACGACTTAAACTCTGTTTGAAAATAGCCTTTTGAACTGGAGGTCGAGATATTGAATGCCCGATAAAGATGTTATTTAAAGCAGCAGGTCAACAGTCTCTGATATTGATGAATCTAATAATAACGTGACCAACCATCTGATTCTAGTAAAGTAATTTGCACAAATGTTTGGGTTTTCCTTTCGCTACTCCACTCCAAATATATGTATACTAAATATACGTACATAAGTACGTATTTTTCCTAGAGCTTGTTTAATTTTCTCATTTCATCCAGTATTTTAATTCAATTTCATTAAAATATGTTTAACTTACAACTATAGCTACAGGCCTATGAGTGCGGCAAGACTGGAACTCTTTTTTTTATATTTTGCAAACGAAAGCAACAAGCGAAGTTGGGGATATAACCAAAGTCCTTGGCCCCCTAACGGTTTAAAACGCCCGTACAAAATTTACATTCAAATACCTTTTTTGTTGCAAGGAATCTGGATAAAAGTGCGTAAAGAGCAAAACCTAAGCCAAAATTTAATTAAACAGCTTAAAGGAAATTTAGCTTTATTCAACAGCTGAGTAAAATATAAATTTGTGTTGCATTTGTGGCTTTTGTTTCCCACGACAGTCGGTGCTACGTCAACGGAACGCCCCGGGCCTTTTATCCACCCATGGACTGTACCTTCAGCTCCATCCCAAAATATGCATGTGCAACTATTAACCATTAACCACCTGCGTAAGTCATACGAAATTCTCAATAAGAAAGACCATGCCTTTAATCACACCTACCAAGAAACCCGAAGCTATTTGAGGACATCTACATATGTACATACATATCTACCAAAATTATAAAGAGCTTCGATATAAATTAAAAAAAAGTTAATTCCATTAAAGCGCCTGTTCCGCCCATTGACATTTTGTACTATGAGTATGTAAAGTGTGTGTAAGAATGCAAGTGCATGGCTTATATGAACGACTTTCCCTCATCATTCCCGAAATTTCCCTTTGGCTCATTCATTTTTGTTTTCCCCTCTCGTTTTGGCCTTTTTGCGCGTTAAAAATGTTTAATACTTTCATATTCTTGAGTGGGAAACCTATTAACCCTTTGCAATCCAGTGGTACCGATACGGCGTCCGGCCGATTTGAAGTGTCAACTCGAGCAACGCTGCTATGGCATTTCGGTCTTAACTCAGTTCAGTTAGTCTTAGCGTAGCATTCGCTTGAAACAGTCAAATAAAAATAAATAAATAATTGACGCGTACACTTCTGTTCCCTGTTTGGCCGAGCTCCTCCTCCTATTTGTGGTGTGCGCCTAGATGTTTTTCCACAAATGGAGGGAGCATTTCCAAAAGGGGCTGCAAGGTTTGCTCTGACTGTAGCCTTATTACTGTGGTACGTGTCCTGAAAAACCAAGGCTGCATCTTGGCTATTGTGAAATTAAATGTCACACCAAAACTAATTACAGGGTGTAAAATTTTTAAAATTTTCTTGTTTTCGACATTTAAATGAACAAACTGGTGAAATATTATTTTTATACGCTTGTTTGTTTATAACTGTTTTTAAAGTGCCTGTAAAATATTTACCTACATAATTTGGCCGAAATCGTCTCGAGTTGATGGTTCTCGCGCAAGCGAAAAAGTCCTCGAGTGCTAAGGGTTAAGTCTATTTATGTACAATTTTTGGTTTATTTTCCTCTGGCGTGCATTCATGTTTCACATATGCATGTGTGTGTGCGTATGTAAATTATGTATATTAGTATATACATACTTACATAAGTATGTAACCGCGATACATTAATTTAATATGCATACAAATGCGGCCCTTGTATTTTGTTGAATGCAACACAATATGGACGTGCATTCGGGGATTATTGTATACAATGTGTTAAGTGCATAAGACAAATACGTGGGTATATACATATATACTTGCGTATGTATTTAGTAGATACATATTAATATTTGTGTGTGTGCTTAATAAATGGTATTTATGTGCTTCAGCAGTAACACCAACAGCAAAAACGAGCTCAAGCGTTATATTGAATGTGTGTATGTGTATGTGTACACAAAAGCGAGCGAACCCGCAGTGTGGCTGCAGCCGTAGCTGTGCAGTTTACGCAACACACACATGCAAAAACACCCGCACATAGGAAGGGGTATTTATGGAGCCTTTGCGACAAAACCATTTATTTAGTTGTTGTTTTTGTTATTGTTTGGTTTGTTGTAACCAGCTCCTACATATGCTTGTAATGTTTGGGATTACCTCCCGCCCTCCATAATCCTCATCGTTGATGAACTGTATCGGTAACTGTCGATGTGTGCCCCTTTCGCCTGATGGTCTGCCGACGTCAGCGTCGTCAATTACCCAACAATGCAAAGTGCGCACGGCGTACGGCGCACTGAAGTGGGAGCGAATGCGAAACTGCAAAACTGCCATCCAGCCAGTTTGCGGAAACGAGTGCGAAGTACAATAAAACCAACAAAACATGGTTGTTGCAAGCTGCAACTGTAGTGCATATATAGTCACATACACATACATACATGTACAATCACAAACACCGCAAACTGCAAAGTGGAATTAAAGTAGCGCAAATTATTCGGGCTAACGTTACGAAAACTTTGCCACGGCAGCAGCAGCAGTAGCAGCAACAGCAGCGACGACTGAAGAGCGCCAAGTGCTTGTAGCTGCGCATGGCAGCCATTTCATAGCGCAAATTAAGCAACGTCGAGGCGATTGAATACGTGACCAGCATAGCTGTCGTTGTAAAAAGTCGATTTATTTCTTTATACGCTCTTCGCTGCTCTCGTTTTTTAGCTCTCTGCGTGCAACCAAGCACCGCGTTCCATTTGTTCAAAAATGCCAGCTACCAGTTCGTTTTTTGCCGTTTGTTGCTGTCGCCCAACTTTTGCTGCAGTGCAGTAAAACTAACAAAGCAAAGTGAAAAGCGGTTTAACGTTGTGAAACGAGTTCGTTATGCCTGCTTTCGTTATTGCTGCCTTGCCTTAGTGATCACGGTACATTCGTCATCTCGTTTTCGCTGTTGGCGTATCTCATTCGTTTCTGCTCGCTCACTCACACATGTTTTTCTGCTTGTAACTCTTGTAGCATTGCAGCGGTGAGTGAGTAAAATCCCGTAGGCTCTTTTGTTGTGACGTCCAAAGCCATATCAACACACCAACATGAAGCGGATGTGCATCTGTGCAAGTGTAGGTTTGTGTACTTTTGAAGATAGACAGCTGTTTGTAGCGGCCGCATAGCATTCATTATATCTGCATACATACATAACATGCATGCATACCTATCATATGTATTTGTGGTACCATATTTTTCTACCAACTAGCTGCCTCTTGCGCTGTTACTGTCGCTTTGTGTCGTGCTCGCTAGCGACGAGCTCTCTTTGCGAACTGAAACATGGCTGCAGGCACACAAAATCAACACTGCATGACATCTCTGTCGCACTCACGGCGCACGTATCTGTACATCTCTTTCGATTTCGTGCACTGATGTTTCTAGATGTGTGGACCATAAATGTGATTTGTTTGCATGTGTTGGTGAAACTACAATAGTTGGGGACTATCATCATGGCCGAAAACATCGCTACCTACCATGAGGTCCCCAATTGATGTGTGTGTGTGCGTGTGTGCTGTTAAACAATTGTGCTTGTGGTTGTGTGCATACATATGTATATGCATGCGTGCGGGAGCTGCCAATCTGCGGTATTTATTTCATGGCTCTAACGCTCCGACCTCAGATGACTGTTGCTTCCCTGTCCCCTACTGCGAGTTTTATTTTTCATTCTACATTTGTCTATATTTCTGGCCGAAGACATGAAGCAAAATCTGGTGAAATTCTTGTGCTGGCCGCTTTCGACTCTTGTAGCTGTAGCTCCACATACATAAGTAGGTATGCACATAAGTGAATACATAATCATATGGATGTATGTGTGTGCCTACATTAATGTGTATTTATATATAACAATTTGTTGGTTGAATGTTGGTTAACTTCTTCATTTGTCTGCTTCGCACTGCCATTATATTTACATCGGTACATACGAGTGTATGACAACTACGTTGCCGTTCGTTGTTCGCTCCGACGATCTTTAAAGGCATGTGGCCGAGTCAAATTAATAGGGCTCTTCAACTAACTAATTTTGTATCGGATCATATTCGAGCACGAATTGATGTTCAACTATAAATTGTTCCAAAACTCGGTTTAGTTGTAATGATTTCAGAAACAATAACTCAAAGTTAGTAAATAAAGCTGTTCCATCATGCACGCCGCATATTCTATGTAGCGATACACTCAAGAAAATGTGCAATAAGAACGAAATAGTAACGAATAGGTGATCAGCTTAATTGAGACAACTTATTCGACTTTAGCAATATTTGCTTTAGATCAACTCATAATTCAGCTGCATAATTAGGATGCATCGAATGTTAACTTAATGGGCAAACAGTTAAAATAATACGAGAGGAGTATCAATTAAATTAAAGCGAAAATATTTACTTGATTTTTCAGGTAGATTGACATTCTAGATCAAAGTCCAAAAACCAGCTATTTGCATTTGTTTAATGTGGTTTACTTTCTCATTACATAAGTATGTATGTGTGTATTGGGGGTTCTAACCGACTTTTATTTGTGGAAAACCATTACAAAGCACATAAATTGGCCTCACACACCCGTAGTAACATAATGCGTATCAAGTTCCAACCTCCTAAATCACATAACGTGAGAAATGAAAGGACAAAACACCATGAACTTAAAGCGTCAATAATTACATGACATTTCAAGACGACTAAACGAGGACTAAGACAGAGTTTAATTTTGTGCCTCGAAATCACATCTGCTAAGCAACAACAATTGTGAATGACTGAAATAAAAAATACCCATTCAGAAGTTGGGTCAGGTCATCGAAAGCTATTCAACCTTTTCTAATTAACTTAAAATTAAAATATATGGAATTTATGTTTACGAGATCTGCGGGTTGCTTAACGAAACTGTCTAATCTTTTCGAATTCTGTCGAAAAGGCGCCCTTTTTTTTGACTAAACTTAAATTCTCATTTGAAATACAAGAGCAGCACAAGCATTTTTGGTTTTGGCAACGTGGATTATTTATTTTATTAAGAATAAACTATCTACCTCCAACCAAAGCCAGTCGAATATGCCACTAAAAAGGCAGATTTGTAGAGTTTAGCAGGTAAGCAAGACGAATCTATACAAGGTGTGGTGATGGCACGAGAGCAACAATAATATTAACGTGCATTTTGTTTATACAATTTGGTGTATTTAATGTCAAAATTTCCAAAGAAACAAAGCGACAATAAAGAAGCGTTCCACCACAATCGGTTCTACGTCACCGTAACGAACCGGATTTATATCCGGCCACGGACAGTCACTCAGCTGCTCTAGCGTCCCACCTTGAATGAGTTCGCCTTCCAGGTAAGCCACAATTATCCCTTCGTTGCACACCTTTTGTAAAACCGTCAGTTGGGCACCCAGGTCTTGCCTTTTTCGTCCTGTGAGATGATCCGTTTTAGAAGGTTATATCCATAAAACGTTAGAAAAGTAAATTTTAGGAAGCTACCTAGAAGCTCAAGTCGTTAGCTATAATCCAAAATCGAAAAAGCCAGATCCGGGTGCCCAACGGCGGGTTAGAGTGACAATTAGCAGATGTGACTGTGGAAGTTCGTGAGGAATACGTGTGAGCTGAGCACCAATGATCAATTAACGGGATCCCTGATCGAGATCTGATACAATTTATAATCCCTTCTGTTCGTTTTATTTCTCATCATTAGTTTGGCAGCACAGCCTTTTCTAATTAGTAGCACTGACAAGTGCATGAAACTATATGAAGCAAAACCTTTTATTTCAGAGATAAACTTCTTGTTGAATGAGTTCTTTCGGCAGAAAATTTTAAAACTACGTCATTGGGCATAAACTATGACGCCGATTTTTAGTTTTAGGTCGTTTTCTTGCTTTCATGGCATTTGCTCAAAATCACGTTTTATTTTTGGCAGCTCATAGCCAAGACCTGCGGCCTATTGGTCAAATAAAAACCTCAGGGTTATTTTTGATACAAAATTTACATTCACTAATCGCATTAACTTTATCTTATGCGTTGCTTAGTTTCATTCGGCGGAATAGCTCGGGGTTCTCGGACCCGGGAAAATTGCTTGACACCTCTTTCATGCGTTCTCACCTTGGATGTGCCACTATTCTCATCTCTTATCGGGCTTGATTTTTCTATGCTTAATGATGTTTTCAACCTTCTGAAATCTTGAATAATTTGTGTTAGTAGTCTGTAGAAATCTGTTGTTTAAAGACTTCAAATTAAAAAAAAAATTTAAAAAAATAAAACAAACAAAATAAATAAAAAAAATAAAATACTGAGCTACTGAGCTGGATAGCCCAAGAAAGTACGCTAATTAAGAAACTATCAAGCACTGTTATTTCCATCGTTAAGAAATCATTGATAGCCACGATGGTATCAGTTGCTCGTATTTATTTCATTGCTACTATAAACATTTCCTATATTTCATATTTTTTTTATTTATATTATTTGTGTGAAGTTAATATTTAGTCTGTAGTCTATTTGTTATTAAAATCTGACATCTTACCGATTATTGCATTTGTATACAGCTCAAAATCTTCTTAACACTCTTTTCAGCACTTATTCTCTTGTTATTTTTCACAATTTTCACTATTTATTTAACATCAATTTTATTCAGTTTTTTATCTTTTATATTTACTATTGATGTGAACTTCTTTTCTCCATTAACCAAATTGAAATTTGTTTTTATTTTATTATTTGTAGCAATATCGGAGCGGATTGAAATGTTTCAAGTGCTGCAAATAAAAGAATACAACAAAATTATCTCATTTTAGTCAAAGTAAATGAAAGCATTATATTTATATTTAATTTAAAAAACGTTTTCAAGTTTTTGAAATTATGAATACATATATGTTTGGTTTACATATGCGAAGCTTTAGATATAAATTTTTTATATAATTTTGTGTAATTTTTGATTTATAATTTAATATTATTTTTTTATTGTATTTATTATACGAAAAATAAAAAAAAAATACTATTTTACAATAAAAGGAGCACTAGCTGCCAGGACTTGGGGCTGTGCTAAATTGGCATAAAATATTATTTCAAAAATCTAACTTTTCTTTATAAATAAAAAAAACTTCGTGGAAATTTGACTAAAGGAAAATCACCGGCTACTTAAGATAAAATCTGAGAAATTCAGATCACAAAAGTATTATATCACGGCCTTATATTCAGGTAAATGTAGTAAAATGCAGGTTCGAGTGAAAATTTTTACTTGTGCGCCATTTAACAAATTATTATTTTATTGCTTGAACTGCATGGATGTGAAGAGAACTCACACACACGTATGTATGTGTGGGCACCTACCTACTCAGTTATTGAAATCAATATTTGCATTTTTTCGTACGTACTCAGGCTTAAATAATATTTAAAGGCTGGAAACATTTAAATGAAAAGTGGGTAAGTACTTACTGGTTACGCAGATTTAAAAGTTCTGTATGGACTGTTTTCCAAATATATGTAATTTTCGAAAAACCTCCATGAGTGGATTAAACTGCGATTTTTAGTATGGGTTGTGGTTGTTTATTCGTAGAATCTGGTACTATTTTGCAGTATATTTTTTCTATACGTAAAGTGTTACTTTTTCCACATAACTGTTGAATTTGAATTTGCTTATATTTTTCATTTTCTTATTATATTTACTTGTTTTATGCATTGGTTTACTGAACTTCTTATTTTAATTTTTTTTTTATAAAATTTATTCCCTCATTTTTTACAGAATCACTAGATGGAGAAGATAAGCATATTATTATTTCACACAATTAAATTGGTATGACTATAAAAAAATATTTTTTCAGAGGATTATCTGCCCACTTTTTGCAAAAACACATATACAAATATACATATTTACATATGTATGTACATATATATTTATCTAACGCATATAAGGTAATGATTTTATTGCCTTCACGTTAACATTAGCATTCATGGCAGAAAGCTGAGGGGAAACATTAAAGGGTATATGCTGTATCGTCTTAAATATGAGCGAAATTTCGTAATTGACTTTTCTTTGTAATTACATACATATTTTGTATTAATTATTATATTTGTATTAATTCTTAATTTTTATTATTGTCGTGCTTAAACTTGCAACACTGTTGTTGCCATTGTGCTGCTCACATTTGTGTATGTATTTATTTGCATCGTTTTATTATTGCACTTTTGTAGGGACAAACATCGGTCCGTCGCGCCTCGCGTTTCACCGCCCGACATCACTCCGCCATAGTTCACGCCTCTGGCGATCTGCCTCTCTACCGCACTGCAATGCACCGACACTATTTTTTCGAAGCAACACACGTACAAACATACATGAATATGGCAACGGATTGCATTTCGGCGCGTCGCGTCGCGTCGCTCCGTACCATGCCGGGTCGCCTACACCCTATATTCGCAAGCAACGACCGCCTTACAAACCGTACGTCCTGCACATTTTGCCCGCCGCGCAGCTAGATACCTTTACACATATCCACACTCAGCCATACACACACATGCAATTGCTTACACACATACACAATTTACCTACACAGCGATACACGAAGGAGGTGCCTACCGCGAGAGGCGCGTGAAATAGACGTACTTATGAAAATTGCGTTCGACTCGTTACGATTTTATTTTCATTTTGTTTTATTTACCTATATCCTTATGTAGATTTTTAATTATTTCATTTCTTTTTATGTTTAAACCTCCGTTTTCATTTCATTTTCTATCACCATTCACCTTTTGCTGCTCCGCAATTAATTTTGCTTTTGTGTTTTTAATATAATTCCTCTTGCTGTTGTTGGCGTTGGTGATTGTTGTTGTTGCTGCTACTTCTAATTGCTGCTGCTGCTTTTGTTGTTGTACAAATGTATACAATAAAATCTACCGTATAGTTTCAAGAGGAAAACGCGAAACGAAAACGTCCTAAACATCCAAACTCATCGCGATTTACTCAGTGACTGAGTTCAGCAATCGCTGGTCAGCAACGACAGAGAGACAATTTTATTCCATCAGATACTCGGCAAACAGGGTGCGATGTACACAACCTAACAGTACCAGTGTAATTTCGCAAATAATATATTATCGCAATATAGACAGACTCACAGAGTCACAGCATTTTTCTGTTATTAAGTAGTATAATTTTTAACACAAAAAGTTATCCTTTACACACATATGACTTGTTGTAAATTCAAAATCATGTGCATTGCACCCTGTTGTATCGACCCAGCTGTGTACGTGTAATAACGAAAACACATTTGTGAGCGCTCTGCTATGGAAGTTCTCTGTTGTACGAGGGAGAGAGAGCGGTAGTGAGAAAAGAGGTATCTATGAGATATTTTGCCGCTTTTTAATTTGGATTCATTTTCGTGTTTGCTTGAAGTAGTTTCAGGTATACATTTGCATATACACGAATGTTTTTAATTTTTAATAATTTTCGCTCAAGTTTTGAAGAAAATGATATAATTTTATTAAATAACATACATATTTTGTTTACATTTAAAAATTTATTCGAGAATACAGTGCACTCGCGGTAACACGAATACCCGCAAAGTTGAACAACGTGCTAACACGCACACTTTTTTCTCCATTGATTTCTTTATAACTCGAACAAATGAAACAAACGCTACTCGAAATAAATTTTATTTGAATACAAGGCTTACAATTTGAGTGACTTTTTTTATGCTGCACGTCTGCACACATTCTTAAATAATTATATTTTTTGTAACTAATATGTTTCGTCTGTTCACATCCCGTTAGTTTCGTGCATTTTAATTTTAAGTTTATTGGGCTATTCATTTTGAGTTTGTAATTCATAGTGGGTTTGGTGCATAAGTAAGAATATCAACGTTTATATAAAAACGAATTTTACTGCAAAAATTGTGCTGCAGCCCGTTTTTCAGAGCAAACCACACACAATTGATTAGTCGAACAAATTCGGTTTCTCGCACAAGGCTTGTTGTAATTAGTTTCAGTTAGCGCGAGTGTACTTTATTCTATGGATTTAAGAGAAATGGACATTAATTTATTATTTTGCCTCTCTTTTTATCAAGTCTCTCTCGCTGGTACTACTCGTCACTCTTAGGGGTGGCACACACTATACGCGATTTGTTATGGGACAGCAGTGGTTATGCTGGCACATTTGTTCGGCCAACACGAAATGTGTTTGCTTTGTTTTGAGGAATGGCTATACTGAGTTTGTCACAGAGTTGCAATCTGGCAAACTGGAATTTAGTTTCACCATTGTTTTTTTCACCTATTGCCAACCCTAACTCAAGTACGTATTTGTACTAGGCACAAAAAGCGTTAAAAATGAAAGCGAAATATACACACAGTGAACAAGTATGCAAAAAGTTTTATATTTTGGCCAGAAGTTCACAAAAATTTTGTAAGAAAAGCTGCAACGTTCAAGGAAATGTTTTCTTGCTATTTCTTGGTTGATGATGTGGTCATTTGTGTATGGCAACTTTATATTTTACGTCAGGTTGGTAGGAAAAATTTTGTTCGGTGTAAGAGTCGCAGAACTCTCTTTTCGTATTCGGTGCAACAACAATTCTACGGTGTTTGCCAAACAAAATTTCAGTATAACCAAGGCCTTAAAGGCCCCATATATGTGAGTCGAGTTGTATTTAAATGTGACTCGAATGAGTTCAGCCTTTAACAGATATCCCACCCTGAGAGGGCGCGCTCTTTGCTTTGTAGAATAGGACTTGACTTCGTACTGTTTAAGTTATGTGGAACAATGTCACATTCTTCTAAAAATGGTGCAGGAATTGCAAAACCAAGAATTCGTGTACTCGGTGGGGGAGATGAATACGAAAATGCACAACTTGAGTGAACGGCACCCTCGAAGGCGATTTGCGTCCATTACTAAAACTTAACTTGTTCTAATTATTATTCAACGTTTGTTAATTTTGCTTTGTTTAACTCTTTCGTTTTGGTTTAACAACTTGTTTTTATAAAAACTAGGGAAGACAACAATTTATTCGAAATGCGTCAAATACAAGGCGCATTCTTTAAAGTGGTGGCACTAGACCAACAACAACGTTTGATTGTCAAAGCGAAGTATTGGCAAGTAGAAAACAAAGAACGAATTCGCGTTGTTTCATTCTGTTTTGACACTCACATGGGCACGGCGAAAGAAAAAAACAACCGCACCTTTTTTCGTACGAATCTAGTGATTTTCTTTATTTTAATTGGGAAGAATTCACAACCACCGCAGATCTCTAGTGAAAAACAAAAACCTGTCTGTTTTCTCTGACGAATAAGCATTACTAGATCAAAATATTATAGAAATGTGTAACAACTTCGCACTGTGTACGTTTATTTTCTTTTGTGAATACTGTGAGCCCTGTAACTAACCGTCACTCTGTGCCAAAGTGTGATTATTCGTTGACTACCAAGTATATTACGGTTGTGTGAAAAATTAAAAATAAACAAATTCGTGGCACTCTAATCTGTGACCTAGAATAATACATCCTCAAACATGGCGAGTTTAAAGCAAGATCTAGATGAATATTTGTTGTTGCAAAGCGATCAAAAGAAAAACTTTAGTGCCAAAATCCCACAAATCAAAGTACCTGATTTGGGAAAATTGTTTACACGTTCGGAGGCAACGGAGCCCAGTAATGGTTGGTTGCAAGATACACAAGACAGTTGTTGTCCTAAACTGGTATACTACATTTGAAGTATTTTAGTTATTTTGGATTACTTACATAATTTTGTTTTCATTATAGTCACGACTTCAGCGCATTGTAGGATTTGTTGCTTGCTTGGGACTGGGCGCATTCTGCTTCAGTATTTCTATTTTCTACATACCAGTGTTAATATTGAAAGCCCGTAAATTCGCGCTACTCTATTCGTTAGGTAGTATGTTTTTTATACTGGGATTTTGTTTTTTATCGGGATTTGGTGCCTTCCTCAAGACTGCCTTCTCCAAGCCCCGTATGCTTGTGTCCGGAACGTATACTAGCTCGTTGATAGCAACACTCTACTGTGCATTATTAGTACACAGCACTGCGTTAACGGTTCTGTTCGCTGTGGCACAAATTATTGCTCTGTTGTTTATGATAGTAGGCACTGTTCCAGGTGGAGCTTCCGGCATCAAATTTTTTGGAAAAATGTTTAAGAGCACTGTATCCTCAACAAGTACACTGCCGGTTTAGATCGATCTAAATGCATTCACCATGGCAGTTGGTTCGACATAACGGGAACGACCCGGATTTATATCTGGCCAAGGACTGTCACTTCAGCAACATTCCCGTAATTGTATGGGAATGTTTATGCTGCTGCTGCAACAACAACAACAACAAACGATCATAATAAATAAATTTTAACTTTTCATTCTTTAAGTCGGTTGACCTTTTTCACTTTTGCTCAGTTGTTGTTGCATATATTTAGTAACTTAAGTTTTTGCACAAGTGTATCTAAATTTCTTAACTACTTTAAAAAATTCGACCTGATTTATTACTGAAAGTGACATTTGTGATACCATCGGAAAGATAAAAAAGAGTTTATACATTTAAGATAGTTGATAATTTCATTAATTTCTCTTGTGTTTTATTGTACGTTAATGTAAGAATATAGCTAAGTCTAATCCTCGATTTCACCCAGATATAAAGTTTTATCACTTGATGCAGATAGTATCAAAGGCTCCTTTGGATGGAAATCTACGTCGTTAACACTGCCATTGTGACCAGGCAACTTATACAATATACGCCGGCTAGTTGTGTCCCAAATGTAAACATGACGATCAGCAGAACCCGCAGATATCTAATTATATAAAATATTTATTAAGTGCGATGTGCTTAGTTAAAAACTGAATTAATTAAACTTACTTTGCTGCCATCTGGAGACCAACAACAACGTAATAGATTTTTTTCAAAATTGTGCTGATGCCCTTGAAAAATTTTCACACAACGTTCACTCGGCACGTACGGACGTATATCCCATATACGTAAAGAGTTATCCATTGAATTGGATAGCAAGTATGAGCCGTCTGGAGATAGCGAAATCCCTGTGATTGTATCAGTATGTCCGCGTAGTCTATGTAACACCTGTTGTTGTTTGCGGACATCCCATATTTTTATTTCATTGTCAATTCCACCAGAAATCACTTGCTCACCGGTATCATTGAAACACACCCCAGTTACTTGATAAGGTGTTTCGAGTGTATGGATTGCATTTTTTTTCCGTGCGTCCCAAATTCTTATTGATCGGTCATCGGACCCCGAACAGAGCATTTGAACACCACGGCGTGTGCAATGTACAGTGTTTACAAAATTTGTGTGTCCTTTTAGCCGACGCACTCGCTGACCAGTCACAATGTCCCATATCGCGACGGTTTTGTCGGTGGCACAGGTGTACACATTTGATCCATCCGTTGAGAAATGCGCTTCCAACACCGCTCCGCTATGACCTGACATAACCATAATATTTTCACACTCGCCGTACACATTCCAAACATCTGTGAATAAAGGATATTATTTAAATAAATATTTTTAAGCCGTCTAATTCATCTTACAAATTTGCCGGTCAAATCCAGACGAGAGTAGTAAATCGCCATCCGGATGAAATTCAGTGGTGAAAATTTCGCCCTCATGTCCTTCCAGCAACATAATTGGCGTCATTAAGTTTGATGTACGTCTAACGCCCTAAATGAACCGATTAATTTACGAATTAGTGTAAAGAGTGGATAAACTCAGATGAGCCTACCGATTCTATCAACGCTTTATCTCGGTTGGTGTAAGCAATAAGGTCGCTTTTGCTGCGCTTTGGCTCTTGTGTGGCGAGCACTAAACTTGTTCCCGACCTTTTTGTACCCATTTTTATTAATTAATTCCAGAACAATTGACACCACACGCTTTGACTTTGAAAATAATATAACAATACAGATGTTGCAGCAGAACTAACTACCGAAGGACAGGGCTATCTTAATTGTTGCGTTTCTACCACAGGGTGCACACTAGAATGTGAAAATATTTTGATAGTGCTACCACATTGAAAACTAAATTAAATTTCTTTACAACACATCTACAACTACGATTGTAGGGCAGCCTCATCTTTTGATTACAGCCCCAGTTGACACTTCTCCTGGCATGTTCCCATAGTTTGGTGCCAGCCTACGTTTCCTGATTATTGTTGTTGTAGCAGCATAAAAATTTCTCATAAGTTATGGAGAGTGTTATTGGAATGACAGTCCTTGGCCGGATATAAATCTGGGTCGCTCCGGTATCCTAGAACCGAATGTCGTGGAAACGACGTCTCATGGTCTTAGCAATTTTCTTTTAAATAAGAAAATAAGCTGTTATCTAGGACCGTTCTTTTAAGAAAATTCGGACAAGAAATTTCAGCACACAAAAACTTAACCGGATACTTAAGGGGGAACGCCACTGGGAAAACTAAAAAAAACGATTGTTTTTGCATAAATTGTTAGTATAACTACCCGATTCTATGTGCACTTAAGTGAGCGCCCGTCGGTTCGACACTGTGTAGCGCTTACGATACGATGCTTTATTTCAATCGCGTTTTTCTCGAAACGACTGTTTTTGATACGGTGGCAACGATTTCGCGAAGACTAATGAATTGATTTGAATTTTCTTTTTTTCAAAATTTTTGTTATCGCATTGGCTCTCGTTGTACGTAGCCGATTTTCAAACTTGAAAATAACTATTTTTTTGGGTCTGTTGAAAATAAAAAAAATGGTAAAAAACACACATCGAAATTCAAATCACCACCATTTTATCAAGAACAAAAAAAAAAACGGCTACGTACAACGATTGCCACTATTGTGATAAAATTTTTGGTTTTTTGATTTCAGATGATTATTCATTGCTGTATCGCTGCCACCAGATTACGTCATTTTTTTTTTTAACTCGTTACGTTTATTTACATAAATCTGTAAAATTTCAATATTTTTTAATAAAAATTTTCATCAACATAGTTTAATACATATATAATAAATTACCTTTTGTCCCATCCTCGAGTAATCATTCCTACTTACAAAAAAAAATTCACAAAAATCGACTATTTTTTCACCCCTCACAGAGGCGTTCACCCTTAAGTTAGTACATGACATTTTAGAAGGAAACTGAGAGCATAAAAAAGTTGGCTGGAAATATTCGTGCGGACAACGCGAATTGCATTCAATTCGAATTTCTAAAGGATTCTTTACCTTATTAATGTCATGGCAACGCATATTTAACAATTATTTATTTACCCGCACTTCACAAATAAATCGACTTATACTAAATATTTACAAATATTATAATTTACAAAGAGGTGAAAATATTTGTTTAAGAAACTCAAAAAAGGTAGCTTTTCGTTAAAGTGTATGAAAGTAAAATGGATTCGGGGTTTATTAGCCAAATGTCCTGTATTTGCGTCGGGCCAAAACGTGCTGGGAAAACACATCTTTTGAAGGCGTTAGAAAATCCAAAATCAATTGACGAAACCACTTATTCCATGCCGACGAATGGCACAAATATTTTTACAATTAATCTTCCAACAAAAGCTTTAAATGTTTCAAACCCAGCTCAAAAAACTCAGATGGAACAATCGGTGGACAAGAACGGTAAAGATACATCCGACGCAACAGTGCCACGCCGCAAGCAAAAGAGTCCACTAAAATGCATTCGTATTTTGGAAATCGGAGGGGCAATGGCGCCGCTTTGGCGGCAGTACTATGGAAATGTATCGAAATTGATTTATGTGGTGGACACCTCAAATCTGTGTCAGATATCCGCAGCAGGTACTGTTCGTTGCAAAAATCTCATTAATTTTGTATCTTTACTGGTCCACGTTTCAGTGCAAATTTAATACAGCTTCACAGTAGTTAAAAAAAATCACGGAAAATCAATCCGAGTTAAACTAAATACTTATTCACGTTGTTTAACTACGTATATAGTATATGTATACGGGTCATTATATTTTTCTTTTTTCAAGGTGTGCTGCTGTATTCAATACTAGCCGAGCCTCGGTTGCAGCGCTGTCGCATTCTGCTTGTTCTTGCGAAGATGGATTACGCTTATCGTCAGATGCGTAACGAAGCCTTACTTATGTTGCAAATACAAGTAAGATAAATAAGATTATTTTATTTTAAATTGCTTTAAAAATAGGTTAATCCAGATAATGGAATAAAGGAAACTGGGGAGCCGGTGTAAATTTAACTCCTCTGTCTTCACTAAGTGGCGGCCGCCGTAGCCGAATGGGTTGGTGCGTGACTACCATTCGGAATTCACAGAGAGAACGTAGGTTCGAATCTCGGTGAAACACAAAAATTAAAGAAAAACATGTTTCTAATTAAGGGTCGCCCATCGGTAGACAATGGCAAACCTCCGAGTGCATATCTGCCATAAAAAATATCTGCTGTTTGCTGCCACCTTAAAACTGTAGGTCCCTCCATTTGTGGAAGAACATCAAGACGCACGCCACAAATAGGAGGAGGAGCTCGGCCAAACACCCAAAAAGGGTGTACGCGCCAATTATATATATATATATATATATATATATATATATATATATATATATGTATATCTGCACTAAGTTAAATGGTTCATCTTCCACAGTAAAACTTGAAACAGTTAAAATTCACTCTGAAAAATGTTCGCTTATTATGCCTACTTTCTATGGATGCAGAGGTGCCATTGGCAAAAGACAGGACCTCTTGCCTCGGATTGTACTTTGGGTTTACAATAGTGTTTCAAAGACAATTATTTTGTTGATTCTGTCAAATTCGCTCAGAGCCGAATAACGGTCTGTTTAAGAGCTCACCTTTGAAATCTTTTCACAATGGAGTAACAGTACCTCTTCGAAGGTAGTATAGAAAGTCTTTAAATGAGCTAGCAGCGAAGTGTTTAAAGATGGTAGTACGGGTCCCCGGGTACATAGGCTTTACATATAAAATAGCTGGCAAGGAACGGGACTTAGTTACAATTATAAATTCCACTTCCCTTACAAATTAGATCGGTTTTCCTTGAACTTGCAAATATATAGTAAAGGGTTTTCCAATAACAGGTGTTATTTTGAATAGCCCGCCATTTCGCTATTTGGGTAGATGTCACTTTTGAAGCTGTCATTTTTTGATATTTCACAAGTATATTAGAAACTACGCCATTAATAAAAAACGATGCACGCTTAAACAACTCATTGAAATTATTAAAATTCACTATAAAAATGGTGTAAATTTGGTAGAGAAGGGTCGTGAAACTCGAACATTTTTGGGTCATCGGGTCATCAGCAATACAGAAATTGGTGAAAAAGAGGTTGTCTGTAAAGTCGGTTTACTGACGATAGTTTAACGTGACAACGTCATAAGAAAATACTGTTGGAATGGTTGCATATTTCAAAAGAAAATTTAAATTTTATTTGTTTGATAGATATTTTGTATGGATATAGAGAAGGTGGTAAATGGAATCGTAATGGAATTGATGAAGTTACATTTACACAAACGTGAACAATTACGAAACATTGATCAAATTCATGAAAGATATGTTCAATTTCGATTGTGCATCAGACGTTAATAAGTCAACAACACTAAGAGACAACATCATCGATTTGACTTTTTCAAGATACATTACTCTCGAAACACCTCCTTTCATTTCCTACTTTTCCTATCATCATCCTATTCTCAACAGAGAAATGGTGCATTACCATGCACACAGGAAGAAGGCATATGCAAATACAAATATGTGAATTTATATACAAATGCGCATATACATACATATATATGCTCACTCAAGTAGAAGAGAGCCAGATGTCGAACATTGCCGAATGCGGGGGGCCGATTGTGCTCTTTGTCGTTCATTCCGCGCCTTCGCTTGCAGTTCAAGCAAGGTAACGGCGATTGAGCAAGATAACGACGAATGAGCAAGATAACGACACATTTTTTCGTGCGTGCCGCCGGCTAAATCGAATTATAAGACGTTATCACGTCAAAAATTCGAGCTGCTGGGACAAGTTAGTGATGTGAAGAATAAAACCCGTGCACGTCGCTCAAGAACACCCGAAAATATTGCTGTTGTAGCCCAAAGTGTTGAAGTAAACCCATTCCAGCCCATTGCCCATTCCTCGTCGTTCTTTGGAATTAGGCATTCCACAAACGTCATTACACCGTATTTTGCATAAAGATTTGGGTCTTAAGGCTTATAAAGTCCAGTTAACACAAGAACTCAAGCCGACCGATCATCAACAACGTCGTGTCTTTGCTGATTGGGTCGTTGAAATGCATGAAAATGATCCGGAATTCCATCGAAAAATAATCTCAATCTCGATGAGGCCGGTGGCTTCGTCAACAAGCAAAATTGTCTGATCTGGGGCTCAGAAATTCCAAGAGTTATTGTTGAAAAGCCTCTCTACCCTCAACGTGTGACTGTTTGGTGCGGTTTTTGGTCCGACGGAGTCATTGGACCTTACTTTTTCGAAAGTAAAGCTGGAGCAACAGGTACGGTGAATGGATTGCTATCGAGAGATGATTAACGATTTTTTATGGCCGGAATTGGATGGTATTGATCTGGACAACGTTTATTTTCAACAAGACGGCGCTACGTTCCACACAAGCACCGAAAGCATTGATATTTTACCGGAATAACACCTCTTATTGGAAAATCCTTTAGAGGGGGGCTACGAGGCCTCTCGAACCACTATTGTAGCATTTGCAGGGATGGAGGGGAGGTGGATAACATCAAGCACAGCCTCTGCCACTCTCTCTTGCTCTGGCTTAAACTTAACATCACTAACCATAACCTAAGCAGCTTTCGTTACAGGCATAGAAAATTGGCAATCGCTTCGGCTAGGGATTTCAGCTGAATATATTTCTTTTCGTTCAAATATTTTAATATTAAGAGCGGGGAATATATCCGATTTATGTCAGATTTGTTTCACTATTATCTGACAACTTCTTCTTTCCGTCTTAGATTACTGTTTACCATCAGGTATAAATGTTATTACTACATGTAAAACGGTTTAATTCTTCAAAATAAAAAAAAATTACATAAATATTACTTTTAATAATTTCATTATTCAGAAACTACAAAAGGAAATTCGACAGGAGCTAACAATTGTAGAGGCCAGCGCTGTGAGTCAATTGGGTCTGGAGTCCATATACGCTTGGTTACGGATCCCTTAAAAATGTGTCAAGAATGCTGTGGTCCAATCAATACTCATACATACATGTGTAGTAATTAAATTTGTTTTGTATAAAATTCGATAATTGTAATAAATAAAACAATATCTTATAGTTGTACTTTCCGCAGAGGTTCGACTATAATTAACTCTGTCTAACTTTTCTAAAAGCAATTTGAGCTTTCGACCATCGCCTAGCTCTCGCGTCCATATTTCTCAACTGATTTATGAAATTATTTTATGTACCTATAATAATACAGGGTGCGTGCGATATTTGAGGACAACTTCAGATTAAAACTAAGTAGCTTTTATTTCGAACAAATATTAATGAAACTGCACGCATTTTTACACAACATTCACTTATTTTATATTTACAAAATCATTCAATAAAATTTTCATTAGCTGCAATAATCTGCAATATTTGATGGGGGTGGTTAGTGTCGTGCGGGGTGCCTTTACATGCCGGACATATGTTTAGTATGTCGGGGTCGATTCTGGATAAGTAGGAGTTCAACCTACTACAGTATCCAGAACGTAATTGTGCCAAGGTTACGCAGGACTCTTGGGGAAGTTGGAGCTCTTCGCCACTTCTTCTTTTCGGTATTCTTAGACACTTCATGGTGTTTAATTTTATTTACAAGGCGTTTTGATCGGATAACTCGCTGTTCTTGTGTTGGCTCCGACATAATCTGTCTTCTGCGCATAACATAGGATTTATATCGAAGATCTTCATGTATAACTCGACCCTGAGAAACATTAAGCTCCCTCGCAAGGACCCTCATTAATTTTGAATAGTTCTCGTCAATGATCGCTTGAACTTATTGAATAAATTCTGCAAATCGGACAGTTTCAGAACGTTCCTCGTGGCTTTTGCGTGTTGCAACAGATTCTGCATCGCCGCCTGATGCTTCCCATTCACGGCGAACCTTATGAACGAATGAACGTCGTACTTAAGAAAATTAGAGACATCCAAATCCACGTGATTTGCGCACATAGCGACGTTGCGTGTCTCTTCATTTCTTTAGTGAAGTGGTAGCCCTTCATGTCTTATCTGAAAAAGAGCAAAAAGAAAAATAATGGTTTCCCTAAGTGGTAGCATGCATGTCCTCAAATACCGTACGCACCCTGTATAATCAGGTTCTTGCAGACAGTTGCAGCAGCTTCTCATTTAAGCCGCTGAAGTCAACAAATTATGCCTCCTAATTGAGCCAATCCCTTGACCATTTCAAGAACCGCTGCAGCTATAGCATCAGATGCTGTGAGTCGAAAATGTTCCATTAAATAAATAAAAATCAGTTGCATCTGGGCTACCGTTTATTTAGCCATCCAAATGCTATACTGCTGTACGTACTAATCAAATCTCAACAAGCTCGTAAGTCACAGCGAGACAGCTAGCATAATTACGATCAAACTTCACTCAGGTAAGTTCGTTTGATCGTATAATTATACTACGCTGTCTCGTCCTCGAGATCAATTATAACTTGTAGTTATTTACAAAAACATAAGATTTGTCTTTCGCTTTAAGATCTTTAAAAGACCTACACCTTATTTAAGTATTTTTATTAGTCTCAATTCTAATAACAGACTTTGCAAAACCTGTTTCATTAGTTATTGGTCGATTATAAAATCGAGCGAATGTTTCCGACTTCTTTGCCCATCCTGCCGTTTTGCGAATAGTTTCCACATCGATGCCCTTCCTAAACGCCGCCGATGTTGATGCATGACGCGTGCTGTGCGCTGAAAACTGCTTTATATCAAGACCACTCTCCATCATTGCTTGCTTCACCCACTTACTAATCGTTTGGGACGTAGCTACCCTGTCAGACTTCTTAAATGTTATAAAAAGACTCGTTTGTGTGACTCCTCAACTCTCATGTCTTATTTAAGTAAACTTGAAGAGTTTTAACTGGGCATATTTTGTTATTTTCAATAAACGCCGGAATTATTAAATTAGGTTGTGTGTTACCCACCGCCGTAGTTTTAATTCTATCAGGTATCTTTATAACTGCTAAATTATCTTGGAAAGTTATATTAGCCGTTTTTATTTTCGACAAGGTCTGCACTCTTTGGGCAGTCACCAACAATAAGAGCAACGCGAGTTTTTTAGACAAGTCATCCAATTTTAATTCGCTGTTCTCTTCCCGACTTGAGTAAAATTCTAAAACTATAGGGTATATTCAGAAACGCATTATAAATGCGCAGTAATTGCAGCGCTGGCAGTACTGCCAATGTGACAAGTGTTGCAATTGATAGATTGGCAGTATTAAAATTTTCCCTGCAAATAATGGCATTATAATGCGTTATTGAATATACCCATACTTGGATCCCATGTCTGATCGTATTTGGGGCGTTGTGGTTTTATTACGGACACTCCCCTGCAAAATCTTCTGATGGCTGGATCCCTCCCAATATCCCACGTTGACAATAACGATATCGCCGACCTATAGGTGTTAAGAGTCCCATACTGACTTTTTCCCGATGCCAATGGTAATAAAAACTCTAATACTGCCGCCACCGTAGGTTCAAAGGGTGAGATGTGCCTTGTCTTACAAAAGGAGTACCAAGAAATAATCGGCTTGTTGTACTGCTTTAGTGTATTTTCGGATAACGATGCTAAAATGAATTGCAACGATTCATTCGGTGCTCTTTTCTTAATAAATGCTTCCCTGATAATTTGCCTGCAATCAAGGTAAGTGATTTCCATGTTGGGTGAAATTCTCTGAAAGGAGAGTGCAGAAGAAGATTATCCCGGTTTAAGTATATTGGTTGACTTATAAGCAATTCGTTAAACAGTGGAAACCATGGCCGAGATGGCCAATTTGGCACAACTAAAACCCCTTCGGATTGATCATTGATTATTTTCCTGATTACTTTTAGTATAAGCCCAAAGGGAGGAAAAGCATAGAACTTCAGACAGGACCAATCTACTGTAAATACATCTACAGCTGATGCCTCTGGGTCCGGAAACCAAGAATAAAAAATTGGACACTTTTTGTTAATGTTTGTGGCAAACAAATCAATATGAGGTTTACCAAAACACAAAACAATTTCTTTGAAAGCATAGTCTGCCAGTTCCCATTCTGTTTCTTCTGATATTATACGCGACTCCCTATCAGCTTGAACATTTCTTGATGATTTAATATATGTAGCCCGAATCCATAAATTCCAGTCTTGACACCACTGCCAGATTTCTCTCTAAGCTTTGTTAGTTTTTGGTACCGAATGCTACCCATTTTGTTAATATAGCTAATCGCTGTAGAGTTGTCTATTCTAAGCAAAATTTCTGCAAATTTTAACGCAAATGCAAAACATTTTAACCCATAAAAGGCAGCTTTGAATTCAAGCAGGTTGATGTGATCTTGCTTCTCTTCAACACTCCACCAGCCATGGGAATAATTACCCCCACATGAAATTCCCCAGCCAGAAAGCGAAGCATCAGAAAAAATTTCTAAAAAATACTTTCCCTCTCTTATAGGATTATTTGCTCGATCGATATTATTAATCCACCAATCAAGATCTTCATGAATGCACACATCAATATGAACCTTCTGCTCATAGTTTGCGTTATGCTTTCTAAGAGCTAAAACCTTTTGCCTCTCTAACTGCTTCGTGTAAACCATACCATATTGCACAGCAGCCACAAGATACCCTATGAATTGCGCTAAAACTGCAATCTTTACCATAGGTTTTGTTTTCAAGCTTTTTGCTGATGATTTAATTTTGTCCCGCTTTTCCTCCGGAAGCCTCATACAAAAACATTGCGTATCGATTATAAATCCTAAAAATTTACATATGCGAGAAGGCTCTAACTGAGATTTTTTCACGTTAATATTAAAACCCAAACTTTGCAAAAGAGACGTAGTCTCCGCAATGCTACCTTTGCAAATTGAAACCGAGTATCCCATCAATAGTATATCATCAAGATATATAACCGATTGCCACCCTCGCGATCTTAGTTCTTTGATGACTGGTTTCATTACTCTAGTAAATATGTACGGAGCTACCGATAACCCAAACGGTAAGCAATTGAATTCATACAACTGTTCTCTGAATGAAAATCTAAGAAATTTCTTGAAATTCCTGTGAATCGGTAGCAAAAAATATGCATCCTCAAGATCAACTGAGGCCAAAAACGCATTTTTTTAAACTATCTGAGTTACTGTCTTCCAATCTTGGAGCTTAAAATGAGGAGCAATCATGAAATCATTAAGTTTTTTCAGATTCAAAATAAACCTCTTTCCACCATTTGGTTTGTCAATCAAAAAATATGAAGATATAAATTGGCCCTCACTTTGATTACAAGCGCTAATTGCACCTTTATCACGCAGGTGTTTAATTTCAGTCTCATAATCAGGCAAAATCGCATTATTTAAACAAGGCTCGCTAGGTGGCTGACTTTGATATACTCGCTAGCAAAAAGGAATTTTATAACCTTAAATCGCTTGCAACACTGTTTCATCTGAGGTAAGTTTCAGCCATTGAGCCATAAATATTTTTAATCGACCTGCAATTACCCTATCTACAGCCGGTGATTGCTGGGCTTCCTGCTGTCCTGATGATGGCTTGACTTGCTCCGAGAAACTTTGCCCTTTGTCTGGTAACTCGATTTCTGATTGTACTTCCTGACAGGGGGTTTCGAGTTTAAATACTGCTTTTGCTTATAGCTGAACACTTGTTTTGAAACCACCGTTGAGGTAACTGACGGTTTTTTAATCATGTCCTTGCCTGTTTTTTTCTAAAGTTGAAGCTGTTTTTACACGTTCAGTGACACATTCACCAAACAGAAGTGTGTCGACTGGGCCCTGTTGCCACATTCCTGGATAACAACGACAAACCCGGTAATATAAATGAACGCCTAGCTGTAGATAGTTTGTAATGCAAATCAGTCAATATTGTGCCTGCATCGCCCAGAGCTGCATTAACAGCTTTATTAACTTCGTCGTCTGGATTAAATCTTAACGTCTTTGAACATGCTTGCCCTAATGCACTTAACGCCGCACCAAGTTGATTCTGAAGGTCTAACTGAAAACCATCTCTTTTCAAAGCATGTGCCGCCAACGTTAATTTTAGTTCTGGGTTTAAGGCTGGACCGCCCAACCCCGGACAGTTTTCAGGTATCGGGTATTTCTCCAGCAGTTGTTCTCTGGATTCCTTTGATAATCCAGATTTTGTCAAAGCCAACCAGTTTTCAGCAATTGGCTGTAAGATTTTCAACTCCTTGGTTTGGGATATAATATCAGAACCAATATATGCCAACAAGGAATCTGCTAATATTTCTTGACCATTTGTTGATTCCGGCGACCTTATTTGATCATTTGTGGCTTCAGCAAAATTATTACTAGATAGCAATAAATTAGAGCGATCTTGAATGTCAGGTGAGTTGCCTGCCTCCTGTGTCGTGCCTCGCAGGTCACGCTCGCCAGGTGATCCTTTTGCTCTTGCTTGATGTGGTTCTCGTCTTGCGACTCGCACACCATCTTTCCGTCCAGATATCTGACCTGCATTCGCGTAGCTTATTCTCTTAGAATATTCACCACTTCTCGAGCGTGAATTATGGGTAGTACCCGAGCTACTTGAAGAAGTTGAATCTCGCCTAGGCCTGTAGTCATAACCGGTACGTTGCCTCTTTCGAAATAGGCGATGAGAAGAGCTGCAGCTGCAAGAATAACTACCGCGTCGTTTGCTCTTCCTAGAATTGCGCGTTCTATTACGACTCTGCCGTGTAGCTTCCCTCTCTAAATTTGCAATTCTCCGTAAAGCGTCATCCAAAATTGATTTATCCTCCATCTCGGAATTATGCAAGATTTTATAAAATGTGTATTTTATGCAAAAAACGTTTATAATACGCGTTTTCTTTTATTTAATAAAAACACGTCCAACTAGATTTGCACAACAAAACGTAATGAGGAAAGCGGGAAAATGGAGCGTAAGTAAAGGGTTACCACCTGGTAAAAATATTATTTTTTATTGTCAAATCTTGTGACTAGATCTGGCAACTAGCGTTACTACAAGTTATAATTGATCTCGAGGACGAGACAACGTAGTATAATTAATAACTTGTACATACATATATGAACCTCACCATTCTTTTCTGTTCCATTTACTGCTCTAGTGTACTGGGTGTGGGCCAATGTGGGCTTACTTAGGAGTCATGCTGAGCTCGATCAACATAGCTTTAATGGAAAACAAAACTTAAAGGGAAGACGCGAGGACACGAATACTCTTTTCAACGTAGACGAAAGATATGTGAGACTGAAAGAATGACATTTTTAGGTACTGAAGGGTTTTTAAGTTCGCGGGTCTCGTTCGACGAAAGAGGAATTCACTTCCCAGATGTACACTGAGTCCGTTGTTTAGACGGCAACGAATTGTCATTGGTTGATTTTTTTCGTATTATGTCAAATTCGCTCAGAGCCTAATAACGGTTTGTTAAACGTAGCCATTTATCGGTTATTGAAACAAAACTATTTGTAATTTTTTAAATGAACAGATCTTTTATTAATAAATAAAATTGACTAGCCATTTTGAGACACCCTTTAGGTTTGCATATTGACTTATTGATTAGAGTTTGTAATGTGCTTGCATGTATTCTAAATTGCCGTCGACTTCCGAGCTGCTGCCGATCACTTCCTTCGCTGCTTGGAGATACGACTTGGCGCGCATTAAGTCGCCAGTGTGTGCGGCAAGCACAGCCAAATTGTTTAGTGCGGCGCCGTTGCGTGCGTCAGCGGTCAAACAGAGCTGGAGACAACGTCGAGCCAAGTGAAAATCTCCAGTTGACTTGTAAGTAAATATCAGAAGTTATAGCAGGAAAATAATATGATTTCATTTTTATAAATAAGTAAACGTAAAAGTAAGTAAATGTTTATAAAGTATGAGTAAAGTTAATAACGGCAAACCTGGCTCGGTATATATTCGAGCCGTGCCTAATGTTGGAAGCGAATAATTTAAGAACTCTCTTTTATATCTGGCTTTTGGTAATTGAAATAGTCTTAAAGTAGGTTGCACACTTTTAAAAATATATACAGAGCCACGGAAGTTTATGAGTAGCCTTGTGTAACTTATGCACCACTGTGCCAGTTTTGTCTATTTTAAATATTTTTTTTTACATGATTATATTTGTAGATTCACTGAGAATCGCGCAGCCATGTATTTTTGGAAATGGGTTGATTTGGATACTTACTAACGCAACAAAGCTTAAATTATACCAGATGTCCGCTTTTTGGTCCACTGTCTTGGATAACAAGAGTGCTCGTTGAAAGCAGGGCAGCACCAGGTCGATTTGTCCGCCATATAAACAGCACAAAGCAATATTGCAATAGAGTTCTGCTGAATGAATTCCCAAGGAAAGAATTCGTCTAAATTCAGAATATTAAATATTATATTAATACCTCTTATGTAGATGGATTCGAGAGTCGTTTGAAAAGTCTGTGCAAAAATAAAAACTAGAATACCATATTTTATTTTTCGACATAGTCTCCTTTTAAGCTTATACACTTCGTCCAACGCTGTTCTAGGAGGATAGGATTTGTTCAAGTCTGAAAAATAGCCATTCGTTTCTGCAATCACTCATTCGTTTGAATAAAATCTTTTTCACGCCAGCCATTTCTTCAAAATTGGGGAACAAATAGTAGCCCTTGGGATCCGAGGGAGCCAATAGAGAGGATGTAAAACGAGTTGGAACCCTAGTCCATTAACTTTGCGACCACAACTGCTGAGGCGTGAGCTGGTGCGTTGCCGTGTTCAAAATGACTCGTTTGAAAATCAATCGACTTCCTCAATTCAAACGAACGCCAAACACAAAGAAATAAACCGATCTGGCCGAAACTTGGTGTGTAATCCTCCAAGCGATGCTACTAACTAAGCATAACCTCGATACGCGCCAGTAGTGCCATCTCTCTTACTTCACATGGACTTTTCGAACAACCGTCGCATATGTATGTGTGGATTTACCTGTAGTACATAAGCGCCATCTCGGGATTTCCATCGTAGAAGTGGTTTAATGCTATCGAGGCCAGCGCCTCGACATGTATGGGATTGAGCTTTGTAATGAGGCGATATATTTGCATGGCAGCATCAGGTTTAGAGATAGCATCGAGAATACGGCCTTGTTCGGTGCGAAAGGTTACGTTAAAAGGGTGCCGATCAACAGCCATACCTATAAGTTCGAGCGCTCGATCGTGCTCATCCAGCCGCTGGTACAAGCGTGACAGCAACAAAAAGGTATCAGGATGTGGAAATATGGCCAACGATTGCACTAAATAGGTTTCGGCCTTTCGCGGTAAGCGCATTATAAGTAGACACCTGCCTGTTTGCTGATCCCACCACCAATCGACCGGCGCACCAGAACGACTAGAACCCGAAGTGCGTTTTTGCTTGTGCACCTCCATAACTGCCTCGCAAAGTGAATACGCCTTTTGCACATCCGATTCGTGATAGTAAAGGAATTGAAAAAGCGCTTTGATAAGCGCCTCCCGCTCGGCATATATGGTGGGATTGAGACGCGAGGCCTGATAGAGTTTGGCCGTTACATCGCCCACGGTATAGGCAGCCGCGGATGTAGCGCGAATGCGTGAGGCAGTGCCACATCTTGATGCTGGTCGGCTGCCAACTGAAGAACCTGGCCGAGATGTAGCCGTCCCGGGGCGTACCTTTAGAATAAGCACACAATTAGGCACCTACCTCTTGAAATGCCATCGACGCTTGCTTTTGCTTACCATGCTCGACTTCGGTCGCATGCTTTTGTTGTTCTGTGCAGTGGTTGTGCGGCTACCTTCGCTTAACGGCAGACCATTTCTTGTTGTTGCAGTCGTTGAGTTTGCGTGCAATGTGCTCGTACTTGGCCGCGGTATAAATGCGGTTTTAATTGAGGTACCTGGCCTGGCGGCTGTGGCGATTCGCTCTAACTCCACTTCCTCATTCTCTGTATTTGTATGGCACCAAGGCGGAGGAGCAGAGGATAAGTGAAAATAAGATAGCAAATACGAAAAAAATGTTAAGCCAAAAAACTACAAGAAATCGGAAAAATTCGAATAAAAAGAAGACTCCGTACCCGCATTTAAGCGAATGTAATATAATACACAAATTTCTACACATGCACCGAACTAGGGGCTGCACCAGGTCATGCTACGTGGAATAACCAAAATGCAGCACCACCAGCAGCACGAACAACAACAATAGCAACAATCAAAACGAATGGGCAAAGCATACTAAATTGTATATGAAACAAGTAATGAGTAACAAGATGAAAATAAAAATTCAGGGTGATTGAACACAATGGAATGCGAGAAGTGTGGCATGAGTATTTGGGCGCTGAGGTGGCGGGCTGGTGGCGGGCTGGTGGCTGCGCAGCCGCCGTGGCATGTTATGCCAATGGAATGCAGCTGAAATATTGCTCCGCAGCTGAAATCCGTTAAGCCACTCAAGCGCAGAGTTTTCAGCATTTACTTATACGAGCATAAACGAGCATATTTGGATGTACGTAAGTCGGTATGTGGCCAGCCTTTAGCTTTTGTATCAATAGTTACAACAATCATACTACCCACATAAATGCACAGATGAATACGCATAGGTGCCTGCATATTTATTGGATCACTACTATGTGCACACATGGACTTACATATATTCGTATGAAAGAGTGTAGGCTTGACAGTTGTTATTGAAGGCGTCATAAAGGATTTGCTGTCGCCAGCAAGTGGAAGCAACACGTTCAACTAATTGCAAGTATAAAATCTAACGACATCAATTAAAATAACCCGGAAGTATTTGGCAGACACAGCGATCTATATTTTGTGATATGAGTGAGTCAAGTCTGCTAGTTTCAAAAGTTGATATCTAATAATAAGAACGGCGGTCGTTAAACGAGCCGAGTATCGTATTTAGTATTCATTACAACGATGCTGATTTCTCCGGCTTCGGAGAATTAAGTTTTAATTTTGATGCCTTGACATGAGAGCCCAAGTACTTAAGGATGCGTCATCAGCTAACTGAACTAACGGTAGGAAATAGATGGTAGGGGTTTAGGGAGGTGGTGAGAGTTTCCCGATGAATGTAATTTTATGTCTATCTACGATATATAGTGTCCAATCCAGTCGTTGTAGTCGTTTTGGTCCTGGACCTCAGCGATGTAGTCAAAGATATGGCTTCTGACTCACCTGGGAGGTGGCTCAGGCTCCAGCAAATATCCGCAGGGGATACCAATCGATATCACAAATTTTGACTACGTACAGGGTTTACATATGAATAGGAAAGGTAGAGCATCCAAAAGGACAACTAATTGGAGTGCCAGATCAAACACACTAGAATATGTAAATAAATAAATACAATATAAAAATAAAGAGTATAAAAGCATAAATAAGAGTAGAAAAGCGGAGAATGCGGGGGTTGGCGCACTGTCGTTTTCATGACGATCGGGTCTACGTTACCAAAGCGACTGGCGTTTGTATCAGACCATGGTTTGCACTTGTGATAGTATAGGACCTTGTCGCTGATTTACAGTCAAACATCTAAAAAAGTGAAAGAAGGTGAATATAATGTGTACTATGAAAACACGGGCACGCGATAGGCAACCAAGCTGATCAAAGTTCTGGTCCCAGATCATTTGTGGTGTAACGTATATTGGCGCTGCAAGAATTGGACTTCTAGCTCAAGCATTAATTTGGGAGGTTAACGCGTGAAGCTTGAGGTGAGTTGTAGAGGTAATTGCTACCTTCACGTCATTCTTCAATTGAGTGACCCCAAGCAGAATAGAAATGAAAAAAAAAATCGATGGAAAACCTCCGAGTGTATTTATGCCATGAAAAAGCTCTTCATAAAAAACCACCCGCCGTTCTGAGGCGGCATACAACTGCAAGTGTCTCTATTTGTTGTGCAACATCAAGGCGCATACCATAAATATGGGAGGAACTCGGAAAAACACCCCAGAAATGCGCCAATGAAAAATAGAAAATTAGATGTTATAGGGGTAGGGAAAAAATCCATTACTTTCGGATGGCATTGAAGATTTCATTTAGCTCAAATATATTCAATACTTTTTTGTCATTTTGAAGATCATTCCCTCTTCCTATAGGAAAAAACTTGGAAAGTTGATTTTCACAAGCTTCTCAAAATCATTTGCCATAAAAAACAGGAACGGAAACAGAAAGTGGATGCAATTTCCCAAAAAGGCTTCCGAATTTTCCGGAGCGCCACAACCAATTTGTCTGGCCCAACGATGTGCTGATGAAACTTTTGCTCTCCTATAGGTTAAATAAGTTAAGGTTTTCTGCTTCTGGGCTATCGGTTTCTACAGACGGTTCAATTGTTGACAAAAGAAGTAGGAATTAGGAATTTGGACATAGCGGAGATACAGATTTCTAAAGCCATTTTCTTATATTCAAAGGTAACAAACCTAACCGTGCTACAGTTAGCGCATATATGCCTTGCTATGCGTTTGGCCGAGCTTATCCTCGGGCTCATTTTTTGTAGTTGGTATTTAAATATTGTTCCACAAATAGAGAACCCGTTTATACCGCTGCAGCAGCTGGTTTTTATGACACTGTTGTCTTATACCTGCACAGGGCACCGAGCCCAGGTCCAGGATTTCAAAAATTATTTACTGTTGGAATTTAAAAACTGAGTTATTTATCTGTTAACAAAAAGAGAAAATATTCTAAAGTAAAATCCATTCGCTTTAAGTAAGTACTTCTAACGAGTTCACCTATGGAAGGATAAATGCATCCGAAAGTTAGTCTGAACAAAAAAGGATCTATTGCGTCTGAAGCCCTACCTAGCCAGTCTGTCACTCCCTTTCAAACAGTAACACTAACAAACCGTTTATATCATACCAGTTCTTTGCTTTGGACATACAAATTATATATACATATGTACGTTGTATTTTGGTATGGTAGGGGCTCGAAAAAAGCATTCAATTGAGAACAATTGTAATTAACCATTCAGTAATCATTTGGATGCACAATACTTTTTACCACTAAATGGGAGTGTTGATTATGCAGTTTGGCTACTGTGCAACTTCTCTCAACAGTAATCGTGGACATACATACATACGCACATACACACATACATATGTGCATGTGTACTTACCCCCCTCGAAGGCATCATCCGTCTCGAGATCGTCGAGGTAGACGCGCTGGGTAAGTGCGCGCATTTTTAATTGCCAAACGCCCTCCATCATCCACGTGGGCATGTTCACTTTATTGTTATTACCATTGACATTGCTATTCTTTGCATTGGTGTTGTTGTTCTTGAAGTTTTGGCCTCGTACCTGCCTTGAAGGCGCGTTGCCTTGCGTGATGCTCATTTTGCCACCGCCAGCTCCCCTGTTAGTGTATTCTGCACCGGCATCGTGATTTTCCGGTGGAGAGGTAAACATTTGCACATTTGTTTCGTGGCCTGCGCGCAACATGCCATTGCACACCTCAACGCATTTTTCATATTTTCGCCGTCTAAACAGCGAAACTGCCTGAAAATATTGCCACTCAAGTGCTGCCATTGTTATCGTTGACGTCTGCAGCTGCGGCGGCGAATGGGACTGCGACTGCTGCATTGAAGGCGATGCCATGGACGTCGTGGTATTTGCAGAAGCCGAAGTCATCATGTTCATGTTGTTGGCGGTGCCCATCATCATGCGAGTTGTGGGGAGTGGTGCCAGGGAAGCCAATGGAGCCAAGGAAGCTGTTGTCATCATCTTGCCGTCTGTGTGCTCCTCCTCCGACAGCGAATCCAATTCCACTCGCACAACTGCTACTCAAACCTTTTCCGCTTTTACGATTCCTTTTGCTTTGTTCTTGCTTGGACCTTTGGGTAGTCTTGTAATTGTTATTTGAATCGTTCTTGTTTCTCATTTGCTTTATTACCTATATTCTGTTCGACGTCAATTGGCTCTATTATCTTTAGGTTTTATTGATTTGGCCTGTTGGAATTTTAAGCACCGGATATGAGTTAATTCCTTCAACGGCTACACTCAGCAACCACGGACTTTGTATTTTCTTTTATTTATTTGAAGGTCGCGCAATTTGATTGGAATTCCTAACAAGTCGTCGAGTCGTTCAAGATAATTTGTTTGTTCTAAACACACACCTGTATATACGTGTACATATGTTTGCATGCAGATAGTTGCGTATACATCCTTTTCGAAATCCGCAGAGTTTTTAAAATAGTACTTTTGGTGAAAATATTTTTGTTTGTGTGCACTTTGTACCATCCGTGAAATAACCAGACATTACATAACCTTCAGGAACCGTCAGCAAAGGGCAAAAATTTGTTTTGGCCTTTTCAGTAGCTATGACTACTGGCAAGTTGTGTGTTGTACACACAGGATAATGTCGAAATGTTGGTGTGTAAGACTGTGTGTGTATTTAATGGTTAGTCTAACTGAGTATATAGGTTATACAGTATTTCTAAGAGGTTGGCATATCTACCAGGAAAACTCATTATCATTCGCTTTTATTTTGAAAAACTTAGAGACTGTTAAATTAAAAAAACATTTGGTATTAAGAATTAGGAGAGACTCCTATTGGGAAATAATTCTAAACACTTCCAGTTTTATTCCCTACTGTATTTTATACCAATACTTTATTGCTGTAAGCATAATTGGCAACCCTGTATAAAATAAAAAAATTTCTCTTGCAGCATCCTGAGTAGTTATGGAGAAGATGGCTTTCGTTTACATCGCAGAGAAATATGGTCTAGTGCCTATCTTTTTTCGTTTTAAAATAAACATTCACACATACATATAATACGCATGCACGTATAAGTATTGTACGCACCAAAGTTTGCTATGTCAGTAGTTTTTTTGTTAAATTTATGCACAGGCTTATCAGCACACATATACATCTATATCTACATACATAGTCATATGTACACATGTATAAATGTATATGTAAAAATTAAAATAAAAAATAAATAAATTGAAGCATAATAAAATGAAATAAGATAAGATAAAACAAAACAAAAGTTAAACTTAATAAAATAGATAAAAAATTGATTACTAAATAAAGAAATAAAATAAAATAAATAAATTACTTAAAAAATTGAAATAAAGCAAAATAAAATGAATTAAAAACTACAATATTATATATAATATATAATTGGCGCTTACACCCTTTTTGGTGCTTAGCCGAGCTCCTCCTCATATTTGTGGTGTGCGTCTTGATGTTCTTCCACAATTGGAGGGACCCACAGTTTTAAGCTGTCTCCGAACAGCGACCGCTATTATCATTTTGGTGTTTCACATAGATTCGAACCTATGTACTTCCGAAAGATAGTCACGCAACAACCCATTCGGCTACGTCGGAATAAAATAAGGCAAGATAAAATAAGTAAACTCACATAAAATAAAGTAGAACAAAATAAAAAACAATGAAATAGAATAAAATAAAACTAAAGTAAAATTAAACTAAATGGATTAAAAAAAAATTAATTAATTAAAAAAATAATATAATTGTGTTTGCAAAATTTAAGTAAAATAAGAGAAAAAAGTGAAGTGAAATAAAATAGCGTTACAAAAATTAAGTAGGAAAAAAATTAAGTAAAAAATAAAAGAAATTAAATAAAAAAATGGTTTTTAAATAAAAATAAAGTAAAAATTTAATAATTAAAAATATAAATAAAGAAAAGAATAATAGAAAATAAAAAATTAAGTAAAACAAAAAAAAAAAATTTAAATAGAATAGTATAAAACAAATTAAGGGTGGAATGAAATAAAATAAAATTGAAAAATATAATAAAAAAAGATAAAGTCAAAAAAATAAAAATAAAGTCAAAAAATTTAAAACAAAATATAAGGTAAAAAAAATTAAGTAGAAAAATTTTTTAAATAAAAAGAATTAAATAAAATAAAAAAAATGAAATGAACAATGTAAAATAAATTGATAAATGAAATAAGGTTAAAAAAAATAAATAAATAAGAAAAACAAAATAAACAAAAATAAAAATAAAGTTAAAAATGGACATAGAAGGTGCTTTTAATAATATTGAACCCAAAGCTATTTTGTCGGAAATTGCAAAATTGGGTATTAATTACTCCATCCGGAAGATGATCGAACAAATGCTCCAAAATAGAATAATCACTTCAGAGCTTGGGTTAAGCCGCATGAGAATGTACGCCGTCAAAGGCACTCCCCAAGGCGGAGTATTTTCACCCCTTCTCTTTAATCTCGCTGTAAACAGTTTGCTTCGAAATCTCGAAAAAGCAGACTGCAAGGTTGTAGCCTATGCAGATGATATTGCTCTAAGTGTCAGGCAAACACCTGAATACCCTCACTGAGCTCATGCAACGCTCAATCAATATTCTGTCAAAATGGTGCACCGATTGCGGACTAAATGCGAATCCAGCAAAGACAGATCTTGTTCTCTTCAATAGGAAACAACAATCTCCTCCACTGCAAACAATAACTTTAAAAGGGGAATCATTACTTCTATCAGATTATCAGATAGGAAGTTGAGTTGGAAATTGAACATTGAAAACAGATGTAGAACAGCTTTCATAGCTCTTTATACTTGTAAGAAAGCTATAGGCCAAACCTGGGGTTTTTCACCTCGGATCATTTATTGGATATATACCTCGATCATCTAACCGATACTCTTCTACGGTGTGGTTGTATGGTGGACAGCACTCGAAAAACGGTGTAGAGTAGCCACAATTGATCGAGTCCAAAGAACAGCCTGCCTCCTGATAACAGGATGCTTAAGTACAACACCTACTAAGGCTCTAAATACGTTGCTTCACTTGTTCCCTATCGATCTGGCTGGCAAAGCGATTGCAGCGAAAGCAGCGACACGCATGAATGCCATATCGAAATAGAAAAAGTATCTTGGCCATTCGGCCATACTGAACAGGAACACTGTTATCTCTTCCGACATATTCTTGCTATTCTCTTGTTCACTCCCAACCAGGGAAGAATGCAAGACAAATCTTACCGAAATCGATGGCCCTCTGATTATATATACAGATGGTTCAAAACAAGACGGTAAAGTGGGATTTGGAATCTTTTCCAATTCCCCTCACATCAATCTATCATTTAGATTATCCGACTACTGTAGTGTATTCCAAGCGGAAGTGTGCGCTATATGGTATGCTGCGAAAACTATCTTAGAAAAGAGAATATCACTCCATTGTTGATCGAAGGTGGCGAGTGGAAACTACTTGAGTTACGACCAGACAAATCTGGCCATCCTACAATCTGACACAGACAAAACCCCTTATAAGTCTTTCGAAACACGAACTAAGGCATATAATATCTCTTATCACCGGCCACTGCCTTTTGGGCACTCACGCACGTCGGCTCGGGGTTCCTCAAAACGACCTGTGCAGATACTGCGAGGACGAAGATGAGGAAGTATCGAGCAGGTATTTGCTGTGCAGTTGTCCCGGTCTAGCCAGAAGTCGACTCGCTCTTCTAGACTCTCCAACAATTGACAATCTTTCAGTACTCTCGGACCTGAAAATCAAATCTCGAAACGAATTAATATCTTTGACCAAAATCTATAATAAAAAATCTCGGTTAGGTGGGGAAATCATACAAGATAATGAGCTCTAGGGCAACACACCGGACCCAACTTGCGGTCTACGTGGCACCCCGATGCGGGGTCACTCTTAAACCAAGGAACCAACCAACCAAGTTAAAAGTAAAAATAAAAGAATTAATAAAAAAATTAATAAAGTAAAAAAAAATTTAAATAAAATAAAGGTTAAACCAATAAATAAAAAAAAAACTAAAATATAAAAATAAAGTAAAACAGTTAAAAATAATATTAAAGGTAAAAAATAAAAAAAAAACTAAGAAAGTAAAAAAATTCAAATTAAAGTTACAAATTAAAATCAAATAAGAAAAAAATATATTAAGTGCAAAAATTAAAGAAAATAAAAATAAAGTAAAAAATTTGTATAAAAAATAAAGAAAGCAAGAAAAAAAAATTAAAGTAGAATAATGTAAAATAAATTGAGATAAAAGAATAAAATGAAGGGTCTTTTGAAAAACGCGCCTCCATGTTGTTTTAAAATAAAGTATGTGAAAATTTAGATTTTTTCAAGTTCCACCAATTTTATTCAAACCACGGCGCTAATTGTTATTTATTTTTTATTGAAAAATTATATCATTTAAGTGTCCACCATGAGCACGTCTATAGGTGAAATCCAACAGTCGATTCACGGATGCCTATCTTTTTCTATCCATCCGGGTCTGCCAGTCTTTTTCTATCCTCAACAGAACCAGTTTTATGAAGTTCTTTCATCAGCCTTTGAATTGTCGAATGAGTTATTCGGACGATTATTTTAATAAAAAAATCACGAATTTGCGATATGTTTTTCTCGAAGATCGAGAAAATAAGTTTCAATAATTTTAGCGCCTTCCATCGTGTAAAATTCTGCAAAAATACTTAACAAATGTCGAATTACATAAAAAGTTACCATCTAGGAAGTATTCGCTACTGACATCTAGCGTCACTTTTGAAGGAGTATTTCTGAAGGTACGTAGAATACAATTTTGGTAGAGTTCTGCAAATATTGGCATATTCTGTGACTCAAATATTTGTTTTCTTTACAAAAGTTTCTTCACGTAGTAAACCAGAAAGAACTACGGCCACAAAAATACCATTGGCAAATGGCATTGATGAAGGAATTTACAGACTGTTGCTTCCTCCTCGCGATCGCAATAAAAATACTGACCTGCATAAGCGCACACACATTTGTATGTATGTATTCATATGCATATACTCGTATAAATTGGGGGATACATACACACATACACACATATATACATGTACTTGGTATGATGTTTGTGTGCACAAACCTTACCTAACTTTCTGACATGCTCAAAATTGCCAATCTGTCAATGTTTGTACTCGAGCTGCCAGTGAGAGCAAAATAAATGATTCTTGAGAACACATTCTTACATACGTTAAGCAAACATACACACATACGTACATACAAATGGGCGCAAACAGGCAGTCAAACTGCCGAATGAACTTTGCGAACATAACTAACTTCGAGCCGTTTTGGTCCATCCAAGTTGGTGCCAGTACAGCTCGCCGGCAGCAAGTCCAACCGAGCTTACTGCTACATAGATGGCGAGCGGGGTGGTGCGATGGCGTAGCGACAGTTGGGCCTCCGCACGATTGTGGCAACAACGTCACTGTCGTCGTCATTCATTGCTCGCAAATATTCGCATCGCACGCGGTCGCAAATGTTTTTCGCTCTTCGATATTCCATTTTCCTTCATGCAGTTTGCAATGTCAGACTTCCCTTATCACCACCCGCCACTGTCGGCAGCCGCGCGCCTTCAAGCCCTGCTTGATCTTTCGAAGGTTGTTATTGTTGGTGTCGTTGTTGTTTCTATGCGGCTTGTGGCAGTTGATCGAGTTGGCGGTCGTATAGGACTCGCATATACATATGTACATACGATTTTGTATGTATGTATGTGCCTTCGTATATGAAGTGTTGTTATTGGAGTTTTTTGTTAGCATTTTCACTGCAATAGCGGCGCGCATTAACATGAAACGGCTACTGTGCGGGAATTGGTTATTTTTGTCGATTTTTAAGTGCAGAGTCGCCTGCCAGAGGGCAAAGCAACCAAAACAGAAACCGAACGCGAACGCAAAGGAATGGGTAAAAGAACCTCGACAATTCAGCCTTAAACCCAGCTCTTTTCCATGATGATAGGTATGTGGTGTACATGCGCCGACGCAGAAGCAGCAATGGCATGCTGCAGCAGCTACAGTGGAAAGCGAAAGACGACGAGAAACATATGCATACACGCGTACATACATACATACAAATAGCATTCGGACGAAGCTAACACAAATGAGAGATATTTAGTTGTGTTGTCATATACGCTGTTTCCACTAGACATTTCTGACATCTTAACAGTCGGCACTTTTCCATTGTTTGCTCTGATTAAAGTCGTGGACACTTTTTTCCAAACAATTCTGCCAGTCTTAAAATTGAAGTGAGCACTCTGATGGATATCAAATATGTAGATATATGAGATTATATAAGTATTTACGGAGGCGGCTGTGGTGTTTCTACAAGGACCTGAATTCCATCCGCACTGCGGAGAGAAATAATCAGTGAAAGGCCGTCCACAAACCCAGTTCCACCAAGTCCCTGTACTCTCTGTGATGCCAGGGTTAGTGTAGGTGAAGAGATGTCTCCTGATTCGTCTGGGCGGTGGCTCAGCCTCTAGGCTAAGGGGGTGATTCTTGAGGTAGCAACCCAGCACCAATTGCTTGCTGGGCGTCTTAGTATGATCCTGAACCGAGTGCCATGGGGGTATCGTTGTGCAGATATTGCAAGGAAGGCACAAGAAGGCATTTCGTGGCTATCCTGATGGCACTATTCTGACAAATCTGAAGTTTGTCCACCACAAATCACTAGTACCAGGCGACCAAACGAACGCATCGTTATACATATAAAATCGAAGCAACATTTCTTTGTCTTTACCCTAAGTGCTACGGCCTAACGACTTGAGGCCCTTGTTGTGGTTTTGGACCTAGGTGTTAATTGCGGTTGTAGGCCGCAAAATTAGTTTTACCAGTACTGTTATTTGTGTTTCTTTCGAAGCGGAAATAATTTGTCACATAAAATTTGTAATTTTTTCAAATGCCTATTTTTACTCCTGGAGCATAGCTCATAAAGGTTGGATTTTTGTGGTTGGTTTTCTGGATCGATTGTGGATGATAAACCGTTCACAATATCATTTAATACATTTGGTAAAGTTTTTATACCCAGGCGATTAGAAATATGAGGCTTTAGTAACTCAAGGGAATTTTCCTTTGGAAAAGTCATCATCTGTCATAGATCTATCTATTGTATTAGAAGGATAGAGAAGGTGGCCAAGGATGGTAGATTACCAGTTTAGCCTTTAGTTTGGTGGAAAAGAAAATTGTGCGAGTAACTTTGGCTGCCACGTCACCGGGCCCTCGGCAGCCGATTTCCACCCGCTCGTTTCACACGTACTCACACATTCGTCCCATCAGTCGTTGCTCAGACGGCAACGAAGCAGCACTGGCGGAGATTGTGTTGCTTTGTTCGTATATCACCAACCTAATCTCAGTATTTTCGTGATCACATAAATGTCATGAGCGCGGCTTCGTCAGCTAATCAGTTCATTCTTTCAAATTCGTTGAGAGCTGGTTAACGGTCTTATGTTGGCTACATTTCTGAATTTGACAAAATCAGCTCCTTTGGTGACATTATAATTCGACATTTATTTTCATTTTGTGGTTATTAACGAGCGAATTTATCGTACTATGCCGTTCTCTTTCTTGTTTGTCCAAATGTAATGTCACAGCCTGAAATACTCTCACGGAAGTCGCGATCTTGGAATTTATTATTATTGCATAGAATACAGAAATTTCGTAGAACTAGAAACTGCTTGAGCAAAATGCTCATAGCGCGTGTTCTCGTGGGCTAATATTCTCGTGAGAAGCTGTGTTTTTCTTAATAAATTCTGCTTTCATCGAATTTTGGTCAAAGTGAACGTGACTCGAGGCCTCGACTTGAGACAACAGGAAACCCAGGTAAGTTGGGTTCTATCTTAGAATCTTCCCATTGGAACTCTTCGTTTCTTCATTTACTGGAATATCACAATATCGAAGAGATTGCAAGGGTATTGAAAAGCACAGGCCTCTAGGTAGTGGGGTACGTGGAATGATTGAAGTACCACTCTGGCCCTCCCCAAGTAACATTAAAGGCACGGTTTCATACCATTATGAGACCTCCAGCAGGCAGATATATACAGCCCGCCAGGACTCTGAAAGATCTCCAGAGCTTCTGCAATGGGGATTAAATGGTAAACCTAGCTTTACTGCGTGTGGGCCGATTGGCTTTACTGCGAATGATCGATAAACACGGTTACAAGTTTGGAAACTGAGTGGAGTTACCAGAACTTTCCGAGTTCTGCGTCTATTGTACTGTGGCCAAAGGGTTTTCGAAATAGCACACGAAGAAATGGAGCTCCATCTTTTCTGTGATTTCCTGAGAAATAAGTTGGGCAACTCCCCCATTCCTGGCAAGTTCATCAGCAATTCCATCTCGATCTATGTTCTTATGTCCTGGAACCAAGGTCAGAGGAATGTTACTTGCACACCCAAGAGAGTTTGGATCTGCGCCATGGCATCGTCAGAGCATTGATCGCGGTTTGACTATGGGAAAAAGTTAATATCTCTTTCGCTCGCACGTTCCCTAAGCATTTTGCAAGACTGCAGGATCGCAGAGTCTTCTGCCTGAAAAACACAGCATTCGGCAATTTTAAGTAAATAGAAACTTAGCCGATTTAGAGAAAACCACAGCATTCACTCCTGATTCCATCTTGGAGCCGTCAGTGAAGACAGCGGAGCCAGCTTCGGTGAAGCTTTTTCTCTCGTTCCAATCCTACCTACTTAGAAGGATTGCCCTGCAACAGGCCCCTAGTTGAAGTAGAACTCTATACTATTATATTAAAAAAAAAAAGTTAGATATACGAATTGATTAACAAAGTAGTCCTACTTTGCATGGATGTTGTATCGCAGAGCATCGCTTATGTAGTAGTGTCTATCCTCATTTAGGATGCACTTGAGCTTGATTATATTTAAATGAGTTATAAGGACCAACCCACAGAGAAACAGCCTCAAAACTTGTATAGAAGAGATTCCATTCATTACCAACTGTTGCCAACCGCATTTTTCAGCTCCAATTTGAAATTTCGTTAGAGTAACTGAAAAATGTGATTGCCTCTTGAATTAGGTTCATCGGGGCAACTCTCGTGAATTTAGTGGAAGACATCTTTCGGCGCAATATATATGCCAAGGTACATGCATAAGTATGCATGCATGTTTGTGGAAAGGTGCGTACAATTGCGCGTACGTGAGTTCGGTTGGGTTCGATTCAGTTTGGTTTGGTTCGGTTTGATTTGGTATGTTGCTCTGCATACTTTGGCATTGCATCGCAAAATCGCATTCAATGGTATTTGGTGCACTGTGAATTTCACTTTATTTTACTCATTCCTACTAGCCGGTGTAGCGATACCATGAGCCAGCACAGCAGCAAAGCAGCAAGCGAACGATCAAGCGATCCAGCGCTCCATTGGTGTAGTTGCTGCGCTGTGGCTGTTGATATTGCTTTGGCTACTGTCCTCCCTCGACGATCATCCCCCGAATCGATTGCTCAGCTCACGCGGTTCATTCGCGTTTTGTAGCCAAAACAAGTTTTGGTATTTATGCTGTTTACCTTATTTTATACGTACATTTGTGTGTAGGTATGTATAGTATGTACCATATGTTTGTATGTGCATGTGGATTTGTATTTATTTGGATTCACTTCACTCTATTCGTATTTTGTCATAGCGCTATTTGGCGTTGTAAATATATTTTACTATACATACATATGCATGCACACACACACATGTCACATATATATTTATTTCATTCCCACATACTACATTATAAAAAATTCTTCGCAGATTGTTGGGATTTGCGGCATTCATTGGTAATTCCCAAAGTGATTCGGGGCAAAATACAAATTCCAATCATTTCAAGCGTATTCCGAAGCTATTCACTCTTCCTCGCAAAATATGCTTACATACCTAAGTATGTAAAGACACCAAAATTGATTGTAAGTATTGGATGCCATATCCCAAAATACGTACATACTCATACATAGAGTAGAATGGGGTAAGATAGGTCATTTTTTTTTGGAGAGCTCTTGCATTGTTTTTGCATTGATTTGAAAAATAAGCAAGATTTTGAAAGGTTATTTATCTGCTAACATTTTGGTTATAATGACTTATGTTTGGCTAAATATTTTGGAAGCTGCATTCAATAAGACAAAGGTACTTTTTTTCGATATTTTCAAAATCGGGGGGCACGATAGGTCACTATATGTGAGGGGAAAAGAACAATGTACATGGCTTGGAAATTAACGTTTTAACTTTTATTTATAGAGTATGAACACTGCACATGTTATAAAAGTTAGGAATTTTTCTTTAATTCATCACGCGAGCACGCAATGTTTCGAACGGAATTTTAAATTGTTTAGAGGCTGATCGAACACTAGCGCCATCTCGGACTGCCGCGATTGCGTTTTTTACGTCTTCTTCACTTCGTTTCGGCGTTTTTCGCACATAATTACGCACCATTTCGCTGCAAAAACAATTAAAATTTATTTTATTCAATTAAAAGTAGTGACCTATAATGCCCCCAGACGGCTGACCTATAGTGCCCCCAAGCACATGTTTTATGTTAGTGTCGATAGTTTTTTTAAAAACAAAAATATCAAAAAACTAACACATTATTCGTGTTCAGCATTATTTTCTACGTAAAATAAAACTCACCTGACAAATATTTACATACATTAAATGCCCTGCACCGTAGAATAAAAAAAATGCTATGTCGGAGAAAACCTCACAAAAAACTACACGACGCCAGAACTAGGATAACTAATCAATGGTGACGGCCGAAATGACAGTCGCGAACGTTGTTCCCCACCACGTATTCAATTCACATAAGACGAGTGACCTCTGGAAAAACAGTGCGACGAAAACCCCACCTACCTATTGTGCCCCCATACCTATCTTACCCCATTCTACTCTACATATGTATGTATGTAAATCAAATTTACAAATTCGAAACATAAATCAATTTACTATTTCTAAGAGCTAACAACTTTTTTATATAGGTATATGTATGTATGAGTGTACCTGTATATAAATGGTGTACGCAATCTTTGTTAGGAGCTTGGCCGAGTTTCTACTCCAACCTGAAGAGCGCGCAATTTTACGTCTACTTCGAACGGCAGCTGATTTTTCAGGAGAATCTCTTTTTTATGTAAGTTTCCATGGTCTAATGATGGGCGACCACTTTTTGAAAACACCTTTTTAATCACTCATTATTTCGTGTCCTTGTTGAGCATCAGGAAAATATCTACTCCAACAGCCAGGCGGTTGCAATTAAGACACTGGTCATGTTATTTGTGCTTTCGAAATTAGTCGGTGAATGCCTGATTTCTCTCTCTCGACTGCATCCGAATACTTCGACATTAGGCGCATTTGCGCTCTCTGTCATAGTGGCATGGCGCGAAATTGCTGGGCTGATGAGCTGGCTAGAACTTTTATTTTGAGTCCGTTTGCAAGGAAAAAAAAACAACGAACTGATTTGTTATTTTAATTTTCACTTTATTTAATTACCAATCTATCTTTAGATGGCTAATTACAGACTGTCCATCTATCTTTAGATGGCTGATTACAGACTGCCCATCTATCTTTAGATGGCTGATTACAGACTGACCATCTATCTTTTAGATGGCTGATTACTGAATGACTTAAACTTATTACAATTGTCTTATTTATACCTTTATTTATGTCTACCTTGCATATTTGGTCAGCAGGAAATTAAATTATTATTTGCAAATCGATTCTTTGGAATTGTTTTGCTATACAAAAATATTGAAAATATTGGCATGTGCCGGAAATGTAAATTCAGCATTTGTTAAGTAAGTTCGATATTTGTTTAATTAATATGTGATAAAAAGTTCTTTAGCAAATTCAGCATTTGCTAAGCAAGTTCAATATTCTTTTGATTAATAAGTGGTAAAAGGTTCTTTAGCCATTTCAGCATTTATGAAATGTGAAAGGGTATTGGCATATGCCGGAAATGCAAACTATAATAATGAAATGTGAAAGGGTATTGGCATATGCCGGAAATGCAATTTCAGTTAAATTATGAATATTAAGAATTTGTTATGCGTATTAAATTATGCTTAAGGGTTTTACTATAACACCCCCACCGTTAGTTTGAGGCTCTGACGAAATATGCAATATGGTCATTTTCTTTCTTATGCTATGTACAAAAAATATTGTTAACAAAATAATTGTGATTATGATTATTGTGTTAATGCTAATATTAAATAGATTTGAATATACGTTTTGTTTGATAACTTTTTGGATAGATTCTGCATGTTTTACTTGTTCTATATATAATGATTCCAATTTTAAGTTATCTAATGTTTCATTACTTTTTCCTTTTATTTTTGTTAAGGAACTTGGTAAGATAAATTTGTCAAAAATTTTAATTTTTGTATTAAAAAATGTTCTATTGAGTGCCTGGATTTCACAATTTTCAAATTTGATCATAAAATTTCCTTTTGGCTTTATTTCCATTTTATTACAATTATGTGTTATCTTTGAATCGAAGTTTTTAAAAGTAAGTATTCCAGGGATAATTTCTATTATTTTAGTTTCTTTGTAGTCTTGCATATCGCAGTATGCTTCTTCAAAATTGATAATATTTAATAAACATTTATCTGTTAATTTTACTAGGTTTCTTTTCAAATTTCCTTTAACATAAGTATCAAAAATATTATTATTAGAATCCATAAGTACTTCATATACGCTTAATTTAATAGATTTATTATTAATATTAGGCATTGGTTCAAATACAATTTTTGACAGGGTTTTTTCTGAATATTGCGGTATTTGGAGAATTAAAATAATGTCATTGTCCTGTAATGCGACGGCTACTTTAATGTTAGTGTAACTGTCGAAGTCGTGTATTAGATCAAGTTCTGTGTTAGTAAGAATGTCAGAAGGGATTATTCCTAATTTACAAGAGAATATTATTTGGCCAATGTCGTCAATGTGGTCACGTAATAGAGATATGTCGTTATTTATTTGATAGATATTTTCCAAAAATGTGAAAATATTTGCTAAACGGTTTGATATTTTTTCTTACGCTTTATATGCGTTTTATAATATTTAACTCCTGTTCTTGAGTCTTGCAAATGTTCGTTATCAATTTTATTGCCATCTATTTTCCTATATTTTCGGTGATTCTTACCACCTCTTATTTCTTTTATAAAATTGGTGCCTTCTTGTAATTCCATGTCTTGTCTATCTTTATTTAATCTATTTATGTAACTCTGTTTTTTCTTCAAAATTAATTCGCGGATTTCGGAGTATTTTTCTTCGTGAATTTTACCATTTATAAAATCGATTGGTTTAACCCCTGTAGTGCTGTGTATAGTGTTGTTATAGAACCCTATTATCCTCATCATTTTTTCCTCTACTGTTTCCTGATGATTTTTCTCATTGTGTCTAAGGAGTCGAAGGTGTTCATTAATTGTGTTATAAATTAGAATTATCGTTAATGAATCCTTTTTCACATTTTCTTAATTTAGTAGTTAATTATCAGGAAATTTTTGTATTCATTTCATTATTTTTCTTCTTTTTTATTACGCATAGGTTATAATTTTATCATAAACATTTTTCTTCAATTTAAAAGCTAATTTTTGAATTGTTAAAGCAATATGCACTTTTTTCAATTTTATGATAAAATATTTCTTTGTTTATTCAAAAATTTATTTAAAAAAAAAAATGGTTTTTATTTCAAACTCTTTCTCTTTTGTATTATGCATTTTATTTGAAACTTTTTTCACTTTCGTATAATCCATGTGTTCTAATTTTATGATAAATATTTTTTTATTTTTTATTTAATAGTAATTTCTTGTAATTGTCATTTTTAATTATTTTTTTATTATTTTATCATACATATTTTTTTTTTGTTTTTTTATTTAATAGTTAATTTTTTATAATTTGTTTTTATTTGAGACTTTTTTTCACTTTCGTATGACCCATATGTGTTTTAGTTTTATGATAAATACGTTTTATTTGCTTTTTATTAATAATTCATTCTTTGTAATTTTCATTTTGAATTTATTTTTTATTATTTTGTAATAAATATTTATTTTTTATATAAATATTTAATATTTTGTTGCCCTTTTTTATTTATGTAATTGATTACTATTTCATTTTTGCATATGCTTTAATTTTGTGATAAATATTTTTTTTTTATTTCATTAGTAGTTAATTCTTTGTGATTTTTATTTTTATTGTTTTATCATATTATGTATATATAATTTTTGTATTTTCTATTTTATATTGTAACTTTTATTTTTTATTGTTTTATCATAATTTATATAATTTAAATACTTAATTTTTGTTTTTATTTAATTCTTTTTCCTCTTGTCTATTGCGCATATAATAATTTTATCATAAGCTTTTTTCAATTTAACAGTTAATTTTTTTTTTTTTTAATTTTGGTTTTATTTGATTATTTTTTCTGTTTTGTATTTGACTCTTTTTTTTCTTTTCAAATATGTATAGTGTTTTAATTTTATGATAAATATTTTTTTATTTTTTATTTAATAGTCAAGTCTTTGTAAATTTTATTTTTCATTAATGTTTTATCATGTTTTATCATAAATATATATTCTTTTTAATTAAAAATTTCATTTTTGTTGCTTTTTTTATTTTGCATATGTTTTAATTTTATGATATATATTTTATTCAATAGTTAATTCTTCATAATTTTTATTTTTAATTAATTTTTTTATTAGTTCACAAATATATTTTAAATTCAATATTTAATTTTTGTTTTTATTTCATTTTTTTTTTCTTTTTCATATTTTTCATAGTTAATTCTTCGTAGTTTTTATTTTAAGTTATTATTTTATTATAAATATTTGTATTCAATTAAATACTTAATTTTTTGTAATTTTTGTTTTTTTTTTATCTTTTTCTTTTTCATATTTTGCATATGTTTTAATTTTATGATGAATATTTTTTTTATTTTAATTAAATATTTGATTTTTTGTAATTTTTATTCTTATTTATTTTTTTTATTTGTTTGTAATAATTGTTAATTTTTTTAATGAAATAATTTTCGCAATTTCTGTGTTTATTTAATTATTTTCCCTCTTCGTATTATGCAGATGTTTCCATGTATTATAGGAATTTCCAATTTTTTCATCATAAAATATTTTGTTTATTTAATTGTCTTCCCCTTTTACGACTGAATTTTAATTAAACAGCATCATCAATGTATTTATTTAATGTGCTTATGCATAGTTTTTTGGCTCATTCACTTTTCTTCCTTTTTTTATATTCTTTGTTTCTACTTTAAAACTATTTTCTTCTTTAAATACAGACAATTTTTTTGTATCTTTTTCTTAAAACTATCTTTCACTTTGTAGTTTGATATTGTTGTGCATTAATAGAACTTACTTCTGTATCTTCTGTTATTGTTTAATCTGTTTTAGACGATGTCGTTGTCGCGGAAGTCCTCTCCTCTTAGGTATCTTCTGCTGTTGTTTTTTGTTTTAGATGAATGATTTCTAGATACTGGTGGATACTGGAACTCGATGTCCTTCTGTTGGGTGGAATGAAGTTATTCTTCGCTTTTTTCCTTTTGTTGGGCGGAATGGAGCTGTTCTTCGCCTTTTTCCTTCTGTTGGGCGGAATGAAGCTGTTCTTCGCCTTTTCCTTCTGTTGGGCGGAATGAAGCTGTTCTTCGTCTTTTTCACTTTGGTTCTATAGTAGCAATCCTTTGCTAACTATATTTTCACACACATAAAAAAAATTTTGAGCTTTTATAGTAGCAATCTTTTGCTTACTATATTATCGTGCAAAGAAACTATTTTATAGTAGCAATCTTTTGCTTACTGAAAGTTTTTTTTTTTTTTTCTCACCGTTGCGGCAATCTTTTGCCAGCAATTTCGCAAAAAAGAAAAATTTCAAAGGACCGTATTAAGGGTAAAAACCCACTTATCCCTACTAATCTTTTAAGATAGGATAATTACGGTATCCTACCGACTGCGCCACTTTTATTTTGAGTCCGTTTGCAAGGAAAAAAAAAACAACGAACTGATTTGTTATTTTAATTTTCACTTTATTTAATTACCAATCTATCTTTAGATGGCTAATTACAGACTGTCCATCTATCTTTAGATGGCTGATTACAGACTGCCCATCTATCTTTAGATGGCTGATTACAGACTGCCCATCTATCTTTAGATGGCTGATTACAGACTGACCATCTATCTTTTAGATGGCTGATTACTGAATGACTTAAACTTATTACAATTGTCTTATTTATACCTTTATTTATGTCTACCTTGCATATTTGGTCAGCAGGAAATTAAATTATTATTTGCAAATCGATTCTTTGGAATTGTTTTGCTATACAAAAATATTGAAAATATTGGCATGTGCCGGAAATGTAATTAAATTCAGCATTTGTTAAGTAAGTTCGATATTTGTTTAATTAATATGTGATAAAAAGTTCTTTAGCAAATTCAGCATTTGCTAAGCAAGTTCAATATTCTTTTGATTAATAAGTGGTAAAAGGTTCTTTAGCCATTTCAGCATTTATGAAATGTGAAAGGGTATTGGCATATGCCGGAAATGCAATTTCAGTTAAATTATGAATATTAAGAATTTGTTATGCGTATTAAATTATGCTTAAGGGTTTTACTATAACAGCTAGACAGGGGACCCTGTTCACGGTTTCACCGTGAAATGAGAGGATTTGGTTCTCTTGAGAATCTTTGGTCTTTTCCTGGAAAGATGGACCTCGCATCAATTCAGCGAGTGCTTACCGGGCATTGTCCGTTAGGTATCCATGCCATGAGACTTGGGTTCGCCTCAAGTACTTTCAGCAGGAGTTGTCTGGAGGATGAGGTGGAATCATCTCAGCACGTTCTCCTCAGCTACCCGACTGTCGTCGGGCTAAGATTGAGACATCTGAGCTCTTACTTTTTTGCTACATCTACGGATATAGCAGATTTAAACATTACACACCTTGTGAATTTCATCAGCAGCTTGAAACGGTTAATGCAAAGTAATTAGCCAACGTTTGGTCGTCATTTTACAATCAAAAGATCCCGCTTCCTTTTTCTAAATGTTCGGTTTTTTCCGCCCCCTGTTGGAATGGAAATAGACGAATCTGATTCACGTGAGCCATCGCTTGGGCAGCCATTTATTCTAACTTAACCTGGGCGGCCGCCGTAGCCGAATAGGTTGGTGCGTGACTACTATTCGGGAGTGCGTAGATTAGAATCTCCGTGAATAAGGCGGCAAAATGATAGAAACAGTTTTTTTCTAATAGCACTCATCCCTCGGCATACAATGACAAATCTCCAAGGGTACTTCTGCAATGGAAAATTCCTCATAAAAAACCATATTCCGTTCGGAGTCGGCTTAAAACTGTAGGTTCCTTCATTTGTGGAAGAACATCAAGACGCACGCCACAAATAGGAGGAGGAGCTCGGGCAAATAACCAACAGATGTGTACGAGCCAACTATTTATGTATTTATGCTTAAGCTGGGCATCGAAGGGTTTAACCGAAGGGTAGCCACGGAGAACTGACTCGGTTCATTCGTAAGTGAAGAAAATTTCCTTGTCGCAGCAAAAAGTAGCAGTAGCCAAAATACAATAAGGATATACAATTCGATACTTCTCTGCTCGCTTAGTGAACTATTTCTAAAGCAAAGCAGCAACAAATTGACCGAGCCGAAGCGATCCAAGCGAGTTTTTTGTTTCCTGAGCCACTTGCCTAGATCAGTGCTTTCAAGTGCATCAATAGTCGTCTTGGACAATTACAAATAAAAACGTGATCACTTAGCCAATATTTTTATATTTTTTCTTTGTCATTCGCCACCGAAGAAGTTTGGTGTTGCTTAATACGTACATAGGCATGTATGTGATAAGCGATTTGTTGTTGTATTAGCAAGTCGCTAAATGGTGGCGAATCGAAAGCAGCTTATGGTCCGGGAGCCAGAGGTCGATTTTGGACTGCGTTTTTATACCGTTAAATTCTTGACTATACTTGTGATCTAGCTTTCATGAATAACGAAAGTGAACGTCAGCTGGCGCACCCGCGGTGGGTGTGATTGTGGGGGGTACGAAACGAGTCGAAGCAAGAATATATCATACATTTTGTCGGCGCGCGGAATTTTCAATGCTTCGGCTGACGGTCTTCCCACCGCTATAAACGCAGCTGACCATCATTATTATATTTTCATATGTGTCCAAAATTGTGTAAAAAAATGTCAATCGGCGTAAAGTAGTTTTACTTTTTAGTTTATTTTACAAATTCTCCTGTTCAGCTGACGTATTTTCCCCCCTCTACGGCGCAGCTGACTATTTTTTTTTTATTCTACTAAATGTCAACAATACACAAAAAAATTTCAGCCGGTATTAAATGAGTTGTTAAAAAATTTTTTTCGACACGTTTCGCAGCATCCCACGCACGTACCCACCGCTACTGGACCAGGTGACGGTTGGTTTCATCATCCATTGGTTGGCGTCTGCCTTCAGTATTAAAATCAGTCGGCATTAAATGATGACGTCAAAATAACCCCTGGCTCCCGGACTATATATAATATTTTGCATGACAATATTTTTTATTTCTATCATAATATAGGTAGGTGTATGTGTGTATGTATGTATGTATGTAGTTTATATAATTTCTCCCTTCTACTTACAATGTATTGTTCAGTGTAAATTATGACATTATTCATTCATATGTACGGATATTTGTTTGTACATATGTACATGTGTGTATGTGTGAGTGCCCAAATAATCGATAGAAGCAAGCTTTTCAAACACGAATATTGACAAGGAAGACACTCAACAACCTCAGCAGTTTACCAATATTGAATCAATGGCTAAAACAGCAATAGCAATAGCAACAACATCATGTGGTGATCGAACGGTGGAGCAATTCCAAAAAAATAAGAAAGCTTTAAAAGCGAATGAACCGATTAACCAACGAAAAAGACCACCAAACCAAACTGAACAAAAAAACACAATCCGCAAAATCTTGCATACCAAAGCAATAATGTTGTAAACCTGTAAGGCCTGCTGGCAATTGAAGAAGTCTTCAAATGGAAAGGTGCTCAGCGGCACGGACGATTGCTCGGAATGACCACAAAGTTTTATATAGAATTACCATTTGTACATTTGTACATTTGTAGATTTGTATGTATATTTGGAAACAAGTGAATGCATTAGTAAGCGTTTGGAATGCAAATACTTATGTACACAGGATCATCATATCCAAACATATATACATACATACATACAGTTGTAGTAAAAAAATAGTGGCCAGCGGCTACCCATTCAATATTTATATTCTTTAATATATTTATATTCCTCTACGCGTTAATTCGTAGAGGCGCTACAAAACTCGAAAATTGATTCGAAATTAGAGTGTTTCATGATTTGAAGCTAAACCTCTATTGTGCTAACAAGCTGAGGGCCTGAGGCAGAGGTATGGGGAATGGAGAATGAATTGGTATGTGATTCTAAGAGGCACATGATGTTGGACTTCCTTGGAACCCAGCCTGGAGGAATCAGACAGTTCTATCCTAATTCATATGATTCTTTTAAAAAACATTCAAAATGTCACAGAATAGCAAATAAAAAAAGGAAATACATTATTTTCCAGGTAGATGGCTGTAAAGTATCGATCAACCAATTTAAAGTTTATGCTCGTTGTCAAGGCGACATTTCACACTAAAATTTCTTTCGCTGTTTTTGGTTTGTCCCATTCAGTTGTGAGTTACAGGGTGTTAAAAATGGAAGTCAGCAAAAAGAGAAAATTCTGTACATTTTATAATTTTTCTTTGATAAAGGCGAAAATGCGAAAATGCATGCCAGGCCGCTGAAATTGTGAATGTGACAGCTAATTGATGCAACTTTGGTTTCGTCGACTCCGTTCAGGAAGTTTTGATTTTAAAGAAAATGTCGATAATGTCCATAAAATCACAGAGATAATCGAAGTTGACCGGCATGTTAGTAGTTGTAGCATCGCCCAGTAGCCAAAGATCGACCACAAAACAGTTTTAAACCATTTGCATAAAAATATTACGCAAAAATAGTGAATTTATTTACCCCCAAAACTAATATTATTTTCCTCCGTAAAGCTTTCGATGATTCACTGCGGCTTAAAAATTAACTATAAGCAAACTTATTGTACCATTGATGTCTATAATAATTTTTTTTTAATTTTTGAGTCGAGCATAGTCGAAGGGACAAGCATGTTTTTGAGTAGAGGAAACGTCATCTATCTGGTAGCATTCAAATATCAAAAAATTCAAAGGCGAACTTAGGGTGGACTTCTGCTTTAGAAGGTTAAGGCCAGCTACCCCAAGCTTTTTAAACGAATTGATATTCTCCCGCTTACAAGTTGTGAAAAACAGTCTCTTGTAAATAACACACAAAAGAAAACAAAAAATAGATTCCAGGATATATTCTATACTAGCTTTAACCCGCGGCCCCGCTCGCGTAGTAGTAGTTTTGAGGGATTTAGGATATGTATATAAAAGAATTACAAACAATAATTTCATAGAAAATAATTTTTTATTAATAACCATAATATTACAATATCCGGCATCCGTTGCTATGCCTCGTTGAATAAAATCGAAACAACCAATCAGAAAAATATCAAGCAAAACTATTTTTTTTAATTTTCTATCTCAAACCGTTTTTGAACTTTGCATTTGGATCATAGTTGAACAGCTTATGCGGATTAAGAAGTCTAGAGTGTGCTATAAATAGTGAGAAATAGGAAAAACTAAGATTTTTTAAATTAAATTAAATTTAAATTTAAGCAAATATTCGATTAATAGTGACGAATGAGAGTGGTGGCGCGGCCTGGGGGCTGTGGGAAAGGAGTTCCATCATAAAAACATGCCTATAACCTTCGTTGGGTGAAAATATGAATATATACAAATTTTTACGTCATTTGGTGTTGTCGTTTCGTATATATATATATTCTATATGTGTGTATGTGTACAGACATGCAAATATATGTATGTAGGTATGTATGTATGTATTTTATAAGCTACTTGCACAGGTATCTCAACATACCATTCCTTTGGTAAATAATACAGTGGATCAAATGATTTGTGGTCGTTGTTGTTCTACTTGAACTTTATTGTCCATACATTAGCTGTTCTGACGTTCTTTTGCGTAAGGCATAAGCAAAGAAATATTCGCAAATATAAGGCAGTGACTCTGGTGCTGCCGCATAAATATTTCAAGATACCATCCGGCACTTCCTTCTTATCCATTCCCTGTTGCCCGTCTACCCGAAAGCCTGCCAAATAAAAGTATTGCATTCTTGTCATTCGTGCATCGATTGGGGCTTCAGTTGCGAAGCTGCAACTTTTAAATCAATGAAGCAATGTGTTGCCAACCCGTACTAATAAAAAGGACAGTATGTATACATACATATACTCGTAGAAATATATGTGTGTGTTTGAATTGGTGTACATGACGAAAAGAAAACCTCATTTTAAAAACATGAAAAAAAGCGCCATAAAAATAGTTAGCCTTCGGAGCAGCAGCAGCAGCAACAACTTCCAACTATCCTGGCGTGGCGATGAAACCAGTTCGCTGGATGACCAACCATTAGTTGAATGAGCGGAACTGAGCCAAGCGGAGCCAAGCGGAGCCGAAGAGCAAACTAAAGTATACAGTCCAAAAGTATTTCAAGCTTGCGCGGCAATTTCTGTGCGCAGCCCCAACTGGCTTAGTCCATGATGAAGACTGACCTGGTCGGGCTTAGCTTGGCCTGTTTAACTTGACTGTTTGCCAGTTGGTCCCGTGCGACGATCGTTTGTCTTTTGCGCGCAACTTTTTGCTTTGGAGTTTATTATTAGGTATGCGAAATTTGGAAAGACGTTCGTACATATGTATGTATATGTATGTATGTGCATACATAAATGCTTGATTTTGTGGCATGCGCGCTTATTTTTGTGTGCACATAGGAACATACACGCGTCTACTTGAACATGTGTATGTATGTACGTAAGTATGTATGCTGTGATATCATACCTTTCATTGAATGTCGCCTCTGAGATTTTTAATTATTGGAGCAGCTCTAGAGATGAATTGCTACTGCTGTTTGCACACTATTACAGATGAAAAAAGTTGCTGGGGCTATGGATGCTTTCGAGCAGCCCAACTCTCTGCTGCTTTGACTTTCCAGCACATTGTCGCGCAAAGGTTGAAATCCCTCAAATACTTGAGTGGGCTCCATACTTGCTTTTTGAGGTTGGGGCACCGGATTAGAAAGGACTTCGTCAGCCTGCAAAGTATAGCATATGAAATTGGATAACCTAATTAAACGTCTATGTGGAACATAACCGCGAACTGTTGTTTTAAAGTAGTCGCGGACTAGCTAACGTTAGCTTTTGTTGTGGTGGTAGTCGGTCTGTGCTTCCCTGGAACCTCATTTACTTTTCTTTGTGGAAGCATTTAGTGGCTCTTACGAAGCGCAGTTCTGTAAGAGAATTGAAAAAGTATTTACCTAGAAAACCTGCTCTGATTTTAGTTAAGGGTGGACAATTGCAAGGGAAGTGCTCAACTGTTTCCTCATCTCTCATCTCAACTTCTACAATATTCATGGGAGAAAACTCCTAGCCTAAAATAATGCCTACCAAACAGGCAATGAGCGGTTATACAAGCCACGACCTTCAAGATATCCTCTCCTGGGAGGCTAAGCAGTTTCTTCGTCTTTTTCTTGTTTATTTGCGGCCATAGTAGCCTAGCTTTTCCGCATGTGCATTCATCTCTCCATGATCTATTGGCCTCTTGGATAATCTTGTTTTTGATTATTAGTTTGCTCGTGGCCATAGGTATCCCAATGGTACTTCTATCACTAATCAGTTGAAGAACAGTACCAGTTCTGGCTAGCTCATCGTTACAATTTCCCTCAATTCTCTGTGCTCTGGAACCCAAATAAGGGTGACCTTGAATATGACGCTAATATAATGTAGAGCTACCCGGCATTCCTGTGGAACTTTTGATCTTAGCACAGCTGCATTCATTGATTTAATCGCCGCCTGGCTAACCGAGAATATATTTATAGTACAATAACTAGAGTTTATATAAGTTTATATAAAATATTATAAAATGTATAAATTTATAGAAAAAACGCACCCATTCACATTGGGAATGACTCTGTCTGGAAGATGATGAAACCACAGAGCATATCTTGTGCAACTATATTGTCTTAGCAAAGACAAGGCTGCACATCTTTCATCGAGGTCAAATGGATCCGAATGAGATCAATAATGCTGACGTCAGCCCATCAGCCGATTCTGTCAAATTCGCTCAAGGCTCACCTTTAAAATCTTTTCACTATGAATGTGGGCATCTTTTTCTTCATTTCGTATAATTCTGTCACTCCTCAGAACAAACTGGAATTTTTTTGGACCACCCTAGTACTCACATTTCGAAACAGTTGCCATAAGAATATATTTTTTGACTTTGGTATTAACTATTTTTGATTTGAAGGAGGAAGTGTGAAGATATTTCGTGCAAAGCAGCTTAGTAAAAGAATATTTGTTTAGACATTGGGTTTGAAATAACATAGTTTGCCATCGAAAGGTATTTCGAGAGATACACCTATCAGACATGTAGAAATCAACCCCTAATGCGACGTTCCAAATTATTGGTTTAGTGGGCAGTGCGTCTTGGCATATCTTCCTGTAGCAGCTCAACAGTTTTGGCTTCACCTCTAGAAAATGTTTCAGCCCGTGTTTGTTGCTAAGGACTGTGTTTTAACGTTTCTCCTTGCTGTTGATGTTGTTGGTGTTCATATCTGCGTCTCACGTAACTTTATGTTTGCTACTTGACTTTCTGGGCTTGGTTTGTCTTCCATGCTACTTCACCTTCGACGTTGGCTTCGATTTTACTTAGTTTGAGCCGCAGCTATTAATTTTTTGTTTGTTTTTCATTTCGTTTTTTTATTATTATCGGTTTCTTCTCTCTTTCTGCAACCCGGCTAACCAAGTTGTGTATTGTTGATGTTTGTTGCTGTTATTGTCGTTGCTGCAGCGGCTGCTGTCGCCGCAATCGCCGCAGCAGACCATTGGAATTTCACTCACACAGGCACTCGTACCAGCGCGAATAGAATTCTATCTAAATACACACATTCTCGCTTACGTGCATATTTTGATTCGTGATTCGTTGCAAACGCCATAGAAGTGGGTAATTGCTTGTGCCATACAAGCAGTAGGCGCTGGGTTCGATCCTGACTGCAGAAGTGAAAGATAAAAATTAGTGAATAATACCAAAATAAGAGATTTTCATAAAGACTTGGCTGCTGCTCGAATACAACATAAGGCTTTCTATTTGTAGAACAAAATCTAAACACAAAAGGCTCGGCCTAAACCTGTTGTAGTATTTTTGCTGGTGAATAAAACGAACCCGCATTTGGTCTACTTCAGGAATAATCTTATTGTCCACTCTACAAAGCACGTGAAACGGGTCATTCTCAAACTAAATGTTTTTGAATCAATTCCAGCAATTAAAGACCATCACGTGCCTTACTTTTCGCCTAACCCACTAGTGCTCCTTCAGTTTTTTTTCGAAGACAAGTGCACTGACCAGTCAATTCTAAATAATTTTCCACGGCATAAATCACAATAGATGTGTAAGTATGTATGTGCGTATACTACCTTTGTGTTTGTCATCTGTATCTGCTTGTACTGGGTATATGGCTGGTTGTGTTCTGCCCGTTTGCAAATATTTTCTGACGTTCTCCAAGCTACGAAATTAAGTTTTATCTCATTGCTTCTCTCTTATCGGGCGAGTTTCTGCTCTGTCCGCTTTTCCGCTTTCGTTCCAGGCAAACAGAAAGATAGGGTAAAAGTCGGGCGTCGTTCGTGTTGTGCAGGCGGAGAACGGATTTGAAACAGATCATTATATAAAGTACGTATTATATATACGTACATATGTAATAAAAATAATAGTAAATACCATATAATTGGCCAAACAATTTTTCAGAGCAACATACTTGCGCACCCGGCTTTTTAGCAGGTAGGATGGTTTTTGTGAATCGCAATCATTTGATTTTCTTAGCTCACAGGTAGCTAAGAAAAATTCATTTATTCTTTTATTATTTAATGTGCAAAATTCCGCAGTTCTACGCAATAAAAATTTGAATACCACCTTAATCAAAAAGTTCCCGGAACAACCGCCAGTCAACTCTAAGTCAATTGATTTGAGTTCTGGTTTATTGTTAGGCTGCCACATCTGAGATTAACATTCCTACCAAGATTCTATTGCCATTGCCTGTTTGACAAATTTTAAATATACTAGATTTGAATTTGCAAAAAATGAGTTTGTATTAAATTAAATTTGCGTCAAAAATGGATTCAATTGCACGAAAACCTTAAGAACTACCAGTTGGGAAACTGTATCTCTAAAGAAAATAGCCGTTTACGAGTGACATGAATGCCTCAGAAGAGATCATGGACTCACGATGATGACTCATTCTGATGAGTCCAGGATGACGAAAGGTCTGTGTAGTGTCAAGCTGTCGACATCGAAAATTGATGAAAGGATCAATAAAGTGAAAGAAAAGTTGATCGATAACCGCAAATTAACGATCACACCATCAGAGAGCTGACAGAGGACTTGAAAAAAATTTATTATAGATCCTTTCAGAAAATTGTACAAGTAGTTAATGATTTGGATTTGCGCAGTTTTGCTGCAAAGTTGGTCGCAAAGCACCTGAATTTAATTGAAAAAGGGGCCGCGTTGATATCGCCAAAAACATGATTTCCAAGGCTGAGTCCGGCCCAACGTTCATCAAACGCTTCATTACTGGATACGAGACGTGAATTTATGAGTACGGCATGCAATCCAGACTTCGTGCGGGTGACTGGAGAGCTTCGAAGAAACCAAGGCCTAGTACGTCGTTTTCAGTAAAAAACGAAAGCGTTGGTCACGGTTTTTATGGATTTTATGGATTAGAAAATAATTGCACACCACGATTTTTTTCCAAATGGTCAGAGAGTTAGTAAGGCCTATTATTTGAGCGCTATGAGACGCTACGTGAGAATACAACTCGTAGATTTTGCACCCCGATAGCGCACCGTCACCGTTTTTGACCAAGAACGAAACGAATACCATCCAACAGCCATCGAACTGATCTGCTTGTTCGAGTCAAAAAAACACTACGCGTTTCGGAGTGAAGAGCCAAAAGGAAGTAATGGAAAAATCGAAGACGGCTCAGACGGTCGTACCGAAAATAGACTTCCAGAAATGTTTCAAAAGCAGGATTAAACGCTGGCATAGTGTGTTGCAGCTGATGTGGAGTACATTGGAGGCGGTAACACCACTTTTGAGGAATAAACTTTAATTTTGAATTTTCTAAATGTATGCTGGAAAGTTTTTGATCAAGGTGGTATAGACATACATATGTACATATATACTGTTTTGTAAACAGCACCATATCTATGCACACACATACACATAAATATATGCATTTGTATAGGGTTGGGTATTTGAAATGCAAATTAGATTATTCCACTTATATAATATTTATGAGTATTATTTTATGCAATTTGATTTGGATTTGGTTCAGACGTTTGATCGCAAATAATACTCATTCTTAATAATAGACTGGCAATGGGATTACTTTTCCATCTACCATCGTTGATATTCTTAGAAGTTCCCGCTTTATTTACGCAAACTGCGTGATAACTCAGATAAGAGTTACTCGCCTTTTATGTAATCCACAAAATATACCGCATTTTTCTCACCAACTCCCAGCTGGTGTTCTCGATCAATTTCACTGCTGTAATACCGATTTCCAGGGTATGGTGGACATCCAATCTTATTGTTTCTGAGTTTGCATTATTATTATATGAGTATATGAGAAGAAAGCTATTATTATTAAGATACCAAAAAAGGTGATCGTAATAATTGTGAGAACCGGCGAAGAGTATCTACCGGGCTGTCTCGAGTGTGGTTAGACCAGCGATTAGAAGAGTAACAAAAATAAGGATTTTTGATACTTCTGAAAAGCAGTTCTACTTTATGGGAGCGAAATATGGGAGAAAATGTCTTAATAAGGAAAACAGTAAATCATTCAACCACGTAAAAAATGTAACAAGAAACCGTGATTTTTGGATCTTTTGTAGATAGACTAAAGTTCCTTTGTGTAAACATCAGTCTACCGTGCGAGGCCCAGAGTTCGTAGATTCGTTATTTGTTGTCTAATTTGTCGCTTCTGCTTATTTTGCCCAGTTTTGTTGCATTTGGATCTGCCTTCAATGGCTAATTGTAATTTGCCAATTTTCGAATCGCATTTTCTCTGTTTTATTTCAGCAGCGACTCAGGATTCCACAGTTTATTTGCTATGTATGAATGTATATGCACAATGTATTTCATGAGGACCTGACGATGTCGGAGTTCGGATATATTGTATAAGTATAAGAGCAGAAATATAGTAAAAATAATTTTATGGTAATTTTTTAATTTCATACTCAAAGACTCTATTACACCTGATACATCGTCCAATCGTACGTTTATCTAATAAATTTATATTTTTTCACTCTGCACATTGCGATATTAGAAATAGGCATTTTTACTTAGCTGAATGGTGATACTCGTATTCCCGCATATAAATACAAGTGAATTTATCCGCACATAAATTCATAAATATATTCGTACCACAAATATACACACTCACACTTCCATTCACACTCAAACTCACACAAGATCGCATTAAATCGGCATTTCAGGCTAGCCGCGCCACACCCGCTTGCGAGCTTTACACCGGGCTTAAACATTTGCCGCATTCCAATTAGAAAATATACGATACCCCATTTAAATTTATGGCCATTCAAATGTGTACGCTGGCAATGCTCCACGCGCTTATGCATTCATACATACCTTTGCGCATATAAATACGATATGTACGTGTATACATACATTCGTACATTAAATCGCAGAAATATTCGGCGGGCACAAAAATAAAAAATAAAAAACAAATAGGCTAGCAGCGATCGCAATTTTTGAACTGAAATGCTGGTCATATACTGTACTGAGCCCCAAAAGTCTCTCACCAACCATATCCAAATGAGAATGTGTACGAATTCATGATCGCAAGCACACACATGCATTTACACGAGTATATATATGCACGTCAATATTAATATATGTACATATATATGTGAGTTTGTATGTATATATGTATATAGAAATTATCAACAAAATAGCGCATTCCAATCTAAAATCACGTTTTCAATAAACCAACGCCGAGTAACGAGTATCTCAGCGCTGGTAGCTGGTATTTGAGAGCAGCAGCAGCAGGTACCCCAAGAAATATTCGCACCACCACAAGCGCACAATACAACTCGCCGATACTTCTCATTGATTCACACACGCACGCGCGCTCTTACAAACATACACCTACACACATGCACACATTGGACTGGCAAAAACGGGTATACATACACTGTATGGGTGTAAATGTGTTCGTGTGCAGAGACTCAGGAACCTTGGTACGGCAGAGAAAAATTGTGGCTTTCGCGGTGCGTTTGGTTCAGTTCGGTTTACGGTGCTGAGCGAAACGGTCAATATTTCGAAATTTTGAATTTAATACTAATTTTTCTGTAAATAAAATTAAAAAAAAACAACAAAAAACGCAGCACAACAGATATGTAACACATGATATATCAAAATACATGAATTTATATCGGTGACCACAGAGATACTGGAGACGAATAAAAAATATAAATGAATTGTAGGGAGTAAAGCAAAAGGAGGAGTAGAAAATAGCAACTAAACTGTTCCTTCGTGCTGATTTGGGCAAAAGAGTGAGCTGAAATATTTGTGTGGAAAAAAGTATGTTTTCTATTGTAAAAGAAAAAATATAGAAATACATATTTTTAGTAAAGTGTAATTTTCGAAACTAGTGATAAGTAATCTCGGAGTACTTCTTAAAATGGAACAGAGCATCAATCAAAGTTAAAAGTGTTTCGAGATCGGGTTTTTGAAAATGTATGTATGTATATGTGTGTGTATGTATGTACTATGTGCATGTACGAATTCATGAGGTGATTGAGTAAAGTTAGCTTACTAATCACTCAAGAATGTGGCACATTATTACTTTACAATACTTGTGGCAAACAATCGCAACATCAATAGCCGAGTGAATGAAAAACAAAAATGAAAAGAAAAAAAACTTAGTGAATTCGTATTGGTATCTTACGATTTCAGAGACCGCGTGGATTACGTTCGACTCTCTTGCATTGGACGAGATTAATTTAATAATCCAAAGTGGTGAATGTGCTGTTTTTTACGACAATCGGCATACAAATAAAAATAATTTGCATACACACATATGTATGTACGTATACGATCACCATTAAATGGCCACTTATTAGTTTTGATTGCTCTGTTCTGGTTAGAAACGATTGTGACAAAGGAGAAAGAGATCCAATAGAATCTGGTTAAAAATCCACGTTGTGTTCCCCAAACACGCATTCCCATCGATATACACACACACGCGCGCACATATATAAAACACAGATTTTCATGCATTTGGATTGGGGGGGGGGGGGGGGGCGGCGGAGGGATTTTAAATCCGCGCACACAGGTGAAAATTGGTATATGGGGCTCAGACCAAAATTTGAGTACACAAATACATAAACGAACTGCATACAACGAAGGCGATGCCGTAAGTCGCGCGCCACTCCACGATCGGTTCGGATTCTCTATGTGCCGCTGCGGTTCACTCATGTTCGTTTTTCTGAGCTAGCAGATAAACACGTCTCGTCTGTGTTTATGTATGAATGTGTGCTTGAGAGTATGCTTTTGTGTGCGCGTGTAGGGGCTACCGCTGTTTCTCTTGTCATGCTCGTGTAAAATATTGACGAAGCAGCAAAAAAACAACAACAACGAAATAAGCACAACAAAAATTGCAATAAATTCTTTAGTGCAACAACAAATCGTGTGCGAAGTGAGACAGCAACAACAAAAACAACCACAACGAAAATAACAATGAAAACAACAAAAGAGAAAATTTAATAAGACCAAAACCAAGCGAAGTAATGGAAACGGCAACGGCGAAGGAAAATTAGAGTCAGAGAGAAGACAAAATATGCGATCACGCATTCATGCACACCCCGACTTGAGTGCATTTCTGAGTGTGTGTGTGTATGTATGTGCATGTGTATAAAGTATTGATAATTTGCCCTGAAGTAGTGTAATCTACTCAAGTACAAAAATAAGAAATACGCTGCCATCACCACTGGCATAGCGAGAGTCTCAGCCTCAAAATAGACAAATAAACAACATCATTGCCAGCAACAACAACGCTGGCAAATTTTTGATTAAAAATTTCAACGTCAACGTCAACTTCACTGCGCGTTTGCTGTTCAGTGTTATGTTTTGCTTAGCTTTTTTGTAGCTGAATTGGATGCTTGGCTTTTGTGTTTGTCATTGGTGTGCTGTATTTTTTATCTGTATATATGTACGCACATGCGTACTCATGTATGCGTCTGGCACAATTGGTGATACTTTTGCTGAAGTTGCCTCAATTAAAATTGTTACACTGAGTTCATTGGAATGCGAGCAGTCCGAAAGTACAAAAATATTTGGAAACCGACTAACGTATGATTGCACCAACGCACTGTCCATACATGAACGCATATTAAACATATTAAACTGAGTATCAGTTTAGCGGTAAATATGCACGAAAACATACATAAAAACGTGAATTGAAACAAAATTAACAAATCTGCCGAATTACTCATAAAACTTAATACAAATACTATTTTTGGTGAGATTAATATTTATTTGTTGTTTTTGTGTTGTGATACAAAGCAAATACTTTCGGATTTGTATACGTCCACAACACAAAATGTATTTGAAACTATTCAAAGTGCTGGTGATAATAAAGAAGTGATAAAAAACAATACATACGTAAGCTTCTTATTTGTCCGTCCAAGAGTTCGAAAGTAAAACATGTGCGCAATATTAAAAAAAAAACACAAAATGAACTTTTTGCACTTACTCAAGCTTATGCACGTACACGCATACACACATCGGATTCATAAGTACTTGTAGGTGTAAAGTGAAAAATGTGAATTATTTCAGCCTTTTTAAACGAGCGTTCGGCCACAAACAAACATACATACATACATGCAAATTTGAAAAGTACAAACATTTTAATCGGATATTTATGTTTGTATTCGCAGTTATTATATAAAACAAATGGCTCTCAATATCAGGAATTGGCGGCAAATGCAGTCTCTTTAGGTGTTCTTTAATTAGTCTTGCCTTTGGCGCTGTGGAGGTAAGCCCCTCAGTAATTTACAAGTATATAAAAATAATAACGGTTGCAGAAGTTTATTTTTGAAAATTCTGAAGTTAATGTCATATTTTAATTTTTTAATTACACCTTTAAAAATATTCAAATATTCAAGAAATTCTTAGGCTGTACCAGAGAAACCACGGTCAGTTTTAAAAGCGGCGTTAATCGAGATTAACGTCTAAATTCGGCATTATCTCTGGGATTGAGTGCAACTAATGTGGAATGCCAATTAGACTTACTTCTCATAATTTAAGTGGATTAAGGGAATTTTCGATGACAAAATTGCCGAAAAATGACAATTAAAATCTAAAAGTAATAAAACTTTTAAAGAGAAGAACAGGAAAGACTGGATAAGTTTTGCGCGTTTCATATCAGAAAAATTACAAAAATCTTATTAAAAAACTGCCATGCCTTCATTGTGGTACTATTGCAAAATATTTTTAAAAGGTCGCTTATTTAATCGACCAAAAGATATTCATTTAGAAAAACTAGGTCGCCGTAGCCGAATGGGTTGGTGCGTGACTACCATTCAGGAGTGCGCAGATTTGAATCTCCATTCGTGAAACAGCACAAGATCGCCCCTCGACAGGCAATGGCAAACCTCGACTCGAAGTGGTGATTTATAAAAATTTCAACGGCGTTTTTTCCCCAGTTGCTCAATATTGGTCCCATAATCGACCTCTTTCTTGTTGATACCGTGTTTTAAACAAAGCTTCCTTTAAACTCTATTGATTTGTACCCCTACGACTTCGATACACCCAATTGCAAAAGTGTAAACACGCCACTATTTTTGTTATAAAAATATAGTCAAAACTACAATAAAAACCATATAACGCAAACAAAATGTCAAAGTTATTTTTTGCTGTTTATGTTGAGTACTCAACACTCAATTATTCATTTTATAACAACTGTTAAATTTTAATGAATGAGATGGCAATATTTTAAGAGTGGACTTGCCATGTTTTGTTATTGTCGAGTCGCCATATTAATTTGTCAAATTTTTAAATACCCACCAAAACGCTCAACTTTGTAACCAGAATTTCTAAGATTTTTGTTTTTTGGAAGCGCAATTTTTTATTCCATTGAATTTTAGTATAACAAAGTGGAAGTCTTAAGTGACTACAAAATATATTTAATTTTGTCAATTTTTTTCTCGGGGTGCTGGGCCTGTACTTCGTACGGCGTCCAAGTGTGTCCTCTCTCTAGGCAACCATTTCAACCTAACCCAAAGGAAGAAAAGGCGAAAAAAATTGTCAAAAATCAAAGGTATTTTGTAGCCATACCATAATTTCATATGTTTTTGAAGGTCTGTTAAGCAGTGTCCGATTTCTAATCACAATTAACCAAATGCCAGGTTCGAGTAGTTTGGATTGATATAATGATTCTTGAGCCAAACGCAGAAGTCCCACAGATAATAAGGTCATCACATATTGATAAGTTTTGACTATATTTTTTTTGTCAAAATATTAAAATTTTTGTATAAAAATATTTTATACCTATTCTATAACAAAGCCACAGCAATCCAAGGTTCGAAATTCATGCAAGATTCTTAAATTTAATTTTAGTATAATAAAGTGTAAGTTTCAAGTGGCTTAAAATTCTCTTTAACTTTTTGTTTGCGTATTTTCCTTAAAAAATGAAATTTGGTGTTTCATACACAGGGTACGAGCCCGCGTCTACCAATTCGGCTACGACGGCCGAAAGGGTCGTGTATTTTTTTCACTTTTGCTTTCTTTAACCCAGTTTTAAACTTACGCTGCAGAAGCTGAGTTTCCCAACTGCATAGATTGATGATTTTCGATAAGTTTATAATTTAGCATTAGCTTTTCGATTTTTCCTTTTAAAAGTAGGTATTTACAAAAAACTTATTCCCAACTCATGTTTACAAATGCAATAAGTTGTGACAGATGGCTCGGTACAGAATGAATGCGGCACGAAAACAATGGCCAGGTTCATAAAAAATTCAATTTGTGTAAATTTTTGTTTGATAGTTAGATGGTTCGTCTGGTTGTTAGTGTGGCTCTTACAGCGCTAGTGACAGTGTCGACGATTCTCTCAAATAACTCTCACTAATAGAAGATTTCGATATTTAAAGTGACGGAGTCTGGCATTTTCTCTTCCATGTACAGTTTCATCTTTCATCCAAATCATTCTTCCCATCACTCTTTCCATATGTGTATCTACTATAACGATACCTCGAGTAAAAAAATAGTTAGGGTGTTGCTGGCGTAATGTGACACTCGTATTGCTGATTCCGGTAATTATTTAAGACCACTAAAAGTAAATGAAAAACGGCAATTCACATTGATTTTCTAGCGTTTTGCAATTTGTTGGCCAATTAGGGTATGACCGATGCAGGTAATTAAATGTTTGTTCGTTGAACAAAGCCTAGCCCATCCGGTCAGTGTGGCGTGCGAGTAGCGCACCTTAACTGAGTGAATGTTCTACAATTTGTGTTTATGTAAACATGCATTTGTTGGATAATGCTGCTGCAACTAAATGGTGTACACGCCATATGAAAGTGTGTGTGAATGTCACTAGAATTTCGGAAGCCGAAATTAATATCACCTTTCGATTGTTCTTACATTGGACTGCATTACACACATATTTAGTGGATCATAATAAATATATGTTCATGTATATACATATGTATGCACACAAACACATTGGGCCTGCGTATTAAGGCTGTTATGAAGGAAAAGCGGATAGATCGCCAGCAATTGATTCGTTTGTGCCGTGTAGTAGAGGGAGGGAAGGAGGTAATTAATAAATGTCTTTCACACTTTACTTAGAATGGCACTCTCGTACATTCAAATTGGGGTAATAGATGGGCCAGTTCAAGCACGGCTAACTGGATATGGAACAGCTTGATTGAGTGCCAGCTTGCAAGAGTAGGATCGAACGAATGATCTACAATAGATACATACATAAATACATATGTGCATTCTCGTGTAACCTACAGGATGAAGGCAAACAAGCGATCGAACTAAACTAATGAAGGCGGAAAAGTACATATTAAAGTATTGTAAGCGCACCGTAGGGCGTCCCATTAATACCGTTTATATTTTAAAATTTGGAACAAAACACGCAAGGTTGCTTTTGTTGTGATAAATCGTATTTACCGTGGCCAAATTATAAAATTACCACAAATTTTGACCATTTATTTATTTATTTTATTTTAATTTTTTTTTTAATTCTTAGTTCCTAAAACAGCCACGCTTAAGCTATCAAACTAAGATCTCCTTAAGAAGATGAATCAAACCCCATCCGATGCTTACCAAGAAATGATTTTCATTCCGAAAAATTAAATATAGTTAAATAAATGTCGAGCATTTGTTATATGGAGGAAAGGCACAAGGCCGCCATAAAAAAAGAATGTCAAACAACAACTGATTTTTGAGCCATTTCGAAGTTGCACTTTATTGCACCAAAATTCAATGGGCTTTTTATAAGAAACTAGCTGACCCGACGAACTTTGTTCCGCCCTAGAGGCAATAAAAAAGCAGATTTTTGATTTTATTAAGTTAATTTTTTTATTAGTCAAGTATTTCAATGAAGCTGATACACAGTGGCGGGGGGGCCTCGCAGATAAACGAGTTACCTATTTATTTTCGTTTCGCCAATCATCCTGGCATCGCCTTAATGAGCGTTTTCACACACACTGCCCGACACGATATCTGTAATGGGTGAAAATGTTTGTAAGTAATGTGTGTGGCATTTATCATTTATTTATTGATTGAATACATGGGTGCAGGTAAACCTATGAATGCAATAAATAAATCAGTTATACGTGCAAACGATCTTAGTTTAGCATATATCCAACCATAATGTGTGTGTGTCCTCTTCATTACGAGCGTCCAATGCCAATATCGAGCGCTCGAGAGGAATTTTCTTCATACGACAACTTGCAGACTCGCAAGTGCAAAGTTTCTTTTTATTGTATTGTAAAGTCATCTCCCCGACGTTCTAGTGCATAAAAGTTTTACGTTATTTGTTATTAATTTCATACCTAATGTTAAGGTAAGTCAACATTAACTTTTTAACGACTTTATCGATAGTATCCTACAACCCAAGGCCAGAAAGTTGGATTTCCTGGCGGGTGTGAGATGGTGGCCGAGACAAAGCCGAGCCGGCCACGAAAGTCTTGTAATCCGCTAGACCGCGCTGAGGCTCGAGCAGGCCTCAAAAGTCGCTCTTCCTGGAGTCAAATGCGGCCAGAAACACCGTACTTTCGGCAGAGTGATCAAGAAAAATTATTTCGTCAAAATCAATAGTTACCTATATCTTTTATAAGTCGTAAATACTCGTAATATTAGTAAAGAAATAGATTCAATTTTATATTTACCTAGATAAGTAAAGTACCTACCTACTTATTTTTAAACCAGCGCTAGTGTTTTTTCTCGAAATAATAGAAATATTTCGCCTCTCGACCAATGCCTTCGAGTATATTTTGTATGCGTCAAAATTCGTAACAATTATTTTCACAGAGTTCTTTTTTCATACATACCTACATCTCTTGCGGTGTTCCCACAATAAGTACAAAATCATATGAATGAATAGGTACCTTCAACGAATTATTTCACTTCTCCATAGAAAGACCTTGCTTATAATAAGTTGCTTCTGCATTACGTATTCAACAAAATAAGTAGGTTGGTACTACTTACCTTTGCCTTCTTAATAGTGCCTATAAAATAAAAATATTCAATCTGTGGCATGTACGTACATACATATACAGGGTGGTCATGGATAAAGTGCAAATACCATTGAGACCATAGGCCCGCGACAGATCAAGGTGGCGCTGATGATGATGATGATACAAAGTTGGCAGCTGACTCGTAAATTTTGTATAGTCGTTTTCTTTTCATTTCATTTTCATTTAACAATCATCAACCAACTCTTATAATCTGTATCCTGTAACATTGCGTTCTTACCAAACTTAACTAAAAAATATTTAAGGTTATCATGCCTGGAGGACCCTCTAGAGACAGAGATGTAGGGAGAAAATGGGAATCCGGTGCGTCAAAAAGAAAAAGAAAGGCTGAAACGGTTGTATCCAACCAAGCTCTGAGTTCCAGTATGATGAAATTTCTTAGTCAGCTACATAGTTCAATGAAACCTTTAGTCAAATTTCTGATACAACTTTACCGTCAACATCGAGTGAATCTGCTGTGACCCAAATTTCTGAATCCAATAAAGAGTTAGAAAGTGAGTATATGTGTGAGTCAGAAAATCGAGAGCAAGAAGTTCATTTAAGCGAGCCATTAATAGACCTAGATCCGGGGATGTGGGTATTGCCACTAAATGATGCGCAGCGCCATCTCTTAATTCAAAACGGTCCGGATCAAGACCTAGAGAAATCTGATGAAAATTACCCAAAAGACCTAAGTAAAAGACATTTTTCTAAATTTCATTATACTAGAAAATTGAGTAACGGCGAAACGCAACATCGCAAATTGTTAACTTACTCCATGTCTCAAGATAAAGTGTATTGCTTTCCATGTAGACTTTTTTCACATTTGCAGACATAGATAGTAAAAGAAAGATGTTGTGATTGGAAGGATCTGAGTCGCATACTGCAAAGACATGAACAAAGTGAAGGACACATGGAGTGCATGATGAAATGGACGGAACTCTTTAAAGGAATCAAACACGGTAAAACAATAGATAAGGATAACGAGAGATTGATTAGGGAATCCCAAAAGCATTGGTATAATTTGTTTGAAAGATTGATAGATATAATAAACTCTTGACCTCACACAATTTGGCATTTAGAGCTTATCGAGAATTCTTGAAATTTAACAAGAGTAAAATTTCTGGCAATTTTCTAGACTTAGTTAAGTTGTTATCTAAATATGATCCGACATTACGGGAGCATATGCAACGTATTAACGAAAAACAACTAAATCAACATTATCTGAGCCACGACATCCAAAACGAATTAATTACTTTAATGTCTAAATAAGTTATTAACGAAATTATACACAGGGTTAAACAAGCAAAATACTATGCCATCTTGCTCGATTGTACCAGGGACGTAAGCCGCGTTGAACAAATGTCAATAATATTAAGATTTTGCAATTTGTCAACTGGAGCTGTAGAAGAACATTTCATTGGGTTTATTGACGTCGCAGAAACAACAGGAGAGTATTTAACAAAATCAATATTACAAGAACTGGAAAGAAATGATCTTGATATCCAAAACTGTCGAGGACAGGGATATGATAATGACGCCAATATAGTCGTAATTAGAAAAGGTATCAGAACAAGAATACTCAATATAAATCCAAGAGCATTCCTTACACCATGCGGATGCCACAGTTGGAATTTAACGACAGCCAAAACATTTTTCGGCTTTATCAATAAAATCTATGTGCTGTTTTCAAAGTCAATGAAGCGTTGGGAGATAGTAAAAAGTAAATTAAAATTGACTTTACAAACTCTGTCTGAAACGAGGTGGGAGCAGTAAAAGCAATATTTTTACAATTTGATGATGTCATCGAATGTGTGAATGAACTGAAAAATAAAACTGATGATTCCGAAACTCTAAGCGACTGTGAAGCAGTAATGTAATGAAGTAATGAAGGAAATGTTAACTTTTGATTTTATTGTTGCATTACACGTGTGGTATGAGGTTTTGCTACGTGTAAATAATATAAGTAAACTATGGCAATCGGTTCAAGTCAACTTGCAAGTCGCTATTGATACTTTGCGTTCATTTTGTAGCTAGATTCAAGAATTCCGAAATACAGGATTTGAAAAAAGCGTAACAGAAGCTAGATTATTTGTGGAGAAAAGTACTTGTGAAATTCAGTCTTAATTTAAGGAAAAAAGAATAGCCAGGAAAAACGAATACATTTCAATACAATACATTCTGATGAAACAGTTGAATCTGCTGAAATGCAGTTGATGTCGATTTATAGTGCTCAATGAATATTTTGAACAATTTGGTTTTATTTATGATATCAATTATTTGAAATCTATGCCAAAAGAGGATCTTCTCAAAAATTTTACTGATTTAGGTACAAGACTTCGGGAAGGCGAAAACAGTGATATACAGCCTTTCGAACTATATGAGGAGTTTCAGCTTTTAAAAACTAATTCACTAGACTCTATCAACGACGCAAAACAACTCATCCAATACATTTTAGAAAATAATTTAGAAGAAATATATCAAAATGGTTATATTACAATTAGAATCATGCTCACAGTTCCGGTCAGCACAGCCTCCGCTGAGAGAAGCTTCTCAAAGTTGAAATTGATAAAAACCTATTTGAGAAGCACAATGAGCCAAGACTATCCGCGTTATCAGTTCTGTCAATCGAAGCTGGAATAGTGGCTAAAAGCCGAAAAGTTCGACTATTTTAATATTTGTGTGTCATTATTTTTTGTCATCATTTTATTAACAATAAAACTCGTTAAACTCATAAATTATTTTATAGTTTGGCCCACTTAATTTTACGGTTTTTTTCACTGCGAAGTAAAGAGGCCTCGCGAAGTTGATGTCGCCGACGTACACATTTGGTCTAGCGCCGCCACTGCTGATACACGACATTTTTTGTTTTATTATGAGGTGCAAGAACAAACAACGCAGATGGTTTTCCGACCCGTGAACATGCCACATATTATATGATTGACCATGTGAGAAACATTGATTTTCTAGATTCAGACCACAAACTTTCAAGGATTGGCCTTGTGATTTGTTAATGTCATGGCGAATGCAAGACGGATCGGAAATTGAAGTCTTTTAAACTCAAGCGAAAGATCGGAAGTTTGGAAGGAGTTTAAAAATTCAATTGGATAGTTGGTGGCTTCTTCTTCATTTGTTACACAGTCAATGGATTTGAATGAATGCATTGTTACAATGATATCATTTTGAATTATGTAGTTTAGGTCATCTACATCTTTATTCTTAGCCGCTAAAATTGCTCGCTCACTCAACCATTCATTATTTTTGTAGTTCTTAACGATGTTTGGGAATACTTTATTGATAAGTTCGTCTTTCGATGAGACAAAGTTACAGAAATTCTGAGGAAATGAAATCAATCCGCTCGATTCGTCGACAGGTACTCGACCATTACCGATAGTCAGTAATTGCTCAGAGAAATCTTCAGTAGATGTATCGTTATGCAATGCAACTCTCATGTTTGTTGTCAGCTGAAGTTTCTTCACTTAGCGTCATAGATTCGATGATTTGAGGCAAGCGTTTATTTCGTCAGCCGTTGATCTTGGAATTACTGGCAGTGTTTGGCGGAAGTCGCCAGACAGTAAAATCATTGCGCCTCCAAAACATCTCGAGTCATTGCGTATATCTTTTAATGTTCGGTTAAGTGCTTCTAATGCACGTTTATGCGCCATTGTGCATTCGTCCCAGATGATGATTTTCGATGCTGATAAAACTTTGGCCATTGCTGAGTTTTTTGAAATATTACATGGTGGTTCTTCAATTTTTTGAAGATTTAACGACAATTTTAATGCTGAATGAGCGGTACGGCATCCTTCTAACAATGTGGCTGCTATTCCAGAAGAAGCAACTGCAAGCGCAATGTTGGATTTCGCACGAACAGTGGCTAAAATTATTGACATGAGGAATGTCTTACCAGTTCCACCAGGGCCATTGAGGAAATATAAACCACCATTTCCATCATCAATTGCCTTCATCAATGTATCATAAACTTCTTTTTGTTGGCGATTCAACAGTGGTACATTCGTTTGAACTACTAAATCTACTTGTTGGTCTCTGTTATTCGCTCGACGATTTCACATTGCCAACCAAGCCCTTTCACGGGCTGCCTCGCTTTGGTCTTGTGATTGAGAAGCACGAAGTCGAGCCATACTAACGCGACGCTCTTCACGGGCAATTCCTTGTGCTTCTTCAGTAGTTTTATTCGCAATGTTTCGTATCCTTCTTGCATTAAGGCTTTGTCGGGATAGATTCGATCGCCTTGGTCGCGGCATTGATAATGATGATTCAAAGAGAATACAAATTACTGTGATTATATATTTCTGACAAAATTTATATTATCAAATTTTCTACTTAACCATAGACAAAATTACGTTTAGCTGTCATTTGCGTTTTGTTATACCACATTGTATAGTGACTTCACGGAAACGCGTTCGAATGGGATAAAAAGTATCCTGGTACTAAGCTACCTCTCCACCAATTTTCAGCCAAATCGGTTCAACCGTTCCCGAGTTATAAGTAGTGTAACTAACATGACTTTCTTTTATATATAAGATTAAGATTAAAAATGTTTAATTTTTGAAAGAAATTCGTTGGTTTTTTATTTTCGATCAAGAAAAGCTGTAAGGCGATATCTGATAGAATTAGCTGAGCGATTAATTCTAAACCGAAATGTGACTCTTAAGAATATTTTTATACGTACCGCTCAAAAGTTTCTAAATCGTGAAGGATTCATAAAAAGCATGAAAAATAAGTTTATATTCAAAACTGAGCTTCGACAAATTTTCTTCAAAATCTCAAACTTTTAATTAGAGTTTAAGAAAAAAATTTCAGTACACAACTTTATAGCCCAATAAATGTTAGTATAATTAAGTAAAGGTTTTAAGTGGCACAAAACTCTCTTTGCTTTCTAATAACTTTTTCCTCTAACGCTGTTACGCACTTTTTGCATACGAATAACATATTTTTTCATAACGAATGAACGGACTTGTTTTTCATATGGAAAAATGTGCAACACCGTCAGAGAAAAATTCAAAAAATCAACAGGACTTTCTAGCAACAACTAGTAACTGGATAAAAAGTTATTAAACTGCATATCGAATTTTTTTAAGAAATTTTGAATAAAATGTGGGGTAAAAAATAGGGAAATTAGAAGAGTATTTTAAAGTTTTGCATAAAGTTTGAATCTTAGTTTCTCTGGTTTTTGCTATAGAGGGAAATATATTTTTATAAAAAATATATAGTTAAAACTTATTAATACGTGGTGACCTTATAGTTATTTTTTCATATAGCGCTGTCATTAAATTTTCGCATATTGGCATAGTGTCGGCTGCTTTTTAAAAATAAAAAATCTTTTAGTCCGTAGTATAAATAAGTAAGCGGTAGGCTTATCACATACCCCGTCAGAAAGCAAATAGGCTCTATGCTCCAAAGTGGAGTGAACAATAAAAAAATAAATAAATAAATAAGTAAACCACTTAAATACACCCACATTCATGAAATACGGCCGAACATTTTTTGTCGTATTTATGAATTTTGTGCATTCAGGTGAGCCATTTCTTTATAAAATTATAGGTTTTTTTTTAATTCTTTAAATACTTATATAAAACTTTCAGTCAAGGCTTCCATTCAGGTTTACCTACTAGAATCAATTAAGAATTGCGTGAACACCAACAGAAGTTAAAGAATGTGTTTTGAAATAATAACCAACTCTCCTTGCTTGAAGTTACACGCAAACTGTAGGTTGTGTTGGATAAGGATAACAGGATTTTCCCAAAGGAACACATATAGGCACATAAAAATGAGCAGTACATTATGATGCTACTACATAAAAGAGCGGTAAAGAGCGATGATTAAAAATAAAAAAAGAAACTAAGGTCTGACGGTTTAAAAACGTTAATTTATGAAGGGCCTTGCTTGTAAATTATTGCGAAAATACCACCAAATATCTATTGGGAACCTAGATGTTTGATTCTTGTATATATACAGTCAGCATCAAAAGAACGTGGACACCACATATTTATGGTATAAGTTCGTTGAATTTTGGTATAATAAATTACAAGTTTTAAATGGTTCAAAAATCTTCTTGAACTTGCACTTTCTTCTTCTTCTTAATTGGCGCGATAACCGCTTACGCGATTTTGGCCGAGCTTAACAAAGCGCGCCAGTCGTTTCTTTCTCGTGCTAACCGGCGCCAATTGGAGACACCAAGTGAAGCCAAGTCCTTCTCCACCTGATCTTTCCAATGCAGAGGACTCCTTCCTCTTCCTCTGCTACCACCAGCTGGTACCGCATCGAATACTTTCAAAGCCGGAGCGTTTGTATCCACTCGGACGACATGACCCAGCCAACGTAGCCGCTGGATCTTTATTCACTGCGCTATGTTTATGTCGTCGTAAAGCTCATACAGCTCATCGTTCCATCGTCTACGATATTCGCCGTTGCCAACGTGCAAAGGTCCAAAAATCTTACGCAGAATCTTTCTCTCGAACACTCCAAGCGTCGCTTCGTCGAATGTGGTCATCGTCCAAGCTTCTGCGCCATACGTTAGGACGGGCATGATGAGAGCCTTGTGGAGTATTAGTTTTGTTCGTCGAGAGAGGACTTTACTGCTCAGTTGCCTACTTAGTCCAAAGTAGCACTTGTTGGCAAGAGAGATTCTACGTTGGATTTCAAGGCTGAACTTGCACTTTACCATACCCAAAATTAATGAGCTATAAAATTAAATACCTGAAATTTTTACAGAAATTCTGAGTAAAAAGTTTGAAATTTTGATGAAAATTTGATGAGTTCTTACAAACTTGGTACAAAGTTTAAAACTTTAATTCATATGGTTTTTGTTGTATAAGTATGTAGTATGATCTGTGTTTTTATAAAAGAATAATTTAAATTAAAAAGTGAATAAATAAATAGTCCAAGTTTATTAATATGCGGTGTACGCTTTCTTTTGACGTTGACTGTATATGCGTATATATAATTGACGCTTGCACACTTTTTTGTGCCTCCTCCAGCTTATGTTTGCGGTGTGCGTCTAGACGCTGTTCCACAAATGGTGGAACTTGTAGTTATGCAAGATCCCGAATGGCAAATTGGTTTTCTTCTTCTTCTTAATTGGCGCGATAACCGCTTACGCGATTTTGGCCGAGTTTAACAAAGCTTGACAATCGTTTCTTTCTCGTGCCAACCGGCGCCAGCAGGACACACCAAGTGAAGCCAAGTCCTTCTTCACCTATGACGTCGTAAAGCCCATACAGCTCATCGTTCCATCGCCTGCGATATTCGCCGTTGCCAACGTGCAAAGGTCCAAAAATCTTGCGCAGAATCTTTCTCTCAAACATTCCAAGAGTCGCTTCATCGGATGTTGTCATCTCCATCCTAATGCGCGATACGTTAGGACGGGCATGATGAGGGCCTTGTAGAGAGTTGGATTTGTTCGTCGAGAGAAGACTTCACTACTCATTTGCCTACTTAGTCCAAAGTAGCACTTGTTGGCAAGATAGATTCTACGTTGGATTTCTAGGCTGACATTGTTCTAGGTGTTAATGCTGGTCCGCATGCCAGACTTTTGATAGAATTTCAAAACGAGTTTTGCAGGATTGTAGGAGTGATTCTAGGAAATAATGATAGGTTTGCTTCTGTTAAAGTTCATCTCGAGTCCAACTAGCATGTAAATCCAGTGGGATTATTGGAAAGCTTTAAACAATCATCTAATCTACTTATTTATATGTGTGCCACAATTAGCCTTATTACCATATTATCCATCAATTTCTCTATGCCCATTACATTCCATATATTTGTCGAAGAGCTGGTGCAAGCGCTATAAAGCCGGCAACAACAAATAAATAAAAGCGCCAACGAATGTGTTTCAACGCAGCGTTTTTTCTTTTTGTTCGCATTGATATTGTTGGAGTTTTCTGTTCTCCTTTCGGTTGCTTCCTATTATCGTCGAACTATGTACACTTGTATAATTTAATATAACTAATTTATGCGTAAGCACATGCATATGTATGTATGCATTTTTATGTGTAACTTTCTTTGTGGCCATCGCACCAAATTGCATTTAATAAGCCAGTTTGTCGCTTAAGTCTTTCGTTATTGATGAGTGAAATTTTGGTGTCCCCGATATGTGAGCATGCGTGTGTGTAGGTTTTTTTTTTTAACGAAGGGGGAATCTTTCATAGATACCGTCAAGTTAGACGGCATGCACGATTCATACTGCTTGCTAAGGGTACACCTCATTCGGGACCACGCACAGTCAGTAATTTTCATTCTGTCTGGACTTGCAAAACAGTACACCTACGTACTAAACCCTTGAACTCCGTCTCCTCCACCACTCTCCCTGCGGAACTGCTTCAACGTATTTTCTTCCGATTGCAACATGAACTCGACTACGTCAGTTGCATTTGGAATTATTCTTCCTGTTATAAAGCGTGGGCAGTCTTCCTCTAATTTGATGCGCACAGGGCAGTAGGGGCTGTCATCATGCCCGAACCTGTGCAGATATTTTCTAAAACCTCCATGTCCAGAAAGGAACTGTGTCACATGGTAGGTTGTATCTCCAAAACTCCGATTTAGCCATGGTCGCAAATCGGGAATCAGTTTATAGGTCCATCGCCCTTTACTGGAGGTATTCCATCGGTCTTGTCACCTTGTTAGTGACACAAGCCGCTCTTCTTCTCTCACCGCTTTTTTTATTTGCTTCGGCATCCGCTGCACATCTGTCATAGACTCGCTTCATTTCACCCGCGAGAATATCCACTGGTATCATACCAGCTATGACAAACGCCGCGACATCCGATATTGTTCTGTAGCCGCAACATGCCCTTAGGGTACTTAGCCTATATACAGACAATAGCTTCCTTTTGTTTTCCATCAGTTTCGCCGCATTTGCCCAAACTGGGGTTGCATACAGGAGGACTGAAGTGGCCACATTTGCAAGTAATTTCCTTCTGGTTGACTTAGGACCACCTATGTTAGGTAGGATCCTTGAGAGTGCCGCTTGTATGCTAGCGGTTTTCTCTACCGCGTAGTCAAAATATATAAAATTTAAACTACAATCTATCATAACTCCTAGGTATTTCAGAGCCGGTTGTGAGTGAACAATTTGCTCTCCCACTCTGATTCTCATCTGCTCGACTTTTTTCCGACTTCTTATCAGAACCGTCTCCGTTTTTTGCTCTGACAGTTTGAGTCCCGCCTGTTCGAGCCAATCTTTCACTTGTTATCGCTCCATTTGTAATATGTTCCACTTCCTGTATGTGCTTAGCCACCGTCACTATCGCTATATCATCCGAAATGCCTATTATTCTTACCTCTCTGGATACCGGTAAGCGAAGGACTTTGTCGTACATGATATTCCAGAGTACAGGTGGCACGCCAGCAGTAACTTTGTACCTTTTTGTTCCAGCACTGCTCTCATACATCAGTTCTCTATCAGAGAAGTAACTCCTTAATATTCTGAGAAGATACGGCGGAATGCCAATTTCATACAGGCTATTCAAGATGTGCGACCAGCTTTCCGAATTAAAGGCGTTTTTGACATCCAATATGGTTACAGCGCAGTATTCCTTGGTGCCCCAACGCCACCGCTTTCCTTCTACTGCCTTAGTAGCCGTTTTGACAACCGTAGTAACTGCATCAATCGTCGAACGGTTTCTCCGGAAGCCAAACTGCATGGTACTCAATGCTCCCTTCCCCTCTAGTATAGGCAATAGTCTATTGCAAATAATACGCTCTATCTATACTCGGTCCCTGGGGAAATAGCGTCACTACAATTCGATTAAGCATAACTGGACATACGACTGATGGAGCCCCATGGGTTTATGTCCGCATCGTTGCACAGTTGCTTAAAGCTCTCGACTTTACTTTTTTATTCGCTTCTTGTAGTGCTTTCCTTGCCGTTTCATAGCAAGCTCTGCCCCTGGGCCTTTGCATTTTACGCTGCGCTTGCAGGCAGATCCGTCTCAGTTGCGCTATCTCCTCAGTCCACCAATAGCAGGGCGCTCCTTGTCGATCTGGCCTTCTTATTGGCATTGCCGCATCGCAAGCTTTAGACAAAATGCTCTTTAGTTGTCGAGCTTGCTCACTTGCTGTACCTCGCTCTAATCTTTGGTCGTTTAGTGCGTACCCAAAGGCCTCGGTGTCCATCTTTCTGTCATTCCACCTTGGTCCTACTGGCTTAGTTGCGCGTACTCTTTTATTCTTTGACAGTTCGAATAGAATTGCCTGATGGTCACTATGATTCCTCACTTACTCGCCACTTGATTTTCTGCAAAAGTGAACTGCTGACAAGTGTTAGATCAATAATAGATCCCGTACCGGCCTTGCGATATGTAAACGCCCGACCATTATTTGCGATACTAATGTCTACTCTAGCAATGGCTTCTAGCAGGCTACGTCCTCTGGCGTTGGTCTACTACCCCACTCGGTAGCCCATGCGTTAAAATCACCGCTAATTACTACTGGCGACCTAGCTTCAACGTCCCGCGTGAGGTCATCCATAAATGTTTCGAAGCGCTCTCGCATATAAGTGTTGTCCACTTTAGCTCTTACAAAGCCCTCCACTTGATCATACATCTTTTGGAGAGGGTGTTTGCGCGCCCAAATGACAGTTTCCATGTCTTTGCTGCAACACCATCTAGCGTCCTTTTCAACCTTAAAGGGGTCGCATATTAAGACTACCTCTGCTCTCTGCTCTATTGACATCTGAGTAAGCAGGTCCTGTGCTGCTTCGCAGTGGTTTAAGTTAATCTGGATAACTCTCATCTCCTTTGGTCACTCAGAGCTCTCTTGAAAACTGAGCATCTACCGCTGCCCGCTATATGCTTAAAATTGGATTCCCCCCTGGCTTTGCAGAGCATGCATTCTGGGTCCTTGCTGCATTCCTTCGCGATGTGGCCTTTATCCCCGCACTTTCTACACTGTTTTGAACGACCTGCTTTGTTTTTGCAGTCTCGCCGAATGTGTCCAAACCCTAAGCATTTAAAGCATCTTGTTAATATTAGGCGTTCACGGATCCGACAGTTTCTGTCAGGTTTAGGACTTCGGTCTGTGTGCCATTGAACGCCTCTCGTGTATTATTGAGGTGAACTCCTTGGTTTGTTCACCCGCCTTTGATAGCTGGATGAGTATTTCACCCTTTTGCGGTCGCCTTATTTTTGAGACCATTTTACCAAGTTCTCCGAGTTTGGGGTCGGATTTTACTGACTTCAGTATTTCCGCGTAGGAAGTTTTGCCCTTCGCTTCTATCAGTATCACGTCAGGTCTAACTCTTCTTGCTCTTGCATCCCTTGGCTTGGTTTTCTTAGCCACCGTTCTCCACTGAGTTGCATCCGCTTTTTTAGTTTCCCTCCGTGTGGTGGAGGTAGATGGTGTTCCAGTAACTTGCTGTACGCCTGTTCTGTTCTTCTCCAAGTTGGTCCGCCTAGGTTTTGGAGTCGAAACCGCACCATCCAGTTTCCTCTTGGGGTCTGGGTTGTGCCTTAGCCATGGGAATGTTTGTGAACCGCTGCTTTTCCTAATTACCTCCTTGGCTTTTTGGTCTCCCTGCTCAATGGCTGCCAGCTCGTATAGTGGCTTGATACTCTCTATGGCATCTCTCATAGGCTGGTGTATAGAACGCCTTTTGCCCTCCTCCAGCATTTCAACTAGGCTACGTATTTTCTCGCCTAGCCCGCAGAATGCCGTTCGCTTACTATCCGTGCTGTTCACGATATTATCTTTCATCGCCTCAGTATCATTTTCGCCCGATGCAGCAGCAAGAACGGGAGATCTGAGAGTTTTTGATGTCCTCCGGAATGCATTAGCTTCCGCCAATCCGACCTCATTATCTTTACTGCCGTTATTGCTGCCGCTTTGTTTGTCTGGTTCGTTGCCACTTAGTAATGTTATTGTTTTTGTTGTTGTTTAGTATGTAGTTGTGTCTCCATTTTAAAAGGGCCCCCACTCAGGTCCGTTATCTCTAATCGTAGTGTCGTTGCCTTATAACCCCATGGTTGTCTATACTATGTAGGGAGGCCATGCGAGGGTTGACACATGTCTTTATGGGTACATGTGTTCAGAGCCGGGTCAGCACTAACCAGAAAAAAATTCCACTGCGCCTACACGACCAAGTGAATGGTGACGCTTAGAGAGCGTTACCTGAGGCCTGCAACGGGACGGGGGCTACTGTGACATTAACCCAGGAGCCATTTCGGCAAGGTATCACCCTTGGCTACTAAAGTCCATGTCGAACTAAATTCCTTTCCATTGCCAGTTTGCCATAATTAAGATCTTACTGGTCTCGATCTTAATGAAATTTATTGTTTTAATTTAGTTTTTAGTTTCGTAGAATTTTTGTTTTTGAATCCATTTATTGGTGTATATTTGCTTTCAAAGCGATTTGTTTATAAAAACCTTTTGCTAAAAAATAAATATGAACACAGAGATAAATATTTAAAGTACGAAATATATTTTTATTGACATGTCTTACGAACTGGGAATGAAAAACCAGGTATGATTTATATTTATGTAGGGATGATTTTAGAAAATAAAGAAATAAGAAGAAAGTGGTATTTTTCAACTCAAAACTCTTGATTTTACTTCACTTATGATTAAAAATCTGATTATTGTAAAAATTATTTTTGCGGTATAATTTTAGATATGTGAAATTTCAAAACTTCTACATCCACATGCACGCCATCTTATATGCACATACTCATGTACGAGTATATGTAAAAGTAAGTCGCAAAATAAAAGTCGTTTGCCTGAACATCAGGACCATTGAACACATTTACTTATGTTCATATGTACATACATATATGCATCCTAAGATTCCAAGTTGGAACAAAAGGCCACAACAAGACTTCTCCATTCGGGTGGGTCGGTTGCACGCTAAAGTTTTCACTTCACTTCAGCTCAGTCCCATGGCGCAGATTTCCTGTTCTAAAAGTCGTCATCAGGTGTTTGCTGCTCTCCTTCGACTATATAATATAATAATATTTTCAAGATTCTCATCAGGCAACAATTTACGAAGAGACATTCCAGATTTCGCATCCATACAATAGGCAGAGTTTCACATTTGAATCGAAGATTTTAAATTTCGTGCGTTTCGAAATTTGTGAAGCCTTCCAAACTGGCTGAAGCGAATCAAAGCCAATTGGCAGTCAAAGACTTGGGTTAGTCGGATGAAACACCCGATTTCCCACACTGCTGCACCTGATTTCAATTTTTCAATAAGCTGATCTACCATAGAAAATTCGAACGAAGAGGTCTAAGATGGTTCAGAAAGCACTAAGGGAGTCCTTCTTATTCGTGGTGGATCGGGAAGTGTGGAATAAGCTCCTCAAGGTCGAATTTTTTCAATTTATTCATTCATCCGAATGTCTACACCTATCGATGACTTATGAAATGTTGCAAGCTTTCGTTATAAGTATAGGGTAGTTTTTAAGAGCTTGAGAACTTTAAATAATAATACAGAACAGAAATATTATTAGGATGATTTTTTTTATTATAATCTGGTACATAATTTCATTGCATTTATTTTTTGACATTCGATCAATTTTTAACTAGTTGTTCCATAAAATCTGAATAATGAATCTAATTTTTTTTTTTTTTTTTATAACTTACTTTATTTGCAATCTATCTACTATAAGACATTCAGCAAATTAGATCTTATAAGATAATGGCAGCGGTAGTTTTGCTTATGTGCAAATCTACATAGAAATTACAACAGCTTATTAACTTGTACAGTTCGTTCTTAAATTATTAAAATTCATTAGTACTTCAAGATTGCTTAAATTTATTGTTTGTTAATATTATCACTTAAGATTAACTTACTTAATTTTACCTTAAAGTTTATAGGTTGAGTAGATTCATACTAGAGGAATGGCAAGTCTAAGATATGATTGCGTTTTAACCGTATAGTTTCATTGGTTGTGTCTAATAAACAAATAGCAGCTGGATTTATGTGATTAGATAATCGTTTCAGATATCTAGTACTATATTTTCGAATTTCATTCTTTACAAAAGGAATACCTAAGTCGTTATGGATAGATTCATTGGTAATAAACCAAGGGGCATTAACAAGGCTTCGTAATGTTTTCGATTGATAACGTTGCAAGATCTCCACATTGGAGTTGCTAGCAGTTCCCCATAGCTGTATTCCGTAGGTCCAAATGGGCTTCAGAATAGCTTTGTAGATCCGTATTTTGTTTTGTAGGCTAAGTTGAGAGTTACGGCCAAGCAGCCAGTGCATACGTGTTGTTTTAATTTTTAGTTGTTGTTGCTTAGCCTGAATGTGACTTTTCCACGTGAGGCGTCGATCAAGATGCATCCCTAAATATTTGACTCTGTCACTAGTGGGAATTTGTTTATTATTTAAAAATACAGCAGGGCATTGCTCTCTTCTTAATGTAAAAGTGACATGTGTAGATTTTACCGAATTAACTTTTATTTTCCATTTGTTAAGCCAAGACTCCAAAATTTAGAGTTGATTTTGCAAAAGATATGAAGCTTCTACAGGGGACTCGTTATAAGCGATAAAGGCTGTATCATCAGCAAAAGTTGCTACTTCTACTTTTTCTGAATTGGGCATATCAGCTGTAAATATAGTATAAAGGACAGGACCTAAGACACTACCTTGGGGTACACCGGCATTAATGTTATAAATTTCAGATGAGGCATCCCCGTGCCTTACATAGAAGTGTCTGTCACTTAAATAAGATTTAAGTACCAGATAGAAATGTGCTGGTAATATCTTTTTTACTTTGAACAGAAGTCCCTGGTGCCATACCCTGTCAAATGCTTGTTCAACATCTAAAAAGGCTGCAGAACAGTATTTTTTCTCTTCCAGTGCAGCTGTAATTACATTTGCGACCCTGTGGCACTGCTCTGGTGTACCATGTCTTACTCTAAACCCAAACTGATGTTCAGGTATGATGTTATGATCCTCAATTACAGGCAACATTCTTTGCAAAAATATTCTTTCGAATATTTTCGAAAATGTTACCAGCAGACTAATAGGACGGTAAGACTTGACACTATTCTCGGGTTTATTGGGTTTTGGTACCATGACCACAATGGCACATTTCCACTGGGTGGGATAATGGTATAAATTAAGGATAGCATTGTATATTATGGTTAGGAATTGTATAGCTTTTTCAGGAAGAGCCTTAACTACTTTGCTATCGATGTAGTCATATCCAGGTGATTTGTAGTTATTTAATCTATGAATTTCTGTAGTAACTTCATTATTTGATATCTTACTGATTGGTAAGTCCATTTGACATGGAGATTCGAGAAAGTTCAATATCTCTACTTCATCACTGCTGGTACCTACTGAATTAGGTTGAAAAGTTTCAAAGAGGTGTTTTGCAAATGCCTCTGTTTTGGATTCGTCACTCCTACACCATACGCCGACTGAATCTCGTACTGCTACTTTACGTTTGGTTGGTCGCTTAAGGTATTTGGTAGCTTTCCAAAGACTGTGATCATCATTTTTAGTGGGTTCAAGGTTCTTAATAAACGAGCTAAAAGTCTGGTTTTTAAAATCAGCAAGCTTTAATTTCAGCCAACAAGTTGAGAACGACGACGAATCAACTTATCGACGTCTTCTTCAAACTTTGCTCTACGAACTTCGTGAGCAGAGTTATTTATTTTTTTTTGTTCAAAGTAAATTTCCACAATCCGGACTTGCCAAGCCTTACTGAACAGAAATTTCAACTTAGTTTGCCATTCTCAGCTGCCCCGGGCCTCGGGCTCAATATTTTTGGTTAACTGGTAGTTAGCCGGATTTTATTGATTATCCAACTTATCCAGCGCAACTAAATAACCTCATAATAAAAGGGTAGCAATTCACACACCTCTCGCTATACGCCCCTCTACTTTGATCCCCTTCTATCGCGTAGCCAAACTCTGATTGTTGTTATGTTTCATTGAAAGGAATTAAAAAATTGGTTTTTGTAAAAAAGTGTAGAAAATTTGAACTTATAGCTGTAAAATTTTCGAAAGAAAAAAATACTTTAAGATAACCAAAAATATGAAAATTACTAAAATATTGGGTAGTCGAAAAAGTCTTTTCGTATTTTGTCAATAGATGTCGTTGGAATCATCTATCACCAGTGCTACCAATCACATTTTGTCATATCATATGGTGTTAGAAAGGTGACATTTTAAGCTTCATTTAACCAAAAAAAAATTAAACTCGGAGAAGTTGAAAAAAAGTTATAGCTGTTCAAAAATGAGTGAAAAGAATGAAGAAATTGGCTATATTTTGAAATTTTTGTATAAAAAAGGGAAGAATGCCACGCAAGCCACCAATGAAATTTGTGAAGTTTACGGAGACGATGCTGTATCAGTTCGTGTAGCACAACAATGGTTCCTCGCTTCCGTTCTGGAAATTTCGATGTGAAAGATGCACCTCGCTCCGGTCGACCTATCGTTGAAAAAGTCGATGAAATTATGGAAAACATTGACCAGGACCGTCACATAAGCTGCCATGACATCGCCAAGGCACTAAACATTCATCATCAAATGGTTTTGAACCATTTAAAAAAGGCTGGTTACAAAAAGAAGCTCGATCTTTGGGTACCACATGAATTGTCTGTGATAAATTTAATGGACCGAATTAACATCTGCGATTCTTTGCTGAAACGAAATGAAATCGAACCATTTCTGAAGCGAATGGTAACAGGAGACGAAAAATGGATCAAATACGACAATAATGTGCGAAAAAGATCATGGTACAAGGGTGGTGAAGCTCAACAAATGGTCGCAAAGCCAAGATTGACGCCTCGAAAGGTTATGCTGTGTGTTTGATGGGATTGGAAAGGAATCATCCTCTATGAGCTGCTCCAGCCTGCTCGAACGATTGATTCTACACTTTACTGTCTACACACAACTGATGAGATTAAAGCAAGCAATCAAAACAAAACGTCCAGAACTGATCAGCAGAAAGGGCGTCGTCTTCCATCAGGACAACGCTAGGCCACACACATCTTTGATGACTCGGCAAAAACTGGGAGAGCTTGGCTGGGAAGTTTGATGCATCCACCATATAGCCCTGACCTTGCACCATCGGACTACCATTTGTTTCGGTCAATGCAGAACTCCCTTAATGGAGTAAAGTTGGCTTCAAGAGAAGCCTGTGAAAATTACTTGTCGCAGATTTTCGCCGAGAAACCACAAAAGTTTTACACTGATGGAATAATGTCTTTAGAAGAAAAATGGCAAAAGGTGGTCGCCCAAAATGGTACATATTTGGTTTAATAAAGTTCATTATAAATATAAAAAAAAATGAGTTGAAGTTTCATTAGAAATACGAAAAGACTCTTTCGACTACCAATATTAATTTCTGAAGGTAATTAATTTGTAGTGTAATTTATGATTTACTTAAAGAAATTAAAGTTTTTTGGTTCTTGGCGTGATTGTCAATTCCAAAAATTCCGTGAAGTCGATTATATTTAGGCGAGTTTTGTTAAATTTGCATCTCGCCTGCAACTATGTAACTATTACTTAAATTACCATCTCTCACAAATTCACATTGGGAATAAGACAGAGTGTCGACTCTGTCTGGAAGTCGACTCTGGACAAGACTGCAGAGCTTTATAGAGATCAAAAGGATGCGAATGAAATCAAGAAGTTTTAAATATCTTCACAAGGCGGAAAATTTACTGAAGGAGTTTGGTTGTCAACTAATTCTAGGTTAACAGAACCAGATGTAATAATTTACTGGCAGTCTTGGCAGTCAATAGGACTTCTAAAACATGTAGTAGGACACAAAAAATCCTTTAGGTCGAAGTGTCGGCCATTGGACACACTACAGATACTAAACAAAAATCATTTCATTTGCTGAGCAGATCGCGGCATTTCTTTTCAGTAAGAGTGATGCCTTCCAAGACGAGCTACAATAAAAGGTTGAATTCAAAGAAGAAGAAGATCTTTTATATCGCCATATCACGCTCCTAACCCGCTGTAGCCCAAGTATCGTCAGCGCGCTAATAAAGGCAAAGAGTTCCTTGATAGTCGTTTTCCTAACAGTCACTGGATAATTTATATTTTTATTAAAAATTATTTATCTAGACTCAGATATAGTCCTCATCATGTCTAAGTAGAGAAGCGTGAAGGGACACAAATTTTTCATTTTGAACTAATGGTTTAACAACTTACAGCAATCGTAGTCAAATGCATGCGTTCGTGGTGCATTGACTAATTCTCCGAATATTTTGCGTTCAACTCAAAGTTATTAAATATAGGATGAAGTGTCTCAACAACAGCCGCATTTTGTCATTCTCGATCATTATCCTCATACAGATGTTTTATTTAAATCTATTTGCGTATTATTAAACCTTTTTGAATTTCTTGCCCTCTTACTAACGTATCTTCCCTTTTATTTGCAGAAAGATATTTCCGAAGGACTTGTTGCATTTAAGTAATGATGCAGCATGCGAGCGTTTTGTACTGTCAGCGCGCCATTAGAAGTATGCGCGTCATCGGCCGAACAACTGTCACCAGGATCACGCTTTTTAGCACTAAGGTTAGTGAACTAGGGACGATTAAAAGTGACTCACAAAATATAGCATTTGTGCTGCTCACACTCACCACTTCACCCGTATCAGCTGACACGATGAATCAACCATCTTCGATACTACGGAACGAACGGTGGTGAAATTGATTTACATGGAGCTCTCGTTAGTTTCATCGTGTCAGCTGATAAGGGCGTACGCTTACGTTGGGTAGTGTGAGCACCATTATACTTGTACTATATTAAAAATTTACACACAGATATTACTCATTTTCCATATACAGGGTGGTTCAAGTGCTATATTATTCTTTAGGTAAGAATTATATGCACAAAAAATAGCATTATCGGAAAATTATGCATCCTGTTAGTCCAATACTTAACGGTTTATATAATTGATCATTTCTGATTCTATCTCGAAAACGTAAACGCCTTAAGTCCGAATAGTTGTTCCAGATTACTGTAAATTGTCCATCAGAAAAGTGGTGGCAAATTGAAACTCCAAGTTGGCTAATAAGATAATTTTCGCACTTTAGACGGTTCTGCGTTACCGGAATGATCCGGATTTATATCCCTGATACAACAATAACAACAACAACCAAGATGACTGAAAATACCATTACCGAGCTTTGGCGCACAAAAGGTTTAATGTAAATCGACTGCGTAACATAACAGCTCTTCTGTTGAAATCGGAGCACTTCCAACCCCGTGACTACATCTTTAACTCATAAACAGCAAGCAGCGCCCCATAATCTGCAACTAACTCATATTCCCTCCAGCCGCATCGACTTTGCGATATTGACTTGTGGAATTTCCAATCGCTAAATGCTTCAATTTTATTGAGTATTTGTTTTTTTTTAGCATAACCGCCCGGACTCGACAAATGTGCGTAGGATCAACATATTTTTCATTATTGAAGGATATTGCGCATGCTCAGCAACAACAACCACGATTCGATGAAAGCGACTAAAAGTGTTGTAAAGCGCACCACGCACAGTTTTTTTTTTTTAGTTTCATGCGACAACTTTTTCCTTTCCTTCTATATGACTGAGATACTATTTGAAAAGTAATATTTCGGGTGAGAACGAGCTGTAAGTGCTAAACCAATTACTGATTCGAAACGAAATGGTCTTTGTGCCACCCTGTAACCCTTTTTTGCATTATGAATTGAAGAAAATACAGAAACATCTTTAGTTATGCTCCTTTCCATTTTCTTTTTCCACAAGTTTTGTATTGTATTTTACTAATTTAGTGCATATCTTTGCTTGCAGACTTTTGGGAAACCAGCAGCCGAAAACACTATACTTCCTAGTCGATGCCAAGAGTCGAGTGAGAGAAGTGTACACACAAACATGCCTACATTTTGCAGCGCAAGGCATGCTCGATACAGAATTGTTCGGTTTGGCGGTGCTCATCGGTGAGTTTAACTTACAAACACACACACACACACACACTATATGCGGGTATACGCAACAAAAATTCACAACAAAGGGATATTAGAAAATCACATCTTCTGCATAGATTACTGTCGGAAATTCCAGACTGCCTTCGATCTTAGATTTAGTTTCTATGACAAAAACTTGTTTGATTCGGCAAATATTTTTATAAATTTTGTGGTCAGCAAGTATGGTGAAACTAAATTTTTTGTACACGTTTTTTTCATTCACCTTCATATACACACACATACCCATACATATGTATGTACGTAAGTCTATGCCCTTAAACCATTTTGTCTCTGGAGGTAATTATTAGTATCAGAAAGTCAATCTTCACCGAAATCCGTATTTGAACTTCTTGAAGTTTGAGAAATATATACAAACGCACGTACATATGTACACCACATTGTGATGTTGTTTTTGTTGAACCAAAAATGTTGCAAGTTGCAAGTGTTCTGCTGCAGAAAACATGCTGCCTCCGATGCGATACATTCCTGTCGTACCATTTTCTTGCCACGGGCATATGCATAAGTATGTTTGTGTGTGCGTACATATGTAAATGCATATGTGGGTATGTATATTCTTTTCAAATTCATGCCAGCATGCCCATGCAGCTTTCGTGCATCTACACATATATACTTACACATTATATATCCAAGCCATTCACTGCGCGTACTTTTACAACATCCAGCTGCATACTGCATACAGGCATTCCAACACAAACACCTCAAATTATACATTGTGACCGATGTAGGTTTGTATGGCCAGCTCCGTGCGCGTGTGTGTATGTGCCTTTTCAACTGCAACTTATCTCTTCGCTGACACCGCACCTTTCCCCTCCGCAGACCTTGCCCGCACGGACCCAATCGCAATCGCAGTTGTTTAACTGGAAGTCAACAGCCAAGAGCCAGCAGCCAGTTTGGTCAGCATTCCTAAGCAGTTGGATTCTGTATTTATGTTCCTGTCTTCTTTCTATTTTCAATGTGGCTGCTACTTTTAATGTTGGTACTGCTTTTATGCTTTCACGATTTTGTTCTTGTTGCTGCTGGTGCAGCTGTATGAGTATTTCTTTTTTGTTGTTCACCCCTTCGACAATCAAAGCGACTCGTCGCTGCTGTTTCGTTTTCTGTTAATGCAGCCATGGTTGCTGCTTCTGCGGCTACTGGTTCTTGTGGCAGCAGATCCGTCGGCCGTCGACTATCCAACATCCACCATCAACCATCGACCGTCGACCATTGTTGGACGTCCGTCCGTGCGCTCGTCTGATCGCACTCGTGTTAAAGCAATGCGCGCAACTGCTACCTGAATTACTGAACACGCGCCTTGTGTCCGCTTGTGTCCGCTGCCAGTTGCCAGTTGCCTCCATTCGGAGGCCTTTCGCCCTTGAGCCCTCCTCACTTTTGTATACTACGCGGGCAGCCATTGCATTTTTCATATTCTCCAACTTATTGCTGTTGTTGCGCGCTGCCCTCAACTGCTGCTATTATTGTACAATATTTGCTGTGTCTTTAGCAATTTTATGTCTCTCTGCTTGTTTGTGGAACATTTTTGTATAACTTTTTGAATCAGTTTTTTTATGTTGTTGCATGCAACGTGCCAGATACACTCAGTCTAAGAACTCTGTTAAGCTAAACTTAATTTACTTTACTTAACTTGACATAATATTTTAGCCAACCTCTTTTATGGAAAGCTGTGTTGGCGGTTAGTTAAAACTTAACTTAAGAGGCTCGAGAAGAGTCTTTTAATAAAGCGTTGAAGAAAATTGTTTCACGGCGGAAATATCTTTATATAATTATCAATAAGACATATTAAAAGAAAATAATGGAAAAGTTTATATTTAAAGCATATAAAACAATTAGTTGCAAAGTATAAGTATTTTGACTCGAAATGCCATTAAGCCATAGATAATTTTTTTCCGTTTTATTTTTGCTAAAATATTAGTCTAGGGAAAAAATCCATTGTTTTTGCGCTGCTACGACTACTAACATCCCGGTAAACTTTGATTATTTCTCCTATTTTATCAACATTTTCGGCATTATCTTTAACAAAATTGTACGTAATTAGCTGTTACAGTATCGCCACCATAAACACCACTCAAAATTTCAGTGGCCTGACTTGTATTTTCGCATTTTCGTCTTTATCAAAAAAGAACTGTTAAAATGTAGCGAATTTCCTCTTTGTTGACATCCGTTGTTAACACCCTGTAAGTCTCAACTGAATGGAACAAACAAGCAGTGAGAGAATCGGGTTGCCTTTGATGCATCGTAATGTTGGATTTACATTTTACCGAAAAAAATTTGGTGAAACGATTCAGTTTATTGTCATTCAATTATTGTCTTTTCGTTTCTAAATGTTAACCTTACGCCCTAAAGCTAGAACTGCGCACTAAGCATTCCAGGCGTTCCAAGCGCTACGGCTCTCAGCGCTTTATTGAGCTTAAAAATCGAGCAGAGCTTAAAACACGAGTGATCAGCATGTTTATGAATTCATGCGAGTGCAGAGTGGAAATTATTTTTGAAAATAATTTATTTGGTGTGGCATTTTAGGAGGCGAAGTGTCGTCACAGTTGCAATAGAAGATAGAGAAGCAAAATATTTTAACATTTCATAGTGTAATAATCAAGGCGCTATCATTAAAGGTGGTGGCACTATACCAACAATAATGTTTTTTAAATTTGATTGTCAAAGCAAAGTATTGGCAAAGTAGAAAACAAATAATGAATTCGCCTTTTTTCATTCTGGTCTTATAGTCACATGGACACGATAAAAGAACAAAAAAGAAATCAGCTGATTTACCGATACCACCTTTAATAGATTCGGCTTGGTAATAATATAAAGTGTCTGGCTAGCACACATTTTTTTCTTGATGGGCGCACGTTTGAAGATTCCTTATTTTTATTTCTGATTTTGAACCAATATGGCATTGGGTGCTAATTTATTATAGTTTTTCCAATATTTATTTATATTTCCGTTGCAAATTTCTTAAGTTAAGTCTAGCCTAACTGACCTTTAATACACGGATAAATAGGCTTGCCAAATGTCAGCCAATATAATTTCATTCATTATTTTATTCAAAATATGGCGCTTAACAATTATGTATGTGTGAAAAATGGCATCATTTAAATGCCCACTATGACATTCTAGCACATCTACAGGTAAAATTTGCCAAACAGTCGACTCATCAATGCCTAATTGTTGAGAAGTCGACCTACCGAAGTTGAAGGTTTTTGCGCTAAAGCAGTAATGCCAATTCTCAACAGAACGTCCAGTTTTTCGTTCGCTAGTCCTTTTTCTGTCCTCGACAGAACCAGTTTCTCGATGAATTCCACCGATTTTCTGCCAAATTACGATTTTTGATGCATAATTTAAAAAAAAAATCGACAATTTTTAATAAAATTCAATCATTTTAACGCGTGTTTTATCGTGTGAAATTCTACATCTCTTTACTTAACAAATGTCAGATATGACTTAAAAAAATTTACCACCAAGGAATTATTCACTACTGAGTTCTTTACTTCAATATCAAATTGTTCGTAAAACTAGGTTTTATCCACAAATTGTACTTAAATACCATTCGGTGAGGCCGAGGATCGAGGCATACAGTGGGCATGAAACACCAAATTATAGGTTTTTTTCTAATAGCAGTCGCCTCCCAACAGGAAAGGGCATACCGCCAAGTTTATTTCTGCCATGAAAATCTTTTCATAGAAACCATCTGCCATTTGGAAGCGGCATAAAATTGTAGGTCCCTGCATTTGTGGAGCAATATTAAGACACACACCACAAATTGGAGAAGAAGGAATTTTACCAAACAGAACCCATGTTCTGTTAATGTTAAATAGAATATTACAAAAAAATGTTTGCCATGCGCTCAAATATGGTTTAACATTCTCTTTTTCAACACATCTTACCATTTGTCCCAGAGTTGACAACCCTACTGACTACCAACTGGCACAAGCCTTCTTCTTTCTATACATATGTGTGTATGGGTGTGTAAGCATCAGACACGTACATATCTGTTATATAAGGTTGTCAAAAAAGTCTTGCGGTATTTTTATGGAATTTTCAATTGTTCATAAAATTGGTTATAATAATGCGATTTAAGTCAAATATGCGCCGTTTTGTTCGATGACGAGTTCCCAACGAGATGCCAACTTCATAATGCCCCTCTTATAGAAGCTCGCTTCCCTATTGTCAAAAAACTCGGAGAGCCAATTTTCACAGGACTCTCTTGTGGACAACTTCCGACTACCAAGCTCGTTCGCCATGGACAGAAATAGGTGGTAATCACTTGGTGCGAGATCCGGACTATACGGTGGATGCAAAAGAACCTCCCATCCGAGCTCCCGGAGCTTCTGGCGCGTCACCAAAGATGTGTGTGGCCTGGCGTTGTCCTGATGGAAGACAATTCGGCCTCTGTTGATCAAAGATGGCGTCTTCTGCATGAGTGCTGCATTCAAGCGGTCCAGTTGTTGGCAGTACAGGTCCGAATTGAGCGTTTGGCCATAGGGGAGCAGCTCATAGTGGATGATTCCCTGCCAATCCCACCAAACACACAGAAGAACCTTCCTGGCGGTCAATCCAGGCTTGGCCACCGTCTGGGCACCTTCACCGCTTTTCGACCACGACCGTTTGCGCTTGACGTTGTCATAAGTGACCCACTTTTCATCGCCAGTCACCATCCGCTTCAAAAACGAGTCGATTTTGTTGCGATTCAGAAGCGATTCGCATGCATCCATACGGGCAAAAATGTTTTTTTGTGTCAAGTCGTGTGGCACCCATACATCGAGCTTCTTTTTGAATCCAAGCTTCTTCAAATGGTTTATAACGGTTTGATGACTCATGCCCAGCTCTTGGCCGATGCTACGGCTGCTACTATGCCGATCTCTTTCGATCAATTCAGCGTTTTTATCGCAATTTTCCACGACAGGCCTTCCGGACCATGGCGCATCTTTGATCACCTCTGCACCAGAACGAAAACGTTGAAACCATCGTTGTGCGGTGGAAATGGAAACTGTATCGGGTCCATAAACTGCACAAATTTTATTGGCAGCATGAGATGCATTTTTGCCTTTATCGTAGTAGTACTGTAAAATATGCCGTATTTTCTCTTTATTTTGCTCCATGTTTGCGACGCTATAACTCACGAACGACTAAAAGCAAACAACAATTAATCAAACACGTGTTAGCACGTGAAAAGAGCTTTCCAAAAAGCTCTAGCGTGAATCGATGCGACGAAAACAACTAGAACTACGCGCTTGCAAAGACAAGCTTGCGGAAATACCGCAAGACTTTTTTGACAACCTTATATATGTAGCTTAGTTTGTGTAAATGTATGTATGTACGTATGTAATTTGATGTGTTCGTATTCACATACCATTGCATGGATCTCCAGAATTAATGAGCTAAAATGAGCATCGGCCTCGACTCAGCCGGTGCAACCAATATGCATAGCCAAAAGCAACATCAAAAACAACAAAACTGCAACCAACATCAGCAAGGAACCAACACACCGAGCTAGCAGCGAGTTGTCGTTGGATCTTCGCCTGTCTTACTGCTGGACTATTGCATCTCTCGAATGCTTGGTTGTTGGTATGGCGTGCGTTGTAATCACCTTTTAAAAGTACTGGTTTGTGTTTATTAGTTTTATTTTTCATACCTTATCGGACGGTGCACCAGTCAGTATTGATCGTTGCCCGCAGCCCACAAGTGACTAGCATTTAAGCTCAGCTTTCCATAGCACAGTGCTTCGGTGTTGAACTGGAAAGAGTCGCCTGTTTTAGCATGCCAAAAATACGACTTTTTTGAAATTCCATTTAAAATGTATTCTACAGGAATTGCTCTGCAAGTTTTGCATGAGAATTTGTTAAAGTTAGGTATTTAGTCAGCATTATCTGCCCTCTGCAGAATAAAGGTTATCAAAGTCTTTTCAAGGTCATTCCTAGACAGTCATAAATGCAATTCTTGAAGCCTTTTGAATGAACACATATTTGCAAGGGGAAAAGTTAATTTTGCAGTTTCACAGTGTCGTGGAGCTTCGAATTCGCATATTTCCGTCAGATATTACTTGAGTTTTGAGGCGGCCGCCGTAGCCGAATGGGTTGGGGCGTAACTACCATTCGGAATTCACAGAGAGAACGTAGATTCGAATCTCGGTGAAACACCAAAATTAAGAAAAACATTTTTCTAATAGCGGTCGCTTCTCGGCAGCAATGGCAAACCTCCGACTGTATTTCTGCCATGAAAAAGCTCCTCATAAAAATATCTACCGTTCGGAGTCGGCTTGAAACTGTAGGTCCCTCTATTTGTGGAACAACACAAATAAGAGGAGGAGCTCGGCCAAACACCCAAAAAGGGTGTACGCGCCAATATATATATATATTACTTGAGTTTTTAGTGAAATACAATTTTTTGTGCCATAAGCATTAATACTGACTATAGCACCGGCCGTCTGCTAGGTACTATGCCTATAGATGTCCAGCAAAAACTTGAAGTTTTCACTGTCTCCCGAACGGTGACTGCTGTTAAATAAACTTTTAATAGTGGGTCGGAGTTATGTATATGCGTGGATCTGTAACCGACATACAGTCCGTCTAATGGAAGCGTAATCGCTATTACCATACTTGGAAACTATTTGGCCAATTCGATTCTCATAAACTGCATTTTATTTGATCGTTGTCTTCTAAATTTTATTCCTCAAAAGTGCATTCAGATTGGCGGTAAGCACAAATAAACGACCAAATCCTTTTTCGGAGAAGCAGCCCAAAACATGAACGTCCTCTTACTTTTCCTTAAAACCTATTCAAAAAGATGGATCAAAGAACCTGTATCAAATTTTGTGTGAAAAACGAAATTAAGTGCGCGGATGAATTCCGAAAGTTGACTGTGTCATACGGAAAAGCTACTTTGGACCAAAGCAACGTTTATCGGTGGTTCAAAATGTTCTAAGAAGGGCGAGAAGATGTGAACGACGAAAAGCGTGCCGGTTGCTGAGGACCTAGACATATCGACTGGCTCGTGACATTCTATTTTTTTCAATGATTTGGGCATGAGACGGGTCGCCGTAAAATTCGTACCAAAACTGCGTAATTTTGACCAAAAGCACCATCGCATGAACATTGCTAATGAGATGTTGGACTCTGTCCGCGACGACCCTAATTTGCTCCAGATAGTCATAACTGGTGTCGAATCGTGGGTTTATTGTAATGACGTGAGAACCAAAGCTCAATCATCTCAATGGAAGCTGCCGCACGAACGAAGACCGAAAAAAGCGCGCCAAGTTTGGTCGAATGTAAAAATTTTGCTTACCGTTTTCTTCGATTGCAGCGGTGTTGTGCATCATGAGTTCTTGAAACAGGGTAAAACGGTCAATAAGGAATATTACCTGCAAGTTATGCGCAATTTGCGCGAAGAAATCCAGCAAGCCAGAAACGCCCGGATTTGTGGAAGAACAAAAATTGGTTCTTGCATCACGATAACACCCCTGCTCACACATCGATGCTTGAGCGGGACTTTTTGGCCAAAAACAACACACTAATGATGCCACAGCCACCGTATTTCCCAGATCTGGCCCCCTGTGATTTTTTCTTGTTCCCGAAACTGAAGAGGCCCATGAAAGGACGACGCTACGCTACGATTGGCGAGATAAGGACGGCATCGAAGGAGGAGCTGAACAAGATAAAAAAAAATGATTTTTGGAAGTGCTTCGAAGATTGGAAAAAAACGTTGGCATAAGTGCATAATATCTCATGGGAATTACTTTGGAGGGGACAAAATAGATATTAATGAGTAAATAAATAATTTTTGAAAAAAAAAAAATACAAAATTCGCGATACTTTTTGAACACACCTCGTATTTCGTTTTTATTGCTCTTTATATTTTCGGTAGCTAAAATTTATTGAATATTCTTGAGCGGCTTGAACGCCATAGGATTTTGTTTTCGCCCAAGCTTTTTGGATAATATTTTCATCTAAAGCAAATTATGTATCAGGCACGCATAACACACATAACAAAAAAAAAAAAAACGCCCCAAAATACAATCGTCAAAACCCGCAGCAGGTAACATTGGCAATCGACCGAAACAACTACAGCTAAAGGCTAAAGTTAAAGCCATAGCGGAGGAATTTTAATTTCCAATGTTTATCGGTTGCACGCGATCAGCGGCAAAAAACTAACAAAAATAAGAATACAAAAACAAACCACATTAACACAACCAATAACGACAGCCGTAAGAATCTAAAACATCACATTACTATTATTTTTTCGCCATTATCTTGACTGCCGCTACCTGCCGATAATGATTATGCACCATTAACAATAAATGGAAGAGAAAATGTTGGTATGTTGTGATTGCAAAAATGACAAGAATCATGAAACAAGAAATAACAATAAAAAGCATCAACCGCGCGTCCACCGAATCCACCCGAGACGCCAACAGCAAAAGCAATGAAAAATAACACGAAAAAATGAAATAGCAACAAGAAATGATGGCAGTTGATACCAGCCAACTATTTTCGTTAATAAAAAAAGAAGAAGAAAAATAAATTAACAACAACAACACCTCAATATGTATGTATTAACGCAAAGAGGCGCAAGCTGAAGCCTTAAAAAGAAACTCAGATTCCAACCAAACCCGCGAAAATAATAAAAGAAATAAGGCAAAATAAAGAACTCGAGGTATACTCGTACATACGAAACACATACATACATACGCACACATGTGCATGCATACGTAAAGCGAAGAATGTTGAAATGGGCAATTCATTCAAAAGGAGTACATCGAACGATGGGGCGATGCAGCTGCTTTCGTTTCGTAGCAAATTCTACATGCCGCAGCCGAGTGCGCATGTGCAGCGCATCGACTACTAAACCAAAGGTGGTGGTTTCAATTCCGAAGCCAGATACCAAATAGTATTTACTAATATCTGACACCCTTCAACTGCTAAAGACCAACATCCGAGTTTTTCTGTCAAGAGGAATTGAAACTTAAATCTCGTCATCGCTAATAAAATAAGATTGCGAAGAGTGATCTTTCAATGTACCCCTGAAATTTCAGATACAATAATCTTCATAGCATATTTTTGTTTTTGTTTTGTCGAGGTAACTAGTAAGTACAGCACTCAGTCAACATTAAGTCCATTGTACTGCACTCGAGTTCCCTTTTTAATTTCTTTTAAATCTATCTGACCTCCGAAGAAATCCTAGTAGATCTTGTGGTGCCAAAGAGCCAAGGTGGTCACTTCTTCACACATCAGTGCCAAAGACCACAAGCCTACCTTTTCCATGTGCTTCGCTCATAGAAAGTAGGTCGTTATCAGTCCAACCAGCTGCCTACAGTCCTTTCTGCTCAATGACAGGAGGATCTGCGACAGTCGGTCGGACATGACAGGCAACATCAGTTTTGTCCATCTGCAGCCTCTCTCAGCCTGCCAAGCTCGCTTGTAGGTTGAAGTAAACCGTTTACTAACGGTGGCTTTGATGGCTCTATAACAAGGCTCGCCTTAAAGAATGCATTCCATTCCTCTCTATCCTACCCATCTAACATAAAATTGCTCTATTTTCTTTAATATTAATTAAAATAAGATCTTGTTTTTTAATTTCCAGATGGCGAATACATGTTTGCGGATCCGGAGAGCAAACTCTCCAAGTACGGCCCGAAAAGTTGGCGATCCTCGCACACACACGTAAGTCCGCTACGAGTATGCATGTATGTGACGTTATTAACATTAACCTCATTCTCTAGGGCCTCGACGCAAATGGACGACCTCTTTTGGAATTGCATTTCCGTGTACAATTTTACATCGAGAGCCCATTTCTATTGAAAGATGAGATATCCCGTCACAATTACTATCTACAATTAAAATATAATGCTCTACAACGGGAAATGCCTAAAGAATATTCGGAACAGTCGATGATATTACTCGCCGGATTAGCACTACAAGCGGACTTGGGGGACGCACCCGCTGCAACTCAAACATTTGCAGCAACATCAAAGGGCACAACATTAAAATCCTTAGTATCGGAAGAGGGCGGTTGTGGTGGTCTTGTGGAGTGTGACCACCTAGGCCTGCTTTCTTCGCATGTCACAAGCTCCACGGCCACCACAAACGAAGTCACAAATTTAGCAGCAAAAGCTATAGAAACAACAACAACAACAACAACAACAACTACAAAAGAAACGACAGCAGCGGCAGCAGCTGGAATAGCAACAACAACATTGCCAAAGATCAACAAACGTATTAGTAGTGAGAACGATCGAGTGCTTCGTCTTTCAAATTTTTTAACAGCAAGAAATTCCACAGCCTCAACACTTAACACGTCGCCCCTAGTTGCTAATACAAAAATAAAAGAAAGCTGGGAAAAAGAGAAGGAAAGGGAAGCATTAACACCAACATCAATGCCCGCCTCATCGAGCTCTTCGTCCACGTCGGTTTTCCCTATTAGTGGCAGTTTGAAGCGTAGTCTGGGAGCAATGGCAGCCTCATTTTCAGCTTCTTCATCGATTTCTTCAATAAACCGAAGTAATTCATCCAATACACCACCAACAACTTCATCGAGTACGTCACTATCAGCTCTGGGGCAAACGCAGACACAGACATCGACACAGGACTATTTTTGTGTGAAAGACTATCTGCCCACCGAGCTGTGCACGGCTTGGGCAGTAAGCGCATTGCAGGCTTGTCATCGCGAAAATCGTGGTATGTCGGCGTTGGACGCAGAGGTGCACTATATTCAACACGCCAGCATGGTACACGAGTGCGTCAATTCGCACATATTTCGAATGCGTTCAACAAAAAGCGAAAACGGTTTGGGCAGCTCGTGGTTTGTTATTTATTCGAAGGGCATAAAAATTTTCAGCTCCTCTGAAAATCCTCAACAGCAAACTACCTTCTTGTGGCCGAGCATTACAAAGCTGTCATTCGAGCGGAAGAAGTTTGAGATTCGATCTGGTGACTGCAAAATCCTACTTTATGCCACTTCGGACGAGAAAAACAAAATGCTATTGACATTGTGTCGCGAAACTCATCAGTTCAACATGAAGATAGCCGCACGTCTTAAAGAGGTCATTAAGCGCGAAGAAGAAGAAAGTAATTGTATTCACGCTTGCTACATTTACTCGCGCAGTCTGCATTTGCCCTATAAAAACAAAAGTGACCAGCGTATATCGGTTATATCCAGCACTAGTTCTAACACCACCTCGGGCATTGTCAGTGATCGTGTTCATTCTGAGGATGAGGTTGAGATAATGATAAATACACCGCCGGCACCGATTGCAGCACCTTCCACAGAAAGTTTAGCTTTGGCACATCTACTGGATCGGCCAAGCGTTAGCAGGCAAACCTCATCAGTCGGTCAAGTCTCGTTAAAAGATCTAGAAGAGCAGTTGGCAGCACTTTCCGTACGTCAGGAACGTCAAAAGCAGCACTCGAATTCTGTTAATTCCGGTGATGAATCGCCTGTTGAGAGAAGTCATACTTCAGCAGGAAATTCTTCTAGCAGCAGCTCGAACCAAGCATCCCAGCGCGCCGCTGACTCTTCGACTGCCACCGACTCACCGAGTTCGCAACACAATATTGGCTCCCAGTGCTCGTCGACCTGTAGCACCGTCGTAGTTTTGCCAAGCTCGGATTCTACATCTAATACGTTAACGTCTTTGGCTGTGATGAATTCTACGCCAATACAGCGACGCAACTCGACCTCGAGTAGTCTTGAATTGGGGTTTAGTCATACAGCACAAAATTCCATCCTCAGTGAGGCTGAGTCAACTTGTATTGATCATGATTTCGCATCTTCCACTCGGGATGAAAATGAAAGCATTTCTGGAGTGTACACACTGGCCCACGGCGCACCGCCCACTGAGACTTCTGGCGTATACACTATGCATAGCAGTGAAATGACCGGGCAATCGTCAGAGATTGCCGAGTCTGAGAAAAGCTCACATTATGGCGTTTTCCAACCGGCAAAATGCGAGATAAATGCTGATAATTTGCATGAAAGTCATTCTAATCTGGACTCAGTCGATGGAGGGAATTATCTTGGTAAACGCATCGAGAACGAAGAGTTCCGTCTACGTTCAGACTCCAATGTAAGCACAAGTGGTTCATTCCGAGGAGATGGCAGTGATCCAACCGACAACAAGCACAATCTTCTCTCTGCAGAGGAATTAACTGACCTAATTGTGGGTCGTGGCACATACCCTAATCGTAAAACGGTGTCAAGTACTTTGGACTCGGATTGTGATTACGTTACCTTGCCATTGCCCATTAAAGGAGAATCATACATTCAAGGTCACCAAGACACTGCGCCAACCGAGGATCAAGTTGAAGACTTAATTAATGATTTAATATCCACTGATCCACCGGCACCTCCTCAACGTATCGACAGTAATATTTTGAAGCAAACAAAAAATCTAACGAGTCTTAGCAACATACCGATGCGTTCACCGCCGCCATATCACGCTCGCCATGAAAAAACCGGTCTATGTGGACCACCAGTGTGTCCTCCATTAGCACTAAAGCCAATTAAAAGTGTTGCAAGTAATGCAATTGACACAACTTTCTCCAAAGTGCCATCGCCCACCATTCCAGTTGAGGTTACTACGCAAGCAGCTGGTACACCAACACCACGTGCACCTATAGCTTCATCTGTCGTTCGTCGCCGTGACCCTCCGCCATATCCAACATCAACCAAGCCCCGTCCTATGTCATTAGTTTCGATAGCTTCTGGCACATCTTCTCTCAACCATTCCAATAACGCGCTTTCTTCCACGGGAGGCTCCTTGTGCTCCCTAAAAGCCGAAGAGGTCACTGCTCGCTTCATTACTACTCGACCTCAAATCAACATTCTTAAAGCTCATACCAGTGTAATTAACGACAATCAGAAACCCAGTTATGCTGCACCAACGCATTGCTCATCGGCAGCGTCCACTTCCGGATCAATTGCCAGCCAGAACATGACGAGCCATCTCTCCCAGCATTCTGTGCACAACTCTCACTATATCAGCGGTTCGCAGGTCTCGCTTAATGGCGATCACCATTTGGCTTCCGCCACCAGACAATCTTCCATATCTGCGGCTGCTATAGCCCATGCTGCGGCTGCCGCTGCCGCTGGAGCCAGCATCATTCCTAACACTATTGGTATACCAATCGTTCCTTATAGCTTACACGGCACACACAGCAGCATGTCATCATTACACCAACAACCGCCTCCACCACCGCCACCTTATCAGGAAATAAAACAATCCACACGAACTTGTGTGCTTTTACCAGTGATCAAGCATCGACAATTTCTGCCACCGCCACCTCCCAGTCTACCACGGCAACCGCCACCCCCACCACCTCCATCTCATCTCGGAAGTGTTTATGGAAATCAATTGGCCCGAAAGCAGCTCGAGCTGTACCAACAACAGCTCTACAGCGATGTTGACTATGTCATCTATCCAATTCAAGATCCCGCAGTCAGTCAGCAAGAATATCTGGATGCTAAGCAGAGCTCCATTTATGCGGCAATGGCACAAACACCGCCACAACCACTCCCTCACGCACACCCACACCCGCACTCCTACCTGGCATACCATACAGGCAGTGCACACGTTGGCTCGTGGGATACATGCAAAGGCCACGCCATCTATCGCAGTACACCTTACTTGCCACTGACTTTGTCCACACACTCACGTTATGCATCGACACAGAATCTATCAGATACATATGTACAGCTGCCGAGCACCTATTCCCCACTCTACAGCCCCTCCATGGCCAGCTTATGCTCTTCGTACGAGCCACCTCCACCCCCGCCGTTACATCCCGCAGCTTTGGCAGCGTCCAATACAAGTACTACAAATTTATTCGCACGTTCACGATCAGATGACAATATATTAAATTCACTTGACTCGCTGCCGAAAGTAAAGCGTATGCCACCCCCACCACCGCCCCCATATGTAAATCGGCGTTTGAAGAAACCACCGATGCCGACACCATCTGAAAAACCCCCACCAAGTAAGTACTAGAAAACAAATGCTTAAGTTTACAGAGATTATTAACCCAATTACTTATACCCCTCATAGTTCCCTCCAAACCAACCACTTCTAATATTTTGCTTTCAAAAAACCATGTTACGGTGCGAAGCCAATTACCGCCAAGGAAACCACCCACCTTAAATACGAATCGAAGCGTCAACAATATGACACGCACATCCAGCGGTGCACAGTGGGCGGGTGAACGACCGAAGCCTAATCTGATTTCATATAACGGTGGAAGCATTCTAGCTCACCTACAAGCCAGTGTTGCGGCGGCCAACCGACAAACCGCCAGCTTAGCATCGACCACTAAGTCAAAGGAATCAAACGGTGGCAATAGCAACTCTAGCCATGGAAGCAACCCATCTACGAACAATGCAGCTGTCAATCCACTGGATATCACAGTACTACGCGAGAAGAGCAAACATTTAGATTTACCGCTAATCTCTGCGCTCTGCAACGATCACTCACTGCTTAAACAGACGAAAGTTTTTAACAATTCTAAAGGGAATCGCACGCCCACAAGCGCTTCTACAACAATGAGAAATGCCAGCACGCTGCCAGCTTCTCCGAGTAGTATGCGAATGTCATCGGCGATCAACCATACCAACAACAGCAAAGCTGTTCATCAAAGCCTGACAACAAATTCTGCAGTTTTTGTTGGGAATGAATCTGGAAACTCAGTTTCCGCCGCTTCGCCGATAACGGCTGCTGCTTCTGCTGTGGTCTCATCTTCGACTTCGGCATTGGCAACCACAACAACACCAGCAGTGTCAAGTGCTATGTCAGCCTCCACCACCAATACAAAATCTGCCACTTCGGCATCATCAACGATCCAATTGTCATCTAGTAAGGGGCGTAGAACAGCTGCGAGCCATCGTCACCCCAATGATAAACTTCCCCCTCTGCCAATGCAAATGGCTGAAGCGAACAACTACGTCATGGATCCAGCAATAATGAAACACCACAAAAGCTACAACCCTCAAATATGAAAGGCTAATACAAATGCGATGTTTGATGCAGAAACGCAAAAAGGTTAAAAAAAGTTCTGTTAGAAAAAGAAGCTAAAGACGAAAGCAGAGAAGAGTAATGAAATATAAAACGATGTTTACTGAAATCTTTAGCATACTAAGGCTACGGACGACACTAGGCGCATTTAAATGCAATCCCATGTATTTGCCAAACGTAAACACTGCTTCCACCTTGAAGCCGAAACGAAAGAGGTATGTACATGCATACGTACAGCGGAGGTATAATATCTTTTTCGAGATTTCTTTTGTTCACGTGTTACTTTCTATTCCTAAATGAAAACCACGCCGAACGACAACTACAAACATATGAAAGTAAATAATTCTCGTAACTTGTATCTCTTTAGACTTCACTTCGATAAGAAACAACGATCCTTCACAGTGTTTAGGTGGAAGCTTCGAAGACCTTTTTTTCCATAGCGTATGCGTATTAGCCAAGGTCACAAAGTGCACACCCAGAAAACTTTCAAAAATTTAAAGACAAAAATCCCTTGAAAGAAATTATACACACACACAAATGTATTTTATTTAGACGAAACCACGTTTCATTGACAGCCGAGTCTACGTTCCCGAACGGATGCGGCGAGTCGATTTTAGAAAAAGTGTCACTTCAATAACATTTCCCTGTTACAAAAATAAAACTCCTTGACACATCAAAATAAATGAGAAAATACAAATCCAGAACTTAAGCATAATCATGCACGCGCCGAAGTGCAGACCAACTATCGATAGCCTAACATCCTTAACTAACTTGCCGGAACATTAAATTATTACAGGTTTTCGTGCTGACGAATTGCTCGTCGCACATTATTTGAAGGCACCTGCCTTCACATATACTTACATACCAGTGCAAAAAATACATACACAACATTTCCAAGAAATCCGAAAAAAGTTGAACTATTTCTATGTTCAAAACTGACCTCATTTCATGTAAATTATTAAATAAAAAGAAAAACACTTTAATCTAGTCACTTTTAGAAATTCATAAAACAAACAAACAAATAAGCAAGCAAAAGACGGAAGATAACACAAATACTCAAGTTTGAAATATTTTTTTATTATTTCAAATATTTAATTCGAGCTGACAATGCAAGTAAGAATTACATGTATTTTTTAATATTTATTGTTGTTGTAGTCCATAACAAACTTGTGTCATACACAAGTTTTTATTCGTATTTATGTTTTTTTTTTAATCTTTCCACTTTTTTCATGCACGTAGCCACTACAGAGTACGAGCATATATACATATCTCACAAAGCATATAGGAATGTATGAAACAAAATCAGTAACAAAAATTAATAATACACTCACACATACATACATATCATAAACGAAATCCGCCCAAACAACTGTGATCGATTTTTTATTTTTATTTTATTTTTTGATTTTAATTTGCATACTTTAAACGCTTTACAATTGAAAGATTCGAGAAGATCGAACGAGAGTAGAGATGCTTTACTTTCTTTACCAATGTTTTCCTAAAGAGGAATACTCGTAACATCTACGCCATTACATACATACATATAGCAGTTAAGTTCACCAAGAGCGTGAAGTTTAGGCTTAAGCAAAGTGCAAAAAACACGAAGCGAACAAAACAAATCCAAATGATCGAATTGCCGAGCTTTGCATGTCAAACAACAAATGGCAATTTATGCATAAAAGGCATAAGTCAAGCCAATAGCAATGCAATCAAACCTCTTTTAGTTTCATAGCGCTTAGGGTGTAAGTGAGCAAATACTCCAAGTATTCCGTATTTTTTTAGAATATTTGAGATTTTAAAATATGCAAAATGCATTTAAGTGAATATTGCCTAGACTTGCCATACCGTACGTTACGTAGTGCATAGGTATGTATGAATAAATATTTGAAATGCCACAAATGATTGTACTTGTATATGAATGATTAATTTTTGAGGTTTAAGAAAATATTAAAAATATGATTATGAGGAGTATGTAGGCGAGCAGTGGATGTGTGCAAATTTAGCGTTGCATGTTTGTTACAAAGACGGTTACATACATATATTATTATATCTAAAAAAGATCATATAATACAATTTTTTTTTACAAAAAATATGTGCGAAAATTGTTTTTTTTTGTAATTTGCTCACAAAAATTTACGTAGGCTTTTCTAGTTCAAAAGTCTATTGCTAAATGTGGTTAAGTGAGTGAATAACAAAAATTACATTTTTGCCATATTTATCATCATAGATAATACGAGTATACACATGTTTTGTTCACCTTAAAAGGGGAGTCCGCAATTTGGGAAGTAATTCGATGCATATCAGTTTGAAGAGAAAGAAATCCATTATTTTTGGGTACAATTTTTGCGCAAATGGTTTGAAACGGTTTTATGGGCGTTGCTACGACTACTAACACACCGGTCAACTTCTATTATTTCTGTGACTTTGTCGACATTTCCTTTAACAACAAAAATGCTTGAACGGAGTCGACGAAACCAAAGTTGCATATAATTAGCTGTCACATTCACAAATTCAGCGGCCTGGCTTGCATTTTCGCCTTTATCAAAGAAAAACTGTTAAATGTACCAAATTTTCTCGCTCTCTCTCTCTTTGTTGACTCCCATTGTTAACACTCGGCAACTCACAACTGAATGGAACAATCAAAAAACAGCAAAAGAATTTTGTTAGTGTGAAATGTCAGCTTAAAAACGAGCATAAACTTTAAATTGAGAGAGAAAATAATGGATATCTTTTTCCCCAAACGACAATACGTTCTTATACATGCAATACACACCGATTGTTGGTTTCTCAAATTCTGTAAGCTCCTTAAATGTGTGTTGTTTTTTCAACTTATGTTTTTTTTGCATAATTTTATTATTATATTATATTACTTTTACTGTTTCGCAATTCCGCAAAGTAGATAAAACTATGCAGCAAGAACTTTTCAAAAATATATATATTTCAAACAAAAAATGTGAAAATACTAAAAAACACACCTACATATATATGTATTATATGTGTAATGCATTCAAAATTATACGTTTGTACTGAATTGTATTTTTATTTTATTAAGACAATTCCATTGTAGCAATTAGGCAATCAAATTAATATTACGGTATACGAAAATTTAAACAAATGTACTAATTACCTTATAAAAGGCATACTAAATTAGTTATTAAAAACATTCCCACTGTTTAGCGTAAAGTGAATAAATACGAATTTTAAATAAAAACTTGAATATAACATTTGAAAAATATTTATTCAGAGGTTTTCAACGCAGCTAAACTGAAAAAGTGAAAGTGTAACACTTCACACACACAATTACGTATGAATGTTTAATTATATGTTTAGGGGGGCAGCCTATAACGAATCGGAAGTGATAGAAATAGGCGTGCGCAAAAGGAAGATCAAGTTATTCCAGAAGCAGGCCGTTGGCAGATGGCCAACACGGATACCTGCAAAATAACTAAACAAACGTGGCCCAATTTCCATAAATCCAGAACCGATGAGTTGTTGAGCAAGCCACAAGCAGAATTATTCAGAATTACGTCAACACAAGCTGGCCACTGGCATTTGGGAGACCGTGCCAGGAAGATGGGGTGGCCGTACAACAATAGATGTAGAACTGCAATCAAGAATAATTTAAGGAAACAGTCTTTCACTATCTGTGTGAGTGTCCAAGTCTGGGTGCTCTACAACAAAAAATGCCTTGGGGAAACTCGGTGGTCAACTTGAAAGAAATTGCAGAAAAGAAAATAGACTGCATAGACAGATTAATAGTGTAAGTCCAGATGGTTCGACTAGCAAAAAAACAGTGGTTCTACAAGTGGTGTATAAAAATGGCTTAATTTGCGCTAATTGGATCTGGGCTGTGTCAATCAGACAACTCTTCAACCACCACCATAATAATGAATATGAAGTAAAAAACTTGTGTAACGAATAACAAGTCATCCGATTTTGTAAGTAAACACCAGTAAATTATCGCGAAAGGCATTTTGCTTATAAGTTTGTTGGTTATTGAATCTATAAATAATTAAATTTGTATGTAAAGTCACAAATGGCAGACGGTTCCATGTTTGATTTTTCGAACAATTCCTTTTTGGCATTATTTTTGGCCAGAAAATTCTGTGTATAATCCTCAGACAGCGTTTGTCAAAAGCTTGTAAGCGACTGGTTATGGCGGTGGTGATTTTCCAGATAGAGCTACTGTACAGCAATACCGATAGCATATTCGACTTATAGAACCTAATCTTTAAACTGGAAGTCAGGTTTTAGTTTCTCCATACAGAGTACAACATCCCGAAAGCCCCTCTGGCTTTTTCGATTCGGGAGCGTATGAAGCGCGAAACCCATTACCTTAAGTTCGACTAGGCGATGTGCCAGGAGGCATATGTCGTCACCATAATCGGTGTGCTGTAGCGAGCTAGTCATCGTCCATTTAAGACATTAAGATGACAGAAATGGAAGTGGATTGGTCATACTTTACGCAAGGAGGACTGTAAAATAGCTAAGAAGGCAATGGTAAGGAACCCACTCACAGTGAAAGGAAGAGCCCCTAGCAGGCTAAGAGAAACCTGGAAAAGAACTATAGATCACGAGAAGAAAACGTTTTTTCTAATAGCGGTCGTCCCTCAGCAGGCAAGGGCAAATCTCCGAGTGTATTTCTGTCATGAAAAAGCTCCTCATAAAGAATATCTGCCATTCGGGGTCGGCTCGAAACTGTAGGTCCCTTCATTTGTGGAACAACATCAAGATGCACGCCACAAATAAGAGGAGGAGCTCGGCCAAACACCCAAAGACCAAAAATTTTTTCAAATTTAAATACAAATTTATATGTACATACATACGATATTTGTCCGACGTGCGTAAAGTATTTTATGAACTCCTATTTTATCGAAATGGAGTTTTACCAGGCAGCTTGAACACCTGGATTTCCCCGATGACATCTGACTCCTCTTTCTCAAGCTCACTGACATACAAGCGAAGGCGGACAGACTATTCACGCTGGCACGCAATGTCGGACTGGAGGTCAACATCAACAACACCAATGCGAGTCAACCACAATAAAGCAAGACATTTAACAGTTGAAGGGCATTCAATGTAATTTGTCAAAATCTTCTGCTACCTCGGCTGCAGTATCACGCAGACGGCGGATCAGATGAAGACGCCAACTGCAGGCTAAACAACGCAAGGGTGGGATTCGGGCGAATGCATACAGTATGGGTAAGTTCGCAAATCTTCAGAGGCTTTAAATTAACAATATTTAGTACGGAAGTGAAGCTAGGCCAGTCTCTAACACCATCACATAGAAACTACAATCTTTTGTCAACAAATGCCTCCGCATCATCCGTAGAATATTCTAGCCGAACACCATCAGTAACATCGCGCTGTGGCGATCAAGGAATGGGAAACACATTCTATGGCAAATCAAGCAGAGAAAGTGGCAATGGTCAGGTCACAAACTTAGAAAACTACCAGATATCCTCACGAGAATGGCACTGGACTGGAACCCGCAAGGTGTTCGAGTAGAGTACCAGAATACAACAGCCCAGAACCGTGTACGATGGAAGAGTCTTGTCGAGATCCTATGCGCCCGAGCGGAGCGATTAAAGAAAAACATGTGTGGCAGTTGCTCTAACTCAGTTTACAATAAACATTTGAGTAACCAATCCCCTGGAGCCGTCCTCGTGCATCAGTGCCATTTACTTTGGTAGGTAGCTAGGTAGCTATTTTCGAATTAGATAGCACCCTTCGATTTTTTTCAGATGGATAAACGGCGAATAAGAATCCTTATCAAATCCTTATCCTCTTGTAAAGTATTTCCGTGAAAATGGCCACGAAAACACCATCATATTTATCGAAAAACAATGCTTGCATCGATCAGGCTCGAAAAATGTATGAACCAGAATTTACTTTGATCAAATACTTTCTTAGGCTTAGCAAGATCAAAACTTTTACAGCACTTGATAAAAGTTGTATTTTTATAATATTTATATTATTTTTTATTCTTTAACTAAAAATACGTAATCCTCTACATAACTCTTTGTTTGTAATGAATATAAAAATTTACAAAGAGAAACCAGACAAAACAAAATAGGCTTGCAGGTGAATATATAATAACATAAGCATATAAGAGCAATAAGTATAATGTGCAAGTATTCACAGATTTGTTCCATTACTAGAATAACTTTCTGGCACTTTGGCTACTGCTAACGTGATTTTGTACAAAAATTATATAGGCATAGCTATGCGTTCATTAAATAACAGACAAGTTACATTTTAACTTCTTCTCTTCTGAGGGCTTAATTTGTAAGCATGTCTTCATCATCATTTGGTATTCGTTTCCATCGCTTGGTGACTGTTAAAACTATGCCAACAATGAAAAATATAGCACCAATCGTTATAAAACCGATTCCAGTATAGAATCCGTAGCCACCCAACGCAAGAACAAGCTAAAAAATTATGCATTTCAAAGTTTGAGGCATTTAGCTATGTTATATGCTTACTTTCGTTCTACCGGCTAACTTTGCATCTAATTCCGCACGCTGATCGAACCAAAACATGGGCATTAGGAATTTCGGCACACCGCGGTATATACTACAAGTATAAAAGTTATTGCATTTTATCAGTTATGTAATCTTTATTTCTTAAAAGCTTACTCAAAATCTGGATCTGGTTGGATCATCATATTAATTTGCAAACGGCCATTCACTTCGAGCGGAATACCAGTGGTTGGCTCTATGGCTAAATTGAAACTATGTTTACTCCCATCCGGCTGTAATCCTGATACAGCATTCAGATAGGCGGAGTCAGCCAAATAGAAGTGTGGAAATGAGGCATAAATCGGGGCATTATTACGACATTTTTTACATTCTACGACACCCGTTTTTGGACATTCGTCGGAATTTGAATCACAGAAGCATTTCTGATTCGGATAGTTTTCGCCAGAATCAAGTGTTTCGGTCGTTCCAACCCAATTGTATCCCGTTAAGCCATACCTTTCAATAGTTCCATTCGGTGCCAAATTCATATAACGACACGCATCCGTTGCAAAGATAGTAATCTCCTGTAGAGGACTCAAATGCGGTGGAAAGAGGTCGCCGGTAGTGCCATTAACTGTGCCACATGGTGCCTTGTAAAACCCAGTCTCAGTCTTCTGATTCCAATGCGTCAAATGACCCAAATTGGCCATGTCATCGACACCAGTATGTATCGTGAAGAGACCGTCATATTCGGCGGAATCGTTTCGATCTACGAGCCAACCAAAACGAGTGTAGGGGATATTTATTTTCGTTGTATTGAAAAGGTTTAAGAAATCGATTAATTTATCCTTGTATCCCTCGAAAATCCACTCGCGTACCGTTTTGGTCGTATACAGTTCACCACCTTCATTATTCAACATGAAGTTCAGAATTTTTTTCATAAATTTGTTTCTGTGTCTCATCTCATCGGCAACGGTCTAAAAATAGTGTTTATTTAAATCTGGAAATTGTACTCCAATTTTATGTCTGAAATACTCACTGCTGTTATGACATGGGCCGCTGTTAGCATATCGTCCAAAGATCCGCCAGATCGCTGCTCATCGAAGAACCAAGTGCGTTTCTCAAAGTACGAGACTGTATTGTTTTCATAAAAAGTAATATTCTGCTTCAAATGTTTCTCAAGAAATACATATGGCCCCATTTCAACAAAGTGAGGTTTGACATTCGGATTTCGTATCTCTGCGGGATTCGTCCAGTTAAACATATGAAATTCTAAGTAAATTGGAATTGGTGCCTCTACCCAATTCTTATAGGATTCAGAGCCGACTCTCAGCATTAAGTTCTGGAAATACAATAAGGCATCGATAATAGTTCTCGATTATCGTTTTTTTTATTTATAATAGAAACTTACATTTTGCATAATGGTATCCGCAATGCCATTCCAAAATATCAGTAAAGCAATGCCCAGAGCCGCAAAGAAGGTTCCAAAACCAAAAACCCAGGCTTTACGCTGTGTGACGCTACACAACTCACAACACATTTTTTTATTGTGAACTACGTAATAATTCCAGAAAATTGATAATTTTAAGACTATTCAACGCTTCTCGTAACAGCAACGAAAAGGTTAAAATACAGCTTTGCAAGTTGTTTCAGGATGAGGAGCTACTGCAAGAAAATGATAAATATCTTTTTTTAAACTTGTTTTATAAACAATTCGTACGTGTGCTAATGTATGTTCAATTAGTGTCACTGAACATCGTTCAACTATTTTTTGAAATACTAGCATGTTTTTTGTAAATTTATTATAAAGTTATGCATTATTTTCTAACAAAAGCAGTATAAATTATAGTTCCATACTTGAAAAAAATACTTATTACTCAATTTTAGTCCTCCGGGTGTATTTCTGTCATGAAAGAACTCTCATCTCTTTATTTGAGGCACAACATCCACACAACGAATTGGCGGAACAGTTTGGCTAAACATCTAAAAAAGGATATGCGCGCCAATCATGCAATATTGGGGTGCATCCACTCTCCATAAAAAAAGCATCGATACTGTTTTTCCACCGGAAAAGAAAATACTTAATTTTCTACCACTCTTTCAAGCTTGCACCTTAAACAAATTCCATACACGTTTTTTTTTAATTTTTGTAAATTTGATGGATTTTTTCCGATTTTCGTGCGTTTATTTTTTTTAACCTGGGACTATGGTTTATTCTGTTCTTGTAAAATTATAAATTAAATCCTTCTAAGAAATTAACAAAGAAGTAGACATTTACAGTGATATATATAATAGCTATACGAGTTTCAATGGCACTCACTGTGTGTATTTGAGAATTTTATACTTAAAATAAAAAAATTTAATTTTGCCGATTATAAGACTAATTTCAAGCTAAAATGAGAGAGAACAGAGCTAGCCATATGAAACGAAATATTTACTCGGCAATTCAAAGAAATACAGTCGAACTTCCATATAGTGAATTCGCACGGGACCTGAAAATCACTTCACTATATAGAAACTTCATTATAAAGAAACATTGATTTTTTATGTAATTTTATTTAAAATAATCAGTGAGTTTGGTTTGAATTAGTCTTCCATTTTTCATTTTCAATAAAAGCTTCCAAATCATGTAGAGAGTTGAAAACATTAATCGGCACATCACTCTTCATTTCCACAAAGGTTCTAATTACGCTAATGGATGAAGCAGCTTGTATCAACGTAGGTAATGCCTCCTCAGTTTCTGCCAATTCTTCAACGGTCAAATCGTGTTCATCGTTATCTGAAATAATATTTACATATTTAATTTTTGTTTGACTATAAAAAGATAAATGCTTACCAGGTTCAGCTGGAACTCCGCGACTTTCAAAAATGCTGTTGAGAAAATCTTCTTCGGATGGGTTGTCCCAAGTCTGCACACCATTATCAACATTTACGTAGTCATCAAACGATGCTTCGATATTTGCTACTTTTTTAAATGAAGACTGTAAAGCAGCCAAATCCGATATTGAAAGAAGGGCCTCTTCATCCCAATGCTCAAATGGAATCTGCATAGCATCTTTTGAAAATCCAGCCTTTTTAAAACAGTTGGCAATTGTTTCTGGTTTAACATAGACATTCCATACATTGCTAAGATTTCGAACTGCTTGCAGCAAGTCTATGGCCATAACAGAATTTCCCTCATCCACTTGAGTCAATATATTCGTTAAAATTCGTTTTCTGTAATGTTGTTTCATGTTGTAGATAATGCCTTGGTCCATTGGTTGCAGTAACGAAGTCATGTTGGGAGGAAAATAAGCGAGATGAATGTTTCTCAACTTGTCTCTTACATCTTTAGGGTGGGCAGTGCAGTTATCAACAAAAAACAACACCTTTCTGTTTTGATCACAAAATTTTTTGTCGAGTTTTACAATCCATTTCGTAAAAATCTCACTGGTCATCCATGCTTTTTTGTTAAACTCATAATCGACACCTAAAGATTTTATTCCCTTGAAGTACCTCGGATTTTTGGCCTTTCCGATTACCAGCAATTTTAGCTTTTCTGATCCAGTCATATTGCTTCCCACCAGGACAGTTATTCTCTCCTTGCTTTGCTTCCCACCAAAGCATTTTTCATTTTTGAATGCCAGTGTTTTAGTTGGCAAGCATTTGAAAAACAAAGCAGTCTCGTCGGCATTAAAAATGTCGTTAATGTTGTAATTTTCAATTAATTTCGGTAAGACGTTCGTTACCCATTCATCACGGTTTTCTATGTTGACGTCAGCACTTTCCCCACATAATGTCTTTTGAATAACGCCATGCCGACTTTTGAACTTGTCTAATCAACCTGTACTTGCCTCAAATTCGTGGTGTCCTAGTGCTTCCGCAAAATCTTTGGCCTTTTGCTTCAATAATGGTCCAGATAAAGGGAGATTCTTACCACGTGCAACGTGGTTCGTCAATATCCTCAAAATGACAAGGTTTTTCGTTTGGTATTTATCGTCAAATCCTCCGCATTTTTTAAAATCACTTCCTTATTTTTTAAAATATTTGATAAAGTGCTGGGAAGAACTCCGAATTCATTGGCAATATCTTTTTTTTTTTTCTTTCCTTCATTAACTTTGTTAATCATTAATAACTTGTTTCAAGCGAAATGCTGCTTCGATGCGTCATTTTAACTTCAATCACTGAATAAAACTGTAATAGCTCAGCTCTTTCTGTTTTAATTTTGGGATTCCCCTCATTACAGTTTGTCCACATCTAACTGTAATTTTTTGCAACAGAAAACTTTTGAAAAAATTCACTATATGGAGACAAAAACTTAGGACGCTTGAATTTCCAGCTGTAAAATTTGTTCATTATATAGAAAACTTCACTATATAGAAATTCATTATAAGGAGACAAAAATACACCGAAAGTAGAACGAAAAAGCAGTGTCTTCGAAACCAGTTCATTATAATGAGAGCTTCATTATATGGAAGTTCACTGTAGAGAAGTTCGACTGTATTAGTACTTTAATTAGTTCACCCTGTATTAGCTGATTTTTATTTACATTTAGAAATGGAAAAACGAAAAGCGACAAAGAAGCAAATTAATAGAATTATTATTAATTATTAGAACCTTATTTAAACATTTTAAAATCACGTTCTCCTCATTTTAACCCTTTGTGCTCGCTGGTTCACCCGACAGAAAAGCGCCTCGAGCGCAAAGGGTTAAATTTTAATCGTACATACATACAGCGCCTCTCGCCATCTCGCCTTTTTTATGTAGGATTTAAACAAACGCGAACAGATTTTTCTAAGGAAATTTTGCCAAATACTTTTAAAATCTAACATAACTTTAGTTTAACCTTTGATTTATGAGTACACATTTTCTTCTTGTGGATTATAAAACTACGAATGTGAATGATGAAAATCTTCTATTTTAATATACACATGTAAGCGCTTTCGTTAAAAGTCTACAGATTAATTCTTACATTAAGTTTTCAATACTCTATTAGCGATACTATAAATTGGTTATCTTGCCATCATAAATGTTTCTAAAGAAATACGCAGGCCATTAAACAAAAGCGTTAAAAGCGTCAAAGATTACCCAATCAATATTTTTGCTAAATTGGACCCCCACAGCGAAAACATAAACAGAAATAATATAAAAACTTATCTAAATCTACGAGTATGGGCAAAAATCTTATATAGATTTCAATATTTTTATAGATTTACTCCAGCAGCATTCCCCAATCATGTAGGGGAATGTTTATGCTATTATAAAAACAACAACAAATTCTTTAAATAGCTAAAAAAAAATACTCAACGTTTTGAAATTTACGTGCTTGGGTAAACAATAATTCCAAAGGTTTTTTTTTATTCATATGCACATACAATCATATATCTTATTTCTGCCGATTCTGCAAAATGCATTTTTATATTCTTATATTTTACTGTTAATTTACGGAATTTTTCTGACCGTTTATATAAGGCCACCTATTTTGAAACTTTTATGTAGACCAGACCGCGTCCTTCAACCCCAAACGGTTCGAAAAAGTGCGCGCAATTGGAGGCGTTAAGAGGAATTTTTTTGTCAGGTACGCCTATAACTCAGGAACTATACCTGAATTGACAGAAGAGGTTCGCCGTGTTTATGCCAAAATGTAATCGATTAGTCACGAGATGCAATTTGTGAAATATTGTGATCCATACATAATCACCACGCCGACACTCTTTATTACAATAAAAATCAGCAATTCCACACTGAGTCTTTTTTATAGCCAGGAAGTCACTTTTGAGCTAACACCCTTTGATATTAGTATTATATACTAAAGTGGGGCGAAGCTTTCAAGATATGGAAGAAGTATAGAAGATGTGAGCGTGCGTATGTACTTTCAAATGTGTGAATACATACATATATATACTTCCATTATTTTTTTATCGCACATTTCAAATGAGCACTTGCATGTGTATGTATTTGCATATTTATGTACATATGTATTTATATCTAAAATGGTGTCATAAAGTCACCAGAACAAACCATTCAGTCAACAAATTCAAATTCACGATGATTATTGGGTTTACAAACCACTTTCTGGGAAACATTTATCGATTTTCATGAATTTTTGAATACATTTATAAACCTGAGAGTAGCGAAAAAAAAGAAGGAAGTCAGTTTGGGGATCAGAAGGCAAGCCTTAACAGTCCACGCACATATGCATACTAGATTTTGCGGTTCGATGAGAAAAACACAATGTTATGGTTAAAACACACTTTATTATTCAGTATAGTCTCCCTCCTCTCACTTTCACCCAGTGTAAAGTACTTAGGGGTAATTTTGGACTCGAAACTTAGCTGGAAATTAAACGTCGAACAACGGGTAAGGAAAGCTGAAATTGCTTTATATGCCTGTAAACGTATGCTTGGAAGAAGATGGGGTCTACAACCGAAGCATACATTATGGTTGTATAAGGCGGTTATACGACCAATTTTATGTTGTTGTTGTTGTTGTAGCAGTATCTTCTGTCAGTGTAGTGTAATTACCGGTCGTCTTCGTCTAGCTCATCTAACGGTAGGCCCAGGAAACTGGCTGTTTCGACGGGTTGGGTCCAGAGGGAGAGAGGTGTTAGATGAGTGGGTTTGATGGGGCATGTGAAGAGGTGGTTAGTGTCGTGCGGGGTGCCTTCACATGCTGGACATATGTTTAGTATGTCGGGGTCGATTCTGGATAGGTAGGAGTTTAACCTGCTACAGTATCCAGAACGTAATTGTGCCAATATTACGCGGGACTCTCGGGGAAGCTGGAGCTCTTCGTCTGCGATAGGTGGTGGTTGGACTCCGATAACGGCATTCGGGGGTCGGGAGCTTAAGAAGATGGTAAGGGTCTCCCGGTGAATGTCGTTATCGTTAATGGCCTGTCTGTATACTGTCTGATCCTGGAGTGGTCTGTCCGTTTTGTCCTGGATCTCGTCCACGTAGTTGAGGAAGTGTCTCCTGATGTGCCTGGGAGGTGGTCCAGGCTCGAGCAGGTGTCTGCATGGGTGAGGCCTACGGTGACACCCAAGCAGAAACTGCTTGCCGAGCATTTTGTGTGCTCCTTAATAGGGAGCATGTGCGCCTCGTCATGCAAGTGTTGAATAGGGGACATCAGGAGACATCCTGTCGCGGTCCTGATGGCAGTATTCTGCAGATCTGGAGCTTCGTCCACTGCGTATCACTGGTTCCAGGCGACCAGACAGGCGCGGCATAGTTAAGAACCGGTCGGCCTATTGCTTTGAAAGTCGACAGCAACATTTCTTTGTCTTTGTCCCAAGTGCTGCCGGCGAGCGACTTGAGGACCTTGTTGCGATTCTGTACTCTCGTTGCAATAGCGGTTGTGTACGCTGAGAAGGAGAGCAAGCTGTCAAAGGTGACTCCCAAAATTCTGGGGTTATTAACCGTCGGTATTGGGGTATCATCGACGGTCACCTGAAGTGGCAGCTTGACCTCCTTTGTCCAGGTGGTAAAAAGGGTCGCCGTGGATTTAGTGGGAGAAAGTTTTAAGTTTCTCGCAGTGAAGAAGCGAGAAAGGCGGGCGAGGTAGTCGTTTACTTTAGAGCATAGGCCATCAATGTCATTGCCCGACGCCATTATCGTGCAGTCGTCGGCGTATGAGACCAGTGAGACTCCTTCTGGTGGCTGGGGGAGTTTCGAAATATAGAAATTAAAAAGCAAGGGTGAAAGGACACCACCCTGCGGTACTCCTTGCTTTATTTTTCGTTGGTCTCGAAATATTACCGACGAGTGACGACCACTCAGGTAGTTCGCGGTCCACCTCTTCAGCCCTGGCGGGAGTGTCGACTGTAAAATGTCATCTAGTAGCGTGGCGTGGCTGACTGTATCGAAAGCCTTTTGTAGGTCCAGCGCTACTAGGACAGTCCTCTCGCAGGGGCGGCTTTGGTTTAGTCCGCGGTTTACCTGGGTGTTTATGACGGTGAGTGCCGTGGTGGTGCTGTGCACTCTACGGAAACCATGCTGGTGTGGGGCTGGAGTCAGGTGTTCAGTGAGGAGTGGGAGTAGAAGGGCTTCAAGCGTCTTCACTACTGGGGAAAGGAGAGTTATCGGACGATAAGACTCCCCTTGGTTGGCGGGTTTCCCAGGTTTCAGTAGTGGGACCACTCTCCCTAATTTCCACTTATCAGGAATGATGAGAGTGGCCATGGACAGGTTAAAGACCTTTGTGAGGTATTCTACTCCCAATGGACCCAGCTTTTTCAACATCAGCATGTTTAGTCCGTCGGGGCCAATGGCTTTTGATGGTTTCATGTGTTTGATGGCCCCCTGAACCTCGACGCTGGTGAAAGCAAGTGGTGCACTATTGTATGGCAGTTTGTGCAATCGTCTAGTGGCACAAAGTTTAGATCTGTCGACCGGAGGATGCAGTATAAATTGCCGGCTAAAATAGCTCGCGCATCTCTTCGGGTCCGACGAAGTACGACCGTTGAAGGTGATATCCACCTTGTCGTTGTGCTTCGTCGGGTTCGACAGGGACCTTACGGTGGACCAGAGCTTGCTCACACCAGAGGTGAAGTTACAGGACTTCAGATGCTCTACCCATTTGGTCCGCTTATATTGGGTGACCAGTTGCCGGATCACCGAATTGAGATCCTTTATACGAGGATCCCCGGGATCGGCCTGGCGTAGGCAGTCACGCTCGTTTGCCATAACGGCTGCTTCGGCTGGGAAGTTGGGACGTAATTCCCGGATCCGTCCAGCAGGTATAAAGCGAGCCGCGGCGGCTGTAATCGCCTTGCGGAATGCGCGTTCGCCTGCGCGCACATCGGTGGGAGTGGGTAGGGCTGCGAAGATGTCCTCAGTAAATTCCGCGAATCTGGCCCAATCAGCTTTGTTAAAGTTGATGTATGACCGGTGATCCGCGGAAACAAAGTCGGCAGGTCTCTCGATCGAGATGATAATGGGCAAGTGGTCTGATGCAAGCGATAGCATAGGTCGCCAGGTTATGCTATTTATCAGGCCAGCGCTAGTAATTGTTATATCAGGCGAGCTGCTAGAATTGCCCACTACCCTAGTGGGGGCGTCGTCGTTTACAGTGCTGAACGTCGAATCGTCTATCTGCTCTGCCAATAGCTGTCCCCTACGATCATTTGGCAGGCTTGAATGCCAAAGATCGTGATGCGCGTTAAAGTCACCTACTACCAATCGGTTTTCTCCCCTGATGAGCGCACCAATATCGGGGAGATATCCTGCCGGGCAGCAGGTGACAGGGGGTATGTAAATATTATACATTGCAGTTCAGTTGCAGAAGCTTGAAGCTTCGCGGGAGTGTCGTCGTAATTCGGGGGGTGAGGGATGCGTGATGTTGTCTGCGTTGGTCCTGCTGTGCGTTCCGCAAAATGGGTAGTGGCCTGATGTTGTCTGATGGCCGCGCCACGGGGGGCGGTTGCGGGTGCAGAGCTCTGCAGCAGGGGGCAACGTAGTCGCGTGTTCACTCACGGGTGGTGTGCAGGCCGGAGCACCTCCGAAAATGACACCAGCCACTGCAAGAATTGCATTGAACAGTTGTCAAGTTCCGAGGAACTACGGTCTCACACACGGAGCAGACTGTGCGGGGGACCAAGAGCTGCTGGTTTGTCCCCGCACTGGGGTAGGAGCAGGAGGGTTGTGGGTTGGAGAGGGAGTTGTGTTGCTCTTGGGGGCTCCTTACCGTTGAGTGTTGTTAGTGGCGGCAGTGTGATGTGCCGGCACTGAGGGCAGTGTAGCCGTAGAGGCGGGGGCCGCCTGTGAGCGGGAGCAACACGTGGCCACATACCTTGTGGGCCACTCCCTGTGTGTCTTAAGGCCTGAGCAGGTCTTAAGATGGCACCACCCGTTGCACTGGTTACACCTAACCGAGGTGGAGTTCGGGTGGAGCCGTTTGTGGCAAATGCAGCAGTAGAATACTTCAGGTCCGGGGTTGAGTTCGACGCCAGCCCGGAAGAGAAGTATTTGGAGCAAACTGGCTGCAATGAGTTGCTCCTGTGACGAGAGATTTGGGGTAAAATACGGTGCACTAGACAGGGCTAGTATACTGGGGCGGCAGCCCTTGGTCAGGAATAAAAACCCGAGTCATTCCAGTAAGAACCGGCTGCCATGGGAATGCAATTTTATCGTATGGTTCGCTAGTTTGGTGGAAAGCTCTAGGGAGAGATTACAATACCAAATTACTCGGCAGAATACAAAGATCAGCCTGTACAATAACGGTCGGTGCAATCAGATCATGTCCCAGGGAGGCTCTCAACGCACTGACACACGTTATTCCAATAGACCTACACATTAAGAAGACGGCAACCACGAATGCATTTAGGTTAAACGAAGCGGGTCGCTGGAAAGAAAAAACGTATGGTCATGCCAGTCTACTATTGCGACAAACTCAGTTAACCTCGGTGAGGACTGACTACATCGTCCCGACGGTAACATTCAATAGGAATTTTGCCACTCTCTTTCCATCGAAGGAGGAATGGAATAAGGGATTCTCACTAAACAACTTCGACACTACAGTCTATACAGATGGTTCTAAAATGGATTGTGGTATTGGAGCTGGTATATACTCTCATAGACTTAAAATTGAAAGATCTGTGCGTCTCCCCAATGCCTGCAGTGTTCTCCAGGTGGAAGTACTGGCAATTGGGGAATCTTGTAGGCTACTAATCGCAGATTTCTCTTTTAAGGGCAATATCGCTATTCTTTCGGATAGCCATACTACAAACCCTATGGTGGTGGAACGAAGTAGGAATAGCCTCACCACCTTGCGTGTAAACCATCAAGTTACCTTAATCTGGGTGCCGGGACATCGGAATATTGAATAATGAACAAGCAGATGAACTGGCAAGAAGGGGATCTGCCATGAATAACGCTTTTGCAGAATCGGTATTCACACCATTAAGTGCAGTCAAGAGTACAATTTCCCTACAATACCTTCGAATCGCGGATTGAAGATGGAGAGACCAGACGAAATGCAAAATCAGCAGAACGTTATGGCCCACCTACAAGCTCAAACAATCGTCAATGTTGTTAATCATGAAACGACGGGATGCCTGGAGACTAACGGCAGTCATAACTGGCTTTTGGTCTGTCGGAGAATAAGCAGCCAAAATGGGCATCCCTCACAACACATACTGTCTTAGTTGTAAGCAACCGGAGAAAAAGGAAACAATCTTCACAGAGGAAGCCCTGCGCTATGGAAGGACAGAATGTTAACCCTGGGCAGGCCGCTGTTCGAGGGTTTCGAACAACTGTCTGGCTTAAATGTCAACAACCTAATAAGGTTCTTAAACCCCTCAGCTTAATATAGTCATGCCGTAAATAACTGGTAAACAAGTTGGTAACGAGGATGTGGCAACAAAATGGTGCGGAAGCGCTAGTTGGATTCTGGAAGAATCGCCACAAAAACCAACCAACCAACCATAGTCTCTCTGATCAGCAATACACTTGTCTTAACGAGATTCAAATTTATGAATTCCATCCCTGAAGTGAGTATCTGGAATGTTATGACGCTCTCCATGCATGAATTTTTTTAGGTCTGGAAACAGATGGAAGTCAATAGGGGCCAAATCTGGTGAATACGGTGGATGTTCGAACAATGCAAACTTTAATTCACGGATTTTAGCCATTGTCAAAATGCTCTTGGGACACGGAGCATTGTCCTGATGAAAAAGATTTTTTTTTTCTTTGCAAACTGGGTATTTTTCCACGAACTTTCCCCTTCAGCTGGTTACAATAATATTCCGAATTTATTGTTTAACTAGTTTGCAAATAATCCACAAATTTCCTTTTCTTTATAGTACCATACTTAACTTTCCAAACACTTTTCTTTCAGTATACACAAAGATTTTCTTGATCGCAAAATTGTTTTTGATTTTGGTTTTTCTTTTGTTAATTATATGTATGTATGCATATCATTTGTACATATATTCATTTAATGAATAAATAACAATTGAATTGATTTGAAAAGATCAAAGATCGGTTAGGGTACTGAGCCGTAAAATATATTTCTATATATTTTCTTACAAATGAGCCACAAATTAGCATATCGATGCGCTTCTTACAAGAATGTTTATATTTATACAATTTGCAAACTATTTTACACAAATATCTGTACGGTAACTAACGAACAACTTTATATATATATGTATATTCATGTATGTATGCATGCATTTGTACGCATATGCATATACTTATATTATATATATATGAATATACTATTGTATATACACATATACTTATGTCTAACAAACCCCGTATGCGGCTAAGTATTGGCGAATGCTACGACTCGCTTTCAAAGCAGATTAAAATGAAACTAAATTCTATTTAACAGCTATGCTGTTTTATAAGTGCCTCCCTCGAATTTAATGAGCCTTTAGCACCCAATCGACCGCTACTCAATCAGCCGTGCTGCTAATCCGAAACAACCAAATTTCGATTAGTTGCAAGACTTTAAGAGAATGGAATTTGTATACAACCGCATGCGAAAAGTAGTTATTAAGTGTATTTAGGTGCAGAATTTAAATTTATTTGATACGGTATTTCTATGCATATGCAGATATATGCATGTTTCTTTATCTTTTTTTTTTGGTACTTAGGAAGCGTTAACCCTTTTGTGCAAATATAACCACTTAAGTATGTACTTTATAGCATCTGCATATATTATATAGGCCTCCTTTGAACGTTATCTTTGCCTGATAACTTTGCATTTAGTGCACATTCGCTTTTTCTAGCAAACAATTACTATGTGCACATACGTTGGAGATAACAACGGCGTTTTTATTGCGTTTTTACAAAATTCGCTCCTACGAGCACATACTATCTGCATGAATGTATGCATGTATAATTGTATCTATTGCAATTCTAATAATCATTGCCATAAACGTATCGAAGGGGAAAGAAATATTTTGCCATGTCTACACCAAAACTGTGTGCTCTAAACTAGTCTTAAAATATCCCAATTCACTACTGGGTTGCAGCCCATGTTTCAAATGTTGTTAATGTGTATGACTATGTGTAAAACTTACTATTATTTCTCGTCGACTTTTGCTCTAGTGATTAGTCATAAAAGATTAAGAATGTAGTTTTCAGCTGTTTGCAACTACATACATAAAAATGGTTTTATTACAAGTAAGTACTTGGTATAATTATAAAAATAGGCATGTACTCACTCACATACCTACATACATATTTCAGTCCAAACCTTTGTTGAATAAGCGTATTAGAAGCGCTATTTTAACACTAAAAGATGAAATATTGGAAATTAGCCTTGGCTAGCACTGAAGGACAAATATCAACCCACTGAGATTTAGATCTATAACAATTGCATAAATATCTCCGACTCTACACTGATAATCACTTTGTAATTTCTCAATATTAATGTTAATTGAAGAATTGCATATTTCGGCACAATCAACTTAAAATTTACATTTTATTCTAACCGAATTTCGAACGTTGTGAATCAAAAATCACAGCAACAACACACTTTTCACTCGCTATTTAAATACATATGCATTTCAAAAAACCCTACAAACTAAAACTTTAATACAGATAATTAATGGCAAACAATAACCAAAACAAACAGTTCACAATGGAGCATAGTGATCTAAGGAAATTGTTCTTGTGCATAACACGAGTCTTCACGAGACATCTTTCAAACAAATCATTTGCGATTGAAAAGAATTGTTTCATCGATACCACGGCGCATTCATTCAGGTTGGAGGCGCTAGACCAGCAACAACGTTTTGTACATAGAAATATCATGAACTATGTTGCACAGTCGATAGTCATTTAAAGCAAAAAGCATGCGTCGGTAGTATAAATGTAACGGTTGTACTGTACAGATGGACACGGTGAATGAAAAAAAAAGCACATCAGCTGGCCTACCGATACCCCCTTTAATAGATTCGCCTTGATCGGCACCAGGAATAATACATAACCAGATTACCCCTTTCAAATTCGCCATGACGTCAATGCTGCGAATAAGAATACAAAAAGAAGAGGAGAGGTAAGCACAAGCAAAGGAAACTGTCAAATTCAAGAAATAATACACAAGCATTTTTTTCTTTCCTAGGCGTCATCGGCAACAGAGAGCAAAAAAACTGCACTTGGAAGTATTCTTATAATTTCTGATGCCACAATTTAACACGCGGCACTTCATTTTTATTAGTTTATTTAATTAAAAAATCATAATATTGCTAAGTCATTCACCGAATATTTACAAACAAGTAACTTATCTTGGCACTGACGCCATCGGTTGTCATTTGCGGTAACGTTAAGATTACGAAACAATTAGATTAAATCAAACGGTGACGATGACTATTTTAAGAGGTCACCGTAAAACTTACTTTCTGCATGACTTAACAGACCTTTATTCTGACTTGAGAGTATATTAATTAAAAGTTTCACCAGAAAAACTGATAACATGTTGATGTAATTTTTAAAAAATGTCTTAATAGATCGTAAAAGTTTGAATTCGACATGCAACTATGCATATTTGACAGCTGAGCGGCAACCAATCAGCATCAACCACGCACACGCACACAATAGCAAGGCAAGTCTGTAGATATCATTTGCACATTTGCCAACACAGTTCGAAGATAAGAATTTAATTAAAACTTAGAAACTATGAAAACAGATTATTATATTAATTAATAGAAAAACTGGGACTTACTAATTAATCATCATGAATAGCCTGGCATTAACTTTAATAGTGCAGGTCACATTCTGCTTATTGGGAGTTGCGTTTGCCAACCGAGACTTTTACAAAATTCTTAATGTACGTAAGTCGGCATCTACCAATGAAATAAAGAAGGCGTACAGAAATTTGGCGAAAGAGTTGCATCCAGACAAAAATAAAGATGATCCCTTAGCATCGGAAAAGTTCCAAGACTTGGGAGCCGCCTACGAAGTGCTTTCCGACCCTGACAAACGAAAAACGTATGACCGCTGTGGCGAAGAATGCTTGAAGAAGGATGGCATGATGGATCATGGAGCTGATCCATTTGCCAGCTTTTTCGGCGATTTCGGCTTTCACTTTGGCAACGGCGATCCTCACGAACATCAAGCAGCTCGAGGGGCCAATATTGTGATGAATCTCTATGTTACTTTGGAAGAGTTGTATTCAGGTAACTTTGTAGAAATTGTGCGAAACAAACCGGTTTTAAAACCGGCATCCGGCACACGCAAGTGCAACTGCCGGCAAGAGATGGTAACTCGCAACTTAGGACCCGGTCGTTTCCAAATGATACAGCAAACGGTCTGTGATGAATGCCCGAACGTGAAACTTGTGAACGAGGAACGTACACTAGAGGTTGAAGTCGAAGCAGGAATGGTAGATGGCCAAGAAACAAAATTTGTTGCTGAAGGCGAACCTCACATGGATGGGGAGCCGGGTGATCTCATAATTAAGGTGCTGCAAACACCACACGAGCGATTCCAGCGCAAAGGTGATGATTTGTACACAAACGTCACAATAAGTTTACAAGTAAGTATTTGTTGACTTTAAATTTTATGTTACGAAATAAAAACCATTTTATTTTTGCGCTAGGATGCGCTTATTGGTTTTACTATGAACATTACGCATTTGGATGGACACGCAGTAAGCATTACGCGCGAAAAAATAACCTGGCCGGGGGCACGGATACGTAAGAAGGGCGAAGGAATGCCAAATTATGAAAACAATAATTTGCAGGGCAATTTATACATAACATTCGATGTGGAGTTCCCTAAAAAGAACTTGAATGATGCAGAAAAAGAAGGTAAGGGGCGTTAAAGTAAATAAATCAATTGGATTCGTTTTACAACAAATTTTACAATTCAGTGAAACAAATATAATGCTTAATTAGTTTTTTAAGAGAATAGCTAAACATTTTGGCTAATAATTTTTATTCCGTTTTCATTTTAGATCTTACAAAAATACTTGATCAAACCTCCATTAATCGGATTTATAATGGGTTGTGAATATTCATCTATGACTGTCTGCATTTGTGAATGGCGGGGTATTTATAATTTTTAGTTTTAAAAGAATGCTTGCTTTTGGCATAGAATATTGTAATATTTAAATTGTAACATATTCTTTGAACTTTATCATTAAGTTAATTTAAAAAACAGGTCAGTAGTTACACTTTAATGAATGAAACTAAATTCTAAGTTATTACGAAATACCAAATGATGCTAGTAACGTAAAAACAAAATACTCTGTAGTTTTTTCTTTAAAAAATTGGAGCTGGACGGCAAGTTGAAATTAATGCGATGCAATAAATGTATCTAGTATCTGAATTTTTCAAGTATTTCATTTTAAATGTAGCCGTAGCAAAGATCGTTAACTCACTAGTAAGAGCAGAGAATTTAACGAAATGAAAAGGTGCAAACAGAGAACGTTAATGAGTTTTCTTATTTTAATCGAAAAGAATTTTGTGTAATAAATTTTATGTATTCTATTCATTTCAAAAGTAAGAAAATAGTAAAAATTTAATCGGCGAAATGTTGAGGTGAGAGATGTGTGGTGTTTTGAATTTTTGTGGGGTGCAAAACTCAGTGTGGTGTCTATGAATGTTCTCTTCTGGAGAGTTCAGTATAAGTAGCATACTTTTCGGTGTTCACATCAAACAGCTACCGTCTGGCCACTACGGCAGAACATTTAAATGGGAAATTTCACAAAAGCTGCAACACTGTAAACCGTAAAGGAAAAGGATAATCGAATTTCGAACAGATAGTATTGCCTAGAACATGAAGAAATTTTCCGTGTCGTAGACGCGTATGTTATCGAAATAAAACGTTGGAAAAATATTAAATTGTGTTAAAAATAAGAAAACGATAAATTATTTAAGTAAATGAAACTAAAATCTTAATGAAAGAGATAAAAAATACTAGATTTCCTTTTCAGTTTTTCTGTGTACATATAAACTGTTAACCGTAAAAAGTTGTGCGACGTTTGGAGCACCTTGGCAGAAGCATTTTCCAAAGCTATTGTTATGAATGTCGCGTAAATATTTTAATATAGAGGTAAGTGATACTGAAACACACAAACAAGAAAAACATAAACAATTTTTTTGTAAATCGCAAAAAATTCAGTGCGGTTGTGATTGCAAACTTGCATATACAAATATAGTATACATACATATGTACGGACGCACATCCGTATATAAGCACATACATATATGAACGTGTCTTTTGCATACGAAGATAATAAAAAAATATGGAAATATGCATTTCATTAACCAATATGCGTATGAACATTCGTATGTATGTATGTATAAACACTCACACACACTGAAATTATGCCATAACAAGTCCATTTATAAGTTTATCCCTTCCAACGTCGTTGTTCTTCACGACACTATTGATTTTCCTTTTCGCTCTTCAGTTCGTGTAATGACCTAAAAATCTACTCACAGCCGGCACACCACAATGACATTACTGAAGAAATCTATGTACTTGCATGTGCACATATGTACATATGTATGTGTGTATACGCCTGTAGAAGCGTGCACGTATTTGTATGTACTCTTATTTATATACTAAATGTGTCAAAACATAAAAAAGCAATTGATATAAACAAATGCTATTTCAGTGATTCTTGTTTTAAGTTCGAAAAGCCTTTGTGCTTATTTTTTGATGCTTTGGTAAGTGCTTACATCCTCAACAGCGGAGTATTACGAACTCTCCCCTTTTCTGCTGTGGAATATGTGGACTTCTTTGCCATCCAACTATTTTCTGAAATGATTTGTTGTGATAGAAAAACCATCGTGACCTCAATGCTCTTTCGCCGACCTTATGGTGGATATTGTGTGAGGAGTTTCCCGTGTCCCTTGCGGAACTCCCCTTTCGTTCACATTTCGGTGATAGCAATGCGCGATTAGCATGAAGCATTTTCGAAAATGTGCTCATTTGTTCTGATAATGATTTCACCTCTCTTTCAGATAACTTTAATTTATTTTCTACTGCTTATACCATGGCCCCACACACACATTATAAAGATGTTTTGTTCCAAAGATAACAGCCGTTTGGTGCGCAAAATTGTACGCTCAAAATGGACGCCCATATTAGATAAATACTCGGTAAGCGTCGCAAGCGAAGCAACTGGCATTTGCCTAATGTAAAACACATCTATGAAAAATGTCTACTTTCAGGCGAAATTACCTCTAGAGTGCCCGCTACATCCGCTGCGTGATGTTTACTCTCCTTGTCAAGATGCCAAAAAACGCGATCGCCCAACACAGTGGACATGTCGTCTGTGTGGCAAAAGTTTCTATCAGGAAAGATTTTTGGACTTACACTTTGAGACACGGCACAAGAGTACCATCAACGAGGTTTGAAGAAATTCTTCAGCTATTCGATTCATTTGATTACGTTTTCGCATACTTATGTAAATACAGGCCGAAGACGCCGTTTGTCTGGCGGACTTTTGTGATATAATGCGATGCGAAGTATTCCAAACAGAGGAATCGTCGAGTTTAACGACCAGCGACCAACATGTGGTTACCGATATTGAAGTCTGGGGTGATTCGCTGGGTCAGAATTCAGCGCTGGCAAAGGCAAACACGCCCTATTTGAGTTTAATACCTCTCAGGTAACGAGGATTTCATTAAAACCCACACATCAAAAGGTCTAATTTTCTATATTTACATACCCATGCATTTATGTGTTGTAGGACCTCCTCCATGGGCGGCACACGAGGCGCAAAAGTACAAACTCGTCAATTATGTCAAGACAAAATTGGCCAAAATAAATTTAAGGACACTGGTAAGATATTTACATTTACTCATATATGTATGTACATTTGCAGATCCTTTATTGCAATTGGTAACCCCTCCAAAATCCCAATCGATTTTCCTGCCCCAAAATTATTGTAGTCGAAAATGTAATTATTGCTGAAAAGAGCAAGAAGTCAACCACCATGAATGCCAATGAACCCATGAAAAATATGAGAAAGGGACATGCTGACGGTGAACATTCAACAGGAACTCCAACAAATTCGGAGCACAACAAGGCTGCCAATATGCAAACACCGCCACACACACACAATCCAAAGGCCAAGAAGAACGGGTCTAATGAACACAGCAGCCATGACGATAATGACGATGGGAGCTCCACGCCGACAAGCAATGCCAGTAGGATCAAGAATGGGAATGGGAATATACAGAAAACGCGTGCCAACTGCAAAGCTGAGGAACTGAGCAAACTGAAGGTGCAATGTGAAATCTTGGTGCGCACCTGCATCGCTAGCCTTCTGCTGACAATGACGGATCAGAGCTTTAAAGAAATGGAAGGTTCGTGTGATTTCCCACATTTGTAGTCACTCATAGGTATATAAATGTGCTCTTGTGCTCCTTTTTTTTTTGTAGAGGAAATGAACAGAGCTGTTTGCTGGTATCTGTCATGCGATCGCTACTGGGAGGATGGCCCGCTCGAGTCGCGCATCTTCCCTTGGGGTTTGACACTGATCCTCATTTTTGTCCTCTCGACTGGAGTGTGCTTTTGCTACTACATCATTTGGATACTATTTGAGTAAGTAATTCATGCGTGCATTCACGTGAGCCAAAAACAGTGAACTCATTCGAAGTGTGCACTTTGCGCTGAGTGCGTTGTGATTAAGCTAAAGTTATCTATTTCAGCTCCGAGGAAACGACAATCAATACCAATCAACAGGACTACATGTACCATCGGTACCAGCAATCGGCGTCCATGCAGCAACAGCAGCAGTACCAGACCTACGCGACTACCGGTATGCACAGCGGTATGCGCCAGAACCTATCCCAGCCGTACTACTACCAGCAGGCGGCTCACGAATTATACCCCGAACCACTTCAATACGATTATCGCCACAGCCCGAGACGTTACTTGGCAGAGTCACATATGCAGAACACGTCCACGGCCGCCGACATGAGCGGAACACCACGACATCGTCACATACCGACACAGAGTCACGCTTACCAACAGGACATTTTAGACCGACGCGACTATACAAGTAGACCAATCGCCACAACAGCGGTCACGAGCGTGGGCGGCAAATCGATGACGAGTGCGAGCGGAGCACCAAAATCCGCCAGCATTGCGGGCCTAGGGACAACCGGTGTCACTATGTTGGAAAATGAGTCAAACATGGGTGTGGCTACGGGAGGTGGACGTCAATACAATACCCACCCACGGCCCTTAACCTCTCATCATCGCAATAGTGGAGCCTCTCAGCATTCGCTACGTGCTTCATCATCCATTCATGAATTTATGCAAAATGACATAGGCCAAAACGAGCACTACATCTATGTTACATATCCGCCTGATCTAAAAAAGCGATATTTTGACAAATATGAATAGATGCGCCGCTGGTCACCACTATCCCATTATGCATGGATGAGCATGCAAACCACGACCACGGACGACATTAAGCAATCAAGGATCGGCGGATTCCAGTCACTAACTAAATTGACTGGCTTTAACTGCGTCAGATGTATGAAAGTTTCATGTATACTCGTATGGAGATGCATTAAGGCAGTTTGCTTGATAAAGACTGCATTTTAGCTGTCAGAAATTTAGCTGATTTTATAGTGCAATAAATTGTTGATTAAACAATTAAGTAAAATAAAGAATAACATAAACGCCAATGCATCGAAATATTTGTGCTCGCAACTCGCTCGAGGCTTGAAATACTTAATATTCAAAGCATCAAAGTGTCATTATTCATTAATAAACAATCAATTATTCTCATAATAAATTTCTTAAAAAACCCTTTTAGATGTAACCGTTTTAATTTCAAAATCTAATCAATGAGGGCTGTCATCTTCACGGCAAGAAACGGCAGGACTGTGCCTTAAAATTTCAACGTAGCCTTTAGGTCGCACGTTGCTGGATAACAAGTATTGTACAAGGGCAAAATTAATCATCCAAATTTGTTTTTGAATCATTGTTAACAGAATAAACAAAGGAGTTTTGAGTGATGCAGATCTTCATTTGATCTTTAGGCGCTCCATTGCTTGTCTGTTTGGACACTGCAGCTGTCTAGTTCACGAGGGTCAAATATGACTGACGTGCGACACCATTTGCAAAAGTTATAAGTTTTCGAACAGGGTGATTAATTTTGCGCCACCTTGTATAAACAACTCGAGATAGCACAAGACAGTCGCTAACAACAGACTTTGTTACAACAAAAAAAGATGAGGTTTGGGGTTGCTTCAAGTCGTTTCTGGAGAAGCTGTCTGGGTGACGAGGTGGAATCATCTCAGCACCTTTTTCTCAGCTGCTCTGTTCTCGTCTGGCAAAGGTTTAAACGTCTGGGCTCTCACTTTTCCGCTACACCTGCTGATATTGAGGATTTAAATATCACACACCTGGTGAAATTCGTCCTAAATCGCCACTGTTGGTAGTCATCCTCTAATCCAAAGCCTCTTCTTCCTTTTCTTCCAGCTGTTCGGTTCCTTCCCTTCTCCTTTTGCCCTCCCCTCTCCCAGTATGGTATCTCAACGGACAAATTTTGAATTTTTTGTCCAAGTGGAACCCTCGCAAGGGCAGCCATTTCACCTAACCTAACCTACAACGAAAAAACCAACAGAAGTCGTTAATAATTTGAATAAAACCAAACAGTTGGACTAGACATATCTGACAGATCTACTGATGCTAACATTTTTGGTCTAGTCTGTAATAAACGTGCACGCTTGTTATCAAGTAGGTTAGGTTAAGTTATCCCCTACCTAAGTTGCTTCAGCCATTTAGATCTTTTTAAGAAGGTAACTATAGGGTTGAGTTGAGTTTTTTCCTAGTTTCAATTTGAATTATCATATTTTTTGTAGGCACTTATAGATTCTATTTTTACTGCACACTAATTTAAATTTGTTTACAATAATAAACACGAATTGTTTTTGTTTTATAAATATTGATTTCATTATTTCTTCTTTAGTACCTTTGAAGAGTTGCGAGTATTAATTAATAATCTTGTGCAGTATGGGAATATTTGAAATGTGGTGTTAAGAATGTGTTAGTGATGTGTTAGTGACGAAAAAATCAACCAATGACACTTCGTTGCCGTCTGAACAATAACTGATTGGACGAATGTGTGAATACATATTAATTGACGGTGCAGGCCAGCGAATCAATCCCGCGAGGTGGCAGTCGAAATTCCGACAATTTTGTTTTTCGCCATAGTTATTGGCCAAACCTAGTAATCTCTCATCCTTGTACGGGATGCATATATCAGCTTCACAATTTTTAGACTGGTTTCCTAGTTTCCCTCCCTTTCTTTTCTTTTAAACAAACAACGCAACATTTTCGAGCTTTCTGATGTTGATGGTATGACCGTTGGAACATGTTATTCAGAAAATCTTGGTGGTAATGATAGGGACTTTGTATTTTCAAACTCTCGTCGAATAACGCCGTCATCGAAGACAAACTCCGATCCATTGAAGTCGCGGACACAAGCTGCGCTTAGTCCCGATTTACTCATTACACTGGAAATTATCTTTTAATGTTTCATTCGCAGACACACGGGCAAAATTGTTTTCGCCATCGTTCGTTGCTTTCGACGTTTACTTTTTTAAGTTTGACAATATGAATAAGAATCACAAAGCTTGTCCCCAGTTCGGGGAAAACCCCCTCTCTCTTCCCTGTCCGTCCTGTTCCTATGAACAAACTGTTTCCCTGTGTAAATCGGGCCTTAGCAGACAACTTCACTTTGGAGTAAACTAAATCCACTGCCAAGACACCTCTTCATATTTTCCCCGAGGCCAATTCCACTAAAAGTACCCCCCTTTACATTCACATACACTTTTTAATACTCGTGATGCTGTCACAAAAACCAGCATTCCTCAAACCAGCTTCTAGTCCTCAATCTCTCGTGGGACATACATACGTAGATCTCCAAAAGTAGTTCTTTATAATACTCGCTTGTTAATTATATTTTCCAACATTAAAACTAATTTTTTGTTCGTTGTTGCATCTGCAACTTGTTTTAAAATTATTATTCTTAGATTTTGGCTGAGTTTATTATACATTTTTTTTTTTTTTGTCGATCTTTTCACTTTTTACTTTAGAGTAAGAATTCAAAGAACATTTTTACAATCCAATTCTTTAACTACTTAATTTAAAAGATATGTTTAGAATTCTCTATTTTAATTTTTCGGCAATTATTTATTCGTATATCTTAAATTTCTTTCAATTTAAGTACATTGAGCGTATTAAGGTACTCCTTCAAGCGAACGCACGCGCCAACGCATACACCAAATGTGGTGCCCAGCAAGTCTTTATCTTTTACATGACTGCCATAGCATTTCCTCCTGTGTAATTGACAAATCGGTCATAGTTCTGAAAATATAAATCGAAACAAAGATAATAAAATACTGCTGAACAAAGGCAAGATGAAAACTTATATGCGTATATTGAAAATTCAAAAATGAAGAATCAATCATTGATTGTATCAATAAAAATTAAACTATAGCCATGATTCAACAATGAAAAGATTTACTGAGCAATCGCAATCAATTTACAGTTTTCTCGTTCCTGCTTGACTCTAACGACTCCCTTAGCAAGCCACTGGGTTGTTGACTAATGAAACTTTGAGTAAAAGTAAAATTTGTAGAAAAAACATTTCGTTTTCAAAATGGTGTGCTCATGAGCAACAAGCCGCTCTGGGGTTTGTATCGGTAAGTCCAGATCCAGTATGACATGGAATGCATCCTAATCAGGAGGCAACAGTGGGTTTCGAACTACCAAATAGTACTCACGCACGGCCAACGTAATGCAAGTTAACACAACAAGTTTTGAGTATATACAGAGAGCTTTTTTTCTTGAAAACAATTGCAGCCTACTATTTATTTATATACTTATTTATGTCTATTTATGGTGGCGGTAAACGCATTTTCCTTCTCTCAAGCGAATATTAAACTATCGGGCCGATATATTATATTTAAGATTAGTTGATATTGTCTTTGAAATTTTGTAACTAGATTCAAAGTGCTCGAGTTCAAATTGTAATTTTCAAATAAACTCGGATGTTGCTGTAGTTTCGTAATTGACAAATTATTATTTAACGGATTACTGAGAAAACCAACAGAGTCAAAGCACTTTAAGTGAGGAATAATTTAGTATATGGCTGGCTTGTATTTCAATTACTTTGACCTAACATTAGGGTTTCACCTCACCTTAGATTCTTCTAAATCTGATTCATCGTCGCTACTTTCGTATTCACTTTCCGGTGGTGTGAGAGGCTCTGCACCATGATTTTCCAAAATGCTTTCCATCTGCGATCTCTTCAAAATACAGGCAAACTGATATGCAGTCAATCGGGCGAAAGTTGATGTTTCCAAATTCAGAGTATGTTTGCAATCGTCGAGTAGGAAATTGAATAGCTCCTCATTGCCCTTCTCAATGGCCATGTGTAGCGGTGTGTAGCCACCTTTTCCTTCCTGTAAGCAGTAGAGAGCGCATATTAGAATAAATAACATAATTACTGTAAAGAGCACTTACTCTGGCGTTGATATCCGCGCCATGTTGTACTAAAATACTTAGTATTTTTAAATGGCCCGTCTCGGCAGCGATATGAACACAATATTCGCCTGAAAAAAACGTAAAGAAAATAATTTTATTAAAACATAAAATAATTCCATGCATTTAACTTATGAAAGATAATATTGTAATAAAAAAAATTCATCATCAATCATAATTAGCTTTTGATTCTTATATTGGGGCTCAATTCAAAATTCTTCTTCTTCTTGATTGGCGCGATATCCGCTTAAGCGATTTTGGCCGAGTGAATTCAAAATTGCATTTTCCAATAATTTATTACATCCAAAAATATCGATCTAGAATTCGATCTATTATGTGAAATTTAATTTGAGTTATTTCGGGTTCGAGTTAACAAGTTTCATCTGTACGCAGCTACTACTTGTGAATGTTTAATGTCAGTTTGGTATTTAAAAAAGGAGAGAGCGAATTTATTTTAACTTGATAGTGCAAGCACCCTGGCTTAACAGCGACATACATATGTATTTAATCGAGCTCTCCAACAAAATCCATACTCAATTTCTCAAATTTATAAGAGTTTATTTATGAATGGGCGCTATTCGCTGCGATGTGGTTACTCATTTTATTATCTCGCTAGCACAACCAATTCTTAGCTCGCACCCAAGTACTCGTTCCCTTTTTTACAATCAATATTTAAGCATTTCATTTACCTACATGCATACATCCATACAAACACACGTTTTTCAATTTACGATAAAAAATATCTAAACAAATGGACAACGGTACATGTGGCCCAACACTTACGATTGAAGCAAAACCTTTCAGCCACCGTAACCCACACAATGATAACCACAAACACATTGATGCCAACGATAAAGCAATAATAACCAAACGATGACGCCGTACAAACGTGCTTGCATTTGTGGCTGGGTGTGTGTGGGTTCAGAAAAACCCGAGAAATTCCCATAATAAAGCACTTAAATAGCAACAAAAAGGACACACAGAAATGCGAGTTAAGTTTGCAAAAGCTATTGTAATTTAAATGAAACAAAACAAAACGGCGTCAGTATCAGTAATAACAACGGCAAGACGGCAATTATCGTTATATGACGACGGCACCAATCAACTTCATAGAAGTGTTTCGAGAGTATGTATGTATGCATAAATACTGCTCAGAGAGTTGAACGTAATCCCTACCGGGTTGTTGGCAGCAACACTGTTATGGTCTAAATAAAATAGCCACCTGATGAAACAATGCGCAACGCAGTGAGAACAGCAACAGGTTTTCAGATTTGCAAGCTCGGAAATTACACCGCAGCTCGTACCGATAATATTGAAGCAACGAGACAGAAACGAAATGATAACCAAAGAATAAGAATTAATGTTTATCGAATGTTTGTATGTTGTCAAAGCTATTTTTATTTCAATATGCATATATAAGTATATGTATGTATGTAAACGATACCTTTGATTTGCGCTATCAATAAAAGATGTGCTTAGACAACAGCAAGGGGCAATTTGGCAAAGGTGAAATCAAATGTTAGATGGATAGGTTTAAGATGACAAATTTATGACAAAAGTTGATGATTATTAAGGACGGTGCGGAAACTCCGAACGAATGCAGGTATTTTTCGATTCGTTTCAGGCAGTGAACATTACTCATCAGAAATCTTCGGCAAGTCAATTTATTTAAGTGCGAAATCAACAATGCATCAGCGGGAAACGCCAGGCTCACTCATACCTCCGAGAATGATTATAGCTTGTGAATTTCAAACCACAGACACACTCACGGCAGCCAACAAATCGATCAAAAGTTCAACGCATCCCAATTTGTGGTTGCGCGAACCTTTCAATTCTAGGTAAAATATAATAATTTGATTGGGTGAAGTTTCTCCATAATAGAGGGTTTTTCAAAGTGATGCTTGTCATTATTGTTCAGAAATATTTTGCAATTTTCCCAACATCTGGATGTATGTAAACAACAAAACAAATTAAGCGAAAAACCCTGAAACTCAAACGGCGGAAATAATATACATACATACATACAAATATGTGCATATGTATGGAAGGTGTGCATGCATGTACATACATATTTACTTGAACAAAGTACAAAGCTAAGTACAAACATACGTACATACGCCCAAGCGATTACAAATGACTCGCGGATTTTCCGCTTATTCAAAAGAAAAGGTAAAAACATTTGACACTAAACAATGCATCTCTATTTGCCCGGTGAATGCCCCAAGTTATGTGACGACTGTGTAGAAAACTGTATTAAAAGCGCGCACGCTTGCGCAAAGCATTAAAAAACAAAAAATCCCGACCGCGGCTTTCAGCGATAGCCACCGCAAAAAATATTTAAAAAAGAAGAATTAAAAGAAACGAAGGTAAAACAGCGGATTGCGATGAGACGCCAAAACTAAAAAGCGCATTAAAAAAGAGGGTCGAAAAAGTTTAACTAAATGTTTGCTTAATGACCAATGCACGGTATTCCCAACGCATACACGCATACATACGAATATATGTACGATATAAACAACGTATGAAATGAGCGGTTCATCCAAAGAATTGAACCGTTAATATTGGCAGTAGATTTGTATTTGTATGTATGTATACTGACTGTTGTGCCAGTTTTTTAACCCTTGAGAAGGCGAATATCGATAGGAAACACGGATTGCCTCGCGTGAGCTTTTACTTACACTCCGCAAACTTATAAATATTTAACCCTAAGCTTAGGCATTGTAGTAAGTTCAAATAAAATACTAAATTAGATCTTTAAAGTTTTAAAAACATCTTGATTTAGGACTTTTACAGTTAAATAATTCATACAAACATCCGAGAAGGCAAATAACTAACAATGAAAATTGAATATTTCCAAATATGCAAAATGCTAAAGATGCTGGCCAAGTGAAGGCTGGTTTTGCTTGGCTTTGAAAACGTTTATGGCCAACGCTGTCATAACAATCAGATGATACGTAAAAGAAAAAAGGAAACAGAGATGTTATCCATATTTAATAATACATAATATATTTTTGAATCATGATGTTCACTAGAAGGTGTGCAAAAATATTGCGAGACAGGGGTGTTCAATTCCTGATGTCAAAAGTACTGCAAATAGAACATTGAGCTTCAAGCAAAGCTGCCATTTGGTCTCATTTCATATATTTCAGTATCATTCAAGGAAGCAAAGCCAGCCTGCATTGAGCCAGTACCTTAAATCTCACAAGTTAATATTATTGATTATTTCAAAATATTCTTCTGCTTGAAGTGGAAAGTAACCCATCCAATAAAACTGAAACTCCTGTTCACACAATTTATCTTAATACAAATAACCAGACGACATGCAGCACTTAATTTTCACAAAGTCAAAATCGTTCATGCCAACAAAATTTAAATTGTAACATATGTACATATCGCTCATTTGCTGCAACGTCGTCATAACTCAAAAATCGCAAAATTTTACAATAGTTAACATCACTAATATATCGGAAATAATATGTTTGATCAACTGACAAAGTGGTATATCCGAAGTTTTAACATTTCACGCAGCATCGCGATAGATGCCTTTCGCTCTAATTACATATCCTATTGCGTCGTATTTGCAACAGCGTATTATCTCAGTTGTGCGTCGGCTTTTGTGTGGTTAACATCGTAAAGTTCTCTAGAAAAGTGTCATATTTCGTTTTGTGATTATATTAATAAAAGGCAAGTTCACTTTTATATCTCTTTCTCTATCGTGTATATTGCATTATTTTAAGATATGACGTTGTGCATGTAAAAAGTTGAGTGAATTCCTGTATTGTTTTTGAGTGTTATGACGTTTTTGCAGAAAATAATAATTTTTATTTCAGTACTATTTTGTCTTGAAACACTATTACAAATAAGATGTATTAGTGAAGCAATAGTGCATTAAAGAACTATTCACTGTTTTTAATTATAAATTATTTGCTATGAATCATTTCCATTTATGTCAGTATTGTTGTAATTTTCAGTCAAAAAATAATGGAAACTAATTCTCGATCCGCCAAAATGGTGGGAATGGCTTTAAAAAAACAAGATGGGAAGGGTAAAGAATGCCAGATAAAAAGCACATCAACAGTGAATTTTGTTGAAATGAAATCAGACTCATTAAGCTCGAGCTCATTTTCTGAGGATGATGACGATTCCGTACGTGATACCACATACATTCCACCCGATATTGTCAGTAAGAGTAACAGTCACTGCGAACCAAATTCAACATCAGACAGTTCTGAGGCTAACACAACCGGTGTCGAAACTCCGATGATTTTAACGAGTCCACTAAAAAAAGGAGTAAAGCGTAAACGAAATGAGAGTAATTGGGTAAGAAATGTAAACAAAAAGTTGAGAAATAGTGGAAAGAATACAAAATGAGGTCTACGTGTCAAAAAGTTCGAAAAGAGAGAAAAATTGTAAGCGAAAATGTTTTGAAAAATTTACAGAAGAGGAACGGATGGTAATTTTTAGATCATACTGGGATTTGGCTATGTACGAAAAACAGCTACTATTTATTCAGAATAGTATGGAGCTCAGTCAGTCTAAATATCGTTATGTGCGTGAAAGTGGTACGAGAAAGAAAAGGGAAAATGATAATGGCTTCTATTTCCATCTCAATGGGCAGAAAGTTCGAGTATGCAAACTGTTTTTTAAAAATACTTTGAATATTAATGATCGCCCAATAAGAACTGTGCAGGAGAAACGAAATAAGGTGGAAAATGTTTTACTGATGGAGGATTGTAGAGGAAAACATGGAAAACAAAGAAAAATTGATGAAATTGTAAGGGAAGGTGTTAAAAGCTTTATCGATAAAATCCCTAAAATCGAAAGTCATTACACTCGCACAAACACCAGTAAACATTTTATTGATGGTAGCAAATCTATTGCAGACATTCACCGAGACTACGTCGCGCAGTGTAAAGATATAAACATTCCGTTTGTTAACTCTGTAATGTTTTATCGAATATTTACAGAAGATTACAATATTTCGTTCTTTACGCCAAAAAAAGACTTATGTGAAACATGTTGTGCCTACGATATCGCTGAGGTTGATGAAAAAAATAAACAAGAAGAATATTATAATCAGCATATCGTAGAGAAAGAATTATCCAGAAAGGAAAAGAAGTATGATAAGGAGGAAGGCTATGCTAATGTGGTAGTGTACGATTTACAAGCCGTCATGCAGATTCCAAAGGGCGATGTCTCAGTTTTTTATTATAAATCAAAACTAAATGTATTCAATTTTACAATCTACGATCTAAAGAGTAACGAATGTGAATGTTTTGTTTGGGATGAATCCAATGGGTATAGAGGTATTAACGAGTTGGGTTCGTGCGTTCTTCGGTTTTTAAATAAAAGAGCTGTGTCAAGTGATGAAGACTTCATATTTTATTCGGATAATTGTGCGGGCCAGCAAAAAAAATAAGTTCATGGTGGCCCTCTACCTCTACGCTGTATCTCATCTCAACGTAAAAAGCATAACTCATAAGTACCTAATCAAAGGCCACACGCAAAACGAGGGATATTCCGCCCACTCATTAATTGAACATCAAGTGAAACGACAGCTGAAAGGTGGTCCAATGTACACGCCAGAGTCATTTATATGTGCAATTCGTGGTGCCAAAAAAATGGAAAGCCATTTATCGTTACGGAACTGTGCTTTGAAGACTTGTTTGATATGAAGGCTTTAGCAACTGAAATGGGACTCCAAAATATGGCACAGGTAAAAATTTCCACAGTGGTAGTTTTGCAAGTTCGGCGCGATTCACCTAACACCATTTTCTTTAAAACAACTTATAACGAAAACGAATTTAAGGTGGCAATTAATGTCATTAAACAGGAAAACATGAAGGATATTACAATGACAAGAGCATTTTATACAAAACCTCAGAAAGCGGACCGCAAAAAAAAAAGATCTGCTAGAATTGATACAGAAAAATCACATTCCTTAGTATTATAGACCTTTTTACGAGCAATTGTAATCCTTATTCAATTCATTTTTTTATTTAAAATGAATATTATTTTTTAAGTGACTTTATGTTTCTTTATTTTTGTACCTGAAGTAATATGTTAATTTTTATGTTGCAATAAAATATGCAATGAATGCAATAAATTTTATTTAATATCCATATTTTTCTCTTATAATGTTTAGTAAGGTGCAAATATAATACAGTCACAAGTCAGAATTTGCAATAGGTTTTCAGCTATAAAACTTTTTGTTATTTGCAGTAACGTCACAATCAACGTCAGACCATAAAACCTCCTTTTGCAGCAACAACGTCATAAGAAAAACTCGGAGTACTTTTGAAGCTACAGAAAAAAGTCCATTATACATTTCAACCTTTATTTTACATATACGTCTTAAACAGATGCTATTTCAGCAAATTTGACCATAATCTTCTTTTCATATACAATTTTAATATATGTATATAAAACAATTTAAAAACTGAAAAATGCGTCTCCTGTAAAATCACAATTTTTGAGTTATGACGACGTTGCAGCAAATGAGCGATATGTACATAACGTACACAAGTAGTCTTTCGAGACATATTGAATTCGGATACTCCATAGCAAACAGATAATCAGCCATATGTGAACACATGTCAATGGCATTGCAACCACGCACAAATTAAACATTTAGATTGAGTTTTTTACAAGTTCGGCTACCTTAGCAGTTCAACAGTAAAACAAACAACGAAAAACCCAAATGTGCGCACGAACACTTCAGTTAGTGAAAGTGTTGCCCTTTCGCCAATACATAAGCACATTATCTAATATACTTAAATCCAACATCCCTACAAGACAGTGCTGAGCACTTTTGACAAAAATTACAACACATTTACAAGTATTTTATTAGTCTCTAATACATGCTCATTATCAGAATATCATATACAACATTTTTTAATGGGGAAATCAAATATTTCATTTGATATTCTTTTCCCCTGTTCGGTGTGACTTCTATCTCTCTTTTACCAATAGCAATTTTATATAAGTGAAAAATATGTATACTGTACTTTAAACGCCAAGGCATCAGTGTTGATTAATTTTAACGAAATAATGTGGCTGCTCTGAAAACAGTTCTAGTGTGAAATTTAGCATACTTGTTATAGCCGAGCGAGTAGATGCTTGGCTAAGACTTGAGAATTTGTGAGTTCGAATCTCTGTGGACGAAACACCGAATTGGTGTGAAATTTTTTTTTTAATGAAAACAAAAAAATATTGAAAATTCGTAAGTTCGAATCTCAATGAAAACACAATAATATAAATTTTATAATTTCTAAATAAAACATTTTAAGTAAACTCCGCAGTCTAATTACTTCTTAACGAAAATGAGGAGCTTTTGTCATCAGTGTTGATTAATTTTAAGGAAATAATGTGGTGCTCTGAAAAAGGTTCTAGTGTGAAATTTAGCTGTTTTTGTTGTACAGTTGTTATAGCCGAACGAGTACGAGCTTGGCTAAGGCTTGAAAATTCGAGAGTTCGAATCTCAGCGGCTGAAACACCGAATTGGTGTGTACAAGTTTTTTAATGTAAACAAAAAAATATTGAAAATTCGTGAGTTCGAATCTCAATGAAAAATATAAATTTTATAATTTCTAAATAAAACAATTTAACGAAACTCATCAGCCTGATTACTTTTTAATGAGGAGTTATTGAGGAGTTTGTGCTGATTACTTTTTGATGACGAAAATGAGTAGTTTAGAGCAAAGTAGATATATTTTTCAGTTATACGAAATTTCTATTGGTAAAAGAGAGATAGAATATCACACCGACAAGGGGAAACTATAAGAACTTTCCCATGGCTAGAACAAAAATGTGTAGTTGGATGATGATAGTGATGATGATAATATGAGTGCTAATATGATAGTCAGCTGTCTTGTAGGGATATGGAATGTATATAAGTACACTCGTGCGAATTTTCGCCATCCAGCGCGATCACCTAAAGTATTACAAGCAGGCTCCTAATAGAATTCATTGATTGCTCTATCATTTATGTATGTATGTAGACTATGTACATATGTATGGATGTATGTAATAATCCACTTCATCGTTTTTGCTTCAGATCAATACATCCACACCTTTGATATACAAATTCATTATTTCCATTCGACAATCTTAAATTAATTCTAAAGGCTACAACTATGTCGTTGGTTTAAATATTGCCCTACATTTGAATGCTTACACGGAAAAAGTCCTAAGTCGACTTAAGCTGACTTTCCAAAAACCCAGACCATACATCCGTACTCGTATGAGTGCCTTTCTGCTTTGCTATTATAAGTGCCGAAATTAAATTCATGTGCAAATAATAGAAACACCTTCAGCTTCAGCTACTTGAACGTTGACAAAAAGATGACAAATATACGCAAAAAACAAAAACACAAAAGATAACGAGTCAGCACTGGGGAATTCCTGAACTTAGCACCAACAAAATACGTAAAGCACTTCCACACAGTTCGAGTTTTGTGTATTGACTTCTGAAAAGTTAAGTTATTTGTTCGGCACAGGGGAGTGGTTCTGTAAAACGGGTAGCTTGTGATCACTCGTTCGCATTATTGCGAGCTTTTGGGCACAAGTGGAAGAAACACCATAGGTTACATCAAGTAAATTGCAATTGTAGCAGCACGTGTTGAATTCAGCACCAACTCGTCCCAGCAGGAGTTCATAAATCAGAGACAAGTCTTGGCGAAATTCCTCTTAATTCGATACCACATCACCTCTTTGTTGGCAGCAAATTCAAAGTTGTTGAACATTTTACACAAATCATTTTTGTTCAAGTAATCTATTGCCAGTCTTCATGCGCTCTATTCTACGTATATAAAATGTTGTTACTAAGGCTTATCTATGCCGCATTTGACTTATTTTATGGGAATGTGGATTTTCCAGTCATCAGGGCTGGCAAATATCTCTATTCGCGTGTGGTAATTGCCGCGATATTGAATTTCCTTCAAGTTGATTAAATGAATTTTTCGAGTGATTCTTTCCTCCATTATACAGCACTGGATTGAATATAGAGATTAAAAAATACACACATACATGCACACGTGCATACATACATAAAACACGTAACAACATACAATTTTTGAATAGTTATGTTGGCACAAGATCACCAATGCCAACTGTGAAACCCCGCCTTAAGTCTATAAATCCAAAACTTAGATCAGAAATATCGCAAACTCGGAGAATCGCAATCGCATGGGAATTCCTTTCTTAGTGTCAACAGGAAATAAGGGAAATAAACGAACACAGGGCATAATAACAAATAAATAAGCGACTCACTGTTTCTTCCCCAATCTTTATGATGCAATGACTCGGTACGGAAAATACTTTTGATATAAAACTGTGTGCTTTTTTTAGCAGTGAAAGAAGAACAGTTTATTACTGCAAGGCAATTATTTCTTGAAAGTTTTGTTATATTCTCTTTTTTTTTTGAAGAGTCTTGTTTTTTGCGTTCGCTACAAATGGAATTTCTTTTCAAATTTTAGCATGTTGGTTATTGTTTAACCATGTTTTGGTAACAAGTTTTTAATGAAAATGTAATTTTAACTGACTTAAAAGGTAACTGCATGAATTAGCGCAGGTGAATATATTTTTTTTTGCAAACAATCCCAAGTGGAAAATCAATGTGTCTTCTTCTTCCATATCAGGCAATTGCAATTTTATTTTTCCAATACCCTATACTAATATTCTACTCATAGATTACGTACTTATTAATACTGCCGGTATTTTATTTATGTCCGTCTGATATTTTTGTAGGTAGCAACACTCATACATAAATATATATTTTATATTTCGTATTTTCATATATTTTCCCAAACGTCTGTGAACCAAAAATGCACATTTACGCGTTTTAGTAATTTCTTTGCTGCTTTCGAAAATTATAATTCTCAATTGTCTTTCTTTTTTTGTTGTGTAGTCTCGCTTTGACTCTGCTTCGCTTCACATTTTGTGTGGAATTTCGCCCTGATCACACTGTTGCTTTAGCGGTGCTTGTATTTGTTGTTGGGGAAAACCCCAAAAAAAATTTATATTTAGCAGCGTAGCATAGACGATGACTACAGAGAGAGCTTCGGCACGATGGCGTTCGAAATACTCACATGCCAATGGCTGTGCAATACACAGACTGTATATCAATCCATACGGACATATGTATGTATGTACCTTCACACACATGTTGGCAGACAAATTCAAGATTTATTATTTATAACCTCATTCAGCCGATCAATAAAATAAATTCATTCTATGATGACGTACATACATACTCTGCACATATAAGTAACAGATTTGCACAGGTAATGGCTTTGCCCTTTTCCTTTGTCTACCAAACTGTTTTCGGAGATAGATTTGCATGAACTTCCTCACGCTTCTCACCAATTAGCCAAACTGTGCGAGTGATGGACTTAAAAATATCTTGCATACACACACTACGTTACTGACGTCAGCAAACAACGCCAAATGTACCAAAAATGTATAGGGTACTGAATCGAGGCCAAGAAAATTTAATTATCTTTAACATTTTCCTATTTTCAATAAATTATGTCATACATGCACACATTATACAGGGTCATTCAAGATCGAATTTCTGTTTTATGATGGCGTCTCTTTTGACGGATGTTAAGTAGAAAATCTACACTTTACTAAAATCAGAACGAATTCGAACGAATTAGAATCATACAAAGCAATGAAACTCACTACGGAAATGGTGCTGGTTCTTTGTCCAACAGAGCACGGAATAAAAGTTTACGAATAGTTACATCTGGCGCCCAGATAGATACCCAAAGAAGCCTTAAAATTCTACAAAAATATCGACATCTGGGGACATTTGGAAAATATCAATTGTACGTCCCTATGGAAAATATTTATTCGTTGGAATTCAATTTAAAAATGAAACATGAGTTTGAAAGACCGTGTACTAATTCACGTCTCTAAATAAAAAATCCTCTATACATTATGTTCATTTTAAATTAGATTATTTAATGTATGGATATGCATCTTCACATTTTCCATTGGCAGCCTTCGGGTATTTTTTTATTCTTTTTTTGATAAACTCACATATTCGTACATGCATACTAATACGATATAGTGAAATTTCTTGTCTACATCCAAGGTCTATTAATAGAAATAAAAGTTCGAAAATTTCCCAGCGACACAACATTTTGCCGTCTGTGCCACTGGCTAGCCGAAAGACGGAACGGCACGTTTAATATTAATTCGGTTACAGACACAACATGTTTGTGAAAAGCTTGTATTTACTATATTTTGCCGTCGTATTTATTATATTTAGGTATTTTGGTAATAAAAAAATATCGTAAATAATTTGCCAAATTTTTTGTTTCACCATTTTTATCCTTCAATTTAAAGTTTAGAACCAAGATAAAATGAAATATGAAAACTTTTGTTAAATAATCCTTTTAAACCTTAAATTAAGAGTATTTCTAATAATGACTTACCATCGTAGTTACGAATCTCTAAATCGGGAGGTAAGCGTGCATAACTTAGAGAAGAAAATAATTTATCGTTCGACCTGTAACCATACTGACGATGCGCTTCGTTGATCTCTGAAGCACTGAATGGCATTGTTAACGCACTGACACATTGCTCATCGCCAGACATGCAGGCAAGATGCAAAGCTGTATTTCCGTGGCGGTCCCGAATAGTTGGCTGAAATGAAATTTAAGATTTATTAACCCTTTGGTAGACGTTTCGGAGATCACATTCGCTCATAATAAGCCTAATCAAAGGCACATTTTGCATGAGAGATAATAGATGTTTGGCTAGAAATCTATTTTATTTGCAATTAAAATCAAAACACCTTGACCCGACTCATCTGCCATATTAGGAGTTAAGCAACTTTAGAATAGAATATAACTGAAAGCAGATTTGCGTTTCAACCTGAATGTCTTTTGGGCACTCAATTCATCACAATACCTCATCCAGCTAAGGGCATGTGTCTTTCTTCTGGCTGCAACGGAACGAGATGTCTACTCCTACTTCTTGGTAAACCACTTTAAGCTAACATAATTAAGTACTAGACGTTCGGTCACTTGGCGTTCGGGCAGTAACATATGAAACTACATATGATTATATGTATGTACATACCTCAGCACCGGCTAGTAAGAGCATGCGCAAAATTCTTCTTTGCTTTGTGAGCGCCGCTAGATGCAATGGAGTTTGGCTGTAATCATTCTTTATATCTAGAAGACAGGGATGTATAGCGAGACGGATAAGAGCTGCTACAACGTTTTCATGTCCTGATATGCACGCCAAGTGAAGGTAGCTGCGGAGAGAATAATGAGAAGACAATTGACAAATTATTCATTATACTGAATTCCCGATTCGTTTTTAATTACAAACATATGTATGTATGTATATGGTATATCAGTTGACGAATATTATTCATTAAATATTTGTCTATAGAACAACTAAATTACTATGGTAAACTTACGTGTCCCCTTCATCATTTTGTTGGTAGCATTGTTCCCATGCTTCTAGCTGATTAGAATCTGCCGTTTTTGTTGGTACTGTTGCTACAGGCTCAACTGTCGCCACTCTGCCAGACGCGTTCAAGTTATTTATTGGCTCATTTTGTAAACTTAGACTGCGAAATCTTTCGGAAATGTGGGCATCGACATCGTGTTTGAGTTTCATTTTTGAATCGTGCGAATTTGTGATGCTCGATGCACCAGTTGTGCTATGTGAATTCTGTTCTTGTTGTTGTTCGGCTTTCGTTTCTGCGGCGTTAGACTCGTCGTATTCTTCTTCTTCTTCTATGCAACCCGAATCAACCACATAAACCTCTTCCTTAGCCTTCTCGTGACGATATGAATCTTCAGTATAGCCTACCGTTCTTTCGTCACTGCTTAACTTGTCAAAATTGTTTGAACGGTTTCCGGCAGAGTTATGTTTCTGTTCCTCTTGCTCTTCGAAATTAGAGCTTAGCGGGCAAGACAAAAACCCTGAGTCTGTCCCGTGAGCCTGATCTTCAATTTCTATATTTTCCAAGAAATCTTTTTTTCTGGAGTTTTCTTTGCTTTCACTGCTTACTGCATTGACAGGCGGACTACTGCAGCCACAGCCGCCTACACCGTCCCTTTTCTCATTATTGCTTTCTGTACTATTTGAAGCTGTTGGGGTTTGACTCGACATTATGCAGCTTTATATAATTATATTTCAGCAAAATTGCTTTTTATGTTTGTTAGTGGATTTTTACTATTTTGATAATTTGTGTGTATTTACAAGCGATTCCATTCAAGAACAGAATTTCCTTATGGTGAATATATCCGCTAGTGCATTAATCCAAGTATAACTCTGAAAGTAGTAACGAATTTGTTAACTTTGCAAATTTTATTAATATTAATAATGTCAACTAATTTTTGTTTTATGTTTTTCTTTTAGTTTTAATGTTTATAAGTTTGCTTTAATTTATAGGCACTTTGCCGCTTCTTATTGCGCCACTTTGAAACTGATGAAAACAATTTCTCAGGTGACGAAAAAATTCGCAACGTTGTTTCAATGGTTCCAAAACGTTTTCTGATAAATATTGAACTCCTTGGGATTGCACTATCCGCCAAGGAATGCGGCTTCAGCAACACTATCCAAACGATTATGGGGCGTGTTTTACACTCATGCAACAAAAACAACCCGTTGCAGTATAACGTGCGATACATTGGGATCATTTTACTTCACCTTCTATTAAAACTACTTTCACATATTAAAATATTTTTTATTTTATTGACTATCATGCCACCACTCTTCTGGGGGTAGGTTTAGAGATTTGCCTCTATCTGTCTTACGTGTAAGGGGATTTACATGCATTTTGTTTTTGCAATTCGGTGGTTTGAATGTCAAAAATTGCAATCAAAATGTAAACAAACAAAGAAAACAACTATTTGAACTTTGACGTTAAAACCCCCCGATCGGAAGAAAAAAACGAATCAGCTGATCAACTGCTATTGCCTTGAATGCGTACATCGAATTCCACAATTCTAATTGATATGCACAGTCCATAGATAATTACACCTCTGTGTATGTATGTAGTACGTACCCAGTCGGAAACTTTGTCAGCATGGCATTTAGGACATATGTTAAGATTGCCTTCAAAGGCTTCTTATATACAAGCCTGGAATGCATCCTTGAAAAATAAATAGTGTAAATTGAGAGCACCGTATGTACAATTTGTATTTCCGGCTGTGGCGTAACAATTGGATAAACAAGAAAGAGCACGGCGTAATACGATAAATTCGCTCGTGAATAACAATAAAAGCGAACGAGAATACAACAACAAAAGAGTTGAAGAGCTCCAGCTTCCTCGTGAGACACTTGTAACACTGGCACAATTACGTTCTGGATATTGTAGCAGGTTAAACTCCTACCTATCTAGAATCGACCCCGACATACCAAACATATGTGCGGCATGGGAAGGCACCCCGCACGACACTAACCACCTTTTCACATGCCCCTAAAACCCACTCATCTAACACCTCTCTCCCTCTAGACCCATCCCGTCGAAACAGAAAGTTTCCTGGGCCTACTCCTAGATGAACTAGACGAAGATGACAGGTGATATACCCGACACTGGCGGGGCTACTATTACAGTTAACAAACAAACAAGCAACAATAAAACGGAAACCAATAACCAATTATTTCATGATCAAATCAGCTGATTCTGTCTAATTTTCTGTAAGCGGAATAGTCGGTCCTGAATTGCCACCTTCAGTATTTCCATCATGGGAATGTCTGTTTAAACATCAATATCTGCTTTACCCTGGCATGACTATCCGCGGGGAGGAAAATATGCATCAGGGAATGTATAGTGCATAGTATCCATATATAGCCATTTCCCAAAAAGTGCATATGCATGTTATATAATTACAAAGGGTTTTTCAAAAGACGCGCCCAGATGTTCTTTGTAAATAAACTATATTTGTATTCAAAATAAAACTCTTTATAATTATATGTGAAATATTACATAATTTAAATGTCTATTGACGTCCGCCGTATGGTTTGGTGACTTCTTCTTCTTCTTAATTGGCGCGATAACCGCTTACGCGATTTTGGCCGAGCTTAACAAAGCGCGCCAGTCGTTTCTTTCTCGTGCTAACCGGCACCAATTGGACACACCAAGTGAAGCCAAGTCCTTCTCCACCTGATCTCTCCAACGCAGAGGAGGCCTTCCTCTTCTTCTGCTACCACCAGCTGGTACCGCATCGAATACTTTCAAAGCCGGAGCGTTTGTATCCATTCGGACGACATGACCCAGCCAACGTAGCCGCTGGATCTTTATTCGCTGCGCTTTGTCTATGTCGTCGTAAAGCTCATACAGCTCATCGTTCCATCGTCTGCGATATTCGCCGTTGCCAACGTGCAAAGGTCCAAAAATCTTACGCAGAATCTTTCTCTCGAACACTCCAAGCGTCGCTTCATCGGATGTTGTCATCGTCCAAGCTTCGGCGCCATACGTTAGCACGGGCATGTTGAGTTTTGTAGGGAGTTAGTTTTGTTCGTCGAGAGAGGACTTTACTGCTCAGTTGCCTACTTAGTCCAAAGTAGCACTTGTTGGCAAGAGAGATTCTACGTTTGATTTCAAGGCTGACATTGTTATCGGTGTTAATGCTGGTTCCTAACTGCAAGACTACCACTCGGAATTCATAGAGAACGTAGGTTCGAATCTCAGTGACCCACCAAAATGAAGATAAAGTTTTTTCTAATAGCGGTCGCGCGTCGGCAAGCATGGCAAACCTCCGAGGGTATTTCGGTCATGAAAAAGCTCCTCATAAAAATATTTGTGGTTCGGAATCGGCTTGAAACTATAGGTCCCTCCATTTGTGGAACCACATCAAGACGCACACCACAAATAGGAGGAGGCTCCGCCAGACACCCATATCTATATATATATATACATATATAACACGTCAATAAGCAAAATTTGAAAAGTTTTGATATTTTGTGGGAAAAAGTGCAGTATGCAGTGTCAATTTAATATTTGTACCTAATTTCTGGTAAAAGGGAGGTATTAATTTGGCATACGCAGCGTTTCGCTAGAAAATAAGGAATATTCCAGTTGCATAGATCCTTACTTACATCACTTACTATTTTAATTATTTCAATGATAGACATTGTTTTGCGTTGAGCAGGTTTTGTGATATTAACGTTTTTAAGACGCGAATAATTTACTTCTCCCTTTATTTCTCCTCCATTTCTAGCTTCCGCCAAAAAGTTGTATTATTTTCTAGCGAAACATTGCGTATTATTTACTTATACCAAAAAATAGAAATTCGTTTCCCCTTTTCAAGAGAAGCGGATGATTCGTCTTGTTTCGAAGTGCAGTGCTAACTTGATGGACGTATTTCGGGAGTCCTAAAGAATTATGGAGCAGGATAGGTCATTGACACCGAACTTAATCGACCGAAATCCACAAAGAAAAGGTTAAACTAATACCACTAAACATTACACAAATAAAATCACTGAATATGAATTCTCAGTTAAATTAATGTTATTTTTTCCAAACGCTGCTGCAATTTCTAAAGACGGTATCATTTAATAAATGTTAATCCCACAACGTGTATACTTTATGCAAGAATGCGCTAATTAAAAATATATTTATAATGCTGGACACATTCACTTGTTGCCGCTCACTTATCACTTATCCACAGGTACGTAAATATGAATATTTGCAGTCTTGCCTGCTTTTTATTTTAACTATTTGGTTTCGTTTTCATTTGATATTTTTTTATTCCGCTTTCGCATCCACTCCATTTATTTATATTTATATGGTAATAAATACTGGCAGAATAAAATCACACAACTGTGGAATGCACTTTAACTTGGATTTGTGTTCTTGGTTGGTTGCTTACTTATAAAATTTAGATCACATTCGTGATTCCTTTGCTCTGCTTATGAATGTTCTTTCATTTCACGCACCGAACGCATTTATTTTACTAAGCTTTGATATTACACAAAAGCGCTAAACTTTGTATTTTTCCACTCGTCGTTGATGTTTCTCACACACTGAGACACTCAGCCTAACAAAGAACGTACGTTCTTCGCCACAACATTTTTCACTCCATTTCTCGCTCAGTGATGCCAACCCTTCAAACCTTCAAAATCGGGCAATTCACAAAAAGTGCAAAACACACTTTTCGGTTGTACATATGCATATGTTTTTGTTTCATTGTAAGAAGCTTTACGCCTTTGCTTTTACAGGAATACGATTTAGAAAAAAATCGGACGTTAAGGAATTTCTCCTGCTACATTTGGAACTATAATCCGTAAAGTGGTAGACTCACGAAAGGGCTCCAACGATGCTTCAACATCTAAGGGGCTATATGAAAGCCAAGCATGAGTACTGAACAAGCTTTTATGCAAACTCCCAGCTCGGGGAGACCAGAAGGATGACTGCTATTTCAAAGAAATCTCAACGCCACAGGACGCGAGAAAAGCGTGCTGGAAAGCACCAAATGTACTCCAGCGGCAAGAAGACGCGGCGTGGCTCAGCTAAAGGCAACTGTGCCAAAAAAAAATTAAGACACAATCTGCAAGCAAAGATAAAGTACTTGACGCTTCGGTGGCAATAAATTCTGCACCAAAAGCAGAACAGAAAATCAATTTAAGTTCCAGGAAACCTGGTATTAGATATACTACCGTCACAAAGGCAGGAAAACATAATAAGCACATAAGCAGGAAAATTTTGAGATAACTTACTGTACAATTGAGATAGAAGGTGAAAAGTACATACAGTTTGTAATAATTGAAATTATAATTTTCAATATCGTTTATTTATTGATTTAACGGAAGCTTATGTTATTGGCCAGTTGGCGATTGGATTTTAAAGAAGAGTTTGATATGAAAAAGAATTAGGGAAGTGGAAATATATGATCCAGTAACGCAATTAAATTTAAACGATCCGGCAATTGTTATTTCTGCCTACAATATTTGCCGTTTGCAGTATCCAAGGCGAATTTATTACAGGTGACAGCAAACACATATAAGTAAAACCCTACATGTATTTGTTGTTGCGTTTGGTGCAAGCATCATGTCAAAATCAGCAAGCAAATGTAAACATACCAATACATACAAACAAAGCATATCATTTTGACGTAAGCCATACCTACGGCGAAAAATTCAGCTGGGTGAATGCTGTCACCTTATTAAATCCACCTTGGCAGTATCGATCGTGCAATTCACAAACTTATGCTAACTAACACCGGACTTACACACGGAGACATATGAAAGGGGACACTGGCAATTCTCTTTTCATGTTTCATTCGCGGTCACATGGGCAAAATTGTTTTCGACAACATTTTGACGTTTACTACTTAAGCATCTTCTGTTTGGGATATATTCTACAACCCGCTAACATGTACGTTCGTCAAAAGTTTCTTAAATATTTCAATGAAGAATGCAAACTGGTTAAATAATTTGTTGTTTTTTTTTATTTACACATATCCATATATAAATTTTAGTACTTGAATAAAAAAAATTGAATTAATGCTTCATATATAAATAATTAACTTAAAATTAGCTTGAGTATCTAGAAATGGGAGGAAAAATTAGAATTTAACATAAACATGTCCCATAACTTTTTTAAATTATACCTACTTTACTAGCAAAAATAATTCTGCATTTTCCAAGCAGCGTTCGGATGTTTGTGATCGTTGATATCTTCCGTTTGATTGAAACCCAACACTTAACTCAGAACTTTCTACCACAAAAGAAGAAAACAAATGAAGCAACTGTAAAAAATTGCTTTAATAATGGAAATACGAATAAGAAGTACAAAGCGTGTCGCCAGTACGGGAGACGAATTCCCTTCTTTCTTCCGCGGCCGTCCTTCTCCTCGAACAAAATGCTTCACTTTCAAATGTTTCCGTGTGTAAATGGGCACTAACACTAAACAGCTGACTTCCACTATTTATTCAAATTGATAGAGAGTGGCATCACTGTCAAATTAATTATCAAAATTAGCGAATAACGAAAATAAAGCAAAACCGAATAACGTATGCATACTAGCCAAGCCATCAAAATTCGATTTTGAGTGTTTTTTTGCAAATATATTTGCTTAAAATTAGTAAAATAAAAAACCTATTTATTTGGATTTAATATTTACTTGGTACTTCTATTTGTTAAGACTAAATTTCCGTCCGTCCAACGCAAATTAAATCTTAAGTAATAATATTTCAACAGCTGAAGTAAACTTTTTAACCTCCTTCAACCCCGTTTAAAATATGTATATTGAAATATTACGTTCTGAATTTAAAGAAAAAGTTGAACTATCACTGAAAAACTGGGCCTTAGAGGAAGACCTCCCTGAAATTTTCAAATCGCTTCGCATTTTTGCTTTAAACTTTAATTTGCCCAAAAATTTATGCACATCGTTTTCAATGCATTAACCCTCCGATGTTCGGTGCCTTATGATGCGGTAAGTGCATCATAAGGGTCTGCCCAGACCCATACAAATAATGTAAGAAATACGGTTTTAAAAATAATTTTATTTATTTATTTGAACGGATTAGTATTAATTGGGTTTACAACTATATAGTTGCATGGAATGTTCATTAAGACATATGGGACGATTACATTTGCTGCAGTTATAACGAGTTTTACGTCGCTTTTTCGAAGAAGAAGCAGCACAATGGTAGCACGATGACCGTGTTGAAGCATCTTGAGCATATGATTGTTGCTGTGCTGCATCTGATGTCGATGGACAAGATTCCGGTACCTAAAAGTAGCGAAATAATTTATTTTAAATTAGTAAATATGAATACATGCATACACATATCTTTATACGCGGAGATATATGTAGGTGTGTATATAATTCATACTCACCTTGATATTGAAAAGATTCATTGCTTGTCTTATATGAGCAATCCTCCATACTAATGGGTTAGTCGCCCGTTTCGTCATATGTGGAATAACTAGCTGCCGTGCCAATTCAATGATAAAATAGCGCCTCTTATCACTCTGCTTTGCCGGATTCAGCTCGTCATAGATGATGAATGGGGCCAAACCGGCAATATCAAGCATATTATAAAACATTGCCAGTGACCAACGGTTTGTCGAGCGTTTGCACGAATAGCCAGTCAACATTTAATCCATTGTATCTACCCCGCTTTAAATTTATTGTAGTCCAAAATTTGATCTGGCTTGAATCCTTTCAATGGATCGGTGCTTTGACGGTAATGGGCAGTGGATAACATAATTACTGGCTTTTTCGGCTTTGCCATATACGAGCACAGAGCGATATTATTAATGTGATAACAAAATAAAGTGCTTTAAACATCACGCTTCGGGTTAAGCAATTCATGTGGAATGAAGGTCTTATTTTTTCTTACGGTACCGACGAAAGCCACTCTACGATCCATCAACATTTCTGCCAAGTTGTATGTTGAAAAAAATTGTCAGCATAAACAGTCCTACCGCTGTCCATATAATTTTCCAATCAATTTCATGACGACCCGTTCACCTTGATTCGTTTCTCGCTGGCCACCTGGTGGTTTTCCGGTATAAATTGTACCTTTCAACGGGTAGTTTGAAACAGAGTCACAAATCCACCACACTTTCATGCCATATTTTGCCGGCTTACTTGGAATATAATGAATCGAGTGCGCCCACGATATGGAAATAACTGTTCATCGACGGTTAGTGTATGCTTTCTCAAAATTGACCCACAGCATGAGCCATACATCGTCCAGGGCAGCAGATTTGCTTTGCTTCAACCTCTCAGCACGAGTACCACTGTTATCGAAACGGATGAAAGTAGTTAAGCTCTTGAACCGATTCAATGACATAGTGGCCTTATACATTGGCATATTGTAACTGGCCCACAATTCTTTCGCTGGCTGAGAATTCGAGTGGAATACACCAGCAATAAGTAGCATCCCAAAAAAATCATACATTTCGTCTTCGTTAGTCATTACCGAAGAACGCTGATTATTACTGGGATACTTTTCATTCCATAGACGAAACGCTTCAATGGCTTTTCTGTTGGTTTCCCGCACAATGATACTTTCGATTTCAGGAGACAGCAATAGCTTGAAAAGAGCTTTATGACTCGGTGACGCTCCTCGTAGTGGCCCTTTACGAGCAAAAGTTGTAACATTGTGACAACGAGGCCTTCCAGGTGGTGGAGGATTTGAATTCCACATCTTACCATCTTTCGACCTGTATAGATGTGCTGGGTAATAGATGTGCTGCATGATTCCATTGTGGTTGAAGCCTGAAGGGCGATAGCTTCTCTATACAAATCCTCAATATCATCATGGTTTTCATCCAGAACAGCCTCTAACTCGATTTCCTGTTCTATATCTGATGCTTCACCGAAGTCATCTTCATCTGGTAAATATTCATCATCTTCTACGTCGCCACTTGTTTCAAATGGATCGGGCTCCTGTCCCATAATTTCTTCAATTTGTGCCTGAAGTCGCTGACGTTCTTCCGGACTCACATTTGCTGCACTTAGCTTACGAAGCAAACGCATCATCACATCAACTTCATCCCTATTTACTTGTTCCATTTTATTTAAAAAAACCCTTCCCACTAATTAAAAAACACGTGTTCACTTTAATTTTCAAATGTCAACTAAAAAATTATCTCTGCCGCTGTCTCCGCTAACAGTTTAGTTGTTTACACCTAACGGTTAACCAATTTACATGAGAAGCGTATATGGGTCTGCACAGACCCATGTGAGCTTAATTAACGAAATTAGTTTAAAATTATTATTTCTACAACAAATATAGCAAAAATCTTAATTTTGCTACTTCATTGTGTTTAGCACACTACATTTTAGGAAGTCATGGACTAAGAAGCCTCAGATATTAAAAATAAAAGATCTACATACATTTAAAGATCGAATGGGTCTGGCCAGACCCATATGAACATCGGAGGGTTAACAAAGTGACGTAGAATTTTTTTGATTGGTGAATTTTAAACATTTTTATAACTAACTTATTTAGCAAAAAATTAATTTGAAGTGCTCCAACTATTTGTCTAAATCTAAATCTGTAATTAACTTATCAAACTTAAAAAATCTTCATTTACTTGTTTTAGATGCGGTGCTTAACACACTTACCATGAAAGAGTGTCCTGGAAATCTGCCCCCGCTTTTAAACATTTGTCTTCTTTGTAATACATATTTTAAAGTTCATTACATGCAAAAAACAAAATAAATGCGAAAAAGTCCTAAAATTACTGTCCTTACCGTCAGGGAGATCTTATCCCTTGGACTTTTACTAGTAAATTAAGTAAATTTCTTTTGCTATTGTTTATTTCTGATTATGAAAAGACATTAGAGTGCAGTGTTTCAAATTAAGTGACATTTTTCTACCTAGAGCTTTTCTTATCATTTGCCTTTTCTTAAACGTCCTTTTACCCAGCCTCATATTAAAAATGTACATACAACAGTTTCTTGTTTTTTCATATTGTTCTTATAATGTCAGTCAATTTATGCGATCATGAACGATATCTCAAATTATATTTACGGGCACAACTTATCAAATAATACAGTTGGATTAAGAGCTTATTACTATTCCCCGTTCTTTCAGACACACGATCTTAGATAATAAAAGTTAGATCCATTATTTAAATTACAGAAATAGCAAGGATTCAAAGGTGGTTACAACACAAAACTGCCTCAAAACAAATTGTCTATTGCAAGTATAGGTACATATATTCGACTAGGTAATAACTGAGTCAAAACAATTAATAAATTATAAACAATAATAACTCTGCAGGGTTTTCTCTCTACGTTCAAATGCTCTTAGAATAGGTGAAAACACTTTGTCTATTACGTTGGCTCTACTAAAACGTAGAACTTTTTAATGAGAAGAAAGAAGTGTTGTATGTTTATTCCGATTCATCGCCGCTACTTTCAGATTCACTCTCCGGTGGTGTGAGAGGCTCTGCACCATGATTTTCCAAAATGCTTTCCATCTGCGATCTCTTCAAAATACAGGCAAACTGATATGCAGTCAATCGGGCGAAAGTTGATGTTTCCAAATTCAGAGTATGTTTGCAATCGTCGAGTAGGAAATTGAATAGCTCCTCATTGCCCTTCTCAATGGCCATGTGTAGCGGTGTGTAGCCACCTTTTCCTTCCTGTAAGCAGTAGAGAGCGCATTTTAGAATAAATAACATAATTACTGTAAAGAGCACTTACTCTGGCGTTGATATCCGCGCCATGTTGTACTAAAATACTTAGTATTTTTAAATGGCCCGCCTCGGCAGCGATATGAACACAATATTCGCCTGAAAAAAACGTAAAGAAAATAATTGTATTAAAACATAAAATAGGTCCCATGCATTTTACTTATGAAAGATAATAATAAAAAAAAGAGGTTGTCTGTAAAGTCGGTTTACTGACGATAGTTTAACGTGACAACGTCATAAGAAAATACTGATGTAATGGTTGCAATTTTCAAAACAAAATTTTAATTTGATTTGTTTGATAGATATTTTGTATGGATATAGAGAAGGAGGTAAATGGAATCGCAATGGAATTTATCAAGTTACATTTACACAAACGTACGAAACATTTATCAAATTCATGAAAGATATGTTCGATTTCGATTGTGTATCAGACGCTAATAAGTCAACAACACTAAGAGGCAACATCATCGATTTGCCTTTTTCAAGACACATTACACTCGAAACACTCCTTTCAATTCCTACTTTTCCTATCATCGCCCTATTCTAACAGAGAAATGGTTCATTACCATGCAGGAAGAAGGCATATGCAAATACAAATATGTGTGCCATTCCCATGGCAGCCGGTTCTACGTTACCGGAATGACTCGGGTTTTTCCCGATCAAGGGCTGCCGCCCCAGTACACTAGCCCTGTCTAGTGTATCGTATATCACCCCACCCCTTACGTCACAGGAGCAAACTCCCGCAGCTAACCTGCTCCAAATACTTCTCCTCAGGGCTGGAGTCGAATCCAACCCTGGGCCAGAGGTATTCTACTGCTGCGTCTGCCATCAACGGCTCCACCCGAACTCCACCTCGGTTAGGTGCAATAAGTGCAACGGGTGGAGCCACCTTAAGACCTGCTCAGGCCTTAAGTCGCACAGGGAGTGGTCCACACGGTATGTGGCCACGTGTTGCTCCCGCCAACAGGCGTCTGATGCCTCCACGGCTACCACACCCCCTGATAGGCCGGCACTACCAACCGCCACCACAACCCACACCTCCACGGTGAGGAGCCTATCGGAGCAACACAACTCCCCTTTAACCCCTCCTATCCCTTCCTGCTCCAACCCCAGTGCGGGGACAAACCAGCAGCTCCTGGTCCCCCGTACAGTCTGTTCCGTGTGTCAGACCGTAATACCTCGGAATCTGGTATCAGTCCAGTGCAATTCCTGCAATGGCTGGTGCCATTTTCGGAGATGTTCCGGCCTGCGCACCACCCGTGAGTGGACAACTGCCTACGTTGCCCCCTGCTGCAGAGCTCTGCACCCACTACCTCCCCCGGAGGAGCGGCCGCCCACCACCATCAGGCCGCAACAACCACAGTGGATTGCACAGCAGGTCCAACGTAGACAACCCCACGCGTCCCTCACCCCCCGGATTACACTGACCTCACCGAGAAGCTTCAAGCTTCTCCAGTTTAACTGCAACGGACTTACGAGTAAGGTCGACGAGATAGTCGACTTTATGAACCGGCACAGTATCAAGATAGCTGCGGTCCAAGAAACAAAGTTGCACGCTAGGTCATCTCTGATCACCAGGGATGGCTATAACGTGCACAGACACGATCGCGAGCGAGACAACGGTGGTGGCCTAGCGTTTATAGTCCACCACACTGTGCAGTATCGTCTTATCGATGAAGGAATCGACCCCAGGGACAGCACCTTAGAATGTCAAGGCATAGCTGTCCGGTCAGGCGATTCCGAGCTCGAAATTTTTAATATATACATACCCCCTGTCACCTGCTGCCCGGCAGGATATCACCCTGATATAGGTGCGCTCATCAGAGGTGAAAACCGATTGGTTGTAGGTGACTTCAATGCGCATCACGATCTTTGGCATTCAAGCCTGCCAAATGATCGTAGGGGACAGCAATTGGCAGAGCAGATAGACGACTCGACATTCAGCACAGTGAACGACGACGCCGCCACCAGGGTAGTGGGCAATTGTAGCAGCTCGCCTGACCTAACAATAGCTAGCGCGGGTCTGATAAATAGCATAACGTGGCGACCTAGCTATCGCTTGCATCAGACCACTTGCCCATTATCGTCTCGATCGAGAGACCTGCCGATTTCGTTTCCGCGAATCACCGGTCCTATTTTAACTTTATAAAAGCTAATTGGGCCGGCTTCACGGAATTCACCGAGGACACCTTCGCCGCTCTTCCCATCCCCACTGATGTGCGCGTCGGCGAACGCGCATTCCGCAAGGTGCTCACAGCTGCTGCGGCTCGCTTCATCCCAGCTGGATGTTATAAGGACATCCGTCCCCACTTCCCAGCAGAAGCAGCCAGTTTAGCAAACGAGCGTGACCACCTACGCCAGGCCGATCCCGGGGATCCCCGCATAAGGGATCTCAATTTGGAGATCCGGCAACTGGTAAATCAACATAAGCGGACTAAATGGGTTGAGCACCTGAAGACTTGTAACCTCACCTCCGGAGTGAGTAAGCTCTGGTCCACCGTTAGGTCCCTGTCGAACCCGACGAAACACAACGACAAGGTGGCTATCACCTTCAACGGTTGTACTTCGTCGGACCCGAAGAGATGCGCGAGCTATTTTAGCCGGCTGTTTACACTGCATCCTCCGGGCGACAGAACCAAACGTCGTGTTACCAGAAGGCTGCACAAACTGACGAACGACAGTGCGCCACTTACTTTCTCCGGTGATGAGGTTCAGGGGGCCATCAACAAGTCGAAATCATCGAAAGCCATTGGCCCTGACGGACTTAACGCGCTGATGCTGAAGCATCTGGGACCCCTGGGAGTAGGATACCTCACAAGGGTCTTCAATTTGTCTCTGGCCACTCTCATCATCCCTGACAAGTGGAAAGCAGGGAGAGTGGTCCCACTATTGAAACCTGGGAAACCCGCCAACCAAGGGGAGTCTTATCGGCCGATAACTCTCCTTTCCCCAGTAGTGAAGACACTTGAAGCCCTCCTACTCCCACTCTTCACGACCCACCTGGCCCCAGCCCCACATCAGCACGGATTCCGACGAGTGCACAGCACCACCACGGCACTCACCGCCATAAACGCCCAGATAAATCGCGGGCTTAACCAAAACCGCCCCTGCGAGAGGACTGTCCTAGTAGCGTTGGACTTAAAGAAGGCTTTCGATACAGTCAGCCATTCCACGCTACTAGATGATATTTATCAGTCGACACTCCCGCCAGGGCTGAAGAGGTGGTCCGCGAACTACCTGAGCGGTCGGCACTCGTCAGTGATTTTTCGAGATCAAATGTCAAAGCAGAGGAAGATTAAGCAAGGCGTACCGAAGGGTGGTGTCCTTTCACCCTTGCTTTTTAACTTCTACATCTCGAAGCTCCCCCAACCACCAGCGGGAGTTTCCCTGATCTCATACGCTGACGACTGCACGATAATGGCGTCGGGCAATGACATCGATGGCCTGTGTTCCAAAGTGAACAACTACCTCACCGACCTTTCTCGCTTTTTCACTGCGAGGAATCTCCAACTTTCCCCCACTAAGTCCACGGCGACCCTTTTCACCACCTGGACAAAGGAGGTCAAGCTGTCCCTTAAGGTAAAAGTCGACGACACACCAATTCCGACTGTGAATAACCCCAAAATTTTGGGTGTAACCTTTGACAGCTTGCTCTCCTTCTCTGTGCACACAACCGCAATTGCCACTAAAGTCCAAAATCGCAACAAGGTCCTCAAATCGCTGGCCGGCAGCACTTGGGGCAAGGACAAAGAACTGTTGCTTTCGACATTTAAGGCAATTGGCCGGCCGGTTCTAAACTACGCTGCGCCTGTCTGGTCGCCTGGTACTAGTGATTCGCAGTGGATAAAGCTTCAGACATGTCAGAATACCGCCATTCGGACAGCGACCGGGTGCCTCCTGATGTCACCCATACAACACCTGCACAACGAGGCACAAATGCTCCCAGTCGCGGAGCACAACAAATTGCTCAGCAAGCAGTTCCTGCTGGGGTGTTACCGCAGGTTTCACCCCTGCAGACACCTGCTTGAGCCTGAGCCGCCTCCCAGGCACGTCAGGAGACACCTCCTCGACTACGCTGACGAACTCCAGGACAAAACTGACCGAGACCTACTGGACCGGACAGTATTTAGACAGTCAATAAACGACATTCACCGGGAGTCCGTTACCACCTTCATGAACTCCCGTCCCGTGAATGCCGCAATCGGAGTCCAACCACCACCCATTGCAGATGAAGAGCTCCAGCTTCCCCGTGAGACTCGTGTAACATTGGCACAATTACGTTCTGGATATTGTAGCAGGTTAAACTCCTACTTATCCAGAATTGACCCCGACATACCAAACACATGTCCGGCATGTGAAGGTACCCCGCACGACACTAACCACCTCTTCACATGCCCCCATAATCAGACTCATCTAACCCCCCTCTCCCTCTGGACCCAACCCGTCGAAACAGCATGTTTCCTGGGCCTACCCCTAGATGAGCTAGACGAAGACGACAGATGATATACCTACACTGACAGGGCTAACTATGCTGTTAAAACAACAACAACAACAACAAATATGTGAATTTATACACATATGCGCATATACATACATAGGGCGCTTCGATTTAAAAATCGCTCATTGCTCTGTGAAAATCGTAGTCTAGGGATCAAAATAAGAAACTTTGCCGAAGGAACCATACCTCTAAAACGAATTCTGATGACCCCCAATTTGGGTCGAACGAAAAATCCCACTTTGACCCATTTAGCGTGCTCCAATCGAGTCCAAATGTATGACCGACCCCCACTAACTTTGGACGGCCGATCCACCCATGCCAGTGGCACACCCCCTGGAACTCCCCTGGGGGGTTCCCCATACAATCATTTCAAAATATCACCATTTTTGGCCTTTACATGAGAAAAGAAACTAAAAGGTTCGACCCAAATTGGGGGACACTAGAATTCGTTTTAGAGGTATGGTTCCTTCGGCAAAGTTTCTTATTTTGATCCCTAGAATATGATTTTGACAGAGCAATGGGCGATTTGTTTGCCTCCCCACAAAAGACACTAAAAGTTCGACCCAAATCGGGGGACATCAGAATTCGTTTTAGAGGTATGGTTCCTTCGGCAAAGTTTCTTATTTTGATCCCTAGAATATGATTTTTAGTGGGGGTCGGTCATACATTTGGACTCGATTGGAGCACGCTAAATGGGTCAAAGTGGGATTTTTCGTTCGACCCAAATCGGGGGACATCAGAATTCGTTTTAGAGGTATGGTTCCTTCGGCAAAGTTTCTTATTTTGATCCCTTGAATATGATTTTCACAGAGCAATGGGCGATTTTTTTGCCTCCCCACAAATCGACCCGGCCTAATACATATATATATGTTCACTCAAGTAGGAGAGAGCCAGATGTCGAACGTTGCCGAACGCGGAGGTCGATTGTGCTCTTTGTCGTTCGTTCCGCGCTCTCGCCTGCAGTTCAAGCAAGGTACATTAGCTTACATTTGCTTGCGTACAGAATAGATTCGATATGTTTGATATGTCTATATGATTTGTATGCATCTTTACATACATATAGATTTATTCTTTTTGTTTCAAAATTGCGCGAAATTGAATATATGCATGTTTATATGTATTGACATAGGACATATGTATATTATATATAAATACATATATAATTGGCGCGTACATATGTATATTAGTCTATGAAAATTGCACCAAAGTATAAGTATGTACGTATGCATGTTTATACACATATATTAGTATACAACATATCTTATAAGGTATGTGGTAAATATTACCATACATTTTTTCCTTCATATATAATAATAAATTAATAATAAAAACATTAAAACAACAGGTATTATTAACAACTAGTCGTCACTAATTATAAATTCGGTAAGAATGATTATTGGTTTTATTTTAAATTCTTCAAGTAAATCAAATTAATAATAATCAATAAGAAGGCATATGCAAATACAAATATGTGAATTTATATACATATGCGCATATACATACATATATATGTTCACTCAAGTAGGAGAGAGCCAGATGACGAACGTTGCCGAATGCGGGGATCGATTGTGCTCTTTGTCGTTCGTTCCGCGCTTTCGCTTGCAGTTCAAGCAAGGTAACGGCGATTGAGCAAGATAAAGACGAATGAGCAAGATAACGACACATTTTTTCCTGCGTGCCGCCGGCTAAATCGAATTATAAGACGTTATCACGTCAAAAATACTCATCATCAATCATAATTATATTAGCTTTTGATTCCTAATTAGGGCTCAATTCAAAATTCTTCTTCTTCTTGATTGACGCGATAACTGCTTAAACAATTTTGGACGAGTGAATTCAAAATCACGTTATATAAATACAAGCCAGAAAAAACAATTATTTTCAGTTGTTACTCATTTCAAGTTTAGCAATTCTAGTAAATAAGTTCCAAAAATTGTTAAAATCCATAAGAAATTATTTTATTTCTGCAGGAGACATTCGCTACCAGACTGAACGGCGTCAAACTATGTATGATGGAAGGCATTCAAAAGATTTGAAAACCGGGTTTCGAATTTAAATAATTTTTCTTTCATACACCTGCATTTAAAATAGTAAGACCATATCGAATCTTCAAGTTTTAACTATTTTTTCCCTATTTTATTTTTGTTTTTATAAAAGTAGTGCATTCTATAACAAAAAACATGCAACTCGCAGCTCTAAACTTTGCAAAAAATTCACAAAACTGTAACAAAAAAATAGATCAAAGATTCCCAACTTTTTGTTCAGTGCCTTTAGAAAAATTCTGAGTTTGCAGTTTTTTAGCCAATTCAATATTAATGTAACCAAAGGCAAGTTTCAAATGCCTCAAAAGTCTCATTGACATTTTTTTTCGCTGAAGTGTTGGGTTTTTTCTTACATATAATTCTTCCGCACCTGTATGTGTATGTGTGTAAGTAGTGTATATATATTTTAGTACAACTTGTTATGATGGAAGCAAACCTCTCAGCCACATTAACCAACACAATGCTAACCACAAACACATTGATGCCAACGATAAAGCAATAATAACCAAACGATGACGCCGTACAAACGTGCTTGCATTTGTGGCTGGGTGTGTGTGGGTTCAGAAAAACCCGAGAAATTCCCATAATAAAGCACTTAAATAGCAACAAAAAAGACACAGAAATGCGAGTTAAGTTTGCAAAAGCTAATTTAAATGAAACAAAACAAAACGGCGTCAGTATCAGTAATAACGACGGCAAGCATCGTTATATGACGACGGCACCAATCAACTTCATAGAAGTTTTCGAGACTATGTATGTATGTATACTGCTCAGAGAGTTGAACGTAATCCCTACTGGGTTGTTGGCAGCAATACTGTTATGGTCTAAATAAAATAGCCACCTGATGAAACAATGCGCAACGCAGTGAGAACAGCAACAGGTTTTCAGATTTGCAAGCTCGGAAATTACACCGCAGCTCGAATCGATAATATTGAAACAACGACACAGAAACGAAATGATAACCAAAGAATAAGAGCTAATGTTTTTCGTATGTTTGTATGTTGTAAAAGCTATTTTTATTTCAATATGCATATATAAGTGTATGTATGTATGTACCATATGTAAGCGATGCCTTTGATTTGCGCTATCAATAAAAGATGTGCCTAGACAACAGCAAGCGGCAATTGGACAAAGGTGAAATCGAATGTTAGATGGATAGGTTTAAGATGATACATTTATGACAAAAGTTGATGATTGTTAAGGACGGTGCGGAAACTCCGAAGGAATGCAAGTATTTATCTATTCGTTTCAGGCAGTGAACATGACTCATCAGAAATCTTCGGCAAGCCAATTTGTTTAAGGGGTTAGGTGGGTTTGAAAATTTCAAAAAATAGATTTTTTTGTCTCATTAAATAGTACAGTATGTTTAAAATACTCTCCTAAAATTTTAAGTTGATCTGAGTAAAATTCTAAGAGATAGACCCTTCAGAAGCTCCGCCCATTAGGCCACGTCAGTTGAGCGCTTCGCAGGTATACGCGTTTATCTAAAAACTCCATTTTTTAAGTCGGTGGACACGATATCTCGAAAAGTTTTGAAGGGATTTAGTTCAAATTTTGTACAAGTCTTTGAAATAACATTATCTAGTTATTGAAGGAAGGATTTTTTTTTTAAATTACAACTATTTGTTTTTGAGCCAATGTATGTCGAAAATTTCACTAAAAAGTGTGTTTTTGGTTCAAAGCCTGTCAAAAATTCAAATTTTGATTTTTTTTCCTTCGTACAACAACGAGATTTTTCCATGTACTAACGAAATCCGTTTGGTTTTTTGATTTTAGATGAACCAATAATGAGTTATGCTTTCCACGGCAAGAGTATTTTTTTTGAGACGTCAAGGAAGATGAGGTACCAACGTCTGAGTTTTTGAAATTTTTAAATAAAAATTTCACAAAATACTAAAAAAAAAATAGTCAAAATCTTCTTTTTTTCAACCTCTGAAACCCGCCGGAAAATGCCAGGCTCACCAAAGTGATGGTAAATGTAGGGAAAATTCCCTACATGTAGGGATTTTTGTCCAAAAATGTGGGTGTATAAATGTAAGGAATTTTCAAGAAGGACAGAAAAAAATTTGAAATAGCGGGAAAAATTAGAAAAGTTCATTTAAAATAAAAATTCGCAGTAAGGTTTCATCATGACAGACTTTTTTTTCTTTATGGCAGAATACTTTTAAAAGCGTTAATACGGCAACATTGCCGTTTTTTTTCTTCGTTAACTCTAACGCGATTTTTTCTTCGCGCGAAAATTGTTAGTTTTCTGGTGCTTTTCACTTTTGAAGTAAGTTTGCAAATAATTTAGTTTTAGTTTTTTATATTTAAAATGCATATATAATATATATACTTATATATGAGTTCCCCCTCTTCGACTGACTCTTCGGAGGAACAACAGAAAAAACAATGCAAGTATCGGAAACAAAAGTTCAATAACAATTGGCTTGACGACGACAATTTTAGTGGCTGGTTGGAAGCTGTGGCTAACGATCCATTCAAATGAAAATGCGCTGCGTGTGACAAAGTTTAGAACTGTGGCAAGTCTGATTTTCAGAAGCACGCCGAATCAGAAATGCACCAAAAAAATATGAAGCCAATAAAAAAGACACCTAAAATAAACATAGTTTTTTAAGAAAAAATCGAGTAAACCAAATGGTTCCAGAAATTTCCAATTAAGACTTAGCATGCTCTTTGCTGAGCATAATGTCGCGCTGCAAGTGATTAACCATTTAATACCACTCTTAAAAGAATCCGTGCCGGATTCTGAAAAACTAAAAACTCCTCCTTGCTTTAAACAGAACTGAATGTAATGAAAAAGTCTAATTTTTAGTCTTTTCGCTGAATTTTTCTTCACATTATGGTTTATAATATAATAAATATGTGTACTTATATATATTTGAAATAAAATTTGTTTTTATTATAAAGTGTCAAAATAGGACCAAAAATAGCAAGTCCAAAACTTAAGCAAATAATTCAATTTTGACGTTGCAAGTGCCTCATTATAACTAGTGTAAACACAGGAAAAAAAATGTAGGGAATTGTATAGGGAAAATTTTTTGTAAGCGTAGGGAAAAGTAGGGATTTTTTTTGGGCTGAGTAGGGATTTTTCAAAAAATCATTTACCATCACTGGCTCACCCATATCTCCTAGAATATTTATAGCCTATGAATTTCAAACCACTGACATACTAACGAAAGCCTGTAAATCGATCAAAAGTTCAACGCATCCCAATTTGTGGTTGCGCGAACCTTTCTATTCTAGGTAAAATATAATTATTTGATTGGGTGAAGTTTCTGCATAATAGAGTTTCAAAGTGATGCTTGTCATTGTTCGGAAATATTTTGGAATTTTCCCAACATCTGGAATGTCTTGAAATAAATGAAATACACATATGGGAGATATAAACAACGAAACAAATTAAGCGAAAAACCCTAAAACGCAATTGCGACATACGTAAACGGCGGAAATAATATGCATACATACATACATACATATATGTGCATATGCATGGACATACATATTTACTTGAACAAAGTACAACGCTAAATGCAAGCATACGTACATATATGCGCCCAAGCGATTACGAATAACTCGCGGGTTTTCCGCTTATTCAAAAGAAAAGGTAAAAGCATTTGACACTAAACAATGCAACTTATGCGACGACTGTGTAGAAGACTGGATTAAAAGCGCGTACGCTTGCTCAAGGCAGTTGAAAAACAAAAAATCTCGACCACGGCTTTCAGCGATACCCACAGCAAAAAAATATTAAAAAAAAGAATTAAAAGAAACGAAGGTAAGAAATGAATTGCGATGAGACAACAAAACTAAAAAGAGCACTAACAAATTTTTTGCTTAATGACATATGTATATAAATAACGTATAACATGAATTGGATTTCCACATTACATCGTCATTAAAAAAAAATAGCACCAAATATTTCTCAAGGCGATTCGAAAAGCTGACAGCGTCCAATAGTCCACTAGAATGGCAATATATAATCTTCAGTAAAAGTGGCATTTGGCAAAAGCAAACCTTTAAAACATTTCTATAATAAAAAGTTTTCCATTAAAACCATCTGAGGCGGCATAAAAGTGTAGAACCCTCCAAGAAATATTTGCCTTATTGTATAATTTATTCTTCTCTCATTGCTAAAAAAAGCACACAGTTTTATATATCAAAAGTATTTTCCATGCCGAGTCATTGTATCATAAAGATTGGGGACGAAACACTGAATCGCTTATTTATTTGTTATTATGCCCTGTGTTCGTTTATTTCCCTTATTTCCTGTTGGCATTAAGGCATTCCCATGCGATTGCGATTCTCCGAGTTTTCGATGTTTCTCATCTATGTTTTGGATTTATAGACTTAAGGCGGGATTTCACAGTTAGCATTGGTGATCTTGTGCCAACATAAAATATTCAAAAATTGTATGTTGTTACGTGTTCTATGTATGTATGCACGTATGCATGTATGTGTGCATTTTTTTAATCTCTATAATCAAAGTAGAGCTGTATAATGGAGGAAAGAATCACTCGAAAAATTCATTTAATCAACTTGGGGGAAATTCAATATCGCGGCAATTACCACACGCGAATAGAGATATTTGCCAGCCCTGATGACTGGAAAACCCACATTCCCATAAAATAAGTCAAATGCGGCATAGATAAGCCTTAGTAACAACATTTTATAGACGTGGAATAGACGATGAAGTCGATTACTACTTACATACATACATAGTGTACATACATACATAAATAATAGAGCAATCAATGAATTCTATTAGGAGCCCGCTTGTAATACTTTAGGTGATCGCGCTGGATGGTAAAAATTCGCACGAGTGTACTTACATATGTAGGTACATTCCATATGTTGGACTTAAGTAAATCATGTGCCTATGTATTGGCGAAAGGTCAACACTTTCACTAACTGAAGTGTTCGTGCGCACATTTGGGTTCTTCGTTGTTTGTTTTACTGTTGAACTGCTAAGGTAGCTGAACTTGTAAAAAACTCAATCTAAATGTTTAATTTGTGCGTGGTTGCAATGCCATTGACATGTGTTCACATACGGCTGATTATCTGTTTGCCATGGAGTATCCGAATTCAGTATGTCTCGTAAGACTACATATGCACGTATGTATGTATGTTACAATTTGAGTTTTGTTGGCATGAACGATTATTGGTATTAAGATAAATTTTGTGAAAAGGCAAACATAATTGCCTTTAAGATGAATCTCGACCAAGCAAGTCGCTAAATAAAAATTTGACAATTGGGTCGGCAGTATTTGCTATGAAAACTTGTTCTTGTTGTAGACCAACTTAGATAAACTTGAAATAAGAAATCTTATTAAGAGCCAAGTTTCGTCAATCCTTCGTGGGACGTGAATCATTCTAAAACTTTTTCCAACATTTTTTTTTTAATATTCTCTTCTTTTAAATTTTTAGTATGTTGGTAGGTGAATATATTTGTTTTTTTGTTTTGCAAAGTATGCCAAGTGGAAAACCGATGTGTCTTCTTCTTCCATATCAGGCAATTGCAATTTTATTTTTTACTATACTAATATCCGTCTGATATTTTTGTAGTACACATTGCTACTTACACTCATACATACAGATATATTTTATATTTCGTATTTTCATATATTTTCCCAAGCGTCTGTGAACCAAAAATGCACATTTACGCGTTTTAGTAATTTCTTTGCTGCTTTCGAAAATTATAATTCTCAATTGTCTTTCTTTTTTTGTTGTGTAGTCTCGCTTTGACTCTGCTTCGCTTCACATTTTGTGTGGAATTTCGCCCTGATCACACTCTTGCTTTAGCGGTGCTTGTATTTGGTGTTGGGGAAAACCCCAAAAAAATTTATATTTAGCAGCGTAGCATAGACGATGACTACAGAGAGAGCTTCGGCGCGATGGCGTTCGAAATACTCACATGCCAATGGCTGTGCAATACGCAAATGTATGTATGTATGTACCTTCACACACATGTTGGCAGACAAATTCAAGATTTAGCTTGGAGTTTTCCCTATGGCATTTTGCACAGACACATGCAAACACACCTACATTTTTCCAATAGGTATTTTACCAAAAACACGCAAATGACACTTTGACGTCAAGTCGCTGCTAAAAGTTAGGCGCGGGTCACGCAAGTACATGATTACATACAGTGGCACAGTAAAGTCTACATACCCCATTGTAAAGCGAGGTTTGGAGATTTCTGTGAACATTGTAGCATTAGAATATATTCCAAACAAATCCAATCTAACAACAAACAATAAATTTTAACAAACAAATTTTAATCCAAAAATATTTATTAACAAAAACAAACAAAATTCATTTTCCAAACACAGAAAAGTCTGCATACGGCTTTGTAGTGGAGTACACAAAATGCAGTTCTGTACTCAAACAGTGCTACCAATCACTTCAGGCGTCTTTACTAGATACCGTTAGTTAGAAAGAAGTTTAGTTCTTCGATATTAATATTGTAGCTGTGTTAATTTAACCAAAATGGGTAAAGAAATCTGTGTTAAAGTACGTGAGCTAATTGTGAAATATTATAAGGAAAAAAATCTTTAAGAGAGATTGGAGAACTGGTCGGACATCCAAAATCAAGCATTCAAACAATTATTCGGAAATATAATCACACTAATAGTGTAGAAAACAAACCAAGAAGTGGTCGCCCACCTAAACTGACTCCTCGTGCTAAGCGAAAAATATTGTTAGACGTGCAAGAAAATCCAAGAATAACAGCAATAGAAATTGCAAAAACCCTAAAAAATCAGGATATTGCTTCAGTGCATCCAGAAACGGTGAGACATTTATTGAGAAGCAATGGAATCCACAACCGTGTGCCTCGAAAGAAGCCATTCATCAGCAAAATAAATATGGAGAAACGAGTCGAATTTGCTAAGAAATATATTGATGCATACGAAGATTTTTGGGCTAATGTTTTATTTAGTGACGAAAGCAAGTTCAACTTGTTTGGCTATGATGGCAAACAAAAAGTATGGCGTCGAAATAATGAAGCATTATTGCCCAAAAACTTGCTTCCTACGGTGAAGCACGGCGGTGGCTCCATAATGGTTTGGGGCTGCATGTCAGCGGCTGGGGTGGGTAATTTAACATTTATTGATATTAATATGGATCGCATGGTATATTTGAAGCAATCCGCGAGTAAACTGGGTCTTACGGCGGGTTGGTACTTTTAGCAAGATAACGACCCAAAACATACCGCTGGTGTTGTCAAAGAATGGCTACTATATAATGTGCCCCATCAACTTCATTCCCCACCCAAGTCACCGGATTTGAACCCCATAGAGAATTTATGGGATGAATTGGATCGTCGCATTAGGAAAAGGACAATTAAAAATAAACAGGACCTCAAAAATGCTTTACTTGAAGAGTGGAATTTAATTTCGAATAATTACACAAAAGTATTGGTAAATTCCATGCAAAATAGATTAAATGCTGTTCTAGAAAGTCGTGGCGGACCCTCCAAGTATTAATTCTGTTGTCTCTTTATTTCCTTTTAAGTGAAACACATTCTTTTTACAAAGTATGCAGACTTTTCTGTGTTTGGAAAATGAATTTTGTTTGTTTTTGTTAATAAATATTTTTGGATTAAAATTTTTTTGTTAAATTTTATGGTTTGTTGTTAGATCGGATTTGTTTGGAATATATTCTAATGCTACAATGTTCACAGAAATCTCCAAACCTCGCTTTTCATTGGGGTATGTAGACTTTACTGTGCCACTGTATATACGTACATACAACCGTACCAGCTACTTGATGATTGCATCAAAGATAATGTACGTCCATGCCACCCTCAGAAAGCTATTTATAACCTCATTCAGCCGATCAATAAAATAAATTCATTCTATGATGACGTACATACATACTCGTACAAGTGTAGGTACATCTCTCTGCACATAAGTAACAGATTTGCCCAGGTAATGGCTTTGCCCTTTTCCTTTGTCTACCAAACTGTTTTCGGAGATAGATTTGCATGAACTTCACTTACTTCATTTGGGGCTGAAACATTACAGACCTCACGCTTCTCACCAATTAGCCAAACTGTGCGAGTGATGGACTTAAAAATATCTTGCATACACACACTACGTTACTGACGTCAGCAAACAACGCCAAATGTACCAAAAATGTATAGGGTACTGAATCGAGGCTAAGAAAATTTAATTATCTTTAACATTTTCCTATTTTCAATAAATTATGTCATACATGCACACATTATACAGGGTCATTCAAGATCGAATCGTTTTATGATGGCGTCTCTTTTGACGGATGTTAAGTAGAAAATCTACACTTTACTAAAATCAGAACGAATTCGAAAGAATTAGAATCATACAAAGCAATGAAACTCACTACGGAAATGGTGCTGGTTCTTTGTCCAACAGAGCACAGAATAAAGTTTACGAATAGTTACATCTGGCGTCCAGATAGATACCCAAAAAAGCCTTAAAATTCTACAAAACTATCGACATCTGGGGACATTTGGAAAATATCAATTGTACGTCCCTATGGAAAATATTTATTCGTTGGAATTCAATTTAAAAAGGAAACATGAGTTTGAAAGACCGTGTAGTAATTCACGTCTCTAAATAAAAAATCCTCTATACATTATGTTCATTTTAAATTAGATTATTTAATGTATGGATATGCATCTTCACATTTTCCATTGGCAGCCTTCGGGTATTTTTTTATTCTTTTTTTGATAAACTCACATATTCGTACATGCATACTAATACGATATAGTGAAATTTCTTGTCTACATCCAAGGTCTATTAATAGAAATAAAAGTTCGAAAATTTCCCAGCGACACAACATTTTGCCGTCTGTGCCACTGGCTAGCCGAAAGACGGAACGGCACGTTTAATATTAATTCGGTTACAGACACAACATGTTTGTGAAAAGCTTGTATTTACTATATTTTGCCGTCGTATTTATTATATTTAGGTATTTTGGTAATAAAAAAATATCGTAAATAATTTGCCAAATTTTTGTTTCACCATTTTTATCCTTCAATTTAAAGTTTAGAACCAAGATAAAATGAAATATGAAAACTTTTGTTAAATAATCCTTTTAAACCTTAAATTAAGAGTATTTCTAATAATGACTTACCATCGTAGTTACGAATCTCTAAATCGGGAGGTAAGCGTGCATAACTTAGAGAAGAAAATAATTTATCGTTCGACCTGTAACCATACTGACGATGCGCTTCGTTGATCTCTGAAGCACTGAATGGCACTGTTAACGCACTGACACATTGCTCATCGCCAGACATGCAGGCAAGATGCAAAGCTGTATTTCCGTGGCGGTCCCGAATAGTTGGCTGAAATGAAATTTATGATTTATTAACCCTTTGGTAGACGTTTCGGAGATCACATTCGCTCATAATAAGCCTGATCAAAGGCACATTTTGCATGAGAGATAATAGATGTTTGGCTAGAAATCTATTTTATTTGCAATTAAAATCAAAACACCTTGACCCGACTCATCTGCCATATTAGGAGTTAAGCAACTTTAGAATAGAATATAACTGAAAGCAGATTTGCGTTTCAACCTGAACGTCTTTTGGGCACTCAATTCATCACAATACCTCATCCAGCTAAGGGCATGTGTCTTTCTTCTGGCTGCAACGGAACGAGATGTCTACTCCTACTTCTTGGTAAACCACTTTAAGCTAACATAATTAAGTACTAGACGTTCGGTCACTTGGCGTTCGGGCAGTAACATATGAAACTACATATGATTATATGTATGTACATACCTCAGCACCGGCTAGTAAGAGCATGCGCAAAATTCTTCTTTGCTTTGTGAGCGCCGCTAGATGCAATGGAGTTTGGCTGTAATCATTCTTTATATCTAGAAGACAGGGATGTATAGCGAGACGGATAAGAGCTGCTACAACGTTTTCATGTCCTGATATGCACGCCAAGTGAAGGTAGCTGCGGAGAGAATAATGAGAAGACAATTGACAAATTATTCATTATACTGAATTCCCGATTCGTTTTTAATTACAAACATATGTATGTATGTATATGGTATATCAGTTGACGAATATTATTCATTAAATATTTGTCTGTAGAACAACTAAATTACTATGGTAAACTTACGTGTCCCCTTCATCATTTTGTTGGTAGCATTGTTCCCATGCTTCTAGCTGATTAGAATCTGCCGTTTTTGTTGGTACTGTTGCTACAGGCTCAACTGTCGCCACTCTGCCAGACGCGTTCAAGTTATTTATTGGCTCATTTTGTAAACTTAGACTGCGAAATCTTTCGGAAATGTGGGCATCGACATCGTGTTTGAGTTTCATTTTTGAATCGTGCGAATTTGTGATGCTCGATGCACCAGTTGTGCTATGTGAATTCTGTTCTTGTTGTTGTTCGGCTTTCGTTTCTGCGGCGTTAGACTCGTCGTATTCTTCTTCTTCTATGCAACCCGAATCAACCACATAAACCTCTTCCTTAGCCTTCTCGTGACGATATGAATCTTCGGTATAGCCTACCGTTCTTTCATCACTGCTTAACTTGTCAAAATTGTTTGAATGGTTTCCGGCAGAGTTATGTTTCTTTTCCTCTTGCTCTTCGAAATTAGAGCTTAGCGGGCAAGACAAAAACCCTGAGTCTGTCCCATGAGTCTGATCTTCAATTTCTATATTTTCCAAGAAATCTTTTTTTCTGGAGTTTTCTTTGCTTTCACTGCTTACTGCAGTGACAGACGGACGACTGCAGCCACAGTCGCCTACACCGTCCCTTTTCTCATTATTGCTTTCTGTACTATTTGACGCTGTTGGGGTTTGACTCGACATTATGCAGCTTTATATAATTATTTTCCGTGATATGCAATTTCAGCAAAATTGCTGTTTATGTTTGTTAGTAAATTTTTACTACTTGGACAATTTGTGTGTAGTTACAAGCGATTCCATTCAAGAACAGAATTTCCTTATGGTGAATATATCCGCTAGTGCATTAATCCAAGTATAACTCTGAAAGTAGTAACGAATTTGTTAACTTTGCAAATTTTATTAATATTAATAATGTCAACTAATTTTTGTTTTATGTTTTTCTTTTAGTTTTAATGTTTATATGTTAAGTTTGCTTTAATTTAGAGGCACTTTGCCGCATCTTATTGCGCCACTTTGAAACTGATGAAAACAATTTCTCAGCACATATCAGGCGACGTAAAAGGTTCTCAACGTTGTTTCGATGGTTCAACATTTTCTGATTAATATTCAAATCCAAATTATTGGCTTGTTTTATATTGATACAACAACTCGGGACAGTATAACATGAGATACGGCATATATTAAAAATACTTTCACATATTAAAATATTGCTCTTTTGTTCACTATCACGCCGGGCCGCTTTTGGGGGTTTGTTTAGGTTTACCTCTACCTCTGTTAGTGTTTTAATATCAAATATTGCAATCAAAATGTAAACAAACAAAAATAATGACTTCCACGTTCAGATCACCAAATCGAAGGATATGCAAGAGTGGTTTAGTTTATTATTTATATTCCTATTTAGTAAGCAATTTTAATAGGTCTCATATTTTTGAGGAAAATGTATGTAGTGTCAACTTGATAGCCTAGTTTCTAAATAAAAAATAGAAAATGGTAATTACGAACGGGTCATATAACCAAATATATGTAACTTGAATCAAGTTTGCTCTACATTCCATTTTTGTTTCTTTAAATTTTTCAATTGTTTCTCAACAAAAGAACATTGAATTCGGTAAATTCGTCTTATTTCAAAATGCAGTCCTTACATGGACTTATTCTAGGAAGGCTAATGAATTAAAGGAAAGGTTAGGTCATTGACACCGAACCTAATCGACCGAAATCCACAAAGAAAAGGTTAAACTAATACTTCTAAACATTACACAAATAAAATCACTGAATATCATTTCTTAGTTAAATTAATGATATTTTTTCCACATACTGCTGCAATTTCTAAATTGCATTAGTAATCGAGACGTATCTTTTGCTTGTTGCCGCTCATTTCTAGACTTAAATCTTATATCTATTTTTTCCAACGCGCTGTAAACTTATGAATATTTGCAGATTTTGTCCGGTGTTTTGTATTTTTGTACTATTTGGAACCGTTTTTATTTAATATGTCTTGTTCCGGTTCCACTTAACTTATTTATATTTATATGTTGATGAAGGTAATAATTACCTCGCAGAATTAAAATCACACAGCTGTGGGATGCACTTTAACTGCTATTTATGCACTTGATTGCTTGTGTATAAAATTTGAATCACTCCTTACGTGGCTGTTTTGCACGTAAAACTATCAATGAATGTACTTTGATTTCACGCACCGAACGCATTTATTTGAATAAGCTTTGATATTCCAAACGATTGGTACAACTTTGTATAATTTCACTCGTCGTTCTTATATTTTTCTCACACAAATTCACCAAAACTCAAGCTCCTTATACCGTAATATAAATATATGTGTTAATTCATTCGCCGTTTCCTCAAAACTGAGACCTCGGCGAACAAGGCTAATCTATACATGTAGAATTAATTCGCCTTGGCCACAATCACCACAAAGCAAGGCGAATTTATTATTAAATCCACCTTGCCACAAAGTGACTTCCAAGGCGAATTTTATAAATCCACCTTGGTGACTTTGGTATAGCAGCTGATTTGTTTCAAGGCGAATTGAATACCAAAGGTGGCGCCTTTCTAAAAGCGTTACTTTCTATTTGGACAAGTGTGACGTCAGGAAACATAGTAATATACATAACAAATTCATTGAATGGCTTGATAATATTATGATTTGTGAGACTTAAACTAAACAAACTAATGAAAACGAAGTGTTACGTGTTAAATTGGGGAAAGTCGATTTATAAAAATACCTCCAAATGCAATATTTTTGCATTTTATGCGCTTACCGCCGTGGCAATTTGTAAAAACAAGCTACCTGTAACTGTTGTTGTTACTCTACCGAAGTCACCTTCTATGAATACGTCGTTGCCACATGATTATTCTCTTGGAGGCGAATCTATACTAGGTGATATTAATAGAATATTTAACTTAGTTTTCCTTGTGATTTGGAGATTTTAATGTCAAAGTGGCATATGTTTCTGCCGTTGGTTTGTTTAGATTCTGTTTTAAGTTTTGACACTGAAACCGAATTGGAATAACCGAAGTGTATTAATAAAGCGTACCAGATACTTCTTCTTCTTAATTGGCGCTATAACCGGGATGTTCTCATCGTCCAAGCTTCTGCGTCATACGTTAGGACGGGCATGATGAGAGTCTTGTAGAGTGTTAGTTTTGTTCGTCGAGAGAGGACTTTACTGCTCAGTTGCCTACTTCTAGATTCTACGTTGGATTTCAAGGCTGACATTGTTATCGGTGTTAATGCTGGTTCCTAAATAGACGAAGTCTTTTACAACCTCGAAATTATAACTGTCTACAGTGACGTGGGTGCCGATACGCGAGTGCGCCGACTGTTTGTTTGAAGACAGGAGGTACTTCGTTTTGTCCTCGTTCACCACCAGACCCATTCGCTTTGCCTCTTTGTCCAGTTTGGAGAAGGCAGAACTAACAGCGCGGTTGTTAAGGCCGATGATGTCAATATCATCGGCATACGCCAGCAATTGACGCTCTTATAAAAAATTGTGCCTGAGCGATTAAGTTCTGCGGCTCGTACGATACTCTCCAACATCAGGTTAAAGAAGTCACACGACAGCGAGTCACCCTGTCTGAAACCTCGTTTGGTATAAAACGGCTCGGAGAGGTCCTTCCCAATTCTGACGGCGCTGCTGGTGTTGAGCAACGTCATCTTGCATAGCCGTATTACTTTTGTGGGGATAACAAATTTAGACATCGCGGCATACAAGTAACTCCTTTCCGTACTGTCGAATGCAGCTTTGAAATCGACGAAAAGATGGTGTGTGTTGATTTTCCTTTCGTGGGTCTTTTCCAAGATTTGGCGTATTGTAAATATTTGGTCGATGGTAGACTTTCCAGGTTTAAAGCCACACTGATAAGGTCCAATCAGTTGGTTGACGGTGGGCTTCAGCCTTTCACATAATACGCTCGCTAGAACCTTATAGGCGATATTTAGAAGACTAATCCCGCGGTAATTGGCACAAATTGCAGGATCGCCCTTCTTATGGATTGGGCAGAGCACACTTAAATTCCAATCGGCAGGCATGCTTTCATCCGACCATATTTTGCATAGGAGCTCCTCGCCGCCATGTTTGAATAGCTCAGCCGGCAGTCCGTCGGCGCCCGCGGCTTTGTTGTTCTTTAGCCGTGATATTGCTATTCTCACCTCGTCATGGTCGGGTAGTGGAACGACAATTCCGTCGTCAACGATTGGGGTATCGGGATCTTCACTTCCTCGGTGACATGCGCAGCTGTCACTGTTTAATAAGTTCGAGAAGTGTTCCCTCCATAATTTAAGATTGCTCTGTACGTCAATCACCAGTTCGCCGTCTTTGTTCTTACAGGAAAACGCCCCGGTCTTAAAACCTTCTGTAAGCCGCCGAACTTTCTGGTAGAATTTTCGGGCGTTGTTCCTGTTGGCCAGCATCTCAAGCTCTTCGCACTCACGTATTTCGGCCTCTCGTTTCTTCTTTCGGATAATACGTCTCTCTTCCTTTTTCAGCTCTCTGTAGCGATCCCACATGGCTCGCGTTGCGCCCGATCGCAGCGTGGCTCTATAGGCGGCATCCTTTCTTTCTGCGGCAGCATGACATTCCTCGTCGTACCAATTGTTTTTTCGGGCTCGCCGGAATCCGATTTCTTCTTCGGCGGCGGTACGTAGAGAACGAGAAATGTTGCTCCATTGTTCGTGGATGCCGGTTTGTTGGGCAGTACTCTCTGAGAGCAGGAGTGAGAGTTGAGTGGCGAATCTTCTGGCTGTCTGTTGTGATTTCAGCTTTTCGATGTCGAACATTCTTTGCGTAGGTAGATGCACGTTTTTTGCTGCACAGAGGCGTGTGCGCAGTTTGGCTGCAACAAGATAGTGATCCGAGTCGATGTTGGGTCCTCGGATCGTACGTACATCTAATACACTAGAAGCGTGTCTTCCATCTATCACAACATGATCGATCTGGTTTCGTGTTTTTCGATCAGGAGACACCCAGGTGGCTTGGTGAATCTTCTTATGCTGGAATCTGGTGCTGCATTAACCCATTCCCATCAGTGCAAACACTAAAACCACCTTCTTTGGAATAGTATGCAACCTGTGAGCTATGTCTTTCTCGATACAATGTTACGCTCACATCGCAATTTTACAGCAAAGCATTTGATGAAAATGAAAAAAGTAATCATATCAAGATAATACAAAGTACTGTTTTCTTGGGTATACTTTATAGCTTTTTTAAGTTTCGAAAAATATATAAAAAAACATTTCCTCAATCTGATTTTTATTAAAAAATTTGTTTTATTAACGCAATATCAAAAAAAATTTTTTTTACTTAACTATGGAGTACAACTCTATTCTTAATTGTTATGGATTTACAAGTAGGATATATGAGTTTGTATATGACATAGCTTAGAACTAAGTTTTTCAATGCAGCTATAGTAAATGAGAGGTCGAAAATTTCAAAAAAATTATTTCCTTTTTGTTTTTCAACTTTAACTGGCCCAAAAATTGAAGCACATCTTTTTAAAAACATTAACAATTAGACGTACAATTTTTTCGGTTGGTTAATTTTAATATTTCCATAAATTTTTAATGAAGTATTCAGATAAAACAAATTGTATATTGCAAGTATAGGTACATATATTCGACTAGGGAATAACTGAGTCAAAACAATTGATAAATTACAAACAATAATAACTCTGCGGGGCTTTCTCTCTACGTTCAAATGCTCTTAGAATAGGTGAAAACACTTTGATTATTTCGTTGGCTCTACTAAAACGTAGAACTTTTTAATGAGAAGAAAGAAGTGTTGTATGTTTATTCCGATTCATCGCCGCTACTTTCGGATTCACTCTCCGGTGGTGTGAGAGGCTCTGCACCATGATTTTCCAAAATGCTTTCCATCTGCGATCTCTTTAAAATACAGGCAAACTGATATGCAGTCAATCGGGCGAAAGTTGATGTTTCCAAATTCAGAGTCTGTTTGCAATCGTCGAGTAGGAAATTGAATAGCTCCTCATTGCCCTTCTCAATGGCCATGTGTAGCGGTGTGTAGCCACCTTTCCCTTCCTGTAAGCAGTAGAGAGCGCATATTAGAATAACTAATAACATAATTACTGTAAAGAGCACTTACTCTGGCGTTGATATCCGCGCCATGTTGTACTAAAATACTTAGTATTTTTAAATGGCCCGCCTCGGCAGCGATATGAACACAATATTCGCCTGAAAAAAACGTAAAGAAAATAATTGTATTAAAACATAAAATAGGTCCCACGCATTTTACTTATGAAAGATAATAATAAAAAATATTCATCATCAATCATAATTAGCTTTTGATTCCTATATTGGGGCTCAATTCAAAATTCTTCTTCTTCTTGATTGACGCGATAACTGCTTAAACAATTTTGGACGAGTGAATTCAAAATCACGTTATATAAATACAAGCCAGAAAAAACAATTATTATTAGTTGTTATTTATTTCAAGTTTAGCAATTCTAGTAAATAAGTTCCAAAAATTGTTAAAATCCATAAGAAATGATTTTATTTCTGCAGGAGACATTCGCTACCAGACTGAACGGCGTCAAACTATGTATGATGGAAGGCATTCAAAAGATTTGAAAACCGGGTTTCGAATTTAAATAATTTTTCTTTCATACACCTGCATTTAAAATAGTAAGAGCGTAACGAATCTTCAAGTTTTAACTATTTTTTTCCCTATTTTATTTTTGTTTTTATAAAAGTAGTGCATTCTATAACAAAAAACATGCAACTCGCAGCTCTAAACTTTGCAAAAAATTCACAAAACTGTAACAAAAAAATAGATCAAAGATTCCCAACTTTTTGTTCAGTGCCTTTAGAAAAATTCTGAGTTTGCAGTTTTTTAGCCAATTCAATATTAATGTAACCAAAGCCAAGTTTCAAATGCCTCAAAAGTCTCATTGACATTTTTTTTCGCTGAAGTGTTGGGTATTTTCTTCCATATAAAGGCTTCCGCACCTGTATGTGTATGTGTGCAAGTAGTGTATATATATTTTAGTACAACTTGTTATGATGGAAGCAAACCTCTCAGCCACATTAACCAACACAACGCTAACCCAAACACATTGATGCAAACGATAAAGCAATAACAACCAAACGATGACGTCGTACAAACGTGCTTGCATTTGTGGCTGGGTTCAGAAAAACCCGAGAAATTCCCATAATAAAGCACTTAAATAGCAACAAAAAACGCACAGAAATGCGAGTTAAGTTTGCAAAAGCTAATTTAAATGAAACAAAACAAAACGGCGTCAGTATCAGTAATAACGACGGCAAGACGGCAATCATCGTTATATGACGACGGCACCAATCAACTTCATAGAAGTTTTCGAGACTATGTATGTATGTATACTGCTCAGAGAGTTGAACGTAATCCCTACTGGGTTGTTGGCAACAATACTGTTATGGTCTAAATAAAATAGCCACCTGATGAAACAATGCGCAACGCAGTGAGAACAGCAACAGGTTTTCAGATTTGCAAGCTCGGAAATTACACCGCAGCTCGAATCGATAATATTGAAACAACGACACAGAAACGAAATGATAACCAAAGAATAAGAGCTAATGTTTTTCGTATGTTTGTATGTTGTCAAAGCTATTTTTATTTCAATATGCATATATAAGTGTATTTATGTATGTATGTAAGCGATGCCTGTGATTTGCGCTATCAATAAAAGATGTGCCTAGACAACAGCAAGCGGAAATTGGGCAAAGGTGAAATCGAATGTTAGATGGATAGGTTTAAGATGATAAATTTATGACAAAAGTTGATGATTGTTAAGGACGGTGCGGAAACTCCGAAGGAATGCAAGTATTTATCGATTCGTTTCAGGCAGTGAACATGACTCATCAGAAATCTCCGGCAAGTCAATTTATTTAAGTGTGAAATTAACAATGCTTCAGCGGGAAATGCCAGGCTCACTCATATCTCCGAGAATATTTATAGCCTGTGAATTTCAAACCACAGACACACTCACGAAAGCCTACAAATCGATCAAAAGTTCATCGCAAATCTTTCAATTCTAGGTAAAATACTCGTATAATAATTTGATTGGGTGAAGTTTCGCTATAATAGAGGGGTTTTCAAAGTGATGCTTGTCATTATTGTTCAGAAATATTTTGGAATTTTCCCAACATCTGAATGTATGTAAACAGCAAAGCAAATTAAGCGAAAAACCCTGAAACTCAAACGGCGGAAATAATATACATACATACATACATACATATATGTGCATATGCATGGACATACATATTTACTTGAACAAAGTACAAAGCTAAGTATAAACATACGTACATGCGCCCAAGCGATTACAAATGACTCGCGGGTTTTCCGCTTATTCAAAAGAAAAGGTAAAAGCATTTGACACTAAACAATGCAACTCTATTTGCCCGGTGAATGCCCCAAGTTATGTGACGACTGAGTAGAAAACTGTATTAAAAGCGCGCACGCTTGCGCAAGGCAGTTGAAAAACAATAAATCCCGACCATGGCTTTCAGCGATACCCACCGCAAAAACCACCGTTCATGCCAACAAAATTCAAATTGTAACATACATATGGTTCATACGTACATATGTAGTCTTACGAGACATACTGAATTCGGATTCTCCATCGCAAACAGATAACCAGCCATATGTGAACACATGTCAGTGGCATTGCAACCACGCACAAATTATACATTTAGATTGGGTTTTTTACAAGTTCGGCTACCTCAGGTGTTTGACAGTATAACAAACAAACGAAAAACCCAAATGTGCGCACGAATACTTCAGTTAGTGAAAGTGTTGCTCTTTCGCCAATACATAAGCACATGATTTACTTAGGTCCAACATATGGAATGTATGTAAGTACACTCGTGCGAATTGTCGCCATCGAGCGCGATCACCTAAAGTATTACAAGCGGGCTCCTAATAGAATTCATTGATTGCTCTATCATTTATGTATGTCTGTACACTATGTGTGTATTTTAGTAGTAATCGACTTCATCGTTTTTGCTTCAGATCAATACATCCACATCTTTGATATACAAATTCATTATTTCCATTCGACTATCTTAAATTAATTCTAAAGCTACAACTAGATCGTTGGTTTAAATATTGCCCTATATTTTAATGCTTACACGGAGAAAATTCTAAGTCGACTTAAGCTGACTTTCCAAAAACCCAGACCATACATCCGTACTCGTATGAGTGCCTTCCTGCATTGCTATTATAAGTGCCGAAATTAAATTCATGTGCAAATAATAGAAACACCTTCCGCTTCAGCTACTTGAACGTTGACAAAAAGATGACAAATATATGCAAACAACAAAAACACAAAAGATAGCGAGTCAGCACTGGGGAATTCCTGAACTTAGCACTTCCAAACAGTTCGAGTTTTGTGTATTGACTTCTGAAAAGTTAAATCATTTGTTCGGCACATGGGAGTGGTTCTGTAAAACGGGTAGCTTGTGATCACTCGTTCGCATTATTGCGAGCTTTTGGGTACAAGTGGAAGAAACACCATAGGTGGCATCAAGAAAATTACAACTGGAACCAGCACGTAATGAATTCAGCAGCTACACACCCCAGGAGGGGTTCAGCAATCAGAAAACAACATAAGGCCAAATTCTTTTTAATTTACTAACAAACAAGTTGTAGAAAATTGTACCGCAAATGTTTCTTTTTTTTAATTTTCCGTAATCTATTACTAGTCTTCATGTGCGTCTATTTCACGTTCATAAAATTTTGTTAGTAATATTTATCTAATCATTCAAAACGTATTCACTCAATTTATGGGGATGTGGGTTTCCCTAAACATTGGTTTTTTTAGTCATCAGGGAAATACCTATTTATATGCTTTTGTTACCATGGTCGCGATATTGAATTTACTCAAGTAATTTTAAAAGGTTTATTAACTTGTAAATTCAATTCTTTTTTTTTCAATTAAAACTTCTTTACTTCTTTAGACTAACGCGTCTGATTATTTGCCTGTAAATAAAAATATATTTCGGATAATTTTCAGCGCCACGTTACGATTGCGTTTTAGGAGCTCTGTCCTGAGTTTAATAAGGGAACTGGTCTGGATGAGGTACTGTGATGAGTAGAGGACAGAAAAGACCGTAAGGTCGAAGTGCAAACCTCTTAAAGAATCTGAGTCTACTATTACGCCGCCTGTGCCATTGGTTAACCAGCCCGGATAGATTAATGGACAACGTTAATCTCCTTGGTTGACAGCCCTTTAACTTCTCAAGCGATTTTTACCGAATTTAACAAAGCGCCAAACACTTTTCAAATTATTGTTTTATCTCACCTGGCCAATTATATTATTTTACATATAAATTCAAAATTTGTCAAAATGCATGCGTTGAGTAATATTTTTAGTAGCCTTACCATTATAGTTTCTGATCTCCAAAACGTTTGCTATTTTATTGCTTGGTCTGTAGCCATTCTGACGATGCGCTTCGTTGATCTCTGAAGCGCTAAAAGGCATTATTAACGCACTGACACACTGCTCATTGCCAGACATGCAGGCGAGATGCAAAGCTGTATTTCCATGGCGGTCACGTGAGTCCGGCTGAAATTCAATAAAAACTAGATTTATTAAGCTGCATTACGACAACCCTACTTTTCATTACAACATTATTGCATATCGGTAATAATATTATAATAGGTACATGTGATTATGCATACCTCAGCGCCAGCAAGTAACAGCATGCGCGAAATTCTTCGTTGCTTTGTGAGTGCTGCTAGATGTAAGGCGGTTTGGCCGTAATCGTTCCTTATATTTAAAAGGCACGAATGGATAGCAAGACGGATAAGAGCACAAACAATATATTCGTCACCCGATAGACATGCCAAGTGCAGATAACTGTACAAAGAATAATAAAAATGCCATTATAAAAATTAAGAAGTACACCACAGTGAAAAGTGAAACCTACAAATAGACTTTATATCCTCCTTTAAGATTACACATACATACAAAATATTTATTAGCAAAATAGATTTTACTAATTACTTCTTATCAATTGTCGAAAATTATCAAGTTAAAATTTAACTATTTATATCAATTCTAAATGTAAATTATAAACTACTTTTAGCTCACTAAGTTAAACTTACGTGTCTCCCTCATCATTTTGTTCCCATATTGGCAATTGATTCGAATCTGCCGTTTTTGTTGTTGCTGCTGCTACAGGCTCAACTGTTGCCACTCGGTCAGACGCGTTCACTATATTTGTTGTCCCTTTTTGTAAACTAAGACTGCAAAATCTATCAGATCTGTTGCTGTCGGCATCGTGTTTGAGATTCGTTTTTGCGTCGTGTGAACTTGTGATGTTATACGCACCGGCTATATTATGGCATTTATGTTGGTGCTGTTGCGATTCCGTATGTTGCTGTTCAATATATTGATTTTCGGCTTGAGCTCCTGTCTCGTTGGACTCGTCGTATTCTTCTTCTTCAATGCAACCCGAGTCAAGTACATCAAATTCTTCCTCAGTTTTCCCGTGATGATGCGAACTATCAGTGGAGATTTTAACGTTGCCCACCGCTCTTTTGTTAAAACTCAACTTATTAAAGTTATTTGAAAATTTTCTGTCAGTGCTTTGTTTCTGTTCCTCTTGCTCTTCGAGATTTGAGCTTAATGGACCTGACAAAAACCCTGAATCTGTGTCGCAGGACTGATAATCTATGTCAATATTTCCTAACAATTCCTTTTTTTGGGAAACTTCTTGGCTCTCTCGACTTAGTGCAGCAGTAGGCGCACCACTACTGCCATAATTGCTTGCAACCTTCGATCGCTTATTATTGCTGGATGTACTTTTCGATCCAGCTGGGTTTTGACCCGACATTTTCCAGTTTTCTACTTGTATTTTCCTTGATTTGAGATTTCAGCGGAATCGCTATTGTGTAGATTTTTGTTCCAGAAATTTTCTGCCCTCACAAGCGGTTCTTTTGAAAATAGCTCCGTTACTTTATTAGTTCCTATCAAAAATTATGGAAATGTTGAAAATAAAGTAAATTGTATATTGCACTGCTAGAAATATGATAAGAAATAAAATAAATAAATTCCTTTTGAATAATCAATGCATATACATACACACATACATATGCTAAATTTTGATGGTGTAAGTTTTGCGGTCATTAAATATATTTATCAGATACATATTTTTTTTGCAATGGAAAATTGCTTAACGATATCGCCACATATCGCGACAACTTCCATATGAATAGCAATTTGTTTTCGTTTTGTGAAGAAATTTCTGCACAGTCAGTCGTATTTATATTTATATTAGTACACTAGCAAACCCGGCCCCCTTCGCTGGGCACACTAAAATAGAATAGATATGGTTTAGAACAGAAAATATATGATTTTCATATTATTTATTTCTTTATTCTTTATTCAAGCGCTTTGTTTTTGAGTAAATATAAAATATAAATTGAAAATCAGGAAAAAAGAAGATTGTTTTTAAATTTCAAATCAACGCATGATTCAATTATACAAGGTTAAGTAAAGTTTGACAACTGATTTCGGATGCTACTTAATCCATTGATGCAATTTGGAAGCAAGGGAAAAAAGGGCATAAGTTGATCCCCTTTCTGAAAATGTAGCAAAAAATTGAAAAAGGTCGTTGTAAGCCATAGAATAATTTTATGTTATTTTATAAGTGGTACTTAATTATTTATATTTTTAACTTAACTATTCCCATGGATTTGTGTCATATACAGGGTTGGCCATATTAAACTGACCCATGTGATTATTAAAAAAATATGGAAAAAGAAACATTTTTTTGTGTTTCATTGTGAAAAACGTTTAATTTAGTTCAAGGAGATTCGTTTACATCACTTTTTGAATATGATACCGCGCAAGTGGTCGCCCTTAGCTCGTATAGCGTAATGTGCCCGTTTTTCGGCGTATTCCATAGTTTTGGCCAGCGTCTCGGCCGATATGGCGGCTATTTCCCGTCGGATATTGGCCTTAAGTGCGCCTAGTGTCTTTGGCTTGTTGACGTAAACCTTAGATTTCAAATAGCCCCAAAGAAAAAAGTCCGGTGGCGTCAAATCCGGTGATCGTGGCGGCCAGTCAAAATCGCCGCTTTTTGATATCAAACGGCCAGGGAACAAAGTCTTCAATAAGTTGACGGTGGCTCGTGCTGTGTGTGGTGGTGCGCCATCTTGCTGAAACCAGAAGTGCTCCATACCATTTTCACGAACAATCGGCATCACAAAATCGGTTATCATGGCCCGATAACGCTCTTGATTGACGGTCAATGGTTGGTGTTGACCATTTTCAAAGAAGAACGGCCCAATGACCATATCAGCGCAAATGCCACACCAGACTGTAACTTTTTGGTCGTGGAGAGGTACCTCTTCAATAATTTGAGGGTTTTCAGTGGCGTAGAAACGGCAATTTTGCTTATTTACGGTTCCGTTCAAGGAGAAATGGGCCTCATCACTCATAATGATTTCACTTTATTTTTTTTCTCCACGCACGTTGCGTTTTTACAATCGAGAAGGAATTTTGAATGTACAGCTGAACAATTTCAGCGCGTTCTATTGGGGTGTACTGTTTCATGGTATAAATCTCCTTCGACTGACGCTTCCAACGCGGTATGTCATTAGCTGATCTGAAATTACAGTAAAAAGTTATAGGGTTACTCAATGGGTCAGTTTAATATGGCCAACCCTGTATATATGTATTTTGACCATGCATCGGATTGGAATCTATAGGTGCCATTTTTAAACCTACACTGAAGTAATAAATATAATAAAACAACTTGAAAATAGTGGAAACTCTTAACGAGGAAAAACCACTTTTATTTCGTCACGTCCGCTAATCATACATTTGATTTTTTAACGAGATTACCTGCAAAGTTACAAGTATAAAATCTGTGTTAAAAAAAGATAAATTCATATAAACGCAGAAACACAAGTAGACGCCCAAAGCATTGCATACTTTACTTACAATTATCTTATCGAATGCTCATTAATCTGAACAATTTTTGTAAAAATGATATCCCACCGTAAAGCTCCCTGCCGTTGAACTGGTTAAACGCTGATTCCAACATTTTAATTTTGTCCAAGAACTCGGTGCTTGGTTTAACTAATCCGCCCTTAGATAAAGTGTCAACCCAAGTAAATGTAGGCTCATTGCATGAACAATTGGTCAATTTTAATTTGCGTATTATGTAACCGGCAATATATTCAAGGGCATCTTCGTGTAAGCTATCAAAGTCAGCGTCCTCATTTAATGAATCGTTGGTATATTGCTTATTACTTCTACATTAAAACAAAACAACAGAAAAATTATTGTTTTTGTTTTAAAGCGAATATAATATTTACTTAGAATATTTTGGATGTTTATCTAACACAAGAGCACTCAGAAGTACGTGATGTTACTTATGTATGTGTTTTAAGTTAGTTCGCAGTTGTAAAACAAATATTATTTAGATGGGAAACGAGACAAAAGTAAAAAAACACCAGTCTAACGGTTAGACGCGATAGAAGTGAAACCTTCCGTAAAACAAACTGAGAGAGAATAAGACGAAAGCAGCATTAGGAGCAAGATAATTATAGGTTCATTATAATATTGCTATAAAGTTCATATTTTATTTTCTTCGTTTTATTATTATTCATCCTCAATGTTTTCAATTTCAACAAATTATACGAGTGGCTTATGATAGCTAAAATATGATACAAATGCTTTGGTTTCGATGTTGTCAACATGTCTTTGAAACACCGCGTCAATGGTTGTTTTTGATCGTGTTGTCGATTCAGTGCGATTGTTACACATTTTTAAATTGAATGTTGTATTGAGAACGTCAATTAAAGGAACCGCTGTGTCCAATGCAAAATTTACGTTAAAATCGCCACTTAAAATCATTGGAACTTTATTGTAATCTTTTCTAAGTATCCGCGATACTTCTGGTGTATACTTTATTAAATTTTCGTGAATGAATTCCGTGATGCTATTTATTGATTTTTTTTTCTGTCGATATTCACGACACTTTTCTGCATTATTTTTCGGCATAATTGCGGTAAATATTTAAAAATGAAAATATTTACGAATATAAAAATACACACGCGGTTGCTATTATGAGCGTCCCCAGCAAAACCTGCGTGACCGAAATTCTAACACAATTACATTTTTTTGAATGTTACAAACACATGTTGTTGTTGTTGTTGTTGTTGAGGTGGTTGAACATTTCTTAGCTGAAATGCTCCTAATTAGTGACCAGCACCGTTTTAATACCACTATCTCGTGAAATGCTGAGTTGTTGTTGTTTTTTTTTTTTTTTTTTGGTGTTTCCGAGTCAGATCCATTTAGTGAGGTCCAAGTATAGGAGCAAATCCTTTATCTCGATGACTGAGATCTCCTTAATTTGCTGTAGGAAAGGCTTACCGAAGGATCGGAGTCGTGCCCTGGCTAGTCCCGGACATTCACATAAATAGTGGAACAGACTTTCCTTCACCCCTTCCGCTTGACAGCTTCTACAGATAGGATTGAAGGGTAGGTTGAGTCTAGCTGCATGATCCCCTACTTTCCAATGCCCTGTAAGGGTTGCAGTGATACGTGAAATGTTTGGCTGAGAACATCCTAACAGGTCATTCGTTCTTTGGATTTTATATGACGGTCATGTGTTTTTTGTTGTGATACATGTGCTTCCATCTTCTTTCGGCTAAAGCATGATAGTGTGAAGCAATAGATGCTTTTAGTGTGTTCAGTGGGGTGGAACCTGCCACCGCCTTTGCTATGTCTAGTGTTGAGCCCTTTCTTGCTAGCTCATCCGCTATCTCATTGCCTCGTATGTTCCTATGACCGGGAACCCATATCAGGGTAATTTCAAGCCAATGGCTGAGCAGTTTCAGCTTCTCTCTACACTGTAGGACCAGTTTGGATGAAATGTAGTTGGAGTCTAAGGCCTTAATAGCTGCTTGACTGTCTGAGAAGATAGCTACTCTTGCACCAGCTACCTTGTAGAGTTCTAGGGATTTGCATGCTTCTCTGATCGCTAAAAGTTCTGCCTGGAACACGCCGGCATAATCAGGAAGACGAATTGATTGAGATAGGTTGGAATAGGAATGGAAGCCAGCTCCCACACCACAGTTCATCTTAGAACCATCGGTATAAATTTCGATATCGTGTCTTCCAATCACCTCTCCTTTGCTCCACTCGGCTCTCGGTGGAAAACGTACCGTAAAGCCTTTCTTGAAGTTGAGGTCGGGGACTGTGTAGTCTGATCCGTTTTTGAACAGCGAGGGTCCCTGTAGGAGGATCTTGCTGTGACCGTACGGCCTTGTTGTCCAGCTTCCTATGTCTCTGAGTCTCACCGCGCTGCAAGTAGCTATTGTTTTAATGTGTAAATCTAATGGCAATAGATGTGTTAGTACATTGAGCGCTTCAGTAGGACTGGTGCTAAGCGCTCCTGTAGTCAAGATACACGCTGTTCTTTGTATCTTGTTCAGCTTAGTTTTGTTGTATTTCCTTTCTGTTGCAGGCCACCAAACTAGTGCCGCATATGTTAGTATTGGCCTTACAATGGCTGTGTAGGACCAGTTGGATAATTTTGGTTGGATACCCCATTTTTTTCCCAACATTCTCTTACATGTGTAAAGTGCTATGTTCGCTTTCTTTACCCTCTACTCTACGTTGGACTTCCAGCTGAGTTTGGGATCCAGGATAACCCCTAGGTATTTTGCCTGCTTGGTTAGCGTGAGGCTGACGCCGTTTAGTTTTGGGAGATTAAAGTTTGGCACCTTGGTTTTCTTGGTGAATAGCATCAGTTCCGTTTTACTCGGGTTTACACTTAAACCACAGTCCGTGGCCCAATTGCTGAGTAATACCAGAGCTCCTTCCATAATCTCACTGATTGTGGTTGGAAACATTCCTGAAACCATAAGCACTATGTCGTCCGCGTACGCCACCACTTTAATTCCTTTTTGGTTAAATTTGGTGAGGATGTTGTTGGCGACTAGTAACCATAGCAGAGGGGATAAGACTCCTCCCTGAGGGGTTCCCCTGTTGACAGAGCGTTTTATCGTGCTGCTGCCTACCTCACCGATGATTATTCTAGTTTTGAGCATATTCTCTATCCATGCCTATGCCTAACATGTTAAGAGCCTCAATTATAGATCTTGTGGTAACATTGTTGAAGGCCCCCTCTATGTCGAGAAAAGCGACTAGTGAGTATTGCTTGTATTCTATGCTCCTCTCAATCTCACTTACAACCTCATGAAGAGCTGTCTCTGTGGATTTTCCTTTGAGATAGGCATGTTGAGATGGTGAAATCGTTGAGTTTGTAATCTTTTCCCTGAGATATACATCCAACAGTCGCTCGAGAGTTTTGAGGATGAAGGAGGATAAGCAGATGGGTCTGAAATCTTTCGCTGTATCATGACCGCGTCTACCAGCTTTAGGGATAAAGATTACCTTAACCCTCCTCCAGCTTTTTGGTATGTGCCCCAGCGTAAGGCTTTTCCTGAAAAAGACCTCCAGCCAAGGAATCGTCGTTTCTCGAGTGTTCCACAGCATGGCTGGGAACACATATGCACGCAGGTTTTGCTGGGGCGTGACCGAAACTCTAACACAATTACACATATGCACTCGTATTTGTTTGAAAATCGACTTTTTTTTTGGTTCTCCGTCACCTTTGGAAAATGTGTAAACAGTAAGCAAACTTTATTCATATATTTTTCCTCATTTTTGCATCAGTAAAATTAAACAAACGCCGTAGCCGAATGGGTTGGTGCGTGACTACTATTCAGAATTCACAGAGAGAACGTCAGTTCGAATCTCGGTGAAAACACCAAAATTAAGGAAAACTATTTTCCTAATAGCGCTCACCCCTCAGCAGGCAATGGCAAAACACCGAGTGTATTTCTGCCATGAAAAAAGCTCCTCATAAACATATCATAAAATAAAAAAATAAAATAACTGTATAAAAAAAATTTTTTTCTTGTGATTCGAACCAAGGATTTTGGATCGGAAGCTCACATTGCTAGCCGCTCGGCTATCGCGCCATGCTGTCGGCGCTGGCCTAAAAGTTATTTAGTTCGTCGCTACGTGTATATGTAATATTCGTAGCCAAGAGTGTCGCTTTTTTCGTTTCACTTTTTCGCAAATCACTCCCAACGATTCTAAAGAAGTTTTCACTTCAAAAAAATGGAGTCTCTAAAGGAGTATTTTCATTACATTAAAATGGAAATGCAGCTAGTAAACAAAAATATTTTGGAAAATTATTTCACTCTTATGCATATAAAGCCATTTTTAGTAACCTTTGCATTACGACGTGTTGCAAATTTCCTCATTTCAGTACCGTACGAACGTAAATGTACGTTTCATAACTGTTTTTACAAACTTTTATTCCTGAAATAAATGCTGACTTTTAGCATCCTTCATATGCATTAAGAGAGTAACTTGTTAAACCATTGAATTTGATATAGATTTGGCTGCCATGATATGTTAACGACAGGAATGAGATAAAACAGAAAATTTAATTTCGTATTTCGAGCATAACAATATATGACAATATATGTATGTCCATTTGTTGCCGTAAAGACATTGCAAAAGCAGAAGTTCAGTCGATCATTCCTCCACGTAAGAAAAACATTGGAATTAGAAGAGTTAAAATTGAAAAAATTACAAATTTATTAGTTTATTGTTTATTTATCTTGCAAACGCTCGCTTATCAACTCTGAATTGCTGGTCAACGTTACAAAGGCGCTCCTCTTATCCTCTATCAACTATGGCGTAGAAATATATGGCCAACATGCTAAAAATAACATCAAGCTCCTAGCGTCTCCTTACCATACTGCTGTCCGACGATCTTTACGTGCATTTCCTACTTCGCCAATAAAAAACATCGTGGCAGAATCAGGTCTACCATCACTAATCGACAATGTGGAGGACAATATAAGGAAACTTTATCCTAAGCTTGCTCTCACTTCTAATGCTTTGCTACAAAAATGCTTTCACTCGGCAGCCGTGCGTGCACGGGCTCCAAATGCGCCTCTTTTGCAAAAGACAATGGACTGCCCTTAAGACTATTATCGACGAGACATGGCCATTACCCGCCATGGGTGCTAAAAAAATCATCTTTTATAAACGACTTAAGTTACATGCAAAAATCTACTACGACATCGGTAGAGTATTGCGCACATTTTTTAGAAATTTCATCTCGCTTTAAAAGCACTAGTTGGCAGCTAATCTTCACCGATGGTTCCAAAGCGAATTACACTTCCTTTGCTGTCGTGAAAGAGAATGGAGAGCCTATATCGTATTGACTACTACTTCCGTTTTGTTCAATTTTCACCGCAGAAGAAACAGCAGTTCTCTACGCCATGCAGTATTCGTCAAAATCGAAGGGGAAATACATTATATGCACACACAGTATGTCCTGTTTTCAGGCCATAAAGAACTATAATAATTCCAACCACATTATTGGAACCATAAGAAATATCCTGATTTCTCACCCTCATAATATCAAAATCATGTGGGTACCAGGGCATTCATGCATCAACGGCAATACAATCGCTGATAATACTGCCAAGGATATGAGCATTACTCCTACGATCACATCAAACCTTTTATGTAAAAATGATGTTTATCGACTTATAAAGCAGCATAGGCAAACCAAACTAGTAGCTGACTGGTTTCACTATAGCCACCATTACTCCAGGATTAATCCTAATCGTACTAAACCAACTTATCTATCATCCCTCCCATTTAACTATACTACGCCATATACTCGCCTACGCATTGGTCACAGTGTAATCACCAATGCATATCTACTGCAATCGAGGCAACCAAGCCTGTGTCCATTTTGTAATACTCCAGTCAGTATCCTGCACTTGTTAGCCTTTTGCCCTGGACTAGATAGACAAAGACAGCAGAATTTTGACGGTCATGATGCACTATCGCTATTAATTAACCCTTCCGATTCCAACATTTCGAAAATCTATAAATTTCTGAAGGACTCTGATCTTCTACGACGTATATAAACCAGGAATTCTTCACCAGCCAGCTGAAAGCCTCCGTTGCTAGCGCTGCGTTATCTTTTTGTTTATTTAGCAATTGTATTGTTATTTAAGCTTTTAAAAAATAAAAAAAATAAATAAAATAAATAATTTTCACAGAACTTTCAATAGAATTGAAAGATGCGAAAGTCTAAGCAAAATTTTAATTTCTACGCTTTTGAGTACTTTTTCTTTAGAATTTGCTCTGAAATAAAAAGTAGCTTTTCCAAGAGGACAACACGGATTTATTAAGTAGCTTCAAGATGGCTAACACAGGGTGAAAATTAGGCTACTTACATCACCTTTAATTATTGCTTCATGAAATCAATGCATATGAATAAACAGTCGTCTTTTTTCCTGATCATCCATGAATTTTTCGTTTCAATTTATATGTTTTATTAAGCATTGGACTTTTTTAACCATTATCCATTTATATTTTTCAAAAAAAAAAAACGAAAAAAAATTTTTTTTCCACGAACACAATTTCATTCGGATTTCACATTAAATTCTCAAATTTCGTAAGAAATTATTCACTGTTCCAAAATCCACTCCAAAAAAATTCACAAACAATTTTTACATGTTGCACTTACGTTTTTTCCTTATGGCATCCAAATCAGAAAGAAATATTGACACATTGTAACTCACACTGTCAATTTGACAGTTCAGTTCGCCCCAAGCGTTAAAAAAGTAAGCGACATTATGGCTGATTCAAAAGAACGCTGTACGCGTTGCCAGTGTTCCGAATTACAACCAAACTTTACGAAACCCATTTTCAATACTTACTTAACAATGTGCGTAAGTTTGGTTTAATTCGGTGCAAAGACACGGCGGGTCCACGTTTTGGCATATATTTCGAGACCCTAGTCATCAATAGGTATGCAAATTACCCCGTATTAAAGCACTTATCAACAGCTTTCATTTGAAACCCATATTGTACAAACACAACCAAAGGTTACCCGGGTCCACGTTTTGACCTATATCTCGAGACCCCAGTCACGGAGCGGCATGAAAAATACTCTGTACTAAAGCATTCACCAACAGCTTTCATTTGATACCCATATTGTACATACACGTCCGAAGGTTACCCGGGTCCACGTTTTGACCTATATCTCGAGACCCTATCTACCAATAGGTATTCAAACTATACGGAAATCATCTTCAATACCTACTTAACAACGTGTGTAAGTTTGGTTTAATTCGGTTCAAAGACACGGCGGTTCCACGTTTTGGCATATATTTCGAGACCCTAGTCATCAATAGGTATGAAAATTACCCCGTATTAAAGCACTTATCAACAGCTTTCATTTGATATCCATATTGTACAAACACATTCTAGGGTCCACGTTTTGGTCTCTATCTCGAGACCCTAGTCACGGAGCGGCATGAAAAATACTCTGGACTAAAGCATTTGATACCCATATTGTACATACACACCCGAAGGTTACCCGGGTCCACGTTTTGACCTATACCTCGAGCCCTATTTCCAAAATAAAATATAATCCATGTTACTCGTGGATGATGTAGCTTTCGAATGGTGAAAGAATTTTTAAAATCGGTCCAGTAGTTTTTGAGCCTATTCATTACAACCAAACAAACAAACAAAGTTTTCCTCTTTATAATATTAGTATAGATAAAAAGAAAGATTTTTCTACAGAAAACATCGACTAAGGACTTTCACTCCAACAGCATTCCGCTCTTTGAGAAAGGAGAGTTATCCGACTATAAAACTCCCCTTGATTGGCGGGCTTCCCAGGTTTCAATAGAGGGACCACTCTCCCTGCTTTCCACTCGTGAGCTTGTGCAGCCATTTGATGGCACAACGCTTGAACCTATCGACCGGAGGATGCAAAATGAATTTCCGGCTAAAAAACTGGTGCACCGAAGGTGTTTGTGCTTCGTTGGGTTCGACCGACCTTACGGTGCACCAGAGCTTACACCAGAAGTGAAGTTCCAGATCTTCAGGTGATCAGCCTATTTGGTAAGCTAATGACGAGTATTTAGTCGCCGAATCTCTAAATAGAAATTCCTTATTCTGGATTGGCCTCGCGTAGGAGGTCACGCTTTTTTGCTAATCGGCTGCTAATAAAGGGAGCTGCAGCAGCATTAATTGCGAAATGCGCGTTCACCTTCTCGCACAACGGTAGTGATGGGAAGAGCGGTGAATTCCGCGAAGCCGGCCCAATTAGTTTTGGGAAAGTTAATGAAGGAACGGTAATTCGCGAAAAAACGGCAGGTTTTTCAATCGAGACGATAATGGGTGAGTGGTCTGATACAAGCGACAGCATATGTCGCTAGGTTATGGTACTGATCAGGCCAGCGCTAACAATATTCAGGTGAGGTGAGCTGCTGCAGTTAGCTACTACTCTGGTGGGACCGTCTTTGCTTACTGTTCTAAATCTCGCATCGTCTATCTGCGCTGCCAAAGTTTGTCTCCCACGATCGTTTGGCAGGCAATAAAAGCATTTTGGTGTAATATTATTATTTATATTTTGGTGTAATATTATTATATATATTTCGGTGTAATATTATTTTTTATATTATATTTTCGGGTGTATGAAGACTAGCCCTTCACTTTATACATATAAACATATTTCGTCGGGAAATGAATATTAGCACACTTTAAATTAATAATTTAGAAATTCCATTTTGCTAAGACATACAAAATCATTAGACAATCAAAAATAAAATATGAAATTAAGTTTTTTGTTGTTGTTAACTAATGACACAACACACAGCTGCATTAAAGCAGAAGCACAGCGCTCGAAATGAAATTACGCCGTATTATTCATATTTCATCTCACTTGCACGGTTAATACTTTTCTCGTATGGCACTGAGGTATGCACAGGGCACAATTGTTTTAATTTTCTTAGTTATTTTGCATATTTTATGTATTTTTATTTACTTTTACTAGAAAGCTTTTTATCACAGTTGTTTATCTCAATACTATAATTTATATCTGCGCTTGCGACCTCCTCGCATGCAAAATTGTTTATGAATGTACTTTAATTTTACGCACTCAATACTTTTATTTTAAACAAATGCTCGAATTTGGTTCAATGTTATCTATGTGTAAATTTAATTATTATATCTTTAAAACTGAGACAACACTACCCAAGACGGATCTAACAAATGCCCCGTGCCATGACACTACCTGTTGCACGATACATAATATAAAACGAAATTCTAGAAAAATGGCAACGATAACATTCCTACCAAGGCGAATTCATACATATTTGCATAGGCAAATTCTTTACAGGTGATGGCATCCGCATTTAAGTAAAAACATACATGTTTCAAGCACAACATACAATTTTTATTGATTTTTGTTGTTATATTTATTTTAAGGTATTATTTGAATCCCCAATTATAAATTATCAATGTACACAAATGACAAAGTAAAGCCCCGAATACTAACAAAGAACTCATTTTGACGTTATTCATATCAGCGGCGAAAAAATCAGCTGGGCGAATGTCATCACCCAAGGATGATAAAATACATGATTGTGCCTTCCGAATTCGCTGTGCCGTAAGAGCTTATGAATAAACAAACAGAAGGAATCGGAATTGGTTGTTTGTGAAGAAGAAAAGTAGGCGAAAGCAATGGAAACAACCAAACACAAGAAATTGCACACACACATACATACTTTCTTGCCACGGCGTCTTCCGTATAAAAACGCAAGCAAACTGCATTTGCAAACTTTAGATTATTGTTTTGTTTTTTCACAGTTTAACTCACGACCCTTCGTTTTCATTAGTTTGATTAGTTTAAATCTCACAAATCACAACATTACCAAGCAATTCACTGAATTTTTACAAACATGTAATTTCTCCTACTTTTGTTTGTTTTGTATTGCGAAGGGAGCTGACGTCATATTTGTCAAACTTGCGAAAAATAAATTAACTGTTTTTTAATGGCGCCACCTCCACTACACAATTCGCCGTATGTACACGGGCTGCGGCCAGTGATGCCATATAGATAATATCTCTTAAATTAACTAATTTTCTTTTCTCCCTTTTCGGACAAGATAATCCGTCGTTTTTTACCATGATTCAATAATAAAAGGTTTGCTCACTTGTAAGATTAGAATTTTTACACTCCCTTACAAAATGTTGCATTTAACAAGGGTGGAGAAAGGGGAAAACATTAAATCCCTTTGATGATAATGGCATCAAAAAAGCACTTTTTTACCTAAATGGAAACAAACTACATACGGCTTAAATTAATATTTGAAATTAAATAAATTACTTTAAAATTCACTGTTCATGGGCAATGTAAATCTACAATATTTCATATACATACATACATATGTTAGTATATAAAAAAATATATTGTATAAGAGTTATGGAGTTATTAGCAGTTCTCCAAGTCGCCTTCAAGACAGTCACAGCTGTGTTGGCCAACTCCATAAGTATATGGTAGCGCAGAGGTTAGATGAAATATCTATTTACTGAATAAACAGACGAAGAAAACTTAAATTCCTTAGCCACTAAATCCGTACAATATTATATGAGCAAATTGGCCTAATAATAGGAGCGTACACATATCCGCTGTTCTCATTACCCCTAAGTTAATAGGCAAAGAAATGCAACATTATGTATTTATTGTATTTATTCGAATTTTCGCTTAAAAGTTATATACATATTTTGCAAAATGTTAAAGATTTACAATGTCTGCACAATTTCAATTGAGTACTTATGGAAATTAGTGAGATTTTTATAATTTATTAAACTTAGTCCTTATGTTAGTTAACGTTATTTAGCGAAATTGAAAATCAAGTAAAGCGTCTCGGGTTTTTGATGACTAGCACGAATAAGCAAGCGTAAACACGTTCAGCAAATGCCGGAGAAACTGTAATCGCGTTGTTCGTGTAGTTGTCCAACGTAAGGCGAATGTTTAATACCGAAGCTGTAAGCTGGGACGTGTGAAAGGTTAATCTAAAATGGTGAATATAAATAATAGCATCATTTTATATGTACGTATGTATGGGTGTAAGATTATAAATTGTTCTGCACATTAAATAAATTGAACTGCTCATATATATGTAAGTAACTCGTGCATAAAATTTTATTTAGTTCCATCGGCCAATACAACATGTGTGCACATCCACTCATATGTATGTATGTATGTATGTGTGCAAAGGTTTTCGAATAAAAAAATTATACATCCCAATAGTTGCAAAACTAACAAGGAATCTTGAATTTTGTCACTGCGAGCTGGTGGACTTGATTCGTTGCGCAAGTAAATATACGGGGTATCAAGAAAGCTTTTCTTTGACCCAAATATGGGGTGTGGTGAATTGCAAATGATGGTGCAGGAGATGATCTGTGCGATCGATACTATTGCAGAGGTCAGTAAAAATTAAAAATATATATAATAATATATTAAGGATATAGACATATATAGTACATGCACAGCTGTGAACATGAAAATAGCAGTACCCTTAAAAATTATTTAGAAGTAAGTAATTTATTCTTTCCTTATGTTGTGAACCCCTGATTAGTTGTAAAAATATTGGGAACCCCTGATTACTTGTAAAACGTTGGGAACCCTTGATTAGTTGTAAAAATATTTGGTGTACTATATACTTTATGTATTTGATTCCCGCTAATTCTGTGTATGCGTGTTTGTACACAACTAGTATGTCCGCACAATAGGTAACGGTCAATGCAGAGTTCCTATTTCGTTGTTTCTTGTTCGCGTACATATGTACAAACGCGCATATATAGAATTAGCGCTAATTTGTATGTGTCCTTCGCCGAATTTGCCGCTGCGTTAATGACTGGTTCGATTTCAAAAATCAGTCGTTAGCCAGCGGAGGGAGTGGACACACTGCGAAATAAGCGCACGGAAAGTTAAATTCGCAATTCCCTCCATTTTTTCACAAAAACTTTATTTCGCAGCCGTTCGAAAGTACATTTGTTCGCCATTTGTTCCAGCCAGGACCTAGTTAAGCCATGGCGATACCAGTTTCAAAGGCCACTACACCTGCATCAGTAGCCGACCAGCAAAGGGTGTCGGATGCTGGCACTGCCGTCGGTGTAGTGGATTTACCAAGTGCTCCCGTTGCCGAGGGAGTCACCACTCGTGCTTCATCTGCCGCCCGCCAAGAAGTGATGTTTCAAGCTATGCAAAAACGCATCGCCGCGCTCGAACGCAGCCTGAAAGTTGCCCAAGAAAAAATAAGGGAACACGAGTTAACGAACGAAGCCCAGCGCGCTGATGCGCAAAGCATAGCCAATGCACCCAGCGACAGTTCCGCCAACGAATCTGCCTTGCCGTCATCAAGCCTGCCGATGACACAGATCCAGTTGCTTCAGCCGCAATCGCCGTTAATAACATGTGCTGCTACCTGTGTGCATACGGCGCCGCCGCCGCCGCCACCTCAGAACGCTACACGTTATCAGATGTACACCGCTACTCGTTCCTCACCGCTTATTTACACATCCTCAACAAATGGGACGTACAGCAGCTCGACTTTGCCTCCGTGCGACACATTTGTTAGCAGTCTTCCGTCAACGGTGCCAATTTCCGCCAATGTGGGCTACATACCCTTACAGTTTTCAACCCAGCCAAGGAAATTGCAAGATTTGCCGGAGTTTAGCGGGAAACCGGAGGACTGGCCGATATTTTTTACTGCCTACACCGAGTCAACCGCTGTCTATGGGTACAGTTGCTTTGAAAACAACTTACTCCTGCAGAAGTGCTTAAAGGGTGAAGCCCGAGAAGCTGTTAAATCGCTACTAATCCATCCGAACAACGTGGCCAATATCATAGAGCAACTTAAGTTCCGATTCGGTCGCCCAGAGCAATTAATTCGAAGCCAGCTAGCCCATGTTCGAGAAATTGCCCCGATATCGGAAAGCTCAGTGGTAAAGTTGATACCATTTGCGACGAAGATTAGCAACGTCTGTGCATTTTTACGTTCTGCGTGTGGCGGAGAGCAGTATTTAGTGAATCCAACACTCCTCGATGAGCTCGTCGGAAAGTTACCCATGAGCAAGCGTATCGAATGGGCAGTCTTTGCGTCATCTTTACAGCCTTACGCAACTGTTCAGCATTTTAGCGATTGGCTCACTCAACTTGACAATGTCATCTGCACGGTTTACGACGGGGAAGCAGCGAAAGATTCGAAGCGTCGGGTTGTGTTGCACGCTGCCGAATCTCAACGTCATTCAGCCTGCCCTATTTGCCAGGGCCAATATAAGCCAGCCGATTGTACCCAGTTTAGCCAACTTACAGTGCCGGAAAGGTGGGAGGAAGTGAAACGACGTCACCTTTGTTTTTCTTGTCTCAACGTTGGACATGGGTCGCGCAATTGCCAACGGCGCAAACTATGTTCAACTGACGGGTGCAAACGGTGGCATCATAAATTGTTGCACGATATTGGGAAAATAATCGATGGGTCATCAAACCAGTCACCGCGGCCTCGAGATCGCCAACGACGTACTTCCATTGCCGATACACATACAGGTATTAGTACGAGGACGCAGCCAGCGTCTCGTATTGAACAGCAAGGTGATGCGGGTGCAGCGGTCCTTAGTTGCAGTACAGATAACAATAGTAAGTTATTATTTCGGATTCTGCCGGTCGTGCTGTATGGGAACCAAAAGCGCGTTGAGACGTACGCACTTTTAGATGAAGGTTCGTCAATAACAATGATTGATAGCACACTAATTGAAGAGCTCGGCTTACGTGGCCGGACTGAACGCTTGAACCTACAGTGGTTCGGAGGACGTGCCGCTCAGGAGTCGGCCATGGTGGTAGATCTACTCGTGAGTGGTGCCGGTATGCAAAAGAGACATAAGTTACGAAGGGTTTATGGTGTTTCAAACTTGCAGCTGCCTTCTCAGAGTCTGAGTAAAGCCGATTTGCGTTGCCATGAAAGCCAATTGAATAAGCTGGCAGTTGAACCATACGCACAAGTCAAGCCAAAGCTGCTAATCGGACTCGACCACTGCCACCTCGGTTTGCCGTCAACTACAATGCAGCTAAACAAGTGTGGGCCATTCGCTGCGAATACTGAGCTAGGATGGGTTGTGTTTGGGCCAACTATGAACTCTGATCCATCATTGCCATCATGCTTATTCGTTAACTGCCACACTGATCAATCTCTACATAATATGGTTGCTGAATACTTCGAGACGGAAAGCTTTGGGGTTCGAGCTGCGCCTATCATGGAGAGTGAAGCTGACGTCCGTGCTCGGGAAATCTTGAAGTCTACTACATGCCGTGTTGAAGGAAGGTACCAGACTGGTCTGCTCTGGAAACGTTCCGACATACAGCTACCTGACAGCTAGTCTATGGCTTTGAAAAGATTAGCGGGTGTTGAAGCAAAAATGAGGCGCGATACAGTCTGCCGCTGAATATAAACGCATCATAAGTTCTTACGTCATGAAGGGCTACGCACGAAAGCTGTCGCCAGAAGAAGCCGCTTTAACTTGCAATAGAACATGGTACCTGCCTCATTTTGCCGTGAAGAATCCAAATAAGCCAGGCAAGTTACGCATGGTGTTCGACACAGCTGCTGAGGTGGACGGTGTGTCCCTTAATTCACAGCTTATGAAGGGTCCGCAAGAGTATCGGTCTTTGCCTGCTATACTATTCAACTTTCGGGAAGGAGCAACGGGCGTGTGTAAGGACATTAAAGAGATGTTTCACCAGGTGCTGGTTCAACGTGACGACAGATGTGCGCAACGATTTCTTTGGCGTCAAGGTGATACTACCAGACAGCCCGAGGTATATGAGATGCGCGTATGACCTTTGGAGCAGCATGTTCGCCTTGCGCCGCCAATTATGTGCAGACGATCAATGCGTTGGAGTATGGCAACAAAGTCAAGGGTGCTACCCGAGCCGTGAAATCGATACTGGACTACCATTATGTCGATGACTATGTCGATAGCTTTGACACAGAGGAAGAAGCAGCTGACATAACGAAACAAGTTCGAGCAATACATAAGATGGCCGGTTTCGATCTTTGCAATTTCCCGTCAAACTCTCTAAGAGTGACAGAAGCACTTAATGGTGACGGGAATATCCGTCAAATAGCAAATAAAGAAGGAGTACTGGTGGACAGAGTACTCGGTTTGTTTTGGCAGGCATCAACCGACACTTTTGGGCTTAAACTGAGAACGACAGCATGGGTCCTGCGATTCATTGACGTTTGCCGCCGCCGTAAACCGCCAGACCGAGGCTATGGGTTGACTGCCAAAGAAGTTGAGACTGCTAAGCTTTGTTTGTGCCGCCTCGTTCAACGCGGGGAATACGCCGAAGAGTTTCAGCACATCGAAAGCGGTCTCAACCTGCCACGCACCAGTTCGCTCATTCAACTTTCGCCTTATATAGACGAAGATGGTGTTCTTCGTGTACGAGACGCATAGAAGCTGCCAGCTGGCTCCCAATAAGCGCGAGACGCCCTATCATACTACCGCCAAAGCATTGTTTCTCAAATCTGGTCGCCATGCACTACCACGTCAAAATGCATCATCAAAATCTAGAAGCCACTATTTGTGAGATACGCCGCCTTTATTGGATACCACGTCTCAGGAGTTTGCTGCGCAGTATAGTCGCCAATTGCGCCATTTGCCGCTTAAGAAAAATCCATGCCGTATCGCCATTGATGGGCCCTCTTCCGATTGATAGAATAACTCCTTATGTCAGGCCATTCAGCTATACGGGCCTCGATTACTTTGGACCGATAACAGTAACTGTTCGCCGCGCCAACGAAAAAAGATGGGTGGCGTTATTTACGTGCCTGACAGTCAGGGCTGTGCATTTGGAGTTGGCTCATGACCTCAGCACTGACTCATGTATAATCGTATTGCGCAACTTTATAAATCGTCGCGGCGTTCCCGTACGTGTGAGGTCCGATAATGGGAAGAACTTCGTCGGTGCTGACATGGAAGCAAAGTGCTTCAGTGAAGTCTTCGATTGGCAGTTCTGGACGTTGATGATGGTGAATCGGGTTGATTCACGGAGGCGGGAATGTTGTGAACCCCTGATTAGTTGTAAAAATATTGGGAACCCCTGATTACTTGTAAAACGTTGGGAACCCTTGATTAGTTGTAAAAATATTTGGTGTACTATATACTTTATGTATTTGATTCCCGCTAATTCTGTGTATGCGTGTTTGTACACAACTAGTATGTCCGCACAATAGGTAACGGTCAATGCAGAGTTCCTATTTCGTTGTTTCTTGTTCGCGTACATATGTACAAACGCGCATATATAGAATTAGCGCTAATTTGTATGTGTCCTTCGCCGAATTTGCCGCTGCGTTAATGACTGGTTCGATTTCAAAAATCAGTCGTTAGCCAGCGGAGGGAGTGGACACACTGCGAAATAAGCGCACGGAAAGTTAAATTCGCAATTCCCTTCATTTTTTCACACCTTATAAATCCTACAAAATAAAGTTTCAATACCAAATATCTACGACGGTTAACATTAAAGATGTGTAGAGTTTATCTGAATAAATATAGCAATTACGTAAATAACGGGTCTTTATTGGTGTCGTTACGTTTAGCAGTGAAACATTGAAATAGCAGTCCTTTCAGTTTTTTAAGGTTATATAAGAAATATTATTGTAATAAAATTTAGCACAGATTTAAATGAAAGTACGTTTTTTACTTACACTTGCCAGAAAAAGTGTCCGTACACAAAGAATTGAAAGCTACATGTTAAGAAATTCATTGCAGAAAAAGTTAAAGCATTTTAAACTTTTATGAGAAAAGTCTACAATTTCTATACATTTTTTCCTAAGTACATCTTTAAAAATTAAATTTTACAAACCAAAAACAAAAACTTCACTTCAACGAAGCAGAAAAAGTATTCGTACATTGCAATATTAGCAAATATTTCATATTTAACAAAAAAAAAAAAAAAAAAAAAATTGGTGATTTGTGTTATACAGCAACCAGAGCTTAACATTATACGCCGAATGCTTGGGATCATTTCTTCCTTTAATGCCAAATATGCAATATTTGCTTTCATCCGTAAATAGAACACGTTTCCAAAATTCTGGCGACTTTTTAACATATTCTTTTGCAAAATCCATGCGTTTTTTTCTGATTTCGGTGATACGGTTTATTCGTCCACCTGGCACCGAAAATCAGCCACAATATAATCAAGACCATCAAATATGCGGGTTCGAAAATAATTATACTGGCACGTTTCTCATATTATGGCGCCGCCTCATACACCAAATTGATGGCTTAATATACTACACCAATATTTGTGTGGAAATAATGCAGGATTTTACGCTGCCTTGTTGTAGAGAGGAAATGCCAATAAAATGGGTCTAGCAGCAGGATAATGATCCTAGACAAATAAGTCGGAAGCCCAAGATTTGGTTTCGCGAATATAAAATTGAGGTTATGGAATGGCCAGGAGAGTTCCCCGACCTCAATCCTATAGAAAATCTGTGCGGGATTTTAAAAAGAGCGGTACACAATGCCAAACCGAGAAACCATCAACAGCTTTTGGAAATTGTTAAAACTGCGTGGCTCAAGATTCCGAAGCAGCGATGTGAGCAACTGGTGGACTCAATGCCCCACCGTTGTGCTGACGTAATAAAAAATTTGGTAAATTAAACTAAATATTAGTTTCAACTTTGTATCTGGAAATATTGTCAATGCAGTTTTTCTTTAATTTTTTTATAAACTTGGTCAGCATGCATAACTTATATGGCCACTGCTATTTTAATGCTAACCCTGAGTTTCTAACTTTTGTAATAAAAAGTTTTGTTTTACGTTACAGATTTGATTTAAATATGTGTTCAGTACAAGAATAGAAAAAGTTTTCAAAATAATAATAAAAACTTTATAATCACATCATGGATAATTTTTTTTTTTTTTAAATCTAATTGTTTTTTGGTACTGCTGTTTTCGTTTACCCAACTGTATGTATGTATGTAGCTGTGCAAATATGCATGGCAAAATATCGAATTGTTACCTTCTCGGGACAGTGTGCGCCCGGTCCAGGTTTGTTATGTTCATCATTCGGGTACTTGAATTTGCCGCGCATCGTAAACATGGGTGGCTTATATTTTATAACTGTGTACTCAGCATCGTAGGAACCGGGACCGGGAAGTAAGAGTGCGGGGGTTAGTCGTGGCTTTTGTCTACCGGCCATTGTGAAAGCCGGTGCCGAACGTATAGGACCTTCTTTGCTAATACCCAAGACGGTGGGGATTTTATAGACGTTAGGAGCTGTTCAAAAGAAAAATATTGATTTATTAATGTTACTTATAAACAGCAAAAAAGTATAAGTAATTGAGATGATGAGTAGAAATGCATATAATGACGTGGATGAATGGGTTAGTGGGCGCGCTAGAAAAGTAAAATTTTAAAGGGATTAACAACTGTTGAATAATTAAAGATTTGCCATACGAGTACTCGTAAACAATTTAACATGCAATTTTACCTTGTAATTTTTTCGTGTGTAGCACTCGCCTCTACAGCGTATTTGACTGCTGAAGTTCTTGAAGTTGTGGTTGTTGTGACAGTTGTGCCGTCCGGTTGAACTACTGTTTTGGTGACTGAACCAGCAGACTTGGACGCTGCCGCATCGGATTTCCCCTGTGCAGTGCGAAATTCCCTACCGTTATCTTGTACACCATTTGCAACTGTGCGCATTGTGGTAGTGGTGGTGATCAGTTTAGAACTTGCATTGCCCGAACTCGACTTAACAGCTTCTAAGCCATTCCTGAGTGTGCCGCTGGTGGTGTGCTGTGTGGTGCTGATAGCCGTGCTGTTTGCCTTAATGTCACTACCGTTGTGTTTTCGAATTTCTTTGCTCATTTTTTGCTCACCTTGCTCACCCATTACTCTCGTGGTTGTGGTGATTATCGATGTGGGTGTGTGGTCGAGATTATTGGCACAGACTTCGGTTACGGTAACCGTTGTTTTGGAATTTACATCATCATCGTTAAGTTTATTCTGATTTTGATTGGTGCGAACTACAGTGAAAATGTGTTAAATAAATAGGCTTTAGTGTATGCGTATGTGATAAACAAGATTTCTGAGAGTGAAATGTTCTTATGTACATATATGTATGTAAGTACATACTGTTATGCAGCTCTCTATTTGGTTAGGCTAAAATATATATGCATGCACTAGAGCTCTATATTTTGTGCACAAATGCACGGGCGAATGAGCAACGAGTACCCGCACACCTGTTCGATTTTTTCGCGCATGAGTTCGAGTATATCGAGGTTTTTGGAGTAATACGCGCTGTACTTGTCTTGATTACACCACACGAAAAAATTATATGGCCAAATACATTTCTTATATTTTATAAGTTTAGAGTTAACAATTTATGTTTTTAATATGTAAACTTTTAAGGATAAATGTTTTAAAAATCTACAGAAATAAGCACACATTACGCGAATCTTAAATTAATTATAAAGAAAAGTAAATTCTATATAACGAAGAAAGTATAAAAGCCAATGTTATTACATATATTTAAAATTTGGAGCTTAGTCAATTGCTGTGGATTTGATTATAACTTGTTGAATTCGTCGAGACATCGATTTGATTAAGTTTTTATAATACTGTGATAAATTTTAGACCATTCAACATTAGTCACACTTCTAAGGCTCTTAGCGCTTATAAAATCCATTTGTGAAAATCGATTGGGAAAGTATTCCCCATACATTTTCGATTAGGTTAAGGTCAGCGCTGCAGATAAACCATTCTAAAATAAAAATTTCGCTGTCAAAAACTCTTTTGTCGGTTTAGAAGCATGAACTGCTGTGTTGTCATGCTGAAAAACTCACTCTTCATTGAAATTATCATCAAAAAAAAAAAAGTACTTCCTCTAGAAGATCTATGTAGTTGACGCTATTAATTTTTGTGGATATGAAACATAAAGGCGTTTTGCCTTTGACACTAATGGCTGCTCAAACCATAACGAAACCCCCCCGAAATTACGAGGTGGATACTCGTGCCAATACTTTTGGGAACCATCTGGTCCGTCCAGATTGCATTTTTTTCATAGGAAAAAATTACTCTTTCTCATTCATTTTACTAAAATTGGTACTTTTTTAGCAAATGTCAAGCTGGCCTGTTTGAGTCGTGTGGTTAACTTAGGTTAAGGTACTCGTTTTACATATTCTAGACTAGAATCCGCTTGCAAATTTTGTTGCACACGACGGGTAGTAACTTCCAAATTAAGATTGCGTTCGATTTCAGCAGAGCTCTTTAATTTATTTATTTATAGCTAAACGTTTGATTTCCCGAACATCTCTAACGCCAAGTTATGGTGTTCTACAATTTCTCTTGGTACATCCGTACTTTTCTTTCAAATGGAAGTAATGCAAAACCACAGTTGTGCTTCTTTTTAATTTTGAAGCCGCCTCTCTCTCTTCATGCTAAAATTTGTCTCTGCTCTAATTCAGCCAAAGTTTTTCGTGCTGCATATTTGTTGTTACTAAACCAAAACAACCACATAAATATGAGAACGAGAAAAAGCGTAAAAGCTAAAAGCAAACGCTTTTGGTCTTATATATATTTATTTAGTTATGCACAGAACAAGAATTTGCGTGTTACTAAAATACCGGCAATGACTGCGGAATAACTTCCGTTATGAGATTTTGTTTTAAACATACAATCAAGGAAACGATATTGGGACATTTTTTCTATTATTGCTTTAGTAGATATCATCATAATTATCTTGGTTTTATAATTTTTTCGTGCGGTGAATTTTGACTTTTTGTAAGCCCTCTTTTTTAAGTTTTACAAATTATTATACGGCGGTAGCATCGTTGGAAAACTATAGAAATGCTGGCAAATAAAATTGAGAATTTTTCTTCAACTTCAGAAATTGTCTAAAAGCTCGAAAATTTTGAAGAAACATTTGAACCGAGGCAGTATAGAGCTACTCGCATTGCTCGCTATCCGGCTATTTAGAGCTTTAGTATGTATGTATGCGCAATGTAGTAGATATTATGAAAATCGTGCGAAAGAATCTAGGAAAATTTGGTGAAAAATTATGAAAAAAATGTGAATTGGGCATGTTGCATAAATACTTAAAATAATATATGCGCCTAAATATCGGCTTATGCCTACTTACCGGGACTTGCTAAACGCCGTTCACGTCTTTGTAAAATGCGATCTTCTACATAAGCACCCTTTGGAAGAGCTAAATATGCGACATATACAGACATGATGATGGAATGCCATTTCCATTTATAAATAAATACAAAGCAATAAAAAGGAAAACAATAAGAAAGCAAACACAACATAGAAACAGAATATTTTCATACGTTTATTTCCAAAGATATATACATATGTGTATATGTACAAGGTGGCGCAAAATGAATCTTCATGTTTTTGAATAACTTTTCTTACGATAAGGTGATTAATTTTGCGCCACTTTGTACATACTGCAAGCTTCCGCTAGACTCACCTGGCATGGGTGGAACTTTCAAACCAAACGTAAAAGCGGGTGAATTATCTAATTTATAGTTTTCAGGACGATAATGGCCAGGTGCTTTGAGAGCAATGAAAATTCAAATTGAAATACATAAAACAATACATAGTACACGCGAATATAGTAAAGGGTTTTCCAATAAGAGGTGTTGTTTTGGTAAAAGATCGATGGTTCCGTTGCTTGTGTGGCACGTAGCGCCGTCTTGTTGAAAATAAACTTTATCCAGATCAATACAATCCAATTCCGGCCATAAAATGTGTTAATCATCTCTCGATAGTGCAATCCATTTTCCGTAACTGTTGCTCCAGCTTCATTTTCGAAAAAGTAAGGTGCAATGACTCCGCCGGACCATAAACCGCACCAAACAGTCACACGTTGAGGAAAAGCCTCTCTTTTCAACAATAATTCTTGGATTTTCTGAGCCCTTGATCCGACAATTTTGCTTGTTGACGAAGCCACCGAGGTGGAAATGGGCCTCATCACTCAAGATGATTTTTCGATGGAATTCCGGATCATTTTCATGCATTTCAACGACCCAATCAGCAAAGACACGACTTTGTTGATGATCGGCTGGCTTGAGTTCTTCTGTTAACTGCGCTTTATAAGCCCTAAGACCCAAAACTTTATGCAAAATACGGTGTAACGACGTTTGTAGATTGCCTAATTCCAAAGAACGACAAGGAATGGACAAACCTGGGTTTTCTTCAACACTTTCGGCTACAACAGCAATTTTTTGGGCTGTTCTTGAACGACGTGCACTAATTTGTCTCAACAGTTCAAATTTTTTCACCAATTTCTGTATTGCGGTTCGACAAGGTGCTTCACGATGCCCCAAAAAGGTTCGAGTTTTACGAACCGTCTCTGCCAAATTTTCACAATTTTTATAGAGAATTTTAATAACTTCAATGCGTTGTTTAAGCGGATATCGTTCCATTTTTATTAATGGCGTAGTTTCTACTTGGAGGATGGTTCCATGTGTAGAAGTCCACGCAAGTGGGGAAAGTTACTGATCGCCATTCACTTGGGAATGGCCAGGACGATTCTTCTGCATATGGTTCAAGCAGCTCACAACGGCCGGGATTAGCTCACGTATCCTCTGGGTAGCTTCCGAACACCCGTTCGGGAGTGAGCTAAAGTGAGAAGGCGAAACATTCCAGGATAGCTGGTTGTGCGTTGGGTTTGGGACCCGCCACTTAAAAATCCCCCCCAATGAAAACTTTAAAAAAGCCTCGGATGAGACCTCCCTATACTGATGACGACCCCTGCAAACGAACTAAGGACTATGATTTGAGGGCATGCACCTGGAATGTCCGGTCCCTTAATGGGGAAGGTGTCTCTGCCCGGCTGGTTGATGTCCTCGTGAGAGTAAAGGCTGACATCACTGCCATCCAAGAGATGCGATGGACGGGGCAAGGAAAGAAAACCATAGGACCTTGCGACGTCTACTACAGCTGCCATGTAAAGGAGCGCAAATTCGGTGTCGGATTTGTTGTGGGAGAGAAACTTCGTCGCCAAGTACTGTCGTTCACTCCGGTGGACGAGCGTCTCGCAACAATCCGCATCAAAGCCCGTTTTTTTAACATATCGCTAATTTGCGCCCACGCCCCGACGGAAGAGAAGGACGATGCGACCAAAGATTCTTTCTATGAGCGCCTGGAACGTTCCTATGAGCGCTGCCCCCGCCACGACATAAAAATCGTGCATGGCGACTTCAACGCCAGGGTGGGCAAGGAGGGAATTTTTGGTCCCACAGTCGGAAAATTCAGCCTGCACAACGAAACTTCCGGTAACGGACAGAGGCTGATCGACTTCGCCGGGGCCCGAAACATGCTAGTCTGCAGCACCAGATTCCAGCATAAGAAAATTCACCAAGCCACCTGGCTGTCTCCTGATCGAAAAACACGAAACCAGATCGATCATGTTGTGATAGATGGAAGACACGCTTCTAGTGTATTAGATGTACGTACGATCCGAGGACCCAACATTGACTCGGATCATTACCTTGTTGCAGCCAAACTGCGCACACGCCTCTGTGCAGCAAAAAACGTGCATCTACCTACGCAAAGAATGTTCGACATCGAAAAGCTGCAATCACAACAGACAGCCAGAAGATTCGCCACTCGACTCTCACTCCTGCTCTCAGAGAGTACTGCCCAACAAACCGGCATCCACGAACAATGGAGCAACATTTCTCGTTCTCTACGTACCGCCGCCGAAGAAGAAATCGGATTCCGGCGAGCCCGAAAAAACAATTGGTACGACGAGGAATGTCATGCTGTCGCAGAAAGAAAGGATGCCGCCTATAGAGCCACGCTGCGATCGGGCGCAACGCGAGCCATGTGGGATCGCTACAGAGAGCTGAAAAAGGAAGAGAGACGTATTATCCGAAAGCAGAAACGAGAGGCCGAAATACGTGAGTGCGAAGAGCTTGAGATGCTGGCCAACAGGAACAACGCCCGAAAATTCGACCAGAAAGTTCGGCGGCTTACAGAAGGTTTTAAGACCGGGGCGTTTTCCTGTAACAACAAAGACGGCGAACTGGTGACTGACATACAGAGCAATCTTAAATTATGGAGGGAACACTTCTTGAACCTATTAAACAGTGACAGCTGCGCATGTCACCGAGAAAGTGAAGATCCCGATACCCCAATCGTTGACGACGGAATTGTCGTTCCACTACCCGATCATGACGAGGTGAGAATAGCGATAACGCGGCTAAAGAACAAAGCGGCGGGCGCCGACGGACTGCCGGGTGAGCTATTCAAACATGGCGGCGAGGAGCTGGTAAGGTGCATGCATCAGCTTCTATGCAAAATATGGTCGGATGAAAGCATGCCTGCCGATTGGAATTTAAGTGTGCTCTGCCCAATCCATAAGAAGGGCGATCCTGCAATTTGTGCCAATTACCGCGGGATTAGTCTTCTAAATATCGCCTATAAGGATCTAGCGAGCGTATTGTGTGAAAGGCTGAAGCCCACCGTCAACCAACTGATTGGACCTTATCAGTGTGGCTTTAAACCTGGAAAGTCTACCATCGACCAAATATTCTCAATACGCCAAATCTTGGAAAAGACCCATGAAAGGAGAATCGACACACACCATCTTTTCGTCGACTTCAAAGCTGCATTCGACAGTACGGAAAGGAGGCAAAGCGAATGGAGGCAAAGCGAATGGGTTTGGTGGTGAACGAGGACAAAACGAAGTACCTCCTGTCTTCAAACAAACAGTCGGCGCACTCGCGTATCGGCACCCACGTCACTGTTGACAGTTATAATTTTGAGGTTGTAAAAGACTTCGTGTATTTAGGAACCAGCATTAACACCGATAACAATGTCAGCCTTGAAATCCAACGTAGAATCTCTCTTGCCAACAAGTGCTACTTTGGACTAAGTAGGCAATTGAGTAGTAAAGTCCTCTCTCGACGAACAAAACTAACACTCTACAAGACTCTCATCATGCCCGTCCTAACGTATGGCGCAGAAGCTTGGACGATGACAACTCCGATGAAGCGACGCTTGGAGTGTTCGAGAGAAAGATTCTGCGTAAGATTTTTGGACCTTTGCACGTTGGCAACGGCGAATATCGTAGACGATGGAACGATGAGCTGTATGAGCTTTACGACGACATAGACATAGCGCAGCGAATAAAGATCCAGCGGCTTCGTTGGCTGGGTCATGTCGTCCGAATGGATACAAACGCTCCGGCTCTGAAAGTATTCGATGCGGTACCAGCTGGTGGTAGCAGAGGAAGAGGGCGGCCTCCTCTGCGTTGGAAAGATCAGGTGGAGAAGGACTTGGCTTCACTTGGTGTGTCCAACTGGCGCCGGTTAGCACGAGAAAGAAACGACTGGCGCGCTTTGCTAAACTCGGCCAAAATCGCGTAAGCGGTATAGCGCCAATTAAGAAGAAGAAGAAGTTTCTACTTGTCAAATATCAAAAAAGGACAGCTTCAAAACCGAAGTAGCGGGCTATTCAAAATAACACCTGTTATTGGAAAACCCTTTACTATGAAAGGCAGATAAAAGCTTATTTGTCAGTGAAAGAAAAAGTTGATGAATGCGACCAATAATTGAGGTGTAAGTGACTGTATTCACAATATTCGCAAAATTTATGGTATCACTCCCCTTATCAAATTTCCCATGCATAAATGTCCACGATTAAAATGATTTGTATGACATAAAAAAGTATTTTAAACTTACCTGGCGCATTCAAAGCAAGTCTGTCGTCCTTGGGTTTTAACCCAAAAGTAAAGGAGGGTGCATGTTCGAGGGTGTGCTTTTCTGGTTCATAAGCAGTGGGTGCTACGAAGACGAAAGGAATGCGTATGTGTATATGCATGTATGTATATGTGAACGTAAATAAGTATGTAACAAAAAATATACTATAAATCGGCCATGCATCCTCACTTGCCTCTGAACTCTTCGCCTACATGGTTATGGTTATGTATGCGTGGAATAGTTTAAGATTCAAAAGTGTACAATACATTCACACGTACAAATATATATACACGACTTCATACAACTATCTATAACTTATATTTACTCACAAATACTACACTTGACTGATCTGTGTACATAAATGCAGTTATCTAAATTATGCCTCTACGTACAACTACTTTTGTCTTACCTGGGGTCTCACTGACTATGTCACGAGTCACCTTTATGCCGAACGTGTACGCGGGTCCTCGATCCAAATTAATTTTCTCTAGCTGATATTGTCCTGGTGCTGGTGATTCGCTTCTTACGACTGTGTTTACCTTCATGCCAAAGGTGTACGCTGGCGAATAGTCAAGCTTACACTCCTCGGGCTTGTAATCGCATGGAGATGGAGTGTTGTCGACATGAGTCAAATACTTGCGACTGGTTATGGTAAAGGACGGTGTGTGATCTTGTCGAACCTTTTCGGGATAGTACTCGCCCGGAGCTGGTGTGTCATTACTTATTTTGGAATCGGGTTTTCCAGCCATAGTATACGCGGGAGTGTGATCAAGTCGCACATTCTCGGGACAATAAGCTCCTGGAGCCGGAGTGTAGTTATTGTATTTTGGATCATACTTCCCCCCAAAAGTGTAGGCCGGTGTATTATCCAATTTCACTTTCTCGGGACAGTAATCTCCAGGAGCGGGTGTGTCGTTACTTATTTTGGGCTCGTGTTTTCCGGCCATAGTATAGGCTGGAGTGTGATCCAGTCGCACATTCTCGGGACAATAAGCTCCTGGAGCTGGTGTGTCACTGGGCTTTTGTAAGTTATGTCGTCCACCCATGGAGTAGGCTGGAGTGTGATCCAGTCGAACTTTTTCGGGACAATAATCACCTGGTGCCGGAGTATTGTTATTGTATTTTGGATCATACTTCCCTCCGAAGGTGTAGGCCGGTGTGTTATCGAATTTCACTTTCTCGGGGCAGTAATCTCCAGGAGCGGGTGTGTTGTTACTTATTTTGGGATCGTGTTTTCCGGCCATAGTATAGGCTGGAGTGTGATCAAGTCGCACATTCTCGGGACAATAAGCTCCTGGAGCTGGTGTGTCACTGGGCTTTTGTAAGTCATGTCGTCCACCCATGGAGTAGGCAGGAGTGTGATCCAGTCGAACTTTTTCGGGACAATAATCACCTGGAGCCGGAGTGTTGTTATTGTATTTTGGATCATACTTCCCTCCAAAAGTGTAGGCCGGTGAATTATCCAATTTCACTTTCTCGGGACAGTAATCTCCAGGAGCGGGTGTGTCGTTACTTATTTTGGGCTCGTGTTTTCCGGCCATAGTATAGGCTGGAGTGTGATCCAGTCGCACATTCTCGGGACAATAAGCTCCTGGAGCTGGTGTGTCACTGGGCTTTTGTAAGTCATGTCGTCCACCCATGGAGTAGGCAGGAGTGTGATGCAGACGAACTTTTTCGGGACAATAATCACCTGGTGCCGGAGTATTGTTATTGTGTTTTGGATCATACTTCCCTCCGAAGGTGTAGGCCGGTGTATTATCCAATTTCACTTTCTCGGGACAGTAATCTCCAGGAGCGGGTGTGTTGTTACTTATTTTAGGATCGTGTTTTCCGGCCATCGTAAACGCTGGATTATGATCGAGTCGGACTTTTTCGGGATAATAATCACCTGGTGCCGGAGTATTTTCATTGTATTTTGGATCATACTTCCCTCCGAAGGTGTAGGCCGGTGTATTATCGAATTTCACTTTCTCGGGGCAATAATCTCCAGGAGCGGGTGTGTCTATACTTCTTTTGGGATCGTGTTTTCCAGCCATCGAAAACGCTGGGCTATGATCGAGTCGCACATTCTCGGGACAATAAGCTCCTGGAGCTGGAGTGTCACTGGGCTTTTGTAAGTTATGTCGTCCACCCATGGAGTAGGCTGGAGTGTGATCCAGTCGAACTTTTTCGGGACAATAATCACCTGGTGCCGGAGTATTGTTATTGTATTTTGGATCATACTTCCCTCCGAAGGTGTAGGCCGGTGTATTATCCAATTTCACTTTCTCGGGACAGTAATCTCCAGGAGCGGGTGTGTCGTTACTTATTTTAGGATCGTGTTTTCCGGCCATCGTAAACGCTGGATTATGATCGAGTCGGACTTTTTCGGGACAATAATCACCTGGTGCCGGAGTATTTTTATTGCATTTTGGATCATACTTCCCTCCGAAGGTGTAGGCTGGTGTATTATCCAATTTCACTTTCTCGGGACAGTAATCTCCAGGAGCGGGTGTGTTGTTACTTATTTTGGGATCGTGTTTTCCGGCCATCGTAAACGCTGGATTATGATCGAGTCGCACGTTCTCGGGACAATAAGCTCCTGGAGCGGGTGTATCACAGGGCTTTTGTAAGTCATGTCGTCCACCCATGGAGTAGGCAGGAGTGTGATCCAATCGAACTTTTTCGGGACAATAATCACCTGGTGCCGGAGTATTGTTATTGTATTTCGGATCATACTTCCCTCCGAAGGTGTAGGCCGGTGTATTATCCAATTTCACTTTCTCGGGACAGTAATCTCCAGGAGCGGGTGTGTCGTTACTTATTTTGGGCTCGTGTTTTCCGGCCATAGTATAGGCTGGAGTGTGATCCATTCGCACATTCTCGGGACAATAAGCTCCTGGAGCTGGTGTGTCACTGGGCTTTTGTAAGTTATGTCGTCCACCCATGGAGTAGGCTGGAGTGTGATCCAGACGAACTTTTTCGGGACAATAATCACCTGGTGCCGGAGTATTGTTATTGTATTTTGGATCATACTTCCCTCCGAAGGTGTAGGCCGGTGTATTATCCAATTTCACTTTCTCGGGGCAATAATCTCCAGGAGCGGGTGTGTCGTTACTTATTTTAGGATCGTTTTTTCCGGCCATAGTATACGCGGGAGTGTGATGAAGTCGCACTTTTTCGGGACAATAATCACCTGGTGCCGGAGTATTGTTATTGTATTTTGGATCATACTTCCCTCCGAAGGTGTAGGCCGGTGTATTATTCAATTTCACTTTCTCGGGACAGTAATCTCCAGGAGCGGGTGTGTTGTTACTTATTTTGGGATCGTGTTTTCCGGCCATCGTAAACGCTGGATTATGATCGAGTCGCACGTTCTCGGGACAATAAGCTCCTGGAGCGGGTGTATCACAGGGCTTTTGTAAGTCATGTCGTCCACCCATGGAGTAGGCAGGAGTGTGATCCAATCGAACTTTTTCGGGACAATAATCACCTGGTGCCGGAGTATTGTTATTGTATTTTGGATCATACTTCCCTCCGAAGGTGTAGGCCGGTGTATTATCCAATTTCACTTTCTCGGGGCAGTAATCTCCAGGAGCGGGTGTGTTGTTACTTATTTTGGGATCGTGTTTTCCAGCCATCGTAAACGCTGGATTATGATCGAGTCGCACATTCTCGGGACAATAAGCTCCTGGAGCTGGTGTATCACTGGGCTTTTGTAAGTCATGTCGTCCACCCATGGAGTAGGCAGGAGTGTGATCCAGTCGAACTTTTTCGGGACAATAATCACCTGGTGCCGGAGTGTTGTTATTGTATTTTGGATCATACTTCCCTCCGAAGGTGTAGGCCGGTGTATTATCCAATTTCACTTTCTCGGGACAGTAATCTCCAGGAGCGGGTGAGTTGTTACTTATTTGGGGATTGTGTTTTCCGGCCATAGTATAGGCTGGAGTGTGATCCAGTCGAACTTTTTCGGGACAATAATCACCTGGTGCAGGAGTATTGTTACTGTATTTTGGATCATACTTCCCTCCAAAGGTGTAGGCCGGTGTATTATCCAATTTCATTTTCTCGGGGCAATAATCTCCAGGAGCGGGTGTGTTGTTACTTATTTTGGGATTGTGTTTTCCGGCCATAGTATACGCGGGAGTGTGATCAAGTCGCACTTTTTCGGGACAATAATTCGCTGGACCTGGGGAGTCTTGTATTGAAATGATTCCATGCTTACCGCTTATTGTATACGAAGGTGTGCTATCTAATCGAATTTTTTCGGGACAATACGCCCCAGGGGCAGGGGTATCACTTTGAGCCACAGTTCTATGTCTACCACTTATTGTGTAAGCAGGAGCATGATCAAGACGAACATTTTCAGGGCAATATGCTCCCGGTGCCGGAGAATCGGTGGTTTTTTTAAGCTCATGTCTTCCCGCAATTGAGTATGCGGGGCTGTGGTCTAGGCGAACTTTTTCCGGTTGATACTCTCCAGGTGCTAATTTAAGTAAAAATTTTTAGACATTTGTTAAGTTAACGAAGCTGTGGGAAGGCACGCACGCACAAAGATACTATTAAATTACTAGTATAATCGAGTGAATGCAGACTATGCGATATTTGTTAACTAATAATTGATTATTTGATTTACGATGCAAATGGCAAAGCTGTTTAATTACTTTTGAAATATTAATTATGCAGAATTAGTTATACTCAATTCTACCACATATTTATTGCTTTCTAATATAATAATAGGACTATGAATAAGTTCGTGCGGGTTTTTTTCGAAATTTGAAACTTTATTGACGTAAAATGGTTACAAATTTAATATTCAAAATATTGTCCATCGCTTACTACTACTTTTTCCCATCTTTCTGGCAATTCACGGATTCCCTTTGTGAAAAATTCGGTCGGTTTTGCCGCAATCCACGAATCGATCCATTTTTTGACTTCATCGTAATTACGGAAGTGCTGGTCAGCCAGGCCATGTTGCATCGATCGGAAGAGATAGTAATCGGATGGCGCAAGGTCTGGACTATACAGCGGGTGGGGTAGGACATCCCATTTGAGCGTTTCTAAGTATGTTTTGACCACTTGTGCAACATGTGGCCGAGCATTGTCATGTTGCAAAATAACTTTGTCGTGTCTATCGGCGTATTGCGGCCGTTTTTCTCGCAGTGATCGGCTCAAACGCATCAATTGTCGTCGGTAGACATCCCCCGTAATCGTTTCATTCGGTTTCAGTAGCTCATAATACACAACACCCAGCTGGTCCCACCAGATACACAGCATAACCTTCAGGCCATGAATATTCTGCGCCGACGTCGATGTTGAAGCATGGCCAGGGTATCCATACGTTGCCCGACGTTTTGGATTGTCGTAATGGACCCACTTTTCATCGCCAGTCACAATTCGATGCAAAAAACCCTTTCTTTTGTGCCGTTGAAGCAGTTGTTCGCATGCCATAAAACGGCGTTCAACGTCTCTTGGCTTCAATTCATACGGCACCCAATGGCCTACCTTTCGGATCATTCCCATGGCTTTTAAACGTTTGGAAATGGTTGATTGATCAACTCCCAAAGTTTTTGCAACCTCTTCTTGCGTTTGAGCCGGATCTTGATCGAGCAATTCCTCCAATTCGGTATCCATGAACTTTGGCGGCGCACCCTCGCGTTCTTCGTCTTCCAAGCCAAAATCACCACTTTCAAAGCGTGCAAACCACTTCTGGCACGTTCGCTCAGATAGAGCATGCTCACCATAAACTTCCACCAAGATACGATGACTTTCGGCTGCTTTTTTCTTCATATTAAAATAATGAAGAAGAATTCCCCGCAAAAACACATTATTTGGCACGAAATTCGACATTTTCAAGTGTGGTAAAAATATTGTTGTTTACGCTTCAAATAAAAAACTTATACTGACGTTTGTGCCTTACGACAGTAGCTCTCCAATGAATGTTTGGAAATGTGGATCGATGGAATAATAATCAAGTTACGCCATCTGTTGTAAAACCGAAACGAACTTATTCATAGTCCTATTATTTTTTGTGCGTATTGCTGTGAATGAGTTACCTGGTGTCCCCTTATCGAAGTTGAGCTTCGTTCTTCTACCAAAAGTGTAGCTCGGTGATTTTTTTTTAATAAATGATACCTCAGGGCAGTAACTATTTGGAGCTATTTATACGGAGCATTGCATTGAGAAAATTTGGTTATTAGCCAGAATTGGAAAATAAATAAAAAAGTGTGAATTAAAACAGTTATAAGCGCGTGTCACGAATGTGAAGCTGTTCACAGAGATGTAGAGAAATAAATTTAATTTTGGGAGACATGCGAAAAATCATACGAACATTCAACTGCTTACTTGGACTACAATTACTTATATGTGTGTGTATGTATGTATGTACATTTTTACAAAAGTGCGTATCCTCTAACCATAACTAAAAACCAATTATTTGTATTCACTAAATATTTCTATTTCAGTATTTAATATCTGCTCCATTTTGAAATAATTTGTAAAACTCATATTTGCATGTACTTAAGTATCAGTTTTGTGTTAGTGACCCGCTCTATAGCCCTTCATTTGTAAGACAACATTCGAATGTAGGTCACTAACCAAGGGAGAGGGTCCTGGCTGCAACTCTTAGGATTGTAGGGACCTCACTATTTCACTCGCCTAATTTAAATGGTTTCAATTCTCAACAGGCTTATAAAAATCAATGGTTCGCGGTTGTAACTACTTTATAAGAGGTCATAGTGGACCATAGTGCTTTACATTAGCCGCAAAACGACGAAATTTCAATCGCTTGCGCCAATCTCTGCAATTCTCAGAGGAGAAGACCAGGTTTGCAATGGTTTTCGTGCAATCTGTGTGAAACAGGCTACCTCCTTCACCATAAAGTTCCCTGGATAACCTACAATGAACGCTCTAAGTCAACTGATTTGAGTTCTGTTTTTGTTTTTGTTGGGTTCCCACATCTGGGATTAACATTCCTACCAAAACTTTAGCGCCATTGCTTGATATTTCTAAAAATTATGCCGTCTACCTCTGCACATGTTTTAAATTTTTTACAACCTTAAGAATGGATTTGAATTTGCAAAAACGAGTTTGTGTCTTTGTGGTGCTCACGGTTTTTATGGACTATAACGGCATCGGCCACGAATTTTTGCCAGAATGTCAGACAGTTGTTATGGTCTATTATGTGGACGTGATGAGACGTTTATCTTAAGCAATTCGCCAAAAAAAAAAACAAAAAGAAAGGATTTGTGGGAAAACAACTCGTGGATTTTGCACCATAGTAACGCATCGTCGCACTATGCCATCATTATCAGTGAATTTTTACTCAAGAACGATACGAATACTATCCAATGGCCATCGAATTCAACAGATATGGTTCCCTGTGATTTTTTCCTGTTTCATCGAGTCAAAAAATTAGTACAAGGAACGTGGAACTTGTTTTAACAGCCGAAAGAAGTAATGGGCAAATCGAAAACGGCTCTGATGGCCATACCGAGTTCCAGAAGTTCCAGACATGTTTCGAGAACTGGATCAAATGCTGCCATAAGTGTGTTGCAGTTGATGTGGAGTACTTTGAAGGCGATAATATCACTTTTGAGGAATAAACTTTTATTTTGAATTTTTTGACTATATTCTGGGAATTGTTTGATCAAGGTGGTACCACCACTATTTCCTTGTTAGTGAAAACTGTCTCTCTATATTAAATATTTCATAAATAAATACAAAAATTCTATTTTTTTGCGAAAAAATTTATAAAATCTCATAATTAGAATTTACTAATATAAAAATTGGAAAAAAAAAATTAAAGAAATGGCTCCGGGTAGATACGGCATTTTACGCTCGGGTACATTTGGCAGGGTTGCACTGATGTAGACTGTGTTTCATATTATGTTACGTTTGTTTTGCTCTACGAAGTATTGGAGTCAATCTCAAAGCAAAATAAGCAAACCTTGTGTGCTTTTAGTTTGTTTATTGCCTGCATTAACCTTAGGCCCTTGGGAAGCCTAAGGTCAAAAAGAAATCAAAATAGAGATCTTCTATAGGATTGATTCCGTGCCTTTCGATAAAAAATTAAAAAAAATTGAACTTCTTATAAATTTGTATTAATTTGATTAGAATAGAAAAAGTACCAAAACTACTACAAAAACGCACTAAATGATATGATTACCTGAGCTTCCAACGTTGTTCTTAATTTTATTTACATATATACATACGAGTATGAACTCTGATTTTATGGCAAAAAACATTGTTCTAAGCAGCGCAATATTCGAAAATATGTGAAGTAAAATAAAGTATAATTTGGAAATTAGTACAAAAGTGGGCATTTAAAATACATTTTTCCAAGTATATTAACAATTTTCCTAATAATACCAACTAATACAAAATTCATTCGTACAACTACTGTTGCTAGATATGCATTACGATGCTCTAAGTATGCATATGCGTATGTAAGTATGTTTCCAATGTTTGTCATTAAGCAGTACGAAAATGTTAAGTTAAAGTTTCAAGTTTACGTGAGCTTTCTGCTCGATATCATAACAAACGAACCCTGTACAGAACGAAGAATTCTACAAAGAAAAAATCTACGAATTTACCTTTGTTTGTTATTGGCAAAGCTGCAATATAAGACCTCAGCCTACATTCTTGTTCGTGCAAGATTGTGCACGTAGTATGTTGAAATCGCAGAGTAACTCATTGTTAACCCATTGTTGAGCGCCACCAACTAAATTTCGATGCATTTCATTTATGGAGTTTGTTAGTATGAAGGAGGACTAAAAGTTATGAATGGTGCGATTGATTTCGATGAATGTTAATTTTAAATGACCTTAAGAACACACAAATGTTAAAAAGCTTAGTAGATATGAATTGTGTGCATGAGGAAACAAGTAAGAGCTAATTTTGGTAAGCCCATCCATTCATCCATCCATCCATCTACAGATTTGATAGTTACATTGTAATAACGAAACACTGCAATAACTCACCAGGTGTTAGGCTTGGCTTCTCCTTAGGCGGTTTTTGTCCAAATGAGTACTTTGGCGTTGCATCGATGATGGCTTTTGCACCACGGTCCACATCGTATTCCCCCGGTGCGGGTGTGGTGAAAACTATCTTATCTTTGGGACGGCTGCGCAAACTTGCAGCTGTTGGTGTAGCTTTGCCTTTCATGCCCAAGCCAGTGACGTCGTATTGTGCTGGTCCTGGTCCAATCGAATCGTAATTTCTGCGATGTTTTTGACCAAAAGAAAATGCTGGAGCGCCTGGTTTCTTTGAGTCAGGCACTTTTTTGCCTAGCATTGAAATTAAACATTTTTAACACACATATCGAACGACCTACATACATACAAATATTGGTTTTCACTATTCATTTCGAATTCATACCGACTAAAGTTGGTAATTGCACACACGCTGGTCCCGGACTAGAAATCTCCGCGGCAATTTTGCCGCCACGAAAATTCGGTACCCAAGGTAGTTGTATGATATTGCTACCCATGGCCAATTGTCGTCTTTGATATCCTGGTTCACAGGGCCCGAGCTTACTCCTTTCTGCTGCACTAATCTGATGAAAGATGAGAGACATTGATTTGGTTAGTGAAGGATAATAATAATAATAATACTTGATTTACATACATAAGTATCTATATATGTAGCTACCATTTTGCTTGTATTAAAAACTATTTACGAATATAAAATAATGATTTTTTTAAGTTTATCCAAAATTAGTGGAATGCCAAAGTGACACTGACAAATGGGAATTATGATGAAAATCATGGCAAGGTGCGAGACAGACAATCTATTCCAAAATGTACCATAAATTACATATGTATGTATGCACCGGGTGTTTTTTAAGAGGTTGAGAAATTAAAAGGATAGTCCAAAACAGAAATATTGTTGGAATTAATTGTTTTCTCATAAATTGGCATTTATTTTTTGTTATGAAATCCGGCATATGTCCGCCGCGACTACGAGTTCCATTGTCCATTTGATCAATTTAATTTTTGACTACTTTTTCTAATAAATCCGGCCGTATGGTGTCAATTGTGGCTTGAATATTGCAATGAACCGATTGTTAAGCCCGCTGTATGGCAAGTTACGCCGTCTTGTTGGAACCAAATGTTGTCGAGGTTTAGGTAATTCATTCTATACTAATAGTGTACGCCATTCACCCTAACGGCAGCTCCTTCCTCATTTTGAAAGAAATAAGGGCCGATGATGCCGCCAGAGTATACACCGCACGTAAAATGGATGAACTTCGCGAACAGATTTCATTTTTGAAAGTGAATTTCCACAATTTAGAGATGTTGTTCTAGCGTTAAGCGATTCATGTCTTGCCAAATGTTACTGAACAGAAATGTCAACACAGTTAGCCCTTCTCAGCTGTGAAACCATAGTTATCGATATGGGTAGTTCTTATGTAGCTAAAAAATACCCTCTCAGGAAGAGTTACGGCAAGACGAATATTTCTATTCAACCATTCAAAAATTCCAATTAATCCGTTGAGCCATTTATTGAAAAACAATGGACAAATTTTGTGACTTGAAGGAAGATATCCAAATGGGAAATGTTTACTTCTTCTTTATGTTTAGTTTGCGGAGGTGGAAGAGGTGTAACCCCTGAAACCACATAAAAGCTAAAGCCAAACTTAAAAAAAGTAGCTCTTCACCTATCCATCTATCGTACAAACGCTCCGGCTCTGAAAGTATTCGATGCGGTACCAGCTGGTGGTAGCAGAGGAAGAGGAAGGCCTCCTCCACGTTGGAAAGATTAGCTGGAGAAGGACTTGGCTTCTCTTGGAGAGCCCAACTGCGCGCTTTGTTAAACTCGACCAAAATGGTGTAAGCGGTTATCGCGAAAATCAAGAAGAAGAAGAACCCTTCCCCTGTGCGACCCTTAAGCATCCATTTGAAAATGAGACAGAACCCATCAAAGAATTTTTTTAATCCAAGATAGTTAATTTTAATTAATCAAATTGTCATTAATACATTTTTCAAAACGAACTCGCGTTTATTTCACACTTGCAAACAGTTAAATGAAATGTAAGCAATTGACCACAGCAAGCAGTTCGTCTTTGAAAACAGTGCCGCACAGCTTCAAGCTGACCGCTTGCGCAACGCCTTCATCTTCGTCTTCGTTTGCACTGTGATCACTTTCGTGTGTTTACTACTGCACTGCTTTTCGTAAAGAGTAATTTGCGAAGAGTTATTTTTTGGGGTCGAAATTAAATTTTGTGCTTTTATACATTTTTACTTCATTCATTCTCATTATCCATGAAGCAATAATTAAAGGTGATGTAAGTAGCCTAATTTTCACCCTATGTTAGCCATCTTGAAGCTACTTAATAAATCCGTGTTGTCCTCTTGGAAAAGCTACTTTTTATTTTAGAGCAAATTCTAAAGAAAAAGTACTCAAAAGCGTAGAAATTAAAACTTTTGCTGAAAAAGTTAGCAGGCAATACTGTTTTGCCTATTCCATTTTGCTTAGACTTTCGAATCTTTCAATTCTATTGAAAGTTCTGTGAAAATCAGTGTGAAAATTACATTGCATTAATTGCATTTGAAGTTTTGGGACTTTTGATAAATAGCTGCCACATTTAGGTACGTCTTTCGTTGCAGATTATCAATCTGATTTTTTGTTAATAACTGCTTAAAATTTATATACACAGGTGTGATTAGAGCTCGTTGCTGCCACCAATACTTTGCGTTTCATCAAAAAAAAAAAAAGAACCCAGTTTTAAATAACAGGCATTTATCCATGTAATCATGATTTCTGTGACAAAAAATAACACTGACACTTTGCATCTTTTGACCACAGAAACATATCTTTATCTAAGGGCGGATTAGTTAAACCAAGCACCGAGTTCTTGGACAAAATTAAAATGTTGGAATCAGCGTTTAACCAGTTCAACGGCAGGGAGCTTTACGGTGGGATATCATTTTTACAAAAATTGTTCACATTAAGTGAAAACGTGAGTTTACGCGATGATGTTAAACGATTTTTTTTTAATGCCGGATGCACTTTCGAATAAAGTATCTTAACCGGTGCAATAAACAAAAGAAGAGAACAATGGGCATTCGATAAGATAATTGGAAGTAAAGTATGCGATGCTTTGGGCGTCTACTTGTGTTTCTGCGTATATATAAATTTATCTTTTTTTAACACAGATTTTATACTTGTAACTTTGCAGGTAGCCTCGTTAAAAAATTAAATGTATGATTAGCGGACGTGACGAAATAAAAGTGGGTTTTCCTCGTTAAGAGTTTCCACTATTCTCAAGTTGTTTTATTTATATTTATACTTCAGTGTAGGTTTACAAGTGGCACATACAGATTCCAATCCGATGCATGGTCAAAATACATATTGTATATAATATATATGACACAAATCCATGGGAATAGTTAAGTTAAAAATATAAATAATTAAGTACCACTTATAAAATAACATAAAATTATTCTATGGCTTACAACGACCTTCTTCAATTTTTTACTACATTTTCAGAAAGGGGATAAACTTATGCCCTTTTTTCCCTTGCTTCCAAATTGCATCAATGGATTAAGTAGCATCCGAAATCAGTTGTCAAACTTTACTTAACCTTGTATAATTGAATCATGCTCATTTTCGATTGGCTGTCATATGATAGAAAATCATGTAGTGATGTCTCATATACGAGTAATTGGACCTTACATTCTCCCTGTATGCGCACAAAGCGTGAAATCTTCAAATATTTTCCCCCTAACTTCATCAAGTAAAGATGTTTTTGTTTGCAATATTTAAATTTTTTAGATGCCGCCAGCAGTGTGTGTTAGTCGATTCTAACATAACCTAAACGTCATAAACCAAGCTTAGACATATGGTAAACAAACGGCTTCGACGCATTAGTGATATTGTCTGATTTTGTGCCAAATAATCGTCATTTGCGGGAAGTGTTGAATTTATGGAGTTGCTGCTTTAAATGAAACAACGTGACGAGATTGGTTCCGTCGCTTCAAAGACGGTGATTTTAATGTTGACGACCGTCCGCGTGAAGGAAGGCCAAAAACCTTCGAAGACGCTGAATTGGAGGCATTGCTCAATGAGGATCCATGTCAAACGCAAGAAGAGCTTACTTCAGTATTAGGAGTTACCCGCCAATCCATTTCCAAGCGATTGCATGCTTTGGGACTGATTCAAAACCAAGGGATGTTGAACGACGTTTTTCGCCTGTGAACAACTGCTCCAGCGGCAAAAAAAAGAAGGGGTTTCTTTATCGAATCGTGACGGGTGATGAAAAATGGATTCATTACAACAATCCAAAGAAAAGAAAGTCATGGGGAGTGCCCGGTCATTCTTCTCCGTCATCGCCTCGGCCGAATATTCACGCTGCGAAGGTTATGCTATGTAATTGGTGGGACCGAGTTGGTGTTTTTTATAATGAACTGTTAAAATCAAGCGAAACCATCACTGGGAATCGGTATCGACTTCAATTGATGCGATTGAGCCGAGCACTGCTTCCAAATTGCATCAATGGATTAAGTAGCATCCGAAATCAGTTGTCAAACTTTACTTAACCTTGTATAATTGAATCATGCTCATTATCGATTGGCTGTCATATGATAGAAAATCATGCAGTGATGTCTTATATACGAGTAATTGGACCTTACATTCTCCCTGTATGCGCACAAAGCGTGAAATCTTCAAATATTTTCCCCCTAACTTCATCAAGTAAAGATGTTTGCACACTTCATAAAAATACTCAACTTCAGAATAAAGTGCACACACGAAGGTTTTTGTTTGCAATATTTAAATTTTTTAAGTCACCTTGCTGCACGCTTTGCAAAAGTAAATATTTGTCAATGTCAACGTAGCTAGACTTATTAGTTTGCTATGGATACTTGGACTTAGGAAAGTCTTAGAAAAGTTCCTGCTTAGTGGCAGAAAGGTAAAAGCTTTGTTATCACCAATTAATAGAATAACCTTCAAACAGCTGATTGCCTTCGATTTATGTAGACGGGAGACCTTTTTGTAGAATAACTTTACCATTTCCATGTGCATTGTTTATTAAGCACAAATACATACGATTATGTACGCGTCAGATGCACCAATAAACATATACATACAAATATCAATACGTTCAAGTGCACACACATACACACATACGCATGTGAAGCGCTTATAGACACAAGTAAAGGAATGCCGTTGAAAATGTCGAATTTTCTAGGTTAACCACCAATAATAACGGCGCAATGAAGCAAAACAAAACAAAGAACAGTCGAAATTTGAAGCAGCAATAAAGTATTCACTTTTGTAGATATATGTATGTATGTATGTGCATTAGCGTGGCAGTTATTTGACCTGTTTTTTTATATACAATATTTTTTCGCGGGCTACCCTCCAGTTTGGTTCCATTCTATATAAAAATGACCTCTGTGAAATTTGGTGCCAATCGGATAGGGGAAAGGTGTGCCCCCGAGCCTTTCAATATGCAAAATTTACCTCAAAATGACAAAAAATTTAAATTTCATTAAAAGTGTGTTTTTTATTTTACATGAGTATATATACAGCGTAAATAAGTAGTAAAAGAATTTAATTGGTAAAGTATTGTATATTAAGTTATATATATATAAATTGAAGAAGGAAAGTATTATCCATACAGTATTTAGCATATATAGTTCCATATGACGCTTACTTTATTGCAATTTAGTTTAATAACAACATAAAAAATAAACTAAAAAAAAGAAATAACTCATTGAAGAAAATAAAATAAAAATGAATTAAAAATCTTTATTTTTAGATATAGTTTGTTTATTGCTGTCTGGGAACTTCTGTCGATAGTCACTTACAACTTGGAGCACGTACTGCATTTGTCGCTCGTTTTTTGTATATAACTTATTAAAATCCTCTACTAGTTTAACACCTCTCTCCGCCGTATCATTTTTTACTTTAAGTTTATTAACTACTTTTAAATCTTCATGTTTGTGCCACCGGGCAGGATCTGTGCATAGGAATTCGTCATTTATGTTAAATCTTGCAAAGAATCGTTTTGTTTTGTTGGAGACAAATTGTTCAAGTCCTTGGTTTAATAATTCAGGAACTTGGCTTGTTTCCACGGTTATCCTTTTAATACTTTTTTCACATTCTGCATCAGTTTCACGATTCAACGCCTTTACCATTTTAATTTTTGATTGCCGTCTCATTTGGGTCAAAGAAGGCCAAGGCGATGGATTCAGGTGATAAATACCACAAATGATTTTTGATTTTTTGTAAAGCCACACGAGAGATGTCTCGTCAACTGTCCGGTATTTATAAATTTTGGAAAGAACACTGAAATCCAAAAATGGTGCTTTGGCTGCAGAAGGTGCACAAAACCACGCTTCGATATATATACTGATAAGGAAAATGCAAATATCACAAATTGCATTTTCCTCACGCGGTGATAATTTAAATTCATCGCGAAACATGAATATCTTAAAGCAATAAATAGCCTTAGCCATCCACCTTGCATGATGGATAGCTCCTGGAGCACGGAAGGATACTCCACGAGATGGTATTTCGCCAAGAAAAATAGCAGCCAATTGTAAAAATTCTCGATAATCCTCTCTCGGTTGTTGTTCTTGTAACGTGCTTCGTATAAAATCAAGAACTCGGGAAACATCGACCGGACCCAAATGTTTTCTGATCTTATTCACGATTCCGGTTTTAAAATTATTTACATTTATTTTAGGCTAAGCAGTTTGGAACTTTTTTAAGATTGGTACGGTTGGGCCGGTAGTTTTACCCATCTTCTCCTCGAAAACGGCTTTTAAAATGATTTCGTATATGTGATGGCAGCAAGGCAAATATAAGAGATCTTTTTCTAGAAAGCTTTCAATCAAAACACACGCACCATTAAAAGCGCCCGTATTAGAGGCAGTAGTGTCAAAAACCAATGCTTTTACGTAGTCCTGAGGCCCATTCCGCAAGGGTTTCGCAAACAGCTGTTGCCTGTTCTTTTCCACTCCCTGATTGCAATGCAGGTGCACCAAGAAGTTGATCAGCACCGCAATTTGAAAGAATAACAGGAAGTCGGTCTACTGTCTCTTTACCTGTTAGTGATGGCAGTAATTTACTATCCCAATGTATCGTAGCGGCAGGCAATTCCTTATCCTTAAAGATTCGGAAGCTTTCTTTTCGCGGAGTTTCTCACGAGAATTGTTAATAGACCACCTATAGATCGCAAAAGTCTCCACATCTTGACCAAGGGCTTCAATTGTAGCTATAAGAATATGAACTGCATTCCTGTCACTGATCTTGCACTTATCCAAAGCAGCAGCAAGCTTAGGAGTTATTATTATTTCTCGTCCTCTTTTTTGTTTTGCTGATACAGACAAATGTTTTGAACATTGCCGAATTTCCTCTGAAGCACGCGCTTCTAAATCTTCTCCGCTACTTGAACTCGACGTCATCAGTATATCAGATTGAGCTAGAAATAGTATTAACAATATAAGTACGATTTAGTTCGATATACATAAATATTCATGTTAAATAGGTAGCTAGAGAAGATGAAGATATGTAAATACTTACTCAATTGAAGAACTTCATTATTGCTTCGTTCTTTTCTTTTCTCCTCTCGTAATTTTCGCTCAGAAACTCGAGTCTCTTTCGCACTTAGCTGATAATCAATTCCATACATAAACCCCGGGCGTCCTTTCATCCGCTGATTGTTTAAGAACTGCTTATCTTCTTCAATGGATATGATATTCAATGCATTGGCGTGTGCAATATCGAAGAGATCCTCGAGTTTTTCAACGAGATCTTTTTATTTTTTCTTATGATCCATCGTCCTTCTTGTAGCATGCTTTTGAAGTTGTCGCCACTGCTGATAGAGACCTTCTAACTTTGGTATACAGTTCTTTAGTTGTTGCGTCGGAATTCGGGCTTTCTCCCAGTATATCATCACTTCCCGCACAGCTAGTGAAGCACTGCCTCGTATTGTTAACTTACGCACCCGTAAATTGAAAAAAAAAACTTGTAACGTTTGTTTTACAGATGAAAGTTTGTTTCCAAAAATTTCATTTGAATAATACCCGAGCAGATACACTTTTTCTCGTAATAGAGGTCGCGATATTGTACTACCGAATGTCTTCACTTCAAATGTTGTACGCAACTAATGATTTTTTTAAAAAACTTTAATACAAAACTTTTTTAGCCATAAAAATTTTAATTACCGTTGTTATTTCAGAAACGAAATGCTCGCCTACTTTATTTGATACTAGTACTAGTTTTTGATATTGATATTATCCAAGACACGATAGGTAGTCAAAAAGCAAGGGTCGAACGACTTGGTAGATTCTGCATTGAATATATTTTTTTTAAACGCAATAATTTGAATTATCATTGTAATGTGATAAACTAAGTGCTCGGCTACTTTATTTACTACAAGTATTTATACTACGAATTTTCGGGTTTTTTGAAACTTTGAAGGCCCGGGGGCACACTTTCCACTTACCCGATTTACTTCAAACTTTTTTTCCACCATTTTTTTATGTAAAGGAACCAATCTGTCTTGCAAAATAACTGCCACCCTAATGTGCATATGTATGTCTAGGAACAAACAGTGATATACATACATTGATGGGTTGTCCTCATTTTGATGTAATTTATATTTAGGTGTTCGGTTGTTAGTAGCGACGTGTTTGGCCGATTTTGGGTGGTATTAAAGGCAAAACAGTTTTGAGGTAGGTTGTTCTACTAAACGTCAAGAGGTAAACGTAATTATGTTCGTATGTAGGTATATTTAGATAATCAATCGATTTTATAAAATAATCACTTTTGAATTTTTCAGCCACAGTGGATCTTTAAGAAATTTTGTATAGGTAATAAACGGCGAATGGTGGCCGCCGTAGCCGAATGGGTTGGTGCGAGATTACCATTCGGAATTCACAGGGAGAACGTTGGTTCGAATCTCGGTGAAACACCAAAATTAAGAAAAACATTTTTCTAATAGCGGTCACCCCTCGGCAGGCAATGGAAAACCTCCGAGTGTATTTCTGCCATGAAGAAGCTTCTCATAAAAATATCTGCCGTTCGAAGTCGGCTTGAAACTGTAGGTCCCTCCATTTGTGGAACAACATCAAGACGCACACCACAAATAGGAGGAGAGCTCGGCCAAACACCCAAAGAGGGTGTAGGTATGTGCCAATTATATATATATATATATAATAGGCGGCGAATAGGAGCAAAAAGTCGCGAAGTTATGAGTACCGGGTTTCTATACCTGCTAGACTTTAAGGCGTTTTCCTGAAATTTATTATTTTTGAAGTCCGTGCATACAATAACTTAAAATCTATTTTTGCCGAAAATCTCTTTTTTCACTTCTAAATACTACCAAATTGCAAACCGAGTGTGACCTCTGTGTGGTATTTGACTCTCAATTCGAAAGTTTTTATATAATCTTCTCGAAGCTGCATGCCATATTACTAGGCTTGAACGTGTTCAAAAAGTTCTTGTCCGTTATGCTTTGCGTTCTTTGCATTTGACTGATCCTTTTTAACACACTTTTATTAGGTCGGGTTATATGAATAGAATTATAACAAAAATTAAGATACAAATAGAATAATTCAAATTAGAGTTAAAAGCGTGGGATGCATTTTGCTTCACTTTCATAACCTTCTGTACATAGGTAGTTGCCAATAGCATGATTGTAATATTTACTATATCAAGCATCCCACGCTTTTAACTCTAATTTGAATTATTCTATTTGTATCTTAATTTTTGTTATAATTCTGTTCTGAGGTAGTTGACTATGACTGATCGTTCGATTTGCTATTACTTCATTATAGGTCTCTTTGTCATTAAAATTTATTTTATACTTTTTAGTTCGATTGGCAATAAAAGCGTGTTTTTTACAATCGTTTTTTTAAACTATTTTTTATTAATCCTAGTTGGTGCTTGCTCATGAATCTAAAAACACTAGATATTATAAAGACCATTCCCTCCCTCACTTTCGTTTTCGGTTTGATAAGTGGGGCGATAGACTCCCATATCGCTGCTCGAGAAAACTAATTTCAATATTCCTAAGCGAAGCTTACGAAATCGTGATATTTTCTGGTAGGGGATGATTAAAACTATTTTTAACTAATATGTTTCACATAAATGTATGCAATGTGATAAGTAACTTTTTGCAAGCCTTCTTCAACTTATTGGTGAATTAAAATTTAGTCTTTTCTTTTGTGATGATACTGACTCATAATATGCAGTCAGATAAAAGTAAGTCAAAAAATATTGAAGCCGGAAAAGTAGGGCACACCCTATTATTACCGGTACATAATTTTCATTTTTGAAACCGTTGCTCAGATATTAATAGGTGCTTTGGCACCCATTTAAAACGAAATGAAGAAAATAATAATGGATCTACTGGAAACAAACGGAAGTCATGCGTCGAGCCAATTGGCGTTACTAATATTGTGCAGCATTAGCATTCGTTACGGGACTAATGAGAAGGAAATGTTTCATGGGATGGGCTACTCTGCAAGGCAATGTCCAGGAAGTAGGTTGGGAGAAAAGCAATCGACGCTGTATAGTGCGGTTTTGCGCAGGTAAGTTCATGCGAGTATAAACAAACTACAGAAACATATGCACACACGTGGCTTTGCAGAGTAGTCCGTTAGCGCAATTAACAGCTAAGAAAACCACAGTAAGTTTTTACTCTATGCCATAACTTGCCAGTCGGATGCTTCTTTAGTACAGCAGGATTTAAACCACCTTGTCGTTTGGAGTGTCAAAAATAAGCTTCCACTTAATACAAAGAAATGTTTTCATGTCACCTTTTCAAAAACTTTTAATGTTATTCCTTCCTCTTATACTTTATCAAATGTGGTGCTTTCTAAAGTTAAAGAGTTTTCTCTTCAAGGCGTGACATTTGACTTTGGTTTTATATTCGTCAGTCATGTTGGTCAGATATTGCTAATTTGGCATTTCAGAGGCGCTATGCGAGAAATTTTAAAGACCTCTATACTAGAATTTTTATTTTTATTTTTTACACAAATCATATCAAGTCCTATCTGTTACTTATTTCTCATAGAAGAAAAAAGAAACATTTGAATGTCTGTTTTACTTACTTCTTATTTATTTTTCAAAAATATTAAGACTTATTAATAGGTGATCTACTTACAGTGCCAAGCATTGACTGCTATGGCCGAATAGTTCAACGACAAAATACATAAAAAAGCAGACTTATGCGCTGTTACAAAAAAATGTGTGTACTTAGAGCGATTGCTGCGATTGAAGAACTCGATTGACCCAGCTTCGATAGCCGGGACATGTTTCAAGTGATAAAAAAAGTATTTTCTGATAGCCGTTAACCATCATCAGGCCATGGTAAACCTGTGACGGTATTTCTGCTAAGAAAAAGCTTCTCTCCCCAAATTGAGGGCGAAGTTAGGCGTATGTATGTATGTATGGGCACTAGGTCCGGTAAATTCTCAGTTCTTAAATAATATTAGGTGCGCAACTAAGCTCAATAGATGCCGCCAGCAGTGTGTGTTAGTCGATTCTAACATAACCTAAACGTCATAAACCAAGCTTAGACATATGGTAAACAAACGGCTTCGACGCATTAGTGATATTGTCTGATTTTGTGCCAAATAATCGTCATTTGCGGGAAGTGTTGATTTTCCTCTTTCATTCGAAAAAACGGCGGCTGAAGCGCATCGAGAGCTACAAAAAATTTATGGAGTTGCTGCTTTAAATGAAACAACGTGACGAGATTGGTTCCGTCGCTTCAAAGACGGTGATTTTAATGTTGACGACCGTCCGCGTGAAGGAAGGCCAAAAACCTTCGAAGACGCTGAATTGGAGGCATTGCTCAATGAGGATCCATGTCAAACGCAAGAAGAGCTTACTTCAGTATTAGGAGTTACCCGCCAATCCATTTCCAAGCGATTGCATGCTTTGGGACTGATTCAAAACCAAGGGATGTTGAACGACGTTTTTCGCCTGTGAACAACTGCTCCAGCGGCAAAAAAAAGAAGGGGTTTCTTCATCGAATCGTGACGGGTGATGAAAAATGGATTCATTACAACAATCCAAAGAAAAGAAAGTCATGGGGAGTGCCCGGTCATTCTTCTCCGTCATCGCCTCGGCCGAATATTCATGCTGCGAAGGTTATGCTATGTAATTGGTGGGACCGAGTTGGTGTTTTTTATAATGAACTGTTAAAATCAAGCGAAACCATCACTGGGAATCGGTATCGACTTCAATTGATGCGATTGAGCCGAGCACTGCACGAGAAGCGGCCGCAATACGCGGAGAGGCATGAAAGTGATTCTACAGCATGATAATGCTCGGCCTCACGTTGCCAAACCCGTTAAAACCTACCTGGAAACACTGAACTGGGAAATCCTACCCCACCCGCCATATTCTCCAGATATTGCACCGTTCGATTATCACCTGTTCCGATCGATGGCACATGGTCTAGCTGACCAGCAGTTCCGTTCATATGAACACATAAAAAATGGCTTTATCCGTGGATAGCCTCAAAAGATGAACAGTTTTACCGCGACGGTATACGAGATCTACCAGAAAGATGGAAAAAGTAGTAGCCAGCGATGGGCAATACTTTCAATTTTCACTTGTAACCATTTTTTCGGAATAAAGTTGTATTTTCATCAAAACAACAGCGAGAATTTAATTGTGCACCTAATATAACCGACATTGTTTCGACGATTGAAGTATGTACTGACAGTATTTAACAAAAATGGCCTTATTTTCAATTTTAGTTATTAATCTGTAATCAAATTTTTTTCTTTTATATTTTGTTTTTGGAAAATGTATGTATGTAGGTGGTTTTTGGGTATGAGAAATAAAGCACGTAGTTGTGTGCATATAAATGTATATGTGTAGATATGTATATATGTAAGTACAAAGATAGTAGGACACCACTAATATAAAATGTTGCTCATACGCCCGGCGGCACACACCGAAGCAGACCAAATAAAATTTTTAAAATTTTAAATGGCCAAAATACAATACCAAGTCGTGCGTGTCAGTTCAATACTGCATATGAATCTATTTGTATGTATAAAATCTATGTATGCATATATGTATGTATGTATGTATGCAAAGTTTAAGAAAATAGTAGAAATGACTCGTTTTAAAAAACTATACAACATTTACCGCCTACACAATTCAATGACGGTTTAAGACTTGTTTCTGTGTCATCGAAGATTACGTTTCACTATGAATCAGGTTTCTAAATGCCTATACATACGTGTACACACCTACAGACATGTCTACATTCGCTTGTTCTTGGCTAAATATGGATTTGCGCTAATTTTAAAGCACACGAAAATATTATATATAGAATTCAATGAAAAACTCGTATTTATACAAAATTGAAAAGATGTCAGACAAAATCATTAAAGTGAGTGGGATTCGCCAGAAGTGACAGTTGAAGAAAGTTTTATTCTAGAATTGTTGTAGAGATTACGTACACATTTATGTGGAAATATGTTTGTGTACAAAAAATAAAAGTATACAAATATACAAATTTACATATGCTAATATGCAAATCAGAGAGAAAGCTGTTGAACGTTGCGAATCAAATACATATTCGAAATTTGAAAATAGTCGAGACAAGGCTTCGCGTTTCAGTTGGCTACCAAACTCAATATATTAGGTAGTTTGGTAGGTAGAAGTGGCAGTCGGTCTTTAAACTAACTCACTTAGACCGATGCCGAGCCAATGTGATGCCACAGCAGCAGTTTACTTCCCGTTAAACCATTTTATTTTAAGCACAAACCCATTGATCTGGCTGACACTTAAATGCCTAAGGTCATCAGTATCATTCAAAAACGAAAAGCGAAAGTACAGAGCAGATGTCTGACAGACTCTCCTCCTCGTCATTCTTGCTGCTTTTGCAATACATGCCAGACTATCAACCCATCTCGTGTTAGCTGAGGTAGCAAAGCTACTTCTACTACGCAGTTTGTAGGTTGAGAGGTGTATACCTACAATCTCCATACTAAGAGGGAGGCGAGTGGTTGTGTCCTCTCTCACTAATTTGTCTGGCTTACAATCCCGTGGTATGTCACTTTGCCCAGACAATATTCCGCATATTCACAATATTCCGCCATCTCCTTAAGAGACGTCCGGCATTTGCGAGCAGTGATAGAATTAGTGACAACTGCACCAAGAGATTTAATCGCCACTGAAGTCTGAGAATAAATTTAGACTTCTCCAAATGTATGAAATGCGTTACAGTGATTAGGATGACGAGCCGAAACATTTGCTTTTGGCCAAAGCCAACTGGGCCATGTAAAATTTGCTTTTTGAATCGGCTATAAAAAAAAACTAATCAATATTTTTTCAAACTTTTTTTTTTATTTTGAAGATTGAACATTGCCATTAATGAATGAAAAATAATATCGGTCAAATGACTGCCACGACTGGCTTTACAGTAGACCATTCGATCAACCCAATTTTTAAGCACATTTTCGATTGTTTGGGCTCCAATTTCATAAATGGCAACATCGATTTCGTGTTTTAAAGCATCAATCGTCTCTGGATGGTTCGCATAGCATTTGCCCTTAACGGCTCCCCACAAAAAATAGTCCAACGGGCTTAAATCACAGCTCCGAGGCGGCCAATTGATATCGGAATTTCGGCTGATTATTCGGTTTTCAAAAACGGTAGCCAAAAGTTCGAGTGTAACTTTGGCAGTGTGACAAGTTGCACCGTCCGGTTGAAACCAAATTTCGTCCATGTCATCCTCTTCAATTTGTGGAAATAACTCGTTGAGCATGTCACAGTAACGCTCACCATTTACTGTAACCGCGGCTCCTCGTTCATTTTCGAAAAAAAATGGCCCGATGATACCGCCAGACCTAAAACCGCACCAAACAGTGACTCGTTGTGGATGCATTTGCTTCTCTACAGTAACGTGTGGATTTTCTCAGTCCCAAATCCGACAGTTTTGGTTATTGACGTAGCCACCGATGTGAAAGTCAGAAAAGAAGAAGAAGACTCACCACTTTGGTAATAGGTTTTCAATATTTCCCAATTTTGTTCAAGCGTATAGCGTCCCATTTCGTAAATGTCAAACCTTTAAGTAAATTATGAACACATTTGACATGTCATTTGAGTTACCATTCTCGAAAAAATAGGTGGTTCAAAAAGCAAACGCTATATGTCCCACCCTGTACTAAGCCTATAACAAATCGGTTTCAGCATTAGTGGGCAAATGTTTTAGCATGACTTCATATTAGCTCATGCAAATTACAAGAATAATAGGATTTTAATTTGTCAATTTAATTTCCATCTGTGAGATGCGGTTATTACCTCATGCCACCTATTCTAAGCGAAATCAAAAGAGTCAAAAAAAAAAAAATATATAATATACAATATATAAAAAAATTAAAAGAACAAAAGAGCAAAAGACCAAACAGCAATCAAAGTAGAATGCGAAATATCATGCAAATATAAAAGTAATAAATACAAATGACGTCAATTCTAAAATAACATGATTTTGACAAATTTGCCGCATGGTAGCATACATGCACATACACATACATGTATGTATTTGTATACAACTGATTTTATTTTAAATTTTTCGCAACAGTAACGAAAAGTTTGTGTGTTTATAATTGGCCGAATATCAGTATTACAGGTAATTTCGACAACAGCATATAATTATAGTATTTTTAGATTGTAATTCATGCTTATTTTAATACGAGGTTATCTTCCAGTAGTAACTGTGGAACGCCTTCTGGCGTACCTATTGAAGGCGATTGATGTGCGAAAAATTAAATCTTTATTGTGGTTGAAATAGAGAGATACATCTTTTGGCCAAACTCAGTTCAAAGTTTCAGGAGAAAGTTGATGAAAGTGGACCGAAAACATTGATTTGCTATTACAAGTTTTGGATAAGAAAAATAAGCAGACATTATGGGAAAGCAGACTTACAGGTTAACTTATATAGAAATAATTAGATCATAATAACGGTAACAGTTATTTAAATGATAATATTGATAATTATCAAATAATGTGAATTTTGAACGTCAGATGTGACCTTAGCACATCTTCGTGTTCACGAATTAGAAGGCATGCTCTGATGTTTTGAAATGCAAAAAGTTTAATTGTAAACGGAAACTGCTAAAGATAAAAACAAAAAAAGTAATATATATATGCATATGGTCGTAAATTCTTCATTATTACTATTTTATTATAATCTTTGTAAGACTCTAATCAAAAGAAAATAAAGAGTATATCTAATTCTATCTATCTATGGTTAAAAATACCCACCTCAAAGAGTTCAAGTTTGAAGCTACAAGGAGCCACAAACAATTTTACAAATGATCAAGTTTTCGTGTTCATGCATCCAAATAACTTGTAAGTAGGGGAAAGTGGGAGAGCAAAATAACATTTCATCTTAAGGGGAAATAGCAAGTGTTTTTACTGGATACATTTTTACTTGTAAGAATTTGCAAGTGAGAAAAACAGCTGATTGCAAAGTAAAAATAAACACGAGTTAAAATTTACGAATTGAGTCAAAGTTCTAAATAAAAATGGTGATTATAAGGAAAACGTAAGTAAATATATTTTACATAAAATTTATAAAGTTTATTTGTATTCATAGACTAAATAGGAATCGGCCAATGATATAGAAATATGTACTTTTTAACCACAGCCCCGAGTCACCGTTGCTGCAGTTTCCGTAATACAAATCGAAAAAATTTAAGGCATATTTTGTGCTTTATGCTAGTACTTCTTGGTTATTAACTGATTTGGCAATATATTCATATAGACGGGAGCAATGAAAGTATGAAGAAAGCCTTGATTGCCACAACACACAATTGCTAATGGAATGTTCTGCATCTGACATCGTTGATGAAATGCAACAAATTATTGTGGACGAAATAAAATCATGCGATGCTAAGCTTGTTATTTTGCATTTTATTTGCTTTATATTTTTTTAAATTTAATACGAGGTGGCTCAACTAAAATTTTTTTACTTTTTGTGATTTTTTCCCACCAACAATTTAAACAGCTGCTCATAAAACTTGCAAATTTGCAAATATTGCACAAAAACTAGAAAGCGTTCAAGAACATTTTTTGATATTTTTCTCTTTGAGAGCAAATTCTCGATATTTAAGTTACTGACAAGTTACTGGATAGTTTTTACATGAACTGACCTATTATTTTAGTTTCTGTTATTTACTAATACCAAACTTGAGTATGCACCGTCCATTTGACCTCCGTTTTATAGGTGCCATGCTGCTAGAAAGTATTTTTACATTTCGCGTGGGGTAAATTTACGCTTCTCGGATCCTATCCCTACCCATGAAGCGCAATGCTTGTTGATGAGCCTAAAATCCTTGCAATACATGACAATAATCTTTTCTTTTATTTTTTATTTTCGACTTGATCAGTGATGCTGCTGACTGTCTCTTGCTTCTAGAGAGGATTTTCTTTAATATTCCGACCGGAGCTCTTCGTAGTTTCGAAATCTCTTTATGCTCGAAATGTTACTATTACTAGGGCTCTTATTGAGTTTAATGAAATCTCTAAATTCATTGATATTGATTTTTCATGCTCAAAAGATCGCCTATTGAATTTTTTGAATATTTATTATAAATAGTTTATCTGTATTTTTTTGAATACCTATTTTTTAATGCCGACGTAGCCGAATGGGTTCGAATCCCGGTGAAACACCAAAATTAAAGAAAACATTTTTCTAATAGCGGTCGCTCCTCGGCAGGCATTGGTAAACCTCCGAGTGTATTTCTGTCATGAAAAGGCTCCTCATAAAAATATAATATCTGCCGTTCGGAGTCGGCTTAAAACTGTAGGTCCCTCTATTTGTGGAATAACATCAAGACGCACACCATAAACAGAAGGAGGAGCTCGGCCAAACACCCAAAAAGGGTGTACGCGCCAATTATATATATATATATTTTATTTAATGCCTAAAAATATGTCTACTTATCCTATATGAACTTATTATATTCGTTGGTCTAATAAATAACTACGCTTTCAAAGGATTTAGAGAAAATATTTCGTCACTAATTTTTTAGTGGTAGTTAAAATGAGTGTTTTAATCACTAAGTATTCAGTTGCTCAGTGATTTAACTATCCGATTATTGCATTAATTATTTAGGCTATGCCCAACCCTGTTGTTATGTTGCCAAATAATATTATTTGAGATAACTCCAAGCTGGGCTAACTTCTAATCTGGTGGATTCTGTTTGCTATAACAATCGAACGCTGACTATACGATACGTTAATCGGAAGATTTGCTAGCAATTCATAAGTGTTGTCTGCGCTCAGAGGTTGACCATGGAGAGTTTGACGATTATCACCCCAGAACCGGCAGCGCATCTTTTAGTTATGACCAGGAGCATTGTGTCGAACCAAAAACGGACAATGTTTAACAGAAGGAATATTGTTTCCGAATGTTTGGTAAATTCTTTGCTAGTGCGGGTACTTCTGTAACTGCTTTCATACTCATACATATACGAGTATGTATGTATGTGTATACGTATAGATTTGTACCTAAAATTTTCACGCAAATCTCACGGAAGCAAATGCTGCAAAGTGTCGTTGACGTTTTGCCCCAGCAATTGGTTGCTTGCCAATTGGACTAGGTCTCGCAAACGGTAGCACATAAATAGATGCGGTTACTTAAATACGCATGTACACATGCATATGTGCATGCATACATATATACGTACGCACAAAACACTACAAATGTGGAGTTAAAAGTTTAATTGAATTTTTGTTGATCAACTGATTGCGTTGGAGGTGCGGAAATTGCATTTTACACACACGCATGCATAGTCGCATACAAACGTATATATACTTACAAATATATCTACATATATGTAGAGCTTCCTACTTATTAGGAAATACAAACACTTTTTGTTTGTCTCAATTAAAAAGGTTTAATTCCAATCAAACTCTTAGCCGCCCATTCCAATTCGTGCGCAAGATTGGCATCTTTCTTGTGGTAACGTGAGCTCATAAGCGGGAAATGGTAAATGAGATTAGCTGTGAAATCTATAGACCGGTTTCTTATGCTGATGTCATACATTTGTTTTGTTTTCATTACATACACGCAAATAATTGTATGCATGTATGTATGTACATCGGATGTGGCTGAAGCTGCTGCTATCGTTTAAAATTACATACATACATACAATACATATATACATATACAGTAGGTTCTGTTTTTATGCGGTAGATACGTTCCGCAAGAAACAGCATAAAAAAAGCTACTAGTTCTATAGTAAAACTATAGATACGTTTCAAAAGTGCTAAAACCGCATAAATCTGAAATAATGTAATAAAATCGCATAGAAAAGGGCACTAGTCCCATATTATAACTATAGATACGTTCCATAGACCGCATGAATCTGAAATAATTAAATAAAATCGCATAAACAAAATATTGTATTTTTGAAAATTATATCTTTATTTAAGAAACGTCAGAATCGAAAAATAAATTTAAGTCAGAAATAGAATCAGACAATACCCACATGTTGCGAGTTCGTTTAGGATTTGGCGTAAAATCACTTTCGTCACTTGAGGAAATGTACACGTCTGATCTAGATAGTTATGCAGGCGGTTCCATACTTGTAGGATTAGCATTTCCGATGTAATCTGTGATGAGTTTTTGCTTAGCTGGTTTAGAATCTTGTTTATATGTACAATCCCCGATAGGTCGACATGCATTTTGTAATTTAAAAAAAAACCGCACTATTTCAAAACCGCATAAAAACAGAACCTACTGTATATACAAGTATATACATACATGTGTGTACATTTACATATAACAGCGCCCCAATGAAGTGCTACAGAATGCATGCAAATAGTTATATTTATACACACACACATGCATACGCACGTACATGCATACGCATATGCATTTATTAAACATTAGAAAACCACATCAAGAACAAAAATTTCGCATATTAACTATCACATACGAATACATTTACACAAATGTGTATATATTATTTGAAATTAATTTATTAAACTTTAACTTACAAAAACTTGGGTTCGGCTATCACCGATAACCAAAACCATAAGTAAATAAAGGGGCTAAGGCAGACGTGCCTAACCGGCCAGAGTTTAACAAAGATTTTCAGGACTAACTACACAATTTTTTTGTTTATGTTAATGTAAATATTTTATTGTTATGAAGCCTTTCTATAAGTCATATTAATAATTTTTTATTTTAAAATATGCTGCCCGCCATAAATGGCAAGAGCTGTGTCATTATTTGTAGGACAGATTGTCACAACATCAATAAATCTCCCAAAAAGTTAATTATTTTAATGAGAGATTTACATATTTGGACATTTCCGTCGCCATTCAATTAGCATTCAGAGAGACTCATACCTTAAAGAGTGAAAAACGCTTTATATTCTGGATGTGCAAATTTAAACTATTACAAAAACAACACGGCAAAAATGCAGCGCGATCGATAGATGAATGAATGCAACCGGCTGATATCGCCCATCCCACCTCATTTCGCACAGCAGTCAGTCAATGAACCGCAAACGCAGTGCAACAACAAACAAACCACGTTAACACACAAACATAGAATTAGCAAGATATTTAGTTGCACACGAAATGCATTGCACCATCCAGCGAAATAACCACCCACCGTCAGCGTCTCAAGGACTGCCTGAAACATAGTGCCGCCCACTTTTCCGTTACAGCGCATTTTCCATTTAATTGTTAGTAATATGAATTGTTAGTGCATGCAACGTATGTATGTATGTACCTTCGTTGCTTCTCCGCAGAAACCCCGTTTGCCGTTGATTAGTAGAGTTACTTAAAACCGTTCGTTGTCCTTGCACTTCAGCGCCTGGCTAAATATTTTCCAAATTATTAAATTGGCAAGCCTCGCATAGAATTTTTTATGTTCCGCAGAATTCGTTTATAAAATGCTTTTCTGCGCGCACTTAGAAGAACTCAGATTTTCACGTTGGTGCCAGAAAAGGATTCACTATTCGAAGGGAGTGGGAGTCGTTTATTTGTTTGTAAATATGAGTAGGTGAGTATGTGTTGGTATTTACAAAACAACAAACTTTGTCGCTTGTACGGGTTCCCTTGAACCAATTATTTATTGAGGTAAAATAGGTTCTAGATTATTTAGTTATGTACGCACAGTCGTTTATAATTTAATTATTTATTTTTATTTTGTTCTTTTCAGCGCCTGGAAGATTGTTATAATTGATTGGGAATTGAGGCGAAGTTGAAGTGGAACACGGTTTTCGGCAAACTTTTCGATTAGGCGGTTGAGCTACAACTGACACGTTTAATGCTAGCGTTTCTGGCTTTCGTCTAACTTCCGAGCAAGCTTATGCTAGTGAGCAGTGAGTGTAGTTGTTTCGGTTGCCAGAGCTTGCAGAAAAGCTCTGCGATAAATTGACAAGGTGCTGTGTCAAATCTAAATTGTGATGTTATTTACGACTTGCTTCTACCTGCATTAACGTATGTTTGTATTGGTGCGTGCGTGTTTTCAAATGAACCTGAACCGTAAAGTAATGACTATTTATATTCATAAAAATGTAATGCTTACCACTCATAAAAGTAATAATATTACGAATAATAACAACAAACATAATGGTGTTGTTAGTATTAATCTTCTGTGAGGCGCAGTGTCTTTTGCAACAATAATAGGCGCGGGGCATCAGATTGATATTAATAAAGATACATTTTTTTTGAGAAAAAGTAGTACCTAGTAATTAAGAAAAATATTATTCTATAAATAAAGTAAAGCAATATTCAAAACTATTTAAATGCCAAAGAACTACTGATCCATCAATACAGTTCTCAGATCGAGCTACCTCAATTTCGCGCCTCTTAGAAGAGGACTTGAAGAATTTAATCGGCCTAGGTCTCTGTGTAAGTCACTTATTGTGTCGAATTATTTATCAAATAAACTATCTGTTTAATTTAGTTGTTAAGCTATTATTAAGTAATCCCGCAGATCTGGTCAGTCAGGTTGTTACCAATGACTTAAATAAAGAAATAAATAAATACAAAAAACTCGTCGCTTGTATCAACCAAGTCAGCTGCACCCAATGGATTATTATTATATTATCACCCACGCCACTAGTTCTCTATTTTTTCTGTATATTTCCTGTGTATATTTGCATTACTTGGGGCGCTAATTTCAATAAAGAAGTTGGTTTTATTGGTTTTGTTAATAAGTGTTATATCTGGTCTATTGTAAATTTGGTTTTACCTGTATGTATTGCCATGTCCCAGCATAGTGTATATATTTCATTTTCCATTATATTGCATTATTATTAATATATTATTATTATTATAGTGGACGATACAAACTCTTAATTTCGGAAATCTAAATTGTTCAGAAAGTTTAAGTAATTTTGCCTTGCATACAACTTCTTAAATCCTTTCTTTTGTTTCCATAAAATGTTGTTGTCACCTCTGGTGAGGCAATAAGTAATTTGATTAATAAAAACCAAAATTAGAAGAAAGAGGAATATTGAAGCGATAAAGAGGGCTAATAAAATAAATAAAACATTAATAAATTACCTTACCATTACCTAAAAAGTAAAGTCTATGGAATAACCTCGACCAGCAATAAAAGAAAATATCGTTCGCGTGGTTAATGGCATCCCGAGATTAATGGCAGAATAAAGAGGTACGCCTCGAATGGAGGCGTACGGACTCATATTTGTTTTACGTAAAAAAATTGATGATTGTATCCATTATCTTTCAAACTTTTCTGAAACAAATGCCAATGTTGGTAAGAGTGTGCAATGGAAACCCCGCTATTATAGACAAATACGTCACGGGATGGTACACCGGTACACTGGATGATACACTCTTTTATCACTTGTAGAAACACATAAATAGCACTTTGATTAAAAAGTTCGCGGAATATATTCAGAAATTTCAAAATACAAAAGTTTATTCCTCAAAAATGACATATATTATCGCCCTCAAAGCACTCCCTAACAACAGCAACACACTTATGTCAGCGTTTGGTCCAGCTCTCGAAACATTTCTGGAACTTCTGGAAATCTTTTTTCGGTATAGCTACCAGAGCCGTTTTCGATTTGCCTATTACTTCCTTTCGGCTGTTAAAAGAAGTTCCGCGTTCCTCGCATTGATTTTTTGACTCGATCAAACAAAAAAAATCGCAGGGAGCATTAGATCATATTCGTTTCGTTCTTGGTAAAAAATGCATGGTTTTTTTAGTCATTGTGCGATGGCGCCAAATGCACGAGTTGTTTTCTCACAAATCCTTCCTCTTTGGCGTCATTGCTTCACGTAAACGTATCATGACGCCAAAACAATAGTCCTGTCTGACCTTCGGGCAAAAACTTCTGATGTACAATATCGTTGTAGTCCATGAAAACCGTGAGCATCTCTTTCTTTTCTGACTGAAAACGACGTGAGTTTTTTGGCCTTAGTTCATTCGGAGCTTTCCGTTCACTCTCCTGATGTCTAGATTGCGTGTCATACTCATAAACCTACGAATGTTGGGTCGGTTTCAGCGTTGGAAATCAAGTCTTTGGCGATATCAACGCGGTTCCTTTTTCTGCATGAAATCCAGGTACTTTGGGACCGATTTTGCAAACCCAAATAATTAATTACAATGTCCTGAACGGATGCATAAGCAATGTTCACGATCTGTGCCACCTCTCTGATGGTTAGTTTGCGGTTATTGATCAACTTTTCTATGTCGACGGCCAGCCATTATGCAGGCCGTACATCATTCTCGAGGAACTCTCGATCTCTTCTGAAACGTTCATGCCGCTCGTAAACTGTTTGATTCTTTAGAGTATCATTACCGAAACAGTTCCCCAACATTTCTAAGGGTTTCGCACCATTTTATTCATTTTTAACGCAAAATTTTCAACTTTTAAATTTAAAAAGAAATTTAAGTAAATAAATTTTTAAACAAAATTTACAAACTCTTTGTTGCAAATTGGAATCTATTTTTGAAACTGTAAAAATCGAAAACATGTGCCGATGTAGATTCATTCAAGACGGCGTAACTTTTACAAATGGTAAGCAATGGCGATAATTTTGTGGGTAGAAATGTTAATGCCAGATGTGGACTTAGAGCGTCCATTAGTGGTTTTTCCGGGAACTTTTTGATCAAGGTGGTAATACGCATATTGTTTTTATAAATATTGCCCGAGGGATGCCCGATTTACAACTACGCATGGATCCACGAATAGGCTGTTTTAAATCAAATGCGATTTTTTTCCCGAGTAGTTTATTTTGTTTAAAAAAAATGAAAAATTCGCACACTCATACACAGTCAATTTAAAAGAATTTGTCTCAACCAGTTTCTGAATTATATTCCTATCTGCGTAATTTTAGTAATTCAATTAAGAAAGCTTTCAATCGAGCATTTATTCCCATACGTACATATTTACTTATTGTGGTGCCTGCATACACCTGAACGATTGTTGCGTGTCTTAATTGAAGTGACAATTGTAATTGAATAGGAAGAATTATATATACATACATACATACCTACATATGATCCATAAAAGGAAAATTTTAGTTAAAGTTTCGAACGTTCGCCAAAATTCGATCTAGACGAAGTATGGTTTTGCTCAAAATCAAGGAAAGAAAACGCTTTAAAAGGCTTATTAATTGTCACAAACGCGCTGTTTTACTTTTTTTTTGGTTTTTAACCCTCCAACTCCCAAAAAAATTTAAGGAATTCAGTATTTAACGAAGTCCACAAATAATAATATATATTAATCCAAAGTGATTTCATGCAATAAAAAAGAGCTCGCAAAAAGATTATGAAGCTATGATATTTAGAAGTACAAAAATAAAGTGAAAAATTTTAGACTCAAAATGATGAAAAAGTTCCCGGAACAACCGTCTGGTGACATTCTAAATCAACTGACTTAAGTTCTATTAATTTGTTTCTTTGTTAGGTAGCCACATTTGCGATGAATATTTCTAACAAAGTGGAGAGCTCCAAATGAATCAAGACCAAAGAAACCACCGTCGTTTTCAGCCAAAAAAACAAAGCGAAACTCACGGCTTTTATGGATTACAACGGTATTGTACATCACGAAGGTGTCTGCCAGAAGGTCAGACAGTTAATATGGACTATTATTTGGGCGTCATAAGACGTTTACCTAAAGCAATTCGCCGAAAAACCAAAAAAGAAAGGATTTGTGGGGAAAAAACTCGTGGATTTTGGACCATAATAACGCACCGCCACACTGTCTCATCATAATCCGTGAATTTTTACTCATTACGATACGAATACTACCCGACGGCCATCGAATTCAACAGATATGGCTTCCTGTGATTTTTTTCTGTTTGATCGAGTCAAAAAATTAGTACGAGGAACGTGGAACTTGTTTTAACAGCCGAAAGGAAGTAATAGGCAAATCGAAAACGGCTCTGGTGGCTATACCGAAAAAAGATTTCCAGAAGTTCCAGAAATGTTTCGGGAGCTGAATCAAAAGCTGGCATAAGTGCATTGCAGTTGATGGAGAGTACTTTGAAGGCGATAATATCACTTTTGAAAACTTGTATTCTGAGTTTTCTGAACATATTCTGGGAACTTTTTAATGAAGTTGATAAGCACATATTCTTTCTATCGATGGGCGAAATCTATGGAGATACTTCAATTACTACTAGTTTCATTTAATGCTTTAATAAAAAGTGCTCACGATCCGATTAACCATAAAATCTTGTTTTTCCAGCAGTGGTTGCCCAACAGTGCTTCGAAGTATAATTTATTCCTATTCCAAGTTTATCATTCCATTCGTTGGCAGTTTCATGCTTAATTTGGTTTTTGTAAATTCATCTAAAGCGCACTAACCGCCATACCGCGAATACCCCTAACCTAAATTTGTAGGTAGATATGTCAGTAAGCGTTTCAGATACAGTTGGTGTTGGCGGCTATGGTTCACCCAGACAACCTTAGCCCACACAATGTTCGCTTAAAATAGAGCTTCCCTGCCGGTGTGTGCTGCGTTATGGAAAAGAAAATACTTACAAACATACATACATACTTGTCATGAAGTGATTACGAGTACTCGCGATCAATTCCAAGCCCACATACAAGCCAATTACGTACCCACTCAAATGTAAGTAGAATAGAAATTCTAATTAAACCAAATTTATTAAAAATTGGTTGACATTTGTTTTGGTACTTGAATTCTGAAAAGTTGAAAAAAATTAACATTTGCGAACCATATTACACCACAATTGGATTTTTTTAAGAGTTTCGGATTCTATTTACTAATAAAAATAAATTGTTGTTCAGCCGAAGGTCTCCTCCTCGCCAGAGCTGCGAGTCGTATTGTTTTTAATTTATTACAATATAAAGGGTGGTTAAATTACAAGGACCGATGTTGAACCAAACTGAAACGTCAAGTTTTTTTCTGCATTTCATTCGACATTTTTCAATTTCAGACTAACTCAATTTGAACCATGGAAAGATACATAATCGAGCAACGCGTTAAAGTTATTCAGGATTATTATGAAAACGGGCGTTAAAATCAAAATGCATATCTCGCACTTCATCTTCAGTGATGAGGCACATTTTCACCTCAATGGATTCGTCAATAAGCAGAATTGTCGCATTTGGGCGAATGATAATCCAAGAGTGATTGCCGAAAAACCAATGCACCCACAGAGAGTGACAGTTTGTTGCGGTTTATGAGCCGGCGGCATCATTGAGCCGTATTTTTTCCAAAATGAGGCCGGTCAGGCAGTTACTGTGAATAGTGTTCGCTATCGTGAGATGATAGCGAACTTTTTATGGCTCGAATTGGAAGATATGTGGTTTCAACAGGACGGTGCCACTTGTTACACAGCTAACGAAACAATGGCTCTTTTGCGCGAAAAATTTGATGGCCGAATAATCTCACGTCGCGGCGATGTCAATTGGCCGCCAAGATTATGTGATTTGACACCGTTGGACTTCTTTCTTTGCGGTTATTTGAAAGAAAAGGTGTACGTCGATAAGCCAGCAACAATTCAAGAGCTAAAGGATAAGATAATTCGGTACATTAACGGCATAGAACCTCAATTATGCCTCAGCGTCATCGAAAATTTGGACCATCGGATGGAGGTGTGCCGCCGAGGCCACGGCGGCCATTTGCCCGATATTTTGTTCCATACGTAATTGAGCCATACCAGGATTATCATAATAAAGAGAAATCACAATAATTTCCTAAAAAAATTGTATTTTATTCAAAATCAACACCGGTTCTTGAAACTTAACCACCCTTTATAAATAAATATAAAAAAATATTATATAGGGTATACATTTTGGACTAATTATGGATTTCCTTTAAATCAAAAGCTTAATTTTCAGATTCTCACAAATCCAGCAGTTTGAATCGCAAGGGTCGCATTTTTAACGAACCGGCGTTAAATAATTTACATATAAAAAAAATCGTACATTCGTTACAAGAACTTTTGAGCAGAAGAAGTATTGCATGGCCGCATTTCTCGACATATCTCAAGCTTCGACCGCGCTTGGCATGACGGCTTACTCTGCAAAATAAAACTCACTCTACCCATTAATTATGAAAGGACTTGATAAAATAGCTCAATGGTGTTGAAAGACTCGCACATTAGAGCCAACGAGTCAAAATATGTTTAAGTTATTTTTACGCTCAAACGAAACCCTTGCCCACCCGTTAAACTTAATAATGAAATAATTCCCCAAAATAATGTTGCAAAATATCTCGGCAGCGAGCGTACATGGAACACGTATATTTTCACCAAACTCAAAGCCCTTTTTAGCTTTATTAAAACCAATATGAACCAAAAGGCTTTAATCACAGAAATAACTCTCCATCCCATCTCCTTTAACAGGCTGAAGAGGAGGTCAACATTGGACTTATTAAGCTAATAAGCAAACATTTTAGGAATGGTTGCACCACTGCGTGCTATCCATACAAGTCTCATAACATGTCTTAGCTCTAAGTACAAATATTGCTGAATGTTAGAAAACAGATTGCAGTAAATAAATGGATTCAACAAAAAAAAATGTTTATAAGGAAAAGAAAATACGGAACACCGCCAGAGAGAAAAATTATCAAAAAGCAACAAGAATTTTGAATATTTAGTACTTGCACTTTATTAAACTAAAATTTAAACCTGCGTACCCATTTTTTATTCTGAGTTTGAAATTTTGCTTTAAATAATATTTGTTGCAGAAAGAGCTATATATTTATGGCACACTATTTTGACCACAAATGTACAATATGTACGTACTGGCATAATACATACAGACACACACATTGGCTTAGGAGGAAACGCACTAATTTTGCAACCGAATTTAGGGCTTCCCGCGAAGTCAGTTCAAAGCGCTGTTGACGACACACTCCACCTCGGTTAGGTGTAACCAGTGCAACGGGAGGTGCCATCTTAAGACCTGCTCAGGCCTTAAGACACATAGGGAGTGGTCCACAAGGTATGTGGCCACGTGTTGCTCCCGCTCACAGGCGGCCCCCGCCTCTACGGCTACACTGCCCTCAGTGCCGGCACTTCACACTGCCGCCACTAATAACACCTCTACGGTAAGGAGCCCCCAAGAGCAACACAACTCCCTCTCAAACCCACAACCCTCCTGTTCCTACCCCAGTGCGGGGACAAACCAGCAGCTCTTGGTCCCCCGCACAGTCTGCTCCGTGTGTCAGACCGTAGTTCCTCGGAACTTGACAACAGTTTATTGCAATTCCTGCAGTGGCTGGTGCGATTTTCGGAGGTGCTCCGGCCTGCACACCACCCGTGAGTGGACACGCGACTACGTTGCCTCCTGCTGCAGAGCTCTGAACCCGCAACCGCCCCCAGTGGCGCGGCCATCAGACAACATCAGGCCAATACCCATTTTGCGGAACGCACAGCAGGACCAACGCAGACAACATCACGCATCCCTCACCCCCCAAATTACGACGACACTCCCGCGAAGCTTCAAGCTTTTGCAACTAAACTGCAACGGACTCACGAGCAAGATTGACGAGATAGTCGACTTCATGAGTCGGTTCGGAATTAAGATAGCTGCGGTCCAGGATACAAAACTGCACGCTAGCTCCCCCCTGATTACCAGGGACGGCTACAATGTGCACCGAAAGGACCCCGAGCGAGACAACGGTGGTGGCCTAGCGTTCATAGTACACCATTCAGTGCAGTATCGTCTTATTGATGAAGGCATCGACCGCAGGGACAGCACCTTAGAACGTCAAGGTATAGCTGTCCGGTCAGGCGATGCCGAGTTCGAAATATATAACATTTACATACCCCCTGTCACCTGCTGCCCGGCAGGATATCTCCCCGATATTGGTGCGCTCATCAGGGGAGAAAACCGATTGGTAGTAGGCGACTTCAACGCGCATCACGATCTTTGCCATTCAAGCCTGCCAAATGATCGTAGGGGACAGCTATTGGCAGAGCAGATAGACGATTCGACGTTCAGCACTGTAAACGACGACGCCCCCACCAGGGTAGTGGGGAATTGCAGCAGCTTGCCTGACATAACAATTGCTAGCGCAGGTCTGATAAATAGCATAACCTGGCGACCTATGCTATCGCTTGCATCAGACCACTTGCCCATTATCATCCCGATCGAGAGACCTGCCGACTTTGTTTCCGCGGATCACCGGTCATACGTCAATTTTAACAAAGCTGATTGGACCAGATTCGCGGAATTTACTGAGGACATCTTCGCAGTCCTACCCACTCCCACCGATGTGCGCGCAGGCGAACGCGCACTCCGCAAGGCGATCACAGCCGCCGCGGCTCGCTTCATACCCGCTGGACGGATCCGGGAATTACGTCCCAATTTCCCAGCCGAAGCAGCCGTTATGGCAAACGAGCGTGACCGTCTACGCCAGGCCGATCCCGGGGATCCTCGAATAAAGGATCTCAATTCGGAGATCCGGCAACTGGTCACCCAATATAAGCGGACCAAATGGGTAGAGCATCTAAGGTCCTGTAACTTCACCTCTGGTGTGAGTAAGCTCTGGTCCACCGTAAAGTCCCTGTCGAACCCGACGAAGCACAACGACAAGGTGGATATCACCTTCAACGGTCGTACTTCGTCGGACCCGAAGAGATGCGCGAGCTATTTTAGCCGGCAATTTATACTGCATCCTCCGGTCGACAGATCCAAACGTTGTGCCACCAGACGGTTGCACAAACTGCCCTACAACAGTGCACCGCTTACTTTCACCAGCGACGAGGTTCAGGGGACCATCAAACGAATGAAACCATCAAAAGCCATCGGCCCCGACGGACTAAACATGCTGATGCTGAAAAAACTGGGTCCATTGGGAGTAGAATATCTCACTAAGGTCTTCAATCTGTCCATGTCACTCTCATCATTCCTGATAAGTGGAAATTAGGGAGAGTGGTCCCACTACTGAAGCCTGGGAAACCCGCCAACCAAGGGGAGTCTTATCGTCCGATAACTCTCCTTTCCCCAGTAGTGAAGACACTTGAAGCCCTTCTACTCCCACTACTCACACAACACCTGACTCCAGCCCCACACCAGCATGGTTTCCGTAGAGTGCACACCACCACCACGGCACTCACCGTCATAAACACCCAGGTAAACCGCGGACTAAACCAAAACCGCCCCTGCGAGAGGACTGTCCTAGTAGCGCTGGACCTACAAAAGGCTTTCGATACAGTCAGCCACGCCACGCTACTAGATGACATTTTACAGTCGACACTCCCGCCAGGGTTGAAGAGGTGGACCGCGAACTACCTGAATGGTCGTCACTCGTCGGTGATATTTCGAGACCAAACCTCCAAACAGAGAAAAATAAAGCAAGGAGTACCGCAGGGTGGTGTCCTTTCACCCTTGCTTTTTAATTTCTATATTTCGAAACTCCCCCAGCCACCAGAGGGAGTCTCACTGGTCTCATACGCCGACGACTGCACGATAATGGCGTCGGGCAATGACATTGATGGCTTATGCTCTAAGGTAAACGACTACCTCGCCCGCCTTTCTCGCTTCTTCACTGCGAGAAACTTAAAACTTTCTCCCACTAAATTCACGGCGACCCTTTTTACCACCTGGACAAAGGAGGTCAAGCTGCCACTTCAGGTGCACGTCGATGATACCCCAATACCGACGGTAAATAACCCCAGAATTTTGGGAGTCACCTTTGACAGCTTGCTCTCCTTCTCAGCGCACACAACCGCTATTGCAACGAGACTACAGAATCGCAACAAGGTCATCAAGTCGCTCGCCGACAGCACTTGGGGCAAAGACAAAGAAATGTTGCTGTCGACTTTCAAAGCAATAGGCCGAACGGTTCTGAACTATACCGCGCCTGTCTGGTCGCCTGGAACCAGTGATACGCAGTGGACGAAGCTCCAGACCTGCCAGAATACTGCCATCAGGACCGCGACAGGATGTCTCCTGATGTCCCCTATCCAACACCTGCATGACGAGGCGTACATGCTCCCCGTTAAGGAGCACAGAAAATGCTCGGCAAGCAGTTTCTGCTTGGGTGTCACCGTAGGCCTCACCCATGCAGACACCTGTTCCAGCCTGAGCCACCTCCCAGGCACATCAGGAGACACTTCCTCAACTACGTGGACGAGATCCAGGACAAAACAGACAGACCACTCCAGGATCACACAGTGTACAGACAGGCTATTAACGACATTCATCGGGAGACCCTTACCACTTTCTTAAGCTCCCGACCCCCGAATGCCGTTATCGGAGTCCAACCACCACCTATCGCAGACGAAGAGCTCCAGCTTCCCCGAGAGTCCCGCTTAATCTTGGCACAATTAGGTTCTGGATACTGTAGCAGGTTAAACTCCTACCTATCCAGAATCGACCCCGACATACTAAACATATGTCCAGCATGTGAAGGGACCCCGCACGACACTAACCACCTCTTCACATGCCCCATCAAACCCACTCATCTAACACCTCTCTCCCTCTGGACCCAACCCGTCGAAACTGCTAGTTTCCTGGGCCTACCGTTAGATGAGCTAGGCGAAGACGACCGGTAATTACACTACACTGACAGGGCGAAAATACTGCTACAACAACAACAACAACAACACACCTAAAATTGCGCTTTGTATTCTATATACACATACATATATACTTATATAGAGTGTAACAGTGCACTAAACAAACTGGGCACTCATAATCTGGTCTCAGTGATTTGGGTACCAGGATATGAGGGACCCGAAGGATACGAGAAGGCAGACTTTTATGCCAAAACAAAAATAATATAAAACAGGAGTACTGGAATGGCACAAGCGGCTTTAATCACTCCACAACAGTCGATTCTACGTTACCGAAACGACCCGGATTTATTTCCGGCCACCAAGGACTGTCACTCCAGCAGCATTTCCTGTATGTAAGCATGGGGAATGTTTATGCTGCTACAACACTCCAAAAAGTTTTTGAACTTCAATGCCAACAGAACAAAATCTGCTCTAACCCTAGATAAAAAAGGGCCTCAGATTACTCTGTGGAGCACTTACAGGCACTATCTCTTTGCCTATAATAAACACTTTAACACAATGGGGTTATCTAGTATGATACAAGATCATGCAGGTTCTGCTGTGATGAAGAGTAGTCTATGGAACACTTAATCTCCAACTGAGGAGGGAGACCTACAATTGCTCCATCCTAAGGAGCTGGTTCGATTCCTCGGTATACTAAATAATTATAATTAACTAATTTGGGGCGCAAAATAGATCATTACCATACTTACATATATAAGCTATTAGTACCACGGAGTTTACCTACGCAGGGGTTGATTGGTGTTGAGAAAATCGTATCGCTCCTCAAAGCTGGCTGTGATATGATTTTAAATGCAACATTTCACAACCGCTTTGAAGAATGACACAATTTTAACTTTTTTTTTTTGTTCCAATTTTTATTTCATCACTTCACTTCCACCGTAGTCTTGCGATGGATCAATTATCTGACTGATAGGTGCACACTTGATGCACGAAAACAGCTTAACCGTCAAAGTACAGCCTTCCAATGACTATATTTGCATGAAAGAATTTCGCAGTCAACTTAAATATAGTTAAGGGGTTATACGCAGTTATGACTTTCAAAAAAATCGATTTTTTTTATTGCATTTTTGTAATGTACATATATTCAAAAGTATACGCACGAAATTTGAAGTAGATCTAAGCAATACTTTCGGAGTTATACCTAAATATGTAGAGATGCCTCGGCACGTTTTAAGGTAGGTATTGAAACTTTAAACGTGTTTTTTTCAAAACGGCATTTTTCAAGTCGGTGTACACGATATCTCGAAAACGGCTTGTTTGATCGGTCAACCGTTGTAACTCAATCTTTAAAGATACATTTTCTAGTAATTAATCGTTCCTTTTGTAAATCTGATACTTATTTTCCATTTTATAATCAATTTACGGCCAAATTTTAACGTAAAAATCGAAATCATTTCTTTTAAAAGCTGCCATTTTGTGAAAATTCACTATTTTGATTAGCCGAACGATTAATTACTAGATAATCTAATATATTAATAAAATTTGTTTGGTTTTTTGATTTCAGATAATCCAATCCTGAGTTAGGATGTACACCGTAAATCGTCTTTTTTTAAAGGAGGTTCCAGAAATCGCCTGCAGCGCGCTCTATAATCAACATTTTCATAAATAAAAAATTTTGTTACGTTCTTGAAGGATGCTTTTATAACCGCCAAAAATTTTCAAATTAAAATATTCTGAAGTTTCTTCAGGATAAATCCTTGACAACCCGTCTTTTATTTGCTTCATAACTGTGTATAACCCCTTAAAGCATAATCGCTACGTTGCACATACAAATGCTGAGGGTGGTATGCAAAGCCCATTGTCCTTAATATAACAGCAATCCCCATTTATGATATAAGATAAAACTCTTTAATCAGTGCGCTCAAGTGACTTTGTTTTGTTTTTGTTTTTAGTAGTAATTGTTTATTTATTTCTTTTCTCATTTATTTATGAATATCACCGTTTTTTTTAATTTAGTTACAAAATGCATTTCTCACAACTCTAAGTCTATAGACTTGTTTACGGTACTGTATTGTTTGTATTTGCATGTGAAATCTTGGGCTTAGTGAAACATTCATTGAAGCTTTCAAAAGTAATCGTTTGTGCATTGAATATTAAAAAGAAAAAAAGATGCTAAATATGTAACTTTCCTTGAAGATTACTAAGCTATGAACAAAACCATACTCTACTTGTGATTTCCTCATCTGGGTGCAATTGGTAGCACGCCTTGGCACATCACGTTGGGCACATGAAGCATGAAACTAAATTTTGTTGCTTATAGGAGAATAAAAACCCCCAAGTTGCATGGTAATTTAAATAAATCACTCCAAAGAGCCGATCGCTTAAAGCTTTTGCATGGAAATGTATGTAGATATTTATACGAATTTGGTGAAGCTTTCTAATGTACGCAGCTGCGATAGGAAAAAATTAGCTTAAAAGCTTAAAGAACTACTTTTAAGGTAACGCGCTACCAAATAACATAGCAAATTACCGACTCGTTGAAAACGCTTTTGTCTATTAGCATCACTGCTGAAAAAAACGTAGTCTTCGTAAAGCAAAAAAAAAAATCGTTTAAAAATTAAAGTCTTCGTCAGCGAAAAAACAAACTCTTTTCGGTAAAGTTGGACCTTTATGTGGCTCTCCGCAGCTTCAAATAATAATTAAAACTGTACTGATAAAAAACGTTTATGTAGATTTTTATTCGTTTTTTCAATACAACTTACAAAATATTTAAATAAAACTAAAACATTGACAATGCGAATAATAATAAAAATTAAAAAAAACCAATGCATAGATATTGCGTGTCGTACAAGTGTATGTATGTACTTTGTATGCATGTTTGTTTGTATATGAATACCGAAGTATGTATGTATGCAATTGTAAATCCAAAAAATGATGCAAACAATAATTTTATTTTTAATATATTTATCAAATAAAACTTGAATAATCGCAAAGTGCACCTACATACATATATGTATAAATATTTGCTTATATATGTATACGTATAAGTCAATAATACAAGCGTTGCGTCGGTCATACGCACAAAGTGCAACCATGTCTCACTTTTATCAGGATAAATTAAACGTAAATCACAAAAAAATGTATATTAATCCATAATTACTATGCGTACTCAATGCCATTTGATCTATTGTATGTAAATATGTTTGCTCTATATACATACATACGTGTTTACATGTAAATATGTAAACCGAAATTCAAATATTTGAGCGGTGAGAGTTTCTCTGAATGAAGGGAACAAGCAACATTTCGCATCAGCAAAAAATTTATAAAATCATTACTTATGTATTTATGTATGTAGTTTGATCTTTAAGTCTAATTATTACTCATACTTTTGCTTTTCTTATGCAACTCGCCGCAGCTTATGCATGTAAAAATATGAAACATTACTTAAATTCTTTAATGTGAACTTAGCTTTCACGATTTACATGGCGTCTTCACTTACATATAGATTATCCATAGGTGTTATAATTAATCAGTTTCAATATTCGAATGTGTATATCTAAATTCAGTTTTTGTATGCATTCGTACATTTTTTGTATGTATAAAAGTAAAAAGCACAATAAAAAAGCATACAAAACATTACTTCATATTAAAAAATAGTTGACAAACTCCTTACGATCAACTGTTTGTTATTCTTAATTAACGTGGCTGGCTAGTTGAGACAACTACAGACAGTTTAGGATGCATTTATGTATGTAAGCATTTATGATTTAGTCATTTTTACAGCTTTTTGTTTCTGTTTTTCTTTGTTTTGGTCCTTTTTTTTTTGTTTTTTGAATACGTTTGCATTTCGCACTTTGAAAAAGCTTCGTTATTACAAACATTTAAAGTATTTAGCTTATTTGACTTGTTTTATATTTTCTACGCGCGTTTACAGTTTAGTTTCTAACAAAAGTATTGACTACTTGGTAAATTTGAATGATATTTCGCATTTCCTTTTTCTAAAGAAAAAAAACTTCCCTTGCACAGTACTTTATTCTTGTTGTTGTAGCAGCATAAACATTCCCCAAACTTACATACGGGGAATGCTGCTGGAGTGACAGTCCTTGGCCGGATATAAATCCGGGTCGTTTCGGTAACGTAGAACCGACTTTATTCTTCTTACTTATCGCTTTCCTTGAACTATTTAATTTCTAGGTTAGTTTTCTTAATGATTTATCTATCTTCCGTTGCGTTTCACTCATAGATTTCATTGCTAATATCCATATAAATTAACTCAGTACGTGATTCGGCAATCACGGAATGCCGCGTCGAGAAACTCAGTTGCAATTTAGTCGGTTAGTGTTTGAGCGACGAGTGCCAGCTGCTCTTTGAGAATGCGGAATGAGGGACGCTCTTCTGGACCATGCGACCAGCATTTCTTCATAACCTACGAACAGAATATAAAAACCATAAGACATTTTCCATGGGATTCAAAAAGCAATGAGTTCCGCAATATTTACATCGTATATTTCCTTTGCACATGACTTTGGTTTTTCTAGTATAATACCGCGTTGGACTCGTTCCACGACTTCGGTATTCTTGAGACGGCCATAAGGCATTTTGCCACACGTAAACACTTCCCACATCAATACCCCTGTTTGTTGAAACAGATAGAATGAAAAATAATTTTGGACGACGCTACCATAAAGGAAACAAACTTTTACCGTATGCCCAGACATCACTTTTGGAAGAAAAGCGTGTGTAGTTCAATACTTCTGGAGGTGCCCATTTGATAGGAAACTTGGTGCCGCCAGAGCTTGTATACTGATCGTCCAAAACGTAGCGGGCCAAACCGAAATCTGCTACCTTCACCACATTTTCAGAGCCGACCAGGCAGTTGCGTGCGGCCAGATCACGATGAATGTAGTTGTGGCGTTCCAAGTAAGCCATGCCTTTGCTGACCTATAACCCGACATGTCGCCGTAATGTTGAATAATTTAGTTTTGGCTAAAATGGCAACACGTACCTGTATGCACATATCCAACAACAAGCCCATGTTGCCGATCAATGTGGTCTCATGTCGGCGCAAATAATTCAACAGCGATCCATGTTTCATATACTCGGTGACAATATATATCGGACGATGCTTCGAGCAAACACCGTACAACTGCACAAGGTTGGGATGTTGCAATTTGGTCATCACTTTGGCTTCCTCAATGAAATCGTCCTCGGACATGGTGCCCTCTTTCATCATCTTAACGGCAGTGTCAATAGAACCACGCCATTTTCCGCGCCGTACCACACCAAACTGGCCCGAACCCAGCTCCTCCATCAGCATCAACTCCATTGGGTGAATTTCCCATTTATCTACAGAGCAAACAAACGGATATTGAGATGCAAAAAAAAAAAACATTTGAGGTAATATACCATGCGACAATCCTGCCGTTGGTGGAACTGGTCTGTCACAAGGCGATGATTTTAAACGGCACGCTAATCCTCCCGAGTTATGCCTATGGTAGTTGATTAGGTCGGGTATCGTCTCGCAACAATGCTTCTCACTCAAGTAGTATTCCCCTCTCGCATTTTGCTTGATGTGGTAATGCTTTACATGAGATTGCGGACTATTTGCGAATGCAAGAAGCGGAAAAGAGTTCAAATATTATTTTGTTTGTTGTTTTTCGCCAATTTAATTTTTATGCGCTTACACTTTGGTATGTAAGGACAACGTGTATAAACCTTTAGTGGAGGACTTTCGCACAACAAAGCACCCCTCCTTGTCACCTTGTTTCAAAAGCGATTCAGCGCGCTGGCGTGACATGTCACCAACATACCATCTGCGAATTATATTTAGTTTAGTTTTGAGGCAAAGAAATTAAAATACACTTTTTGAAAATAACTACGCACTCATAACGCTCCAGGCCCAGTAAAGCTTTGGGCTTGACGTAGTTACTAGGTATGTAACCCACATTGCCCAAGGCGTCTTTCACCTTCCACCAGTGCTCTTGCGAATCGTCAATCACTTCATATTCAGCATTCTAAAGCCGAAATATATTCAATAATTGAAAACCAATTACATCTTCCAACTAATTTCCTTACCTTTTCAAGTGATAAATCACCACCTTCAATGGCCTTGAATGGGTAGAGAGCCACAACAACCTTGACGAAGTGGGAGTTATCCTGCAAAGATATACAAAATGTTTTCATCTATAAAAAGTAAACATTTTAAGGTCAGTTGAAGTGGTTTTTATTCTTATTATTTGATAAGCGCCGGCCGGGGGCGCAAAGTACCGAAATTGAAGTAGTTATGGCGACATCAAATTTTGACTCTTCACTTTTTGTTGCGATTCACGAAACACCTGCGAAACGTGCGACGCTGGATATGCTTACCTTAGCCTTAGAATTTGGAGTACCCGGCGTTGGAATACCCCCCGGCATGGTGTTGTCCAACAATGTAGTGCTGCTGTTCAAAATATTTGGTGATTGCTTAAATGTAGTAACAGAAGGCTAGACGGGATCAAAAAAGAGAAAAAATAAAAATAAAGAAATTAAAATGTGATTAGGCGTGAACGGTACACTAAGCAGAGTTTACGCTTGCTCTAAATGATACTCACTTGTATGGGTACAGATGTGGGCGTAGAGCTGCCCAAACTTCCAGAGCTGTTGTGATGCAAGTTGAATTGACTGGTTGAGGTGGAGTTGTTTGGACTGATGCTACGAGTCGAATTCTGGGCAGGAGAACTTCCAGTGCCTAAAAACATGTGCGAGAGATTGTAAAGAAAGTTCTAACAAATTATCACTAAAAATAACAATTTTACTAAAAAATACGTATAAATAATAAATAAAATATATCACCCGCAGATGAGGCAATGGCCATTATCTTGATTTGATATTCGCTGCCTGCTTGAAGATTGGACAGTCATAAAAATCCCAAAAAAACCAAAGTAGAAATGTCCCCTAACGCTAACTTGTCGCGCACATTCAGGTTTGAAAATTTGTTGCTAAGAAAACATAACTGTTATTTCGGGAATGAATCAGCTCAACGCACACACACTTATGATTACGTACGAGTATAGTCACCGGCATATATGTACATACATACATACAAACAGATCTAAAAGCAAACGTTTGATTGTCTCTTATGCCCTTTGAACGTTGCGACATCAAATGCAGTTCGGTGTAGGAGTTATCGTGCGCAAAACATTGCGCAACTACAAACTTTTGCCAAAATGGTATAATTTGTTTTTGTTAAGCAATCACTGTAGGAGTGTGGGATTTTCAGTTTTTAGCCGACCTGCTTTTTTATTTGTACTTTTAGCTTGCATTCGATTGGAGAAACGTCATATGGAGGTCGCAAGCTGACGAAGAAAGTGTGCTTCGTTTCCAAGTCATGGTCAGACAAATGAGAAAATTGAGTAGATTCAAGGTTCTTTTCACAGGTTATTGAATTCTTCTATGAGTACGCACACACATTGATGCTGGCGCAATCATAATTGAACTTATTAAAATATTTTGTTTTTAACATAAAAAGCACGTAAATGTATGCGTATAAAAGCTAAATCGAAGGCTAAAGTGAAGAAGTGAAGTGAAGAAACTCAGCATCGATTATAAGGAGGGAAATCCGTTTATTCATATAAAAACAGCACACACTCCCGTTATATGTTTGTATGGGTGTAGATATCAAAAGCCATTTTACCAGATTTTCATGAACTTTAATTACAAAATGTATTTTATTTTCAGGTTTGCAACAAGTTTTTAAACTTTAATGCCGCCGATTATTTCTTCGAAGACCTGGGAAATTTGCAAAATATCTCACCTTCTTAAAAAAGAGGTTGTCTGTAAAGTCGGTTTACTGACGATAGTTTAACGTGACAACGTCATAAGAAAATTTTGATGGAATGGTGGCAATTTTCAAAACAAAATTTTAATTTTATTTGTTTGATAGATATTTTGTATGGATATAGAGGAGGAGGTAAATGGAATTGCAATGAAATAGGTCAAGTTACATTTACACAAACGTGAAAAATGACGAAACATTTATCAAATTCATGAAAGATATCTTCAATTTCGATTGTGCATCAGACGTTAATAAGTCAACAACACTAAGAGGCACCATCATCGATTTGCCTTTTTCAAGACACTTTACACTCGAAACACTCCCTTTCATTTCCTACTTTTTCTATCATCGTCCTATTCTCAACAGAGAAATGGTTCATTACCATGCACACAGGAAGAAGGCATATGCAAATACAAGCATGTGAATTTATATACCTACATATGAGCATATACATACATATATATGCTCACTCAAGTAGGACAGAGCCAGATGTCGAACGTTGCCGAACTCGGGGGCCGATTGTGCTCTTTGTCGTTCGTTCCGCGCTCTCGCTTGCAGTTCAAGCACGTTAGCTTACATTTGCTTGGGTACGGAATAGATTCGTATATTTGACATGTCCATATAACTTGTATGCATCTTTACATATAGATTTGTTCTTTTTGAAAATTGCGCGAAATTGTATATGTATATGCATGTTTATATACATATATTAGTATACAACACATCTTATAAGGTATATGGTAAATATTACCATACATTTTTTCCTTCATATATAATAAAAAAATTAATAATAATAACATTAAAACAACAGGTATTATTAACAAACTTGGTTTTATTTTAAATTCTTCAAGTAAATCAAATTAATAATAATCAATAAGAAGGCATATGCAAATACAAATACGTGAATTTATATATGTACATATGCGCATATACATACATATATACGCTCACTTAAGTAGGAGAGAGCAAGATGTCGAAAGTTGCCGTTCGTTTGCTTTGTTCGTTCCGCGCTTTCGCTTGCAGTTCATTCAAGGTAACGGCAATGAGCAAGATAACGACAAATGCGCAAGGTAACACTAATGAGCAAGGTAACGACACATTTTTTCGTGCGTGCAGCCGGCTAAATCGAATTATAAGACGTTATCACGTCAAAAGATCTAAGTGGTTTAAGGGGTTATATACAGTTAGAATTTTCAAAAAATCAATTTTGCTTTTATTTTGTTTTCTTAATGTACATAGGTATATTTAAAAATGCACACAGAAACTTTAATATCGTTCCGGTGAATATTTTCGAAGTTATACGCAAATTTGAAAAGGCGTTTCAGAGAATTTTTACCCTATGTAAAGTGTTTTTAAAACTTTAAACGCGTTTTTCTCAAAACCGTGTTTTCGAAGTCGGTGGATACGATTTCTCAAAAACGGCTGAACCGATCGTCTTGAAATTTTAACACAACCTTCTCAGATATATTCTTCAGGTATTAAAAGAAGGAATAAGTTGATGATTTTTTCGATTATTTTAAGCAATTTTTCGCGAAATTTTTTGTAGAAAATTCGATTTGTTTTCCTATAGCCGCCATTTTATCAAATATCTCCACTGCCGAACGCTTTTTTTTGGAGGAGGCTTCGGAAATCATCTGCAGGAGCCGTGCACTTCAATATTTTCACTAACTTTAGATACGTGCTATAATTAACTTTAAAGTAGACATTATTTAAATAATTAAAAATTGGATTTGTTTAATAAAATCGTCTGTATGAAATTAGGTCTGGTGTTCATGTATCCAAAAAGCTCGCAAAAGTTGGGAAGTTGCAACTTTTTACTGGACACATTTTTATTTGTAAGAATTTGCAAAAGAGGAAAACAGCTGATTGCAAAGTAAAAATAAACACGAGTTCAAATTTACGAATTGATATGGAACAAATTATTGCGGACGAAATAAAATCATGCGATGCTAAGCTCGCTATTTTGCTTTTTATTTGCTTAATATATTTTTTGAATTTAATACGAGGTAGCTCAACTTTTGATTGTTGCCGCCAAAAATTGAATCAGCTGTTCGTAAAACTCGCAAATTGTTACTGGTTTTGTGCTCATGCACTTTTTTTATATTTGGTAAATTCCACCTAAAACGGCCCTATGCAGAAAAAAATTAATTTAGTTGTTTTTAGTTAAATTCAGTCAAATAATGTCTGCCAGAGAAGAATATATATGGGAAAATCTAAAACTATATTTTTGCCTTAAGTTTAATAAGTTTGGCAACACTGTGAACTTCACCTATACTGAAAAGTGAGTTTACATTCTTTTTACGATGTGTCTTTATTTTAAATTTTCTTGTTCTTCCTTTATGACTATTGACAAAACCCCGTTATATTTGAATATAATATGCAATTGCTTCCATTCTTTCAAAGTTTCGACATGGTACATTGTAAAATAAAATTTTTATCGATTTTTTAAAACTTTAAAATTTTCGGTCACACCCGTCCCACTAAACATTGAAAAAGTTCAATTAAATTGGTACTGTACATTATAATCACTTGATACTTTGCAATGATAACAAAGTATGCGTAGTAAATAGTTTGGTGACATTTTACTAATTTTTTATTCGCGTTTTGGCAATTCAGTAATATAAAATACTTGGTCACACCCGTCACATAAACGCGAAGTGCTTGTTTTTTTAATGGATTCGAAAACCAGAAAGCGAGAACAAAAGAAAAAAAAAAAGAAAAAGAAAAATCCTGCCTCGTAGTCCATCGAAAAGAATTGCTGTTATTAAGCAACTCGCTAAAGACGTTCCCTTAAAATCTCTAATGCCCTCAGTAAGTACAAGAGTGAAAACTCCGATTGACGATATTGACAAAATCAGAAGCTTTTATTTACGGGATGGTAAAAATCGTGAAAAATCCATGAACGGGCGCTAAGCAAAAAGTTCCAAAACGATACCTCAACATGACTGTGGGCGAGTGCTATAGTTTATTTAAGGAAGAAAATCCAACAATTAAAATTGGTAAATCTCAATTTTATAATTATCGGCCGCTAAATGTGTGCCTAGTGGCGGAAACTCCTCAATATGTGCCTTTGCATCTATCATGAAAACATTAAGTTTATGACAGATATTGCTCATACAACTTTTTTCACTATACCGGAGAGTCCTTCAAAAGTTTTACAGTCAACATTCTGCAATATTCATAGTGAGAAATGTATGAGAAACGAATGCCTCTATTGTCATAATATATATAATCTGGTACCATTAAACTACAATGAGAATATGATAGTGTTGTGGAAGTATTGGACAAGTCAGTAAGGGCGTTTCCATATAATTGCTAAGGAAGCAGCTGTAGGAGAATTCTTGAAGCTTTTTCAATTAAATCTAGATCAATTTAAAACACATTGGTATGTCAAAAATATGCAAGCGCAATGTTTCCAAGACAGGAAAGCGATACCCAACCAAAACGAAGTGGTTCTGCAAGTAGATTTCGCTGAAAACTTTTCAATATTTTTCCAAGACGAAATACAAAGTGCACATTGGAAGCATCCACAATTGACTATTTTTACAGCATGCGCCTGGGTTAGATATCAAGACGGTATTTCCACACAATCCTACGCTATTATCAGTGATGATTTAACTCATAACAAACACAGTGTTTTAAAAATGATTACAAGTGACCTTAAGGGGTTATATACCTTGTGTTTTTCAAAAAAATCAAAATAAATTTTATTTCTTTATCGTAAAGTACAATCCCTTGAGAACATTTTCCAAAAATTTCATAGAGATCTGAGCAATAGATCGAAAGTTACAGCGTTTTAAATTGTGCGTCGTCACGTCCTGAGCGTACGGCCTCATGCGGCGCTTGAAACTTTAAACGCGATTATCTCAAAAACGTGTTTTTCCAAAAATGCTTTTGCGGTGGACGCGATTGCAAAAAAAGTATTCAACCGATTTTTATAATTTTTTTTTTAAATTGTTCGTAATTGATGTCGCCTCTTAGTGAACTATCAACTTTTTATGTATAAATTTTTATTTTGCAGATATGAATTTTTTAATGCCAATTTTAGGACTGTAGAAGTGGAGTTTTTTAAAAACATGTTCCTATTTTCACAAAAATCAAAATATTTAATATATTGATCGTTCACTAAGAAGATATAACCCTATACTAATGAAATCTTTTCGATTTTTTGATTTCAGTTGACTTGGTGGACTTGAATCGCGTCCACCGCAAGCCTCTTCCAAAAAAAGGGTCTTGGGAGAAAACGCCATAACTCCGCCATTTTTAAATATTTTTACACAAACAAAGCCTTTTGTTTTTCTTTAAACATTGTAATATCCAATAATAAAAACTTTTATACAATAAAATTATTGCTACATATCTTTAAAAAAAACCCAACTTTCGCTAATTTCACCGGACCACAAGGTATATAACCCCTTAAGGAAAAGGTTGATTTGAAAGTTGTACACATTTTTTCAGATGGTTGTGCATCTCAATTTAAAAATAGGTACAACATTTTCAACATTTGTCATGCTCCTAAGGATTTTGGGTTAGAAGTGACATGGAATTTTTTCGCTACAGGCCATGGTAAAGGCGCAGTAGATGGTATAGGGGCAACAGTAAAAAGAGCATTATGGACAGCCATTAAAGCTAGAGAATGTATTATGAAAACACCGCTGGACTGTTTCAAATATCTTGTTCCAAAACAGAAATTGAATAAGATCAATGTTTTTTACGCATCAAAAGACGACATCGATCAGAATTATTCTTTCTTAAACGAAAGATGGGAAAGCGTTAAAATGGTAAAGAACCTTCAAAAATGCATCCCTTTAAAAGAGCAGATGCGGTCTCTGTATATGCTTCCTATTCATATTTATCTGAATTTAAACAAATTTCCTTGAAAAATACATGATGTTAATGATAGCGAATAAAAAAATGAAATGTTATCAGCAAAAATTTTCAGCAAAATTTTTGAATTTTCATACGAGGTCACACCCGTCACATAGAGTGGTCACACCCGTCCCTTTTTTTAAGCTTTTTTTTTAAAGAAAAATATGATTTTTTTTAGAAAAGTAAGTATGACATACAACCAGAAAGATTTCAAACAATGTGCTCCTCCAACATTTCTATACGCATTCTTTGGGAAATTTTACAAAAACTGCAATGAAAGTAAAGTTTTGTTGAAAGCTTAAATATGTAAGGTCACACCCGTCACAGTCTTCAAATGGCAGCTATGGTCGGAAATGATGCATTTTCAGTAGGTACTTGATATCAAACAACTTTAATATTCACATGGCAGGGATTAGTGTCCTTTAATTTAAGTAACAGTTTTAAATTCTAAAATTATAACGAAAAATGTCAGTAACACGGTCACACCCATCACAATGGAAATGACCATTTTTCTCTTTGAGCGCGAGTTCTGGAAAACTAAGTTACTGGATAATTTTTACATGAACAAACCTACTGTATTACACTAAAACATAATATTGATGGTTCGCAGTTTTACACAAATTTATAATAGCACCTGCTGGGCATAACTACTCTGCCAAGAAATCTTGTACAAATCTTTGAAACTTGTACAAAGCTAACAACGCTTCCACAATTTTAACGTTTGTGCAAATTTCCCAAAATTATATTTCTATAGAAATGGAAACCAAACCAATTTGCACTAAAGTAAACAAAATACTGTACATGTAAATACCCAAAAAAATAATATAAAAATAAGTGTTTATAGCTGCAGTTCGCTTTTGAACGAGTGAGTATTTTATCGCTAGCAACCTCGTTTGAAATTGTTGAAATAGAAGTCTTGGGAACGGATCTTTTTGAATAGTTCAGATTTTCTGCACATACACATCCCGCCATAGGCATAGTTTTTTGAGTTTTCCTACAATAATATTGTGGCGAATATTTTTCTAAATTGTTACAGCTTAATTATTATTCTTCCTTGGTAAAATTTTACTGCTGTATTAAACCCCCAATTGCGGGACAACATCAAGACGGAGGTAGACCACGAACAGGCGTGAAAATTGGGACTAAACACGTTTCAGGAATATAGCTGCTATCCATTATTTTTATTAAGCCCCTAAAAGCACGCTTTATCAATTAGACAATCTAGTGAAACATCAGTAGTTATGGCGTTTTTTCTTAAGATTAGCTTCGCCAGAAAGACAAACATTTACTTGCCCACAGGAAATATAAAAAAAAAACGAGAAAAAGTATATTCTCCTAATTCATAAAGGGGCTTATGCACGAAATATAATACCAATACCACATGCATACAAAAAAAAAAAACAAACAACAAAATTCTGCAAGCTTTTGTCGACACCCGTTATTTGCATATAGACAAGTATTAGCCGAAAGTATTCAAAATCTATATTAAAACAAAGCAAGTTGCCAAAACAGGCGATGCAAGATTCAAGCGGCTGGCTGAAACAGTACCGAACCACGACATAATGAAATTTGAGAGGCACTGGATCCGGCTTTTGCTTTTATTACTCTCATTTTAGCTAATTTTTTTAACTTTCCTACAATATGAATGTACACTCATTACATACAGTTGCGTCCATATAAATAGCCCCTGAACATGGAAACACGAATTTCGAATTTCGAAAGCACAGATGCGTTCAAGATTTATTTTATGTTAATATAAGGCTGCATTTGAGAACTGAGAAAGTGTGTCTAAAGGTTTGAAGAAATATTTTACTCAATTCAACTAAACAAATAAGTAGGTAAGTATATGCCCGATCGTGTGGCTTCTTGCGAATCATGTGCTTCTTCAAACATAGTTCTTAATAAGAATCCTTGTTGGCGAATCTAAGACACGGTACTCTAAAAAGAAAGACGTTGAAAGGATTAAGTGCTGCAGGACCTGCCTTCCCTTCTTCACCATTGTGATATGCCGGCCAATATACTCAGCTACTCTCCTTGTTGCTTTCGAATTTTAGGCTTATACCCTCATTGCTTTACAAACCATTTGCGGGTGTATATTTCTTATGAACGTAACTGTACATTTAATATTAGCAAATCAAAATAAAATTACAAAATTACAATAAAGACACATTTTATACTATACCTAGCAACGTACCCAACTTCAAAGCGGATAAAAGCATCATATTTGCACCAGTTGAGCCGAAGAGCCACACTTGGAGCCGGACGCTAGGTGTTGGACGTTGCGCAGATAAAAAAAAAACAACACAGACAGATGCAACACAAGAGATTTCGCTTTTAATTTGTGTTTTGCGAATGATAGATGACTTCGCATGGAATTGCCTGTAGTTACAAACAAGAAATCAGTCGGTAGCGGCTTTGCTTTTCCTCAATTCACTGGCTGGGACTGGCATGAACGGCGGCGGCTGCTAACAGCAAGTGAAATGCACGTGAGTGGATGTGTGTGTGTGTGTATATGTTTCGTGACGCGTTAATTATATTTTCCTTTTTTAAGATTTTACGCGAAAATGCACGTACGTATGTATGTAAATTTGTATGCATGTATGTATATGTGTGTGTGTAGATACGTACGATACATGTCACTCGTGTTTGCGCCAATAAATCAGAAAAAACTGTGATAAACAATTCACTTTCACATGGAAATTCGAAATAAACGGAAAATATCAACGTTTTTACTTACGGACATAATGCGCACATATTCATACATACTTTTTTCTTATTTAGTCAATGTTTACACTGCGCACATAGGTTCTTATAAAATTTTGACTACAATTCAAATATGGCAACTCATTTTTAGAAAACATAAATCAAGTTGAAATGCTTGAATTTTGTAGACATACAATTTTAAGGCACGTACACATACATAATCACCATACATACATACATATATTAATAAGCAATTATTTTGTAAATCAAAAAAGTATTTCATCTTTCGGATTTGTCGAGACGAACAGGTATCGGACCCATACTTCACCAAGTGATAGAGAGGTGAGAATACTTAGTTTTTTTTATTATTGTACATACGAGGGTCAATGAGAAAAGTTTACATATGAAAGGATGATACCCATACATTCCAAAAAGATCTTTTTCATAATTGATAAACTACTAGGGTTCTGAAGCCTCAAACTAAAAGCTTTGCGGGATTTTCCAACTATACAGAAGAAAGACAGAAACCTTAATTTTTTTATTAATTTAGAAGAAAAGTAAAGGAGCGACTTCAAAAATTAATTCTTCTCTATTAAATGTTAATATCGCATAATTCCGTTATATCTCAAACGAGTTTGACAAAAATGCCAATTGAAGAGTCTCTCTCTTGCCGATGGCTCTCCCACATGTTCCAACAAATGTTGATGCAAAAGTTTATTCTAATATCCACCTCTTAGAAGTCTGTATGTATTTGTTTGCATTCCAAAATGGCAAAACCAATATCGAGAAAACTTAGGGCCAGATATAAAATCGTTCTTAGCGTAAATTCAACTTTTTCAATTAGTTTGCATTCATCCAACTTGAGTGCTGGGTTTAGCAAGCTCAGGTGTATAGGCCTTTTAAAATACACGCTTACACGTTCGCACACACACACGCATGTGTGTACATATAAATATTTATAATGGCTATACTTGTGATCACCTTCAAACGCAATTCACCACCAATGAGCCAAACGCCATAAAACGTCGTTATGCGCACACACACACACTTCAGCACTACATATGCATGTATAAGTATATGTATAAATATGTAACTACGTGTGGACAGACATATGTTTGCACTCGTTCGTATTTTTTGGATAAAATAAAATTAAGTAAAATAAAAACAGTTGGAGCACAGTTTATCAAGGCAATTTTTGGTACCCATTTTGACTAAGGCCGTTTTACAAAATTCATTGCTTATTAGGAATTATGTATGGATGGGGTAATCGAGTATTCGTGCAACGAAAAGAAATACATTTATTATTATTTTTACTTTGAAGATTAAATAAAGCTTGCAATGAAAGCTGCTAAAACATTAAACCGAATCCATACAAACTGCGCTGCTCTTCTGCTAGCTTCGCAAAAAACTTCCACTCGATTCCGCGTTTGTGTAATCACGACTGGATGCCTAATAATTAGCTTTACTGTTCCACTTTTTTGCCTTCTGTTTTAGGTTGTCTAATTAAGCGTTTTAAAGCCACAGGCATATTTTGTGTTTTGAGTTTTTTTTCACTCTTTGACTATTTTAGTATTCTTATTAATTTCGGTTTTAACTCTGTGCATACACACACACACACTAGCGCAAAAACGGTTTTCGTTCAAGCTAACAAAATGGCTAACCATCTACGAGGTTTTTACTTCACTGCTGCAAATATATTTTGAAATTGCCTCAGTCTTCCACACATACACTTGCACATACATATGTACTATGTGCACTTCTGCCACTTTTTCACTTGGTAAGCAAATATCCAATTGATGCAAAGAGAAATGCTGCTTCTTGCTACAACCAAAAGATGGATTTTCAACTCTTCTGCTTCAAATGCTTCAACAAATCTATATCGAATATTGAATTTTTATTATTAAAATTGTTCTTATTGCGCTGTGAAATATTTATGTTTTTATTAAGCCATGCAAAATACTATCTATGTATGTATGTTTCAGATGGCATTGCAGGTACGCGATGACGATCTTCTAATGATAAAAGCTAAAACTCAACTGTGCAAGAAGAAACACAAAAAGTACACAACCTGCCAACCTGTTACTGCTACCACTGCAACTATTGCGGTTGAGCTGTTGCTGTTGTGGTTATTGTTATTATTGTGTTTATTAAAGCTGTTCCCAGCCCACTTCAGAAGAGTCACAAGAGAGCCAACTCTGAGCAAAGTCAGTTTCGCATTTAGTTGTGTTTATAATTGAGTTACTGCAGGAGACAATAGTCAACGGCACAGCCAGTTCAGACGACAGTAGCAGCAACGGTAAAAAAGTGGAAAAACAACTACGCACAAGCAAACAAACTTTAAGTTGAAGTATCTCAACTAGCAAGCACAAGTGAACACACATAAATAAACAACTTTAACAAAATATATGTACGTATGTATGCATGTGTGCATTTATATACAAACACACAAAGGCACAGCTGTGTGTATCCGGCAATGCGGCGACGGCAACGGCAACAGCGATGGCAAACATCTAATAGCGACAATGACGAGCCAAGCAAAACTTGGTGAAGTCGCTTCTGGTTTTGTGGTTTAATGGTACGCATATGGGAGTACACATATGCATAAACAAAGGCACATGAATATACAGTTGCGAACATAAATATGTAGACAGATGTCAAGCTTGTATGCGCGAAGGAAGATGGATGCCGAAAACGCATGAGTTTGGATGGATTAAAATTGCCTAAGAAATTATTACTGAGTATGCATTGAAAACCTGAAGATGTGGGTTAAAATCCATGGAGAACTTGGTAACACTACGCGTCAAGTGTGCCCAACGTAGCGTTAGTCAAGGTTTTAACTGAATTGGCTGATGATGTTTTGCTATTATGGAGTTCGGAGTCGACAGACATCACTCTCATCTGGGTACTTGACATAGGAACATGGAAGGAAATGAGAAATCTGATGAACTGGTAAGACAGGGGTATCCTATAACGAATCCGAAGTGGTAGAAATAGGCTATCCTCAAGGCGTGCTCAAAAAAGACATCTTCTCGCTATGCCAGAGGCAGGCCGTTGATAGATGAACTAACACGGATACCTGCAAAATAACTAAACAAACGTGGCACAATTTCAACAAATCCAGAACTGACGAGTTGTTAAGAAAGCCACGAGCAGAAATATTCAGAATTACGTCAACAATAACCGGCCATTGGCCTTTGGGAAACCACGCCAGTAAGATGGTATGGCCGTATAACGATATATGTAGAAGCTGCAATCAAGAAGAGTCCAAGGGAAGAGTATTTCACTATATGTGTGAGTACCCAAGTCTGGGTGCTCTACAACAAAGAATGCTGGGGGGATTCTCGATGGTCAACCAGATTCATAGTCAAATCAAGACGGTTCGACTAATAAAAAGGAGTGGTGTATAAAATCACCTCTACCTCCACCTCCAAGGAGTTCGGAAGTTATAACTATTAGAGGGAATAGTAAGCGCCATTACGTACCGAAAGCCTTTTGGAGAAAGTTGATTGAAGAACACTATTCACGGAAAAATTACTTTAATAAAGCTTCAAAGGATATCTATGGCATTCGGATCCTAAGCAGTCCATTTGCCATAATCTCTACTGAAATTTCTGAAATACTTGGCCTAATATTTTTTTTTAATATCTAAAGCATAGTACTAAGTTCCCGTTTCACGTGAAATCGCTGTCAAAATCTATACAAATTGCATTGCCGTGAAATATGCGTGAAATTTCATATATATTTCACGGCATAGTAGTACTCAGTTCACGTCGTGAAAACACCACGCGACATGCCAGTTACGATTTTTCACACCTATTTTAAATGTGTGTTTAAACTGTGGCCCTCTGTTCCGCCCTGGAACCATAGGAAATAATAATTTAAAATTGAGTGAACACTGACAGTTTGTTTGCGAGTGAAGTCCCTGAGTTGGAATACTCCGAAGATCTGGCATTTTTAAACGAAACGTCTGTGCAAAGACTGTAAGTAAATCAACTTTATATATTTTTTGTGCTACTATGTATGTGTATTTATTTGTTTAAGAACACTTTTCTTACCAAAATTTGCTAATTGCTTCTGGGGAGATGCTCATAAATTTGTTTGTTCACATTTCTTCAATTTGCATTCTGACGTTTCTTCTCATTTGACAATCAGTGTTTCTAGCAGCATTTACTGACAAATGTGGCTGGCGAAATTAAACGGCTCTGAAGTTAGTACTAGCCTTAACAATAATTAATATCTAATACTAATCATACCATCAATTTATAATTCGAAACACAAAATTGGCACATTTCCATATTCAACAAAAACAAATTGCAAATAGTTTCTCATAAGTTATTTTACATAGAATTTAACAAAAATTTAAATTTGAAAATATTCGCATATTAAAATTAAATGCGGCAACAGCTGCAATTTTTCCATGCTCGCATGTTTATGCCCGCCACTGTATAAGCACACAAACTAAAATTAAAGGCGTCAGCAACAGCTGCAGACAGTGAACAATATTTGTTTAACTTTAGGAACAGATACTCCTAAACTCGTAATAAATGCAATGACAAAATTTTTCAAAATAAAGAATCTAATATTATTTCGAAGCGTTAAAGCGAATTTGGCGTCACTATGACAGCCTTATGAAGTTTTTATATCTCATGAGAAGTTAATGGCGAAATTGAATTTTTTGCTGTGCCTTTCGAGAACAAACTGTCCAAAATCTCAAAAAGAATGAATGCAAAGCTGGAAGTGTAAGAAATAGCAAAATGTCTTCTGCCATACACACATCTATACGGCATGCATTGTCATGCATACCTACACACACACACACACCCACAAAACACATGCGCAAACAACTTAAAAGAAAACTACAGCAGCTTAAATTGTCTCTCCCTTCGAAGGGCTGAAGATGGGACTCCGCTCCCTCAGAAACAACAATGAAACGATGGTCTTGGAGACACCGATGATGCAGTAACACCAGAAACCATAAGAAAATCCACAAAATAGTTTTGAATGATCGAAAAGTGAAGTTGGGTAAGTTAGCTGACATCGTAAAGATGTCAAAGGACGGGCTTGGCTTTATATCATGAGCGTTTGAGTGCTTTCTGTTCAAAGGGGGTGTCGCGTTTGCTCTCTGTTTTGTTTCATCAAAACAACGCACCGTGTCACAAGTCAATCAAAAAAATTGGCAAAACTACATGAATTGAACTTCGAATTGCTCTGTATCCGCCAGATTTGGCTCCCAGCGACTACTGACTGTTTGCAGACCTAAAAAAATGCTCGACGGTAAGAAATTTCGCTTGAATGAAAAGGTTATCATGGCACAAATGAACTCGGGGGTTTGCCATTGCCTGTCGAAAGTCGACCGCTATTAGAAAAAACTTTTTCTCTCATTTGATGTTTAACCCTTTGTAGTCGATGCAGCCACATTCGCAAGTCGTCGTAAAAGTCGGTACCCCCAGTTTTGTGGCAAGATGTCAATAAGAAGAAAGGAAAGTTTTCCGGAATCAGTCGAGTTGCGATAAGTAATTTTGTTATACAACTAAACATAATAAATCAGTTACAACGAATTCAGTGTTTTCTAATATCCATATACGAGGTTTGTGCGAAAAATAAGGTGAATTTTCAAATTTCGCTGGCTACGTACATTCCACTTTCGATTATTATTTTTTATATTAATACACTCGTCTCGAAGATATGTTCACGGATTTAGCAATATAGAGTATTTAGTTTGTTTGTGAGAGGCATAAATAAGACAAGTGTTTTACGTCTTCGAGGATTTTCAGCTATCGACACTTGGCTCTCCAGGACTCTTCCATTCGGACGATTGTGATTTGGTTTCGATGTCATAACAATATACCCATGATTCGTCACCAGTTATGACCTTTATAAGCAAATCTGGATCATCGTTGAGGTCATACAACAATTTCTGAGCGATGATCATGCGACGTTGTTTTTCGTCAATTTTGGAAGGAACTTCGCTGCCAGAGGCTTCATGCCCAAATTTTCGAAAAGATTGTATGCCGACATCCTCAGCAACTTCTCTAATTGTGATTCGACGATTCTCCATAACAATTTTCTTCACTTTCTCAACATTTTCATCAGTTGTTGATGTGCTGGGGCGTCCAGAGCAAGACTCGTCATTCACATCTTCTCGACCTTCTGTGACCTTTTTGACTCAGAGTGCTCCCACCGTATGGCACTGTCAAAATTTCAAGTGTTGTGGAACACTTAATTCCGTTTTATACCCAAAATTTGATGCAACTTCTTTGATCCATTTTTTTCGATAGCAGTAAATCGCCGAACATGCAAACACTTGCCTTATTTATGCCTCTCACAAACAAACTAAATATGCCATATTCATAAAACCGTGAACATATCTTCGAGACGAAATCTGTTGATCGCAAAGGGTTACAACACGTTTCTTCCATATCTGCCGCCCCATTCTGTTTAGAGCATCGATTTTAGTGTTCTCGGGACCACATGATCACGTGAATCGTCCACATTATTTGATGTTATTTGTATAAATGAACGAACTTTCAGAACCGATCCAGTAGTTCCAAAGCTTACCCGAAAAATACAATCAAACTGATCTTCTTCTTTGTATAACATATCAAATTTTCGATTATCCATTGGTTTTTTCTGCATTTAACGAAATTCTGCGTAAAATCCCTCTACAATTCAAAACTTTACTTTGAAAAAGGTGTTCACTTACTTGAGTTTAAATGAAAAAAAAAAATGTCCACTTAACTGCTATTGGATTGCGAGATATGTAGGGGTACGTACCTTTTGAACTTGGCAGACATTGTCCGACATTATTCCAGAAATTTAACCGACAGCCAAAGACTTTCATTTCTTTTACACGTTCTTTCATATTGCCCAGCACACTGGTTTCCGCGAAACTAACACACGGAAGCATTTGTGAACCGCAAGCGATGTACTTTAATTGATTAGCCGATTTGGTTCATAAATTCGGCTACCATTACCACGGACTCACTGAGTGGCTGGCAGTTCTTTCACTTTCTTTACTTTTCAAATCTGTTTACTAGAGCAGCAAATTAAAATTTTTTTAGAGAAATTTGGTAATTTGTTTTGCGATCCATGACTAATAAATAAATTCTTAACAGTTGTAATTTATCACTACACTCCATCATGGATGTATGTATGTGTGTGCTATGCGCGACGTCCTAAACAAATTTACTATGCTTGAGATGTAGGCACTGCTCACTTTTGACAGCGAACTTCAGCACAGTTAAAAGGTTCTTTAAAGGTAGCAGACTGTTGCCACAATGTTTACAGAAAAGAAAAGGCAAACATGTATGGATGCATGCATGCAGCTATGTAATCATGTGTGTGTGTGGCCAAATTGATATACCCAAAAACAACCTGAATGAAGAAAGTTCAAATTACTAACGCGAATTAGCGAGAAATTAAAAACAAAACAAATAATAAAAGAAGGAAGGAAGCGAAGGAAAGCGAAAAAATAAGAAAGTGGTTAAAGGAGTGGCCTGGTGTGCTTTACTGAGAGGTTTTTTTCGCTTAGGGCCTACTTACGGGTTCTACAAGTGTACAATCGTTTTATTATTTCCTGTTTACGCGTGTACCTGCATGCAGCATAGTACTTGCATAAGCATATCTCATCCCGTGTGCATATTCGTGTGCACGCAATATCTCAAATCTCAAAAAAGCATCGTAAAGTGAAAAAACTGTTTACTGACTGATCTACAGATAACACACACAAGTGTTAAAAAATTCTTGTGCGCATGAATTAAATTTTTTTATTTATTTTCTTAGAACACTCGACTTGAAATTGTATCTAATTTTCTGGGAAATTGAATGCATTTTCTTACTAGAAACATTGTCAGCCTTTTATCGGCGCGACCATCTCGACTTGTGTACGCGTCGTTCATGCGCAAGCACAACTGCATGCACAAACGCAAGCAGGATCGGGTGTCCAAGTCAGCAGGTAAGAAACCAAGAACCGGTTTAGGGAAATTTATAATTTCGTGCAAATTATCGAAATGCGCTTAGACTATAGAAAAAATGAGGAAACGAGTAGCAAACTGTTATAATGTATGTATGTAAACAGAAATTTTAAACAATTCCATGTTCACGTATGCGTGCATACTAACAATATACTACGATTTATCAGAGACAGTGCCGTATGATTATAATTTTTAATGATATAGTTTTCGAGTCATTGAAATTTCAGTATTTGAAGTAACCCAAATAGTAATTCGGATGTACATACATAAGTATGTATGTATGTGTGTATGTGTATGCAGGCAATTGCTGACTTTTTACAAAGCAACTTATCTAATTTTGACAGAATTTGCTTTGAAGGCGCATGCAGCGCACAACCAATTTTATGTATGTATGTAATTCATTTGTTTTCTAATGTTTGCTTAAAATTAATCTTCTATGTAAAACAGTTGCTGATTAAAACTTAAATAACGATTTAAATAGGCTTAAACGCGCCAAGTCGAAATAGGTTGGTTTTGTTTGAAGGCCACATACATATACTAGCGCACATACACACACATACAGCCATGCTGGAAGCGTTTGCTATGCTAGATATAGCCTTGATGAACACAGGAAGTCAGCAGACGTATCAAAAGGCGGGGTCTATAATCGACCTTACCTTCGTGAGTTCTAGTCTTGTTCGCGACACGAAATGGTTCGTCAGCCAGCATTACACTCGGAGCGATCACCTCGCAATAATCTGTGAAATAAGGAAGCACGGCGAAGAAAGGTTCCCAAATAACTACGACACGCGGTACAAAGTTAAAACAATGGAGGCTGAGATTATTGAAATCATGCTGGCAGATGTAACTCTCGGAGGGGATGTATCTGAGAAAACAACACAAACAATGAGACACCTAACAGAAGCATGCGACGCAGCCATGTCCAAAACGAGGCCCAATAAGCGCAACAGCGAACCTGTCTACTGGTGGACAGCAGACATTGCAGAACTGCGCAGCGAATGTTTAAGAGCAAGGCGAATCTACCAACGATCTAGGGATACGGACAGTTTCCAAGAAAACCAGCTCCAATATAAGCAAAAAAGGAAGGCCCTAAAAAAGGCAATCAAAAACAGTAAACGCCGGTGTTTCCTGCAGCTATGCGACGATGCCGATAATGACCCTTGGGGGCTCGGTTACAGGCTTGTTATGAAAAAACTCAAAGTCTTTAAGCCACTCCCAACAACATGCCCAGCTACACTGCGTAATGTAGTAGAAACTCTGTTCCCCGTCCAAGACACTATACGAGACCACGAATTGGTAGGATCCTGTGAAGGCGACCAAAATTTGCAGCTAACCAACAAAGAAGAACTACTGATGATCATAAAACGGATTAAAAATAATAAAGCTCCAGGACCGGATGGAATCCCCAACGAGGCCTTAAAAGTTGCTATTCAAAGTCGTACCGACATTTTTGTAGATCTCTACAATACATGCCTAAAGGAAGGTACATTTCCAACCCAGTGGAAGTTGCAGAAACTGGTTTTAATACCAAAAGGATCCAAGTCCGTGATTGCAGTCCGTCTGGAGGCTGCTATAGAGTATGTAGGCGGTCTATCACCCCGACAATTTGGATTCCGGAAAGCCCGTTCAACAACAGATGCTGTATCTGTAGTCAAGACCATTGCGCAGAAGGCAATAGAAGGTACTCGATGGCTAAACGGTAGCAAGGAGTATTGCCTAATTGCGACACTAGTCGTCAAGAACGCCTTCGATACGGCGAATTGGAGCAAAATTCTGATCGCCCTTGATAATTTCCACGTCCCAAGGTACATTCGCAGGATTGTCGCCAGTTACCTTTCCGACAGAACCCTGCGCTATAAAACCGATGCTGGGGTAAAAGAGCACAAAATAACTGGCGGAGTCCCACAAGGCTCAGTCCTGGGACCCTTACTTTGGAACGTCATGTACGATGGAGTCTTGCGCCTCAGTCTGCCTCTAGGGTCGCAAATCATTGGATTTGCTGACGACATAGCTGTTGTGGTCGTGGCCAAAACACTCCGTCGAGCCGAAGAAACATGCAACCAGGCTGTCGGCATGGTAAAGAGATGGTTATGCAACAGTGGTCTAACTCTTGCGGACCATAAAACTGAAGTAGTATTAATTAGCAGCAGAAAGATTGTGGAGTCAGCTAATATAATGGTGGGCGACCATGGTATAGAATCGAAGCCATTCATTAAGTACCTGGGCGTAATAATTGATCGTAGGCTCAATTTCAAAGAGCACTTGGTGTACGCGAGTAGCAGGGCAGCAGAAGCAGTAACTGCACTAACACGACTAATGATGAATATTAGAGGCCCTAGGCAAAACAGCAGGAGACTTCTTAATACTGTGGTCTCATCGATTTTGCTGTACGCAGCTCCAGCATGAGCGGAAGCCACAAACTACAGCTCGTATGTGAAGTGTATGAAATCGGTGTACCGATTGAGTGCCCTCCGAGTGTGCTGCGCATTTCGCACGGTATCGGAAGACGCCATTATGGTTATAGCAGGTCTACTCCCAATCAACCTAATGGCAACAGACTATGCTGAAATCTACAAAAAAAAAGCTACTTCAGAACGGGCGACAATACGCAGGATAGCAAGAGAGCGTAGCCAGCTTTCATGGCAGGAAAAATGGAGCTCGTCTCCCAACGGACGCTGGACGTACCGCTTGATTCCCATAATTTCCAAATGGATTAACCGTGAACATGGACAGTTAGATTACTACCTGACCCAAATGCTGACAGGACATGGGTGCTTCAAATCCTACTTATACAGGTTTAAGCACGAAGACGACCCGTACTGTTCTCATTGTGCACCAACTGCAGAAGACGCAGAACATGTTTTTTTTGTCTGTCAGCGATTTGTGTTAGAAAGGGAGGAACTAAGCACTAGGGTGGGGAAGCCAATTACGGCTGATAACCTAGTCGATATTATGATAGAGTCCGAAGAATATTGGTCCGCTGTATGTAATATGGCAAAAATAATAATCTCCAAACTGCGTCGCGCTGAACAACAGCGCCGATCTTCATGAAGAGGCAATAGGCCGCTCCCCCTTCCGTGAAGTACTACTTAACGGTTGTCCCGCGGGAGGGAAACGGAGCTGGGGTGGGTTTTTAGTGGTGAGCCGAAAGGCAAGTCTCACACTTTTCGGCTTTCAATGCTTTGTGCCACCTCCATAAAAAAAAAAACAATACACACACATACATATGTACGTCGTATTATGCATACATTTTAGCATAAATACTTTGGCGAATCGAACAAAACAAATTTTTTTTTGTTCAATTAGTCATTTTTGCAAATTTTTCAAATTAATGAAATGACTTCTTTACTTTTTGTGGAAGTTATTTGTGTTGTGCTCGCCAAAGATCGCAAATTGGTTGCTGTTATTGTTTTTTGTATCTACGTAACTGTTTTTGCGTCAATTCCCTCAGTATGTTTTTAAAGTTCTCACTTCATTAACTATTGCATATATTTATTGAATTCCAACAGAGAATACAATTCACATTAACTCGACGGAACAATGAAACAACAAAACAAATAAAATTAATAATCAATTTTTAAACACGTTTCAAACTTATGTACACGTTTTGCATACATACATACAAGTTTGTCCATTTGTGTGTGCATGCATGTATGTATGTATATGTTAATTTCTACTTTATTAGCACAACGAATTTACCGGAGCCACAGACAATGCCACACACACTTCAGGCAACGAAGAGGTGTCTCGCAGCACGATCACGTTCGCTTGAGTCTCGACGCAAACTGAAACCGAATTGGTGCGGTCCGAGTGATAGTGCCTACTGCTTTCCTCTCAAAGCAATTTCCGCTCAATCCAACTTGCTCAACTAGTTGGGTAGCCCCAGCACTTTTTTGAAGAAGGGAGTACAAAACAGAAATTGGGTTGGGCAGAGAATTTTTGAAGAAATCTCAAAAGGGGGAATCTTTACTAAAAGTCAGACTGTTGCACAAATGCAGCCATAGTTGCACACCCATTCATCTATGCATGAAAGGCACATTTGTGTAAACTTTAAATAGCACACGATTTTGAACGCACCAAATGGCTTACTTGATGCGCCCATTGCAAGCAATTCCGATACTCCTGTTTTTACTTTGCATTTCTAAATTTAAGATATGTACTATATGCATGTACGTGCGTGTACATGCACGTCTTTTATAGATATCTGCATGCATGAATGTACATATTTGCATGTTTGTATTTTTTAAGTTACATATAACTTTGAGGCATTTAAAGTAAAAATGCGAGTTATATATATATATACAATATATATATAGACATATACATATGTATTGTCAATATTTACAATATTGGCTTGACATCAATCACAATAAACTTAAGTCTATTAAAAAAATATGCAGGTTTCTAGATCTAAAAAAATGCATTAACGAACTGCGAGAGTCAAAAATTTAAAACTGTAGACCCTAATTGTTGAATGTATCCAGATAAGTGCATACATAAAAGTGTGCATATACATATACGCACATATGTATGTATATACATACATAGATACATATTTTCATTATCCACTGTGTTTGCACTTAAGGCTGAAAAGGGGGAAATTCTCTTATCTTTTTCTAGCTGCTCACCCAACACAAGCATACTTACATTACACATACGCACATACATCCACGCAACACATTCATCAGCATATATGTATGGTTTTATGTGACTATGTATGTATGCATGTAAAAAATATGACCTTTGGAAACCCAACTATACCCAACTCCATAAAATGACCACCGACATGCTTGCCTTTAAGCCAAGCCATCCATGTTTAAGTGCCTTTGTATGTTGCGACGAAAAATGCGTGGTCAGCGACAAGAGAAATGTCTTGAGCTTTATTACCTCAGCCAATTTCCCACGTTTAGAATCACAAAATAACCAATCATTAATCACAAAGCGAACAATATGTTTTACAAATGCGAACAGAAGAGATGTACGCATACATATTGGCACTCACACACGCACACACGCATGCATGGATAAATATATGCCAGCGTACTTCGGAGCTAATCCATCATAGATCATGCATGGGCTCTGCGCACGAAAAACACTTTTCCAAATATAATTTAGGAAATTACAGCAACATTCGTGTGGTAGAAAGCATTTCCTTAGTTACAGTGAGAGTCGCCAGGAAATTAGTGAACAAATTGTTTTCTGTGCTTTTAAACTGCTTATGTTTTCGCATATATTTATGTTTTTACGACAGCCGTAAACTCAAAATTCGTTGCTACCACATAAGAGGAGGCTTTTATACGTAACTAATAATTATTGCGAGAAGAGGGGAGAATTATTGTACCATATACTGTTACTATCAGGTTAGTTGTTGTTGTTGTAGCAGCATATACACTCTCCATACATATACGGGGAATGCTGCTGAAGTGTCCTTGGCCGGATATAAGCCCGGGTCGTTCGGTTACGGAGAACCGACTGTCATGGGAACGAATACAGCTAACAAATTATTGTGCTATATTTTATTACTATCAGGTTAGTCTTCTTATTCTGTTCAGCACGAAATAATTTAGATAAGGAGTCAAACACTTGCATTTCGACCTCTTGGTTGTTTTTGTTGTTGTAGTAGCTTACTAAACCATGTCAGTGTTATGCCGTTACGACTTCTTGGTCTTTTGTGCCCTCTACTCCTCACAGTACCTCATCCAAACCCAGTTCCCTTATTAAATTCCAGATAAAGCTGGGTTGGACTGGGTATGTGCCTCTCCCTCGGCTGCAGTTGGCCGAGATGTCTCACCCTTCTCCGCGTCATAGCGTCACATTCAAGGAGAAGGTGCATTGGAGTCTCCTGGGATTGGTCGCAAAAACGACAAAAATCAGTGGACCGTATCCTAATCATGTATAGATGACTATGATGATGACGTGAGCATTCTCATTTTATCCTTGGGGAGGGTTACGAGGGTTACACCTCTTTTGGTCAACGAAAGTCTTAAACATACTCGAATGCTATACTAAAATCTCTGACAGGGCTTTTATGAAGCTTGGCAAACGAAATGCAATAAATCTTGCATTTGGTATGAAAAGTTCTAAAAAATTTTTATTACTGCGTTACCCTTTACATATTTTTAAACGATTTTCTAATAATACTAAATATACCTGCATTATATGGCAAAATATTGTATTCATCAAGGAATAGTTTGTAAGTGTGAATGTTCTATGCATAGGCATTTTTTCACTTACGATCTGACTCAACCAAAACTGAAGAGTTGCAGACTGCCTAAGTACTTATTATTTCAGTTAAAGCAAGCCAGCGTTATTATTAACAGCTACTACACTAGGAAATAACAAAACAAATTTGATGAATGAGCGCATAACAATCACTAAAAAGTCAACAAATGAGCGACGGTTGAAAATTATCAAGTTCAAACGTGTCCATGCTAATGGTTCAAATAATGGCAGTACCCAATTCGTCTATTCATATATTGTACAAGACGATGAATATAAAAACAACAAAAACAAAAATCCCAAAAAAAAACACAAAAAGAACAAAATAAGCAACCAAAACCCGTTTGGCTTTTGCCCTACAGCCTGCTGCGCTAGCGCTAGCACCAAGCTGCTCTTCAGGCTTTGGATTTGAGGAAAATTTTTCACGATATTTGTTATTTCACTCAATTATCACTACTCTTGCCTTGACTACGGTTTTCACCATTTTTTTTTTTTTTTGTTTTGATGTTTCTATTTTTTGAATGTTTTTGGTTAAGTTTTTAACCGGTTTTTGTAGTTTGAGTGACTTTCTTGCCGTAAGAACTTCTTTTTGTTTTTGAAGAAATGCTCAAATAAATACAGACATATGTTCATATATGTATGTATACAAACATATGCATGCATATACATTAGTACACGTATTGGTACGATATTATCGGTCGATATCTCTATTTTATTTTCTACTCAATTTAGATACAGTATGGAGTTAATTAGGGTAAGAGATATGATTCATTGCAAGCCTTAAGACATTTTTTTGTTTTCAAATTTCCTTGTTAATATTCATGAAATACACATAGGCAAATATTCTCTTTTGTTTTCACATACGGAAAAGTATTATTACTAAAACTGATTTGAATAAATAAAATTGATCGGAAACTTATGCCAAATTTTCTATAGAATGTTTTATGTAAACAAAAAAAACACCTACGTAATATTGTAAATCTAATTGAGTTACCTAATGAGTAATAAATCATAGTGATAAAATTAAAAAAAAATACATACTAATCTTATTCAACTTCTTTGCTTATATTTCTAAATATAATTTATTTGGCGCTTACACCCTTTTTGGGTGTTTGGCCGAGCTCCTCCTCCAATTTGTGGCGTGCGTCTTGATGTTGTTCGACAAATGGAAGGACCGACAGTTTCAACCCGACTCCGAACGGCAGATATTTGTTATGAGGAGCTTTTTCATGGCAGAAGTACACTGGGGCCTTGCCATTGCCTGCCGAGGGTCGAACGCTATGAGAAAAACCTTTTTCTATAATTTTTATTTTTCATACACGGAAATTCGAACCTACGTACTTCTGAATGGTAGTCACGCACCAACCCATTCAGTTACGGCGGCCGCCTTGCTTACAACCGTCCAAAAAAATCAAGGTAAAATTTCCCACATTTCAAGCTTCATAGCTAATGCAATTTTAGTTTGTGAGTGCAGGTCTGAAGCCTTCCAAAATTGTGTGGATTTTGGAAAAAAAGTTTCGGTCACGGTGTTGAACTTTTTTCAACATAAAAATGTGTTTTATATGACTTATTTGACAATTCTTTTTCTTCGTTTTTTGACTACGCTGGGCTTTTTCTTCCATATAAGAAAAATGTCGAGTATGTATTTAGCAGGGCGTGACACCTCAGCAAAAAAAATAGAAAAATTCTGAAAATTCTGGTTTAAAGGTTGAAAGTTTTGAAGTATTTTTTGTAGTATGAACTATATTTTTATAGATTGAAAAAGATTGCTGTGCTTAACATTTGGAAACGGGAGTATGTATATCAAAAGAAATCGTAATGTACGAATTGATAATTTGTTAGAACAAATATAGTACATCGGTTCTAAAACACTCGAAGTAGGTTGATTATGCTATGAGCTAAATGTGATGCAGTGATATTCCGTAACGAATATAGGTAAAACAAATTATGGTTAATTTTACGTTCCCATGACAGTCGGTTCTGCGAAACCGGAACGGCTCGGATTTATATCCGGCCAAGGCCTGTTACTTCAGCAGCAATCCCCGACTAATTTTATGAAATGAGCTTCAAGCCACTGACTGAATCTTACTTACAAGTTTATTTAACCCTCCGTTGGACACCTCGGTCAGGTCAGACTTTGGACGTGAGTTTAACATATTTCTATTATAGCTAACGACTTGAGCTTTCAAGGTAGCTTCCTAAAATTTAATTTTCTATCGATTTATGGATATAGCCTTTAAAAAGGATCCTCGAACAGGGCAAAAAAAGGCCAGACCGAAGGTGTCCAACGGAGGGTTAACTGTACATGACGTCTGAAAACTTTTTAATAACTCAATTATACAAATGCCAACGCAATTCGATTTTGATTTTTTTTTCTCGAGTTATGATCACCTTGCTAAAAATGAACGTAATCGAAAAGCCAATCTATTTTTGTGAGCAATAAGAAAAAGAGAAAAAGTGTAAACTGTGTCTCTTTTTTAACTCCAAAAACAAACAGTTCAAACGAAGTCTCTCCCAGAAAACCAAATGATACTCACTTGGATTATTATTTGCTTCAAGCCAGTGCGTCGCGGCCTGACAGCCGAACGTTGCTCGACTGATGCCTTTACAGCAGGACCACCGTTTTCCGGTCCACAGGCCAGGATGGAAGCGATATGACTTTGGTGTGTTCGTTTCTTCGCAAACTAAACAGCAGATAAAATGAAAAGTTCAAGCATCGTACAATAAATTACTTAAAGTGAACGCCCCACTAACCTTGTCTTATGGCACGTATCCAATCATCACGCTCCTTCTCACTGTTCGCCAATAAATATAGAATATATTGCGGCACAGAACGCCCAGAATGCGATTGATCATTGGAGGATTCACAGTATCCAACTTGAAACGGATATCCCTGCAATATTTATGTATATAAGTCAGAGCAACAATAAATTACGCCAAAAAAAATATTTTTTATAGGTTTGTACTCACACTTGGAGCAAATGGATCCCCCCCCTCACCACTAACAACAGCAGATTCAACCAAGCGCACACCTTTAACAGGAACTCGTCCACGTTCACGACGTCGCTGTGAAAAAAAACAAGATGTAATAAGAAATATTAAATTACGACTTAATATTCATCGGCTTCAATTGCAATGCCAATCACCAACAAAACTAAATATGTTCATGCGTTGTTACCCACATTTTAGAACCACATCCTTTTCACAATTTGGTTTGTAGTGCAGTTCATAAACATGCAGAAACCTACATAATATGTATGTATAATAATAATTAATATGTAACTTGTATGTACCTAATAAACAGCTAATGGCTTAATAGTTGTAATAGACCTGCAAAATATTTTTATTTTTGAGTTCACTGAACCCCATTCTAACTTATTACGCATATTCTCGTTTGCGCTTTGCTTGCCTTTGATACCGAATAGACACCCTGATAGCTAAACTGGGAGAGATGTGGCTCGCAAACGGGTAAACAAAGCGAAAATTCTCAGGCGTTGCAACTTTCCACTATCCTAGTAGCAAAATGTTAATGAAGTAAAACACAAGTAAAACTAGGTAAAACACCCTTTTATTTTTGATTTTATGGCTGAATGACTATGGAGGCTTGCTTTCGGAAAATTATTACATAGCTCTAAAATTATTTAATTTTTTTAATTATCAGAAACGAGCATATTGACTCACTTATTACAATGCGTTTAGACTGAACATTTTTCAGGATTTCGAATTCCTTGTAAAAATCTTTTTTTGTACTTAATCCACGTATATAAAAAATATTTCCTGGCGTTTGTTTTTATTGCTTACACAAATAGGCACAGTAGCCGGTGTTGTATACTAAACCAACCCGTCTTTTTGCTCCCTTATACACTAGTTTCCTTGGGTGGGGCTTTCAAGTAGATGTATTGTTCATTACTTTCACAGCATCTGGGTTTCAGCTTTGACAACTTAGAAATTTGTTATATTTCCGGAATCAAAAGAATCAAAATGATTGCCAAATCTTGAGCAGATAGTTTTTTAATTCATATTTTGTGCTTTTTCCACCACGTTGTTGTATGCATTTGGGCGTGTTTGCCCCCACCGTGTTTGTATGTGTGTATACGTGTTTTTTAAACACACGAAATAGAATTTATCTCCGCAATAGTTTGAACTTTTCTGTGTTTATGTTAACGCAGTAGTAACTTTTTAACTTTAATGCTGTTTATTAATAATTGAACGTTCTTTGTAAAGTAAATAGCAATAACAACCAAATGAAGTTACTCTTCAATGAAAAAAAGCTTAAACGACTCAGCCAAAAAAACGTAGAAAGCGGCGTGAAATTGCGTAAAGAATTTATTATGTTGTAATTTAGTAGTTTTTCTTTTAAGTTATTTTAATGTTGTAATTAAAATGGAATAAATCCATGGTCCGGTTGACTCTTGTCCGTAATGTATACGCGTCGACTACAGGGAGTGAACTCGATATCCTCAACGGTCAGCAGAAAGCCGAAGTTTATTCCTGCTCACTTTGCCAGATTCGGGTTGTTTTTGGACGAATGTTCCTATGCACATACATGCATACATATGTGCATATGTACCAAGTGGAATAGACAAATTCTGCCAGACGTGCTGAGTGCTGAACACCTACAATTGTAAGCACGAAAAGGGGATGGTTTTCCTTGTGTAGAGATTTTTGATTTACTTGGAAAAACTTTATGAAAAAGGACAACCGTGCAGAGAGAATGATATGCCATTGCCAGATGTATATGACAATTTTTATTCACGGACAATGGTTGCCAAAAGAAACAAAAGTTGCACCTTTAACTATACATACACAGATTGGAAATACAGTCTACAAATAAAAATGTACTCCAAATATTCAAAGAATATAAAAAGAAAATATGCAAAATAATTTCAAACATAATTTCATATATTTTTTTACATAATTGCATAAAAAAATAAAAAGAAAGTTCGCTCGTCCTTCAATGGAGAGAACTCATTTTACTTCCTCTTGATACGAAATTTCAAACTTCGGAAATTTTGTCGACTTCAGCTAAAGCTAACCAGTTACGTACTTATGCATTGCCATAAAACATATACATATGCAAATGCATGAATGTTTCCGTGTAACTTTACACACACACACAACATAACCTCCAAACATTACCTAAAAGGACTTCATTGGAGAATGGAATGCTTCCTTATTCGAATTTTTATTTTTATTTGTGTAAATGTGTATACTTTAGCTGGAGATATGGGCTGTGTACAAGCAGACCGGTAATTTCCAACGTGTTGCATCACTTTTAGGACAAACAAACAAGCGTCCGGCAATTGCAGTGGCTGATAAAACAGTGCCACTTGGGCAACCGAATGACTATAAGGCTGAATTAAATCTACGATAATTTAGCATTATTCTATTACTATAAATCAACTCCTCAGAAAATAAAAATAGAAGCGGGTTGGTGTCGAAATTCTGTATGTACAAAATTCTAAAAACAAAATTTTGCTTTTTAAAAGTCTGCTTTTTAAAATTCTGCTTTTTTAAAATTCTGCTTTTTTAAAATTCTGCTTTTTAAAATTCTGCTTTACAAATTCTGTATTAAAATATAATGTTAACAATGTTAAAGAGTAATGTAATTATTTAATTTATTATTATTATTATTTTTTATTATTATTCGAGATATTAAATAAAAAATAATAATAATAATAATAATAATTTTTTCTTCAGTTTCGATAGAATCCACAGTATTTTTGTGTGGCCGCGCTTCAAAAAAATAACCCTCATCAGTCCAACTCCGGCTATGCAATCCACCGTATTTTTGCGTAGAACTTCTTTTCGCGTGGGCGGCCTTCGGCCGCGCTTCAAAAAAATAACCCTCATCAGTCCAACTCCGGCTACGCAATCCACAGTATTTTTGCGTAGAACTCTTCTAAAAAAAAACGAACAGCTGCGAAGAATTATTAAGAAAAGAAATGAATTAAGTCACACTACATATTTAAAAAGAATTCCAAAAAATATTGTAATTGGCTAAACTAAAATATTGTTATCGCTTAGACATATATGTATATTTATGGAATAAATGTTTATTTTGTTACTTCTTGTATAACGAAAATCACAAAACTTGAATAAAGCAGAATTTTTCGCATTAAACATGCAGAATTTTGAAAAAGCAGAATTTTAGAAAGCAGAATTTTTTTGCAATTTACAGAATTTTGTCACCCAGAATTTTGTAATACAGAATAATGACACGCTCCCAATAGAAGCATATTAAATTAAAGTTTTGAATTAGGGTAAGGAAGATAGACTATTTTTTTTCGATTTTGACTCTGATTCATTTCATTTTGAAAAATTTTCCGGTTTTTTAAACGTCGGCTATGGCAAGCGCAGCCGACAGTATTTTTGTGTGACTACCATTCAGTAGGGATCGGATTCGAGACAAATCAATCGGGCTGAAATGCAATCAAATGAGAAAAAAAGGAGGAAAACGAAAAACTTCCCTGCGAGACGATGGCAGAATTGTAAGGTGCACCAAAGAGAATCCCATGAAGTCAGCCATACAAATTAAAAAAGAGGTAAAATTAAATGTTTCAGACAAATAGTTTTTTATGGTTCACGAATATATGTTAGATGTTCACATGGCACCGAAAATCAAAATACACTCTAGAAACCATGAAACATGGGGATTTAAAAATAATGGCATTGGAATGTTTCTCATGTTATGGCGCAGACCCCTTAAACAAAATTGATTTAAATTCAGTTCAGTTAAAGAATAGAATATTTAAAATAATAATAAAAACTTTCTATCTAATCATAGATTATTATTTTTTTTTTATCTAAATCTATTTTTTTTTGGTACTGGTATTTTCGTATTCGCAACCGTATTTATTAAATAAATAATGACTTCACGTATTCTAGTCATATTTTGTGTTAATTTCTGCGTAGCGAAAAAAAGTTCGAATAGTCGTAAAAAATTGCCTGCGTTTAAACTATTAACCAGTATTTACTGAATAAACCTCTGGCATTTATTACAGCATTTAAACGGTTGAGCCCCTGTATATACTTATACACATGAACATCACAACCTCCATTGCATTTATTTCAAAGCCTTCACAAATATTGTAAATATATTTTTTTTGTTTTGTTTTCGAATATATCATTCAAAGAACACCGCTGTGTCAACTATCGAACCTGCGAAATCAAATGAGATTTAACTTACTTCAACGTTTTCCATATCGAAATATGATAATGACTTCTTGGTGAGCTCGAACCAGCGTTGTTTGTAGTTGACGGGGGTAAAGCGTTTCTTATTCTGCGCTCGTTTCACCATCGATCCGCTTTTCACAATGTCATATAGTCTTTCCGAAACTTTATCCATTCTGCTTTGGAATGATTTGCTACTGCATACCGTTGAAGCCGAGGACCGAATGCTGCCATGGGTAGATCGATTCATGTCTGCTACAACCGTTAAGATTTCAGAAGTCACAAATAGGGAATTTTATTTTATCTTGAGTTAAGCACCTATTATTTGTTTTTAGTCTGGTTTTCATCGGTTACATTTTTTACATTTTACAACGATCTGTAAAATAAATTAAAGCAAAATTATTTGAAGTCGCTGTTCATTCTATTGTAAATAGTAGGACGTAATCAAGTATAAAGGAAGAGGATTATATCATGTTGTAATCAACTTTTTCTTATCTTTTATTGGCAGCTGTTGCCAGCTCGCTTATCCTGTTTTAGCAAGTAAAAGTAAATAACACCACGAGTTTCATATAGAAACTTCGTATTTTTAGAATAAACATTAAAAGAACTTGTGTGCAGCTGCCTTAATTGAAATCGTCACACTCTGATTCCGTCCTTATGAGCAATCGCGTTTTTAAAAGTTGTTATCGTTTGGAAAATTCCACTTTTGACTTAATCCAATGATTCTCCTTCCACAGAAAGGGTTTCCGAGCCAAATACTACCCCTGGTTTGGAGTTCAACAGTCAGATGGAGATGGATACACAATAAGCGAGAGTCTTGAGAGGTACATAAGTGATCGTTTTTAAATATATGCCATTGTAGCAAAACAAGTTACAGACATACGGCATGAACTAAGCTTTACATAGAACCCATTAACTATATATATATATAATTGGCATTTACACCAATTTCGGATGTTTGGCCGAGCTCCTCCTCCTATTTGTGGTGTGCGTCTTGATGTTGCTCCACAAATGGAGGGACTTACAGTTTTAAGCCGACTACGAACCGCAGATATTTTTTTATGAGGAGCTTTTTCAAGGTAGAAATGCATTCGGAAGTTTGCCATTGCCTGCCGGGAGGCGACCGCTATTAGAAAAAACCTTTTCTTCATTTTGGTGTGTCACCGAGATTCGATTCTCTTTCAATTCTGAATGGTTGTCACGTACCAACCCATTCGGCTACGGCGGCCGCCTAAATTCATTGGTGGTTGGTGAAAAAAAATGTAATCGGGCTCCATAAATTGGAAGATAAATTCGGGTTAAATCTGTCAAGATTAGTATTCCTCAGATACGAGTAAGTATACTTAATTAAAATACTGAGTACTTTTTGTAATCGAGTCGTTCAAATGGGAATCGAGTGCGCGGTTAAAATATTTACTTTTTACTTTTCTTTCAAGTGCTGATTGGCAATACTTTTACATCGGAGCTATAAAAAAGGATTCGGCCAAGTAGAGTTCCATAGCAATTCCATTACTATAGCTACAGCTTTGGTTTCTAGATACATATTCACTTCAGGGAACCTGTTGCTTATTCTAAAGCAGTCCAAAATATAAGTGGGCATGTCAAGGCTGACGCAGTCGTGGGTTATTTTTCTTGTTGTGGTAGGGGAGTGCTGCTGGTATGACAGTCCGAAACCTTGTCATTGGGGAAGCCAAAAACGGATTGTGACGTATTTTCGAGATGTGCAGCGGCACCGATGCGAGTAAGTACCGAGAACTTCTCTCCGATACTTTGGTGGCAATCGATACTTCACTCAAATTATTTTTTGTGTTAACTTGTGGAGATTTGAAAAGAATATACGGGGTTATATTGAATTCTATACTTGAATTAGGACATAAATTTGATACTTTCATTACAATTACACATTTCTATGCCATCGGTATACTTAAATGTTATTTTCAAATGTGAATAATTATTCTTTAAATATTTCTCCGTATTCTTTCAAAATTCTCTTCTAAAATCCCTTGCCCATTTAATTTAGGGCACTCACAGGCATTTGTTGATATCAACAAATATGTCTTATCGGACTGTTGCTTAAGTTTAGCTCTTATCGTTTTAACATTTTCTCTCACTCTTTCGTAGTAAAATAATAGAGCCTTATTTTATATAGGAAAATGTTTGAAAGAAATATTCTCCAACTTGCGATGTCTCAAATTCTAGGAATTTCACACTCATTCACATCCGCCCTTTCCCCGGACATTACATTCCGATCTACATATGTACATATTTTTCGGCAAATACAAATAGTTTGTGCCTTCATCTCGCTACACCTATAACACTTCACAAAAACATCAAGTTCGCATGTCGAATATTTTAAAATTCTGCTACTTAATTGAGCGTCTTTATTTAATTAAGTTTTGTTTTTTCATTCACCTGGGTATTATTTTTTAATTATTTATTTTTCGTCTTTATTTTCACAGGAATTCGCGGAAACCATAGCGCAATGAAATTCTAAGCCCTACTTTGTCCACTCTTCTTCTTTACAACTGCAAACTGCGCCAAAGTGATCGTTTCTCTTTGTCTACTTTCATTTCTTATTTTTTTCAGCATTCACCGGTTAAGCGGGGCTAGGTTGCCAGACCTTCTTAATTAACTGAGATGAAATAAATAACGTCAATATAAATTGTTATGGGCTTCTCTGCATTTGGAGGTTTTAATTTGAGCTTTCACAATTTACCACACGGCATTTAATTTTTATTAGTTTGTTTAACTTAAATTACAAGTCAACAAGTAACTTCTTTTCCTTTTGTTTGTATATCTGCAGCGCTGACGTCATTCGCTTTTCAAAATCATGAAAATTAAAGTAGGGGCTTTTGGAGGTGCCACCTTCTGTATTCTATGCAACGTGGGTCTACCTGAAGATATTCAGTAGGAACGAAATAACAATCAAAATTAAATTAAAGGCAGTCGTTTTTGTTTCTTCATAGGAGTCAGTTAGGTAAAAGTCCATTAAACTCACGCACAACTTTAAAGTTTTGAGTATATTTAGTTATTAATTATTCATACATACATATATGGCTTAAATTCGTAGAAAAAGTCATCATGGAAAAAAGAAAACCACTCTTACATGAAGAAATCGACGACCACTGCCATGACTAAAATACAAAATGCCATGAAATTTAATCGCTCGGGCTCCTATTAGTTTTAATTTTTTTTTTTTTTTTTTTATTATTCCTAATTACATTAATTATACATCTGTTATACTGACATCTAGTACATTTTTTGACAATTAGTTAGGAAAATTATTAAATATATTTCATCATGGCCAGTGCCAAGACGAATACAGCGATTACTTTTTAGGAGAAGAATTACATTTTATATATACAGCTATTTTAGTGTACGAGAATTAATATTTAATTTAATAGGTCAATTGGTCGGTTTCTCTTTAGACGTCGTAAAGTTCTTCTTTCAAGTTGTGAGCGTGTATTGACTTCTCTATTTTTGTGCTGGTTTATTTCGTTAAAGTACCTTGTTGATATCGCTTTTATTTCTTCGTCGATTAATGGTATATTGAACGTAGTATGGATGTCATCATTTTTTGTGTACCTGTCGGACATTGTTATTATACGTAAGATTTTTGATTGTTGTCGCTGTACTTTGTTTATGTGAGTTCTTTTTGCAGTTCCCCACACTTGAAGTCCGTAGGTCCAGATTGGTTTAATGACCGCCTTGTATACTAAAAGTTTGTTGGAAATATTGAGCTTAGAATTTTTGCCTATTAGCCAATGCAATTGTCGAAATTTTTCCTTTATTTGTTTTATTTTCTTTTTTATATGATCTTTCCAATTTAGTTTTGAGTCCAGATGGATTCCAAGATATTTTGCAGATGTTTCAATTTGTATATTTTTATTGTTGAGCTTAATCGGCATAGCAGCAATCTCTGTTCTTGTCGTAAATATTACTTGTACAGATTTGTTCTCGTTTACTTTTAAACTCCATTTGTCAAACCACTTCTTTACATTGTTGGTGTACATCTGTAATTTTGTTGTTGCGGTTGAGAGGTTTTTGTCAGATGACAATAAAATTGTGTCGTCTGCGAATGTTGCTATAGTAGAATTAGTTTCGTCTGGTAGTGGTATGTCAGAGGTGAATAAGACATATAACAGTGGTCCTAGAACGCTGCCTTGAGGAACTCCTGCTGTTATTGGATGTATATGTGAGTATTTGTCATTGTATTTAATGTAGAAGCATCGGTCAGTAAGGTAGCTCTTCATAATTAAATAATAGTCGAGTGGTAATATTGTCCTAATTTTATGCAAGAGGCCTTTGTGCAATACAATACAATTTTTTCATGTGATTTCTTAAGCATTTTGTTTTAATTAATCGAGTTTCGCGTCGAAGGAAGAAAAAGGAAAGAAAATATAATATAAATATTCTCACTTTGACAATCAGTCACCATTCAGCTGTTGACGCAATTTGTATAGATTCTACTTGAGTGCTTCCACTCCATTACCCCACTATCAAGAACGATAAAATGCAAGATTGCGCCTTCTCAATTCACCGTGAGGTCAGGGCTATGAATAAACAAAGAAAGAGGAAAAGTAAGCCATGGAAAACCATGGAAATCGCCAAACATATTGAATTATACACACTCACACATCAGAGAACGTTAATGGTATAGAGAATTCCCTATGGGATGAAAGCCTGGAATTTTGAGCGGTGCTCCATGTTAAAATTTTTTCAAAGGTGAGCTTTTTAACAGGCCGTTTTTCGACTCTGAGCGAATTTGACAGAATCAGCTGATGAGATGACGTTGTTGTTCTTGTTGTAGCAGTATATTTGCATTGTCAGTGTAGTGTAATCACCGGTCGTCTTCGTCTAGCTCATCTAACGGCAGGCCCAGGAAACTGGCTGTTTCGACGGGTTGGGTCCAGAGGGAGAGAGGTGTTAGATGATTGGATTTTATGGAGCATGTGAAAAGGTGGTTAGTGTCGTGCGGGGTGCCTTCACATGCCGGACATATGTTTAGTATGTCGGGGTCGATTGTGGATAAGTAGGAGTTTAACCTGCTACAGTATCCAGAACGTATCCAGATGGGATGACGTCAATTGAAGTGTTTTACAAAAAAACAGAGACTGTGTTGGTGATATTCGAAAAAGATCTTCAGCTGCCTTGTGAAACAGGCGTAACTTTGGCTCAATTAGGGTTTGGATATTATAGCAGGTTTAACTCCTACCGCCGGCATGTGGAGGTACACCATACGATACTAACCACCTATTCAAATGCACTTCTAAACCATTCACCTAACACTCGTCTGATTCTGGACCCAACCTGTCAATAAGGCATGTTTCCGGGGCCGTCCGTTAGATGAGTTAAGCGATGACGATCGGTGATTTCACGCCACTGGAAGGGCCTAGTGAACTAATACAACCACAACAACCTAAATGATGCCGACGAAAGTCATTAAGGCCTTTAGTTTAAGAATAAAATAATAATGGTTAGAAAATTTAAATTAGATTTGTCATCTATTTTTATTTTCAAAATACTAAAACTTTGTAGCTTAAATTTTTAAATAGGAGGAAAACATTCCATTGCGCGGCCTCTTATTAAAATAAACTGCTTCGAGATTAGGAGTTATGCTCCTTATTTTGGTCATATAATTGCCAGGCCCGGATCGCATATCTGAACCATATTAAAAATAAGTCAATGCCCATCTGTATCCATGACCAAATCGGCGTCAATTTGGAACCTTCTATTTCTTTCCAATTCACAGCTACTTCGGCGATTGGAATTTTCAAACGCTCAGCCATATAAAGAAGTTCAACATCGAAAGCCCATCGTTCTACATGTAAATTTTTAAAAAGAGTATGAGCTGCCGAACGGGTTAGCAATTTGAAGCCACATTGTGTGTCTCGTATGCTACGGACTGCGAAGAGCCAAACAAGTAAGTGAAAGCCGTGCATGAGGAATGTTCTACAGGTGGAAAATTTAATATTACCAATAATTATAAAGTTCATATATCGAATACTTAATACTAACCGAAATAAACTGCGAGTTGCAATGGCTTCCTGCTCCATATGGGCGCGAGATCCAACTACAATGGCATCTGATTGCCAATCTTTTGATATACTCTTTATACTTTGCTCTAATTTGTTATAATCTGAAAACTTTGTCGCCCCATCTGCATCAGCAAAAAGAAGGTAGCGCCCTCTCGCACTTAGCATTCCCTAGAAAGGTAAGACAAAATAATTTACTAATTTTAAAAATATGCACAACCAATAAATAACCAAATACCAGACGAACAGCGCCGCCTTTTCCACGATTTTCAATAAGCTCTAGCACACGAAATTTCTCTATAGTGCATCGTTTGGAATACTTCAATGCAAGTGAGACTGTTCCATCATTGCTGCCATCACTAACGACGATAATTTCGTAAGTAAACCTTTCATTTTTTGACTTTTCCTCCAGGTAACTCAAGCATTCATCGAGCATTTTTGGCACTGGTGACATGAAGTTAAAAGATTTTATTTATTGAAACAAAAAATTTACACAAGAATTTTACTCACACCGTTGCTCCTCATTGTAAGCTGGTATAATCACACTGAGATCCAAAACCGGCGCATCTGCTATCGACGGAAAATCCACATTTTGTATCGCTACTGGATCGAGAAAGTGCGTTTCCTCCTTACTTCTTTTGATAACTGGAAAAGGTTTTGTAATCGCTTTTTGTATAACAAAAAGCTGATATAATTTTGAAATGTGTTTCTTGTAAAAGAAAATAGTAAGCATTAGATTACTCACCACCACAAAGAGGCCAGACAACACCGATAAGCCGGTGATAATGACCACCTGTGCAAGCTCAATCAGAGACATGGAGCTTAGATTCTTTCACAAGCAATTGATTTCAAACAACATTACTTCAGGAACTAAACAAACAGAAAAGATAAAACGCCACGTAATTTATCAAGATTATTGACGATTCGTAAACTGCAGCAAATGTTTTAACTGTTGTCAAAGAACTGTCCTTGTGTCACATATCTGGAATATCTCATTCACAATAAAATTAGGTTGTGAATGGAATATAAAAGTAGAACATTTTCGTATAGCTATTCTACGTCAGATGGCGCTCTCACGATAATAAAAACGAGATGTGTAAGGCAGAACGTAAATGTTTTACCAGAGAATGTTAATGGAATGGTCAACAATTTTACCAAACTTTCCTGGTTTGAAAAAAAAAATTGTGCAAGGAAAAAAAAATATGACTTTAGGACTTGAACCTGAATTGAATTCGCGTCACAAAACCCACATGAATCATAACGCCGAATTTAGCGCCCCAAATTAACTATCAACGTGGCTTTTTTAATCGCAAACTCATTCGCTTCGCAGTGGGAATTATATAAGTCGATTCCCCTACTAGTGTGTTGAATCCCTTACTACTGTGGTGAAAAATCATATGAAATCCCTTACCAGTGGTAAACGCAGAAACAAATCTGAATTCCTCTACTAGCGTGGTAAATATCTGCCATCCCCCACAAGTGTGGTAAGTTGTATTTGAAAATTCGAGAACACTCTTTGTGATATTTCGCAAAGAGTTTGAACCTGATGAAAAGATGGAGCACATTGGTTGGTCTCAATTCTTACAAAATGACCATAACGCGTAGCATTTCACCAGAAGAAAGAAATGAGAGAAATGACTACTGAAGATTCAAAACGGCCAAGTCACTGAGGGTGTGGTAACGTCCCAGAATTGAACAAGACAATCCGGAGCTCTTGAGAGGAAACTCCAGGAGAACTGGTACACAGACGGCTCGAAGATGTTGAACGCATATTTCTTCAAAGACGAGGTTGACGCCAATGTAGTAGTCAAGGGCGAACGCTATTTATTTGTAGGGATATATAAGCCCAAATGCTTTGTTGATAAGCCAGCTTCTATTGAGGAATTGGAAGCCAACACTACTAAAGTTATTCACGAGGTACCGAACGAAGTCCTCCAGCGAGTCATTCAAAATTGGTGTTTACGGATGGCCGAATTACGACGCAGTTGCGGCCGACAATTGAAAGGGATTATCTTTAAAATATAAATGTCATGAAAAGTTCTACTCAAAAAGAATAAAGATTTCCCAATCAATTTGAATTTTCGTTTTTTTTTAATCAATTTGAAATCCGATGCCTCTAAATTGATCACCTTTTAGATATTCAAGTGGGATATGTTTATTTATGTGTCCACTATTTTTTGGGCGGCACGGGGGACCTTTCGGGACTCATTTGAAAATGAGACACAAACCCTCAAAGTAATTTTTTAATCCAAGATAGTTTATTTTAATTAAGTAAATTGCCATTAATACATTTTTCAAAGGGAACTCGCGTTTATTTCACACTTGCAAGCAATTAAGAGAAATGTAAAAAATTCACCATCCACGGCAAGCAGCTTCTATTGAGGAATTGGAAGCCAACACTACTAAAGTTATTCACGAGGTACCGAACGAAGTCCTCCAGCGAGTCATTCAAAATTGGTGTTTACGGATGGCCGAATTACGACGCAGTTGCGGCCGACAATTGAAAGGGATTATCTTTAAAATATAAATGTCATGAAAAGTTCTACTCAAAAAGAATAAAGATTTCCCAATTAATTTGAATTTTCGTTTTTTTTAATCAATTTGAAATCCGATGCCTCTAAATTGATCACCTTTTAGATATTCAAGTGGGATATGTTTATTTATGTGTCCACTATTTTTTGGGCGGCACGGGGGACCTTTCGGGACTCATTTGAAAATGAGACACAAACCCTCAAAGTAATTTTTTAATCCAAGATAATTTATTTTAATTAAGTAAATTGCCATTAATACATTTTTCAAAGGGAACTCACGTTTATTTCACACTTGCAAGCAATTAAGAGAAATGTAAAAAATTCACCATCCACGGCAAGCAGTACGTCTTCGAAAACAGTGCCACGCAGTTTTCGTTGTTGTTGTTGTAGCATTAAGAGAAGCCCCGTCAGTGCAGAGTATATCATCGGTCGTTTCGTCAGGCTCATCTAAAGGTAGGCCCAGGAAACATGCTGTTTCGACAGGTTGGGTCCAGGTGTTAGATGAGTGGGTTTTAAAGGGCATGTGAAAAGGTGGTTAGTGCCGTGCGCGGTGCCTCCACATGCCGGACATAAGTTTGGTATGTCGGGGCCAATTCTGGATAAGTAGGAGTTTAGCTTGCTACAATATCCAGAACGTTATTGTGCCAGTGTTACGCTGGTCTCACGGGGAAGCTGGAGCTCTTCATCTGCCATAGGTGGTGGTTGGACTCTGATTACGGCATTCAATGGACGGGAGCTTATGAAGGTGGTAACAGTCTCCCGCTGAATGTCGTTTAATGTCTGTCTAAACACTGTCTGGTCCAGTAGGTGTCTGCTGTTTTGTCCTGGATCTCGCGGGCGTAGTGTAGTAAGTGTCTCTTGACGTGCCTGGGAGGCGGCTCTGGCTCAAGCAGGTGTCTGCAAGGGTGAAACCTACGGTAACACCCTAACAGGAACTACTTGCTGAGCAGTTTGTTATGCTCCTTAACAGGTAGCATGTTAGCCTCGTTGTGAAGGGGTTGTATTGGGGACATCAGGAGGCAGTCCGTCGCTGTCCGATTGGCAGTGTTTCGGCATGTCTGGAGCTTTATCCACTGCGTGTCACTGGTTCCAGGCGACCAGACAGGCGCAGCATAGTTTAGAACAGGCCGGCCAAGTGCCTTAAGTGTCGATAGCAAAAGTTCTTTGTCTTTGCCCCAAATGCTGCCGCCAAGCGATATGAGGACCTTGTTGCGATTTTGGACTTTAGTGGCAATTGCGGTTATGTGCGCTGAGAAGGAGGGCAAACTGTCAAAGGTTACACCAAAAATTTGGGGGTTGTTTACCGTCGGAATTGGTGTGTCATCGACTTTTACCTTGAGGGACAGTTTGTCCAGGTGGTAAAGAGGGTCGCCGTGGACTTGTGGAGGAAAGTTGGAGATTTCTCGCAGTGAAAAAGTTCGGCGAGAAGTTCGGTGAGATAGTTGTTCACTTTGGAGCACAGGCCATCGATGTCATTGCCCGACGCCAGTATCGTGCAGTCGTCAGCGTATGTAACCATTTTCGTCTTCGCCTTCGCTTGCACTGTGATCACTTTCATATGTTTTCTACTGCACTATTTTTCCTCTTAATCTTCTTCTTCACCTTCGTACTCGGCTTCTCTTTCCTTTGGCTGCAGCCTGACACTTTTTCTGTCAGCTGCGATATTTTATTCAGTCCATTTTATTGCTTGACTTGTAGGCCAATCGAGGAGTGGTTGGCACTAGAACTGGATAATTTCGCAAAAAATACCTGAAATCAATTTATTCTACCTCAATACTCTTTAATAGGTCTCTTGACTCTGCTCGAAATCATGTCCAGAAACATCGGACATAAGTAGAAGTGGAGATGGGATCTTTGGCTTTATGAAGGTAATGATGTTTTTACCACAGCTTCCAACAAAGGGTATTCAAATATAAAAACGAAAGGGTTAATATAGACTTTTTAAGCAAAGTGATATTCCCATGTACCTACAGATGTATGTATTGGTTAGTGTTTTTTTTAGTAAGGCTTTTTTTTGTTAATGAGCAGGAAGCATCGACGAAAGCCTAACCCCGTCAGTGTGGACGTGGCGGTCAGTGCTGGCTAGTGTATACATATGTATGTATGTGCGTTTGTAGTTAAAGGAATTTGTGTAAGTGGGTGTGTTTGTCAATCCTTTTGCTTTCTGTGCTTGCGACCCGCATTTCCACCGCCCAAACCTGTTTGTTTATACATATCTGCGATGCCTGTACAGAAGAATGTCCGTGTGGAGGGATGCATGCGCTTGTGTGACGTTGTGTAAATAAAAATCACTTGATGTGATTTTTATGATGTGCGTTAAATGATTAGGCCTCTTGAAATGGTTTCAGGTTGACGAAAAGGGTTTTCTATATCAAATGGTCCAGTTTGATTGTTTGCCTCCCCCAATGCCACGTGAACGATGGGAATATGAGAGGCGTGATTGCCTAAGTTTTGGGGAGATATGTGTGAAGTGAATTAATTGTGTAAATACTTTGAAGAGTCTTCAAATTCCTCTACAAAAAACAGAAGAGAAGCGAAAATGAAAAAAGCTTGACATTAAACTTCCTAAAGTAATATGACTTTTTATTAAAATGGTCTGCGTTGCCATGCCACCCTTAGTAGACCCTTCCACACGCGCTTACAAGCAAGCAACATTCAGTCATCCATTTGCTCCAAACAAGAAGTTCGCTCTGGCGCCATTGGCAAATCACAGCATGCAAATTTTCATCAACGCAACGCTGGTTCGAAGAAACAAAATGGAACTCGTGCATGTAAGCGTGTGCGTGTGAGTACGCACATCTGCGAGCGTGGATGGTGTGTGAGTGCAAGTGCACACATTAAAAACTCATTTAAATGCAAACTTGTAAATCCGAATTGCGATTCGCCAGCAACTTGGAATTCGTTATGGCAGCTTGACGCCCCCATATTTTGGCCATTGACTTTCCCTTTGCCCGTCGTTGCGTTTGCTCAGCCACCCTTATCAGTTGCTGGCCAATTTAAGATTTTAAACTTTGCAAATTTCCCGCGTCGATGTGAGGGTAACCCGGCAGCTGATTAATTTGCCGAGGGTGCGGCAAATGGCTGCCTTTGTCTCGCTTGGGATTGAGCGTTAGGACTATCAGCGAATAAGCGCAAGCTTCCAGGCAAACAAGATGGTACCAAATTTGCTTCAGCGCGTTTTTAAACTTTTTACTTGTGTTTACACACACACACACACACACCCACTCGTGCATACATACCTACATTGGCGGCAGTGGTGTGTGCTTGTGTGTAATTGGAAAACAGAGAATCGAAGGTACACATAATCATTGTCATCATTTTCAGTTAGTTCGTTGTTCATTTTGTAAATAATTTTTGTTTTTATACTGCTGAATGCCCATATATTTACACATCTACATGTACACACACGCACATACATACATACATTTGAGTACGTTACTTACATATTCAGTTTTCCTGGCAGTTGGCAGTTGGCTAAAGCAAATATTGTTCTTGGCGTACTCGCAGTCGTTTTGCTATTCCGATTGTTTGTCTTTTAACTTTTTTCCCTTTTCCTTCTTTTTTTGAACGCAAATATTTGCAATCGAGTTCCCCCTTGATCTTCTTGACTTCTTAAAAATCGCTCGTTGCCAGCCTTTTGTTTTTGCTGCGTTTTGCACAGCGCTCAATATTGACTTAATTTTTGTATGATTTGGATTGGATTTGGATTCAGACTGGACTTTTGGTCGGGCTGCTGGAGCTCGGCTAAGCTCATATTGTTGGTGGATGCGAATGGATTTTTGATTTAGTCGTTCATGTTGCCGAAATTTGTATTTACTTACTTACATACGCATGGGAGCCTCGACTTTCCGTTTAATAATTTGACATTTTAGTTGCTTTCGCTCGAGTCTATTTGTTCATTCTTCAAATTGTAACTCAATTTATTTGTTTACTTTTTGTAGAATCAAATTTTGTTTACTCTTGATCGTTTTTTGTTTTTTTACTTGCGTTTCATTTTGTTTTCGCATGCATTTTTTATTTATTTTTTTTTTTTGTATCCAAAGTTCAAAGACCAAAACGGCTATTTGCTGCTGTTAGGAGAGCAGCGAGCTTATAATTTGCAGTCCCTCACAACTTAAAAAAATTATTTCGAATGCCTGTTGCGAATTGCAGACGTCGTGCGAGCTGAGCGAAATTGTTATGGCATGGAGAGAATTTCTCTATCCACCTCTATGCAGTAAGTTTATGATTTTAAATAAATACCAATGACACTGCATGGGTTGGAGGATGAACATCTGCAGAGGTAATCGACTTAATGGAATTGAGACTCATTGGAGCTATATTTTGACATTTTTAAGTCTCCTTCTTCTTCCGGTCCTTAATACCTCGTGGGGTATAGCGCGCCATTGGGGTATGCACTCTGCCCCTAGAAGCGCTTACCGACTTAGCGCGGACACAGCCTGCGCAATGCAGCCGGCGACGAACGACATTGCATTCTGCGAGAGCAGGCCTACACTGCTGCCATTTAGTTTAAGTTGTAGCTAAAGATACAAATGCATGCACTTTGTGACCATGCTGCTGAACCCATCGGCGGGGTGAGCGTGAGCGCAGAGGGCGAAAATGGTAGTGAGAACCAGCTTTCGATTTTCCTATTCTATGCTTCTTTAACATATATTATTTGAAGGCGAGGTTAGGGCAGGTACCAAGGGTTACACCATGGACTCTGGCCATCTTCGCCGCCATTTCGAATGTACTCCTTGTGTGTCAAAGGTGGCATTCCAAGCTCCAGAAGAGGGCTACTGGTAAAATAAGGCTGTCTGGAGTCTATAAGCAGGGCAAGTTTTTCCACCAGAATATAAGCTAATGCCCAATTGCCCTCAACACCTGTTCTCCTGCACCAATGAAACATCAAACCTTTTTTAAGTAATTTCCGTGCATGAAACTGCAAAATAATCGAAAAAGTTTCTTCTTAATTTGAGTGCGTAATTTCATTATTTTTTTTTTGAGGGTACATATGTACGTATTTTTGTTTTTTTTTTTTAATTTTGTGGCATTTATTTGTCTATACTTTAAAAAGTTTACAAAAATGTTTCGAGTAAATATAATACAAAATGGCAGCTCCAGCCCTCACTGACGACGATCGTGCGCGGCGGTGGACAGTGTGCGTGGGGCACTCTACAGCCCTGCCAAGTGATCTGAAACGAAAAAACCAAAAAAAAAATCTTAAAGTAGATGAAATTTGAGAGGCCTTATGAAAAACCCTTTTTTTTTAAAGAATGGGGACTCTTTAAAAAAACACCTTTTTTGTCTCTTTTTATTTGTTTTAACGTTAAAAAAAACAATACTGAAAAATTTTTTTGACACAAAACGCTTTCTGAATTGAATAAGCTTTAATTTGAGCCACCAAACGTCGAAATCGGTGTAGTCGTTGAAGCGGAATCGCGCCCCGCAATACAAAAAATAAGTTTTTTGGTCGTTTTTGACTAGAACCTCTCCTTAAAGCGATCGTCTCTCAGCAGGCAGTTGCAAATCTGCGAGTGTATTTCTGCCATGAAAAAAGCTTCTCATAAAAACGATTTGCCGTTCGGAGTCGGCTTAAAACTGTAGGTCAACAACATCAAGACGCGCGCTACAAATAGGAGGAGTAGCTCGGCCAAACATCTAACAAAAGTGTACAAGCCAATAATTTATTTATTTTTAGTTGGATATTGTACGGGGTCAAAATATTCGCAAAATACGCCGCTGGCAGCGGTTGACAAACGTTTGTAGGTGTCTCGTGTGTGCCGCGGTTACCTTCCATGTGATCATGTGATGGAACCATATAAGAGGACAAATTTGACATTAGTGTTAAATATGCACAATTTGGTATGAAGGCAGATGCCACAAGGGGGCGAGGATGCCAAAAGATGAAACATCTTTGCTAATCCTACACAAAATTAACACTTTATGAGGCTCTCATCATGCTCGTCCTATCGTATGGCAACATCCAATGCGGGGTCCCTTGGCGAGAGAGTTTGAGAGAAAGATTCTGCGGAAGGCCGGCGGCGAGTACCGTTGGCGATGTGGTACCAGTTGGTGGTAGCAGAGGAAGAGGAAGGCCTCCTCTACGTTGGAAAGATCAGGTGGAGAAGGACTTGGCTTCACTTGGTGTGTCCAACTGGCGTCGGTTAGCACGAGAAAGAAACGACTGGCGCGCTTTGTTAAACTCGGCCAAAATCGCTTAAGCGGTTATGGCGCCAATCAAGAAGAAGAAGATGAATTCCGATGTGAAAGTACCCCGCATGACACTAACCACCTATTCACACGCGATCTCCCTCTGGACCCACCCCGTCAAAAGGGCATGTTTCCTGGATCTGCCGTCAGATGAGACTGGCGGCGACAACCGATGACTTCAACGCGCTTGCAAGGCTTTGTGAACCACTAAAACAATAAAATACTGAAATCTATACAAGGAATCGCTAACAAAGGATTATTTGAAAGAGTTATTAATAAAACACACAGCTTGAGATATTGCCTTCTGTATAATTCACTGAAAAATGAAGTGTTTTTTCCGAAAGCATGATATTCGACTTAGGCCACACCTTTAAGATCTTCATTTGCCACTTCAAATTCAATAGAGATCTCCAGATGGGAACGAGTTGAGTTCTCTAAAAGGCTATTAAGTATGCACACACACATACACATATAAATACACAGACACATTTGCCAACACACGTTTACACTCATAGTCTCATAACAGCTCACAAAGAATCTCACTTTTCTCTTATAGCCCTCAACATACTTAAGTATTTATTTAAACATTTATTTTTCCAACTTGAAAAATGAATTTCGCATATTGGACAATTTTTTCATTTATTATAATGATATTTGGCATGTAATACATATTTTGCTAAGGAACTGCAGATTGCTTTCTCCAAACTCATTTATCATAGTAAATAGCACAGCGTTTAATGCTTCTAAGTAAAAGTATATCTACGTATGGGTATGTAAGTGCGTATGCGGGTGGGCCTTAATAGGTATTTGGTTGTATTGAAGTTATTTATTTATCAACAAAAAATTCCCCGGACGCCTGTACTTGCGTGCATACATACAAACATTTGCATGTTACGATCAAGTCAGTCAAAGTTCGATATCAAGTTTCTACTTTGAAATGTTGGCTTCACAAAATGTAGAATTTTGTATTTAGAGCCCATCTAGACAGCTTGTTAAGATCGGGCTGCGTTAGATCGCTTAGAGTTGAAAGATATTTGCCACATGAGGTAACAAATTTATCATCTGCGTAAGCAATTACATACTTTACAGCCCCGACCATCAAACATCAAAAGCAAATCATTGACGGCCAGGCTCCACAGAAGAGCGGAAAGTACACCTCTTTGAGGAGCTCCTCTGAAAACTGTGTGAGCGGTACAAGAAGCTCCTAATTTGGAAATGATTTTTCGACTAACTAGCAGGTTACGTACCGGTTGTCTCATCGACATATAAACTCCAACCTTACAAAGGGCCGAGAGTATTTTCTCGGGAGAAATGTTATTGAACGCACTTTCAATGACTAGGAAGGCTGAAGAATATACTCTAGTCTTTAACAGAGAAAGATTTCTCAATAGTACCCGCAAGTGAGTGCAGGTCGGTATCGGTCGGCCTATACTTAGTGAAGGTTGAGATGCCCAGAAGTTACCACTGTTCAGCAACATTTTATGTGAGGAGCGACAAAACGTTCCAGAACTTTTAGAAGAAACGATGACAAGCTGATTAGTTTATCCTTGGGAAGGACATGCGAAATCTTCCCTGCATTGGGAATAAAAACCACCACTTATCGGGGATATATGACAACCTGAGACAACTTTTAAAAACGACTAGGTTCGGTGGATCAAGCATTCGCTGAAGCTCTGCTGGAGCGAGACCGTCGGTGCCATGCAATTTATAAGGTTTGAAACTATTAAGCGCCCATTGAATCTTGGTTTCAGGGACGATTTCGATTATGATGTAACGCCTGTGTGGTAAATCCAGTAAGGATGCTTGAACTGCCAGGAAAGTGAGTAGCTAAAAGGAGATCCAGCGGCTCACTACTAGACATAGTCCACGAATTGTCCGGGCTTTTTACAAAACTTTGGAACATAAATGTTGGGACCAATACTTATGCCTAGAAGTTTCCGTACACTCATCAACTGAGCTACAAAAATCGCGCCATGAAATAAGTTTTGCTCTTTTGCGAACACTTTTATACATTCTGAGGCTATTTTTATGACGTTCCCAATCTACCAGCCCAGTGGCTTTTGTCCGGTTAAAAAATCTATTACATCCTTCCCTAAGCGTATTTGATTCTTGCGACCACCAAGGTGCTTTTTGTTTCCCTCTGTTCTTGATTAAGGCACAGACAGCACCAAGCGCCTTGTTGTAGTTACTGGTGAGTTTTTCTACTACTTCATTGAGATTGTTGCTTGTATCTGCACTTTGTATAGGAACCTCTTCAAGTGATTCCATAAAAGTAGTTCTGTACAAGATCCAATTGGTCTTCCTATTCGTTTCACAATCCCCTAGACTTGGCTCCCTTAGATCCCTCGGACTACTATTGGTTCCCCAATTTGACGAAATGGCTGGCAGGAAAAATATTTTATTCAAGCGAGGAGTTGATTGCAGAAACGAATGGCTATTTTTCAGACTTGGATAAATCCTATTATTCGGAAGGGATCAACAAAAAGAAAGCTGAAAACATTCTTCCCGACAATAAATCTCCAACAAGCCATAGGGTACTCGGTAGAAACTCTTTGCAGCTTCATCTATTTTTTTTTCGGTGGGGCTCAATGGCTCGCTAAACTGGGCACATATGCGCTCATGTAGGGATATAAAATGATAATTTCCAAACATAATTCTAATAAAAAGAGAAAACGAACTCCGCTACTAAAGAGCAAAGCAGATGCTGCATATACAAGTACAAATAGACGTATGCGTTCATCTGCATGCATACGATAACTGTATGTATGTATGAGGGTAGATGGGAAAGCGAGCTGCCTAACACACGCACGACTGCTTTGAATATGTTCATTTATCAGACGTCAACAAGTTGACATATTCTAAACTTGTACAGCCTTCGCTAAATTGAATGTCATTTATTCCTTTTTCTAAGTCGTAGTTGTTCGACGTTTTCGGCAACCAAAATAGCTGAATTCGTAGCATACAGATAGGGTATTTATGAGCCGGATTACCGCTGCAGACACAAAACATCAACAAGTTTGTTTTAAGAGCCAATACAAGCTTCCGAAAGCATTTCTGCCTTGAAAAAAGTTTCTAAAAAGCTCATTCATCATTCGGAGGCAAAATTAAACTGTATGACCGTCCATATGTTGGTCAATACCAAGACGCTTAACACAAAGCGGGGAAGAAGTTTGCCTTGAACTCCCTTCGGCGATGTGAACACCAGTTTAATATCATTTCCGGTGTTTTCAATTGAGCAATTAATCGTGATTTGGATAGTTTGAAATGTTTCATGTTTTGCGAAAATCTTTTGTCTTATCGGAATTGCAATACTTGATATAGCCTAAACCTGCAGCGCAGTATTTTTCCATTAAATAAATTTCATTAAAATTTGCTTAGTAAGATAGAATGAATGGTTTCAAAATATTTTGCTATCTAACCCATTCAACAATTTCACTTATGCGGGAAGCAAACTCATTTTTTTGCTTCTTAAGTAAAGGCTTGACGTCCACTGGTGCCGAGTGAATTTTTGCGTGACTGGCGTTTGATTTCTGCTGGTTTCAGTGCCCACTATGAAAATGAGACTTCAGAGAAAGTTTTAAATTGTTATATTTGTATAGGAATCGCCCCCCGGCAAGTAATCGCTAATCTCCAAGTGCATTTCTGCCATGAGCAAAGATGCTCAAAAACATTAACTGTGGTTCGGATGGGGGCTTAAACTATACTTACCCCCATTTTGGTGCACCAAATTGGAGGAGGATTCCAACTATGTGCTTGTTACATACCCGTACATATAGTATAAGGAATGCTGTACATAAATATATTTATAAATATATTTCTACTTAACTAGGTTGTGTTCTTAGGTCGCCACAAAACACCCTGTAAATATCAAGGCATGTATATACTTATACATATATATTTAAATATTTATGTCATTAGATCTTAATTTTTTCCAAGTACTCATGTTCACATACCCACTTACAATGAACAGTGAGTGGTTGAAGAGCTGGGCTTTTTGAAAAATGAAATCGAAAATTCATTCGCAAATGTGAAATCGATTTCAAAGAAAAACGAACAATAGCACTGCCTTAGGTGAAGAAAGCAAAAAAAGCTACAAAGGAGACCGGAAATTTATCAAATCGAATCTTTTGTAGCCGATCAGCGCCTTAACTTATGCCTCAAATAATGACTCCCAGTCTATGTAAACAAATGCACATGCCAAAGCTTATTTGCCGCACTCTATTTCACCCGCCCCTGTGTGTGTGTGTATGATGTTTTTTACATTTCTCTTAAGTTCCACCCCCACCTATACTTTGAACGCTGCCTTGTTGTCAACCTAGAGAGGCTGGGAAAAGGAATTGTAAATTGCAAATGGCTAAAGGGGCCAAAGGTATTGAAAAATAAGAACACTAAATACTTACACATATATATATATATATACATAAATGGCGAACCACGTATGCATAGGCATATTTTTTAAAACACGAAGGGAGTAGCAATGTACATACGCACCTGTACTTTTGCAACTGACCACACATTCCTATGTATGTATGCATGGTCGTATATGCGTGCATGTATGTATGCTGGATATGTAGTCACTAACTATTAAATTGAAAATGCGAAGCTATTTTCAATGCATGGGGGTGCGTGTGTAGTTGAAATTAAAGTACTGACATACGCCTATATACATATGTACTCGTAGATACATACGTACGCACATTAGATAGCAAATTCTATAAAAAGTGATATGATTATTTTACTTGATTCCGATTAGGTCATGTGATGTCCGAAAACGTATCAAATGCCCCAAAATACGCTCTAATGACGGACCTCTTCTTCGAAATGCAATGACCTTTATACATATAGCTCATTTATTTCAATAGTGTCATAACTCAAAAAACCAAAATGAGAAAAACAGCTTTTTGTCGATTTTAAAGCTTCATTTAACAGCATGACAAGGAGTTGCCTATATGTCGCGATGCCTGAATTTGGTATCTCCGCAAAACTAATACGGTAATGCAAAATGACGTTGCTCAATGTAAGCAGCGCCGTCAGAATTGGGAAGGACCTTTCCGAGACGTTTGATACCCAACGAGGTTTCAGACAGGGTGACTCGCTGTAGTGTGACTTCTTTAACCTGATATTGGAAAATATCGTGCGAGACGCAGAACTTAACCGCTAAGGCACAATTTTGTATAAGAGTGGCATTAACAACCGCACTGTTAGTTTCGCAGAGCAAAGCGTATGGGGCTGGTGGTGAACGAGGACAAAACGAAGTACCTCCTGTCATAAAACAAATAGTCGACGCACTCGCGTATCAGCACTCACGTCACTGTTGACTGTTATGATTTTCTGGATGTAAGAGACTTTGATTATCTAGGAGACAGCATTAACATCTATAACAATGTCAGCCTTGAAATCTAATGGAAAATCTTTCTTGCCAACAAGTGCTGCATTGGACTAAGTAGGCAATTGAGTGGTAAAGTCCTTTCTCGACGAACAAAAGTCGCACTTTATAAGGCCTATGGTACGGCGCAGAAGCTTGAACGATGGCAATATGCGATGCGGCATGCCTTGGAGTCTTTGAGCGAAAGATTCTTTTGACCTTTGACTTCATCGAATGGTTTACCACATGACCTGGCATGGTTGCTGTTAACTTAATCAAGAGACTATGAAAATCTCTCCGCAATAATGTAATATAAAAAAAGTTAAATTTCGAGCTTTGGTGTATCCACAAGTTAGCTGACTTCGTAAAGATATCAAAGGACGGGTGTGGCTTTATATTTCATGAACATTTGACTATGAGAAAGCTCTGTCACAATGCTAAAACTACATGAATTGAACTTCGAATTGTTCCCACATCCATCGCATTCACCAGATTTGGCTCCCAGCGACTACTGGCTGTCCCCAGGCCTAAACAAAATGCCCCCGGTAAGAAATTTCGCTCGAATTAAGAGGTTATCGCTAAAACTGCGGCCTATTCAAACAAAAGGTAAAGAATTCTACAAAAGTGGTATTGGAATGTTAGAACGGTACTGGAACGATTGCGTTGCTCTTCAAGGAAATACGTTGATGAGTAAAGTAAAGTTTGAACAAAACAAAAACATATTTTCTTTGCTAGGCCCGAGACTTTTCAGCCCATGTGTTAAAAGACTTATATCTATATGTAAGCTTTGCGTACTGTTGTGAGTGCTGCCGCTCACATGTATACACTAATATAAGCAGAGAAGAGAACGATAATTGAGGAGATTGCACTTGTTTATGCGATGAGTCAAGTTTGTGAATTCAAAGCAGATGGTCGATCTACAAAAGCAATAGGAGTAAAAACCTTTAATTGTTGATTTTTCTATTTCTAGGTTAGTCGACCGCGTGCAATTACTTGTTATGAATTTAGTTCGATATTAATAATAAAATTTCTATTTCTAGATAAATCGTATTGTGTGTTTATTACTCCCAATAAAACAACATATTACATATATATTATATATAAAAGAAAGTCATGTTAGTTAAACTATTTGTAACTCGAGAACGGCTGAACCGATTTGGCCGAAAATTGGTGGAGAGGTAGCTTAGGACCAGTAGATGGACAAAGGATACTTTTTATCCCATTCGAACGCGTTTCAGTGAAGTCACTATAAAATATGGTATAACAAAACGCAAATGACAGCTAAACGAAATTTTGTCTATGGTTAAGTAGAAAATTTGATAATATAAATTTTGTCAGAAATATATAATCACAGTAATTTGTATTCTCTTTGAATCATCATTATCAATGTCGCGACCAAGACGATCGAATCTTTCCCGACAAACCCGTAATGTAAGAAGGATATGAAACATTGGGAATGAAACGACTGAAGAAGCACAAGGAATTGCCTGTGAAGAGCGCCGCGTTAGTATGGCTCGACTTCGTGCTTCTCAATCACAAGAGCAAAGCGAGGCAGCCCGTGCAACGGCTCGGTTGGCAATGCGAAATCGTCGAGCGAATAACAGAGATCAATAAGTAGATTTAGTAGTTCAAACGAATGTACCACTGTTGAATCGCCAACAAAAAGAAGTTTATGATACATTAATGAAGGCAATTGATGATGGAAATGGTGGTTTATATTTCCTCGATGGCCCTGGTGGAACTGGTAAGACATTCCTCATGTCAGTAATTTTAGCCACTGTTCGTGCGAAATCCAACATTGCGCTTACAGTTGCTTCTTCTGGAATAGCAGCCACATTGTTAGAAGGATGCCGTACGGCTCATTCAGCATTAAAATTGCCGTTAAATCTTCAAAAAATTGAAGAACCAACATGTAATATTTCAAAAAACTCAGCAATGGCCAAAGTTTTATCAGTTTTATCTGGGACGATTGCACAATGGCGCACAAACGTGCATTAGAAGCAGTTAACCGAACATTGAAAGATATACGCAATGGCTCGAGATGTTTTGGAGGCGCAATGATTATACTGTCTGGCGACTTCCGCCAAACACTGCCAGTAATTCCAAGATCAACGGCTGCTGACGAAATAAACGCTTGCCTCAAATCATCGAATCTATAGCGCTATGTGAAGAAACTTCAGCTGACAACAAACATGAGAGTTGGATTACTTAATGATACATCTACTGAAGATTTCTCTGAGCAGTTACTGACTATCGGTAATGGTCGAGTACCTGTCGACGAATCGAGCGGATTAATTTCATTTCCTCAGAATTCTGTAACTTTGTCTCATCGAAAGTCGAACTTATCAATAAAGTATTCCCAAACATCATTAATAACTACAAAAATAATGAATGGTTGAGTGAGCGAGCAATTTTAGCGGCTAAGAATGAAGATGTAGATGACCTAAACTACATAATTCAAAATGATATCATTGTAACAATGCATTCATTCAAATCCATTGACTGTGTAACAAATGAAGATGAAGCCACCAACTATCCAATTGAATTTGTGAACTCCTTGGATGTGCCTGGCTTACCACCGCACAATTTATACCTAAAAGTTCGCTCCGTAGTAATCATGCTTCGAAACATAAGCCCACCAAAACTTTGCAACAGTACGCTTTTGGTGGTAAATAAATTGAAGAACGACGTGATTTACGCGACGATAAAGGAAAAATCGAAGGTGAAGAAGTTCTCATTCCGAGGATCCCGATGAACCCAACCGATCTTTCGCTTGAACTTAAAAGTCTTCAATTTCCGATCCGTCTTGCATTCGCCATGACCATTAACAAATCACAAGGTCAATCCTTGAAAGTTTGTGGTCTGAATCTAGAAAATCAATGTTTCTCACATGGTCAATTATATGTGGCATGTTCACGGGTCGGAAAACCATCTGCGTTGTTTGTTCTTGCACCTGATAATAAAACAAAAAATGTCGTGTATCACAAGGTGCTTAACTGAAGAGTGCAATCTATTAAAGCTTCATTGAAATATTTGATTAATAAAAAAATTAACTTAACAAAATCAAAAATCTGCTTTTTTATTGCCTCTAGGGCGGAACAAAGTTCGTCGGGTCAGCTAGTATATATAATATATAATTGGCGCGTACACCCGTTTTGGGTGTTTGGCCGAGCTCCTCCTCCTATTTGTGGTGTGCTTCTTGATGTTGTTCCACAAATGGAGGGACCTACAGTTTCAAGCCGACTCCGAACGGCAGATATTTTTATGAGGAGATTTTTCATGGCAGAAATACACTCGGAGGTTTTTTATTACCTGCCGAGGACCGACCGCTATTAGAAAAATGTTTTTCTTAATTTTAATGTTTCACCGAGATTCGAACCTACGTTCTCTCTGTGAATTCCGAATGGTAGTCACGCACCAACCCATTCGGCTACGGCGGCCGCTTTAGCAGACTTATAGTAGAAATTTATGGCAAATATTTTTGTGCCACACTTTATGCCTCTATTATTAGGATTTCTTGCAAGAGAGACAAAAAGGGACAATCTAAAGAGGAGTTAGAGGGTTAGAGGGCCGAGAGGTTGTCGAAGCCTTTTCAGTATTTTTTTGTGTTATATGGCGTAATTAAGAAAAATTACTAAACAATTTTAAAAAATTAAGGCTTCTTTGCTCCTCTATGGAATAAATAATCTCATATTTGGTTGCTCACGAAATATCGGTTCATAAATGCAAACAACCTACTTTACTTATACAAAGACTTACTTAAGTATGTAAAATTACAGTATGTGATAGTTTCATACCAAATATATGCACATACATACGTACACTAATGTACTCTTACATATGCATGCCTAGAGATACCGTCCCTTCGTACAAACTCTCATATCAACACACACACACACATAAATACTACTCTTATCTGTCCGAACACAATACATTGTAAAAAAGTGCTTTATACCCAATTACAGGAAGCGGCAGTGGGGTGTGTTGGCTTTGTAGTTGTAGCTCGGATGGTTGGTTGATTGCTATAAGCCACTTGACCATGCGATTCCGCCGCCTCCCCTTGCCACTTGAGCTCATACCTTAAATGCGTGCGTAAATGCTCAAGGCGTCTAACAAAATAGAAATTAAATAAGAAAAATGAGATTGTAGATTAAAACTAAGAGGGCACTTAGATCAAAAAACCTATTTTCGAAAGAGGATCAAATGTGTTGCTTTGTAGTTGTGGATGCGCGTTTCGATAAAAAAAGAAATATTTTCAATTCCATTTTAATGATTGGGTGCGGCAATGTTTCAAAAACAGAAAATTTTGCCGAGCGAATTTCATTTAATTTAAACTAATTGAATGTAGAACGAAAAACCGCATACGTACAAAGAAGTGGACATACCCATACGCATGTGTTTATATGTGTATACTCGTATGTGTTCATATGTTAGAGTACTCAAGTGTGGGTGTAATTTTTTGCTCCTGGGGATTTGGCGAGAAAGTGAGACTAACAATGAATCTGCCTCAAAATTTAAAAAAAATATATGTACGCCTACTAGGGTCAGTAAAATAGTGTGTAATTATAAGTTATTATGGCTTTTGTAGGCGGCCGCCGTAGCCGAATGGGTTGGTGCGTGGTTCCCATTCGGAATTCACAGAGAGGTCGTTAGTTCAAATCTCGGTGAAAGCAAAATTAATAAAAAAAACATATTTCTAATAGCGGTCGTCCCTCGGCAGGCAATGGCAAACCTCCGAGTGTATTTCTGCTATGAAAAAGCTCCTCATAAAAATATCTGCCGTTCGGAGTCGGCTTGAAACTGTAGGTCCCTCCATTTGTGGAACAACATCAAGAAGCACACCACAAATAGGAGGAGGAGTTCGGCCAAACACATAACAGAAGTGTACGCGCCAATTATTTATTTTATTTTTTATGGCTTTTGTAGTATGGTAGGCGGCCACCGTAGCCGAATGGGTTGGTGCGTGACTACCGTTCGGAATTCATAGAGAGAACGTATGTAGTTTCGAATCTCGATGAAACACCAAATTTAAGAAAAACTTTTTTCTAATAGTGGTCGCCCCTCGGCAGGCAATGGCAAACCTCCGAGTGTATTTCTGCCATGAAAAAGCTACTCATAAAAAATATGTACCGTTCGGAGTCGGTTTAAAACTATAGGTCCCTCCATTTGTGGAACAACATCAAGACGCATGCCACAAATAGGAGGAGCACAAACCGAGCACAAACACCCAAAAAAGAGTGTACGCGCCAATTACATATATATATATATATATGGCTAAAAACTTGTGACTCAGATGCTGACTACACAAAACGGATTCCAACAGACCAAATGTGGAAACAGTTTATTAAAGTTGTTTTTGAGAGACTAGAATTAGTGATTTTTACTTCAGACTGGAGTAAAGAAATTGTAGATTTTTTGATATTTGTTCATTTTAATTTTATGAAAAGATTTAACGGCGTTGTTACATGACCAACTGGGCGTATGAGTTACCTAAAAATAATCAGCAGATATCGCTCATTTGCTTTAGAGAAACGGCTTCAAAGTTTTCAAGTTACTATGTCTCCCTAAGAAAAAGACATATTTTTATTTATGAGATACTCGTTCGCTGGTGCAGTAACTCTGGCATCTCCTTAAATATCAAGTTACTTTCACCAAAACTCAAAATGTTTTTCAATCATCTAATCGTATTGCTAATACTTTACATCAATCTGTTCATGAATTCAAAGATTCAGGTGTGATCTTTGACTCCCATTTTGTATGGCTTAGCCACAATAACTTTGTTGTATCCACTTCTTATACAACCTTAGGCCTTATATGGCGTATCAGCTCGAAGTTCTTGGACCCTTGCAAGATTTATCTGGAAGCCAATGTAATTGAGAGAATTGAACGTGTACGGAAAGTGTTCCTTAAATATGCGCTCAGATCGCTAAAATTTTCAAATCCTATCCCTTCTGATAAATCTCGTTTGATTTTAATTAACTTAAAGTTTCTGGAGAATAGAAGCTCTATACTCTCACTCTTTAGTTTTTAGTGTAACTAAAGAAGAAATTGATTGCTCAGCTCTATTAAGGAGTAGTTGCTTTCATATCCCTACTAGATCTCTACGCAAGACTTACCCATTTCATCTTAAATCACTTAACGCGAATTATTCAGGTAATGCTCTTATTGCCCGCGCACTAAGAGGATTCAATGAGATCTCGAGTTCTATTCTGTTTGACTTTACGGTGTCAAAGGATGAATTTCGTGAATTTCCAATCTCTTTTTTTAATTTATTTGTTTAAATCTTTTACTCATATTAGCTTTACTAGAAAATTATTTCATTTAAATACTGATGTAATGGTTGCAATTTTCAAAACAAAATTTTAATTTTATTTGTTTGATAGATATTTTGTATGGATATAGAGAAGGGGTAAATGGAATCGCAATGGAATTGATCAAGTTATATTTACACAAACGTGAAAAATTACGAAACATTTATCAAATTCATGAAAGACATGTTCAATTCCGATTGTGCGTCAGACGTTAATAAGTCAACAACACTAAGAGGCAACATCATTGATTTGCATTTTTCAAGACACATTACACTCAAAACACCCCCTTTCATTTCCTACTTTTCCTATCATCGTCCTATTCTCAACAGAGAAATGGTTCATTACCATGCACACAGGAAGAAGGCACTCGTACAAATATGTGAATTTATATACACATGCGCATATACATACATATATATGCTCACTCAAGTAGGAGAGAGCCGAATGCGGGGGCCGATTGTGATCTTTGTCATTCGTTCCGAGCTCTCGCTTGCAGTTCAAGCAAGGTAACGACGATTGAGCAAGATAACGACACATTTTTTCTTTACTAAAGGGTTTTCCAATAACAGGCATTTCGGTAGATGTCACTTTTGAAGCTGTCATTTTTTGATATTTGACAAGTAGAAACTACGCCATTAATAAAAATAGAACGATACACGCTTAAACAACGCACTGAAATTATTAAAATTCACTATAAAAATGGTGAAAATTTGGCAGAGACGGTTCGTAAAACTCGAACATTTTTGGGTCATCGTGAAGCACCTTGACGGACCGCAATACAGAAATTGGTGAAAAAATTAGAGCTGTTGGGACAAGTTAGTGATGTGAAGAATAAAACCCGTGCATGCCGTTCAAGAACAGCCGAAAATATTGCTGTTGTAGCCGAAGGTGTTAAAGAAAACCCAGGTTTGTCAATTCCTCGTCGTTCTTTGGAATTAGGCATTCCCCAAACGTCATTACACCGTATTTTGCATAAAGATTTGGGTCTTAAGGCTTATAAAGCTCAGATAACACAAGAACTTAAGCCGACCGATCATCAATAACGTCGCGTCTTTGCTGATTGGGTCGTTGAAATGCATGAAAATGATCCGGAATTCCATCGAAAAATCATCTTGAGTGATGAGGCCCATTTCCACCTCGGTCGGATCTGGGGCTCAGAAAATTCAAGAGTTATTGTTGAAAAGCTTCTCTATCCTCAACGTGTGACTGTTTGGTGCGGTTTATGGTCCGGCGGAGCCATAGGATCTTACTTTTTCGAAAATGAAGCTGGAACAACAGTTACGGTGAATGGATTGCGCTATCGAGAGATGATTAACGATTTTTTATGCCGGAATAGGATGGTATTGATCTGGACAACGTTTATTTTCAACAAGACGGCGCTACGCGTCACACAAGCAACGAAACCATTGACATTTTACGGGAATAATACCTCTTATTAGAAAACCCTTTATATTGCATGGTAATTTTATTTGCAAAGATCTAAATCTAATTAAATTCAAAAGTTCGTGGTTTGAAAACAATTGTGATAACCCAAACCATATAGAAATAAAATACAGCTTAGCTTCTATGAATTTCTTACTTAATTGTTGGATTTTAATATTTTCTGCAAACTTTTGTTCGCTCCATAAAAGCTCAAAAAAAAATACTTTTCCCATTCTTAGATGGGTTAGTCCATGTACGATTTTTGGTATTGGCTGTGCCATATCGTCCCAAGTCAATGAATGAACTGTTTTTTTTTGTTGGGCCTTCCAACTCTTTAATCTGCCCCTCAAAAAGTATTTGAATGCCGTTATAATTGATTTTACCCAGTTTCACAAGCCGTTCCTTAAGATGGGCCAATTATTCTTCCAGGTGAAACACGCGACAATTAGTGAATGTATATTAATCAAAATTCATTAACATAAAACTAAACTTTTAAATAAAAAATAATCTACTCTGATTGTATAGAAGCATCAACCAAAAGTTTGGTTTATTCCAGTAATACAAAATTTCGATAGGCTTCGGAAGAGCATCACTAGAACACTTCGCCCTCTTGCGACCTGGCGCGACCCAATTTGTCTTTTTGGACATTAACAAACCTAACGCTCTATTTTGCCCACGTTTTGTAGCACAACAAAAACTGTATTGCCCGCTGACTTTTTTATGAAAAGTTTTCATTTCTATACTTTTGAGTAGTTTTTCTTTAGAATTTGCACTGAAGTAAAAGGTAGATTTTTTCCAATAGGATATCGCGGCTTTATTTAGCAGCTCAAGATGGCCGACATATGGTGATGATTAGACATACTACATAACCTTTAATTATTGCTTCATGACATTATGATAAGTATAACGGAAAACAATTGCAGATATTTTGAAATCTTCATCATTTTCTTGGGGCTTTCACTAACCCATGAAGATAAGCAGGCGCCTTTGTCGTAGTTATTTGCCTGTATTCTTATTTATTGCACGAACTCCGACATAGAGCTCCAAATCTTCGTAAACACTTGCTCTTTTGAAAATCTGTGTGAACATTTCCCTGACATTCGGAGGTGGCATAAAATTCGAGCAAAACAGCCTAAAATCACACTACAATCAGCCAACGCCAAATGCGCCATAGAACATAACAAATGAAAATGAATTATAGAGACACAGAAGTCATTTCGAATAATAAACACACCACAGAATTTTTTTGTTAAATTCATTACTTGTTTTCATTTATTGATATCTCGGCTTTATATACGAATTTATTTACTTTACTATAAATCTACATTTAGTATATAATTTAATACATTCTAAGTAAATATGTATGGAGTTACATGTAAGAGTTTGATTTAAGTTTAAAAGTGTTGACCTGAAATTGATTCACGCATTAATACAACATCTAACGCAAAACACCCATTTGGAAGGTTGAGAAAAAGTGAAAAACAAAATATGTGTAAATTAAAGATACATCGGAAGTAATTGCCGAAGGATAATTACTATTTTTAATAATTTTGGTATTTTAATCAGGACTGTATAAAAAAAAATTGTAAAAGCAAAAGCTTGAAATTGCATAATTTTGGGATAGAAAAATACAAAAAACAAATAACAAATTGTTGCAGCTCTACGCCGCTATTCATAAATACAATCGAAACTTTATAACTCGAACCAAAAAGTTATTCGAGTTATTAAAAGAAGGAAAAAGATGTTAACTTCTTGCAAACAACTCAAATACTTTCTCAGTTGAGAAATGGTTTGATTTACAGAGTTTCAACTGATTCTCGCAAATTTTGAAGAAGAGTACGTATGAAGAGTACGTATGAGTATCTGGCAGAAAATATGTGTGGCACAGTAGAATACGGGAGGGTGAACTAATTCGTGCAGAACCTGTTCAGTCAACCAAGTTGGTGCATAGAACTCAAATCAGAAATTTAAAAACAGAATTATATTATGAAAAGCCACGCGGTTGCATTTTAATTGCGTGGAAAATGAATAATTTTACGCAGCTAGACGTTTTATTTTGAATTTGTCAATCAATTTTTGAATTTCACATTGGAGGATATTTTTGGGGCGAACCGTTCAATTTAAAATCGTTTTACTACAGAAAATTCCAAAAATTCTTTAAATGTAAGGAATGAATAACTCAAGCGAATTAAATAAATACAAAATTCCATCTTGATCAAAAAGTTCTCGGAACAATCGCCAGGTGAGGCTGATTTGATTCTGTGTTTGTTCTGTTTTTTTTTGTTAGGTTGCCACAACTGTGATTAACATTCCTATCAAAATTTGATAGCATTTCGATTTTTTTGCAATTTTGAAAATGGATTTAAACAAATTTTTATTAGATTTTGCGTTAAAAATGGGTTCAATGGTACAAAATCTTTAGAAATTACAAGTTGGAAAACTGTTTCGGAAATGATACTCCAAAGAAGACAGTCGTTTACGAGTGGCATCAATGTTTCAGAAGAGATCGAGAGCATGGGCAGTGACGAACGTAGTGGCAGGGGATCCACATCGAAAGCAGATGAAAGCAATAATAAAATGAAAGGAAAGTTGAATAATAACCGCACATTAACCATTAAAGATCTGCCATAGGACTTAAACATTACTTATGGATCCGTTCAGGACAATGTAATTAATTATTTGTGGTTGCAATTATTTGAATTTTATGCAAAAAAGGGAGCAAAAGACATTTCCAAGGCTGAGTTCAACCCAACATTTATCAAGCGCATCATTACGGGGACACGACGTGGGTTTATGAGCACAACACGCAACCAAGACATCAGGCGAGTGAGTGGACAGCTCCGAATGAATGTTTCGAGCGAGGGATCACGCGCTGACATACATAAGTGCGTTGCTGCTGATGGTGAGTACTTCGAAGGCGATAATATCACTTTTGAGGCATAAACTTGCATGTGACATTTTCTGAAACTATTCCGGGAACTTTTTCATCAAGGTGAAGTGCATGAGTTAGAGGGGTTTATTGTAGCTGCAATGCACATGAATAAATACATAAATACATCTATACTAGCCCATTCGTATGTAAGAAATGTAATTGTACATAAATATAGGAACCTTGAATGCGTAATTTTTGTTACACGTAAACTTAAAACATTTTCAATTCGTCCACATATTCGGCTAATTCATTCTAAAATGAAATGAGAAAAAAACTATTACCAACTACTTACAGCAAGTATTTATTGCTATTTATATCTATCTGTGTGTGCATGTATGTAAGTGCGTGCATTGTGTTTGGATACAGTTGCACATATGGGCACACACTACACACATACGTGCACATGTTTATATGTATGTATGTATGTTATCTATATATTGTATAAACATTTAAAATACACATTTGGAATTTTTTACTGTTTAAATAATTAATTATAATTAAATTTTGGCTCTGTATGTTGACTGTGTTGATATGGTCATGAGATAGTGTTTTTGTTTTCGTTTTTAGTTGCTTGTTAATTATTTAAATGCTACGAGTACCTACTCATACAATACCTAATTACAACTATAAAATATACTATATATGTATGTACATATATGTGTGTGTGTTTAGCTTAAGTACGTCTTTCTAAGTATGTTCAGATGAGCTTCGTGCAGTGCGAATACGTTTCGAACGTGGACATTTTTTTGCAAGTCGGCTTCTCGCAAAAGTGCCAGATCCTTGACAGGTCGCGTCGACTTTCGTGGAACGTTTCTGCACAGCCGGCATACTCTAGCGGCGCCTGGTATAGCAGACACGGCAGATTGGCTGCTTGCATATCTCGATACAACATTTTTCGCGTTATATCTCTGTAGCCACAGGATCATTCTTGCTTGCTACCGCAGTGCGGCGATAGGGAGCTGATCGAACTGCCGCACATCGAGGAGGCTTCATGGCTGTTCGACATGCTGAGTGCTTGTGCTGGGAAACCAAATATGTGGCTGCTGAGTGGTGTGCCCGTGGGGCTGTCCAGGTCGAGGGCGGGATTGATGCGTTTTTCCTTTTGTCGACGATTGCAAAACCAAACGCGCACCACTTCTTTGTCCATATTCAGCTTCTCTGCCAAATTGTTTATATCCTCCGAAGTGGGTTTGCAGTTGACCATGAATGCCTTTTCGAGCGTGCTGCGCACGTTGGTCTCTATCGAGGTGCGCTTCTTGCGACGACGACCGATTATATTTTCCGGTGTGCTGAGTGTTGTCGACATGGAGTTGAGTGAGAAAACTCCGCCCGTCTTTGAGATCGTATTGTCAGCGTCCTCCAACCATTTTTGCAACAGTGGCTTTAATTTGCACATATTTTTGAAGCTGAGATTGAGTGCTTCAAATCGTGAGATGGTGGTTTGTGAGAAATCATTGCCATACAATTTCCCCATTGCCAGACCGACATCGCCTTGTGTGAATCCTAGTTTTATGCGACGTTGCTTAAAGGTTTTGGCAAACTGCTCCAGTTCTTCCAAATCTGTAGTCTCTTCCGGCGATTGATCGAGACTGCGCGCTGCTGCAGACACTGCGTTCGCACCCACCGATCTGCAATTCTGCGGCGTGCTGCTAAAACTCATTGCGGCGCCAGGTAACGCATTGGGGAATATGGAAGACATGCCGGGTGTGTTTGGCGTTAAGATGGCACTGCTCATTTGTAGTCCCACAGCCGAGTTAGGTGGTGTTGTTTGTTGTGTTGAGTTTGCGGCACCGCTTTCTTGTTCATCGTGTGTCAGGTTGTAAGATTTTGAGTGATGCCGACTAACTGGACTCAGCGAAGGACTACGTAATGGCGATGAAGCCAACGGCGTGGAGAAACACTTGGAATCTCTCGCAGGCAAGCTCTGAGGTTTGAGTTGTCCCGTCGTTTGGAGCTCATCACCATCAAAGCGCTGCTGCCGTTCTTGTTGTAATTGTTGATGCTGCTTCAGTTGTTGCAGTGCTTGAAATTGGGCCATCGCTTGCAGTGAGTTTTGCAGTAGAAAATGTGTCGCCGTAGGATTTTGAAAGTTATCAGGTGTTACTTGCCGCATCATTTCCACGTAACTTTGTAGCTGTAACTGGAAAGCTTGTTGCATCTCATTGGTGCCGAGGTTTGATGAAGCTATGCCCAGATGATTTTGCAGCAGTAGCGGTGCCAGCGGGCTCTGGAGTGCAGCAAAAATGTTAGAGGCACTCTCTGACAACTGCTGACGCGGGTCTTCGGAGCTCCTCGCGTTACTGATATCTGGAGTTACCGAACGACGTGGTGAGCGCGCTGGCTTCTTTGGTGATTGACGTGCTAGGTTGAGTACTTCACCGACCTCTGCGCCCACTTCAAGGCGACGTTTTTTATTCAAGCTCTTCGTTGGTGACACACATCGCTTCAATTGCTCCCCATACTCTGCATCTTCGCGGCCTTCAGTGTCCTCTGCAAAGAAAGAGCGGATAAATGAAAGTTACAAGAAGTCAGTTATGTGAAGAAATAAATATTTTGGTTTTCAATTTTCCGACTCAATGAAGCTACTGTTACTCATTTCTTTCAACAAATGCTCAACTGAACTCAACCCCTTCACCAGCCAAAACCACAATGCAAACGGGCACAGCCTCAAATACACTTTTACACACAAACTTGTGCCTTATCTGTGAACTTCAAGTGGAGCATAATTCAATTTGACCATAGCACAAATTGAATATTCGAAAGATGTTTAACACTGGCTCAATGGACCAACGCAAAAAGGTTCCTGTCTTTCATCAATTTTCAATATTTTTTCAAGGAGGCAAATTTTATTCAAACTTCCGAATGAGTGCCTGGCATCTATTGCCTGCCTGCATGCCGCACTCGTAGCGCTTGCTTGCCCTGCCACACAGCCCACTGCGTCTTGAATGGTTTGTATAGTGGGATTTTTGATAACTGTGAACGCTTTTCAGGGGTCGTTTTTTATAGTTTCATACTCATGTGGACATGCAGTACCAAACATAGCAGACACCAAATGGGAAAAAAGAATAGAAAATAATTTATTCCTTGTGTGGGTTGACTTATGCTGGCTAATTTTAAGGCATTTAGAAAATTCGCTCATGTATAATAATTGGCAATTTATGTGTGGGTATGATGGCTTCGGCTATCGGTATTTGTGGCTGCACATTCGCTGGTAGTATTTTGGTTGGTGGCCGGTTGATCTCTTCGCAAGCTTTGTCGATTTGATGCGGCAGAATTTCAATTTTCAACAAGTTTCCATTTACTACCAGTGAGTTGTGTGAGTGTCTGTTGCTGTTCGTAGTTTGTGTGTATGTGAAGCAAATGAAATTATTTTAAAATACCTATATACCCGGTTACACACATATTTACAATGTTATGGTAACCAAAAATATTTCTGCAAGGGAGCTCTGAGCCCTGTTATACAGGGTGGCTGATGAAAGCCGCTACCAAAAAAAAATTGAATAACTTTTTTTCTTTTTAAGTTATCTGTTCCATTTTTGTTTTAATTTGCAGATTGATCTTTAAAATTTATTAAAATGGATAACTGGGACACGCAAACAAGAATTTGGATAGTCCGCCGATGTCACGCACTGGAGTCCGTAGTTTTGGTACAGAGAGAGTACAGGCGGATGTTTGGCGGCGATCCCCCGAGCAGATGGACCATAATGAGACTGGTGAATAATTTTGCTGAGCAAGGAACAGTCGCAAGAAGGCCTTATCATCGAAACCCACCAGTTCGGACGGAGGAAACGATCGCTGCTGTAGCTGCAGCTATACAAAGCAATCCAAGGGTTTCAACAAGAAGCTTATCTGCTCAACTTGGTGTCAGCCGACAGTCTTTGCAAACAATAATGCACAAAGATTTAGACTTATTTCCCTACTAAATTGAAATGGTTAACAAACTGAATGCAGCAGACTTGACGATTCGCTTGGAATTTTGCCAGAAGATCCTGCAAATGGTGGAAGAAGACCAAAAGATGTTAAACTGCCTTTTCATGTCTGATGAGGCCCATTTCGATTTAAACGGCAATGTGAACAAACAAAATTGTCGAATATGGAGTACTTCTAACCCACAGATACTCCATGAGACGGAATAGCATCCTCTTCGCGTGACAGTGTGGTGTGCGGTTTCTTCACGCTGTATTGTCGGGCCTTATTTTTTTGATGAAAATGGTCACACCGTTACGGTTACTGGAGACCGTTATTTGAAAATGCTGAAAGAATTTTTCTATCCAGAACTACGCCGAAAGAGAATTCCTTCCAACTCTGTGTGGTTTCAACAAGATGGGGCAACGTCTCACATAGCCCAGACTGTTATGACAGAGTTGCGACGAAAATTTCCCAATAAACTGATTTCAAAAAACTCCGAATTTCGTTGGCCCCCCAGGTCGCCTGACCTTACTGCACCTGACTTTTTCTTGTGGGGTTTATGTAAACAAGAAGTTTATAAAACAAAGCCAACAAATTTGGATGAACTAAAACAATCCATTCGGGCAACAATTGCGGCTATTCCTGTCGCAACTCTCAAAGCAGCAATGAACAACTTTTTACTAAGATGCCGCACTTGTGTCAACGAGCATGGGGGGCATTTAAATTTAATTATTTTTAAAACTAGTTAAGCTACATTTAATAAAATTTAATGACCTTCAACTTGAAAGAAAAGTAAATGAATTCCATACACTAAAAAAAAAGTTATTTGAGTTTCTTAATGTAGCAAAATTCATCAGCCACCCTGTACTTAAACTCCCTGGTCTTATTGATCATCTACTTACTGTATAGTTTACATGACTTTCATGTGTAAATTCCATGATATTGCATTAGAAAACTCACTATTTTAATTCAAATTTCATTAACAATAATCTTTTCCCTAAGGCTGAGGTAGCAGAGGAAGGGGAAGGCCTCTCCTGCGTTGGGAAAATCAGGCGGAGAAGGATTTGCCTTCATTTGGAGTGCCCAAATGACGCCGGTTAGCACGAGAAAGAAACGAATGGCGCACTTTGTTAAACTCGGTATCTTAAATATTTTTAATTAATTTCTATTTAATTTTGCAAGAAGTCCGATACTTTCCGAATTAAACGAGTCTACCCGCATTGAATAATAACAGGTGTTATTGGTGAATGGATTGCGCTATCGAGAGATGATTAATGATTTTTATGGCCGAAATTGGATGGTATTGATCTGGATAACGTTTGTTTTCAACAAGACAGCGCTACGTGCCACACAAGCAACGAAACCATTAATCTTTTATGGGAAAATTTTCGGGACCGTGTTATCTCTCGAAGAAGTGATCACAATTGGCCACCGAGATCTTGTGATTTAACACCTTGCGACTTTTTTCTTTGGGGCCACGTGAAAGAAAAGGTCTACGCCAACATCCCAGGGTCGATTCAAGGCTATCGAGGAAAAGGGCAGCCACTTTGCAATTCCGTTATGGAAAATTTCATGAAAAGGATATTGTCCTGTAAGCGTGGTCGTGGTTGTAATTTGCCTGATGTTATTTTCCACTATTAACAGCATACTTTTCTCGTTTTATAATGAAATACACATCCGATCATTTATATTAAAAAATAGCATTTTTCTTTGAATATCAAAATAAAACCTCATATTGGAAAACCCTATTAGCATGGTTAGTTGCCATAAAATGATATAAATATTGTGTTTTAGTGCTTTGTTTTGAATTTCAGAAATGATGATAGAGTAAAGTTATGAAATTATTAAAAATAGTTATATTTTATAGCAAAATGTCTCAAAATAATGTAAATAATCCCGAAAATTTCTGTTATATTTGTGGTGAGGTGTTATTTAGTAAACAAAGGAGCTCTTTTTCGCATATAATAAAAAAAACCTATCCTTACTACTTCAATGAGGACATCAAGATAAAAGCTGGCTTCCTCATTTCTGCTTTAATCCTGTGCTACAGGTTTGGGAAATTGGGTAAATGGCAAAAAGCATTTCGTCCCGCAGGGCCAATGCAGTGGAGAGAATAAAAAAGTCATGTAATTGATTATCGTTTCTGTCTGACAACCCATATATTCAAAAAAGCCAATACCATCGACTTCGCGTTCTCTGTCACACTGCAATCTTCACCCGACTCCGAAACATCCCAATATTGACGACAACGAAGATAAAATCACAATTACTGATGGCGAAGTAATTTCTTCGATGTGAGAATACAAAGTGCTTAGTACAGCATCGCAGCCACATAGGATAACGCGAGCTGAGCTAATTGATCTCGTAAGGGACTTAGGTTGCAAACACAGTGCTCGCTGAGACGAAGACGAAGCTGCAGACGAAAAACAGTGCAGAACAAATCGTATGAATTCGCTCGCTCGTACGCATAGTGCGCGCTGTGACGAAGACGAAGATGAAGACGAAACGCAAGCAATCAGCTTCAAACGCTGCTGTACTGAATTTGAAGACGAATCGCTTGCTAGTTACCGTGGTTTTTGTTTGTTTGTTCTGTCTATGCTTTGGCACGTTAATTAAGTTAAGACAGTCGATAAACAAGTAATTAAATGAGAAGTAATAATCAATAAAAGGAATAAAACTAAATATATTTTAAATTATTTTTTACCTTAACGTCACAATTAGCCTTTCAGCACATATAATTGGCCTTTTATTAAAATTAGTCCAATTTTTAATAATAAGTGGCTCAATTTTAATTAGAATATAATCAAATGTGCTAATTGTCATTCTGGTATATTCCACAAATTTCTTTTCATTGTGGCGCAGCTTTTCATACAAATGATGAAATTCACCAAATGCTTCTCTTCCCAAATTTATAGGGTGTACTTTTTTATTTACTTTTATACGTTTTAATTTAAAATATAAGCTTTGCTCAATCAGCAGGTCATCATCTGATGAGGTATCCATTGCGACTAACATAACAAAACCGCAACCAATTCGTCTTGCACTGTGCAACCTATTCGCTTACTCGCAACGCAAGCAATTTCTCTTCAGCTTCGTCTTCATCTTCGTCTCAGCGTGCACTGTGTTTGGAGCCTTAGACTAGCCAAAGAACAAAGCAGAACTCCTATGCTCGAGAGGACAGCAAAAGGACCTTTTAAAAAATGATGTGAATAAAACGTTTTTACGCACCAGACAACAGGAGTTGACACGATATATTGAAATGGTTGAAAGTTTAGTTTTCTGCAAAGACATTACCTGTAAACAGAACGAGCGGAGACTTTTCATAGATTACTCTACGTTAAGCTTAAAAGTCGTTCTTTTAAATAACAGGAATTCTATATTTTGCCTTCGTAGAAATACGGAATTCTGCTGTTACAGATTAAGTATGACGAGCCCCAATGGCAAATGTGTGAAGATTTGAAAGTCGTATCTCTTCTGCTAGGTTTGTAATTAGGCTGTACGAAATTTTGTTTTGTTTTATTTGCGAATGGGATAGCCGTGATAGAAAAGAGCATTACAAAATAAAGGTTTTGCCTAATCGTCAATCATTTCACCCCGATCAAAGAAATGCCAAGTATGACACTTTAGTTGTTCCAAAGAAACTCCGTTGCATATAAAACTGGGGCTAATGGAAAATTTCATTAAAGCAATCTTCGACCATTTCGCTGATTCTCGATATATTCGCCAGCAATTTTTAAGGTTAAGTGAAGGTAAGATTAAGCAAACTGTATTCGTCGAGAGGAGTAGGAGTGGTATTTATGCTGACTTATCGAAAATATGTTACCATTATGTCAAGATCTGGGCTGCAACTTGTCCTTGAAAATTCACTTTTTGTAAGGGTCAAAGATTACGTAAGAAAAGTTATCGTCTAGGAATTATTCACTACTTCAAGACGTCAATTTTTAATGGCTCTTTATTTCAAATATGGGGCGTTCTCATCTTCTTCAAATCTATTCAAGAAAAAATACAATCAGGGCACAACAACAAAAACTCTTTTCTACTTATCGCTCACATAATTTAGTATAAGCCAAACTCAAAATGAAGTTAGTTTGTTCAATGAAGGACGCCATACAAATCGGTAACTAAAATAAATACTTCAGCGACAAATGTATGTGCCTATAAATCGCTCGGCTGTTGTAGATCGTTTCATACATTTATATAGAAGTATATACTCGCATGTATGTAAATATTTCTGCCTTTTCTGCTTTGTGTGTAGTGTCGCAACTGCAGTTCCAACCCAGGACATCTGCATTTTGCGTCCATTTGCGAGTTGCACTCAGTGTCTGCGAAGTACCAAAAATGACACCTGGAGCGTGGATCGGCTAGAACACCACTCCGAATGCACCGTGCAATGGTTATCATTTCATGCTGAGTTTGATTATTTCTGCCATACAGAAATTCTAGAGACTTTGATTTCCTTTTGTTGTCTTTAAAATCGAAGCAAAGTCACCGTTTCCGCTGCGTGAGGTGTACGAAACAAAGTTGATTATATAGGGTGATTCAAGGGTAATGCCGATCTTTGACAGCAGTAATTTGTGATAGGTTAATTTTTTTTTCAGACAACTGGTACTACAAACTTACTTAGTCATACTTAGCAAACTTAGTCATGAAACGATACTCGGTTGAACAACGCTTAAAGGAGAGCTACGCACCCATGAGTCACGGTTTGGTGTGGCTTTTGAGCTGGCGAAGTCATCGGTCCGTATTTCTTCGAAATATATATACCATTTATACCAGTAACGGTATATACCATGAACGAGGAACGTCATCGTGACATGATAACAAATTTCGTATGCCCTGAATTGGGTGACATGGACTTGGCAATATGTGGTTCTAACAGGACGGTGCGACTAGCATAAAAAAATGGCCTTAGGCTCCCAGGGCCCATTATCTCATGACTCTTATTTGGAGCATAGAGCGTCACGAAAGGTTGAGGTCAAATGTTCGCCGAAATCTTGCGATTTGATACACGTCTCTCTCTGCAGCCTCTTCCTTTGAAGCTACATGAGAAGTGTGGCCTATGCCAATAAGCCAGAGACGATTTCTGAAGAATGAAATCATGTGCGTTATAAGTGATATACAACTCGAACTATGCCAAAAATCCATACTGGTGGGCATTTAATGGATTTGGACTACACCGATGACATCTGCCTCCTCTCTCACAAACTCACTGACATGCAAGCGAAGGTGGACAGACTAGTCTCGCTGGTACGCACTGCCGGACTGGAGGTCAACATCTCAACATCAGACCAAAGCTATGAGAGTCAACCACAATAAAGTAAGACATTTAATAGTTGACGGATGCCCTGGGGAATTTGTGAAAAAGCTTCTGCTACCTCGGCTGCACTATCAGGGCAGGGCAAATAAAGATGTAAATTGCAGGCTAAAAAAAAAGCAAAGGTAACACTCGGGCGAGTTGGCGAGTTCGCAAATCTCCAGGCGTTCTAAACTGCGAATATTTGACTTAAGTGTGAAGTCAGTACTTTCGTACGGAAGGGAAATATGGCTGGTCTCTAACACCTTCACACAGAGGCGCTCGGCCAAAGAATATTTGGAGAAGGTCGATGTTGCGCGAGTTCGCAGATGCCGCCACCACATGAGATGGCGCAAAAACAACAGCCCAGAACGGTATACGTCTGATCGAGGCCCTATGCTCCCGAGCGAAGTGAGCAAGGAAAAACAAAATTACAAAATAAATTTTGCGCACTTCGAACTTCTTGGATCCCCCTGTATTGAAAATAATGAACTGATTTTTGGTTAAAGCGAAATGTTGATGCAGTCAATAAGATTTTGTGTTTGTATGAGAAAAAATGAAAATGAAATGCTGTACCAAAACAACTTTGTCTTTTACAACTGCGAAACAGAAATTAAAAAACGAAATACTTCTTTAACTTTCATTTTGTCAATAACTACAAAGGCAGCAATATTCGCATGAGTTGCACCCCTTTTCCACAGCTACTACTCACCCCGTAACGCCTTCAAAGGCACAAAGATTGAAAATGATTTCGCAGACTTAATGCACCCAGTGTGGACGTAAGTGACTGCAATTGAAACCCCCCGAGGACATTTCGCACTCGATGCGACAAAACCCAAACGAAGATGTTAATGAAATGTCCTAATTTAAAGCAATGCGTTTTGAAAGCAGGACGGCAATACAAAGGCATGAGCATTAATTACACATGCGAATGTGTGTATGTATACGAAACCCCCTTCTACATCCTTTCGTTCGAAGTGGTAATGGGTGAGAAGGGATGATTTTTTGTAGCGCCTGCACACAGACCAATCAAATGTGTACCCCTCATTTTAAATTTGAAACAATCGTTGGTGCAATCATAGAATTAGTTTTTAGCAGCAAATCCATGCGAAGCCACATTCTAGTTTTTAAGGGGTAGTTCTGCATCAGAAGCTTCCGAACTAAAAAAATACGTTTTACAAAAAATGAAAATAAAATTGTCTGTGTTGCTATACTAAAAAAGAAACAATACCAAATCAGGACACTGATAAATCTAATGTGACCCGAGAGATACTTTTTTTTGATAATTGACCACAAAGTCTATGAACGGATGTGATGGAAAAATGGTTGTGGGTTCGTGTAGATGTAACTTTATAGTCAATAATCGGCCATAAATTAAAAATGTATCAAAACTTAGTTGCTAATTTTTAAGTATTGTTCAGCGACCTTTTACGCATTTTATACATACAGCTGTACATATACCACCATATACGTATTGCAGAGATACGAAAACTTGTATTTATTATTTGCTACGAGAAATTCATCCACGCTGTGTCCGGAAAAAAAAAACAAAAAGCGAAAAAAACACAAATACGCATAGTTCGTCCCGCGCTTTAAAAGTATTTAATTTATCTTTTAATTTAATTTTTGCCTGTGTCTGTCTGTCTAGAAAAACTCCGCGGTTTGGTTTTAGTTGACATCAATCATAACTTGTTAATTACTGCTTGCCGTGAACCCTATTTGCTAACCCTAATTTCTAAAATACGCTTAAAAATCACACAACCCAAACAGAATAGAAATAAAAACAAAACCAAAGCCAAATCATAAAGGCGCGTATTTGCCGGCGACCGCATGAATACAAATACCTTAAAATAATTTACTAGATCAGCGTAAAAATGCACTCACACAGTCACACATACATACACACAGTTTTGTTCATTCGTATGTGTTGGGTATGAAATCAATTATTTGCGCGATTAATCAATCATACCGGAAGTTATAGAGATTTTTGTTAAAAAACGCATGTCACGATTTTATATCAAAGTCCTTATTCTGACATGACACACACAAAACCATTTAACATTGCATTTGTACATACATATGCACGTTTAAGGATTTGAGAATAAAAAAAAGAGGAAATTCATTTTGTTTTTTTGTAAAATTATGAATACGTTTGGAAATTTGAGTAACGCTTCATGTAGAATATGACGCAGTGACAAAGCATTTCTGCTATCGAGCAGCTGCCGATGAATAGACGATTGTTGCTGTGGCGAGCATTGATCAAGGCTATGCATATCGATTTGTTATGATTCCTTTTAATTGCTCCATGGAATTGAATGCTAGCAATGTTCCAATTTTACCTACATTTGCGTTAATCACTATTCACTCATACTCCTACAATTTTTTCTCATATACATATATAAATAATTGAAACCCATCGTAAGCCTCTGGCTTATAAATACAGGTCATGGAATATATATATGTTTGAAAGAAGGTATAATTTAGATTAAGAAAAAGTGCATTCAAACCTTATATAGTTTATTATTTTTTAGTATTATTTTCTACAATCAGCTGAACACAGAAAGTGGTCGTTATTATTTTCTACGGCTGGTGTAAACCAACACCGAATTTGCGCTCCTTTACATGGCAGCTTTGGTCGACGCTGCAAGGTCCTATGTATTTCTTGCCTTGCCCCGTCCATCGCAGTGATGTCTGCCTTTACTCTTATTAGGACATCAACCAGTCGGGCAGAGGCACCTTCCTCATTAAGGAACCGGACATTCCAGGTGCATGCCCTCAAATCATAGTCCTTAGTTCGTTTGCAGGGGTCGTCATCAGTATAGAAAGTTCTCATCCGAGGCTTTGTTCGTGTTTTCATTAAGGGGATTTTTACGTGGACTTCTGTTTCAAACTCACTTTTTCCAAATTAACTAACATCATTCGTATTTGTTATAACACCGGCGATGATGTACATACTTCAATCTGTTGAAGGAATTAAAGATCTCTAGGGGTTGTTTTTGATGCACGTTTTACATTTCCTAATCATATAGACTTTATTCCATCTAAAGCGTACTCCATTCTTGGCTTTATAAGAAGGAATAGCTCTAGCTTTCAAGTCACGTATATTCTTAAATGAGTTACTATAATATTTACAGCATTTGTTCGTTCTACATTGGAATGTGGCGTGAGTTTTTGGCGTCCTTACCACCAGAATTGAACGAGTACAAAAAGTTTTTCTTAAGTACACGCTCTCTGCCCTGAGTTTCTCTGATCCTGTCCCACCATATAAATCCCGCTTACTTCTAATTAATGTTAAACAACTAGAACTAGTAGAAGATCGACTTTGTCGCTGCCTTTTTTGTTTAATGCTATCAATGCTGAAATTGACTGCTCCTCTCTTTCAGAAATGATTAACTTTTCGGTCCCCATCTGTTCCATTTGAATAGGTTTAGAACAAATTATGCCTGCAATGCTCCTATTGTTAGCTCTCTTCATGAAACCAATGACATATCCAATTCTATTGAATTTTACTTTTTTATCTAAACTATGTTTTTCTTCCAAATTAAACCGTTTATTGTAATTTGACTTTCTGTCAGTAAGAACTATGTATTCAGTAAGAACAATTCTTTATTGATTTGACAATAAATACTATAAATAAATAAAACACCAAATAACATCATGCGATTTGCGCGTTTTCGTTATTGGCGGTTCAAGCTTTACTGGATTTTTTCGTTTGTTTATTGGGGTCAATATTTTCAAAGTTTTTCCAAGCGGACAACGTTTTGTAATTTTGATTGTCACAGTAAAGTAGAAAACAAAGAATGAGTTCACCTTCTTTCGTTTTGAACTGACAGCCGCATGGACACGGTGAAAGAAAAAAAAATTAACTCTTTTACCGATACCACCCAAGGATGATAAAATACAAGTTTGTGCCTTCCAAACTCGCTGTGTCTTCAGGCTCCATGGATTAACAAACAAAATGGAGAGAATTACTTATTTGTGAAGAGTAGGTGAAAGCAATATAAACTACAAATCACAAGAAATTACACACACACACACACACAGTCTTGCCACAAAAAACTGAATTTGGAGGTATTAATTTGCACTTTCACAGTTTAACATGCGGCACTTCGTTTTCATTAGTTTGCTTAGTTTAAATCTTACAAATCACAATATTACCAAACCATAACCTCAGTATAGTCTTGAATGAAAAAAAAGTCCAACTGCTGCATAAACAAATAGAACTAAACCAAATGGAACGACTGTAAGTAAATGTTTCGGGTGTTTTTTTTGCAGGTCGAACACAAAAGAATGCGCCAATTATTTGATCACTTTTTGTGCAGTTAGATATGGTTACCATTATCAATACGCTACATAAAAAAAAAAAAACAAAAAGAAGGTGTGAATATTTTTACTTTTTATTTGACGAAAGTTTATTGTGTTAATATAGAAATACAATATAACAAAAATTTTTTGTGTAAGATATAGTGTAAACAACTGTTATCTTCAATCTAAACAAGAGGCTTTTATTCTATTTACTATTTATTCAAAATTTTAATTGACAATACCTCATTCAAAAAAATGATATCCATTAGAGTACTTCATTAAAATGTAAACACCTTCAATTGACTCTTTTCAATGCTCATTTGGTATTCCTTCAGTACAAAAACGAAATCCCTAATAAGTTAATGCCACCGAATCCCAAAGATTTTAAAGTATAGTTATGAGTGCGCAACAACAAAAGACAAATCACTTCGACACGCGCCAACAACTATAAAACCTCAATTAATTTCACGCAACTCCCAAAATGTTGGCTTTCAATAAAAAGGTAAACACCGTCATTACAGTAACACCGCAGCACAACAGTACTGCAGCACCCTTTAATTCTCTCATAAATCGCTTATAAGCGCACACACTTACATTAATATTCACACTATAATTTGAATATATGATAAGCAAATAAACGCACCTATTGAAAAAAGGTGCACAAGAAGTGAAAAAAATAAAAAACGAAGAGTACTCGAGTAAAAACGCGAAAGGGTGCATTAATGAGTTTCAATTGGCTCTGCCAAAGGGTAAGCGGGTAGGCAGCGGAAGTGGAAGCGGCAGTGGCAGTTGCTAAAGCATGCGTTTTTTGTGAAATGCGCAACAGTTGATTCCACCGACCCTCGTTTCTCGCTTCGGAGTGTTTTGCATACAAGAAGGGTTACACTTCACTCTTTTCACTGTTTATTGGATTTAGTGATTCCGCCAATGATTTGCCTATATGCATATCCGATTGTGCTTGTAATGCATGAGGCACATAAAAAATAGACGGAAGACAACCCTTTTTTGCTTAACTAATTTGAATGTTTGCTTATGCGTACAAGTGTGAGTGTGTGTGTGTGTGCGTACTAATAAGAACACTACAACAATGCCTTGAAAGCCCCTGCAAATAGGCAACAGTCGAGTTGACGTTTGTTATGCAAACCGAAAAGGTGGTGCGATATGATTAAAATGCCGTTTAATTTTAATTGCCACTGCTGTCACTACATTAGTATCGCCGTGACAAAGCACTCTCGTCATTTGCGTACAGCGAGAGGTCAGATGGCGACAAATTTACATAACCTTTAAAACCTTCAACAAAATATGCGCAATCATTGAAATATCTGGTAATTTGTACTGTGCATGGAAGATAATGGATGGAATATCATAGGGGTTAGTTTTAAATGCATATACCCAAAGGCGCATATACACACAAGCATACAGACGTACAGACGCACGCACGCTTGCACATAGGGATGGGTGCTTATCAGGGGAAAAATCAGTTTTTGTGTTGAAAAATATGAAATTCTGGCAGTTGCATGATTGTATGAGTTTTGCATAGATCCAACCCGATGGTTAAGGCTAAGAGAAACATGCATACTTACATACTTACATAGATATATGCCCACAAATTTTCACGTTTATAGACACAATCAACTCCCTAGTGAAAAAGCGAATAGCTTCATAAGAGGACTAGTTTTATATTATAATATTGTGACTATATACAAACTAGTATAAAATGGGTGTGTAGTTGAGCAGTTGTAAAAGTCAAAGACTGAGTGCACAAAGTGCACTCATATGTAAAAAAAGGTATCGAGAGTTGATTAGTGCTTCTGACAGATGCTATGTTTGTTTTATATTTTCTTAAAATATTATTTACTGAACCATAGATATTAAAAATATTTGATATATGTGGACTTCTAGGCAAAACAACTTTTGTGACTTTAAGAGGCTTTGCTTTGAGGTCAATAAATTATGATTTATCAGAGAAAAATTTAGTGTTCCAGTGAACTTTTATTAGATGGTTACCCAAGTCTCAGTTATAAATGATTAATTGATTCGGTATAGTAGCCATAGCTCTTACCTAAGCTACAATTTAGTGCCTGACAGAAAAACGTGCAAATTCTACTTAAGTTGTTTTATCGGCCGCCGTAGCCGAATGGTTTGGTGCATGACTACCATTCGGTATTCACAGAGATCGTAGGTTCGAATCTCAGTGAAACACCAAAAAAGAAGAAAACGTTTTTTCTAATAGCGGTCGCCCTCGGCAGGCAATGTCAAACCTCCGAGTGTATTTCTGCTATGAAAAACTTCCTCATAAAAAATATTATATCTGCCGTTCGGAGTCGGCTTAAAACTGTAGGTCCCTCCATTTGTGCAACAACATCAAGACGCATACCACAAATAGGAGGAGGAGCTCGGCCAAACACCCAGAAATGGTGTACGCGGCAATTATAAATAAAAGTAATAAAAATAAATAACAATTATTTCATTCACGTAGAAGTAAACCTACTTATTTTCAAGTGTGGGAATTTGAAATGATTCGTAAGCTGCCAAAATGGACCAGTTCCTTGCAAGTTAGAGACAGTTCGCTTTAATGCCGGGTTGCCATGGCATTAGCCCCTATATGCCTGCATGCATACATATGTATATGTAAAAATGTGTGCATGTAGTTGAGTGGGCAGCGGATGATGACCACTGCTACAGGGGTGTAATAGGGGTGCCTGGAATTTTAATTTCGCCGAATTATTGCCATTGTACTTTTGCCGAATGTTTGAAATGTTATTTGAACTATTGAAATAACCTCACCCCGCTGATGTAGCTGCACATTATGCCATGGTTTTTACATGTGACAAATTGTAATTGTGATTACCAACGCAATGCGATGTATCCGTGTCGGGGTTGGCCTCTGGGTCAAGTTTGGTGCGAAAGGCAACTTTTGTATGTAAATAAACGCAGTTATATGTATGGCTGTGCACAATACTTTCTGCCATTGACGATGATAGTTTTCGGAAATTTTTAAATAGATGTTTTATATGACATTATTTGGACATGTGCAGAGGGGCATATAAAATATTTATCACAACGATTGTCGAGCATCTGTGCAGTGCGACAAAGGAAAAGCAAAGGAGATGAATTTGAAAGTGCAAGTCATGCATATTTTGTAACGTGTAATTGCGCATATTTAACCTTTAGTGGAAATGATTTCTGTTACGATATTCCATGAAATGAATTATTATAATAATTTCTGAGTATTATACATATTTCCATAGAGGAATGATCATTTTGGTGCAGTTTTCCATCAATCTGCAGTTTTTCATTCTTTCGATTCATTGCATTCATTCATTGCTTTCTGCATACACACATACATACATACATATACATATGTATGCATATATTTTAAGAGTTTTTTGATCTAGATGCTACTACTACTATGTGCTACCACTTTTACTACTACAAGGTGGCCCAAATTAATCACTTTATCGCAAGTTTGAAAGATGTCCATGACTCAAAATCATTTCTTTTATTTAATAAAAACGTTATTCAAAAACCAAGAGGATGATTAATTTTGCGCCACCTTGTACTCTACTAGGTACCAATACTAATTTCGTTATTCATACAGCATTCCCCAGTGACTAAAAAACTGGTATAACTCATTATTTTCAATGCTGCCAACTCTATTTAATTAGACCGCATCCGTACAGGGAGACTTTTGTTGCATCTACTTTGCGAATTTTCTTTTGGTGTTGACCGCCGGGTTCATAAACGTAATTTGCAATTGTTTAGTTTTTGGTTTACAATCAAAATACCATTGAGAGGAACGAGAGCACAAAGGTGTTGACAGAATACAAGCACCTTAAGTAACGAGTTGAATCAAAAAATGCTTGCCTATATGAACGCTGTCTTACTAATACTCATTAAGTGCTTTCAAACAAATGTAATTTTTGCCAAAAAATTACGGGGGCTGCTGCTGGAGGAACAGTCCTTGGCCGGATATAAATCCGGGAAGTTCCGATAACGTAGAACTGACAGCCGTGGAAACGTAGTAGGGGGATCTAATCCGCTACTTGCTGTCTGTATGTCATCTGCATACATATTGAGTTAGAGCGATTGCTTTCTAAATATTATTATAAAATAATGATTTTTTCTAAACTTATTTCCATTGAACATAAACCATTTTTCCTAATAACGAACCTTAAAAAGTTCATTGCAAAAGAGATACTGATCACTGGCTAATACTTATATATTAACGGCGATTTAAATTTGCTAGTTTTCTGATGATCTTCATCTTAAATACATAATTTTTAAATAATGCAAAATTATATAGCCTTAAGCCAATGAAGTTTTGGAATTTTGTTAAGTGGAAGTGCCTCTCCTTCATTGCCCTCGGTTTTCCATCATATGAATGCAAATGTTTTTTGCATTGGCTCTGCTCGTACCTGGCTTCAGACAGAAGTGTGTGCAGTTTTTAAATTCCCCCAACCAATTACACACACGCGCTTGCATATACACATATGTATGTATGTATGTAGGCGACTAGGTAAATTTGTGGGCATTTGGCGTTCGTAACCTATCCTGCAGGATATGGGCAACACAATTACGACATTGGCACGAGTCGGAGCTGTGCCCTTGCATCCTTTTTAAAACTGAAAACCAAAATAACTAATTCGAATGTTGCAATGTCGACAACAGCGAAACGAATTTCTTCCCCCTCCACTACTTCTTCGACTGCAGTTATATAGTTGTTCCAACGAACTCTAATAAACTTCTCACTTCAAATCGATAATAAATTTTTGTATTCACGTGCTTCGTGTACGTGTCTCCGTGAGCAAGGGATCGCCGCCGCATTTGTCGCACATCCTTAATGGCAGTAGCCTCGTCGTCATGTTGCGGGTACCCAGAAAAGCTGTTTGTGTGTGCGTGCGCTTATGTGGAAATTAACGAAAGGAGGATTGATGGATGAAAGATGCATGTTGAAAGAATTGAGGCAACGGATTAAGCAGCGAAACAAGCACGCGTATGTTTATCCACATATGTATGTATGTATGTATGTATGTATGATTACATTATTATTCGCATTCATATCTGTATGTATGTGTGCTCATACGAGTGCCTACATGTTTAAAGAGGTATGCTAGACAGGCACGCGTGCATTTCTTGAACTCTTGAAAAAAACTAACTATTTTGGTTACTTACCCGATGCAGGCCGCAAAGGTGAAGGCGAGGGCGAGGTTCGCATGTGTCCAGTGAATGCATCTGTTAAGAGAAAAAAGTACCCAAATGTAAAAATGCATAGATACGAGTATTACGATAAAAGTATAGAAGTATGCGACATGTGCATATATGTATGCGTATGTGTGTATATATGTATGTATGCATGCTTGTATTGTGCAAGTATATTCATATGATGTCTTATTTATCTGCTATCCAAAGCCCATTTAACTGTTAAGTGGCAAGAGTTTGACTAGTCCCCCTCCCCGTCCAAGAGCTCAATTCAAAATATTCTTTGCAAATTATTGATTATCCTTATTTCCCTTTTCATTAAAACCCACAACCCAGTGCGCCGTTGGACGCTCGAGTGCTTGCGGTGGCCGATCAATGCCCTTTCGTTATCCACCGACCACTTTTCATCGCTTACCGCGCGCCGCTCACTGCTCACCATTCGCCTTTCGTCCAAAAGACCAAATATCCTAAGCAAATAAATGCAGCACAAGTCTGCAGATGTGTCTCTGCGTATGCGAATTGAGTTTGAAAGAAATCCTTGTGGGGGTGTAAGCAAGTGCCATCCTGATTATGTTGTTGTTGGCCATGGTGATGGTGGTGTGTGCGGCTATAGCTGAATCTAATGCTGGTGCTGATGATGGGGCTGTTGCTATTTTTCGTTCTTCATTCAAGTTGATGACCTCTTGGCCGCTTGTCATTGCGCTGTTGTTGTTGCTGCTCCTATTTCGCCGAGTTTACGACAATTTCGTCCATTCGAAACTTAATGCAAATGGCACGTCTTCTTAACTTGTCAATTTGAATGTTGCCTGCAATGTTTTTATACATTTATTCCGTTTCGTGTGGCAAGGAGGATTTCTTTTTTCTTCGTAAAACTTTTCGCTCTGACCTCATTCCACTTGGTGTGGTGCATCTAGTTTCGTTTTTGTTTCAATTGGGCATAAAATGTCCATTAGTAATTCTTTACTTTTATGGGGTGAATTTGGTATTCCTACATTTAGTTTGCACTTACACTACTCTATACACACACATGTACATATATATACAAACAGGCATAATGCATTCACACACACACGCGCGTATACATCATTTTGCGAATAAAAAAGTAAATTGAATGCAAAACACACAAAAGTTCTATAAAAGTGAAGTGATAAGGGAAGGTGTTCATATGTAGACACGTATGTATCTATGTATGAGTGTATGTAAGTGATTAGATAAATCTGCAATTTCAAGCCAAAAACACATTAAAATTGTATTTATAAGGCGAGAACTCGCAGCTGATATAATCCATCCGAGGGTGCTTTGGTGTAGATGAGGCTCTTATTCATTTATTTATTCGCGCTTCTTCATCTGTTACAAGACGCACCCTTTTGCAGATGAAATTATAAAGGAAGATGGCAAACCTCCGTTATAGTCCAGTCAAAAGAGACAAAAAAAAATAGCCAACTAAGTAATTTTAGGAGTATGCGAGTTTATGGTTTTATTATGTAAAACCCATCACTGTGAACTTAAGTTTGAGTTTTCGGGGTCGGGGGTTGTGTCCCGCGGCCGCCATCTTGGAAATAAGGGTGCTACTGGTTTTTGAGATTATCTCGTGAATTTCGAAAGTTACGAAAACTTTGTAAAATACTTTTTTGTAGATAATAATATTATCTACAACTTTCATTCAAAACTTTTTATTGTAAAATTAATAATAAAAAAGTTATAAACAAAATTACGCGAAAAATTAAGGGATGAATTGTTTTAAAGCGTAATAACTTTTTTTTTATTGATTTTATGGAAAATATCCATCAGAGCTTTTTTATAGAGCATTCTTTTGTGAACATTTTTGTCTAAAAGTTTTTTCCGCTATCTTTATTTAGTCGTATGATTTTGAGCTGCTAAGCGGAGCAACCAATACATTAGCGAAGCGCGTACATGATTACACAGGCCGACAAAATTTAACCAACATTCAGACCCAGAAACCAGACTATATATTTCCGAAGGTTTATGATGCGCTGAATCCAAATCTGGCCTCAGAATTGCTCTATCAGCTCTGGTTTTTGAGATATCCTAACCTAAAAGTGCAAAAAACACCATTTTTGCCCATATTTGAGGTTATGTAGCCTTGCAGATGTTTTCTTTCACCAAAATTAAAGGATGGCATCTTTAAATACAAGCCTTCTTTTTTCAAATGGCGTTTTGTTTGCTCAAATATCATTTTTTTTCGCAAAGATATCGCATTTTGAAATTTTCATGTTTCGAAATTTTCCTACACCTGAAAATCGATTAAGATAACATAGACATGATATAGTCGATTACTAATTTTCTTGAATTGAGTCTTATTTTTCTTAAAATTTTGTCTCACACCATAAGTGTGCTGACTCACCACACCCCTACACTATCTAACCTTTGGGTTAGCCCTAACCCCTAGAAACCACCCCTATCATACCGCGAGCAGGCTAACCCACTTAACCGCAAGCAGGCTTACCCACAAACTCCAAATTTACATACTATTAATCCATATATTTCAGGCCCTCAAACCCAAGAAAATTAGTAATCGACTATATCATGTCTATGTTATCTTAATCGATTTTCAGGTGTAGGAAAATTTCGAAACATGAAAATTTCAAAATCCGATATCTCTGCGAAAAAAAATGATATTTGAGCAAACAAAACGCCATTTGAAAAAAGAAGGCTTGTATTTAAAGATGCCGTCCTTTAATTTTGGTGAAAGAAAACATCTGCAAGGCTACATAACCTCAAATATGGGCAAAAATGGTGTTTTTTGCACTTTTAGGTTAGGATATCTCAAAAACCAGAGCTGATAGAGCAATTCTGAGGCCAGATTTGGATTCAGCGCATCATAAACCTTCGGAAATATATAGTCTGGTTTCTGAGTCTGAATGTTGGTTAAATTTTGTCGGCCTGTGTAATCATGTACGCGCTTCGCTAATGTATTGGTTGCTCCGCTTAGCAGCTCAAAATCATACGACTAAATAAAGATAGCGGAAAAAACTTTTAGACAAAAATGTTCACAAAAGAATGCTCTATAAAAAAGCTCTGATGGATATTTTCCATAAAATCAATAAAAAAAAAGTTATTACGCTTTAAAACAATTCATCCCTTAATTTTTCGCGTAATTTTGTTTATAACTTTTTTATTATTAATTTTATATATTACTAAGTTAAATCTTCTTTTGACTGGACTATTAGCCAAAGCACAATGAAGACTAGAACTTTCAAAAAATAATTTTATTTTAGGTAAATGGCAGTGCTTTTTTACCTCGCTTTGCTGCTCAAGTATTTTTATGAAGTTCTATACTGGAGGCAATCGCATTTGAGTGTACCTGGACGCGGTTGTTGTTGTTGTTGTTGTTGAGGTGGTTGAACATTTCTTAGCTGAAATGCTCCTAATTAGTGACCAGCACCGTTTTAATACCACTATCTCGTGAAATGATGATGAAGTTTTTTTTTTTTTTTTTTTTGTTTTTTTGGTTCCAAGTCAGATCCATTTAGTGAGGTCCAAGAATAGGAGCAAATCCTTTATCTCGATGACTGAGATCTCCTTAATTTGCTGTAGGAAAGGCTTACCGAAGGATCGGAGTCGTGCCCTGGCTAGTCCCGGACATTCACATAAATAGTGGAACAGACTTTCCTTCGCCCCTTCCGCTTGACAGCTTCTACAGATAGGATTGAAGGGTAGATTGAGTCTAGCTGCATGATCCCCTACTTTCCAATGTCCTGTAAGGGTTGCAGTGATCCGTGAAATGTTTGGCCGAGAGCATCCTAACAGGTCATTCGTCCTTTGGATTTTATATGACGGCCATGTGTTTTTTGTTGTTATACATGTAGGTATTTGCTTCCATCTTCTTTCGGCTAAAGCATGATAGTGTGAAGCAATAGATGCATTTAGTGTGTTCAGTGGGGTGGAAACTGCCACCGCCTCTGTTATGTCTAGTGTTGAGCCCTTTCTTGCTAGCTCATCCGCTATCTCATTGCCTCGTATGTTCCTATGACCGGGAATCCATATCCGGGTAATTTCAAGCCAATGGCTGAGCAGTTTCAGCTCCTCTCTACACTGTAGGACCAGTTTGGATGAAATGTAGTTGGAGTTTAAGGCCTTAATAGCTGCTTGACTGTCTGAGAAGATAGCTACTCTTGCACCAACTACCTTGTAGAGTTCTAGGGATTTGCATGCTTCTCTGATCGCTAAAAGTTCTGCCTGGAACACGGTGGCATAATCAGGAAGACGAATTGATTGAGATAGGTTGAGTGGCTCCGAATGGAAGCCAGCTCCCACACCACAGTTCATCTTAGAACCATCGGTATAGATTTCGATATCGTGTCTTCCAATCACCTCTCCTTTGCTCCACTCGGCTCTCGGTGGGAAGCGTACCGTAAAGCCTTTCTTGAAGTTTAGGTCGGGGACTGTGTAGTCTGATCCGTTTTTGAGCAGCGGGGGTCCCTGTAGGAGGATCTTGCTGTGACCGTACGGCCTTGTTGTCCAGCTTCCTATGTCTCTGAGTCTCACCGCGCTGCAAGTAGCTATTGTTTTAATGTGTAAATCTAATGGCAATAGATGTGTTAGTACATTGAGCGCTTCAGTAGGACTGGTGCTAAGCGCTCCTGTAGTTAATATACACGCTGTTCTTTGTATCTGGTTCAGCTTAGTTTTGTTGTATTTCCTTTCTGTTGCAGGCCACCAAAGTAGTGCCGCATATGTTAGTATTGGCCTTACAATGGCTGTGTAGGACCAGTTGGATAATTTTGGTTGGATACCCCATTTTTTTCCCAACATTCTCTTACATGTGTAAAGTGCTATGTTCGCCTTCTTTACCCTGTACTCTACGTTGGACTTCCAGCTGAGTTTGGGGTCCAGGATAACCCCTAGGTATTTTGCCTGTTTGGTTAGCGTGAGGCTGACGCCGTTTAGTTTTGGGAGATTAAAGTTTGGCACCTTGGTTTTCTTGGTGAATAGCATCAGTTCAGTTTTTCTCGGGTTTACGCTTAAACCACAGTCCGTGGCCCAATTGCTGAGTAATACCAGAGCTCCTTCCATAATCTCACTGATTGTGGTTGGAAACCTTTTGGTTAAATTTGGTGAGGATGTTGTTGGCGACTAGTAACCACAGTAGAGGGGATAAGACTCCTCCCTGAGGGGTTCCCCTGTTGACAGAGCGTTTTATCGTGCTGCTGCCTACCTCACCGATGATTATTCTAGTTTTGAGCATGTTCTCTATCCATTCGTTGAGACCTGTGTCTATGCCTAAACCATAAGGGTGTAACTACCTACTATCGAGATTAGAGACTTTATTATCGAAACAATTATGGGTTTTAGCGCACTGTTAGATCTTTTTGAATACATAGAAAGACATAAAGGTAAAAAAAAAAACAAAAAAATGAAAAACCGATTTAGAGTTTTTAATTTACTATGCCTTTCTAATATCGCAATGGATCGGCAACGTTCTAATTGAGTTGGTTTAAAGACCGACTGCCACTTCTACCTACTTCTTCAGACCTTTTTAAGTAAAATATAATACTCAATTTCGGTTAATGTGGTGCTACTAATAGATACCACTTTACGCAGCATGAAAAATACCCAACGATCTTCTAGCAAACGAGCGACATGTTTCAGGTACGAGGTAAAAAATATATATTTTTCCCTTAAATCGTATCGGGGTCGAATAATAAAATTACCCAAATTTGCAGATACTAATTTGAGATATTTCCGAAGATATAGCAATCAATTCACAAAGAGGTTAAACATTTCTTCGAGTGTCTAGCGGATTTGAAGGGAGTTTTCTCCACCTTTAATTTTTACGATTTTTATAAACTAAATGGTAGAATTAAAAAAAAAACTATTGTTTTTGTTTCTTAAATTTCTTTACTTCTACGGGGTTTTCTCATTTCATATAGCAGATAAATATTTTAAATTTAAAAGTTTTTTGGTACATCTGCCTCAGACAAGAATGCGGCTCTCATGAGGACATCGAAATGTATTTACGTCTTAGATAAGTTAGATTAAAATGTAGAATATGAGCGTTTCCAGGTCAAGCGATCCAATCATTTTGGTGAAATTAGTTTTATTTATTGGCGTGAAGAAGTAAACTGAAATTTTTTTCAAAAAAATTTAGAAGTTTTGAGATTTATCAATGTGGAAAATTTTGGTAGAGTGGTTTTTCAAGAGAAATATTTTTGGTTCTTTCTATTTTTATTTCTATTTTTAATTACTTACCAAATTTCTCGATTTATTTTTTTCACTAATACAATAGCTGAGATTCAGTTCATTGTATATTACAAATTTTGAACATAACTTCAAAAGTTAGGGGGATCTATGCAACTTTCAGGGATTGCTAAGCAAAATTACTTAAAATAAGAATATAAGGGAGTTGTTTAAAGAAAAATCTTTATTTGATTTTAGTTTGTTTTTTAGAGATTTTTTATTTTTTAAGTATATTTTATCATAAAAAAATGTCAATAAGGAGACGTTTTTATTAATTTGTTTAAAAATATATTCTATCTTCAAAAATTTACAAAAAAAAAGCTAATCAAAGGTTTTATACTTTAAAGAAATCTCTACCAAAATTTTGAACACATCAAAAAATTATATTTTTGCAAATTCTTTAAATTTATTTCTCCCAGCATAATTTCAGAAAAATTTAAAGCAATTTTGTTTATTGAATCACTTGATATACAGGGCCCGCCATCTATCGTTACGGTTTTGAACTAGGTATTATTTGAAGAATGGTAACACTTAGCTGTCATCTGATTTGACAGAAAATTAGTTTTACTCTTCCGCTGAACGAAAATGGTTGTGTATACGCTCAAAGAACGCTGGGAAATATTGCGACATTACTTTGAAAATCATGGTAATGTTGCAGAAAGTGTACGAAAATTACGTACGGCAATGGGAAGAAGAAAATCACCGAATGAAGCGTATGTGCGTTAATTTGCGAAAAAAGTAAGAGAAACTGGGTTGCTTAGTGACAAACCAACGCGTGACCAACCAAAAACCGTACGTACACGAAATGCTTTTTGCAGGCCTGGAAAAGAATGAGCCCCCTTTATTATTTTTTTTTTGTGGCGGTGAGGTTGGGTTAAAAATGCCTTCGCACCATATAGTAACCGTCGCTACTACATGTGTCGTGATTCCACTAAAAATATCCCTCCTCTTCTCTTGGATTTTTCCCTCCACCCGGGGACTGCTTCCGCATTGCTTCGAGGTAGAGGGCCAAGACGGCGTCCTAAGAAGGACACTTACTTACTCACCCTGTGTCCAGGGTCACCTGTTTTGAGAAACCTATGCTCCATGCTCTTCAGCATTACTTTCCATTTCGCGCTTCTTTTTTCGAATAATATCCTTCACAAAAATTTTTGATGGCATTCCATTCTATCATCATTTTCTCGATAATTTCTTCAGGTGTAAATACACCAATAGCTCGTTGCAGACCTGTTCTCTCTACGTTCCACCTCTCGCATTTAAAGAAGGTGTGCTCCGCATCATCATACTCGGTATCTCCATATATGCAGTTTGGTTGTCTCACTTTTCCCATTCGCCACAAATACTTGCGAAAGGACCCATGTCCGGACAAAAACTGTGTGAGGTAATAGTTAACCTCACCGTGCTTTCTTTCTACCCACTTTTTTAGGTCGGGTATTAGTCTCGCTGTCCATCTACCATATCGTTCAGAGTTCCATCTTGCCTGCCAAAGTGTGAGCGTTTGAACTCTAATATCGGAGAAGCGTGGTACTGGGATTCCTGTGTTTTTTGCCTCCCATCTCCGTTTGCGCTCTTGTGCTAGAATATCTATAGGGATGGTTCCGCTGATAACTAACACCGCTGCTTCAGATACTGTTCTGTATGACGAAGCCACTCTGAGAGCACAGGTGCGTTGCACAGATTGCAGAATTTTCCGCCGGCATTACACCCTTAGCGAATCTGCCCATATTTCGCATCCGTATAATAGAATCGAGTTCGTCGTGCCCATTAAAAGTTTTCGCTTGTTCTGCGTTGGACCTCCAAGGTTTGCCATGAGCTTACTTAACATGCCGCTTACTTTGGCATTACGATTACTTAAATAGCTGCGAATAATCTTCAATAGATTATTCGGGATCTTGAATTTTACCTTTAAGGTTTCAATTACGTCGTCCCAACTTAAACTGTTGAAAGCATTTCTAATATCCAGTGTGGCTAGTAATACTAAGCGTTTGGAGTATCGATTACCTGCCTTGGCTTGTTCTACGCTAGCTTTACACCTTGGATGGCTCCTAAGGTAGATCTGCCACTTCTAAAACCATACTGCCTGTCGGAGAGGTCGCCGCTGTTGTCTACGGCTTCGCTAAGCCTATGCTTTATCAGTTTCTCAAAGAGTTTTCCTGCGCTATCCAGCATACATAACGGTCTATAAACGGACGCTAATGTTGGGTCTCCCTTTCCCTTACTGATTAGTACTAGTTTTTGTTTTTTCCATATTTCTGGAAAAATTCCTTCTTTTAGGCATGCATTGTACATGTTTAGCAGCAAAAAAGGGCATTCGATTGCCAATAGTTTCGCGTTCGATTGCCAATGAATCGTGATTACCTCAATCTTTATAGATATGCATATTTACTTGTATATTTTAAAGTGGGTTCTTCAGCGAGTTGCGAGATACCCTCAGAACAAACAGTTTTAGTTTGGATTAGAGACTCCACACTAAGAGACTAGAATTTCGACGCTTTTTTCCTGTGTTTATAGTAATATTAAAAGGAATGCTACTCTTACGTGTCATATGTAAGCACACATGTATATAAATACATGCATACATTTAAATGTAGGTACGCACACACACATATGTACATACATCGTTATAAGCATAAAAAATCGTAGATGTCACTGTGCGACGTGCTTACAATTTCATCGCCACCGCATTTAGTTAAATCTCCATTTCCTGGCGCTATGTATGTGTGTGTACATATGTATGTAGTTTGTATGTGTGTATGTATGTATATTGTCTTTGCCGTACGCAAGCTCACACCTATTCGCCTACTTCAGCGCTTAGGTCCGTATGCTTATATGCATGTGTGCATAAATGTTTGCATGTTAGTTATACTCGTACACACATACTATATGTATAAACATACATATGCCCAATGTCTTTAGGAATGTCCGTATCCTTTATGCATTACTGTCATAAATAACCTTATTTGAGTGCGCATTATATTTGCAAAATAACAGTGAAGAAACAAAGTAGCGCTGGTGTGATCCAGCAAAGGCCTGTCCAGCAGGGGTGGTGTGGTCGAAGCGGGCGAAAGAAGTGAAGTAGGCGGACTGTAGCGGGTACAAGGGCACAAGTATAAGCTGCAGTTATCCGCTGCGGCATCTTCTGCATTTGAGCGTGATAAAAAAGAGAAAAGCACATTTTTTGGCACTTGCTCTTATTTAGCAAAGAGTGGATATTAAATTTATAGCTCCCTCGGGTGTAAACAAAAAAGGACAATGCCGAGTAGTGGTGTTGTAGTGGAGCAGTGGACCATAGTTGGCATGGTACCTATATTTTTACGACAATATATGCATACACGGATAATGTCCACTGTCCATTTCGAAATATAAATATACAGATTACTGGCTAAAAAGAGAGCCAACAACAACACGTATGCATAGCAGTAGCGATGGCACAAAAAGTGAAAACAATCTGCTGTTTTTTGCGTATTTCATTTGGTATTTTGGTTTGTTAATCTATTATCAAGGGAGAGTTGCTTTGCCCATTCATATACAGATTACAAGTGCTCTGAGGATACGTGCTTACATGTGCATGCACGAATTTCATATACTACTCACATACACACATACACGTGTGCATGTGTCTGTCTACGTGTTTAAGTGTCTTGCTAAAATATGCGAACATACATAAGCGTATATTTACATATGTGTATGTGTATGTACATAGCTGCCCATAGTAATTTGCTTCCGCATAAGGCGCTGGAGCATTAGAGAATAAAAAAGGTGATTTGTTGTTGCGCTCTTTGCACTCCACTAAGGGTTATTGCTTTTAAAAACTCCTTCAACAAAGCATTGACTTTAGCTTAAAAAGTCAATTGATCTCCATCCGTACATTCTTACATTCTTCTGCACTCCGGCGCTTTGCCCATACAGTTTTAGGCAAAAATGTGAGAACTGTGTCCACTACTTAGCAGCAATTACAGAAATTTGCATTGTGCGCGCCCATAGCCGGAAAAGATAATCCCGCCTAGCTGACCACTTTCAGTCGCAAAAACACAACCAACACCAACACCAAGGCGAGCACCAACTCTGATGTATACAATAAGAAAATTAATTGTTTTCCTGCCATAATTGCTGGAATCAGCTGGAATTTTGCTTTGTATCTGTTGCCCCATAAAAAAGTTCAAGAAACAAAAATATTCAAAATTGTGGGAAACTGCAGGCTGCAGACCTTTTGCCTTAATTTTGGTCCGCATGCAAAGCATCTGAGGTGAGGCAGCATGCAGTGCCATTAGAAGTATTCTCATACTCTCACATACAGGCTTACACATACATACATATACACGCAGGTCTGTAGTTATGTGTGCGGCACTTTTCTTCAAGTCCGTACTTGTTGTCTCCTTAGGGAACAGGTAGAAAAGGTAAGTATTTTGCAATCATTCTTCAGAGATCAAAGCATTAGAGTGCATTATTTGAATATCTGCGCTGTACATCTGCATTGGACAAATAGTTATTTATGATTAGACGCTCAGTGGGTTGTCGTTTGGACCTTTTTTGTCTTTGCGTGAGTGTGTTTTTTACTGCTATTTTGCTACGCAGGATTTGGGAGGATCGGACTCATTATGAATTCTGTATTCTTATGAAATCAAAAGGAGCCGTATAATAATGCACGCAGCCTTATTGAAGCCGAAAATCTTATATGTGTAGATGATTGCGGATCACAAAAATTTTTTTGTTAGAGAAGTCTTTATGTATTTATACAGTATAAATATATATACAGTGACACAAAAACTGTAGGGACCTATACTCAAACTGACAATAAGAAGCAATGTATGTGGATCTGGAAATTATTAACAAAGACAAACAAATATGGTTTGTAGGGCACAGAAGTATTGACATTTTATTGAGAAAAATCAGTTTATGCTAAAAAAAAAAAAAAAAAAAACAGAAGCTAATTTGGCAAGGCCTTACCGAAAATTTTTATAATTTTACCGAAAAACCCAGAAAACCCCCGCAAAAAATTAATATAAAAAAAATTTTAGTAAAGCGCACAAAAATCTTAATAAGAAAAAGCTATATTTTTGTTTAAAGTTTAACCGAATATTTTTTTAAGCTTTAGCGATATATAATTTAATTTAAAGAAAGAAAACTTTAGAAAAACGTACAAAAAGGTTAATAAAAAAAATAAATTTTTTTTTCGAAGGTTTCACCGAAAAATCACAGAAATCCCCGACAAAAAAGCCTTTAAGTAAATTTCAATTTTGTTTGTTACATTTTTAATAAAATTAACTTAAAAAAAATTATACCCCTCCACAAAAAAAAAAATTATTTAATTTATCAAAAGAGAATTAAAGAGAAAAGAAAATATATTATTTCTAAATAATAAAATATATATAATAAAAACCATAAATACAAATTTTATAATTACTCATCCATTCTGAGCAAATAGTCTAAATTTTGAACCTTTACTAAGTGCATGAGAAATGAAATGATTGCTGGTTCATATTTTGCACCGACGCCACTGAAAGAGCTACACTGGGGTTACGGGGAAACTTGTTGAGTTCTAGCATACAAAATTACTGTGCAAAGACTAATGGATTCAGAGGGACTTTTCATTTATTTTAATTTTTTTTTTTTCATTTAGGCCGGCATTTTGCTCGACCCCCATAAGTTGAGTTTTTTGTATACAATTTCACATATTCGGCATTTAATTCTTAATTTTTTTGTCTGCTTGCAAACACGGGTTAGTCTTGATAAAGTAAAGTAATGCATTTAAATAATTTTGTACAAATAAAACTATGTTTTTTATATATTTTATGAATAAGTGCTATAGAATTTCGCGTCGCGGTTGGAAGAGTTAAGCTGCTTCGCCGTGGATGTTATAGCATTCATCTATATATATAAAAATTAAGCCGAAAAAAAGTGTGCATTTGTCCGGGGTAATCTCAGCAACGCGTGTAAGGAAAACAATGAAAGTTTCACACATTGTTGGTGCTTCTTTGGCAAAGGTTTCTGTGAAGTTTGGTTGAAATCCGATAACGCGTGTGTGTCGGTTAAGTGAGTGTGTTTTTGCTATTTGCCGCACGTATTTTTTGTACCGCACATAGCATTCATTAGAATTGAATACATTGTGGTCGTGTGTGTCTGGGCCGATTATTATGAAATTTGGTATATATATATATTTTTCCACGGTGGAGGTTAGTATAATATGCTTATTGATTCCACTCGCCACTAAGTGGCGCTGCCGAAGGCCAAAAAGAGGACCCGGGTAACCCTAGGATGTGTTTTTACATTGTGGGTATCAAATCAAAGCTACTGATGAGTGCTTTAATACAGAGTATTTTTTAAATCTCTGAGTGACCAGGGTCTCGAGATACAGCCGAAAAGGTGGACCAAGGTACCCTGAATGTGTTTGTACGATATGGGTATCAGATGGAAGCTGTTGATGAAAGCTTTTAAGTGAAGTAATTTTTACTGCCCGTTTCCGGGATAAAGAAAGGAGATGGAGCTGGAGATGGAAGAGGAAAAGGAATAGCTACAGGAAGAGGAAGAGGAAGACCACTTATTATTAAAAATTAAAAAAAAAATTCTAAAAAAATTTTAAAATGTTACATATACGCTTATTATATAAACGTTAATCTGAAGTCAGTTATAGTGAAAAATTCATTGTATCATTGCCGGCGTGATTGGTGATCGTTTCCTTAATTTTTTGCAGAAAGGTTATGCTAATATGAGATATTACCTATTTCATTCATATATAATATTTACGTATTACCTGTGTACTCACAAATATACGGTTAAAGCAAATATATGTCAGTTCTTTTACTTCGCCTGGAAAAGTTCATATAAATTTAAGAAGAGTAAATAGAACTTATTTTATATCAGACTTCCCGCAAAAAAGTCATTTGCACCTGAACGCATAGCTGGGTTAAAGCGGGGGGGAATAGAACAGTTCTCTTCTCCTTCTCCGCTTTTTCGCACACGTAATTGTATGGGATGGCCGCCGTAGCCGAATGGGTTGGTGCGTGATTACCATTCGGAATTCACAGAGAGGTCGTTGGTTCGAATCTCGGTGAAAGCAAAATTAATAAAAACATTTTTCTAATAGCGGTCGCCCCTCGGCAGGCAATGGCAAACCTCCGAGTGTATTTCTGCCATGAAAAAGCTCCTCATAAAAATATTTGCCGTTCGGAGTCGGCTTGAAACTGTAGGTCCCTCCATTTGTGGAACAACATCAAGACGCACACCACAAATAGGAGGAGGAGCTCGGCCAAACACCTAACAGAAGTGTACGCGCCAATTATTTATTTTTTTTTTTTTTTTTTAATTGTATGGGATGAGTGCACGATGGCACATAAAAAGTCACTGGAAGCGCTTGATATGACATTACGAGATTTACGTAGTAAAAATGAAATGTTTGGTCGTGCCTTAGTGCTGCTGGCAGGTGATTTTAGACAAACACTGCCTGTTATTCCTCGAGCAACTGTAACAGATGAATTGGCTGCATGTTTGAAATCATCATATTTGTGGAAACATGTTCAAACACTCAAACTAACTACAAATGTACGTGTTCTAATGCAAAATGATCCATCAGCTGCTGAATTTTCACAGCAATTATTGGATATTGGAAATGGCAAAGTTCCTGTCGATAATTTAACTGGCTTAATAACTTCACAACCAAACTTTTGTCAATTAAGTCAAACGAAAGAACAGTTAATTTAAAGTATTTTCCCAAATTTGCCTCAAAATTACAAAAATCATGATTGGCTTAGAGAACGGGCCATCATGGCTGGCAAAAATAAAGATGTGAATGAAATGAATGCGGCTATTTTGGCTAACATACCAAGTCCAGAACAAACATATCGATCCGTTGACACTGTTACAAATCAAGATGATATTGTAAATTATCCCACTGATTTTTTGAATTCCCTTGATTTACCTGGATTACCGCCACACATGCTAAACTTGAAAATAGAATCACCGATTATTATGATGAGAAACATAAATCAACCACGACTATGTAAAGGCACTCGATTAACAGTTAAGAGATTGATGAATAACGTCATTGAAGCAACAATTTTGAATGGAAAATACTCTGGTGAAGACGTTTTAATACCGCGAGTAACAATGATACCATCGGATATGCCGTTTGAATTCAAACGTCTTCAATTTCCTGTTCGCCTTGCATTCGCGATTACTATTAATAAGTCACAAGGCCAAACTCTATCAATTTGTGGTATTGATTTAGAATACCCATGTTTTTCTCATGGCCAACTTTATGTTTCATGCTCAAGAGTTAGGAAGCCATTGGTATTGTTCATTTATTCAACAACGCATGGAAAAACGAAGAATATTGTATACCAAAGAGCATTACAATAAAAAAAGTAATAAAGTAAATCACATCAAACGTTTTTTAATTGCAACTACTATTTAAAACTTCTTTCATTACTATTCATGCGCGAGACTTTTTATAAAAAACACACAGTATTTTTCGGCTTAATTTAATTAATTAATCTAGATTTTTTTAAAGACGACCAGCGGAACGGGCGGGTTTTCGCTAGTTGCATATAAAAATATATCTTCTTTGTTCTGTATATATAATGTATGTATTTAATCAAGTTTTAGATGTTACAAAAATCGTCTACAGTATTTATCTATGCACCGCAATGAGATGTTCACTATGCGCGAATGTGCGAAAGACCGTATATTTTAACCCAGGCTTGCAACAGGTATTCTGCCACAAGTAGTCTTCGTTTTAGTATTTCTTATATAATTAGATGGCGCTCAGAACTACAGTCAAAATAAAATATAAATTCAAAATGCTTCAAATTTGCCAATTTCCAGCTTTACGCTGATGACATTAAAATATTTGCACCCACCAGTCTGCAATCCGACATAAATAGGGGCAATGGATGGTGCTGCATAAATCAGTTGCCGCTTAATACCAATAAATGCTTTCATGTAACTTACAGTAGACATATGATAGCTTTGTAGACTTCTTATAGTATTGCGGCAGCTGTCTTACAATCTGACCAAAATGAAGAACCTTGGCGTTGTATTTGATGCCAAGCAGACTTATAATAGTCATGTCGATTATATTCTTTCTGGCTCAAATTCGTTGTTAGCTTTTATTCACCGAAACTGTTAGGCGTATATCAGCCCCTACACTTAAATCTCTGTATTGTGCATTAGTGAGGTCAATACTGGAGTATACAGTGTTTATTTGGAGGCCTTACACTAAAATTCTAACTAACCGCTTTGAGCCAGTTGAAAAAACAAATTCTAAAATTTCCACGCTGCTCACTAAATTTTTCTCTACCACTACCTTCTTATTATTCATCAATGAATTCAAAGAGTAACCTCAAACCAATTTTCCGACTGACCATCCATACTGTAACCATCCTACAGGTATATCTCTATTGCTTCCACTGCAATCCAACCGGGTGTATTACAATGGTCTTCTTGACTTAGCTTGGACTTGTCCAACCTCAACAAATCTAATCTAGACTATTCTCGTTGCCAACTAATTAGCCTGCCTACACTTGAGGATAAAAGATACCCATTTTGCGTGCTCATTTGTCATTAAGGGGACAGATACCTGGAAAATTTTTTTTCATTAAATGTTAATATAATCCTTTAAGAATATGTCAAAAAATTTTTAGAATGTAAATTTAAGTATTTCTTATATTATAGATCGTCAACCGTGGCGACTCTATTCTTTGCGTTTCGAAAAATTTTCGAAAAAATAATTTTTTCGAAGCAAAAATAGTAGGAAAATTCGCCCCAAAATTCATTTTATTTGAAGCATTTTATTCCGCGAATTGTTTTTACATTTTTTTAATTCATATAGAAATTATGACAATAATAAACAAAAAACTATTTGGTTTTTTGTATTCAGGTCACTGACGCCGATGCTACAATGCCCGCCGATTGAGAAGCTCCGCTGCGACCTTCCTGGAGGAATTGAGTGTACATCCGCCATTTTAAATGATTTAAATAAAAAAAAATTATATTATTTTAATGTATAAACTGTATGCCAATTTTGAAAAAAATATATTGACTTCATTTTAAATAATTTGAATGAAAATCAGGGAAAATATGGCCGTTTACAGGTATCTACTTCTACTTAAATATTTGCGTACGTTTTTCTCTGCGCTACAACGCTAGTGCTTTATCTTATCTCCTGTGTTTAATATTCGTCCTAGTTTCAATGAGGCTAACACTTACATCAATGTTAGCTGTGTGGTCTGTAAGAATATCTTGTATTCTAAGACTTAAATACAGTAGATTCTGTTTTTATGCGGTATATATATACGTTCCGCAAGAAACAGCATAAAAAAACAGCATAAAAAAAGCTACCAGTTCTATAGTAAAACTATATATTCGTTTCAAAAGTGCTAAGAACCGCATAAATCCGAATTAATGTATTGTAATAAAATCGCATAAAAAAAGGGTACTAGTCCCATATTATAACTATAGATACGTTCCATAGACCGCATGAATCTGAAATAATTAAATAAAATCGCACAAACAAAAATTTGTATTTTTGAAGATTATATCTTTATTTAAGAAACGTCAGAATCGAAAAACAAATTTACATCGTCAGAAATAGAATCAGACCATACCCGCATGTTGCGCATTCGGTTAGGATTTGGCGTAAAATCACTTTCGTCACTTGAGGAAATGTACACGTCTGATCTGGATGGTGATGCAAGCGGTTCCATACTTGTAGGGTTAGCATTTTTGATATAATCTGTGATGAGTTTTTGCTTAGCTGGTTTAGAATCTTGTTTATATGTACAATTCCCGATAGGTCGACATGCATTTTTTAATTAAAAAAAAAAACCGCACTATTTCAAACCCGCTTAAAAAAACCGCATAAATACAGAATTTACTGTACATATAAAGAAATATGCTTGATACATATAGCATATGAATGTAAGGTTCCTGTAATCATAAACTTAAATAATTAAAAAGAAATAAATAAAATGTCAACAAATTAAACTTTTTCTGAATATGGCGAAATGATGGAACCCAATTTAAAGCGTTTCTGTGAGTCTTTCAACTTCAAGTTGTGTCTTCCGCTTATTTTAGACTTTACATCCAACAACTCTCGGTTAAAGCTACTCTAATCTTCTACATAATTTCGAATCTCTAGAAAAGAGAAGGACAGAGATTTCTTTTTCGTTTATTTTCAGTGTTGTTAAGACCCTGTCGACTGCTTTAAGATTAAATTTGCGAGTAATGCGTCCATTGCTCGCGCACTTCGAGACTATAATTCACTATCCAATTCCAGCCTGCCTGATTTTGCTTTTCTAAATCTAATTCTGTAAATATTTTGAATTTAGTTGCTTTTATAGTTTCATATTGGCTGCTAAAATTTGGTTGTTTTTTTTTTACATTTTTGTCTAGTCTATAAGGTAATTTGTTCTGCAGATTATTAAAATAAAATTAATAAAAAATAATTTTTTCTAATATACTTTTTCCAAGTCTGGATAATTCTGTTCTTATATGTTGCCCGTTATTTTGAGTCCATTTATAAATCAAAATAAAATGTTTGACTAAAATTATTAATAAAAATAATTAATAATAAATTAATAAGAAAAATTATACTTTTCTGTACGGCTCAGTTAATTCGTGTGGAAATCAGAACTAAAGAAAAGAAAATCAAAAAAAAGTGTTATTTTTATTTTTTCTGATTTTCTTGCAAATTAACTGAGCCGTATGCTGCCCGTTTTACTGAATTGCTTCACCATTTTTGTCCAGTAGACCACTACTTATATAATGGTTGAGTTAAGCTACAACAACATTTTACGCTAAACTCACATGCGAGTTTGGACGCCTAGTAAATGGCTTTGCAACAGTTCATGGGTTTCATTCAGAGTTCTTAGTTCTATGCACAAAGCGATTGGATAGGATTTATCACTATAGAAATGTTAGGGTCTGACGTTTTATACGCCAGTGGCTACTAGACAAGCAAACTTCCAAACAAAAATGTTTAGGAAAACGATGCTCTCGAATTGTACGCTGATTGCAAGACACTTAAACGCATTTGAATAATCACTTTTATTAAAATTAAATTAATTTATTAAAATTAAAAATCGAATTCCTTTTGAAATTATGTTACGAGTACTCGAATCACTTTTCAATTCTCTATTTTTATATTTTATTTAATATTTTTATCTCAACATTCTTCATCTTTGCTACGGTACATACTTGGCCGATGTCCAACTGTGGGTGCATTATCCTCAATACTCCGTGGCATCAACTCTGTGGGTTCAGTTTTGATAAAAATCCTTTCATTACACAATTTCGCACTTTCGTTATCCACCAGATGTTGTTGTATTTGCAGTTCATTAGTTGACTGCTGCTCATTGGCTACGGTGGGCGAAGTCGCCGATTGTGTTCCTGCACTCCAAAGTGATTGTTGCTGTATCACCATCATATTTAAAGTGTGAAACAAAAACTACTTTTGAACAATTCCACAAATTTCCAAACACTGACTTTGTTCATTTGTAAAGGAGACACTTATTTTTTATGCTTTGTAGAATTAAATTAAATTTATATTTTGCATATGCAAATTAGTTTTATGTTTTCAAAGTGTAGTCGTAATTCGCGACCCGCTAAGGACGAATGCAATTGGCAAACGTTTGGTTATCACGCAATGAGGCCGGCTCTCTTGGAAGTATCTTGCTGTGTGCGCAATAGAAATGCAACTGAATCGCAGCACAGATGACAGTTGGCCACCGCACCGCACCGCACCACACCACACTTTCTCGTACTCATTCATACAAATCTACAGATGCCAGTAAATACGGATGTGTGTGAGTTGCTTTGGCTTGGCGAGCCACCTTCTTGAAGCCACACAAAAGCGTACGAGTCGATTGCCTTTACGATTTCCAATTTTGAAAATGTAAATAATGAAAATCTAAAACCCGCTTGCTGCCGAGGCAATGAAGAACGTAGCCACCAAGGCTATTGAGTAGGTTCTCATTTGTATGTTCTCGAGCGAGTGCAATCAACGCATTTGCAACTCTGTCTTCATGCATAAAATGCGCCTGCAATAGTGTTGGTGCACTTACCATACATAAATCTGCGTACTTATGCTTGCCAGTATCCTCACGTTACGTATCACACACACACACACACATGCATCTTTCATCGCCTTCTCTATTGCCTTATTATTTGTCCTTTCTCTGGCTACATTGTTATGCTTCACGCTCGAACCCAAAGCACTCGGATTATGAGTGCGCTGATGGAAATCTACACTCAGCACATATTTCTCCGCATTCTTGTTCTCGCGCTCACTCTCTCTCTCTTTCTCTCTTCCTCTCCTGATCGCTCTTGCTCTGTTGCACTGCTGAGTGCATGAGCAGCTTGCATAGAAATATTTGTTCTTTTGTGGAATGTATTTGATGTTACTGCAACTTTGTTGTTGCGCGCCTGCATTCTAATTGGAATTCTTTCGTGCTCCCCTTTGGCTCTCTGGCGTAAACTCAGCTTATTGCAAACCGGTGCAAATATGCTTATGTGTGTGCTTGTGCGTAAAAGTAACTTTTTCTCTTTCACTCAGCACACAACACGGCGCGGCATGGCACATTTCGATGCCGTTTGCAGTGCCATGATTAGCATAAGGAGTACGGCCTTGTTAGTGAAGTGCCGTTCATGCTGTTCATGGCGTTCATGATGTCTTGCAGCAGCCGTTCGTAGGGATGGATGCACGTTTGTCGGAATGTGCCTAGCCCCAATTGCAACTACATACATATGAACACGCATGCACACGTACGTATGGATGCCAGCAACTTGACTCCCCATTCATGCATATGTGTGTATGTGTGCATTTGTGTATGTAGATTTACATATGTATGTATGCGTTCGCATTTATGAGAATGGGTGTGGCTTATGCATAAAGTATCAAAGTAATTGAGTCGTTTTTCAAAGTAATAAAATGTAAAATCTGCAATTGTGAATTTTTTGTTATTGCAGTGGTGGCCCTTTTATATACTTTCGGATGCTTAAATAATTAAAGTTGCCCTATACTGGGTGGAAAGGTGTCCTTTATTGATTTTTCTCAACTGATATAAGTATACTTTTATTTTTAGGGCTTGGAAATGCGATTTGCCACTGCAAATACTTGTAGAATGAAATATGTGCGATTGTAAACGTGTATTTACATATATACTCATGTATGTGCATAGAGTGCGAACAAGAGAGATAAGAGATAAGAGTTTATTAAGTAGAAAACGTTACAATATTTATGTTATCGCACAATTTACAGAATATGATATCTTAATTCTACATCATTATATTTGTATATTTATCACAGGTTTGGTTTTTTAAACGATTTTTTCTTTTTTTCGAAGGAAAAAACTACTATGAAAAACCTCCGCTATACATCTTACAAGCTAGGGTTAATCTGTACGCATTTAAGTACCAGGGCCTAATTTAACATTAAGATTTTTTACTTTGTTCATTTGATTTAAAATATCAGCATTTTCTAAATATCGCATTAGTTGTGAATAAGTAGACACACCTGCAATCGCGATAATCAAACATGCAGCGGAGAAATCAGCCAAAATAGTCAAGCCATGCTGACGAGGGTGATGCCAAACATTGTCGGACCAATAGCCAGCAAAAGGAAACTACTTATGGCAACTACCTAATCGATGTTGCTATACGACAGTGAAACTTGGGCTGATGGCCTCAAAACAGCACGAACACACGAAGACGTAAAACTTTGGCTAAGGTTCGAAGAACAGCTGCTCTCCGAATAACATCGGCCTGCGGCACAGTATCATATCATTATTGTCATCATCACACATTTGCATTGTTAGTCATAAGCGGATGGATTCCAATAGACATTCTGGCAATGTAATGCAAACAGTTTGGGTGCGCAAAAAAAAAAGTGTAAACCGGTGTAATTATTAATTAGTAACTAGGATAACTAATTTTTTGCATCCAGGATCCAGTATTATAATAATTTCCAAAGTAGATATTATTTACTTTATTATTGACTATTAACCGGAGCGTCGCTACCGCAGAAAAACTAATGTTATTGAAAGAGTTTAGTTATAACATATAGAGAGTACACTTTTTGATATCTAATTATTTATTAATGAGAGAGATGGGAGTTATTAATGAGTGTTTTATCGTAGAATATGCAAAATTTTTTTGGTTCTCCAACTTTAGTAAAAATGAATACATTTTTTTGTACTCCCTTTACCAATGCCGCTCACTTTTCTGAATTGCTAAGACATTAAAACTTTATGCCCATGTCTCAAATTTTTGTATTCAGGCACGAAAGGTTCAGAAAATATGTAATATTAAAAAAATGGTTAGTATTTGAAATTTGTGCCCATAAAAATGGTAAGAATTGCGAAGGTTTCTTTCTGGAGCATTAAAGCTTATCCGCTTAATTAGAACTGGACAGTCGACGATGTCATTATCAAGACTAAAAATAAGCGAAAGCGAAAAGACTTTCCCCTTTTCTAGAGATTCTAAATTAATTAACTTTAGCTGAGAATTATAAGATAGAACAGGGGACTCAAATCATAGGGAACGTAATGCCTGTTTAAGAAACATTTTTTGAACGAGCTCTATTCTATTCCATATTATTGCAAGCAATAAGTTGACGAAGTTTCATTGCAAGCCGATGGTTGGATTGGCAGCTTTTAAAAGACAAACAAATAAACAAATATTAACTTTTATATATAAGATTGACCGCCTACATAATCGCGTAGTCATAACTGCATGTTACACTGAACTTTGAAATTTTAGGATCTGACGTACTCTTAGTAGACTCACTTTCCAAAATTCCATGCAAATTCAGCTGAGCTCTTTAATTCACTCATACATATCTGCATGTATGTGTGTGTAAGTATGTAATGAGGTTCTGAGGTATTCACCTCTGAAATATTATACCTTTGGCTGGATCATGTGAAACGGTCAAAGTTGTCAAACATTTCATCTCGCTGCCCACACAAAATGTCCAGCTATACGAGTATTTCTTGTAAGTATTGATTAATAAGTCATTGCACTTAATTTTAGTAATTGCATCGATTGAAGAAGTCATTTACATAAGCACCTGAATATCGTGACCAACCACAGATTCAGTAAAAATCACACAACCATTTAACTGGAACTTAATGCAATCATTTATGTATGTAAGTATGTATGGAAGTGTGTATGTATGCGTGTATATGTGGGCAAAATATGGTTGAGGTCAGGCACCTCAAGTCATGAACTCTTGAGTGGCTAGTGACCCGTCTCATCTCATATAATTGCTGATATAAATATCCAGACTTTTTAAAAGCGTCCAATCTCGACTTGGCAAAAAGTGGGAGTCAACGTTCTCCAGGTGGTTTGAATTTGTCTGTGTGCGCAAGTTCGGCAAAATAATTGTGGCGAAGAATAGAAGTAAATCAGTTTCTTTTCTTCTTCTTAATTGACGCGATAACCGCGTACGCGATTTTGGCCGAGCTTAACAAAGCGCGCCCGTCGTTTCTTTCTCGTGCTAACCGACGCCAATTGGACACACCAAGTGAAGCCAAGTCCTTCTCCACCTGATCTTTCCAACGTAGAGGAGGCCTTCCTCTTCCTCTGCTACCACCAGCTGGTACCGCATCGAATACTTTTAAAGCCGGAGCGTTTGTATCCATTCGGACGACATGACCCAGCCAACGAAGCCGCTGGATCTTTATTCGCTGCGCTATGTCTATGTCGCCGTAAAGCTCATACAGCTCATCGTTCCATCGTCTGCGATATTCGCCGTTGCCAACGTGCAAAGGTCCAAAAATCTTACGCAGAATCTTTCTCTCGAACACTCCAAGCGTCGCTTCATCAGATGTTGTCATCGTCCAAGCTTCTGCGCCATACGTTAGGACGGGCATGATGTGAGTCTTGTAGAGTGTTAGTTTGATCGTCGAGAGAGGACTTTATAGCTCAGTTGCCTACTTAGTCCAAAGTAGCACTTGTTGGCAAGCGAGATTCTACGTTGGATTTCAAGGCTGACATTGTTATCGGTGTTAATGCTGGTTCCTAAATAAACGAAGTCTTTTACAATCTCGAAATTATAACTGTCTACAGTGACGTGGGTGCCGATACGCAAATGCGCCAACTGTTTGTTTGAATACAGGAGGTACTTCGTTTTGTCCTCGTTCACCACCAAACCCATTCGCTTTGCCTCTTTATCCAGTTTGGAGAAGGCAGAACTAACAGCGCGGTTGTTAAGGCCGATACGATACTCTCCAACATCAGATTAAAGAAGTCACACGACAGCGAGTCACCCTGTCTGAAACCTCGTTTGGTATAAAAAGGCTCGGAGAGGTCCTTCCCAATTCTGACGGCGCTGCTGGTGTTGAGCAACGTCATCTTACATAGCCGTATTAGTTTTGCGGGGATACCAAATTCAGACATCGCGGCATACAGGTAACTCCTTTCCGTACTGTCGAATGCAGCTTTGAAGTCGACGAAAAGATGGTGTGTGTCGATTCTCCTTTCATGGGTCTTTTCCAAGATTTGGCGTATTGTGAATATTTGGTCGATGGTAGACTTTCCAGGTCTGAAGCCACACTGATAAGGTCCAATCAGTTGGTTGACGGTGGGCTTCAGCCTTTCACACAATACGCTCGCTAGAACCTTATAGGCGATATTTAGAAGACTAATCCCGCGGTAATTGGCACAAATTGCAGGATCGCCCTTCTTATGGATTGGGCAGAGCACACTTAAATTCCAATCGGCAGGCATGCTTTCATCCGACCATATTTTGCATAGGAGCTGATGCATGCACCTTACCAGCTCCTCGCCGCCATGTTTGAATAGCTCAGCCGGCAGTCCGTCGGCGCCCGCGGCTTTGTTGTTCCTTAGCCGTGATATTGCTATTCTCACCTCGTCATGGTCGGGTAGTGGTACGATAATTCCGTCGTCAACGATTGGGGTATCGGGATCTTCACATTCTCTATGACATGCGCAGCTGTCACTGTTAAACAGGTTCGAGAAGTGTTCCCTCCATAATTTAAGATTGCTCTGTACGTCAGTCACCAGATCGCCGTTTTTGTTCTTACAGGAAAACGCCCCGGTCTTAAAACCTTCTGTAAGCCGCCGAACTTTCTGGTAGAATTTTCGGGCGTTGTTCCTATTGGCCAGCATCTCAAGCTTTTCGCACTCACGTATTTCGGCCCCTCTTTTCTTCTTTCGGATAATACGCCTCTCTTCCCTTTTTAGCTCTCTGTGACGATCCCACATGGCTCGCATTGTGCCCGATCGTAGCGTGGCTCTATAGGCGGCATCTTTTCTTTCGGCGGCAGCATGACATTCCTCGTCGTACCAATTGTTTTTTCGGGCTCGCCGGAATCCGATTTCTTCTTCGGCGGCGGTACGTAGAGAACGAGAAATGTTGTTCCATTGCTTGTGCATGCCGGTGTGTTGGGCAGTACTCTCTGAGAGCAGGAGTGAGGGACGGGTGGCGAATCTTCTGGCTGTCTGTTGTGATTGCAGCTTTTCGATGTCGAACATTTTTTGCATAGGTAGATGTACGTTTTTTGCTGCACAGAGGCGGGTGCGCAGGTTGGCTGCAACAAGGTAATGATCCGAGTCGATGTTGGGTCCTCGGATCGTACGTATGTATATGTAATACACTAGAAGCGTGTCTTCTATCTATCACAACATAATCGATCTGGTTTCGCGTTTTTCGATCAGGAGATAACCAGGTAGCTTGGTGTAACTTTTTATGCTGGAATCTGGTGCTGCAGACTACCATGTTTCGGTCCCCGGCGAAGTCGATCAGCCTCTGTCCGTTACCGGATGTTTCGTTGTGCAGGCTGAATTTTCCGACTGTGGGACCAAAAATTCCCTCCTTGCTCACCCTGGCGTTGAAGTCGCCAAGCACGATTTTTATGTCGTGGCGGGGGCAGCGCTCATAGGAACGTTCCAAGCGCTCATAGAATTAATCTTTGGTCGTATCGTCCTTCTCTTCCGTCGGGGCGTGGGCGAAAATTAGCGTGATGTTAAAAAATCGCGCTTTGAAGCGGATTATTGCGAGACGCTCGTCCACCGGAGTGAACGACAGTACTTGGCGACGAAGTCTCTCTCCGACAACAATCCGACACCGAATTTGCGCTCCTTTACATGGCAGCTGTAGTAGACGTCGCAAGGTCCTATGTTTTTCTTACCTTGCCCCGTCCATCGCATCTCTTGGATGGCAGTGATGTCAGCCTTTACTCTCACGAGGACATCAACCAGCCGGGCAGTGGCACCTTCCCCACTGAGGGACCGGACATTCCAGGTGCATGCCCTCAAATCGTAATCCTTATTTCGTTTGCAGTGGTCATCATCAATAAAGGCAGTTCTCATCCGAGGCTTTGCAGTTCTTTTCATTGGGGGGGATTTTTAAGTGGCGGGTCCTAAACCCAGCGCACAACCAGCTATCCTGGAATGCTTCGCCTTCTCACGTTAGCTAACTCCCGAACGGGTATTCGGAAGCTACCCAGAGGATACGTGGGCTAATCCCGGACGTTGTGAGCTGCTTGAACCATATGTAGAAGAATCTTCCTGGCCACTCCCAAGTGAATGGCGATCAGTAACTTTCCCCACTTGCGTGGAGTTCTACACATGGACCCATCCTCCGTCCTCAGTTTACTTTATTATATTCAATATATTCGAATTCCCATCAGAGTGACCATTTCAGACAAAATATTAAAAGTTAGTAAAATTACATAGTTTTAACATATTTTTTATAGGGAAACAATCAGAACTAAATATATTTTTTTATTGTGAGTTATTATTATTATTATGTATTCATAACCCATTTCGAGATATTCGAATGCGAAGCTTTGCTGAAAAATAGGAATATTTGTGATCTTGGTACCTAAATTGGGGCGTAAATTTGGTCACGTGGGACATCGCAAGAGTGAAATGCAAAACAGACGCAAAACGAGCCCTACAAATACACGCAAGCATTGGCAATAGCAGTGTTCAAGAAATAAAAGCAGATAGGACTACCTATTTTGAAAAAAACTGATGCTATTCCTGATGCCAACTTCATTTCAAAACATGCCACGAAAAGCTCCTTCGAAAAAGCACTTTATTCATAATTTGTATGTTTGTTAAATTTATAGTTTTTATGTGAAAATAAATATATTGAATACCTCTGCTGACTTAAAATAATTTATACTAAGCTTACTTGTACTTATATATATACTACCTTCGCAAAAATAATAACAGAAACAATTTATGTCGTCATCCCGTGCGTCAGTGAATGAACCATAAAATTAATTTATTAAGAAAGTATGAATAATTTTGGTGTAAAATCAAAAGGAATTTTTGAGAGACATCAACGTCCAACATTCTTAAAATTGCCTCAGGCTCGCTGAATTGTAGGCCCCGAAAACCACTTCTATTTTGTCCTGTGCGAATGCATCGGTTCTTTTGCAATTATCCTGAAAGCAAAAAATTGCCCAAAATCAACTTTGGCACCAATTAGGGGCAAATTAAGGGCCATAAGTTAAATTTAATGTTAAAAACAAAAGAAAAGTTTTAGATGACGGTTTTTTTCTCTTTGAATGTATACGATGGTGACGTTCGACATGACGGAAGTACCCATGTGTTTTTATACATGAGTGACGTTTTATAAAACGACTTAGCTCATTTTTTTCCAATTTCTTTAAAATAGACTCCTAAGCCAAAGCTATGAAATGTTTAATTATTGAAATGAATAGTTTAATTATTGCAATGGAACTCAACATATTAGACTTAACTGGTAGAAAACGATGTGTACGTATATATGTAAGTATGTATGCATCCTTGTATGTATGCATGCATTTAACGTTCTTTAAATTTTTAAGAAGTGTTCAAATAACTACTTAGGTACTTCACTGTCGATTACATTCTAAATTTGGTACACAAAAAACGATCGAGCGCATTAAACCACCAACATAAAAGTTTGCACAACTGACGCAGTTAAGTAGTAACTTAAATTTTATTTACTGCATCGAATATAAATTTTACTTTTACATACATACCTAATATTTTTATATACATACATGTGACATACATACACTTTTTTATATGTATTTCTTACTGGCTATTAGTTAGTTACTTGAACTTTGAAAACTGAGACCCTTTTGCTTGGATGCATGTCTGTATCTGCATGTTCCGCCTGTGGGCTGGGCAATTGAGTAGATACGTCCAAAATCGGCAAATTTACATTTCCTTTCATGTAGGCAAATTGTTTTTGGCGTCCTGTCCACCCTCTTTTAATGAATTGAGGTAAATTCGTTGAGAAAGTTCAGCAAACTCCGCATTTGGTTGCTGATTAAAGTTGTCACAAAACTCACTAAGCGCTAGGACGAAAGGAGGGGTGAGGTCTAAGTAACGTGCAACTTGTTTATTGCCAAAAACAGACGCATGCCAGACAGTGTGCTTGGTGCACACAGACGCACTCACCTACACACATACCCACGCGTGATGGCAAACAAGCACACGCGATCAAACATGATTTCATGCACACAAACTTACATAGAGTACAAAATATTTACCATATATATATATACATACATACATATATAGAAACATGCACACATGCATACATACATACGTTCGTGGTTTGAAAGCCTCGTCAGGACAATGCAGAGCAAAAGTCTTCGTACGCACGAGATTAGAATTGCATTGACCTCTAGCAAGTGCGGGTGTGGTTGTAAATTGTTCTACGTGTGTACATGCACATAACCGTACATATTTCGTGTTCATGGGCGTATGTAAGGTATGTGTGTGTATGTTTGCATCGTGTGGAAATTAATCAAGAAAACAAACGAAGCGAACGCAAATGAATGGACACATTCAGCATTTGAGGAGGCAGTGCAGCGCCAAAAGGGAGATTTTTGCATGGCCTTGCGGGCATAGGGTGCGCATGAAATCGGAAAGTTTACATGCACGCCACACAATGAATCGAACGAAAGTGAACTTCAGCGAATTTAAATACTAGGAAATCACCATAAATCGTATAAGGGGAGACGAATTGGAATTGTTGAGCACTGCTTACTGGTCCATTCGTGCAAATGTAAATATTAATACATATGTATGTGTGGGCATATGTGTGTCTAACATATATTTATTCAAACATTCTTAGGCGCACACACACGAAAGTACATATAGACATGCATATAGAAGCTTTATTTCCTGGCAATGGGGATGTCTGTAAATACAAATGTATGTGTATATATATGTATAGGTATAGTAAGTACATCAATGTTTATTCATGCCTGTTAGTATGTATATGCATTTGTGTAGCATACGAAAGTAAAGTGGCATGCGTTTGCAAATAATTTCTATATTAGTAGCAGAATTTTTATTTCCACATTTCAAATTTGTTATTCAGAAAGCAACAATTTTTCTCGATAAGTGAAGTTCTACTGTTGTGCTATGAGAAGCTCAGCGGTGGGTTCTGAAATTGAGCCGTTTTCTTTGAAAGTGGTGTAAGTCCATTTTATATTATATGGAGATATTTAAGGGGTTGCATTTGAAGGGATTGAAAAATATTGGAATATGTTAAAGCGATGTTTTTATGATTTTTATATATAAAATTGATTTAAATTTATAATGTAATAATTTTTTAAGTGTGATTAACAAAAATTTATATTTTTAATGTTTTCAGAACGACTTATACCACTTTCAAAGTCAGCAAAATGTAAAAAAGTGCGTGAGAAAACGGCTCAATTAGTTGTTGTTAAATTTTCATCTAAAAAAAACTTTAAATGATTTAATGACAACTAAAATTTAAACAAGTTTTCTACATTCAAATGTGTTTTTTTCGTTTTCGTTTCATTTTATTGGTTTTTGAGGGAGGCAAAAAACATCAAAAACCAAAAAGTTTGACATTTGCCTTTCGACTCACCCATAAAAATCCCACCCTAGCTCCGTTCTCCACCCACCGCAGGACAAACGTTAAATACGTAATACTTCACGAGAAGGGAAGTGGCCTATTTCCTCTTCATGAGGATCTGCGCAGTTGTTCAGCGCGACGCAGTTTGGTGAATACTATGTTTGCCATATTACTGACTGCGGACCAATGTTCTTGGAGGATGGTTCCATGTGTAGAAGTCCACGCAAGTGGGGAAAGTTACTGATCGCCATTCACTTGGGAGTGGCCAGGAAGATTCTTCTACATATGGTTCAAGCAGCTCACAACGTCCGGGATTAGCCCACATATCCTCTGGTTAGCTTCCGAACACCCGTTCGGGAGTGAGCTAACGTGAGAAGGCGAAGCATCCCAGCATAGCTGGTTGTGCGCTGGGTTTGGGACCCGCCACTTAAAAATCCCCCCCAATGAAAACAGCAACAAAGCGTCGGATGAGAACTTCCAACACTGATGACGACCCCTGCAAACGAAATAAGGAATACGATTTGAGGGCATGCACCTGGAATGTCCGGTCCCTTAATGGGGAAGGTGCCTCTGCCCGGCTGGTTGATGTCCTCGTGAGAGTAAAGGCTGACATCACTGCCATCCAAGAGATGCGATGGACGGGGCAAGGTAAGAAAAACATAGGACCTTGCGACGTCTACTACAGCTGCCATGTAAAGGAGCGCAAATTCGGTGTCGGATTTGCTGTGGGAGAGAGACTTCGTCGCCAAGTACTGTCGTTCACTCCGGTGGACGAGCGTCTTGCAATAATCCGCATCAAAGCGCGATTTTTGAATATCTCGCTAATTTGCGCCCACGCCCCGACGGAAGAGAAGGACGATGCGACCAAGGATTCCTTTTATGAGCGCGTGGAACGTTCCTATGAGCGCTGCCCCCGCCACGACATAAAAATCGTGCTTGGCGACTTCAACGCCAGGCTGGGCAAGGAGGGAATTTTTGGTCCCACAGTCGGAAAATTCAGCCTGCACAACGAAACATCCGGTAACGGACAGAGGCTGATCGACTTCGCCGGGGACCGAAACATGGTAGTCTACAGCACCAGATTCCAGCATAAAAAGATACACCAAGCAACCTGGTTGTCTCCTGATCGAAAAACGCGAAACCAGATCGATCATGTTGTGATAGATAGAAGACACGCTTCTAGTGTATTACATATACATACGTACGAACCGAGGAGCCAACATCGACTCGGATCATTACCTTGTTGCAGCCAAACTGCGCACACGCCTCTGTGCAGCAAAAAACGTACATCTACCTATGCAAAGAATGTTCGACATCGAAAAGCTGCAATCACAACAGACAGCCAGAAGATTCGCCACTCGACTCTCACTCCTGCTCTCGGAGAGCACTGCCCAACACACCGGCATGCACAAGCAATGGAACAACATTTCTCGTTCTCTACGTACCGCCGCCGAAGAAGAAATCGGATTCCGGCGAGCCCGAAAAAACAATTGGTGCGACGAGGAATGTCATGCTGCCGCCGAAAGAAAAGATGCCGCCTATAGAGCCACGCTGCGATCGGGCGCAACGCGAGCCATGTGGGATCGCTACAGAGAGCTGAAAAAGGAAGAGAGACGTATTATCCGAAAGAAGAAACGAGAGGCCGAAATACGTGAGTGCGAGGAGCTTGAGATGCTGGCCAATAGGAACAACGCCCGAAAATTCTACCAGAAAGTTCGGCGGCTTACAGAAGGTTTTAAGACCGGGGCGTTTTCCTGTAAGAACAAAAACGGCGATCTGGTGACTGACGTACAGAGCAATCTTAAATTATGGAGGGAACACTTCTCGAACCTGTTTAACAGTGACAGCTGCGCATGTCATAGAGAATGTGAAGATCCCGATACCCCAATCGTTGACGACGGAATTATCGTACCACTACCCGACCATGACGAGGTGAGAATAGCAATATCACGGCTAAGGAACAACAAAGCCGCGGGCGCCGACGGACTGCCGGCTGAGCTATTCAAACATGGCGGCGAGGAGCTGGTAAGGTGCATGCATCAGCTCCTATGCAAAATATGGTCGGATGAAAGCATGCCTGCCGATTGGAATTTAAGTGTGCTCTGCCCAATCCATAAGAAGGGCGATCCTGCAATTTGTGCCAATTACCGCGGGATTAGTCTTCTAAATATCGCCTATAAGGTTCTAGCGAGCGTATTGTGTGAAAGGCTGAAGCCCACCGTCAACCAACTGATTGGACCTTATCAGTGTGGCTTCAGACCTGGAAAGTCTACCATCGACCAAATATTCACAATACGCCAAATCTTGGAAAAGACCCATGAAAGGAGAATCGACACACACCATCTTTTCGTCGACTTCAAAGCTGCATTCGACAGTACGGAAAGGAGTTACCTGTATGCCGCGATGTCTGAATTTGGTATCCCCGCAAAACTAATACGGCTATGTAAGATGACGTTGCTCAACACCAGCAGCGCCGTCAGAATTGGGAAGGACCTCTCCGAGCCGTTTGATACCAAACGAGGTTTCAGACAGGGTGACTCGCTGTCGTGTGACTTCTTTAACCTGATGTTGGAGGGTATCGTACGAGCCGCAGAACTTAATCGCTCAGGCACGATATTTTATAAGAGCGTACAATTGCTGGTGTATGCCGATGATATCGATATCATCGGCCTTAACAACCGCGCTGTTAGTTCTGCCTTCTCCAAACTGGATAAAGAGGCAAAGCGAATGGGTTTGGTGGTGAACGAGGACAAAACGAAGTACCTCCTGTCTTCAAACAAACAGTCGGCGCACTTGCGTATCGGCACCCACGTCACTGTAGACAGTTATAATTTCGAGGTTGTAAAAGACTTCGTTTATTTAGGAACCAGCATTAACACCGATAACAATGTCAGCCTTGAAATCCAACGTAGAATCTCTCTTGCCAACAAGTACTACTTTGGACTAAGTAGGCAACTGAGCAGTAAAGTCCTCTCTCGACGAACAAAACTAACACTCTACAAGACTCTCATCATGCCCGTCCTAACGTATGGCGCAGAACCTTGGACGATGACAACATCTGATGAAGCGACGCTTGGAGTGTTCGAGAGAAAGATTCTGCGTAAGATTTTTGGACCTTTGCACGTTGGCAACGGCGAATATCGCAGACGATGGAACGATGAGCTGTATGAGCTTTACGGCGACATAGACATAGCGCAGCGAATAAAGATCCAGCGGCTTCGTTGGCTGGGTCATGTCGTCCGAATGGATACAAACGCCCCGGCTTTGAAAGTATTCGATGCGGTACCAGCTGGTGGTAGCAGAGGAAGAGGATGGCCTCCTCTACGTTGGAAAGATCAGGTGGAGAAGGACTTGGCTTCACTTGGTGTGTCCAATTGGCGCCGGTTAGCACGAGAAAGAAACGACTGGCGCGCTTTGTTAAGCTCGGCCAAAATCGCGTACGCGGTTATCGCGCCAATTAAGAAGAAGACCAATGTTCTTCTGAGCCAAGCATAATATCCATGAGGTTATTAAACATTAGTGGCCTCCCAACCTTAATGCTCTACTCTTACCTCTCGAATTCAAAACGAGGGCAGACAAAGACACATACACTAAGTTGTCACAAAAAGGGCTTAAGTCTACGAGGACTGGTCGTCCTCATGCTTAAATCTTGCATGATTTAAAGACTTGAAGCGCTTATGTTCACTAAGTACTTGGATCAGAAGAAGTCTATCTGCCAATGTCGATCCATTTGGAGATATTTGAAATCAATTGATACATTCCTTGCCCGTTCATAGAGTTCTTCCATTCTTGCTGCCACGTACGAATGCTTCGCTCCCGTTCAGTTTTTCGGTTGGTAATAGCTTTCGCTGCTTTACCGCTGGTGAATGTTAGGTGCTGCTTTAAGTTCAACCTGTGGTCAATCATAACTCCGAGATATTTCATGTACAACTTAGGCTCTGGTGCGTGGTCACCTACTCTAAGATTTGTGTAAGCATATACATACATATGTATGTATGCATGTATATACACCCGCAACTTTCTAAAATAGAAGCTTTGGTTTCATGTTTTCTCATATGCATATCCAAGTCCTTCAATAAAAAAACTCGAAAACCAACTCGCATTTTCCAATACCAATCATCAGGTAGAAAATTAATAGGGGAAGTAAAAAATTTAAGTAAAGAAAAATCGAATTTGTGTAAAAATTTTGAAGAGTGAAATATCATCTCAGAAAATGAAACAAAAAATGAATTTTCGTTCTTCCTTAAACAGCCTTTTGCGTTCTTAGTTATGAGTTCTAGAGTTATGCCAAAGGGAGAGAGAGCGCTCTTTCAACACATATTTTTGGTGCCTCTCAATTGAGGCTATATTTATAATAAAGTATTGTGTTTTTTTTTAATCTGAAATGGCTACCTGTTGGCTGAAACGGTACTCCTATCTCTATTCACACGAAATGTAATGATTTTCCCGAAATTACTCTACGATTTTCTTCTCCCCAGATATGCTAATTTTTTCGTCACTAAAGATGATTTTACGTGAAAAATCGGCATCATCAAAGAACCAATTCACAAAATTTCTACGTTATTAATCATCTATTAGCTTCGATTCTTCTGCAAATTCTTATGTAAATCCAGCCGATGAATGGATGCCTAGTTGTCGAGAGCGTTGAGATATCGATGTTGAAGGTTGTTCTGCAACACTTTGCGCCACATCAGTAATATTCTCAACAGAACGCCTACTTTTTCGTTGCCATGCCATTTTCTATCCTCGACAGAACCAGCTTCTTGAAATTTCAGCCGATTATTTCCACAAAAAAATCACGAATTTTGCGATATGCGGTTCTGGTACACTCCTTATGCTCCACGAGGAGATCAGGACAGCCGGAAGTAAGTAAGTTAGAACAGTGAATGTTTTTTTCTTCTCATTTAATAAAATTTAAATGTTTACCTTTTTTTATAAGGTTTCATCACTCGATGAGCAGTTGTATTGATATCTCTGGGGCCGAGTCGCAAGAGTGATAGAGTTGGTCGAGCTTAACTCGAGTTTGTGCAGATAACTTCACAGTAGGCAGTAAGGAAGGTTGCAAGCAGCCCCAGTTTGTTCTTTTAGTTTTTAAGGGCGGTTGTTTTAGAAGGGCCAAAAGACATATTTGTTTATTTATATCTTCCCTTAAGGTATCGGAAACTATGAAGCAGAATTTCTAGACTAATTTGAGATATTTTCGAAGATATAGTAATGAGCTCAGGAGGAAGCGAAACAAGTACCTGACTAGATTTGAAGTGCATTTTGTCAACTTTTGGTTCTCATAATAGAAACCAAGCGACAAATTTGAATGAGTCCAAGATTGTTTTTCGTACAATTCTTTTCTCTTTAAATATTTGAACTCAATCACTTGGAAAAGCAAGTTAAAATAATTTTTTGTCTAAATTTTAAAAATTTAATACATTTTAGTCAATTGAAATAATATTTTCGGGCTTTTCTTTGCATAATCTCGCCTCTAAAAATTCTTTAAGCTTTTTGAGTAATGTTTTTATCTGCATATAAGTATTAATGCAATCCTGAGTAGGAAATTTGCAGCGCTAAAGCCCAAATTTCTGTTTTTTAAGTTACTAATATTAAAATAATGGAATCTGGAGAAGAATTAGGGCAGTATTCTTAATTTTTATTTTCTAGAAAAACTTAAAATTCAATGCTTATGCTTCACCTCCCATTCTCTTTGTGCGTTCGTTTAGCAGGCATTTAGTTACAAAATAAGACGACATTTATTTCACAGAGGAGAACTGCCTTACCAAGTTTTAAAATTTGATTTCGCACTAACAAGTACATAGTGACATAGGTGCATATGCATGTTTATGTATATATGCACATATGTAAGTATTATGTTTTGAACACTTTTATATATACACGCAAACATAATCAGTCCACTACCCGAGGTGCTCCACACCTGGCATCATCGCAATCCGTTAAACTAATTCCCGCTCAAATAATCGCAATTTATATACTATTATATACTTACTATATATGTACATATGTACGTATGTACGTATGTATGTATATACAAGTATGAATTTACTGGAGTTTCTGTGTTCTACACAGATTAATAAACAAGCGCGTCTAATAAAAAAGAGTACCTTTGTAGTGAAACCCTTGCACAATGTTCTGCGCAAAAAAGCTGCTGTATTTCACAAAAAAAAAACAAATAATAATAAAAAAGAAAAATTAGAAAATATAACGGAAACAAGGTATTCGAATGCCCAAAAAATAGGCATAATAAGTTCCTTATCGAATCCCTTTACTTCCTCTTTTCACAACTTGCCATATTGAATTGATTATTTATTACCATTTATTGATTTCTGCTAAGCAGTAAAGAAAATTTCAAAACCAACTAATGCCTCCCCGTTCCATCTTATTTTATTTCTTTTCTTCAAATTTCGTTTTGCGCATAAAAAATTGCTGACATTTTTTCAACAAAATTCAAGGGTAAAAATCGAAAATTCTAATGCAATCAGCGATCGTGGCTTGAAGCGAGAACAAAAGCAAAAGAGACACATAACAAAGATTACGCAAGATCATCGACGGCTTATGGAGGGTTACACGGCAGAGGGTTGTTTCCACCCTTAAAAAACAAACAGAGGAGAATACGTAACTGCGCCAGAGGAAAAACAGCATAAAAAACAAATCAATAGATGTAAAAAATGAGAGGCACTACCCCACACTTTAAATTTACTGTTTTCTCTGAAAAATTTGCGACATTTCATATGGATTTTTTGAGAAAAAAAAAAAAATAAATAAAAAAAAAATGAAAATGCGTTACAAAAAAGATGAAAGCGGTTTAAAATGCCACCGTACTTTTTAGTGTTGATAGCGGTGCAGTGTAGGTAAAAAATGTGTCAGCTCAGCTGTCTGTTAAAAGGGTCTCAGATTAGAGAAAATAAAATTTTTGCAATTTTGCTGAAATTTAACGTATTTTTATGAAATTTTTCTCACACGTTCCTGCATCAACTGCAAGGCGAGATTCACTAACCCTTAATGCGTTTTTTGATTAAAACCGTTTGAAATGTGTAATTCGGCCTTAAAATAAACAATAGACGTAATGTAGAAAAATATGTTTTAGAACGGGTCAAATATGGAAAGTTCTGGGTTTTCATAATTTATTGGTTAAAAATGTTTAATTATATACACATTTATGTATACTTATACATATTTAAGGCATATACATATTTATGACGGATACGTACATATTTATGTCATCCGATATACATATTTCTGTCATGATATAATATACTTCTATATAACCAAAAAAATATAATAATTTGTTTTCGAAATTCAAAGTACACGACAAATTGATGTTTGCACAAATATTTGTATGTATGTATGCATATATTTTTTTATGGAATCCGTGTAAGCCAAATTTTTGTTCTAGACTTTTTTCGCACTCAAACACCCCATTTTAAAACCGAGCGTATCACCGAGGCAAGTGAATAAATCCAATTTCTACGCATTTACTTATGGGTGGAATTTATGATTTCATTCTTTATACCTTTTAAAGTGTTTTTATTGGATTTGAAATTTTTCACCGCCACCTTTGTCCTATTAACCAAGCAACCTCCCCCAAGATTTCCACTGCACTCATACACTCACAAACACATCTGCAAACATGTACTGGCGGTCACACAATACCACAATACCTTCGGACTCTCCGCTCCGCTCCACTTGCGAGTGATGGGTGACCGCCATCAGTTAGTTGTATACTCGTAAATCGTAAATCCCATCGAGGCGAGTATTCTAAAGTTGTGAACATTCGCAGCTCGCTTCAAGGTGGTTGTTGTTGCCATGCCATCTCCATGATGATGTTGCTGTCAAATGCCACGAATATGTGTATTAGTGTGTTGTTATTGGGACTTTAAAGCCGAGCCATGTCAAAGGTTACAATACTCACTTTGGTTGCAGATAAACGCTGCAGGCGGGTGGTGACTTTTTTGTGTTGTTTCTGTGTTATTACTCAATAAAATACTTTGGGGTACCCGCAACCAAAGTGGTTTTAAATTCCATTAAATAAAAATGGCTGAGGGGCATTAAAATGGTTGGAATTGTTTACGCATGTTGTTTATGCACGATGTAAATTCATATTTTCCACGTGTAATGGAGTTTGATTAGCTCAGAACGTGCCGACATACACACACTTACACCAGTCCTTCTTACATGAATGGGGACACCTGACCCAACTCACCCATTGACGTGGATGGGCAAGTGCTTTTCCGAAAATCGCAACATGTTGTTCAAGGAGAAAAGTGGATTAAAATTTAGGGTGGACTTGATGGGTGAAAGTGGAGCACAAAAATGTATTCACGAGGCGAAATTGATCGAAGCAAATCAGAAGTTTTGCATTATTTCGAACTAAATGAAAAATTAATTCGAATGCAAAAAACGGTTAAAAGATGCTGCTCCTGGAAAAAGGTAATCATTATTCAGATGTGAATGTTTACAAAAATTCAATTTAAATAAAAATATTTATTCTTCTGTTCGATTGGCGCGATAACTGATACCAGCTTAGCTGGAAAAGGCATGCTGACGCAACCTTGTCCAAAGCAAAACAGGCTCTCATGATCTGCAAATGTCTGGCAGGAAAATCCTGTGGCTGTGGTCCAAGAATCCTAAGAGGGATATACATGATGATAATAAGGCCAATGATAACATATGGAGCGGTTGCTTGGGCATCGAGAGCCGCTCTCTCGACAGTGTGGGTGACACTTGCTTGCTTAGGATGAGGGTGCATCACGGAAGCGATGCGGACCTGCCCTACCGGTGTGATGGAGGTGATGCTCGAGAAGACACCGCTCATATAGCTATTTAGCAATCAGCCAAGCATACCCCGTTAAATATTACTTGGGAAGGCTTCGGTAAAGGAAAAGTGATGCCATCCAAGAACATAGAAATACAGATTCTGCAGCTCCCACTTATCCACCTACCCACAGACGATATCACTAAAGCGTTCTGTGCCGATGGGTAGTTTTCCAAGCATCTTCAAAGCGGAGGTGTGCGCCATTTGTCTATATGCAGAGATTAACTAAAAGGAGATTTTCCGGAATGAGCAAATTTATATTCTGAGCGACTGTCAGGCGGCACCCAAGGCCCTTGGGTGTATCGGGAAACTGAATCTGTTTGTGACTCACAATCCCATTCGGCTAATTTGGGTCCGAGGACGCAAGGGTATAAATGGGAGCGAAGTAGCGGTCGCATTGACTTGAGAGGCTGCTGCCTCCTCATTAATGGGCCCGAGCCCCTCCTTGCTATGGGACAACACATCATCAAAGAGAAGTTTAGGAGTGAAGAGCTGGCGCCAAACATGGGGCTACGTCAAGGGAAGAAATACAAACTAAAGAGGTTTTCTCCAAGGATAAAGGATGAAAATGTTGAATTTGGGTAACCTAGTTTTCTAGTTTCTTCTTAATTCCCCGCCGTAGTGGCTCATATTGGGCATTACGATCTTTTAAAGCTTGGTTATAAAAGAGACAGTTGGTCTGCATAAAACTGTTTTGGAATTCCCCCTAATTACTTGTTAAAGAAGCGAAACGTTGTCGAAACGTTACCAAGATTCTACTCGTATATGGCTCTCAAAAAGTCTTTAGCCGCCAATGCATCTAGTTTAGGCACAACTTGTTGGCCTGAATTTACATATAAACACATACACATCTACTCGTATATTATATAGTATATAATTATAACACTTCACATAAGCGAATAAAAAAATATTGCTCACTTCGAACTCCCGTAAAATTTGATTTATTTCGCAATTCTCAGTTCAAGCCAAAGAACACTCGCATCGAAATTTTCTACTCGTATTGTCTCCCAATATAATATTTCGTATTCATTGCTTACCTGTAATTTCCACATTTCCACTTCTTTGTTTCGTCACTTTTGGGTTGTGCTTGCACTTTTCCTTCGCATTGGGGGAGATGTCTGCTGGCGCTGAGATTTCTTCGTTGTCTTGTGTGGTCATTTCCTCGATGTGCGCCAAATCATCCCTCACGGTATCAACGTCATCTACTCCCATGCCAACGCCAACGCCAACCATCAAGCCTCCTGGCATTGTCGTCCGCTTTGCTTGCTCCACTTGCGGCACAATGTCATCAACACCATCGCAGACACCATTCCAATTAGAATTAGTGTGAGTGTTATTAACAAAGGCAATGCCATTCGCAGCATCACCAGCCGCAAAAGTAGCAGCAGTTGCAGACGCGTACGGGACCTTTGTTGTTGCTACCTTCACACTTTCAAGGATTCCGGATGACCCCAGACGCGCTGTCGTCTCTTCGTGATGTGAAGTTGTTTGCCAACCACGTCCGTCACCGTCACCGTCGCCGTCACCACCACCATCGCCATTCCTTTCATCACTATCCGAACTGAAGGTGTTATACAGACGATACTTTAATTGATGCTCTCGTATGAGACGATCTCTCTCGTGGAAGTGCCGCACGAATAACTGCTCTCCATTGCTTGTATATCCTAAGGATGTGTAAGTTACGCGCTCCTGATGTTGATAGTTTTGTTTTTGTTTGGGTTTTTGCTTTTGTTTTTGTTTTTGTCTTTGCTTTTGTTTCTGCTTGCTTTGGACTTTCTGGTGGGTGTGGAGTGCGGAGAAGTGTGAAAGTCTCGCCGTTTGGTCGTTAGATGCTTTGCCATGAATGTTGTTGGTATTCTGGGTTAATGACTTTCTAACGTATAACGGTAACGCCGATGCAGACGTCTCGTGAGGTGGCATTCTATCCACATTTCGTTCTTTGGGGTATTTATAGGACTGTCTTGGCAGAGTGAGGGGCTTCCGGTGGGCGAAGACTGAAGTTGTTGATGTGTAGGGCAGCGAAATGAATGAAGGTTGAAGCGCATTAATTAGTGTTCCCATTGTTGCTGTTTGTGTTTTTGTTTCGGCTGCCATTGACGTTGCCGCTGCTTTAACTTCTGTTGACGCCACTGTTGCTGTTATGTTGTCCATGGTTGGGGCAAGAGTGTGTGGCAAGTTGCCTTGCATGCTGTTGCTTTGCAATATTCTCTCGTGCAGTGGCGTTAGGTGCTCTGATATGGATTTATATAACTGCAGAGAATCGACGGCTGAAACTGAGAGTTTGACAAAAGGTCGTTGCTGCTGTTGTTCTTTGTGTTCTTGTCGGCTTCGGTTTTGATTTTGATTATGCGTTTGATAAGTATCGTCATATGAGTGGCTAACAATGGCTCCTACGCTGACCTGTGGTATTGAACGAGAGAAAGTGTCGGTTGACAGTATTGGAGTGTCCGAGAAACTTGGAATCTTGGGTAGATTGGAAGATGTCGGGGGCTGGGACAACTGAAATATGCATTGAGGTAGCGTCGTTGGTTGCATAAACGGCTGGGACTGTTGTTGTCCCAAAGGTGATTGTGGTGGTGCGATATGAATATTCGGTAGGGCTTGTAAATGTTCATTGAAGTTCGTCGTGCTTGAATGCTCAGTTGCTGTACGATTGGTCTGAGCGCCGAAGCTGTTCACAGGCAGTGCTGGCGGCAAGCTTAACTCGCTTCTCCATGTGTCTGACATAACATCATTTGTACTTTCGTTTGGCATTCTATTTTGAGTTGTTAGCGTCGCTGCTAAGCTTGAACTCCAAGCTTGGGCCACCTGTTGCCGCTGAGTGGGTGCCATAGCATCAACAAAAAGCGCGCCTGAAGCTTGAGCCTGTTGCAGCAGTGTTTTATTATACAAATACATATCTTCCAGTTTTTTACTCTCGTAACTTCCACTTCGTTTGCATTTCGATGAGTGATCGCTGAGTGAAAGTGAAGGATGTGGGTTTCTAGTGGCCGGTAATGGACGACTCATATGGTTGTTTTGTGCTATTTGAGAAAAGAGTTTTGAATTCATTGCAAATTTTTCGAGTAATTCCGATTTGATAAACTCCAAGTGCTCCAACTGGAATGGAATTTGCTCTGCCTGGGTTAGCGCCTTTTCAAAGCTCTTAGTGACTTCGGGAGCGTCCTCACGTTTCTCTGCTAATGGTAAGCCATAAACGTTGTCGTACTGCCCAACTTGTTTCCGCAAGTTTAAGCTTGATTTCATTGTAGTCGCCGCTCCCGAAGTTGTGCCGTTACTGAATGGTGGTAAATGCCAAGGGCAGTGGACCAAAAAACTCGTTGTGTCACTAAGCATTGTTGTTGGCGCATCGTCTGGAATACAGTCATAATAAATAAGTTTTGTTTCAGCAAGGATTACAATAAATATGTGACAACTTCGATCATTTTTCACGAAAACTAATACATATACATGTAGGGATAAGTAAGTGACTTGGCATTGGCATCCACGATCAATTGTTTTTCTAATACATACATACATACATATTTGATTTTTGTACTCATACACACATACATATACATATTATGAATTGACGAAAACGCCCATTAGTAATCTCATAATGCAATACATTAATGTCTACACTTGCCACACCCCTTTCGATGTGTATGGAAAAGTGATGAGATTTCACCCTACTGGAGCTACTCTTTTTTCGGGTTTTTGCGCAAAATTTATTTGCTACATACTCGTGCATGTGTATGTGTGTATGTATGCATGCATGCACAATATTTTTTAACCCTTTCAGAGGCAGGCACTGGCTTCATCATTAACTATTTATGCTTACCTATTTATGTGCATACACACATATGTACATACAGACACATTCATATACCCGATGAATTATGACTGAAGCGAAAATGACAACATCATCGAATTATCGTTATATTTTTGCCGTTAATTTTACGCCGTCATCCCACTTTTTGACATTGATTAATTTATCAAACAACAATCTGGCAAAAATAGTGCACTGTTAGTGAGTTAGAAAAGTTAGTAGCTACATTCATCTATATAAGTATGTAAATACTCGTCGTTTGAAATGTCTTTCTTGCATATATTCCATACTCCTACATACGTACATACATATATGCATGTATGCCTGTTTCTTGCTATGTTTTTGGGTGTTCTCTTATGAAAAATCCACTATTTTATTCCTGTAGAGAAAATTTAATTACAAAAGCATGTAAATATGTATGTGAGTTTTTGCTTGCATTCTGACCTTTATATTAGCTAATCACATAAATGTGCACCAGGGTTCCTGTCGGAGAGACTACTGCTGGACGATACAATTAAAGGGCCGAAAAGCTACGTGGTGACGGCCGAAGTATCGCAGGTATCCGTACTGGATCCGATACTATCGAACGTGCTTTACGATGGTGTATTGCAACTCCCACTAACAAAGGAAGTGCAATTATTTGGATACGCAGATGACATTGCTTTTGACGATAGGTGTCAGCGACAAAAGGTAGGCGGACACACAGACTTATCGGTAGCGTACAAGCATGGGTTGAGCGAAGACATGGTCAAACGGATTTCTACCTGACACAATTCCTGACGCGACATGGCTGCTTCAGAAAGTACCTTCATAGATTTGGCCACGATGACGCAATGGAGTGCGCGTTCTACGGCAGTTGCAGAGAAAATGGAAAAAGGAACATATCTTTTTCTGCTCGAGATATGTGTCCGAAAGGACGACTACATACAGTAAACACAATAGTAAAGCACATGTTGCCATTGAGGTTGGTGTGGGCCAAAATGAAAGACTGGTTCGCGAATGCGTTACAAGAGCTGCGGAAGAAAGAATGGCAGCGCAACACAGAAAGGAGACAATCAAATAATGGAGAGTATGCCAATGTGTACGTGAAGAGACATAAATGGTCCTGCTTGGCTCTGCGAAGCAATGCCTATGGCAGCACCGCAGAGCAAAATAAAACTACAGAGGTCGGAGTTAAGGGTTTACTGCGTAGGCGTACTGTTTCGCAAGTCGAGTTCTCTAAAATACTGACTGCGCGTGGTCCCAAATGAGGTGTGCCTTAGCAAGTAGTATGAATCGTGCATGCCGTTTATGTTGACGGTATTTATGTCAACTTCGCAAAAAAAAAGATGCCAGGCAATCTGCGGCTCGCACGCCACATACGGCTCTTTGGATGTGAAGTTACGGCTCTTTAGTTCCATAAGCAAATATTTTTTTTTTCGTCACGAAAAAAAAACATTTCCAAGTCGTTCTGAATCAACGAACGAGGATTAAGCACCGATTCTGTCTCTCTGACTGCACTCGCTGACTGTAGAGAATTATTTACCGAAATGGAGACTCAGTATTCCGTCCTCCTTCTTCACAATAAAGTGCTAAAATAAATTGAAATAGACAATAATCATCCTGAATTAGAGAACGACAAATGGTTGCAAAAATTTTTATTTATGGAAAATATGGCGAAATTAAATGAGCCGAATCTAAAACTGTAAGGAAAGGGAAACCCAGCCTATGATTTGGTAGACGAACTGGTTTGTTTTGAAGAAAAATGAATTATTTTTGCAGAAGATATTCAGAGCGGTAAATTACTTTATTTTCAATTTCGCGACAAAACCAGTGCAACTGTTTACACGAATTACTTCAGCACACATAAAAAAATTGAAAATTTAATTTGCTGACAGATTTGAGCAATTCAAAACCAACGAAACCACTCTAGCATTCTTAGTAAATTCTCTCAATATAAATAGTAACGAAATCCACATTGGCTTTATGGAATTGATACTGGATCTCTATAAAGACCTGTAGGGCTTGCATGTTCGCAGATGTTCAATTCTAAGTTTCGCAGCCATAGAGAAGAGCCGAAAGCTTGCTTAGCTTTGTTTTGCGGTTACCAATGTCTTCACTTGAGCCACGGTTAGCAGATATTACACAACCAAGAGAGCAAAAGGAGTCGACTTCTTCAAGTTCTATGTTGTTTATTTGGAATTTGTGTATGCAAGTCGTGTTGATACGCATTACTTTTGTTTTGCCAATATTTATCTTGAGGCCGACTTTGCTGCTGTTTCTTGCACCAGTGCTGATTTCTGGAGCGTATCGACGAAAGTGTGTGACAATAAGCAAATATCATCGGCATAGTCGAGATCATTAAGGTCTCCTTGTGATCCCCAAGCTATACATTTTGTTTCTAGTGAAGCCTTTTTTATAACGACGTCCAAGATAATATTAAAAAGCAGTGGCGATAACACACAGCCCTGAAAACCGCCCGTCGTGGCTTTTATACGTCCATTCAGCTTTTTTTTGAGTAAATAGCGGCAGCATGCGTTGCTGTAAGCTCAATGAGCTTTGATGGAATACCCATACAAGCCAAAGCATCTCTAATTCACTGATGATGAAGTGTATCGAATGCTTTTTAGAAATAAATAAAGCTAATATAGAGGGAGGAGCGCTACTCTACCGATTGCTCCACTATTACTCGATGACTATTAAAGTAGTTGACGCAGGAGTCTCCCGGTCGAAAGCCTGTTTATTCTGTTTTTAGTCTGGGCTGAATTGCATTCGAAAATTCAACGTTGATTATTTTTGTGATTATTTTATTAACCATGCTCAGCAACGTGAACCCTCGCCAGTTCTTGCACTATGATAGGTCGCCTTTCTTAGGGATGTTGATGATGACACTTTTCTTCAGTTCTTTCGGTAATTCTCCTGCGGCAGAAGAGTCCTTCATTAGAGATCAGTCCTATGACGTGCGCTGGTTTCATAGAAACATTCAATATACCCACTTTAATATCGTGAAATCTATATTACAGGTATTGTTAAAGATAATGCAAAACTATCGTCCGCTTGGGGAAGAATTTTTATTTAGTATTTAGCGAGTGGAAATGACATGAAAGCGTAGAGCTGCGTATATGTGAAAAGCACTAGCGCAATTAACTCAAAGCGCAGCCATTTTTTATGTTAGATTATCAAAAAAATATGGCTAAATATTTGTTCTTCATTTCAAACGAGTGACATTTGTCTGTAGGGTGACTCATAAGTACTTGCATATTTAATTATTTTAATTATTTGATGGGCCATTTTGGAGGCCATTTGCACTCGTACATTGAACAAATCGCCCGATAACTCATAAAACTCATTTCGAAGGGGCTGTGAAATACGGCTTTCACAAGTAATGCTCGTAATCACAGTAAGTTAATTTTGCGACTAATGATAAATCACTTCTTAATATCCAGCACCCCCACATAATTCCAATGTACAACGTGAGTAAATAAATATGAACGCATTCAGCAGAATGTGTGGCACACTCACTTAAGTATGCATGTATGTGTGTGTGTGTATGTGTGCATTATATTATTAAGCATAACATTACGGAAATATTAGGAAACATTAACACCCTTTGCTGATTTACGACACCCCTTTAAAGGTGCTAATCGAATGCAAACGTTCGCAGGCGCCAACCAGAGTTGCCGCGCAATCGGATATGGACATGCTTCTGACACGCGTGTGAAAATTATAAATACCCAAATAAGAAAACGTTTAACTCTTCTTCCCGACCAACACCATAAGCCATAAGCCATAAGGCGTAGGGCAGAATGCAGAAGGTTGACGCAAGAAAAAGATGCTCGAGCAATTTGTAAAAAAGTGAAAGGGTTGCAAACGTATTTACGAGTATTTGTGTAAAAAACAGCGGCAGTCGTATGTGGAGTGCGAGAGAGAAGTATCGTCAAACAGGCGCGTGTCAATGCCGTTAAAGATGTATTGTTATTGTAGTTGGAATGATGGCAAAAAGGGAAAGGAAGCGGCGGCAGATGCTTTTGCCAGCAAATGAGATCAAGCGAAAGCAAAGGTGGTTTGGTGACGAAGGGATTGACATTAGACACGAGCAAGTACAAATCCACATATGTTTCTCATGTGTACTTAGCAATGTTTGATGTGCTGGAATTTTTTTACAGAGTAAACAATCCGATGAAATGAAAATTTGATAGTAATTTGAGATGAGCCTAGCGATTCAATTCATGGAAAATTGCGGATTGCCCCGCCTTTCAGTTGAGGCTTTACTTTCTTAAAGGGAGTCTTTACTTTCCCTTTAGTTTTTTCTTGGTTGACAACATTTCCGAAAAGTTGAACGAGCAGCAGTTTGCAAAAAATTCAAATTTACAAATTTCAATAGAACAATGGAATGGGGAATGAGTGATAATATTTTATAAAACAATTTTAACACTATTTTTTAGTGATTTCATCACAGAAGGGTTGTATAAAACATACTCCAAAAAAAAAAAAAAATAAATAAATTTACCATCAAAATTCATTAAGTGGCTTTAGTCATCTAAAATGTATACATAGATGGACACTTTGCAGTAGCAGTAAAAATGCAGTAAATATAATTTTTTACTGATATTGCAATTTGGTTTGCATTACCAGAAAACTTTTACTGATTACTGAAAAAATTGCAGTAAAAATTGTTTTTTACTGATAACTGAAAGAAAAATGCAGTAAAAATATGCATAATATAATTTCATTTGCATTCCATCGGAGCACAATTTTCTTGGATTCTACGAAAAAGGTATCACTGAATTCAAATGGCTAAGTCGTAAATTCGCAATTCATAGACAGGCATCTCTGAGTTCATTCGTAGCGCCATTTCATAGGTTTTTTTCGATTTAGTTTACCAATTTATAAAAGCACGGTAAATTAGTAAAAAGTTATTACTAAGTTTAATAATTTTTTTTTTTTAACAAATTTACATGTATGTGATTGTAAAAAATCAAATCACCTAAACCAATTTATCTCCGTCTTTATCTTAAAATGTATTTCCGTCATTGACGACCATTTCTCAACACTTGAGCTATCTACGTTTAGCACCTCCAGCATACGCATAAATACTCAGTAACTGAAAAGTTCTAAAATTAAATACATACTTTAGCCACCATGAAATTTCCATTCAAAGTGGTATCTATTTCCAAAGGATTAAGGGCGCCTCTTAATGTTTTCTCTAAATGTGTAAGTATTCTTAAAGTTTACGGCCTATCTGCATTTAAAAATATTATTGTCGCACATTCAAAAGAATTCGAAAGAAAGTAATTGCAAAATAACGCTAAAGGAAAATTGTTTATTTCGTGTCAGTGATGTTGTCAAGGAAATTAAATATCTTGGAGTAATCCTCGATGGTAAGTTCCTCTGGAAATCACACGTTGAAACAAAGACATCCAATGCACTGACAGCCTTCTGGCAGTGCAAGGGGGTTTTATGGAAAAACGTGGGATCTTTCTCCTAGCAAGGTCCTATGGATCTACTATGTAAGACCAATTATCACCCATGCATCAGTGGTATGGATGAGTAGACTCTCTCTCGTGGGAGTCGTGCTTGAGAAGAGATACAGTGTGGTGCTGCCAGAGGCTCAATCGTGGTCAAACTCAGAAAATGTTGTTTTGCATTTCCGAGCACGGCTCCGGCTCTGGGGTCTACGTGGAATCCAGCGGGACAAAACTGCACTTTGCTCTTGGAATGCATGTATCTGTGTTTCAAGCGGAGGTGTATGCTGTTCAAGAAGTGATGAACTTTGTTGTGGAAAACAGATGGAGAGGCAGGTCTATATGTGTCTGCAGCGACAGCCAAGCTGCCCTCATGGCCTTAGGCAGCCCCCAACCACTTCAAGGGTAGTCGAGTGTTATAAATCCAGGCTGAACTACATATGTTGGTAAACATAATAGCCTAATGCTAACATGGGTCCCGGGGCACGTGGAAAGCCACGGTTAGCAAACGGGTTACTGTAACACACAAGCAGGCTTTGCAGGCTGAGAGAGGCTGCAGATGGACAAAACTGATGTTACCTGTTATGTCCGGCCGACTGTCGAAGTTCCTCCTGCCACTAATGGACTGTAGGAGGCTGGTTGGACTGATGACGGGCCACCCTCTATGGGCAAATCACATGGAAAAGGTTCTGAGACAGTGCACTTTGCCCAGCATGTAGAGAGGAGGATGAGACGGCGGACCACTTTCTGCACTTGCTCGTCTGTCCCGACAAAAACAAAAAAGTCAGTGATGTCGAAAAAACAAAATTTGCCATTTGATTTTAGCAATAGTGTTTTTAAGATCCTATGGATTCAGTAAAAGCAAATTTTTCGTAGCCGTAACCGAAGCCTGCATTTGTAATTTTTCTGCGGCGGACTCAGTGATCGATAGTTCAGGTGAGAAAAATTCGTTCAACTCTAAGACTTTTCTTTTTCGGACTTATATATGAATCGTATATTTTAGGGGGTTAAGATAATTATAAAATATTCCCATTATTAATTATCAAATGGTGAACGGAGACTGCTATCTGAATAACGGTGCACTTTTTTGTATGAGTTGCTTCATAAGTCTGACTGTTCCAAACATTCATTTGACTAATTTGAATAACCTCGTTTAGCACATCGATATTTTTTAGCTTAATTCATAAGATTTGTTGCGTCGTAAGAGAAAATTGGAGAACATTTGGCATGGTGGTCAATCCCTTTTATTTCGTTTCAAGCCGTTAGCAGCTGCATTCAAACAATGACAACTTAGATTGCCGATGCGTGGTGATGGAATGCAGGCAATTGATGTCCTAAGAAAGTACGCACGCATATCCTTTATTTGGAAGCGTATTCAGCTGTGAAGTCGGTATTGCGCCACGCCACGCCGCAAGCTGAGCCAATAGCAGCAAGAAGCAATTGCAATTGTTGAAACTTAAATTAAATCCTTTTTCAGGCTCAATTTGATTCATCTGTAAAAAATCCCGCCATGCAATGCACTTTCACATGAGTGTGTGCATGTGCGCGAATGAATAAAAGAATTTGTAGCCACCGCAAACGCAAATGCGGATCAAAGAATCCTTTTCCTTACATTTACTCTTAAAAAATTTATGCACCTTTTCGAAACCGCCACTGCGAGGGTATCCTTTTACGCGTACTTTCCTTTTGTTGCAAACGACAAAAAGGCGAAAAGAGTCTTAACGCAAGCTGTGCCAACTTTATATGTCCGTCCACATATATTCGTACAAGTACACATAAATAAAAAAAGAGTATGTACTCGTAACGACAGAATACCAAAGTAAGACATTATAATTTCGTTTTTTAACTGAATTTTTCTTATTTCTTAATTACAATAAAAGAGTTTTGTTACTTCATGATTGAGATTTACTCGTACCTACGCCAAGCGATTGACAGCAGAAATGTAAGAGTCTTACTTTCGTATGTATGTAGTTTCCGTCAATGCAGAGATTGTGACTTAATAAGAAGGGAATTTACTTGATTTTTCTCGACTCTTGAGAAGAGCCGAAAAAATCGACATAGTAATCAGTTTTAAAGGTTTGAAAAAAGGTTCATATCGAATGAAATAAATTGAAATTTACAGTTAAGAATTTCACGTCTTAAGGAGTGATTTTGGTAAGATAAAAATGCACACCCGGAGAGCTTCCTTTAGCACTAATTAAAGAAAAGAGTCCCACATACTTAACGCATTTTAATGATTTTATTTCAATATTGCAGATTGTATGCAAAGTTTACTTACATAACTACTCGATATCCAGTAAAATTAAATAAGTTTTCGTTCTTCATCTGTACGACTGTAAATATCTGAAAATTTTGTGTACTCGTAGACATGTTACGTCTCTTCTTCCGAAAATTTGTTTGTAGGGAAGAGGAAGCTTAGCGCTTAGGGGGGGTCATTTGACTTCAATTCCGGCACGACAGCAAAACAGTTTTTCACTATCTATGTGAGCGCCCAAGCCTGGGTGCCTAGGTCTGGGCTGTGTCGCTCAGACAACACCTACACCAACCAACAAACCAAGCTAAGATCCTTTCGTGATATGTTCCACGTAGTCGAAGGACAAAGGCCGTTCGTTGAGAACGGCGACGAATCGACATTTTCGCTCCGCTCTATGAATTTCGCGAACAGATTTTTTTTCTCAAAGTAAATTTCCACAATTTGTAAGCGTTGTTCTGGCGCTAAACGATTCATGATGGCTTGCCAAACCGTACTGAAGAGAACCATAGCTGTCAAACCATAGTTACCGATCTAGATAGTGCTCATGCAGACAAATAACACCCGATATATGAGAAGAAATTGTATTCGTAATTGAGATTAGGGCTAGTAATATGAAAGTTTATCTTGTTGAAAGAAACTCACCCAAAGAAAAAGTTGAAATGTAGTTTTAATGTATACAGTGAAACCCCGATATAAGAAGTTTAAGTGTAAGGGCAAGTAATGCTCTTTTTGTGCCCAAACCATGAAATAAAATATTTGTTTGGGGGGTTTCACTTACAGAGATGGAATACGCTTTCTATCGCTGTTAAGTAAATAATTCGAACGTTTCTAAAGTTTAAAATAGTTAAGTTAGATTATTTTGTATCTAATGATTCCAATCAAAACAGAAATAGAATTTAATTTAACATCGCGACAAAAAATTGCCATAACCTATAAATAAATTTTAGGTGTATTTGGTGTGTATAAATTCTTTGCGATTTGAGGGGTATACTTTATTACAAAATTGGTTAGAATCTTTCCTTAATTGGAGTTTTAGCTTTCAAATGATTCCAATACAGGAAATCGTATTGGAAAATCTTCGAGTGACTGAAAGAGATTTAGTAAAAGCCCTAGGCCTTTAATTGGACAGTGTAAGCAATATTTTGATTGAAGTAGGTTTCAGAAAGCTGCGTGCACAATAGGAGCTGCATTCGCTACAATGGAAGAGAAACACGTTCGAGTGCGACTTTTTCAGCATCATTAGAGAGTTTTCGAAAAGGTAAAGTCGCCTTTGTGCGTCGCCTAAATCAAAACAAGAGGCTGGAGAGTGGTATGAACCTGGCTCTTCGGCTCCGAAACGAGTTTGTGTCCAGAAATCGGCGAAGCAGGTTTTAGCATCAGTTTTTTTATGAATTTTGTTTGTGGATTATTTGCATACTAGAAAAACTGTTGTAAATGTGAACGAGACTTAATTGCTAATTGCTAATTTCACCACACATTAGGCGTGCTTCATATGTATATGTAAACAGCAGCCAACTTAGAGAGTTAGGATAATAAACACGTCCTTCCTTCTTCTTTTGGATAGCTTGATGGGTAAACAAGTGTTTTATTTCGCTCTCATTTTTCCACTAATAAATCTTAAAACATCAGGTTATGGGCTAACGTTTTTGAGAGTCTAAAAGCGAATTTATCCAAAACTTCGAAATTTCGATCTCGTACCACGAATATATGTGGATATTTGTTGTTTTACGCACATCTCGCATAAAATTTATTTTCGTCTGGAGAGAGCGTGTCATCAGACTAAGCTGCACTAGAACCCTTGATAAAACGTGTGAATTTATCGTTTTTGGGTTAATAATGAATTCTCATACAATTTCTTTTGAGAAGCTACGCGGTCGCGAAAATTATAACGCGTGGAAAAGAAATGTTAAATCGTACCTCGTTATCAAGGACTTGTGGTCTTGCACATACGAGGAACTTACGGCGACGTCATCAGCAGTAGAAAAAAGTCGAGACTTGAAATGTCTTTCCGAGATCATCTTGCTCATCGATTCACACGTATTTTCATATATCGATGGAAAGGAAACGGCGAAAGATGCATGGGATGCACTTGAAAAAAGTTTAATTGAAACAGGTCTTAGCCGTAGACTCGCATTGCTAAAACAATTCACTCACACCGCGGTCTCTGACTTCGGCAGCATGGAGCAGTATGTTACTGAAATGCTCTCGTTATCGTCACGAGTAAAAAGTGCCGGTTTGGCACTGAATGATAGCCTCAATCATTCTTGCTGGTTTGCCAGCTGAATTTGATACTTTCGTTATGACCATCGAAAATACTCAAAAAACTCTAACAATTCAGTATGTCAAAACTACGTTGTTGCAAGAATCTAGACTAGATCCAAAGAGAAGTACTTCGAACGACAGTGCAATGTTTGCGAAAAATAAAAAATTTGCGTGTCATTTCTGTAAGCAAATTGGGCATTTTGGGAAGGTCTGTCCAAAGAAGAAAAATAAACCGGTAAACAACAAACCTAGACGTGATAATGCATTGTTTGCTTCGCTTCTCGCGTGTAATGTAAATTCGAAAGACTGGTACGTCGATAGCGGTGCCACGTCCCATATGTCAATGGAGAGCTCGCTTTTCTCAAACAAACGCTCAGTTTTGGAAAAGAATGTTATTGTTGCTAACAATTCCAGTCTTAAAGCGGAATGTATTGGTGACCTAGACATGTTTCTCAATGTTGGCAAAGAGGAACGTCAATCTAAAGCAACAATTACTAATGTCACATGCGTTCCCCAATTGTGTGCTAACCTTTTATCAGTGAGTCAAATGGCAACCAAAGGGAATAAAATCGTCTTTGAAAAGACGAGTTGTGAAATTTATAATGCAAATTCTGAATTGATCTGATCAGCATCACTTGTCAATGGGTTATATCGATTGAATTGTATACCTGTACACAACGTAGATAGCAGACTCAAAGCGATGATTGCGAGTGATAACCATGAGTTATGGCATCGTCGCCTAGGTCATATTTGTGACAGCAATTTGATAAAGGTACAAAAGTCATCGCAAGGTCTAAAGCTATCGTCGAATAAGGGTGAACAATGCATTGTTTGCATGAAAGGTAAACAATCCCGGCTGCCATTCAAATATCCAGGTAAAAGAGCCAAACAACGTCTCGATTTGATACATTTAGATGTTTTGTGGCCCATTCGAAGAAAGATCCCACTCTGGTGCACGTTTTTTGTTACTTTCGTCGACGATTTCAGCCACAATGTTACCGTAGTGCCGATTGCTGCGAAATCAGATGTTTTTGATGAATTTAAAAAATATAAATCGCTCGTGGAGAATCAATGTTCGAGAAAAATTAAGGTGTTTCGAACTGATAAGGGCACTGAGTACTCAAGTCGAGAATTCCAAAAGTTCTTAACAGAGCATGGTATTAAACATGAAAAAACAGCTCCGTATACTCCAGAACAAGGTGGTGTCGCCGAAAGAAGGCTTCTGAGGCTTCTGTCACAGCAGCATATCTGCTAAACAGAATTCCATGCAGAGGCAATGACAAAACTCCTGAAGAGATGTGGACAAACGTGAAACCAGATTTGTCTTACTTAAGAGTGTTTGGTTGTCGAGCAATGGTCCACGTACCAAAACAAAAACGACTCAAGCTGGATGAAAAATCAACTGAATGTGTGTTGATGGGCTACAGTAACGAGTCCAAAGCATACCGGCTGTACAATAAAACGACTAAGAAGATCGTAATCCGTCGAGATGTAGTTTTTTTTGAAGACAAAATTGATATTAATGAAACAAATATCAATGAAATGAAAAATCTTTTGCCATCAACAGTGTTACAAAGTAAGTGTAAAGTCGGTATAGGTTCTGAAGATGCCAATTCCAGAGGGGAAATTGTCGTTGAAATTGGCGATCAGTTAACAAGCGAACGTGAACATGCTGATATTTTATCTGACGGACACGCACCGGAAGCGTCAACTGAAGAAGCGGCTACAACCCAATCACCTAGTCTACCTGAAGTGAGTTCATTGGACAGTTCCGGCGTTTACCCTGATGATTTACATGACTCTTGCTATACTCCTGATGAGGACACTTCTACATTGGAGCGTATTCGTTTTTCTATTCGGCAACAAGGTAGGAATAAACCTAATTACTTGCCACCTAAGTATAGCTTTATGGCAAGTGAAAAGCAAAAATGTGATCCATTGTCGTACAATGAGGCTATGTTTAGCGCTGAAGCCAGGCATTGAGAAGAAGCAATAAAAACTGAGCTTGATGCATTGAAGGCATGCGGAACATGGGAGTTAGTCAATCTTCCAAGCGGGAAACGGGTCATTGGCTCTAAATGGGTCTTCAAGGTAAAGCGCGATGCAGATGGTAACGTGTGTAAGTACAAGGCACGAGTTGTTGCGAAACATAGACAAGGAAACATACGCCCCCGTTGTGCGATACACCTCAATTCGCATACTCATTGCCATGGCTGCAAAGCTTAACCTACGAATACGACAAATGGACGCGGTAACGGCATTCCTCAATGGTAAACTTGAAGAGGATGTTTACATGAAACAGCCAGAGGGATGTGACGACGGAACGAAGCGCGTTTGTAAATTAAAGCGGTCCTTATATGGACTAAAGCAATCCAGTAGAGTCTGGAATGAGCGCTTGAATGAATCGCTACCCCATTTTGGTCTGGTTCGTAGTGAAATCGATCAATGTGTGTACTTCTTTCCAAGTGAAAAGAAAACTTTGATTGTTGCCATTTATGTCGACGAAGACAATGGAAGACAAGCTAAAATCTAATTTGTGCCACAATTTTCGAATGAAGGATTTGGGTGATGCCCGCTCAATACTGGGAATTAGAGTAACGCGTAATAACGACCATAGCACTATCTCACTAGATCAAAAGCACTACTTGCTTGATGTATTGAAGCGGTTTAATATGTTATGCTGTAATCCAATCTCGACGCCACTGGACCCGAACCAAAAGTTGACGAAAAGTCAATGTCCAACGGAAACAGCTGATATTGAAGAAATGTCACAGAAGCCATATATGCAAGCAGTTGGTAGTTTGCTGTTTGCTGCACAATTGACAAGGCCGGAAATAGCATACGCTGTCAACATGTTGAGTCGTTTTGGAACCAACCCAGGCAAAGCGCATTGGGCTGCCGTGAAACGTGTGTTGCGATATGTAAAAGGAACCATTGAAAAGAGATTAACTTATCAAAAGGAACAATCAGAGGTCGAAGGCTATTGCGATGCTGATCATGCTGGTAGTTTAGACACAGCTCAAATCACAACTGGCTTTGTTTTCTTGCTTCAGGGTGGTGCAGTATTATGGGCTTCGAAGCTGCAGAAGCGTATTACTTTGTCAACTACTGAATCCGAATTCGTGGCAATGGTTGCAGCCTCCAAGGAACCCACTTGGCTTAAGGGTCTACAACGAGACATTTTTCCAGCAACTCCGAAACTATCCATTCTGTACTGCTACAACAAAGGAGCTGAGAATAAGGCCAACAACAATTCACACTCGGACGCTACAAAGCACGTACTCATCAAACTTAAGTATTTGCATCAGAGAATTAAAAATAAGGAATTAAAGTTATTGTAGTTCATGTATCTTCCGATGAAATGATCGCAGATGCTTTGACAAAAGGCTTGCCTAAAATCAAATTAGAATATTTTTCAAAGAAATTTGGACTTAATTGATTGCTTACAAACACATGTATAAATAGCAACCGTTTGCACTATATTTTTTATTTTTATACCTTGCCTTGTATTAAAATATGTAATTGAACATAAAAACAAAAAAAAAAAAGGGAGGAGCTATGTAACTATATACTATATTATAAGAGTATCTCGTTCAGAGGGGATGTTGTAAATGTGAACGAGACTTGATTGCTAATTGCTAATTTCACCACACATTAGGCACGTCCTTCCTTCTTCTTTTGGATAGCTTGATGGGTAAACAAGTGTTTTATTTCGCTCTCATTTTTCCACTAATAAATCTTAGAAAATCAAAAACAGTAAGCCCTGAATATTATTTTAATCTTTTAGAACAGCTGAAGTAAAAAAACACCCAGATTGCAAGAGAAAAAATTATTTTCCATCAGGACAATGCACCGTATCACACGGGCATTTTGACAATGGCTAAAATCCAATTCTCCCTATTTCACAGATTTTCCCCTAGGGACTTCCTTCTTTTTCCAAACCTAAAAAATTCATGCGTGAAAAGCGTTTTTCATTAGATGATGAGCTCATTTCTTTCGAACCTTTCTTATCGAACCACAAAACTTATTCAACAAACCAGCATATACGATTAGTTGTGGTACCTGTATTGTCATGGTAATTTGCACTTAATTGTGAATTGCCCTATTATTTTTGTTGTATTTATTACTCACTAAAGGCGTCTCTTCAACACATAAACTTAAAAATTTTAATAAGTCGTTCAGGTTATTTAGATGAAGTATCAAATTTCATTTAAAAAGATTTGCGTATTGTAAAAACAGGTCAATATCGGAGAAAATCACATTTGTGTGTATGTAGAATTATTTGTCGCAAAGGTGTAAACTACAGTAAGTGAATTTTGTATGCGGGCAATAGAATGGGAACATATAAATACACACGTACATATACACATATTTGGGTTAATTGCCAAATATCTCTCTGGACCAACAAATGTAAGTATGTATGTTAAAAGCAGAAGTAGTCTGGGTTAGCAAGAACACTCCCTCAACGAGTCATTTGCATACCGAGATTGAAACCATCAATTGATACATACATACACACATATGTATCTATATATTATTTGTATATTCAAATGCCTTTTTTACATTTTTTTATTTATTACTTGAGTGGCATCAATCAAGTGAGCATAAAATATATACGCCAGCTCATAAAGGTTCATGCAAATCTGAGCTTAGGTTGATATAGTAGAATAGTAGGCCAATGTTAACATTTGTTTATATCAAAAACTTGGCAAATAAAGTGAAAGTCATAAGGTGTTAAAAAAGCTTTTTATAATCATGAGATTCCGGGCATGACGAGGTACTGAAAGCGGCGAAGCACCGCGCTGCTTGAAGTGAGTGTCAGATTATCTGGATAAAGATTGACTAAACTAGTGATCCGCATGGTGGACTGATAACTGTATTAGACTCATCGGCCGCCGTAGCCGAATGGGTTGGTGTGTGATTACCATTCGGAATTCACTGAGAGATCGTTGGTTCGAATCTCGGTGAAAGCAAAATTAATAAAAAACATTTTTCTAGTAGCGGTCGCCCCTCGGCAGGCAATGGCAAACCTCCGAGTGTATTTCTGCCATGAAAAAGCTCCTCATAAAAATATCTGCCGTTCGGAGTCGGCTTGAAACTGTAGGCCCCTCCATTTGTGGAACAACATCAACACGCCCACCACAAATAGGAGGAGGAGCTCGGCCAAGCCCCTAACAGAAGTGTACGCGCCAATTATTTATTTTTTATTAGATACATCTTAATACCACTACCTTTGTTTTAGACAGTGGAGATATTTTTTCTTTGTTTGTGAAATTTTACCTTACAGTATGGGTCGCTTTAGCTAGATAGATTTTCAACCAATGTTCTACTTCGTGATGCATTCTAATTATAAAACTACTTTTTGTTGCTTTCTCCGTTTAAAAAGCATTAATGCCAGATCGGTTGAAGGTTCTTCTAAGTGTAAGACTTCAGGTACAGTAAAATGGCCATGCATGATAAAAAAATTGCACTGAGAGAAACCTTTCAAGCCTTGAAAACTCATTACACAATAAAAGAAATCCCTAAACATCAACCCGAAACTATATTTCTTCCTCTTTTTAGCAGGAATGCCAATCCTCCTTGCCTTTTTAAATTACTGAAAATCCCGGAATGAGCTGCATATCAAAAATTTTTCAATACATAATTTGTATGGTAGAAACTGAATTTCTGTAATTATATAATATTTACATAACAGGTGGCGCTAAAGTACTCCTCCTATCAGAAAATGCTATACATTTTGCGATTGGCCCCTAATGTCAGTTCTGTTTTGACATTTGTGTAGTAAACACATGCGAAATACACGTTAATAAACAATGTTACGCTACACTGCTCCAGAACGCGGATTATTGCTGACTATTTATTTGACCAATAATCGGTCCGTGACTTTGGCACAACGTGAATTTCGTCGCAGATTTCCTCGCCGTCCAACGCCTACTGGTGAAATACTGCGACGTTTAGTCGCTCGCCTCGAAGAGACTGGCACAACACGAGATGCTGCCAGGCGTGGCAGATCCCGGAGTAGCCGTTCTGCAGAGAATATTGCTGCTGTAGCCGAAGATGTTATGGAAGCGCCGTCGACATCGACCAGACGACGTGCCACGCAAATGGGTATGAGTCGACGGTCGTTACAGCGAATTTTGGTACCAGATTTGAAGATGTTTCCGTACAAAGTCCAGACGGTGCATCAGCTGTTAGCTGCTGACCGCCAATCGCGTCTAACATACGCTCAAGCCATCCTTAATCACCACCAAGAGGAAGATGATTTTTCATCAAAAATAATCGTGAGTGATGAGGCCCATTTCCATCTTAGCGGGTACGTAAATAAGCAAAATTTACACTTCTGGGGTACTGAAAGTCCGCGTGTAACCCACGAAGAGCCATTACACCCGCTCAAAGTCACTGTATGGTGTGCTGTTTTCGCTGGAGGAGTCATCGGACCTTTTTTCTTCGAAGACGTCGCGGGCCAGACGGTTACTGTGTATGGTGAGCGCTACAGAGCAATGATCATCGATGATGAATTGGGATTGGAAAACATGTGGTTCCAACAGGACGGTGCAACGGCACATACTGCACGTGCCACAACCGATATGCTGAAGGATGCATTTCCCGGGCGCCTAGTCTCCCGTTTTGGCGAATTGCACTGGCCAGCAAGATCGTCTGATTTTATCGCTCCAGACTTCTTTTTGCGGGGCCTTTTGAAGTCGCGGGTTTATGTCAACAAGCCTCAGACTCTTGCAGCTCTTAAAAACAATATCCGTCAAGAATGTGAGGACCTATCGCCGGAAGTTTTGGCCAAAGTGACGGAAAATGCCATAAAAAGGGCTCAAATGGCAATCAACTAGCGGCGGCCATTTACATGACATCATATTCTCGACTTGATGTAAAAAAAATTAAAAAACCAAATAAAAATAATCCACAAGAAGAATCAAAGTTTTTAATTTTTTTTTAAATTACAGCCAAAAAACATCGCAAGGTTACTTTTGCGCCACCTTGTATATAATTGGCGCGTACACCCTTTTTGAATGTTTGGCCAAGATCTTCCTCGTATTTGTGGTGTGCGTCTTGATGTTGTTCCACAAGTGGAAGGACCTACAGTTTCAAGCCGATTCCGAACGGCAAATATTTTTATGAGGAGTTTTTTCATGGCAGAAATACCATCGGAGGTTTGCCATTGCCTGCTAAGGGGCGACCGCTATTAGAAAAATGTTTTTCTTAATTTTGGTATTTCACCGAGATTCGAAGCAAGGTTCTCTCTGTGAATTCCGAATGGTAGTCACGCACCAACCCATTCGGCTACAGCTGTAATTATTTCACCTTCAAAAGTAGGTTTATATATATTAAGATTCAAAAAACATGCATCCTCCTCTATTTGAAAGAAAGCGACAAAATGTTGTGAAAAGTAGTTAAAAGTACATCCCCTTTATCCAACATCTGCAAAACAAAATTATGCGGATTCTATAAAGTATAGGCGCCGTTCTTTAAAGTATCGTGAATTTGACATGCGAAGTGCGCCTGAAGTAACGAAGTAATTTGCCACAGCTCATAGACAGCGACTAAAAAACCTTTTCGGCTGAATTTTTCGGTAACAGACTTCATGGAGAGCGAGTAGCGATTCTAAAATGCTTCTTAAAACAAGTAAAATTATCAGATGAATTTTATTCCGTCGCCGTAACCGAATGAGTTGATGCGTGACAACCATTTTGGAGTGCGTAGGTTCGAGTCTCAGTATATTTCAAATATTTATTTTTATTTATTTATATATACTAGTTGCAGTTGTACCACGTTTCCAAGAAGAACGACCTTATGTAAATATGATTATCCTTCGTGGAGGCGACATGAATTTACCCCCAATATCTATCGAATTGCTATATTCCCTGCTATACTTTACTGTTTCTTGTGATACCTTCTGAAATCCGATTTCATTTCTCATATCAGATGAAGCTATGCAATAGTCATTGAAGATTAGGAATCTCTGATCACGCCCTGGCGTGCATTTGAATGATGCCATTTTCAAGAAATAAAAACATACAAAATCTTTCAAACAAGAACAAATTTCGTTAGTGCCTCACATGCTACTTCTTTTACTCAACTTCGACCCGCTCTTATTGGAAAACCCTATACGAGCATATTTGATTATGACTCTGTATTTGTATGTTGTTACCTGTACTCGATTAAATGCGATTTTAAATACTTTCCATATCCATAATTTCGACGAGATATCAGATGAAAGATTATTAAAATAAAATTCAATTGAGAATAGATTTTGCATGCTTTTCTATTTTTGACCACTGAAACTTTAATGAAACTAAAACTCAAATCAAAGACTAAAGTCTAAAATTCTCTAAAGAGAGAGTATCACAATAAAGTGAAGGCGTCTGGTAATAAAGACTTTATACATCCTCCATTTAAAAAAAATCTTTCCTTTGTAAATAAAAATAATTTATCGCACAATGTTTTGGAACATTTTTGAATTCGATATTTTTTGCGTTGACCTACTGTGAAATATGCGTAAGTATGGCGTTTGGAGGCAAATAACTTCATTTATTGCGCCATCATTCAATTTAGGGAATTTCATGGAATTTAGGTACTTCTCAGACTGTAAAGTACTTTGACCGTATTTTGAGACTTTCTTGAATTTTGAAACTTCTATGCCACCGTACAAATCTCGCATCACGTCACATCATTTATCACTAACTTTTGTCTACAACGGTGTTCAAGGGATAGTGGACTGCTCTTATCTGCTAAAAAATTTGTTTTAATGCCCCGAAATGCAGTCTACGACTCCTTCCTATTTGGCAAATGCTCAAATCAAGTTTGCAATCAATGCTCCCTTAACCAGAGACATGTTATAATGGACCTACTTTACCCAAAGCAGCTGTTGCGAATTTCCTACACGTAATCTCTTGATGTTAAACATTCTTTATTGAGTGCTTCTATTTGTAAAAAATTGTTTCCAATTTTTTCTAGAGGGTGCATATGTTTTTCTTTATTTTTTATACCAAATAGAAATTTTAATTGGTAAGAACAAAACGGGTAGTTGCTCTTCGGTAATTCTGAATAGACAAACAGTCAGACTTTTTTCTTGCTCACCACAAATCTATCCAAGCCTCCATTTGTGAGAGTGTGAAAAATAGGCCATAATGAGCTTTTTGTGGTGAGGTTTGGCTGTCATTACACAGTTAATTGTAAGCTTGGTTCGTGTTTAAGGTGCCGGCGAGTGAAATATCTACATTCATTTACGTTAGCAGGTAATATTTTTGATTTGTGTGTTTATATGCACAAATATATGGCTGCTTACTTTCATAAATTCTATTTCTATTCGAATTTAGGGCAGCGGCAGCGTACAATCGCACACATTTGAGCCAATGAGCCGATGCGCTGATGTAAACATCATTTTGGCAAAATAAAAAAAACGAAATCCATATAAACCAAAAACACAAGCTGGAGTGGTGGCTCAGAACTATTTAAGCTTCTGTGATGTGTAGAAGCGTCAGTGGTGCGTGAGGGCACTTTGTGAGTTCGCATAGAATAATAGCAAGTATTGAAATTGATATCAAGTTTAAAAATGCCATCAAAAAGTTATGGTCTATTAGCCACGCTGATCGTTGTGCTAATCGCTGACTGGCCATGGCCCGTACGTGTTGCGCAAGCGATGAGCATCTCCACTGAACGATCAGGTGGCACCGAAAGCCAACCAAAGCTGAATGGTACGGGCAGCCCGCTCTTCCAACTGCCCACACAGCTGAACGAGTACGAAGTTTTAGAAGAATTCGGACGTCTCACATTGGCTACGATGAACCGAAGCGTCGATCCTTGCGAAGATTTTTACGAGTATGCTTGCGGCAATTGGATGCAGGCCGACTTGGTACCCCCGCGATCGCGCAATAATACATTTCTGAACGCCATACAGAATTCGGTTAATGAGATGCTGACCAAGTTTTTGCAAAATGCAACCGATCAGGAACTGAAGTTGGATAATGCGGAATCAAAGGCGAAGACATTTTTTGCATCCTGCGTGAGTATGAGCAAAAACATGTCCAGTGGTTATAGATTGCTGTTGGAGATGGAAGAGTTCGCAATGAATTTTGATAAAAAGAAAGATTCAAATGAGACATTTGATTGGATCAACGTAAACTTCATATCGCGCTATGGCATGTATCCTTTGCTGCCTTTGAAAGTACACTACGACACCGAAAAGCGAATGTTCGGCGTGCAGCTGAGCACATCTGGCAAGGTGCTTGGTAACACCGACGTCCTAGACATCAAAAACCTAACAAGAGATTTTAACATTCAGAACGAGAATGAGCTGAAGAAATTCACAGACGAATTTGACCTCGTCGTTGATTTTGAGAAGAATCTCACAATGCATTCAAACAGACGAAACGAAACTGAAGAGCTCACTTTGGGTGTGTTTAAGTTGAAACACAAGGATGACGCCTTGAACTGGACGCGTTACTTTGAAGTTGCATTCAATGGAAGTGCGAAGAATGATTGGACGATACAAAACACCATCGCGAGTGTTGACCCGCTTGTAAACTTTTTGCAGAAAACTAGTTTGGAAACACTAAGAACCTACTTGAAGTGGCGCACATTAGCGAAATTTTATTACATATGGAAGTTCGAAACGAGCGACAAGCTGGTGGACAGCACTTGTCGCGAGCAAACAGGACAATACTTCAATTATGCGCTACTGCCTTGGTTCATAGATAATGTGTACGATGCCGATCGGCGCGCAGATATTCTACAGCTAGCGAAGCACATCAAGGAAACCTTCTACGATTTGCTGGGGAAGTACACTTGGCTGGACGACGAGACGCGTTCGAATGCGAAAACGAAGCTACGCTCTATGGATATCACAGTCGGGTTCTCTGACGAAATGCGCCATCGCGACATCATTGACAAAGTGTATGAAGATGTGGAGATTGGTGATAATTGGTACAAAAACTTACAGACGGTCGAGAAGAATCGTGCCAGAGTGCGTATGCGTTCGGTGAATAAAGCGATTATACCGCATCTAATGGCGCCGCGCGATGTGAATGCTTACTACGCGGATTTTCTAAATCTGGTATTCATTGGTATTGGTATTTCTCAGGCGCCTTTCTATCACTTCAAATATCCGCCCTCAATCAAGTTCAGCGGCATTGGCAATATCATTGCTCACGAGATGGCTCACGGTTTCGATTCCTACTGTTACCAATTTAATTACGATGGTAAAAAGCAAAATTGGTGGACGGACGCATCTTTGCGTAACTTCAAAGAACGATTCCGCTGTCTGGAGTCTCAGTATAACAAATTCGTATTCCATGGCGTGCTAACAAATGGCAGCCTCACTTCCGGTGACAACATCGCAGACAATGTGGGTACGCGCATCTCATATCACGCCTATCTCAACAGCTATGGGAAGCTGGATGGGGACAAGAAATCCATACCCGGGATGAACTTAACCAATAAGCAATTGTTCTTTCTAAAGTTTGCACAGACCTGGTGCACCGGCAAAGACGACGTCAGCAAGGTTCGACGCATGAAGACCGACGTTCATGCTTACGAGGAGTTCCGGGTGACTGGAACGCTGCAAAATATGCCAGAGTTCAGTGAGGCATTCCAATGTAAATTGGGTTACGATATGAATCCGTTAAAGAAATGTGTGATATGGTGAATGAGAAAAGAACGAATAAAGTGGAAAAAAATTGTAATTTTTCTGTTTTGTTTTACCTTCGCAAGGAAAGTTTGTAAGATTGGATATATAAATCAATGGCTTTCACTTGATTGATTTTATAGATTACTGCTAGTCTTAATTTTTGCCGAAAGACTTTACATTATGTTATATTACTTCCTGCGAACTAGTGCAAAATGGGTGCAAAGTGGAGCAGTTACCGCAAGGATTATATAGGATTTTTATAGGACTGAAGTGGACTTCGAATCAGATCAAAATAAGTATAAGGTTTTTTCAAGTACAAGTTTAATTTTACTTTTTAAATTCTAATTAAACACATATTAGTTCGGGGAAAAATAAATCCATTATTTTTTCGGTAGACGACTGTAGTAAGTAACGATCAAGCAATTTAAAGTTTACGCTCGTTGTCGAAGTGGCGTTTCATACTAAATAAATTCTTTTGCTGTTTTTTGTTTGTTCCATGCAATTGTGAGTTACAGGGTGTTAACCATGGAAGTCAACAAAGAGAGAATTCAGAACATTTTACAGTTTTTCTTTGATAAAGGCGAAAATGCCGAAGCTGTAACAGCCAATTACGTGTAATTTGGGTTTTGTCGATTGCATTTAGGCATTTGAAATGTTAAAGAAAATATCGATAATGTCGATAAAATCGCAGAAATAATCGGTTGGCCGACATGTTAGTAGTCGTAGCAGTGCCCAGGAGTTAAAGGCCGACCGTAAAACAGCGCAAAAATTCTAGGCAAAAATAATGGATTTCTTTTTACCAAACTATATTAATATTTTTGAGTTCCATACTTTGAAGCGGGAAGTGACCCACTTCCCAGAGGCGGAGTCCATACATATTTCTAAAATATTTGTGAATGTTTAAAATATGGAAATGAACTTATAAATTTGTGTGCTTAAAGTGCTAACATACTTACATATGTATGTATATATATTAAACGACAAATGCTTCTAACCAAAACACTGCACATTACAAATAACTATGTAATATACTTATGGATGTCGTTCTTTATTGCCGATTGCCCAGATATGTATCAGAGCAACTGTAACCTTAACGGATTTCGATCTGACAATGGGGGTTCTCGGCGATAATGAAATAATGGACGTAATGTCAAAGTTAATATTGTAATATAAACAGGTGAGAAGGCATCACATGAGGTACTGAGTGGAAACAAATGAAAACAATGTAAAGGTTTGGCATTATGAATTGTCACTCCAGCAGCGGGTAAGTACCTCTGCGCAATCTTTAGCAACAACAACAATAGAAGTAGCATTGGCTAAGAATCTAGTCTATCGAGTAAAGAGCCTTCAGATTGGCACACTGAGCACAACTACTATATATTTGTATGTGTGTGTGTATGCACTTACGAGGGTTTTTACCTGTCATATTCGTTGGAAAAGAACTCTTATGCGAATGGTAATTTATAGACTAGCAATCCGGTTGCAACGCTGAGTGGCATTTATCTGCCGAACTAACGGATTTTACGGCCTTCCCATGTGTTTCGGCGCCAAAATTCTAATTAGCTCGATTAGTGTGTTGTGCACTACCTGCACGGAAATGTACAATACAAAAGGGTCTAGTTAGGCAGTCGATGTGACTTCAACACTCCTTTGTATCTTTTGTGACTTTTGCGCCTTTTTGACTTTTTAATCACTTTCTCTCGAGCAACAAAGCGGTGCGTTTGGCCATTTACATGTCGGTCTCTCGCTAGAAAATTATCTTTCAACTTCATCTGAATTTTGTTTGATTCATTTCAAAAACTAATTACGAGCAGTCGCACCCTCTTAGCGTAGAGATTTTCTCTAAATTAAGAATACGTAAATGAATTAGAACGAATTTTGCATTTATACCATCCACCCAGACTTTAGCGTAAACCGAAATTTCCAGCAGCTAATGCTGATGTCGTGGCTGCCCGTCGAGTGGAGGAGAGCTTTTCGCTCAACTGCAACATGTTACCTTAATTACATGCACAACCTCTGAGTTGGTCAATGGCTTCCATGGGAATCACCGCCAACCTCCAATACCCGCTGTATGATCTTTCCGATCGTCGGTGATCAAATGGGCGTAAGCGCGGTCGCGACCGCAGCTTCAGTCATGTCGCAGGCGCAGACGCAGTAGCTGAGCAAGCGGCAGCTGGCCGGCCAGCACTTGGACAATAATGGAAGAGTGCACAAGTAACTATGTATCGTCCCGAAGTAATGGCTGCAGCATCTGCCACAATATTGCGGCATGAAATGGTGAATTATGAAAATCGTTCAGAACTGACGCGGCTATTTGCAAAAAGGCAGTCACCCAAAAACAAAATAGAAGTAACGATCCAAAAAGGAAAATTAAAAAGACCCCATAATGCATAACTGCTGCTGCTCTTGCTCCTGCTGCTGCTGCTGCCGAATCATCGACGCTTAGCGTTCAGTAAGTTTTCTTATTTTATTAAGTGGAGATGATCAATTTAAATATTTCCTTCGTTGGTGCCTACACGAATGAGTCTCTCCTGACCTTGCTGGCATTCTTGGCTTGTTCGATCGACCGCCTGCGCATCCATCTCGTGGCCCAGGTTAATGGAGTGTATCTATCCGGAGTATGGAAGCAATATTTACGTGGTTAGTGGCAATTGAGTAAAAAATTGTTGCACAATTCGTGGTGTTTTGTTTTTGTAGCTGCTGCTTCTGCTATTTCTGTTGTTTTAGTAAACGCCCTGACGTTACGCCCGCTTGCTGAAAAACGTAAAGCATACGTGCATACGTATGTTTGTATGTGTGTGTGTATGTATGTGTTGGCATTGTAGAATCACCTACCACGACAAAGAGCACTAAGCGAAAGCATTTTAGAGGACCGCATGGCGAAAACAACAACAAAAACAGCAAACACTAGCGGCAGAGTGAGGAATAGCCACCGATCACACGCAGCAGTGGTGTAACTACTGAGTCAGACAAGCGAAAACACGCCGCGTTGCATGCGATTTGGACACAGATACATTTGTTGTTTGCGTACATGTGGGCGTCTGTGTGTGTGTGTGCTTAAGAGTGCGCGCACTCCTGCCCGCGATTATCTAAATTGCATACGAAATTATTTTAATTAAAAATCTAATTTAGCATTTTGTTTTTGGGCTTGTGGAAGATGTTTAACATATTAGAGGAAGAAAGCCAGAAACAATGATTCGCAGCGGCAGGGCCATTGCAACAGGCAGCAGGCCAGCACATCCACTGCATGCCTATAAAGCAAAACATGGTCATATACGCACAAACCACTTCATGTGTATATCTATCTAATATATGGGTGTAAGTGTGTATGTGTGTATGCACTTGGTGCATAGCCGCTCATATTTTCGGAAGCAAGCATGCCTATAAGCATACGCACACAAGTGCATACACAAGCGCTGAGTCCTGGCCATGGGAACTTTTGTGCAACTCCGCGTTTGCATTCGAACACAGCCATGGGCAGGCCCAGCGCAACCCAATCGAATCTACGCATTCTTATACGCTTACGTTCACCTATGTAAGCGTATTTTTTGTTTCTGCTGATTAAAATGATATTTGGAACAGTGGTCGACCGAATATTTGGATTTGGTTCCGGCTACGGGGCCAGTCGGTCAGCTCAAGCAAAGGATTGCTCTAGTTGCTGTTCCCCTTGGAGAGCTCATTTAGCTTATAGTACAGTTGAATGAATGAATTATATTGAGGTTTGCACTTCGACATCACGACCGTGTGTGCCCTCTACTCATCACAGAAGCTTATCCAAGTACAGTTCCTCAATAAATTGAAGATAGAGCTTTTGTTTTTTTTTTTTTTGGAAGGAGGGTGAAATCAAAATGTGTCAGAAACATCATCAAAGACGCAGTCACACCAGTGGTATGTTTGGCATGCTCTCACTAATCCCATAACAATCCTCCACCTTGACTAAATTCCACTCATTTATGTCTGTTGACACAACCTGCGTGAGCTCAATGAAAAATAATTGAAGCTAAAACATTTGCAGCGAAAGCAAGAGGTAGACCAAGATCAAGATGGATTGACGAACTAGAAGACGACATGAGGAAACTCAAGGTCAACAACTGGAAGGCATCAGCCAAGGATCGGGTCAAATGGAGAGATTTTGTGGAGCAGGCCAAAGCTCACACCAAAGCGCCAAATGATGATATAATTGGCAATGAGCTTTTAAATATGTAATTACATCCACTGAAAAAGAAAATATTTCACCAAAATCTGCCATTTCAGTTATAGCTGAAACAAAATAAGTAACCATCTCAAGTTTCGTTTTCGGCTCAAGTTTTGCTTTCGGTTCGACACTAATATTGACACAATACACACACACATCCGTATGTAATCGCCTTTGAATAGCTGCCCCTTTGAATGAGAATGAGTGCCTCATATGTTGCATGTAATTAAAATTTCGCGTTGAAGAGGTGTGAAAATACGTCATGTGGTCAGTTCTATCGATCATTTGTCGATCGCTGAGTATTTCGTGTGAGTGCGTGTTCTTGTTTTTGTTTTGTTTGTTTTATAGTAACTCCAATTGATTTCGGTTATTTTCCTATTTGTATGCACAAATGAACGACTAAATATGTACACAAGTGATTAATGATGGTTGATTTGAGATCCCTCCGTAAGTATAAGATGCATGCGCTCGAGAAATTACGCTTTTCCGGTTCATCCTTTCAGCATTTACAAATGCATTTGTGAGAATTTACATGCCTATATAAATATGTGATTGCGTAATGAGCGCTTCAAAATGCATCAGAGCAGGGTAAGGTTGCCAAATTTCTTAGGTACGCATACCCAAATGTCAGGGATCAATTACAATATCCTGTCTGCAATATGTCTGTATATATTCATAATTCCACAATACACACATACCTATAACAGGTGGCGCTAAAGTAATCCTCCTATCAGAAAATGCTATACATTTTGCGATTGGCCCCTAATGTCAGTTCTGTTTTGACATTTGTGTAGTAAACACATGCGAAATACACGTTAATAAACAATGTTACGCTACACTGCTCCAGAACGCGGAATATTACTGACTATTTATTTGACCAATAATCGGTCGATGACTTTGGCATAACGTGAATTTCGTCGCAGATTTCCTCGCCGTCCAACGCCTACTGGTGAAACACTGCGACGTTTAGCCGCTCGCCTCGAAGAGACTGGCACAACACGAGATGCTGCCAGGCGTGGCAGATCCCGGAGTAGCCGTTCTGCAGAGAATATTGCTGCTGTAGCCGAAGATGTCATGGAAGCGCCGTCGACATCGACCAGACGACGTGCCACGCAAATGGGTATGAGTCGACGGTCGTTACAGCGAATTTTGGTACAAGATTTGAAGATGTTTCCGTACAAAGTCCAGACGGTGCATCAGCTGTTAGCTGCTGACCGCCAATCGCGTCTAACATACGCTCAAGCCATCCTTAATCACCACCAAGAGGAAGATGATTTTTCATCATAAATAATCATGAGTGATGAGGCCCGTTTCCATCTTAGCAGGTACGTAAATAAGCAAAATTTACACTTCTGGGGTACTGAAAATCCGCGTGTAACCCACGAAGAGCCATTACACCCGCTCAAAGTCACTGTATGGTGTGCTGTTTTCGCTGGAGGAGTCATCGGACCTCTTTTCTTCGAAGACGTCGCGGGCCAAACGGTTACTGTGGATGGTGAGCGCTACAGAGCAATGATCAACGAGTTCCTTTTGCCGCAACGGCCATTTACATGACATCATATTCTCGACTTGATGTAAAAAAAACTAAAAGACCAAATAAAAATAATCCACAAGAAGAATCAAAGTTTTTCATTTTTTTTTTTTAATTACAGCCAAAAAATATCGCAAGGTTACTTTTGCGCCACCTTGTATACATATGAAGCACACAGCAGTGCAAGAAAACCCTTGCGAGAGTACTACTAATATTAGCATGGATCACAAGCGCTTACGCATAGGAGGATAGGATGATTTTGTGGCCAGGTTGGGGGAATGTGGGCTTGAACACCAAAAAGCAATTAAAGTGTGGAACTGATAAAAATATTGACGTATTAAGACACGATCGTTTTAATATTTATTTGTGCAGGCTGTTTTCAAATGCGGAATATTTAAGTTTAATTGAGAAACTTAAAGCTGAATGGTGCCACCTATTTCTAATTCTTTTCCAAATTTGTATACCCTTTAGTGCCTCAAAATGCCAATAAGTGCGCTGATAAAAAAGTATTTTGGAATTATTATAGAAGAATTTGCAAGAACGCACGGCGAAGCTGATGAAGAATTTTTAATTCAAATTTCTGGGAGTCAATGAGAATCTAACACGATCCAAGATGAAGGCGAAAGCGAAAACATGGCAATCTCTTTCTTCGGCACTATGCGACTGCAATCGGAGTGATAGCAACAAAAAATAGTAATAGGCACCTTCTAATCGCCACTTCTCTGCTCGGCTCAATAAAGTTATCCAGTAATATGCGCCGCTAGCGAGTATGGTCATACCTCATAAAACTGGTGTAACTCATTATTTTTGTTTTCCTCATCTATTCGCCACTGGCTAACGCTCGGTACAAATAAGAGTCCTAATTATTATAGGACTGATGTTGCGAGGCCCGCTAATTATGACCGTCCTATTTTGACTTTGACAACCTGTTTTTGTTTCTTTTAATGTTTATAATTTTTTAAGAGAATAATATATGTATGTACATATGTAGTTCATTCTATAACAAATGATATGTATATCAAAGTTTCAAACTTTGTTCAAGTTTTATGAAAATTCGAAAATTTTTCATCAAACTTTCAAACTATTTAATCAGAAAAAAATGTCCATGTGGCTGTCAGCCCAGAATGAAACAATGCGAACTCAATCTTTGTTTTCTGCCTTGCCAATATTTGGATCTGACAAGCAAGCGTACAAAACATTGTTGTTGGTCTAGTGCCACCACCTTTAATGAATGCGCCTTGGATATGACCCATTTGCACTCCAACCTTTTTTCATTAATATTAAGCATACTTATATACGTAAATGATATGCGCATTAAAAGAAAAATCACTGTTTTTGTAATTAATAATGTATATAAATTTTATAATATATAAAAAAGTAATAAATAGTATCAATTATTACATTTTGTAATGCTCCAAGGTGTGATACTTCTCGAAGCAATCGCCAATTTGTAATCTTGATTTTTCTATACAGGTATCGAAAAATTGATGTGTTTGCCGTTTCCCGCGGCACGAGTGCGAAAAGTGAAGAAAAATTCATTGAGTTTTTTTTTTTGAATTTGCACAAAGTTTGAAACTTGGATTTATATGGTTTTTGTAGAAGAACACACGATATTTTTCTCAAAAAATTATTAAAATTGAATAAGAAACAAATAAGTTGTATATATAATTGCGGGTGCATCCGTCGTTAGGCGTTGACCAACTTCTTAACCAATTTGCGTTACTCGCCTTGATGTTGACCACCTAAAAGTAAATTTTAGTGCTCATAAACACCTCTCACCATCCACAATGGTGTAAATCTATCATCCTTGCACATTCACCACTCTCGCTACACGAAACAAAAACCGTGATAAGATTTTCACTTTGACATTTGAAATAAGCAGGTTCTGCGTAAAATAGCTGCTGGTGCAAAAGGAAAAATATCTTGTGAAGGCTCCGTGTAACATTTCAATTCACGCCGCATTAATCAAAATAAAATTTAGTTACACAGGCAGGTACATGCACAAGTATACTCGTATATCCGAGTATAAAAGCATCAATTACTTAATATTTCTATACAAAATAAAAATATATTTGTCTAAGCATAAAACTGATAATTGCTTTTGTATGTATATATGTAAATATGTTTGTAGGTATGTAAATAAAGTATAATGAAAATCTCAAAGGGTACCTTAATCGAAGACGGCGGAAAATTAGGATCTAATTTCTAAAAAAACATTCAAATTTTTTACACAAAAGTTTTAGTGAACAAATCAAAACGATGAGAAAAGTGGAAATGGAGAAACGGTAAGAAGATAAATGAATTGAAGAAGGCTCAGGTGCAGTGGCAGCAGATTTTGATTGACGTTTCGTTGCAACTGTAAATGCATTCTAAATGAGCAGAGCGGAAGATTTGTATTCGCGCACAAAAGATATACAAATACTTGGGTACGCTTGTGTGAGTGGCTGTATGTATAATGGCTACAAACAAATGCACATAATTCACTGAATAGAATAGCGAAGTGAGGCATTCAAATTTTGCAGCAAAGCCTCACGCTGCGCCGCAACTTGCACTGTCTTGTCGGTGAATCCATTAAGCAGACAATGGCGAAAGCAGCAACAGCAACAGCAGCAGCAGATCCGAAGACAAATGAGTTCGTATTGACAGTGACAGGAGGATGGATACTGACGGACTCAACTACATACATGCACACATACATACATACATATATACATAAATTCATTCCTATGGCAATGCACTTGTGCCGACAGCTTCAGCCTCAGCCTGCGAGCCCCCATTTGCGCTGGTTGTGATGGTGTATGTTTTCTTACATTATCCGCTAAAGACGGTGAACGGAGCGGCAGTGGCTGCGCCTGCGCCGTTCCGCTTTCCGCCGTTCTGCCGTTGCGTCGCTGTAGCGTTGCTGACGTTGTTGTGGTCGTTGCATTTCTTTAATTTTTGAAGATAATTAAGCGGAACAATGCGCTGCATTCACAGATATTTCTGCTCCACTTGCCTACCTACATACATAATATACATGCACACATATGTGTGTGCGCTTATTGAGATTTTCTTATTGTGTTTTGATTGTACTTCGGCTACCAGAAGATGCTGCTTCAATTAGTTGCCTGCATATCGCCTGCAATTATAATAATTGCTTTTCTTTTATCTTCCTTCGGCTGCGCTAAATAATATTGATACGAACGGTTTACGCGCACACACATATACTCATATACGCATACATATAATACATCTGAGTGTGTTTACATTAGTTTTGTGCATTCCGCACCTGTACTTCCATAAGTACATACATAAGTAGAATTGAGTTTTGTGAATGGGACATTGCTGCAGCGAGACAAAAATCGGGTTGTGAAAGTTTTCCGAATGGATTTTTTCTCTTCAAATTAATAGGAGTTCGCGCGTTTTCGGATATCATTATTTGGATTTCAACTAAAAATTCATTTATTTCATTTGTATTCATTGGCTTTGCTGTATGGAATCGGCAGATGAGTCTGGAGTCAAGTAGACTGATATTGGAAGATCTTTCCCAGAGGTGCTCTTTGTAATTCGATGAATAAATCTTGTTTGAAAATGAAAATTCCCTTCAGCCTGTGTGAATAGTCACAGTTACACACACACATACTCCAGAGTATTTTGGCCATAAATAGAATAGTTATTTGCAAATGAGTGCTACGATTTTATTGAATTACAAATACACACAACTAAATATGTGCACACATTCACAAGCACATCTCTTTTGTCTCAGTGCGACACGCATTTCTTGAAAAGTTTTCTTTCATGCAAAGATATCAGCATTTGGCTTTGAAATTACTTTAATTTCCGGTGGCGTGCTACTCATTTTGTGGTCAGCTTTTATATCAGTTTGCTTGCGTTTTTCTGTTCATTTACTACGCAAAGCTTTGTCATGTGTGTATGTGTCTTTGTTCGTATTTTGATTTTTTCTTTCTCGTTTCTGCATTTCCTCACCAATCTGATTGTTTTACATTAAATTTCATAATTATAACTTTTAAAAATTTCCTATTGCCGCATCAGCAGCGTTGAAACACCAAGACAACAGTGGATTGCATGCGACCAAAACATTTCCGCTTCACTGGTAGATCATTAATTTACATATGAACTGATCAGTGCCGCACAGCACTTTCGTATATATATAAACATACATACATGCATATTACATAAAACGATTACTACCTTTGTATGTAGCTTTAGAGAATAGAAACTAAAAAAAAAAAAAAACCAAAGAACCGCAAAGAAGTTTTAAGCCAAAAGGTCATTGCGGCATTCAGATACAAGTAGAATCCTTTTCGAAAAATACTCGTATACTGCCGAACTCAAAGTAAGGCACACAAAAAATAGCATAAGTATGTAAAAAATAGAGAAGTTATTGAAATTGTTTTTTGCATATTTAGTCTATGAAACAATAATTTCTTACAGACTAATTAACAATTATACTTCGTTTTCAGAATGTCCGTAAAAAATGTTCTAGGCAAAGAAAAATCAAGTGCGATAGATGCTGAAATTTGGTTAAACTGTCGCTGCATCCTGCTTAACGGAGGTATACGCCATTGCGGGTCGGACAACAGTTTTACAAATTTTCTATTTTAGTTTCATAGGCATATTTTTGTCATATAGAATTCTCCAACTTTGCTTGCTGGCTGTCAGTTCGCGGTCTAACATAAACTTGTTATTCCTCTTAGCTAGGAGTGATTAAGGTGCCGCGCTTGCTAAGATTAACTCTGAATGTGACACTTTTTCGTATATCAAATTCCACCATAGTCTCAAGGAACGAACCTACCAGGAAGTAAAATTAACATTTTTTTTACATAAAAGCTGGCTGACTTGCCGACTTCTATGAGCGTTTGAAATGACAGTTTTAGTGTTCCATGGATTTTTTATTGATTTTAAAAATTTAGATTTCTTTACGCTTTTGCTATTTAAATGGGCATTTAGCCAACAATTTTAAAGGAAAGACTTAAGAAGTGGGACCAGCTGCATGCAACTTCTGTTTTCAACTGATATCTACACCCGATACCTGTTTTTTCTGCTAAATTGTCACATAGCTAAATGGGTTTACGCACATTGACCTCCCAAGTATCTACACCCACACACATACATCTTTACATAGATTTGGTACATTTGTGTGCGAAATCGTAAATTGCCAAAGTAAGTGTTAAAGTGAAAAACGAGGTATTTACAAACTGTTAACAACTTTTCATAGCAACAGATTGCACAATCCGACCACGCGCCGCTTATTCCGGCAGAGATATATATGTATATGTGTATGTGTGTACAAAAGCAAATATGTATGTATGTAGATAAACGGGTCGTTCTCCACACTCTCATAAACAACTTAACCCTTTTACTTCCTTACGTGTTCATGAAATAAAAAAGTGGCCAGCTCTTGCGCCCTTTGCCCAAGGAGCAGTGCTTATGAGATTTTCAATTTTTTATGCGTTTAAAAGATTTCAATTTCACTTGTCGTTAGCTGTGCAACAAACTTGGTGGCAAATAAACGACCTGTTTCTTTGCAGCCCCAAATCAGAGATTTCCCAAATCTAATGCCGACACAGATGATACCAGCATTTTGATAAACACTGCGCCGAGACAACCAAAGGAAATGCCGGACCGTGCCAGGAGCATTCACCGAGTGCGGGTAGTGTCAACAAAAGCTTAATTTTGTTGTTGATGGAGACCAATAAAATCGCCTCAGTTCATCTAGTAGGGCATGCGTGTTTGCTTGTGTGTGCGCGTATTAGATAAACAGAAGGGGCAGAAGGAGTTAATGTCGCAACAACATTGGCAACATTTATGAAGATTGAAAGGGTTGTCAAACACTTCGTGTTGCCTGAAAAGGCTGTTCGAGCCCACAAATTAAAGGGGTGCATATGTTAACTTGTGCTTGTACGTACATATTGGCAGGGTAAAAAACAAGCCGAAGCGGATGGAGCGTGCAAATGTGTCTGAGAAGCGCAGGGATTTCTGAATAAGTACGTAAGTGAAGAACATGTTCCTAAAAAATGACACGAGTGTTGGCTCACAAGTCTTTAGTGGTTCATATAAATGGCTTTTTTTGTCGAACTTATACACATACACACATACGCACAGAATCATACGAAATGTGTGTAGAACGATTGGCGATTGAGGAAACATCTTGTTTTCCATCGATTATTGAAATTTGAACGTTCCTTTGTTATGATGAATTTTGTATTGCCTTGATCTTCATTGCCGTTGTACTACCACTACCACACACTTATCCTTCGAGCATATGTGTATTGGTGGTATTATTGTCACGGCTTTTAGAGGTGTTGCAAATAAGTATTGATTGGATAAATTCATAGACATTTGTTGGTATGGCATCAATAGCTGGGATATTTTTTGGGACAATAGCTGGGACTTTTGACTTAAATACATATGAGTGAGTGCAAGTGGTTTTTACTTAAACTTAAGCAACTCTGAATTATATGGCTAGCGATTATTATTTACTAAATAACACTTTGTAAGGCTCTCATCATGCCCGTCCTAACGTATGGCGCAGAAGCGTAGACGATGACAACATCCGATGAAGCGACGCTTGGAGTGTTTGAGAGAAAGATTGTACGGAAGATTTTCAGATCTCTGCACGTTGGCGACGGCGAGTGGTGTAGGCGATGGAACAATGAGCGCAATGAGCTTTGTGACGACATAGACATAGCGGAGTAAATAAAGATCCAGCGGCTTCGTTGGCTGGGTAATGCCGTCCAAAGGGATTTAAACGCTCCGGCTTTGATAGTATTCGATGCGGTACCAGCTGGGAGCACAGGGAGAGGAAGGAATCCTCGAAGAACAAGACAACTCACTATAGTATTGGGAGGTTGAATTAGTTTTAAAGGTTTCTTTCGAAGATTTGGGGCTTTATTGTGAAAAAACGGTACAAAATATTTTATTCGAAGTATTGGCCATCGCTAACTACAACTTTCGCCCATCTTTCGGGCAATTTCCGAATGCCGTTTCTCCAAAATTCTGGCCGCTGCTTGGCTATCCATGACTCAACCCATATTTTGGTAGCCTCGTACGAGGAGAACCGCTGGTCCGCCAAATCGAGACTCATATGCCGGAACAAATGATAATCGGAGGGAGCTATGTCTGAACTATACGGCGGGTGGGGTAACACTTCCCAGCCAAGCGTTCCAAGGTATTTTTTGACAGGTTGAGCAACATGCGGCCGAGCGTTGTCATGTTGCAAAATAACATTGTCGTGCCTTTTTACCGTTTCCGGCCGTTTTTCTTTCAATGCCCGGCTTAAACGCATCAATTGCAGTCGGTAACGATCCCCCGTGATTGTTTCGCCCGGTTGGAGCAGCTCAAAATATACGACGCCGACCTGATCCCACCAAATGCAGAGCATGATTTTCTTGCCGTGAATATTCTGCTTGGCCGTCGACGTTGATGCGTGGCCGGGCAAACCCCATGATTTTTTGCGTTTTGGGTTATCGTAGTGGATCCATTTTTCGTCGCCAGTCACCACCCGATGCAAAAAACCCTTCCGATTTTGTCGCTCGATCAGCAATTCGCACGTAAAAAATCGCCGTTCGACGTCGCGCAGCTTCAACTCGTACGGGACCCAATGTCCTTGCTTTTGGATCATTCCCATCGCTTTTAGACGCTTGCAAACGGTTGATTTATCAACGCCCAATGATTCAGCAAGCTCTTCTTGGGTTTGGCACGAGTCCTCGTTTACCAATTCCCCCAATTCCGCGTCCTCGAACTTTTTGGGCTGGCCAAGACGCTCCTTGTCTTCGGTGTGAAAATCACCACTTTTGAATCGTCGAAACCAGTACTCACATGTTGAAATCGACGGAGTATGGTCTGGGTAGGCCTCCTGCAGCAATTCACGGGCTTGGGCTGTATTTTTTTCAAATTGAAGCAGAAAAGCAAAGCTTCCCGCAAATTGCGTTTCGACGGCACGAAAGTTGACATACTCGGAGCACGAAAACACTGCGTTGTTTATACTTCAGCGAAATGACAGATACTGATAAACAAAGCCTAGGGATGAGGCTTTGTCATGAATATATATTCAGTATTGCCAACGCGATAAAGTGATAAATAGCGCCATCTGTGTGTCACCTTTAAAACTAATTCAACCTCCCAATAAAATCTTAAACCAGCTACACTGACAGAAAATAGAAAAGGAAACCTGCTTACTTACTTCCCCTCTTATTTTTAATATTAGATTTTTTATTTTACCTATTTATTTATTCTACGGTAAGGGCTTATGAGTACTACAACTTCTATTTTATTTTTCCATATGATTTTTCGATATGAAAATTTATAGTAAATTACGGATTCACATTAGTGCAGATGATTTAGCATAAATGCATTTGCAAATTATTATGATAACACAGCAACAGCGACGCATATATGTCGAGTCATTTATATTTAATTGTGCATTGTGCTATTGGGTTTTTCCCATTTCTATGAGTCAATCTAGAATTTAGTGGCGAGCAATGCAACCTGACTTGCCTCAAACACTGCTGCTATTTGCCTTTGTAATTTTCTTCAACAGAATTTCCATAACCAGAATTTGGAATAAGGTGAATTATTGAACTCGAACTCATATACGAGTAGATATTAAATAGGTTAGCTTCGGCTAGCCAGGTTGTGTGTCTAAGGCTAGACACTCGGTGGCCCTACAGCCCATTTTGATACCAGCATTTGGCACGGCTTCTGCGCAGGGCATTCACAGAGGAGGTGTTGTACCGACTTAATTTCTTCTTCATCTCCACAACTCCTGCAGGTTAGACTGCAGAGTAGATATTAAAAGAAAAAAAAGAGTAGTTAATGTATTAAGGATTGACTTTTTGCTCCAAATGCATTAATGGAGCGATATAAGCAGGATTAATGCTGAGTTCTTATATTTGGAAATGTTCCTTTCAATAGGACACTTGTAACCACTGATCTTCTTCTTCTTAATTGGCGCGATAACCGCTTACGCGATTTTGGGCGAGTTTAACAAAGCGCGCCCGTCGTTTCTTTCTCGTGCTAACCGGCGCCAATTGGACACACCAAGTGAAGCCAAGTCCTTTTCCACCTAATCTTTCCAACGCGGAGGAGACCTTCCTCTTCCTCTGCTACCACCAGCTGGTACCGCATCGAATACTTTCAAAGCCGGAGCGTTTGTATCCATTCGGACGACATGACCCAGCCAACGTAGCCTGGATCTTTATTCGCTGCGCTATGTCTATGTCGTCGTAAAGCTCATACAGCTCATCGTTCCATCGTCTGCGTGATTCGCCGTTGCCAACGTGCAAAGGTCCAAAAATCTTACGCAGAATCTTTCTCTCGAACACTCCAAGCGTCGCTTTAACGGATGTTGTCATCGTCCAAGCTTCTGCGCCATACGTTAGGACGAGCATGATGAGAGTCTTGTAGAGTGTTAGTTTTGTTCGTCGAGAGAGGGCTTTACTGCTCAGTTGCCTACTTAGTCCAAAGTAGCACTTGTTGGCAAGAGAGATTCTACGTTGGGTTTCAAGGCTGACATTGTTATCGGTGTTAATGCTGGTTCCTAAATAAACGAAGCCTTTACAACGTCGAAATTATAACTGTCTACAGTGACGTGGGTGCCGATACGCGAGTGCGCCAACTGTTTGTTTGAAGACAGGAGGTACTTCGTTTTGTCCTCGTTTACCACCAAACCCATTCGCTTTGCCTCTTTATCCAGTTTGGAGAAGGCAGAACTAACAGCGCGGTTGTGGCCATGATCGCAGCGGGGCTCTATAGGCAGCATCCTTTCTTTCAGCGGCATCATGACATTCCCCGTCGTATCAACTGTTTTTTCGGGCTCGCCGGTATCCGATTTCTTCTTCGGCGGCGGTACGTAGGGAACGAGAAATGTTGCTCCATTGCTCGTGCATGTCGGTTTGTTGGGCAGTGCGCTCTGAGAGCAGGAGTGAGAGTCGAGTGGCGAATCTTCTGGCTGTCTGTTGTGATTGCAGCCTTTCGATGTTGAACATTCTTTGCGTAGGTAGATGTAGGTTTTTTGCTGCAGAGAGGCGGGTGCGCAGTTTGGCTGCAACAAGGTAATGATCCGAGTCGATGTTGGGTCCTCGGATCGTACGTACGTCTAATACACTAGAAGCGTGTCTTCTATCTATCACAACATGATCGATCTGGTTTCGCGTTTTTCGATCAGGAGACAGCCAGGTTGCTTGGTGTATCTTTTTTTGCTGGAATCTGGTGCTGCAGACTACCATGTTTCAGGCCGGGGCGAAGTCGATCAGCCTCTGTCCGTTACCGGATGTTTCGTTGTGCAGACTGAATTTTCCGACTGTGAGACCAAAAATTCCCTCCTTGGACACCCTGGCGTTGAAGTCGCCTAGCACGATTTTTATGTCGTGGCGGGGGCAGCGCTCATAGAAACGTTCCAAGCGCTCATAGAAGGAATCTTTGGTCGCGTCGTCCTTCTCTTCCGTCGGGGCGTGGGCGCAAGTTAGCGAGATGTTAAAAAGCCGCGCTTTGATGCGGATTATTGCAAGACGCTCGTTCACCGGAGTGAACGACAGTACTTGGCGACGAAGTCTCTCTCCGACAACAAATCTGACACCGAATTTGCGCTCCTTTACATGGCAGCTGTAGTAAACGTCGCAAGGTCCTATGGTTTTCTTACCTTGCCCCGCCCATCGCATCTCTTGGATGGCAGTGATGTCAGTCTTTACTCTCACGAGGACATCAACCAGCCGGGCAGAGGCACCTTCCCCATTAAGGGACCGGACATTCCAGGTGGATGCCCTCAAATCATATTCCTTATTTCGTTTGCAGGGGTCATCATCAATAAAGGCAGTTCTCATCCGAGGCTTTGCAGTTCTTTTCATTGGGGGGGATTTTTAAGTGGCGGGTCCCAAACCCAGCGCACAACCAGCTATGCTGGGATGCTTCGCCTTCTCACGTTAGCTCACTCCCGAACGGGTGTTCGGAAGCTACCAAGAGGATACGTGGGCTAATCGCGGACGTTGTGAGCTGCTTGAACCATATGCAGAAGAATCGTCCTGGCCACTCCCAAGTGAATCTCGATCAGTAACTTTCCCCACTTGCGTGGACTTCTACACATGGAACCATCCTCCAATGACCAATAATCACTGATCATTATTCTTAAAAACAATATTTTGTTCTAAATCTTTTTAAATTTCTCATATTATCGTACATAAGAGCGATTCTATATAAGCTCATCCATGTGTTTTGAATATTGTCGTACGTTTTTCTGAAAATTGGTTTATTTGTAGGCTTGAGTATAATAAGAAGTAACAGAACAAATTAAAAAAATGTAAATATAGTTTTTTTTTTAACCGAAATATTTTTGGTCCTTTTTAACGCTTTTATACTTTTTTTTGGTGAAATTAATTTTGAAACTAGTGTTTTTTGCAAATTTATTCAATGTTGAAAATTTTGTTTTAGGTTTTTTGAAAATGAAATATTATCGGTTCTTTTTAATATTTTATACAATTTTTGGCTCAAATGTCCTTTGTAATTTTGTTTTTTAGTTTATTCTATGTCGAAAATTTTTGTTTTAGACTTTTTCGAAGAAAAATATTTTCAGTTCTTTTTAATATTTTTATAAATTTTTTTGGTGAAATAAACTTTCGCATCATTTCAAAAATTTCGAGCATCATTTTACTTAAAATTAATTCTGCTAGTCACTGTCATTAAATAATTGTGGGTTTCGAAATTTTTTTTAAATTGTTCTTATTATTGATTATCTTCATTCTATCAGTTTTGTTTACTTTAAAAAATAGGAGATATGAAATCTTTTGATTAAAGTTTCGGTGCCATATTTTGTTTCTAACGTTTAGCGACGATATAAAGTGCATATCACTACATATTATAAAACAAAGTCGCGTTTTCTGCCCCTATGTCCCCGTATCACTACATATTATAAACCAAAGTCGCTTTTTCTGTCCCTATGTCCCCGTATACGCTTAAATCTTTAAAACTATGCAACGGATTTTGATGCGGTTTTTTTTTAAAGATAGATTGATTGAAGAGGAAGGTTTATATCTATATAATGTGAAGAAATATATAAAGGGGGCGTGGCAATCGGTCAAAATGTGGCAAAAAAACATAATTTTTTTGTTTTCACGGCCATAAATCATAAACGAATCAACCAATTAAAATGCAACTTTTTTAGAGTTTGACTTTGAAATATTTACTTTCGTTCTGCATAAAAAAAAAATTGATATATTTGTTATTTAACCAAAATTGTTTAAACAAAAGCAGCTCTTTTTCCAAAAAAGCTGTTTGTGTGTGTGTTCGCTGTCAACCGAATGAAGCAACAGGCGTTAAGCGATAATCTCACCACACCTCATTAATGTTGAATTACATCGTATGGTGACGTATGTATGTATGTATTTACGAATCGCTCGCATTATTTCATTTCGGACATATGTACATATGTATCTATGTATGTACTGAATTCCATGTAATTATATGTACATACAATTTTACAGCGAAATAAAACGCTATTTTCAGGTTCTATATTAGTAAATCGCACATAATTAAAATACAGTTTTTGAATAGTTTTTATTGATTCGGAGCGCGTTTAGTTTGCTATCAATTCCATACAATAACATTTTTTGTCATTTACTTTTTACGACAACTAATAGCTTATTTTCGAAGCGATTTCAACAAATGGGTACAACATTAATCCTTATCCAATTAAATACCTTAAATACATTGTTGTTTTCATATAGATCTATGTATATGGCTCTTTACAGCATATACAGTGAAATTCCCCATTACGGACAGTCCTTATAACCGGACAGCTCCAATAACCGGACAAATTTTGGGCACACAGGTTTTTCATTCATTTTTTCATACAAATATCATCCTAATAAACGGACACTCTAATAACCGGACGCGGACAAGGTATTTCAAACCATTTTCATAAAAAAAATTCTCATAAACGGACAAAATTCAAAAATATCACAAGCAAGCTTTGTTGTTCATTATAAAAATGAAACAGGTGATTCCCCTTTTAACATGTATACACTCATTCAAGTCCTGTGTTTTAAATTAAGAGTAGTTTTCCATTCAGTTTATTAAGTCAGTTGCATGCGAATGGTTGCGTTCAAAGGTTTTCTCCAAATGGATCAAAATGTTTTCACTGAGGACAACAATATAGAAGTTCAATTTGACCAACAAGATGATACTATGGACATAAGTGATTCAGAAGATGAATTTTCAGAAGAAATAAGTGAGCCTATAACATCATAGGATGAGGCTTTAAAACTTGTTGCGGGCTTGAAACAATATGCAAAAAATGACTTATGTAGCTTTTCAGCACATTAAAAATATGGAGAGTCACTTTGAAAATGAACATTTTAAATTAAAGCAATCAAGCATTACCTAATTTTTTCAATCAAACTAGTATTGAAATGTAAAGACTTGTACAATGTACTTAATCGCTATATGTACATATATGTATTTATATGTAATACTAAAGTATGCAAATATTTTTTACTTCCAAAAATTTCTTAAATAAACTATGTACAATACAATTTATATGTGTGGTATATATTTTGTGACTTCATCCCTTATAAGCGGACATCTCCCATAGCCGGACAAAAACACTGCGACGGTGAGTGTCCGGTTATAAGGAATTTCACTGTAATTAAAAACAATATTTTTCAAGATATTACAACAGTAATTAGTAATTGAGATCTACCGGAAAAATTGCGTTAGCTGTTGCGTCATCCGGCATTGCCGCTACTCTTTTGGAAAGAGGCCGAACCACACACTCTACAATGAAGCACCCGCTGAAAATCGCCACCGATGATGATAACAGCGTCTGTAGTGTTTCTAAACAGAGCAATACAGGAAAATTGATGCGTGACTGCTCATTAATAGTCTGGGACGAAGCTACCATGTCAAACAAGACGTCTGTGGAAGCACTGGATAGGACAATGCGCGATTTGCGCAACAAAAATGCACCTATGGGTGGATGTACAATTCTGTTCTCAGGAGATTTCCGTCAAATCCTACCAGTTGTGACTCGAGGAACACGTGCTGACGAAATAAATGCTTCGCTAAAAAGATCCCACCTTTAGTCGTATGTCAATAAATTAGAGCTTAAAACTAATATGAGGATTTCGTCATCTTCACGTGAGAACAGGCTATTTCCAGAGATGCTGCTAAAAGTTGGCAATGGAGAATTAACACAAAGTGAGGGAAGGATTAACCTAGAAAACCTTTGTGTTTTGATAGACAATATCCAAGAGTTAGTCAACAATGTCTATCCAGACATTGATAACATAAGTTATAAGACAATATCTTGGTTTAAAGAAAGAGCTATTCTGTCACCAACTAACGAACAAGTAGATAAAGTAAATAACTTGATTATTTCAAAGATTGATGCGCCGACGAAAATATACTACTCGGTCGATACTGTTCTCGATTTGGAAGAAGCTGTTCAATTTCCTACAGAATTTCTAAATTCTTTGAAACCGTCTGGACTCCCTCCTCACAAAATGGAGCTGAAAATAGGTTGTCCTGTTATTTTATTAAGAAACCTAAGTCCACCTAAACTTTGCAATGGCACGCGTTTGCTGGTAAAATCACTGAAAACTTTCATAATAGAGTGCACAATACTCACAGGATGTGGTACCGGAGAAGATGTATTGATTCCCCGAATCCCTCTGATACCATCGGATCTACCATTCCAATTTAAACGCTTACAATTTCCGGTAAAGACATCTTTTGCAATGACCATTAATAAATCTCAGGGTCAAACCTTCAACGTTGCAGGCTTAGATTTGAGTGTTGACTGTTTTTCACATGGCCAACTGTATGTCGCTCTTTCAAGAGTAACCTCTAGAGAAAACATGTTTGTATTGTCTAATGACAAGAAGGCTATGAACGTTATATATAAAGACATTCTGTAATATAGTAATTGTTGTAAAAATAAAATAAATACATATGTAAAAATGCAAAAAGTTAATATGCAAAAATGTAGGGTATGAATTTAGATATCCCAAAGATAGCAGGAAATCTTCATGCTATAAAGAAAGGGGAATTGTTTTACTCCAAATTTAACGCGTGCGGGCCACGGGCAATAATTAATAAGCCAAAACTATTGGATCGATTTTAATCATTTTTTCAGTGAGTGACATAGGGTATATATTTTATACCCGTGCGAAGCTGGGCGGGTTGCTAGTCTACAATAAAATACACACACTTAAAAACATGCCATCCAACTAAACACATTACCATACCTTGTCTGAGTGGAGCTGCCTGTGTTGTGTTCTCGTCGTTATCATTTGCCTCCTCTTCTCCTTTGGCCACAGCCGCAGCCTCTGCTTTATCTCGATAGTCGTCTGTTTGAAGAAATTCCTGTTTGACGTGAATTTGCGGATAATATTGCAACGGCGCTGTCGTCACTCTATCAGCGCTAATTGATGATTCATTCTCTTGGTGGCGAGTGGGCGAAGAATAACCATTCAAAACGGTAGCCGGAGTGGCAATTCGCTTATCACTTTTGGTGGGCGGAGGGGAAAATCGGCCCGAAGCGCAACAATTAACTTTGTCGCCGTTGCTTCTGCTGTTGGTGCTGCCGTTGCCGCCTTGGTGGCTATCGCCATTCAAATGCCGGTGTCGGTGTTGATTTGATAGAGTGTCGGACACGCCGTCATAACAGCCGCCAAGCGCAATCAAGGCACTGGATATGACGGCTTCGCTGGCCTTGCTGCTGCCGGTGGCAATTTCATTTACTACATAATTGCTGCTAGCAACGCCATCTGTTGAGTGATGATGTGGCGAGGAAACGCCACAGCTCTTAACTGTAATTTGGCTATTAACACCTGTAGTTGCTGCTGTTCTTATCATCGCACTCGCTGGACCCATTGCCGTGAGCACTGCGCTAGCTATTGCTGTTGCTGCTGTTGTTGTTGTCATTGCTTTAGCTGTTACTGTCGGTGCGTTTGCTGAAATGACTGTATTTGATTGCTGTTTGATTGGTAAGGTATGATTGAGAGCACTGGGTGTTGTTGCAGCCATCATCGAGTCGATTTGTGCTGGCGATGTTGCCACCTCAACTTCGGGCATTACGGCGGCACTTGTCGCCACTGCCATTAGAGGCAGCATACGCTCTGGACCGGGAATTGCCAACAGTAGTGGCATTTGAATGTTGTTGCGTTTCCAACTCTAGTTGATTATTTGTTTTTGGTGTTGTTGTGTCGTGTTGTATTGTGTTGCGTTGCGTTGACTTGTGTGAAAAGTGACGATGCCGCTGGCAGTGCGTGCGTCGCTAAAGAAGTCAAGCACGCAGCCGAGAAGTGACGTACGAGTAATAGAGAAACGAAGCAGTGGCGTTGTGGTTCGTCAACGATCGCTTTATTTTGATTTATGGGTTTTTTCGCTTTGCGCGCAACTGTCTGTTGCTGCTGGGTCCCTTGGCCGCGCATCCGCTCAACAGCTCAACAGCTTAACTGCTTAGCTGCTTAGCTACTCACATACAAGACTGACCATTTTCGTTGCTTTGGTTGGCGTACAGATGCGCTTTTAGATTATTATGTTGACCCATGCACCGATGGTGATTTGTTTGCGAGATTTTGTTATTGTTATGCCCAACTCGCATTTGTTTCACTGAAAAACAAAGTAAAAAAAAGAACGAAATTCACCATAAATGAATGCTGATAATTTTCTTCTCGGCTTTAACGAGTTGATGAAAGCTTAATTTGTTAAGTGGACTGCCTTTGTAACGCACAGAGATGAAAAGATCACTGAGCAGGTGAATTTCTACGATTTGTAGCGCGCCTCGCAGATAATTGTAATTGTAATTGGTGTTAAACTGCTGTTTGAAATATTTTTACAAATCCACAAATGCTACTCAATCTGCTGCTTTTGTCATGGCCAGTCAAAATAAGCCCAAAATGATGCCCAGCGCAAGATTAAACTAAATTATCTGTACCTTTTTACTGGTAGGTAAATTTGCCTTTTCAACTTGTGCTACTAAGAACTACACAAAAGTAAATTCGTTTTTTACATAAGTGGATATGAAATTTTGATAATTACAAGATTTTAAATTTTGATTAAAATAGGGCTGGGCTATGGGAGTTGCACTATACATATAAATATACGAATATTTAGATACATATAATTGAATAAGCACCCTGAGTAGAGTTTTAGAGAAGAACTGTGCAGTTATTTTTTATTGTTCACAAAACTCTACCACTGTTTTCGAAGAGTGCTTCCATGATTGAGGCGATTTCAGAGCTGTCTGACTATCGGAATATATGTAGATATTTCTGACTGTGTTGCGTCTTTGTTTAGCGCTAAAAGGCCTTTAGTCGCCAAAACTTCAGCTTGGAATACGTTGCAATGAACAGGTGAGCGGAAAAATATACTGATGATATCCAATATAGATACCAACTTCCATTTGATGGTCGAGATTAGAACCGTCGGTATATATACTGACTTCATTTTCATAAAATACTAAACCATTTTCCAGGTCCTCTCTAAGTGGAAATTTGAGGTTTGTCAAGGTGTAAATCCACCGAGTTGTAGGAGTCATTGGTAACCGGAATGCAAGGAAACAGCCTGAGAATACGCGAATGCCTCTTGATATCGGCCCAGAACCACCTTGTGGTTTTTCAACCATTCACCAAGGAAAATTAGCTGGAGCGTTATGGAAAAAATTTAGTGCTTGACAGAAAGGATTGGAGTCATGTTTTTCAAAAATCCACACATATGCAGTTATTTGATTGATTCCTTTGAATTCATCATTCGCACCAGCTGGTGAAATCATTATACCTACAAATAAAAAATAAATAAACAAATAGTGGCGCGTACACTTATTTTAGGTGTTTGGCCAAGCTCCTCTTCCTGTTTGTGTTGTGTGTCTTGATATTGTTTCACAAATGGAGGGACCTACAGTTTCAAGCCGACTCCGAACGGCAAATGATTTTTTACTAAGAGCTTTTTCATGGCAAAAATAATTTTATAATGCAATATAATATCTATAATCTGAGGTTTCCTTCACTAAGCTTCGAAACTACGCGCCCCCAAATGGTAAATTCTGAAATAAATATACGGTAACTATAGTTGGTATCCTAAATTCAACCATAAGCGTTGAAATTAAATGAAATTATATTAAAATTTGATCAAATTAATTTTATTGTGCTACAGATACAAATAACTTTGAAAATCTTTCTGTTTTTTGTTTTTTTTTTAGTTTTTTTGCTCAACTTCAAGTTGAGGAAATACACAAACACTTCTAGTTTTTAGTTTTAAATTAAGAATCGACTCTTAAATTGTCTATTTCATTGGACTCGATCAAAAATCAAAATCAAAATTAAACCAAACATTTCGTCATAATTTTCGAAAATTTTCCCTAACATGTATTGAGAGCGAATATCTACTACGAATTACTTACAGATATAATATTACATACAATTTGTATTTCGGTATCTGGAAATAGTTCCCTAGAAATCTTACTCCCACCCCCCTCCCCCTCTTGTAGTGCTTCCGCTGACCCACCCAAATGAAATAATTTTCGCAAATCAGACAACTAAAATTACCATCCAAGTTTTTATAAACAATTGGCACAAATATGCATCGGCATGTATGTAAGCATGAGTGTGCACGCATAAATTTATGTATCTACGAGTAGTAGATACTTGTTACTTACTTGTGATACTTGCTCCGCTCCCATAGAAAAATGCACTAGCCGCCTATCAGTTTGTATCATTTAAATTTTGTTCCAAGAACAAACGCAAATTAAGGCGCTGATGCGGTTTGTTTTCTCCTTTTGTTTGTGTTTGTAATGCATGCAAAATACATTAAAATACGAGCGAGCAACTGACGACGGAACAGAAAATGATAACTTTGTACATTTCGATGTTATCACTTGGATACTGATGTTGTTTGCATGTCAAAAGCAATTGCCGCCCATTAAGACAACCGCACGAGAAGCTTTTGTACTTTTACCGACGCTAATGTGGTACGGTGGAGCGAAATGACACAAATCACAAGCAGAAGAACTATGAAGGAGAAGATGAATGTTGAGCCCAGAATTTGTAGCGCATTTCATAAACAAGTTTTTGCTTATATTTTGAAGTGATTTTCTGGATGAAATAAAGCTGGAACGCCAAGCTACGCGTTTTAAGCATTGTGGTTTCCGAACAAATCGTATAACTTAACCCTCCGATGTTCATATGGGTCTGGCCAGACCCATTCGATCTTTAAATGTATGTAGATCCTTTATTTTTAATATCTGAGGCTTCTTAGTCCATGACTTCCTAAAATGTAGTGTGCTAAACACAATGAAGTAGCAAAATTAAGACGTTTGCTATATTTGTTGTAAAAATAATAATTTTAAACTAATTTCGTTAATTAAGCTCACATGGGTCTGTGCAGACCCATATAAGCTTCTCATGTAAATTGGTTGACCGTTAGGTGTAAACAACTAAACTGTTAGCGGAGGCAGCGGTAGAGATAATTTTTTAGTTGACATTTGAAAATTAAAGGGAACACGTGTTTTTTAATTAGTGGGAAGTGTTTTATTAATTAATTGGAACAAGTAAGTATGGATGAAGTTGATTCATCACATCAGCGTTTGCTTCGTAAGCTAAGTGCAGCAAATGTGAGTCCGGAAGAACGTCAGCGACTTCAGGCACAAATTGAAGAAATTATGGGACAGGAGTCCGATCCATTTGAAACAAGTGGCGACGTAGAAGATGATGAATATTTTCCAGATGAAGATGACTTCGGTGAAGCATCAGATATAGAACAGGAAATCGAGTTAGAGGCTGTTCTGGATGAAAACCATGATGATATTGAGGATTTGTATAGGGAAGCTATCGCCCTTCAGGTTTCAACCACAATGGAATCATGCAGCACATCTATTACCCAGGGCGTTATATACAGGTCGAAAGATGGTAAGATGTGGAATTCAAATCCTCCACCACCTGGAAGGCCTCGTTGTCACAATGTTACAACTTTTACTTGTAAAGGGCCACTACGAGGAGCGTCACCGAGTCATAAAGCTCTTTTCAAGCTATTGCTGTCTCCTGAAATCGTAAGTATCATTGTGCGGGAAACCAACAGAAAAGCCGTTGAAGCGTTTCGTCTATGGAATGAAAAGCATCCAAGTAATAAACAGCGTTCTTGGGCAATGACTAACGAAGACGAAATGTATGTTTTTTTTGGGATGCTACTTATTGCTGGTGTATTCCACTCGAATTCTCAGCCAGCGAAAGAATTGTGGGCCAGTTACAATATGCCAATTTATAAGGCCACTATGTCATTGAATCGGTTCAAGAGCTTAACTACTTTCATCCGTTTCGATAACAGTGGTACTCGTGCTGAGAGGTTGAAGCAAAGCAAATCTACTGCCCTGGACGATGTATAGCTCATGCCAATATATTCCGAGTAAGCCGGCAAAATATGGCATGAAAGTGTGGTGGATTTGTGACTCTGTTTCAAACTACCCTTTGAAAGGTATAATTTATACCGGTGGCCAGCGAGAAACGAATCAAAGTGAACGGGTCGTCATGAAATTGATGGAAAATTATATGGACAGCGGTAGGACTGTTTATGCTGACAATTTTTTTTCCAGATACAACTTGGCAGAAATGTTGATGGATCGTAGAATGGCTTTCGTCGGTACCGTAAGAAAAAATAAGACCTTCATTCCGCATGAATTGCTTAACCCGAAGCGTGATGTTAAAATCACTTTATTTTGTTATCACAAAAATAATATCGCTCTGTGCTCGTATATGGCAAAGCCGAAAAAGCCATTAATTATGTTATCCGCTGCTCATTAACGTCAAAGCACCGATCCGTTGAAAGGATTCAAGCCAGATCAAATTTTGGACTACAATACATTTAAAGCGGGGGTAGATACAATGGATCAAATGTTGACTGGCTATTCGTGCAAACGCTCGACAAACCGTTGGTCACTGGCAATGTTTTATAATATGCTTGATATTGCCGGTTTGGCCCAATTCATCATCTATGATGAGCTGAATCCGGCAAAGCAGAGTGATAAGAGGCGCTCATTTATCATTGAATTGGCACGGCAGCTAGTTATCCCACATATGACGAAACGGGCGACTAACCCATTAGAATGGAGGTTTGCTCATATAAGACAAGCAATAAATCTTTTCAATATCAAGGTGAGTATGAATTATGTACACACCTACATATATCTCCGCGTATAAAGATATGTGTATGCATGTATTCATATTTACTAATTTAAAATAAATTATTTCGCTACTTTTAGGTACCGGAATCTTGTCCACCGACATCAGATGCAGCACAGCAACAATCATATGCTCAAGTTGCTTCAACACGGTCATCGTGCTACCATTGTGCTGCTTCTTCTTCGAAAAAGCGACGTAAAACTCATTATAACTGCAGCAAATGTAATCGTCCCATATGTCTTAATGAACATTCCATTCAACTATATAGTTGTAAACCCAATTGCTCTTCGTAATTAATACTAATCCGTTCAAATAAATAAATAAAATTATTTTTAAAACCGTATTTCTTACATTATTTGTATGGGTCTGGGCAGACCCTTATGATGCACTTACCGCATCATAAGGCACCGAACATCGGAGGGTTAAGCAGCTTAAGCAATTAATCTAATTCTTGTCAGTAAAAATCGAAATGCTATTCCGTGTGCGCTCACTCGTGAGTTTGAGAGATGAGCGGAAATACATATAAATATGCGGACTAACTCGCAATGTGAGTTCAATGTTTCATTGTAATTTTTTTGTAAATTCGTATGCCCAGTCCGAATAATTTCGAAAAGTCAAAATACCAAATGTCAAAAGCCTTAGTGCATACAATATAAAATGTCTGTGCACCCCACCAGTAGGATACGATCAATGCCCGCGCAGCCGAACCCACAATTACGATTCGACTATAAGTTGAGTTTATTTTTCTTTGACCCAATGGGAATTTATTTTTGTTCCAATCTGTACTTAGGTATGTACTGTATCTGTTAGGTATGTACAATCGTATCCGGCTAATTTGGGTCCTAGAACACAGGGGAATAACGGGGAACGAATAAGCGGTCGCATTGGTAAGAGGGGGTACGACCTCTCCGTAATAGGACCGGAGCTCTTCCTTTGTGTGGAACAGCTTAAGCAACTTAAGAGTGAAGAGCTAAGACTAAAGGAGATTAGCTGGCACCAAACTATGGAGATACGTCAAGCAAAGTCCTTACTGGGGGGGTACAACCAAAAGAGGTTTAAAAATCTCATAACTCTCTCCAGGGATAAACTGAGAATGCTCAAGGGCATTCTCGCAGGCCATTGCGGACTGCGTAATCATCTGCACATGATCGGGATATGGTCCACTGACGCTTGTCGTTTCTGGAGACTCCAATGCACCTTTTACTTGAATGCAGCGCTATAGCGCGAAGATGGTTAAGGCATTTTTGCCATTTGCAACCGGAGAAAAGGCACATACGCTCAATCCAACCCAGCTCTATCTTGAATTTAATAAGAGAACTGGGTTCGGATAAGGTACTATAATGAGTAGAGGGCACAAAATACCGTAAAACCGAAGTGCAAACCACCAATAAATCTATACAAAAAATCGAATCTATAAAAACTCATTTATTATTGACTACAGTTCGGCAAGGATCGATCAGCGCTCGCCGTAGCCAAAACATTTAGTGGTCAGTAGTACAAAGCTTGGAAACCGGCTGTGAGCACGAAGCACCAAAATGGGAGAAATGCTTTTTCTAGTAGCGGCCGCCCGCTCTGCTGGCAATGACAAACCTTCAAGTTTATCTGTGGCAAGAAAAAGATTCTCATAAAATACCATTTGCCGTTCAAAGGCGGCATACAATTGTAGGTTCCTCCATTTGTGAAAAAATATCGAGACGCGCACCACAAATCGGAGCGGGAGCCCTGCTGAGTAACCAAAAAAGATGTAAGCATTAATTAAGGAGTGGTGACGGGAGTGAGAGCAAGTGCAATTGGAACAGTTGGTTCTAATTAGAAGTTAAAATTTTCCACTTACGAATTCTTAATGCGCTCAAAAACAATCCGAATTGCGGCGAGTATCTAACATAGACCAGTGAAAAAATATAAAAAATGAGTTCTGCCGATAGACACAGGTACTCGTAAAAGTATAGCTTAAGAAAGGCAAATCGAGTTCTTGTTTGAAGCTCATTTTCGATGAGATTGTGACGAACTGAGTTAAACTCCTTTGTGGCATCAATATACATACAATAATGCTAAAATGAATTAATAAAGAGAAAATATTATATAACATACATATATACTTACATACTTGTATAAAAGAAATATTTTGAGAGAGTAGAAGCTTTCATTTGAGTTCATTCAAATCAACGTTGTCGAGTTTTTTCACACAAGTTTTCCCAATGGAAAGTAAACTTCTGTTTTTGTTTTATTTTAATACTAGGTGTGTAACTAAGTTCTCGCTGTTTTTTTGATGAAAGTACAACTTTTTTCTGAGAAAATGGTTTCATGCGAATCATTGAAAGTATTGTGCATCGCTGGCTACTACTTTTTCCCATATTTATGGTAGATCTCGTATACCGTCGCGGTAAAACTGTTCATCTTTTGAGGCTATCCACGAACCAATCCATTTTTTGATGTCTTCACATGCCGGTCAGCTAGACCATATGCCATCGATCGGAACAGGTGATAATCGGACGGCGTAATATCTGGAGAATATGGCGGTTGATGTAGGATTTCCCATTACAGTGTTTCCAGGTAGGTTTTAACGGGTTTGGCAACGTGAGGCCGAGCGTTGTCATGCTGTAGAACCACTTTCACGCCTCTCCGCTTATTGCGGCCGTTTCTCGCGCAGTGCTCGGCTCAATCGCATTAATTGAAGTCGATACCGATCCCCAGTGTTGGTTTCGCTTGGTTTTAACAGTTCATAATAAATAACACCATCTTGGTCCCACCAAATACATACCTTCGCAGCGTGAATATTCGGCCGAGGCGACGACGTAGAAGAATGACCGGGCAGTCCCCATGATTTTCTTGTCTTTGGATTGCTGTAATGAATTCATTTTTCATCACCCGTCTCGATGCAATGAAGAAACCCCTTCCTTTTTGGCCGCTGGAGCAGTTGCTTACAGGCGACAAACGACGTTCAACATCCCTTGGTTTTAACTCATAAGAAACCCAAGTCCCTTCTTTCTGAATCATTTCCAAAGCATGCAATCGCTTGGACATGGATTGGCGGGTAACTTCTAATACTGAAGCAAGCTCTTCTTGCGTTTGACACGGATTCTCATTGAGCAATGTCTCCAATTCAGCGTCTTGGAAGGTTTTTGGCTTTCCTTCACGCGGACGGTCGTCAACATTAAAATCACCGTCTTTGAAGCGATGGAGGTAATCTCGGCACGTTGTTTCACTTAAAGCAGCATCTCCATAAACTTTTTGTAGCTCTCAATGCGCTTTAGCCGTCGTTTTTTCGAATGACGCTTCCCGCAAATGACGATTATTCGGCACAAAATCAGACATTTTCACAAAACCAAAAGTATGTGATACCAAAACAAAATCACTAATGTGTCGAAGCAGTTTGTTTACCATATATCTAAGCTTAGATTATGTTAAAATCGACTAGCACACACTTCTGGCGGCATCTATTGACAAACAACGGCAACTAAGTTGCGCTCTTAATAATTAATTTCACAAGAATAACGCAGGATTGTTATAATTTTCAAAGAAACAAAAAGTTCCCTATGCGTAAGAAAAAAATTAAAAAAATATACGTGTCTAGTGAACTACCCAGGAAGATAGGGCTAAGTTTTTCATTCAAATAATATAGTACATATATCTGTTTTGCCTTAAATCGACATACGTACAAGTATAAATTGCGTAAAAATATGTTCTAAACAAATATTTGCATTTGTCAAGCAAAAACGAAGTAACTACGATGCTCATATGCACATTATCTAAATTGGAAGTTCGGCTGTTCTTTATGGCACTAGATCTTAAAAAAAAATAGTGAAATACATTGCATTCTTTATTTATAATTCATAAAAGTTTCCTGAGGAATATTTTTTTTAATTTTATTTACACAAATTTCACGAAGGCTCCCAAATAGAGCAGAGTGTAATGTGAAAAATGAGAATTGAACGAAACAAACATTTCCATTCAAGTAAAAGCTCTTTTAAAATACTTTTCAGAGCCACAAAAAAATAAATGAAAACTTGCCTTTCTTTCCAAAATTTATAAATTTGCGAAAATTCCACAAGTTCCCGTAATTTCTCCACCATTCACTGACTTAGGCGGATATTATACGTATACGCCGTGTAAGACTTCCAAATGTTTATATAAATATTCCACTGCAAATACCGTCGGCAATGCTGTTCACTGTTATAGGCTTTAACACAAACAAATACGTCCCGAATGAAGATTAGCACTCACTCAATTTTTCTTCACAATTCCTAAGTGGCGCGAACACTCAAATACGCGTATATGTGTGTATGTAAATTGTGCAAGTAGTTGTGAAGTGTACCGATAAAACATTACCGCCGCTTTACTTCCATATCAATGGTCTGATTTTCACAAAAAATCAAATGAAAACTTATCGAATGTTAAAATTCCTGAACGGCGCGCGAAAATCACAACCGAACACTGCACTGAACGCAACTAGAATACAAACATACGCACACACATGCATATATGTAATAGCCTAAGCATGTATGGCTGTGTGCAGGAATGCTGGTATCTCGGTAATCCTTGCCGCTTTATCCGAACTGCAGTTAAGTATTCAGTTGTTAGTTTCTTTCTGCTTGCTTTTATTTTTGTTTGTTTTTATTTCGCGTCTGCGGCTTCTGCTTAGCACGCCGCCGTTTAAACTCGCGTATGCGGCATTTTCAAATGAATCAAAGTGCGTTTCGCGCTCATTTCGCGCTCATCAATTCACCATCGCCTAAGAAATTGTATGTGACATCGCGCTTTTTGATTGACTTCCGACACTCGACTGACCAACAAGGCGAAAGAACAAAAAACGCGACGACTTTGTGCACAGTCGCCTGCGAAAATCAACGTACACAACAACAATAAACATGAAAAAGCCCACACTAACCCACTACAGCCGGTTGGCCGTTGAAAAAATGAGGCAGCCGCACAACGCGACTCCGGCACCGGCCCGATTTGCTATGGAACAATGAAGCAATGCGAGGATTTTGGTTTTGCTGTTCATTCTTTGTTTTTCTGCTGCTTGTATCGAGTACTTTTCAGTTTCCAATCGTTTTATATTTTGCCTTTTGCAACGTTTTGTTCTGTTTTTTTTTTTTTTGTATTATTGTGGGGAGCAATTTGTTGGCTAAAAGTAAAAACTGTGGGAGAGAAGGCTTTGCTACGTGGAAAAAATGCTGGGAGAGGATCGTTTTGAGAAGGACAAGCAATGTAGCAGCGCAATACTTTTAATGGCCTTTGCTGAAGCAGCAACAATACAATATGAAGCTACGGGAACAACAACAGCAACAACTCAGTGGTATTGACAGCATTCGCGAATTTAATGAAAGTGACAGCAAAGCACTAAAAAATTTCAATTGCGAATATGTGCTCCTTCACACACAAATGTGCCGTTGTATGTGTGCTTGCAATCAGAATTTATGTTACACACACACTTATACATGCATGAATGTGCTATGAGCAAATATCATATACACACACATACGTGCATATGTACATTTTTTTTTTTTTTTTTTTTTTTTTTTTTTTTTTTTTTGTATGCATATGTACATATGTATAGATATATGGCATATGCGAAGAGTAGATGTAGGGACCATCTTCTAAGTTAGAGCAGCCATGAAATGAAATTTTTTATTTTTTATATTTTTTATTAACGATTCGTATTCAGCTTTTAGAAGCGTTGCACAAGTAGTATACTGGTATATACGGAAAGATACTAATAAGCCATTTTTATTTTTTATTTTATTTGATAGTCAAATTCGCAAAAATATAAAAAGAGTATTGAATAGTAGGTGTTTATAGAAAGAAATAAATATAATTGGATTTAGATAATAAAATTTTGCTGAACACCATCAGCAAAACTGCGCTGCGGAGATGTGAATGACTGAATGAGGAACCCATCCTATGGCAAATCAAATGCAGAAAGTGGCAATGGATAGTTCACACGCTTAGAAAACCACCAGATAGCATCATGGGAATGGCACTTGACTGGAACCCGCAAGGGAGAAGAGGTCGCGCTCGGCCAAAGAGTATTTGGAGAAGATCGATTTTGCGCGAACTAGCAGACGCCGACACCACATGGGACGGCGCACAAATAACAGCCCAGATTCGTGTACAATGGAAGAGTTTTGTTGAGGCCCTATGCTCCCGAGTGGCGTGAACAAGAAAAAAATAAAAATAGTAATACATTTTAAACACATCAGAACCGTTTTAAAAACGCGAGAGATTTGACAAAAATTGAAGTTCAAAACGTTTTAATGGACTTGACGACACAACAAAATACAACTCCGTACTCAAATATAGCAAAGTACTTGGGCATGCGGAGCTTGAATTAAAATATAGAAATATGTAACGGCGTAACGGCGGCCGCCGTAGTCGAATGGGTAGGTGCGTGACTACCATTCGGTATTCACAGAGAGAACGTCGGTTCGAATCTCGGTGAAACACCAAAATTAAGAAAAACATTTTTCTAATAGCGGTCGCCCCTCGGCAGGCAATGGCAAACCTCCGAGTATATTTCTGCTATGAAAAAGCTCCTCATAAAAATATCTGCCGTTCGGAGTCGGCTTGAAACTGTAGATCCCTCCATTTGTGGAACAACATCGACAGGCACGCCACAAATAGGAGGAGGAGCTCGGCCCAACACCCAAAAAGGGTGTACGCGCCCATTATTTATTTTTCGTTAATACTAAAACAAGTGTGGACTTACGGCGCTCAAATATGGGGTTGTTCCAGTCAAAGCAATGTTGAACTAAATGTATCGTTGGTGCTCCTCGGTATATCCGTAGCGCTAATCTCGAATGTGACCTGGCTCTTGATTCAGTTCCAGACACAAAAACCAATTCTCATAAAGAGAGACACATAAACACAGAGGCCTCTATGATTGTTGACACAAATAAATGGAAAAGATGGCTTAAGCACAAAAAGCCTCATGGCCTGGTCAGTTAAAGCAAAAGAAAACTATGTAGTTCATTTATTTCCATAGTATTTGCGTAGAGCATCCCAATACTATTTTTTTATACGAGCTCACTAAAAATTGCTTGTATTTTTTTAATATTTTGCAACTAGTTGTACTAGGCAAAAAAACTTAAAACTTAATAAAAAAATATTTTAATATTAAATGTCACATATCGACACTTTTCAAAGCAGCTCAATTCTTAGTTGCACATACCACGTAATTGCAATTCCAAATAGAAGTGGTAATAAACGCCTCGCGTACTAATTTTCGTACCTAATCCAACCCGGTTTTATTTGCTCATAGGTTAGGTTAGGTAGTGCTGGCAGATCTGTAAAAAGATCTGACTTAACCTCTACGGCCCATTGTTTTGTCATTGCTATGTATTTGGAGTAGAATTTTTTCGCACCTCTGCGCGAGTTTTAACAAGCCGTTCCAGTCCTACAAAGAACAGGGCACAGGAAATGTAGGTGTTCCAAAGCACTCCTAGCATTCGTTTCACGCATAGCTCTGAACTAATCCCATATTGGCTGCGGGTAAGACATTGCCCCGTCAGTACTCCAACCAATATTTTGGAGTCTTTTCTAGAAAGTGATGAACTAAAGTTTGTAGTTTTCGTATTCCAAGTTCTTAGCATAATTTTGGTAGTTTTGTATGAGGCTGAGTGTTTCCATATCGACTACGTTTCCAGAGCTAGTTCCTCATTCAGTTGCGTTTTCAGAAAGGGGGGGGAGGTAGTGTATGTAAGTATAAGCTGGCCAGATTAATTAAAATCGGGAAACACTTCCACTTACATTGAAAGCTCAAATTTCGGAGCGGTTTTTAAAGGAGCAACCTAATAATTTTTCTTTGCTTACTGCTGTCATATGAGAGCAATAGTATTAGAATAGCTTTATTATACGTAGTGCCAAACATTAGAGAAGACACCATTCTGCATGAATTCGTGAGTTGAGATAAATTTTTGATGAATTGGATTATAAAAAGCATAACTGTAGCATTGGCTTTACTATGAATTTTGGTCAGGCTCCTTTCAACATGAAGCTAGTGGCTTCATAACCAATACATCCTATTTGTGGGGTGCGTCTTGATATTGTTTAACAAATGAAACGTCCTATAGTTTAATGCCACACCCCAAGGGTAGATGATTTTTTATGAGGAGCTTTTTCATGGCAGAAATACACTTGATCGTTTTGCTGTTTCATGCACGAAGATTCAAACCTATGACCTCCCGAACGGTAGTCACGCACCAACGCATTTAGCTACGGCAGCCGCCATAACTATCCCTTAAAATAGTTGAAGGTCTAAGATAATAAATTTTTTTCGTTATTTAAAACCGAAGAAGGGAAAGGTACTAAATTCTGCTTTTCAAAATTCTTTTGGATGAAAATTCTGTAAAAATCAAAAAAAAAATTCTGTCCAGCCTAAATTCTTTTGGTTCAATATTCTGTATTTAAAATTCTGTATGATCAAAATGATGGAGAACTGAAATTCTGTATATTAAAATTCTGGAATCAAAATTATTTTCGATCAAAATGCTGTAAAAATATCACCTAATAAGCAGATAACCTGATAAGCACGCTTACCTGAATAGCACATTTATTTTATGAATAATGGAATCCTGATTTTATAGAAACAATGGTATATATACATACGTCAATTAAAGATAAATTCAAAAATTCATTCAAACCAAAAGTTATTACATTATAATGGAGAAACAATTATTATATTGTATTATTAAATTTTTAGCAATTCGCTTTAGAAAGTCTTTTTTTGTTATTCTTTTAATTCTGTTGTTTGCTTCTACAGCCTTCTTCGTTTGACTAATTTTGTGACCATTTTGAATTTTAGCTAGTTGTGCTTTCGCACAACCCAGCTCGCCTTTTAGATCATTAATTAGTTTGTACAACCCTGAGTTTCGTTTCCCAACAATAACTTTTAGCCGTCGATGCCAAGCCTCAATACTGTTTTGCGTTCTGGGGAAAGCGATATTGGACTCATCGTGCACTGACCAAAATTTTGGTGGGTATTTTGGTATACAATGAAAGAATGGGAATTGATTAAAACAGTTAGGTATTTGAACGAAGTATACAGAAAATATTGCAATTATTCTACAATATTTTTTAGCACGGTTGCTCGAATTTCATTCACATTGTTTCTGAATCTATAAATACACACAAACATATGTACATTTGCTTTATGTAAATCTGTTTTGATAATATAGGAAACCATATGGGTCAAGACAAGTCATGTATTGGCAGTATTTTGTTTTGCAAAAGTCTATATTGAAAAATCGGAAGAGCATATGGATAAATAAAAAAAGTGCGCACTTTTTTATTTTTCCATATGCTCTTCCGATTTTTCAATACAGAATTTTGCAATGCAGAATTTTGACAATACATAATTTTGATTTACAAAATTTAAAATTACAGTGTTCCGCAATACAGAATTTTAACATTACAGAATTTTGCATTACAGATTTTTGAATACAGAATATTGAATACAGAATTTGAAATACAGAATTTTGAACCAAAATCATATTGTACCCAACCCACCGAAGAATTATACTTATGCCAAATCATAGTTATGTCAAATCAATAGTCTGTGTCTGGGAAGTTCGATGTCCGAGGTCTGCATTATCCTGCTAAAAATTTCTCTAAGCCTGCTTTATGCCGGCGGCTATTTAACACATAAACACACATAATTTTGTGATACTCTTCCAAGAAATATGAATATGAATTCGTCTAAATTACCAAAAACGTAAAAGATATGTAAATTACTAAATTTAGCATTTTGATCATTAAAAATAACGGGAACAGAAGCAGGACGAAAGTATATTTTTTACTTAGGCACTCTTATTTACATTGCAATTGTCATATCTATGTACATATGTATGTCCAGTTTTACTACGAAAATATTATTTTAGGGAAAAGAAATCCATAATTTGTGCGTAAAATGTTTGCGCAAATGCTTAAAACTTTTTTATGATAGGTCCTTAGGTCCTGGGCGATGCTACGTCTACTAACATACCCGTCAATTTCGACAATTTCTGTGGCATTTTCTTTAACATCAAACATGTCCGAGCAACGGAATCGACGAAACATAATTGCGGTAATTGGCTGTAATTCACAACTGAATGGAACAAACAAAAAACAGCAAACTATTTTTTTAGTGCGAAACGGCACCTTGACAACGAGCAAAACCTTTAAATTGTTTGATCGTTACTTTGCGAGGCATCGACACTACAGCCGCCTACTGAAAAAATAATGGATTTCTTTTTCCTATTTTAAATAACAGGAAAAGGACGAAAATATATATTTTTTTGATTTACGATGATTTTATTTTATTTTTGGATGATTTTTAATAGAATAGTTTTGATGGCAGAATGCATTTAAAAGTGAGCAATTCCCTGCCTAAAAGCTTTTAGAAAAAACATTTACCAACATTTTGATGCCCAATACGTGCCGTGAGATTTGAACCCAGATATATGCGGCTGTGCCATACAGATACGAGATGCTCAGCAGGTAACTTCTGTAGTACTTAAATGAACAGATTTCTTCTGCTTTGGAGCTCTTAAAGAGTACGGCAAAAGTGCATCTCTGTGAGGTGGCGAAGCAATTGAACTCCAGAAACGTAGTTATACGCATACATACATGCATAAATAAATATATATGTAACTACCAACACATGTCAGTTGTGAGAAAATGCACTAAAAATACACACATAGGTGGAAATAAATAAGATTGCTAAGGTCCTTACTTGACTAAATTAAGAAAAAAAAATAAATGACGAATTAGTTGATCCTTTTGAATTATTTTACAAATTTGTTAAGATACGGCTTAAAACAATTAAAAGGAATGTTTTTGAGTTTTGCTTTTCCAATATAAAGTAAGAATAATAAAAAAATATTTTTTTTGTTTTTTCGTATTTTATTTCTCCAGTTTTCTGCGGCCTTTTTGAATGACTATCAGCAGTTATTGAGTGCCGCTCACTACTTCAAACGCACTACGACCATACGACCTAATCAAGATTCTACGTACTCGTTGTATGCACTTTTCTACCGGCAAAGTAACGCTTTCGAGTTCAAATTTGCAGAATAGTTAATAAATTCAATAAACCGTACCATATAAAATCGTATCGAATCGGTTTAACAAACAAACTAAATGTATGCAACATAAAATCGCGACTGCAATGTTGCAAAAAACACTGCAATGTACACGACAGGCAACGCTGGTGCCAAACGGCAAAGCAACAACGTACAACAAAAAACAAAAGCAAAACAAAACGCCAAGTCTAGAATATAAATGATGTAGAAGCGAAAAGAACAAAGAGTGCAGCTTACGAAGATACGTTCCACACGCTTTCGAGAGCCCATAAACGCTCTCATTATCGGCATTGCAAAAACATGACCAAAGTCTAATTATTCAAAATGGTTTACGCGCTCATCAAACTGGGGAAATGTGTGAACGGCAGCTGTCACACACACGCTTGCACTATGTGGGCTCGTATTATGTACGGATGTATGTATGTGTGCGCGCACCTGCAAGCGACTGCGGCTATCTCACTTTTCTCCCCAACTGTGAGAGCACACCACCAACGCCAATGCTTTCAATGTGGTAAACAATGCCTCCAACCGGCAGTGCAGCCAATCAGCGCGAGCTGAGCTGCGCGGGAGCACACAACGTATGGCGCATGGCAGTGGAGCAAAGACTCCAAGCGAAGTGTCGTTTTGATGCGCTGAAGCAGCAGTTCGAATCGCTGAAAATCACCAGTATCGTCAGCATTGCAGGCAGTAAATGAACGAGAGCGCGTTGAGTGTCAGTAGAAGACGTTGGTTGAAAATTTATTTTCACATTTTTTATTATTAAAAACTGCGTTTTTAAAAGTTAACTTCTGAAGCGTAGATTCTCATCACAGTGCCTTCTAACAAAACCTGCCCACCAACCAATCGACACATAGTTTGTGAGAATTCTGTGAGTCGTCAGTTTTTTGTGTAATTCATTTGGCTCTCAGCGGCCCCCAGCATCCCACCGTTCGAGTTAACACCGCACCGAAGCCGAGAAAATCTTCACTCGTTCGCTGGGTTGTTAACTCTCTCTCGCTGTCGACGGGAATGCATCTGGTATTTGCTTTTTGCATTGCGTCCAGCACACATAGCTTCAAAATTGTCTCGAGTTTCATTGCGACTTCCACACTAGCGGCAAAGCCACAGGCCACCGCCACCACCTTAGCTGTTGCTGTTGCCGTTGTCAATGCTGCCGTTGTAAACATTGTTGCAGCTTTGTTCTTTGCTAATTTCTGCTCATTAAAGTTGTCGTCGTCGCACTATTTACACCCTCTTCGCTTCTGTTTTTCCTATTTTGCCTCGCATTGGCGCAGTTCTTCTTAATTTCTTCTTATTTTTACTTTATCGATTCTATACTTTTGTGCTTTTGTTGTGGTCGCGGTCTGTTTCTGGCGTAAAACATGAAACATCTTAAAGCAACTTCTACTTGTAGTTTCCTTTGCTCGCTTGTACGTCCACTGTTTTTGGTAAAATTCTTTGCTTTTCCGGGTAGCTGTAAGTCTTCGCCGATGCCACTATCGCTTTAATTCATTGATTACCAACATCAAATCACGACTGCTGTTAGTCGTCGCAGTTTTGTTTTCATAGCTCTACATATATTGTATTTTCTATACTATAAATTGTACGGATATTTATGTATGTATTATATGTGAACATAAATGTGTTGTTACATGTCTATACAATGAGCATTTCACCACTGGCACACGCATGCACACACACACGCAGATAGGAAATAAATTTGGGTCCTTTAACTCCAATTTTGCATGGGCTGTATAGTTCTTGTGGATAAGCTTAAGTGAGTAATTATACACAAACGTACAGCACACATACAGACATGCCTATGAATTTGAGTATGTATCCTTGGGCATGCAAATGAAATGCGAACTTCAATACTTGGCCGTTAAGTGGTTGTTGCAAAACTTTATTTCGCATTTATTTAGTTATGTTTGAAGATATAGTTTTTTTTTTTATTTTTCTTATTTTTTTAGTGATTTTTCCCGTTCAAAGATGCACCATATAATATACAGGGTGGACCAGCTACATGAAATAAAAACGTAAGAAGAAGACGATTAAATATTTTTTGTGACCTGCCATATCACAAAGCTGAAGTGCTTCACATTTTTTAGATTCGAGAATTTCGAAGATGGAATCAAAATAGTTATAATTATACGTCAGTAAATAGTTCCAAAAAGTATTTTTTCTAATCCTAAGTTCCTGGACGTGGCATAAGTGCTGATGTGTATGCTGGTCCGACTGGCGATTTCCTTGAATTACAGATTTTCAGATAAGATTACAGAATCTTTGTAATCCCAACTTTGCTGTTACATTCTACACTGTATTGAATCCATGAGCAGAGCACTATTTTTGTTGGTGAGTTGTTTCGACTTTTTGCCTTGGGCGTAGTGGTCCTAGAATAGATTAGATTTGTGTGGAGTTGGACAAGTCCAATCACTTTCTCTATGGATGGTAAGATGGAAAAATTAATTTGAGGTCAGTCTTCCGCGAGGTACGGAAGAGGAAGAGTATAAACTTTATCTATACTCAGTAGCCTTAGTCTGATTAGGTCTCATCAGCCTAAGTCTGATTTTAGAAAACGCCGGGAAGCTACGGAGAAAATGCTCTGCAGTGTCCTCATTTTTACAACAGGATATGCATAATGGATCGCCAATGATTTCAATGGTAGCCATGTGTCGATCACAGGCGTTGTGCCCTGTGATTACACCCACCAGTACTCTCAGGTCCTTTCTGCTAAGATTTAGGAGAAATGTCGCAAATTTCCTGTTTGATTCACAAAGATCTTGACTTTTCCGCACGAGCTAACTCAGACCAACGACATCTATGGGTAGACCTCACGAAGTCGTCAATCCATAGTTAGATCGATGCAAAATTGATACCTAGAAAGGGTTCAGGGCTTAGTGGTATGCTCGCTGGGCTGTCGTTAGCCAACTTATCACCCAACTCGTTTTCTGTAATATCACAATGTCCAGGCACCCAAATAAGACAAATTTTGTTCAGTTTTGTCTTACATTCACCGACTAATTTCGAAGAGCAGCGTGGGTTAGCAAGGACTCTTAGTGCAGCTTGACTGGGGCTTAGTGGGCTGGGACTGAGCGTAGCAGTATTGAGAATTGTACTGAATTTTTCTAGTTTGTGGTACTGCTACGCACGACTTTACCAAACACAAAACTGTGAAACAAATTTTCTTGAGACGTAATGCCACTTTTAAGTCGCCGTATGGTATAAACCGAAGCAGTACATCGTGCGATAAATCTTTTTAAATATATATTTGCATAATTTTAACAATTCACATCTTTTTACTTCATCTTATTTCTTTTGGCCCCAAGAAGGATATGTAAACTTCATGTTATTATACGCAAACGTACAGCACACATACAGACATGCCTATGAATTTGAGTCAAGGATACATACGAGGCATGCAAATGAAATACTCATTTCAATATTTGGTGGTTAAGGGGTGGTTGCAAAACTGTATTTCGCATTTATTTAGTTATGATATGGTTCAAGTGTTCGCCTTTTGCTTTAATTACGCATTGGGCACCCGTTTTCGGCACTTTCCATTACTCTTTCAATCCTTGCTCTTGGCATAGTCCATATTTTAAATATTTATTTATTCATATTTTTATACATAAAGTAATCGAGAAAGATATCCAAACAGTTTGAATGATGAGAGAAATCTATGTAACCATGTCTGTCTATCTGGCCGTGCGCTCGAAACCTCGAACAAAAATTAATATACTTCGATGAAATTTGGCATGGAATATGGGCGTAATTGTTGAATAACAAGGCTCACTTTCCTTGTTATGGTAATTAAAAAGAGGTTATATTTATTCCCTTCTACTGCACCGTCTACGTAACTAGTTTCCGTATAGAAGAAGCTTATAATTGCCTTCAGCAGGTAATGACAAAGTTCCGAGTATACCTTTTTTCAGTTTTTCATCTACATTTGTGGTTAAAACAAATGTCATGGTAAAAGTTGTTTGAACTAGGATTTGAAGACATGATGTACCAGGTTTGTCTGGTCCTTAATAAAGAAGGTGCTTCTGCATGAACAAATGTTGACCACTACTGCTACCAATTCTTCAACACTTCAAATGTACGTCCAATTCGAAACCCCAACATATGAATAGAATAACCAAGATCCACAAACGTGTTCATGCAAAAGTATGGGTCTAACGTTATATAGAAAGATTGTCATAGCCACTCAGTACTTGTTCTTGCCAACAAAACGATCCACATCTGTAATGGCTCACATTTCTCGATCCTTGAATACCGTCGACGAAGAATTAATTGAATTTTGTCGAGCTCCAAAATTAACTGGTTTCGCTCCTACTCAAAGAAAATGCACTAACTACTCCATGTCTTCCTGATGGCGCACATCGCAGACGGTGCAACGATGAATATTTGAACTTTAAGTAACATGACCATAATAGATATATGTAGAATATGTAGATGTAACAGATTACAGACGCTAGTTACAACAAGTGGAAAAGGAGACTTTGGTGTCCTACGTCGTGCTCAGTTAGAGTATGAAAGAAATGAGTGGCGTGCTTTGTTGGACTTGATCTAAATCATTTAGGCGTTTACTGAGCCAGGGAGAAAGAGAAATTATATAGTGATGAGAGAATTCCGCCAATTCATAAATTCAAATTAAAACACGTACGTTCTTTTAAATTTTCTGCTATGTGACATTCATTTACCAGAATTCGCTTTTTTGATATACAAAAAGACCTAAACAATAGTAAATTGCAACTTCTGTATTAAAAGTGGTCTCTAATGAACTCCTGCTGTCGGATGTTGCAAAATGATTGGTTCAGATAAGATAAATCAGGTAGCTAAGGTGACTAGCTCAAAGGTAAAATGAAGAACCTAGCGTAGTGCTGTCAGATCAAGTCAAAGGTCTGAAAAAATATGGCGAAGCAATATTGCTTGAATTCGTTTTATGTTACCTACATGGATGGCTATTTAATATGTCAAATGCTTATTTCAGATGTCTTGTGGCTTTCAAGCTGACTCTTAACAAACTGTTCCACCGAGAAGCGCATCGATTAGCGTCTAGCTATCAGAGCAGTAGGGGAACCAAGATACTATAGATGGACTTTGAGCCTCTTGGTCGCCATTCTAACCCAGCCAGTGAGTACGTTTTGAGCAACTCCTTCTAAATGTTTGCGGTTATAATTGCATACCAAAAAACTTCACTTACATGAGGGCAGTTGGCATAGCCCAGTGGGTGCTGAGTTTACCTATTTTATTCTAAAATATGTAGTGCCTAACTAAAAATTAATATCATTTCTGCATTTCACTGACGATGTGAAATTTTCCAACGTCGTTCTTTCTTTCTTTTTCATTTTTGTAATTGCATTTTTCAATATTTCTTTCATTTAAAATTTATGAATTTCATTCTACAAGTACATACATACACACACAGAGATTATTATGTACTATTGCAAGTGTATGCTTGTGTAAGCTCCCTCGTGTGTATGCGTTTCTTCCACCTCACAAAGATTGCAGTTCCGTTATGTGCTTAAAAAGTTGTCGTTGTACGAGTATTTCCCATTTCCATTTATGACTAAGAATTGCATGTAAATTTTTGAAAGAAAACTCCTCCTTTAACGGCGTGGTTAGGGAGAATTATTTACATTGCGTTATGAAATTTTGAGAGCAACGTAATTTTATTGGACAGTTTTGAGCGCATGTCCTACGCAGGAGCAGGGCATAGCTCTCGCCGGTATACTATACTATAATTTTATGCACGTCGTTGTGAGTTTTTTAGTCTGCTCCCCTATTCATAAAAGTAGAAGGAGAGAGCATTTTAGATTGAAAAGAGAAGAATAATTTTGAATTTGAAAGCATTTGGTTATGTCCAGCCCATTACATGCCATATAGTAAGTGTGTATGTATGTACGTATGTATGTATGTTTAAAAAAGAGTTTTTATGTACGTAGTTAAATAAGTAAGCAGGCAGTGGATGGAGGTATAGAAAGTATGTGTTATAATAACAATAGGTGCTTCGTAAAAATTGCATACGCACATACATACGCACCTGCACATAGGGCTATTGTGCTAGTCATATGCACATTCGAAACATACGAACTAAGTACCAACACATAAATGTCTGTATAGAAATTTTACATACATACATATGCGCATACATAGTCCTGCGTGGCAAATGGTGTTCGTATTTGTGCGCTTCTCACACTCGAGTTGACAAGAAAAGTATTTTTTTTCTAAGTTGAAAGAAGCAAATAAACTTTCATAAAATTTCTCCTCTTTATCAGGATGTAAAGTGCACAGCCATGCAAGTGTTTATGTGTGCATGAGTGTGTGTATGTGAGTGTGCATATGGCACATAAGAGTTTGCATGCAAGAATGCCATTAAAATTGCTTCCGAAGTACAGTAGGTTCTGTTTTTATGCGGCTTTTTTTTATGCGGTTTTGAAATAGTGCGGTTTTTTTTTAAATTAGAAAATGCATGTCGATCTATCGGGAATTGTACATATAAGCAAGCTTCTAAACCAGCTAAGCAAAAACTCATCACAAATTATAACAAAAATGCTAACCCTACAAGTATGGAACCGCCTGCAGTACCATCCAGATCAGACGTGTACATTTCCTCAAATGACGAAAGTGATTTTACGCCAAATCCTAAACGAATGCGCAACATGTGGGTATTGTCTGATTCTATTTCTGACGTAAATTTATTTTTCCATTCTGACGTTTCTTAAATAAAGATATAATTTTCAAAAATATAATATTTTGTTTGTGCGATTTTATTTAATTATTTCAGATTCATGCGGTCTATGGAACGTATCTATAGTAATAATATGGGACTAGTGCCCTTTTTTATGCGATTTTAGTACATTATTTCAGATTTATGCGGTTTTAGCACTTTTGAAACGTATCTATAGTTTTACTATAGAACTAGTAGCTTTTTTTATGCTGTTTTTTTTTTTTTGATGCTGTTTCTTGCGGAACGTATCTACCGCATAAAAACAGAACCTACTGTATGTGTGCCCCGCTGAATCTGTATGTGTGCCCAATTCTGTGAGCGCCGCTGTTATCCATGCAAAAATATCTTTCAAAGCTTCTTCATGCATTCAAACTCCATCGCAAACTTCTTTCTTTATTCCATTCTGGCTTTGTTGTTGCTTTCTATTGCCAATACTCTAGGGATTCGAACCTCCCAAATCCCTCCTCGTAATACATAAGCATACATATGTATGTTTGGATGTAAGCCTACATGGGTATATATTTCCAATTATGTTGGCAAGTACTGGCCAGGATTCGAACAATAACTGAGTGAGTGGAAACGAAATTGTGGAAGAAAAAGTGTCAAGGGCTTACAATTCAAATAAAAGAGCAGAATAAGCTCGATCGGTCAGGTTCAGAATTTGTTATTGTAAATTTTGAGTTTTATGCTTTAATTTGGAAATCATGGAAATCGTATTTAACAAATACCTGCACTAGTAGAAGGTGTAGAACTTTGCTTCCGCCGTAGCGAAATACGTAGTTCTGAAATATTAACACAAAACATCTGCGAACATAATTGCAACACTGTATTATAGCGCTATTGTATTATTAGCGTTTCTTCATAAATTTATTATTTGTGAAAAATGTCATTTTAGAGCCAATTTTCCGCTATTTATATTGGGTGTTTTTTATGAGCTTCAGAACTTAAAATGATAACACAAAACAGAAATATTGCTGGAAAGGCAGCCTTTTTTATTTATTCTTTATTTCCTTATTTATTATTTAATTTAGTCAAAAATCACAAAAGTTCTTACTGACTATTGACTTAGTGCATTCGAGATCTCATTAAATTCGCGCAGAGCCGAGCAATAGATGCATTGGACTCGGAATTCGATTTGAATATCTTGAGATAAAAAGGGTTGGAGCTTCGTAAAGGTCTCGCCGGAATAAGATAGTCACCTTGAACTAAATGAAACACAAAAGAAATCGATAGCATTGACTTCCTACACTCAAGCGACTTTAATCCAATTAATAACAAGCGGGAACTATAAGAGGGAAATGGGACGGAAAAATTTAAATCTTAGAACATATTTAAAAAATATCGTTTGTACCCGTTTGTAATGGCAAACTCGTTAAAAAGGGCTCCAAATAAGCGAAGCATATTCCAACCAAGATCGAACAAACGCGCTAAGCAGTAATTTCTTTGTGTAAGGGTCTGAGAAAGTTGAACTGTTACGTCTAACAAAGCCCTATATCGAGTATGATTTTCAGACAATATAATTGATAAGACTTGAGAATGAAAAATTAAAGCCAAAAATTATTTCAAGGTCTTTGATATCAGCCACAGATACCAGGGCAATATTAGAGATATTGTATAATGTTACGATTGTAGAATATCACGCGGTTAAGAGTAAGTGACTTGAAAAAATTTTTCTTTTTATTTAAAGAGATGCATGAATATGTGCGAGTACACTAAGAAGCAATTCCACTAAGGGCAGCCTGGAGGATAAGCACATTTTCTGGGTTTCTTATTAAGGCAAAAATATTTAATAATATAATGAGTGCCTGGCCAATAAAAGCATCTGCTAATGTCATCTTTAAATAAGACTAGCCACGAGTTACATGATTCAATTTTGGACTACTTTTATTCTTACGTAAAATGTTTTACGTGGTCGAACGCCAAAGGCCAACAAGCTGACAACGACGACTAATCGACTTTCCGCGTCTTCTTCAACACTTCGCGCTACACCAGCAATATTCCCTTCGGAGCGGACATTTCTTTGCCTTGTGGTTGGTTTTGAATCGAGAAAAGTAAAATTAGTGCGAAAACGATCAATAAGGCACGAATTGGTTGCTTACTAGACCGATTATGCTGACGGGAAAATGGACGAAGTGCTCTATCAGCTTCGCGAACAAATTTATTTTTTTGTTGCTTTTTCTTCTATAAAAAATTTGAGCATGTACTCTGTATGGAAGTAAAGCGGTGTCTCTGGCTTTAGTGGCTTATAAAGTAACCAGTTAAAAGCCTTAAGTCTGCAGGTCTTGCGCGAAAGTAGCTTATCAAAAATTGCTCTGTGCGGTGTTAGGTGTTGTTTCGCTTGTCACTGACCGATAGTATTTCGAAAGTGTTCAACGGATTTCCTCTCCTTTCACTTTCTGAGAAATTCGTTAATGTGGGGTTCTATAAGTCCACTGACAGGACCAATTAAACACATGCTTGTCTCTATTTTGCTAAATGATCAGCAGTTTCATTTCCCTCATATCCCTCATGTCGAGGAACCCAATAATATTGTTTTGAAGTTTCCTAGCGCGTTAAGAAGGTTCAGGCAGTCATTTACTATTTTTGAGGTGATTATGGTTAATAGAAGGCCATCAAAGCCGCTTGACTATCGGAAAGGATGTAAATGGGGGTTCCTCTCATTTTCCTACGAAAACATTCCCTCACAAATATCTCGATGGCATATATGTCTGCCTGAAGATTGCCTGCTCAGTAAAAACCCACTCATACCGGTTTTTTTGAATTAAGGCCTGTTGATTTCCGCTTCTGTGCCATATTCTTCTAATGTCGGCCATCAGTATTCGATATCGGGGTTTGGGTGATAATGTATTATAACAACCCTATAAAGAATAACCTTCGGTATACACACCTATTTTTTGACGCAAGCGGCCGCCGCAGCCGAAGGGTTAGTGCGTGACTACCATTCGGAGTTCAGACAGAACGTAGGTTCTAATCTCGGTGAAACACCAAAATGAAGAAAAAGTTTTTTCTAATCGCGGCAGGCAATGGCAAACCTCCAAGTGTATTTCTACCATGAAAAATCCTCTCATAAAAAATATTTGCCGTTGGGAGTCGGCTTGAAACTGTAGACTCCTCCATTTGTGGAACATCATCAAGTCACACGCCTCTAATAGGAGGAGGAGTTTGGTCAAACACCCAAAAAAGGTTTACGCGCCAATAAACGACACACTGGGGTAAGTTTCACCCCAATTCATAAACATTTTTCTACAAACAGAGTTAAAGTTTTTATTTAAATTTTTTTTTAAGAATTTAGATAAAAGAAATTTAAAATGAATTGCTTAATTGAATTCAACTAACATGCTTGGATTTTATTCACATAAAAAAATGTTTAGCAAGAATAGACTTTGCGTTTTAAAGAAAAGAAAAATATCGGAAAACTATCTTGGACTTCAAAGACCATATAAACTAAAAATATAATAGTAAGAAAACGAGAAAAAGCAAATTCATAAAATTTGTTATATGTTTTTGTAATACTAAGAACTACATTTTTGTATAAAATAATTAAAATTTATAAATAAATAGTCAAAACTTGGTGCACACTTTCCTTTGACGCTGAAAGTATGTACGTACATATATTTAGCTGAGTTTTGTCAGAGGATAATTTTTACCTTTTTTGATTCCATTTCTATAAGGAGTGATTTTCGTTTAGAGCAATAATGGCAATGTGGTCTAGAAGTCGGCATTTAACGAAAACGAGGTGGTGAAATAATTGATTTTGATGACGATGATAGTGTCCTAGACTTGTAAATATATGGGGTTCACTTTCTTTTGACATTGACTGTATATGCAAAAATAGTACGCGAACTACACGCTTGGGTAAATTTCACACAATTAATTTTTTAGATCTGTATAAACTCGGTGCGCATCAACTTCCGAGGACTTACTGTATGAATTCGAAGAGTAAAATCGGCTTTGCTAAAATACAGCTAACTGTATATTTTCAAATATTAGAAATAATAAACCACAACCCATCAACCATTTTGAGGGGGACTCACACTCCAGTGTGTCCACTTTTCAGATCGGAGATGCCGTCCACCTGAAATGTTGATACAATCGGTATTGGTAGTCTATGATATAAAGGGTGGTTAAATTTCAAGGGCCGATATTGAATGTGAACCACGCCTAAACGTTAACGACACCGTCGGACCTCTTTCTTTCGGGTTATTTGAAAGAAAAGATATATGTATATTACGTCGATAAGCCAGCAACAATTCAAGAGCTAAAGGATGAGATAATTCGGCACATTAACGGCATAGAACCTCAAGTATGCCTCAGCGTCAAGGAAAATTTGGACCATCGGACTGAGGTGTGCCGCCGAGGCCATACATGTTCCATACGTAATTGAGACATACCTATATTATCATAATAAAGAGGAATGACAATAATTTCCTAAAAAAATTGTATTTTATTCAAAATCAACACAGGCCCTTGAAACTTAACCACCCTTTATAAATACTCTTACCTGTGTGGTGGTATTTTCCGCTGAAAAGCTAATAGTTAAAGAATTTCGTTTAGAGTGGTTTCCGATTTTTTTACAATATAATTATAGACCATTCACAGCACATCTCGAAAAAAAAATTTCATCAAGCCTAATAAAATGTATTAAAAAATCTGGATAAGTGCTAGTTCTTATATGGAAATTTCAGAAAAACAGAATCCATTTAAAATACAAGCCACTGGATATTATTAATAAGAAAATGCTATATCTTTTGCCTTGACTCATGTAGAGGTACTTTACATATAGTCTAATTAGCTCTGCTGATTATATAAATTTAATGCAGGCACAAAAACATAAACTCGTCTCATCGCTAAATTTTTCAGAGTTTTTTGCCGAATGCGGTCTCATGATCAACACGTACTGCTGAGAAAAATATTCAATTAGCCCGTGCGAATTTCTAAGCATAAGATTAATTCGATTAATTTGTTTTCGGGAGTGCTAGATGTGGACTAAAACCATTCGTCAGTGGTTTCATAAATGAGGTGTGAACGCAATGCGCTTGAATTTGCATTTAAAAATGCTAAAAACTCTGCAAGCAGTGACTTTAATAGAAAAAGAAAAAATGACAACGTGATAGAGGACACAATGTCAAAACATAGCAAAAACAATTACTATGCTATTCTAGACAATGAACTAGAAGAGAGAAAAATTTGAGCAGTACTTGCATACCAACAATCTAAGCAACGAAATAGGTGAACAAATAAAAACTGGTGATACAACAAATAATACCACCGTTACACCAACAAGTGCAAAGTCAATTACAAATCCAGTTGCCTCTACTAATGTAAACAATGACAGTGAAACAAAAACAAACACAAAAACAATAGTAAAAATATTCCCCCTATAAATACATTTGATATAGAATGGAAACAAATTATAGAACTACAATAATATAAGATGGTTTAAGGATAACACAATTCACAATTAAAGAATATAAACGAAACAAATTAGCACTTTACCTAAAAAACATCGTCGACTATAAAAGAGTTCGAGGATACTTAGAAAAATCTAAAGTGAAATTCTACTCATATACGCCTAAATGTTTGAAAACAAAAACTATATTAATAAAAGGGCTAAACAGTAACACCCACACCAAAAACATTTTGAGTGAACTTTGCAACTATCAAAACGATAGCCTTGAAATCCTCAAAGTAACACAATTCACTACTAAAAACTCAACACAACAAAAAATAAAACTATCAATTTTTATGGTTCAAATAAGTGCGGAAAGCAATGTTAACGAATTGAAACAAATTAAAACCATTTTATACCACTGCATTAAATGGGAACACTTACGTCGGCCTGAGATAACTCAATGCAGGAATTGCCAAAGCTTCTTCCATAATTGTAACCTACCACCAAGATGTGTCAAATGTAGCGGAACTCATAAAACCGAAGACTGTTCTTCCTCAAGCGGAACCTTGACGGAGAGGGAAAATGTGTAATGTGTCTTATGCAAGAAGTTTGGGCACCCAGCATCTTACAAAGGCTGCGACCGATACAGAGAACTGCAGCAGAAAATTAGATTAAGAAAACATAACCTCATTGCTGCTAAGACAAGCACCACTGGAAAATTCACTGCCCCTAATTTTACCTATGCCGACGTAATTAAAGAAAATATTGGGGCAAATAGTCCTACTAACAATCAAAGTTTAATACTGCTAGAATTAAAAAATAGAATGTTATCTCTAAGTAGGCAAATTATGGCTCTTCAGAAGCAGCTCGAAATACAAACTCCAAGAATCGATGCAATATGTAGTCTAGTAGACTCAGTATGAATTCGCAATCACATTTAACAATAATTTCCATTAATGTTAACTCAATCATTAATATCAATAGAAGAATAGAATTAAGTAAGTTCTTAACAGATAACAATCCAGACATAGTTTTGCTGGACGAAACCAAACTAAACGCAAAGTACATGCTAAAATTTAATGGATATAATTTAATAAGGAGAGATAGATCTAGTAGAACGACAGGTGGAGGAACTGCGATTTTAATTAAAGAAAATATGAAATTTGCCAAAGTAGTTATAGTTATTATTTATAGAGTAGACTCCCTCTTATTTAGAAGCTTGTATAATTAAAATGCATATGCCCCAGAATAATATCATGTATCTAATTGCAGCTTATTATCCATCAGGAAACAACAACGATGCATTCAAATCAGAACTTAATGTAATATTTGAAGCTCTTGACCTTCAAAACCCAGATCATTACTACATATTAGCAGGCGACCTTAATAGTAAGCACTCGGACTAGGGAAACACTCAAAACAATACTAAAGGCAACGCTTTAAAAGATTGGCTTTACCCCGTCTTATGAAAGGACCCACTCCTTCCTAGATATTTGTATTGCTGATCATAGAATAGATATTCAAAAGGTCAATGATACAATTAACTGTTTAAAATGCATCGACTATGATAGCGACCATTGCGCTATCGAAATCAACGCTACCCGTAGGGATGGCACATTCTATCTTAACTTGGCAGGCAATCCAATCCAAAGAACATTGGACTATAAAAAAACCAATTGGAAAAAATTTCGAAATACCTTTGAACACACAGCTTCAGAAAGAGATTTTGGCACCAAACAAGAGAAACTTAACTAATTCCGATATTGATCTTCACTTGCTTAAGCTAAATAAAATTATTTTAGCAGCTGTAGAAAAAAATGTACCAAAAGTTAAGACAAAAAGTCCTACCAATACTCTTGTAAACCTACCTATCATAAAAATACTACTGGAAGAAAAAAGTAGAATTCTTACTAACATCAAGAAACACAACCGTCTACAAATATACCTCCTTCCTAACATTCTCCAACAAGAAAAAACAAAACTAAAACTTATCAAAAAATTAATTAATGACAATATAAAGATTCAATTTAATAATCAACTCGAACACACACTTATTTCCCTTAAGAATACTGACCCCTCAAAATTTTCAGTAATTAAACGAACTTTTCTAAAAAACGTCAACTCAATTAGTCACATAAACGTTCCTTTTATATTAACTCATCAGATATACTTGAAAAAGCTGGCCTCGATTGCAATCTGCTAGAAAAAAATTTTACAACAGGCAACTACTGCATCAAAAACAGTGAAGATATACCCGATATAGTAGGGCTTCATTTTGAAGTAATTCATTCTTCAAAACAGTGCAAACCTGACAATCTCGTTCACTTACTGGTGCAAGAATAACAGAAACAAAAACTTTATTCAACAGCTTTCGAGCAACCAAAACAAGATTTGATGCCATCAAACAAGCCAATAATTTAATCGAAGAACAAACAGGCAACTTCTTTATTCGTTTCGATGATCTCTCAGATATATTTTCCAATCTTAAAAGTAAACTGTCCTCAGGCTTAGACCAAATACCTAACATCATTGTGAAAAACTTATCCCAAGAACTAATTTCAGAATATTGCACACTATTCAATAACATGTTGAATAATGCCTATTTTCCTCCTATTTGGAAAACAGCTAAACGGCTAAACTGATCGTGATACCAAAAAAAGAGAAAGACAAAAACTGTTTGAAAAATCTCCGACCAATTAGCTTGTTACCAAACATTAGTAAAGTTTTTGAGGTCGTAATCAACATAAATATAAATAGAGTCACTAAAACCAACAACTTAGTGAATTTTAAGCAATTTGGTCTTAAATATAGACATTCAACTATACATGCAATTAACCTTTTGACCTCCGAAATGAACTGGAGCTGAAATAAAAACATGTCACAGGAGCTTGCTTCTTAGACATTGAAAAAGCTTTCGACAAAGTGTGGATCGAAGGCCTGATGTCTAAACTCATAGGCTATAAATTCCCGGTTCACCTCGCCATTCTCATTTATAACATGCTGTCAAAAAAAATGTTCAGTACATATAAATAATATGAAAAGTAAGCGCGAATTTAATATAGCAAATGGTTTGCCACAAGGGACAGTAAATGCCCCAGTTCTTTTCAATCTCTTTATACTTGACTTGCTGCATAAAATAGACAATATCATAGCCTTTGCTGATGATATTGTCATTTACCATCCAGACAGATCAATAGAGGATATAAACAGAAATCTGCAACTGAAATAAAATATTGTAGAAGATTGTACAGCAAACTGGCATCTTAAAATAAATACAAAAAAATGCGAAATCATTTTGTTTCGTCCACCCATAAAAATATGCAACTCAAATATCAGAAAAAAATGGAAAAATTTATATATAATATCTAATGAAGCCAGAATCCCTATTTAAACCACTGAGAGAGTCAAATATCTCGGTATCCACTTTGATCAATTTTTATACTATAACGATCACATTAACCTTCAAGTCGAGAAGACCGCAAGAGCTTTTCATACCTATAAAAAAATGTGTTCATCGAAACTACTACACAAGAAAGTCAAAATATTAATGTATCAAACCCTGGTAAGATCGATACTCACATATGGTTGCTCAATTTGGTACAACATTCCACCCTCATATATTGACCGTCTAAGGAAGCTTGAGAAAAGAATACTACGATCATGTACTTCCTTATACAGATCACAAAATAGTAACTATACCAAATACATCTCGAACTCAAAGCTTTATAACACAGCGAAAGTGCCCAGAATTGATTGTCATATTATAAATTTAATAAGAAAACATATCCGGCGTTGCCTATACAATACCAATAACATATTAATAAGAGCGTTTTACTACGAAATCGACGATTATTTCTCACTAGCTATTTCTAATGGATTTCCACCTCCCGAATCCTTCTTATACCTCGACAAAAAAGGCTTTATACAAAACGAAAGCCACATGCCAATAATATATCACATGTTCAGAAGAGCGAACAATAAAATAATCACATCAAACACACTTAATGCAAATAATAAACGTTTTGATACATATATTTCAAGCTGCGACAAAATCGAGTCCACCCTTACAATTAAAAACTGCTTGTGGTTAACAAATGGCACGCAACACTAACTCATACGAGTACCACCTTTCTAGTCTGATTACCTTCTTTTACTACTTTTAAGCCTTTTATTATAAACATTAATCTATGCATCGTTTTTGTTCCCTTTTTCCCTGCATCAAAGGTATAAAATATTTTAATAACTTCTAAGTTAAAACAAAATTAATTTCAATACTAAGGAAAAGTTACTCGACATCATATAATATACGTACTTGAGAGCTCCTCTAGAGACATTGTACGACACATCATTACTATACTAATATCTACTATTGTTTATTGTAGTACTTAATATTATTAGTTGAAAATAAATAAACAAATATAAAAAAAAATCGTTTCATCGCTGGCAAGAAAACTCGAAAGAATGCAAACTGATCAACACAGAAGCGCAACAGATAACAAAAGCTCACACAACGTTTTTGTCTCAATATGTGTACTATAGGTATGCATGCGCACGTATGTATGTTTATTGCCCTGGTTTTTGCACAAGGAAAACACCAAGTGCCAAAAAGTCAGCGGTGGGAGACTTCTTCGCTGGCGAAAATTTATATTATGCAGGCATGTTTTGATGTATGTATGGTTGTGTGTATGTATGTATGTACACTAAATATCTGTAGTGGCGAGCTACCTATGAATATCTACATACATATGTGTATGCAAAAAAGGGAATGTGTGCTGCAACGAAGCGCAACTGGAAGTCAAAGCCTAGGGATATTTGCGCTGCGTGTTGATAATTGCGGATATTTTCGCTTTTGTACGCGTTTCATGCATTTGGCAGCACGCGCATGTGCACACGCTTAGCTGGGCCTAAACAAAACGGGCTTCACTTAGGCACCTACTTATGTATGTAGATAAGTAAGCATATGTGAATTTGTAGGCCTGTGCAGGTAATGGTACGCGCGCACTCTGCACTTCACACCCTGGCAGATGTACCATATTGGACAGCCACACGCGGCTACTTAAGCAAAGTACTCACACCGCGACCTGAGCTGAGCTCCATTTGAAACGTTTTTAGGCCCATTGCTTTTATTTTTTTGTGGCTGTTACTCTCGTTGGTTGCGTGAATGCCTCTTCAATGGACTGCTATCAGTGCCAGCAGCTCAAGTGCCGGAGGACACTATGCGGAATATGGGTGGCTATTACGGTTTCGTCGCTTAGCAGCGGATTTCTGTGTTTATCGTGATTTGCGTTCAACAAGCATATAGTTATTATTAAAGCGTTAATGGCAACGGAACGGCAACGGCAACTCAGTGTGCGGTCCCAGCCGGGATGCTGGCACTACCAATCGCACACATAAGCGAGTACTCAATGCGAGCGATGCACAAGTAATGATGGTTAGTAATGCAACCATGAATGAAATGATGCGGAGATTCACTTGGCGGTTTTGCATTGCGAATGCTGGCGATGAGTTAAGTCAAAGAGGACGAGCGCGACTGCTTTGCTAAAATAGTTTTGGCTCCTTTTGGTTATTGAAAACCAAAAATATGCTCTGCATTATGTTCCGTTACTTCACGTTTGTGCTTGGGAAGTGACTACCTAACTTCGTTCTGTTATGGATTGTTGAGTTTGAAACTTAAAAATTGGAAAACTTGTAAATTTCCAATAATTATGAAATCTGAAGTTGAAATCTAAAAAAATTTATATTCGGAAGTGCGTACGTTAGGGTCTACGTACATGAGACACCAAAATTTGAAAAAAGTGTTTTCTAATAGCGAGCGATCGCCCCTCGGCAGGCAAAGACAGTCCTCCGAGTGTAATTCTGTCATGTAAAAGCTACTCATAAAAAATATTTTACTTTCGGACGTCCCTCCATTTGTGGAACAACATTTAGCCACACGCCATAGTAGGAGGAACTCGGCCTAACACTCAAACAGGTTGTAAGCACCAATTACAAATAATATAAATTTTGAAAAGAAATAAAGCGAGAGTTCTAGTTTTTATCACAGATCACATTTAATAGCTGAAAAATTCCCAAAACACTCATTGACCCACTAGAAACTCTTAAAAGTAAAACAATTTTTTTTTCCAACTTTGACGTATTGACTATCATTTGAGACTGTAATGAGTTTTAACACCTCCAAGTAACTGTTTTCTCTGAACCGACTCTCCTTTTGAGTAAGTCAAATGCATAGCCCACAAGTGGAAAGTTGGGGTGTCATGTAAATTTGCGCAGAAAAGGCGCAAAGCGAATCCAATAGTGTGAGTGAACGGGTGTGGGAGTACTCGTAGAGGATGCACCTATGAGTAAAAGGAAAGCATAATAACAACAATACAAAACGATAAAGACAACAAAGCATAGTAATAAAAAGCGTTAAATAGGTTCCCCCATTAAAGCTCATTTGAAATCAGACAAGTCCGATTAAAATCTCATTTCTCACCTCGTGGCGTTCGTTGTGGTGGAAAATTGGTTGTCTGCCTGGTTGACTGGTGGTTGGTGTTGAAATTCAACAATTGGCCGCATCGCAGATTGCAATTGTAAAGGAGCAAATACCAGGCGCTGATCCTCCAGTCACAATGAAAATAATCACAAATATAACTATGCATGTAACTCTGATATAAATATACCATACATATGTACGTGTGAATATGAATGTAAGGTGTAGGCACTGCCAATGAACTGAGCACAGAGCCACTCGCAACGCGCAAATCGCAACTCGCCTCAGATGCGGAAGACGAAGGAGAAGGCTGTTGCAATTTACGCCTTGTCTTACTCCCAGCCCTTTACTTTGGCTTATTTAATTGTTTTTATTGTTGGCATATTTGCTTTATTAAAAAGTACAACAATAACAACCATAACATAAAGAATACCTTGTGCTATTGAGAAATGTTGAGGTGCGATCAATTATGACAATGCTACTCGTATCAACACACACATACAAATATTACAACTCGATTGCGACTCCATAAAAACAAAATCCAAGTGCGCAAGTATCATTTCCACGTTGTGGATTATGGTGTTGCAAGTGCCTGCACTTTTCGAGCGCCTGTGGGTGCATACAAACAAACGTCAGGTACACCCGCTAACTCAAATTCCTCTAGCAAAGTACGCGTAAGTTTTATGTTTTTTGTTTTTTTTTTTTGGTAATAGTCCATTATTATGGAAAAATATTACCAGATTTTTGAAAAGCTCGTTGAAAATTTATTCGAAAAAGTATTTTCATGCAGAAATGATATACATACACACACATACACATGCGTAACTACAACAGATAATATAGGAAAATGTATTATTGCAGGTATCTAAGTTCCGTCGGAATTTTTGCTTGAATGCTGTATGCTTTTTTAAAGCTACGGAAAGTTCAGTAGTATTGCAGCCAATAGGTGGTTGATCTGTATAGTAAAGCTCCTGGTTTATACGTATGCGTTGCGAGTCCCCCCGTTGCGAGGTAGTGTGACAAGAGTGGGTAACTTGGAAAGACTTTCCTCATGGCGAAAGAGATAAACCAGTGCAATTTCACACAAACTCCCATAATGAGTACAGAGTCAACTTTGGTTTTTCAATAAATACTCAACACGCAAGATCCTTCAACTTAAAAAATATCAACACTAAACACCTCTTTATATTTTCAAAGACAATACAAAGAAGAACTCACACTCGGTCAACAATGTCGGCCTTGAAATCCAACGAAGACTCTCTCTTGCTACAAAGTGCTACTTTGGACTAATTAGGCAATTGAGTAGGAAAGTCCTCTCTCGACGAACAAAACTAACACTCTGTAAGGCTCTCGTCAACCCGTCCTAACGGATGGCGCAGAAGCGTGGACAATGACAACATCCGATGAAGCGACACTTGGAGTGTTTGAGAGAAAGATTCCGCGGAACATTTTTGGACCTTTGCACGTTGGCGACGGCGAGTATCGTAGGCGATGGAACAATGAGCCGTATGAGCCCTACAACGACATGACATAAAACAGCTAATTAAGATCCAGCTGCATCGTTGGCTTGCTCATGTCGTCGGAATGGATGAAAAGAAAAAGAAAGTCGTCCTCTGTGTTGGAAAGATCAGGTGAAGAAGGACTTGATTTCACCTGGTGAAAGAAGCGATTGGCGCCTTTTTTAAAAGAAGAAGAGTTCATGAAATCGGGATGGTCTCCGCATAGATAGCGATAGCCACATGTTACTCCTAATGAACATTTTTCTATTTGGGCGATAAGCCGCGATTTCTTGTTACTGGGCTCGTTCGGTCGATTTTGGACAAAACAAAAAAGAAACAGCCAAAAATTCTTAAAGAATCAGGCCAAAACTAATCACTCCCGGAGGTTCGTGTTACTCTTCTTGTAGGGATTAATTCCTTTTGAAGGATGAAGGCACTATTTTCTGTTGGTATCGGATTTTTTGATATCTTCAAATAAAGTTTTTGTGTGAAATTAGATTTTTCCAGTGTTTTAAAAAAAAAATGTTATTCAATTTATTATAGGCACTTACATTCATATGAATCCATATACCTTCAATTTAATTTGTTCTCCTATATCTGAATTTTTAGTAAAATTCTACTTTCAATTTACTAAAAGGAACAGCAAAGTTGGTTTAAAGCTCCACAATTGAATTTCCCTTTGGTTTTAATTTTTAAAAGCCGCCGGCAGCATCGCAATCCTTTCATTTCTATTGCAAATAACTGTTTGTTTAGGTGTCTGTTTCAACAGTCGATGTCGATTTCGGGGTCGTCAAAACAAGCAACGCAAGAAAACAAATAAACAGCTGGAAAAGAGTGCAACAAACGACGGCAATAATAAGCGGAAAAAGACTTCTGGGTATCTCTATTTATTCGTTTAAGTGATGCAAGTTCAATGTTCTTGGCTTTAGTGGCATTTGAGGTAAGTGGGTTATTGCGCTGCCCCCAACTTTATCATCCTACCATCCTTGCACATCTTTTTCATAGGTCAATCTACCAGCTTGACCACCACTATCGACCACCTCTTCGCGCATTTTCCCGCGCTCACTCCACATTTTTATGCGCTCCATGTACGAAATCATCACATTAGATGTCGAGTGTTGGCACTGCAGCAGCAACACCAACAACAGCAACAACAATTGTAATTCATCTACACTTTCTCAGTGAAGAGTCTGCTCGCAACCGCCCATTTGCTTAATCGCCCATCCAACTGACCACGTGTTTGTCTGCTCATTTATTGTAGATTAATGTGTGTGTATACATACCATGCATACATAGAAGATGTTTGTATTTGCGTTAGTTTTAGTCAACAGCGCATTATTTGTAAAAATGTACGTATGTATGTAGGTAGGGAGGTATGTATGTATGTGTGTGAGTTTTGCTTGAACGCAACAAGTTTCCTTAGCACGTCATGTTTTCGCTTTCGGCCACAACTGGGAGTCCCCGTCCAATGTCCTTGATTGTTGTTGAAAATTTTCATTCCACTCTGGCGCCGCACTTTTACTCCACTTTCACGCTTGCCAATGGTGCAGCTTTTTCATTTGTATTCAATTAAATCACGAACTTTTCGTCTCCTTTGAGTTAAATAGTTGGTAGAGACTTCACTAAATTATTTAATGGAAAAAAATGTCTTCCTTTTCTATTATTCTTAAAATCGAAGGATTTGGCAGCCTTTTCTGAATCGCCGTTTGATATGGACACCAGAAATCGATGGTTGTCCTTAATGGGAACTTTCTTAAAAGATTTGATTGCTGAAGAACGGGGTCGCTACAATGATGCTTTAAAAGCAAAGCGCAGCAGGAAACTCAGCATTTCGAGAGAGGAACCAAACTCTTATTTGATCACCAAGAAGCGGTGTTCATAGGAATCTTGTTAAATCTGTGAAAAACTCCAAACTCCAAACCAAATTAAGTGTTGGAAGGGACGAGAATTAACTATTAATTTGTGATAATATTTCGTTTAGATTGTAAAGAGAATTTTTTTATTTGTTCATTGAAAAATCTGAAATTTTGGGTGAGCTTTGATTAAGACCGTGAATTCTAATTGACTTTGAAAGTTTTTAGGGACCTATGATGGACCAAATTAATTGGTTACTTATGTTTTAGGATCATAAAAGCTATTAATTATTGTACAAAAATTGCGAAAGTTTCGCAAGGACTTTAGCCATGGGTCTAAAAGGGCTCTACTAGGTACTATATGTATGTACTAGCACACCCGGCCCCCTTCGCTGGGCACACTTAAATAGAATAGATATGGTTTAGAACAGAAAATATATGATTTTCATATTATTTATTTCTTTATTCTTTATTCAAGCGCTTTGGGATAAACAATATTTTTTGTTTTTCTATTTGTTTTTGAGTAAATATAAAATATAAATTGAAAATCAGGAAAAAAGAAGATTGTTTTTAAATTTCAAATCAACGCATATGAATAAACAATCGTCTTTTTTCCTGATCATCCATGAATTTTTCGTTTCAATTTATATGTTTTATTAAGCATTGGAGCTTTTTTAACCATTATCCATTTATATTTTTCAAAAAAAAAAAAAACGAAAAAAATTGTTTTTCCACGAACACATATTTTCATTCGGATTTCACATTAAATTCTCAAATTTCGTAAGAAATTATTCACTGTTCCAAAATCCCCTCCAAAAAAATTCACAAACAATTTTTACATGTTGCACTAACGTTTTTTCCTTTAGGGATCCAAATCAGAAAGAAATATTGACACATTGAAACTCACACTGTCAATTTGACAGTTCAGTTCCGCCCCAAGCGTTAAAAAAGCAAACGACATTATGGCTGGTTCAAAAGAACGCTGTACCCGTTGCCAGTGCTCCGAATTACAACCAAACTTTACCAAACCCATTTTCAATACTTACTTAACAATGTGCGTAAGTTTGGTTTAATTCGGTGCAAAGACACGGCGGGTCCACGATTTGGCATATATTTCGAGACCCTAGTCATCAATAGGTATGAAAATTACCCCGTATTAAAGCACTTATCAACAGCTTTCATTTGATACCCATATTGTACATACACAACCAAAGGTTACCCGGGTCCACGTTTTGACCTATATCTCGAGACTAAAGCATTCACCAACAGCTTTCATTTGATACCCATATTGTACATACACGTCCGAAGGTTACCCGGGTCCACGTTTTGACCTATATCTCGAGACCCTATCTACCAATAGGTATTCAAACTATACGGAAATCATCTTCAATACCTACTTAACAATGTGTGTAAGTTTGGTTTAATTCGGTTCAAAGACACGGCGGGTCCACGTTTTGGCATATATTTCGAGACCCTAGTCATCAATAGGTATGAAAATTACCCCGTATTAAAGCTCTTATCAACAGCTTTCATTTGATATCCATATTGTACAAATACATTCCAGGGTCCACGTTTTGGTCTCTATCTCGAGACCCTAGTCACGGAGCGGATGGAAATACTCTGAACTAAAGCATTCACCAACAGCTTCCATTTGATACCCATATTGTACATACACATCCGAAGGTTACCCGGCTCCACGTTTTGACCTATATCTCGAGACCCTATCTACCAATAGGTATTCAAACTATACGGAAATCATCTTCAATACCTACTTAACAATGTGTGTAAGTTTGGTTTAATTCGGTTCAAAGACACGGCGGGTCCACGTTTTGGCATATATTTCGAGACCCTAGTCATCAATAGGTATGAAAATTACCCCGTATTAAAGCACTTATCAACAGCTTTCATTTGATATCCATATTGTACAAACACATTCTAGGGTCCACGTTTTGGTCTCTATCTCGAGACCCTAGTCACGGAGCGGATGGAAATACTCTGAACTAAAGCATTCACCAACAGCTTCCATTTGATACCCATATTGTACATACACATCCGAAGGTTACCCGGGTCCACGTTTTGACCTATATCTCGAGACCCTATCTACCAATAGGTATCCAAACTATACGGAAACCATCTTCAATACCTTCTTAACAATGTGTGTAAGTTTGGTTTAATTCGGTGCAAAGACACGGCCGGTTAGCGAACACACACAAAAAGTTGACTTCATTTTATATATAAGATTTTTTTTCAACTTGTCTTGAGTTTCGTCATAGACGAAGTAGAATATACATACATATAAATATATGAAAAATCTAAGATCCACGCATTTTTGTTTTGTGGGCTTTTTTTAACTACATGAGAACTATAGACATCGTTAACTATAGTTTTACAGCTGAGAATGGCGAACTGTGTAGACATTTCTATTCAGTAAGGATGGGCAAGTCATCATGAATCGTAGAACAATGATTCCAAATTGTAGAAATTTACTTTGAATTCAACAAATCCGTTCGCTAAGTTCACGAAGTTCATTGTGCGAAGTGTTGAAGAAGACGCTGAAATTGCGATTGGTCGCCCTACTCAGCTTTTTGGTCTTTGTCCTTCGACTACAGGGAACATTTTACGGAAGGATATTGGCTTACTTGCCTATAAAGTACAGGTCGAGCAAGAATTGAAGCCAAATGGCCATTGTTTGAGTCGCATTTTTGCTTATTGGGTTCATTTAGATTTATTGGGAAAAGTGGTCAAAAATTGGAATGATCGAATTGACCACGTAGCCGTGGGGGACATATGCCGGATATTATATTAAAAAATAAATGTCATGAAATCATCTATTTATTGGAAAAGTGTTTAAAAATTTATCGAAACCATCTACATCGGGTAGAAAACAAAAAAAAAATCAAGTAACAAAAAAAAAATCATTCCTACAATATTCCTTTCTTGACTTATCATTTTAAATCATCCAGCTCTTAAAAAACACCCTTTAGATGTTACAAGTTTTTTACTTACATATTTGCACAAAATAATGTAAAACTAGCGTTTGATTTTGTTAATTCCATTTTGTATTTTTAGCAACGAAATCTCCTATTTCCTTAAATAATTTTATAATAAAAGGCTTTTCTGACACCTTTCACTTAGACTCTTAATAAGTACTTCACTACAAATTTATTCTATACTCAAAAATGCTATTTAAGTGCAGATATTTTTCATATTCCTAGACTATATTTCTTTGCTTCTATGGAAAACTAAAAAAAATCGTTAAGTGGTCAGCTTAAATTAAAACTTTGAACACTAAGTTTAGTTCGGCACAGATTCTAGGTATGGGAGCGTTTACACCATAAGTGCTTCTAGAAAAAGCAATTTTAGAGAATACCGAATTTTGAGGAATTCGAGAGAGAATATTAAAAGCAATCTTTTCTGAAAAAGGACAGTCAATAGAGCCAGTTATGATGTTACTGAAAAATGAGCAAACTAAAACGGATCTTCTGTCCGCAAGTTTAGGAAGTCTAATTAGTTGGCAACGTGAATAGTAAGAATAGCAGCGAGCTGCAACTAAAAATGCTTTTTTAAACCTGGTTGCATTCGATACTCTACTGGGTTCATAGCAGCACACAATTTTAAGTGTAATATAATATTACCTTTAAATCGACTTATGCCATGCAAATGTATGCGAATATATGACCCGACAACGTATGAGTGTACACGGTAAGTATGTCTTACTTAAGGCTTTTAGTGTTAACAATTCAGAAAGTGACGCCTAGATATTACAAGTGAATAATTCATAGACGGGTCATCTTTGGCATTTGCTATGTAGACAGGTGTACAATTTTATACGATAGAACAACGCGTCAAAATTATTCAAACCTATTATGAAAATCGATATGTCGAGGTGCGTCTTTTGACGCATAATTCCTCGACCTTGGAGATCAGTGTGCAGTCCCAGTTCTGAAAGTAATCTTATCACCTCAGTATTGCTTCAATGAATCAATAATCGAAAACGGATTTTTAGCATGTTATGTTCACTGAAGGGTGGACGGAAGTGCGCAAGGGATAATTACGAATTTGCATTAATAGTGCATATGTAAGTATATATTACAATACATATATATGTATGTCGTTATAAGTGGGGCACAATATGTCCAGAATATACTTACATATGTATGCTTGCTGAACAAAATGCCTCCATTTGACACGATCTTTAGTTGAACCTTGCAATTGTTTACTTTGAGTTTGGTCAACCATCCCACAGTTCGTCAATCCATCTTGACTTTGGTCTACCTTTTTCTTTCGTCGTAAATGTTCTCGTGATATGATCTAGCCACCTGATTCATAGGGATTTGATAAAGCTCACAACATTCTATAGTTTCATTAGTTGGTTCGTGCATGGTTCCATCTTATGCGCCATTCAACGTTGTTATGTTTGACTGCTCTGAAGATTTTTCTCAAAACTTTTCTTTCATATTTATTTGGAGTTTGGCTTTCTTCTTTTCACTTGATGCCCACAATTCTGGTCCGTAACACAAAACTGGTCGGACTACATTTTTATACATCGTAATTTTGCACGGTTTATTAAGCAGATTTGATTTGAATAGTTAGAAAGTGAGTAGATGCTCTATAGGCTCCTTATATTCTTTCGTCGATTGGGATGCCCATTGATTTGTCATAACTTAGTTAAAATCCCAAATTTGTAAAAGTCTCCCAGTTTCCCTGGCGTTGAGTAGCTCTTCCCATTGTTTAACATATATTAACTTTTTAATTGTACTGTCAATATCTGGTGATGCTAACTGCAAATGTATGTTTTTGCACATACACATACATGTGTATATACCTACCTATATTAGCTTTCTTACCAACTCTTTGTGCCGTTACCGCTTTCTTTCGCCCCCCTTTACAAACTTTGCAATATTTATTGGCTTGCTCCTTCCACAAGTTCCTATATATTTGAGCACCTACTTACAAGCGATTACATCCATATGTATGTATGTATCGCGTACACTCACGGCTACGTACGGTTCCGTATAAACTTGTTCTTGCGTATGTACGAAAGTGGAATCAAAGGGACGATTGATTTAAGCAATTAGTGAATGAATATTTTAAGTGAGTGATGGAATGACACTTGGCTGAAGTAATTTTTTGAGCAACTCGTATTTGTATATTGCAAAATGTTGGTGCGCTTACTCAGATACGTACTTCGTTTTTATGGAGTATCAAACTACAAACCAGTTTTTCTCCATAAAATAACATTGCGAAGACCCAAGCAATGCTCCGAAGATGCTTTTCCGTTATTATTGGTTTCAAATTATTGGTTTCACATAAAGATAATAGTTTTTGCAATTCATATATGTTTCTTATGATTTTGTGCGGTTGGCAATTATAGAAATTCAAAATTAATTGTCTGTGAAGATTGGAATAAGCTAAAGTCAAGCGAGATATGCGAGCGATGGCGATTACGGATTGTGGGTCTCAACCGCTTACTATTAAGAAAAGTTCCAACGCATCAGATATCTAAACCTGATAGTTTCTTTGGCGAAGTTGACAATTGAGAACCGAGGCTGCTGAATCTCAGTCGTAGAAGCTGAGATGGTTCTAGTTAATTATGCATGGATTCTGATCGGACAGTATCTTAAACAAACACTTCGCCAATAACGAGAATTACGCACACGACCGCCTCCGTGCACTCATGTACATCATGAATTTGCAGCTTGGCATGCCAATGTTTTCGAACAGCGGTCGCTCAAGTTAGAACTCGTTCAAGATACATCTTTCAAGAGTAGCAAAAATGATTGGAAATAGGGTTCCAACTCGTTTCACATCTCCCTATTCTACAGACTTAGCTCCCTCGGATCCCTCGGACTACTCTTTGTCCATAATTTGAAGAAATCGCTGGCGAGAAAAATATTTTATTTAAGCGAGGAGGTGATGGAAGAAATGAATGGCTATTTTTCAAACTTGGGCAAGTCCTATTATTCGGAAGGATCAACAAACTAGACCAGCGTTGGACGAAGTGTATAAGTCTAAAGGAGACTATGTCGAAAAATAAAAAAGGTTTACCAAACAAATTAAGTAGTTTTTATTTTTGAACGGACATTTCAAACGATCCTCGAAGTTACCAGCTTGAAAACATTGCACTTGGACTAAGAAATAAGAAAAATGCAATTCACACGAAATCTCACCAATTAAAATAGTTTTCTATCCAAAACGCGTCAGTTCAAATGAGATAAGATTTTAATTTTAAAAATATTTGCCAATTAAATGCTAAAACAAAAACAGCCTAATACCCAACAAAGGAACAATTATATACTTAGTTACTTATGTATGTGGCGCTACAACCGTGTGCTGCTTTTGGCCGAATCCAAAATAGCGTGAAAGCTGTTTCTGCCCTGCGCTCACTGGTGCCAGTTAGAAATCTCGAGCACTGATAAGTCCTGCAGCACTTGATCCTTCCAACGAAGATGTGGTCGTCCCCTTCCACGTCTTACTTTATAGAGTAGTAGATTCACTTCCGTTCATATGGATAACATGGCCTAGCCAGCGTAGCCACTGTATTTTTACACGATTTACTATGTCGATGTCTCTATGTAGCTCATACAGCTCGCTGTTCCACCGTACAAGATACTTCTCTCCAACGCGGAGGGGGCCAAAGATTTTATGGGAGAATTTTTCTCCCGAAAGCTCCCAAAACTTTTCACCGGGACGTGAATGAAGAGCGTTTTGTAAAGTGTCAGTTTGGTACTTGGGGAGAGAGCTCTACTTCTCAATTGCCCACTGAGCCAAAGTAACACCAGTTGGCAAGAGTTATTCACCGCATGATCTCCGGCTGACGTCATTTTTGTTATTTATACTAGTCCCAAGGTAGAGCGCTTGCTGAGCGCTGAGCGTCATTTTACACTGTCGTATTAGTTTTGCGGGGATACCAGACCCAGACACAATGGCATAGAGTAAACTTCTATCTGTGCTAACAAAGACGGTTTTAAGATCAATGAAAATATGGCGTGTGTCAAATTGCTTTTCGTGGGGCTTCTCCAGGATTTGGCATATTGTGAAAATCTGGTCTATGGTGGACTTACCAGGTCCGAAGTCGCTCTGATATACATATATATTTATATTTACTTATATATATAAACATGCGTCATAAGTACGAGCGCAAATGCATGCAGCTACTTTACATCAGCCATTTACAATTTATTATCGAGGAAAATATCAATTTTGGATTGATATATAAAAGAAACAGACTCGCTGCAATAAACTTTTACTCGTAGATAATTAAGAATTGTCATTTCCAATAACAAATTCAATAACAACTTGACATTAAAAAGATGTAAAAGATGGCTAATATTTAATTAATATCGAGCGAGTAGTCGTAAAACATAAATTTACTCATATAAATGCAGGATAATTGAAGCTTTTTTATTGCTTGCCCATATGCGCCCTATTGTCACACATGCAACAACAAACTCTTGTATATAAAATACATATATATGTATATATAATATTATATGTATGTGGTGCAATCAGAGTTAGTTCTCAGTCAGAGTGGAGACAAGTTGGCGATTTCAATGGCGATTATTCAAATGCAATAGTTTTTGAGTGCAGCTTACGAAATTTATTTGATGTTTAAAATCCCTCACTCCACAGAAACATAAGCACACACAAACGTGGTTATATCTGCAGATATAATATACCTTTATGTACATACACCCGTTTGTAAGCATCCGCTTTGGGAAAAACTCTACTTCGCTTTACATTCAAAGACATAAACAATTTTCTTCTAAAACATTCTGTTGTTAATTAAATAATGTAGCCGACTAGCACAAATAATGTTTTATGAAATTAGAATTGTCAAAATTCAGGAAAATAAAATCTAATTTAAGCTGGTGCACACACACACCTATGCATATTCCCTTGAACACAAATGAACAAACACACATTCCTTTACATTCATAGCTGGGTCCAAAAGTACGCACTTTTATTTACCTTAATATATTGAAAGCGATTAATTGAAAATGTTAAACATATCTGCTATCACAATGCACTCAGTAGTCAGTGAGCTAAGGAAAACTTAATTAAAACTAAACTATCGATAAAAAATTGACTAAGCTTAGTACCTACAATAATTGTTTTAATTAACTATGCGGCCGAGGTTATGAGATATCGCAGTGGCAGAGCTTCCAACAACAGACAGCAAATAGTTAAACTGTTATACAGACTGAATTGACTGAATTATCATCATACGTACACACGTACATACATATATGATTAGTTAAATTGGGCTGGAAAGCTTGTACGTATAGTCTCATATGAAATATCTATGAAAATATTGCTCAAGAATTCGAAACACAACATAGCAAAAAAAGAAGTTATCATATTTGATACTTTATTCTATTTCATTCAGCACGGACCCTGTGTTTCTTGGCTAAGGTTAGAAAAAAATTTCAGAGCAGAAGAGGCTTTTTGTAGGAAATGCCCTTTGTACTATTCATAGCTAATAACTGTAAGTGGGCGAAAATTAAATAGACAAAGAGTACTGAGTACTATTCTGCCGTGAGATACAGACGAAATTTCACGCATATTACAGGGCAGTGCAATTTGTATGGATTTTGGCAGCCATTTTACGTGAAACGCGAACTTAGAGTATGCTTAAGAGTAAAAAATATGAAATAATAAGCCGATGCAAATAGAACTAGAAAATTCAGCAAATAAAGGGTTTTCTAATAACAGGTATTATTGGAGAATGGATTGCGCTATCGAGAGATGATTAACGATTTTTTATGGCCGCAATTGGATGGTATTGATCTAGACAACGTTTATTTTTAACAAGTCGGAGCTACGTGCCACACAAGCAACGAAACCATTGAAGTTTCCGGACCGTGTTATCTCTCGAAGATCGAAGAGGTGATCACAATTGGCCACCGAGATCTTGTGATTTAACACCTTGGGCCACGTGAAAGAGAAGGTCTACGCCAACAGCCCAGGGTCAATTCAAGGCCTCAAAAATGGAATTCGTGAGGCTATCGAGGACATAGGGCAGCCCCTTTGCAATTCGGTTATGGAAAATTTCATGAAAAGGATATTGTCCAGTAAGCGTGGTCATGGTGGTCATTTGCCTGATGTTATTTTCCACTATTAACGGCATATATTCTTCTTAATAATAAAATAAACATCCGATCATTATATTAAAAATAGCATTTTGCTTTGAATATCAAAAGAACACCTCTTATTGGAAAGCTCTTTATTTGAGATATTTCCATATTTCTGGCAATATAAAAATTTAGATTAGAATTTCTCAGTGTTACTGATTTATTTATTTGCTTAATATAGAAAATTTAAAATTTCTTACAGACTCGTTAGAAAAACAAAAAATTACAAAATATCTATACAGTTCATTTAATAAAATTCTAACTCTAGACTGCGATTAATAAAACTCAATAGCAGAAGGATTTGAAAGCAAATTAAACTCATTCAAGGCTCTTATAACTGAAGTTTAGAACTTTAATTTATTTTACGCGTTTCTAAGAGGAAAATTTGCTAAGTCAGAAGGCTTCTAATATAAATAGAAATAAAATGAATGCATTCGAGTAGTCATTGGGCTCTGGCATGATATCGAGGATAAACGCTAAAGAGAGTGTTATCCCTCTAACGCTTAACGCTTAAGGATTATAAATTTGGTTTATGAGGTGTGACTATAGTCAAATTCCCTAATAAAAGGCAAGCGATTATCTCTAATGGCATGACAGTGTGAATGCGTGAATACAGTATCTTTCGCTTACTTCCTACTCTCTACCTTCTAGAAGCGCTTACACGGACGTAGCACGGACACGCTTTAGGCAATGCAGTTGGCGATGAGCGACATTATATTCTGCGAGAACAGGGCAGTAGTGTGTAGTTGTGTAAGTTGTAGCTGAAGAGAGGGTGTATGGTCTCTGTGACCATGCTGCTGAGCACAATGGCGAGGCTAGTGTTAGCACAGATGACAAAACGGTAGTTGGAGACGGTTGCGGACCCGCTTTCTTTTTTATTTTTTATTTTATTTTATTGAAACGAAACTGCTAGCAAAGCTAACAAGTAATATTTTTCGATATAATTAATTGATAACATACAAACAGTTAAAATTTTACAATATAACCATGACGCATTTTGCACTAAGTCTCAAGGCTGGGTTCTTCGTAGTATTCTTGTGTATACGGCATCTCTAAGTGGTGAAGCTTCTGGGGTTATGTGCTCTTCCAGCCTTTTTTCATGCTTAGTAGCAATGACAGGTATAATGTCGGCAGATCGGTAGAACGGTATTCCGTATTCACCAAGGATCATTGACCATGCCTCTGATCGCCTGATGAAGGTTACTGGTAAAATAAACCTGCCTTGAGTCTATAAGGTAGACAAATTCCGTCACCTGAATAGAGATAAATAAGCTGGCACCCTGTTTTCCTCAAAATGTTTGTGCCAACGAAACATCAAACATCACTTTATGCATTACAAAAGCGACTCCAGGTCAAGTGATCCAAGCATTTAGGGTATTGTGGTCGATTCTTCTAAAAATTGGTTCATTTGCAGGTTTGAGTATAATAAAAAGTAAACTGAAAAAAATGTATAAAAAATTTTATCATTTTGACATTTATTCGACGTTGAAAAACAATATTTTAAAATTGTTGCATTTCTCTCTTTTGTTATTTTTTAGGATGAAATAACTTTAAAATAATTTTTGGGAAAATAACTATATTTTTAAGTTAAAAAATTCTTCTTCATTTTATGTATATAATTTGTTAGGATAAAAAAAACTGTAGAAAATGTTTTTTGGAAAAAAAAATTTTATATACATATATATTTTTTTAATTTCTTGCTAAGCGCTAACATTCGTATGTATATTATGACCATTGGCAAATAGACGCGACGCTAGGCATTGAATTAGTTCGCAGCTACGCGTAAAAGTGATGTTTCGCATATAGTGTTGTAGGGCCAGAGGAGAGGAGTCTATTGAATGTAATAAGTGAATATAACAGGTTAGAAAGTATTAGCTTCAATACCTAACAGTCATGGTATGCCGTATTTGTTATGGTAAGCAAATAAAATAAACAAAATTATAAAACTTGCAATTACCCAAAGTGAAAAGTTGCAACAAAATATACTTTCTACTTCTCCCTGGCATTTGTTTTTGATAGTAGGAAATACTGGCTCAAGAATATTATAAATGATTCAAGAATATCAAAAAAAAGTAGTTTTTACGTTTTGTTTTTCGCATTTACATAATTTACTCGCAAATTATTCAAGCGCCATCATATGGTTAACTGTTTTGAATTGGTTCCAATTGTCTAATATTGGATAATGGCTTTCAAGCTATGAGAGTTCAATTAAATTACTTAAACACCCACGCTTTATACTTCCACTGTATGTATTTGGGTGTGTGTGTATGCGTATGTATGTGCCGTACGTGAGCAAGTAGAATAATATGCAATAGATACGTACGCACACATACATACACAAGTGTGTTACATGTGCTCGCATAAGGACGACTCCATTTCAATGAAGATTTGTACGAGACAATGTTAATTTGTCATCGAAATCAATAAAAAAGTACTTAATATAGTGAGCGAATATTCCCACAATAATAATGCAGCTGACGCATTGCCAAACAGCGACAACCGCAACAAACGGGCTAGGCGACATTTGTTCAGTTTACTAAGCCTCGCATACTTGAACAACAAATTTCAAAATAAATGCCCCTTTTCAGAAAATAAAATCGATAACCCGACACACAGCTAAGCCAATAAACGTCGATCGATTCGAAGCGGCTTCAGCAGGCGTCCAAGCGGATGGTTTTCGGCCATAGATGCGGTTGTGGGGCGGCAGAGATGTGGTCTAATTATTCAATTGAACGCGTTTAATTTATTTCAATATAATTGAATTGAAAGATCAAAGACAAGATAAAATACAAATTCATTTAATTTTAATTAACGCGTCGATGAGAGTGACTACGAGTATTTAGCGCTCGTTGGCCTGTCGAAACACCCACAACCCATGCAGCATTTGAAAATTGTTACGTTTACGTGGGTACAAATTTACGTATGTGTAGCTATACCAAGCTGATGTGGGCACACTTACACTAACTGTTGATGACACCGGTTGGCCAGAGGTCCAGAACGATTCTTCAGAGGACTTCCGCTTTCCGCAGTCCCTCTTCAAAGGAACTGAGCCGCAGAGAGTATATTCGTGTTTTGTTGATCCCATCCGAATAATAGGATTCTTCAAATTGGGGACAAATAGCAGTCCGAGAGAGCCAAGTCTGTAGAATAGGGAGATATGAAACGATTTGAAACACTATTTCCATTAACTATGCGACAACCACTGCTGAGACGTGAAATTCCACACACGAAATTCCTATTCGTTCATTTTTTGAAAATCACTCGACTTCCTCGATTCAAACGAATGACAAACACAAAGAAATAGGCCAAGCTGCCTTCAACTTGGTTTATGTTCTTCCAAGAGGTGCTACTAACTAAACATAACCTCCTTACGCGCCAGTAGTACCACCTCTCTGACTTTGTATGTACTTTTCAAGCGACCCTCGTATACATATGCACAAACATATGTGTATGCATGCATGAGTAGAAAGAAAAAATTATTTTACATAAAAATTCAAATCAAACTTGTTATTTGAAGAAAAACTATCTGCTTTTATCCACATAGAGGTAAGCTAGGCCAGGGATGTTTGCAAGAGTACGTAAGCATTTATACATACCTACATATAAATAAAATATAAATCTATACTAATATTATAAAGAGGAAAACTTTGTTTGTTTGTAATGAATAGGCTCAAAAACTACTGGACCGATTTTAAAAATTCTTTCACCATTCGAAAGCTACATCATCCACGAGTAACATGGATTATATTTTATTTTGGAAATAGGGCTCGAGATATAGGTCAAAACGTGAACCCGGGTAACCTTTGGTTGTGTATGTACAATATGGGTATCAAATGGAAGCTGTTGGTGAATGCTTTAGTTCAGAGTATTTCCATCCGCTCCGTGACTAGGGTCTCGAGATAGAGACCAAAACGAGGACCCTAGAATGTGTTTGTACAATATGGATATCAAATGAAAGCTGTTGATAAGTGCTTTAATACGGGGTAGTTTTCATACCTATTGATGACTAGGGTCTCGAAATATATGCCAAAACGTGGACCTGCCGTGTCTTTGAACCGAATTAAACCAAACTTACACACATTGTTAAGTAGGTATTGAAGATGATTTCCGTATAGTTTGAATACCTATTGGTAGAAAGGGTCTCGAGATATAGGTCAAAATGTGGACCCGGGTAACCTTTGGTTGTGTATGTACTATATGGGTATCAAATGAAAGCTGTTGATAAGTGCTTTAATATGGGGTAATTTTCATACCTATTGATGACTAGGGTCTCGAAATATATGCCAACACGTAGACTCGCCGTGTCTTTGCACCGAATTAAACCAAACTTACACACATTGTTAAGTAAGTATTGAAAATGGGTTTCGTAAAGTTTGGTTGTAATTCGGAGCACTGGCAACGGGTACAGCGTTCTTTTGAACCAGCCATAATGTCGTTTACTTTTTTAACGCTTGGGGCGGAACTGAACTGTCAAATTGACAGTGTGAGTTACAATGTGTCAATATTTCTTTCTGATTTGGATGCCATAAGGAAAAAACGTAAGTGCAACATGTAAAAATTGTTTGTGCCTTTTTTTGGAGGGGATTTTGGAACAGTGAATAATTTCTTACGAAATTTGAGAATTTAATGTGAAATCCGAATGAAATTATGTGTTCGTGGAAAAAAAATTTTTTTTCGTTTTTTTTTTTGAAAAATATAAATGGATAATGGTTAAAAAAGCTCCAATGCTTAATAAAACATATAAATTTAAACGAAAAATTCATGGATGATCAGGAAAAAAGACGATTGTTTATTCATATGCGTTGATTTGAAATTTAAAAACAATCTTCTTTTTTCCTGATTTTCAATTTATATTTTATATTTACTCAAAAACAAATAGAAAAACAAAAAATATTGTTTATCCCAAAGCGCTTGAATAAAGAATAAAGAAATAAATAATATGAAAATCATATATTTTCTGTTCTAAACCATATCTATTCTACAGTGCTACATTTTCGTTTAAACGCATTGCATTTTTTTTTGTTTACTTTAGAACTGTTTTAAGATTACAACAATAACAACAACAAATATTCTTCCAAACTATTGGTTAAGGTAACAGTAAACCATCGTTGCATTTGTTTCTTATTTATTGCTTTTTGTTGTAAAATAACGGGTCTCTATTTAAAATTGTGCTTAAAAATGCTACATATTCATATAAACGCATAGTTTGTTAAAGAGTGCAGTAGTGAAGTTAAAAGTGATTAACTTGTGAATATTGTTTGCAACTGAATATTTTGGTAAATTCTTACAATTTTTTTACACATTCACTCAAATTTCTTAATTAAATTAAATTTTTTAATCTAATTTCTTCAGATTTTCTAAAATGCCTAGGGCAAAATACTTAAGTGATGAGGAACGGGTATTGGTCAGTGTTTACCATGAGGAAAAATGCTGTCTTCGTCCATTTTTTCATCTAAAAATGTGATGAGGGCATCTTCTAACATATCGGTGTACGTTTTTAAGTTCATTTTTGACGGCACAAAGCACAGTTGAGCCTTGCCAGTCAGGGCCATCTAAATTGAACTTCTTCTCGTCCGAAAACACAACTTTCCTCCATTCCGTAGTCCAATGAATATGTTTACGGGCAAATTCCAAACGAGCTTTTTTATGATGTTCCTTTAACATTGGCTTAGACTTTGGTTTTTTCCATTTTATATTTTCATCACTTCGTAAAATGTGCGAAATGTGTTTTGCCGTTACAGGAAGACCCAATTTATTTTTTATTTGTGTGCAATTCAAAAAATTTTTCGTAGCCTCATACTTTATTTTGTTTTTGTCACGCTGTGACAATTTTGTGTTGCCTTTTGTTGCTTTCTTTATTCCATAATTGTCTGCTTTCTTTAAGAAAGCACGCACAACTGCTTCCGATCTTCCAATTTTTCGTCCAATTTCACGATTGGAATAGCCCTCCTCATGGTAAACACTGACCAATACCCGTTCCTCATCATTTAAGTATTTTGCCCTAGGCACTTTAGAAAATCTGAAGAAATTAGATTAAAAAATTTAATTTAACTAAGAAATTTGAATGAATGTGTAAAAAAATTGTAAGAATTTACCAAAATATTCAGTTGCAAACAATATTCACAAGTTAATCACTTTTAACTTCACTACTGCACTCTTTAACAAACTATGCGTTTATATGAATATGTAGCATTTTTAAGCACAATTTTAAATAGAGACCCGTTATTTTACAACAAAAAGCAATAGATAAGAAACAAATGCAACGATGGTTTACTGTTACCTTAACGAATAGTTTGGAAGAATATTTGTTGTTGTTATTGTTGTAATCTTAAAACAGTTCTAAAGTAAACAAAAAAATGCAATGCGTTTAAACGAAAATGTAGCACTGTATTTTAGTGTGCCCAGCGAAGGGGGCCGGGTTTGCTAGTATAATATATGTATGCAATTTATTCATGTTAGCATTAATTAATAAAAAACACTTTCACAATAACTTTAGACGTAGAAAAACCACGAAGATAAAAGTTTTCGATAATGTGGCAGCACGTCAAATGGTAAATGCAGATGGCGGCACCATTGCCACTGCGGTGCGGCAGTGATGGGAAGCTGACGGCAGCGATGGCGATGATGAGAATGGTGATGGCGACGGCGACAGCAATAGCAACAGCAACGGCAGGATAGACGGCGTCCAATGGCCGCCACAGACATCATTTTCGCTGTCATTGGATTGCCGTGTTCTCCGCAACATTTGCTCATCTTGCACCTTGCAATGTAAATTTTTTCGACTCTGCTTATCTGTCTGATTCTTTGCATCGCTGCTACTCGTCTCGCATCGCATTGCATTGTCAAGCCTCAGCATTACAAAGTCAAAGCTACAAATCGATAAACATACAAATATCACGTCCTGCTTTCTGCATATGATGTTGCTGCTTCTGTTGGATTGCTACCGTTGGTGCTGCTCTTGTTGTTGCATAAAAAACTTGATTGATTGGTTGTCCCAGACGTGCACTTATGTACGTTCGTATGCATACAAACACACATTCGTACAAAATATGTACATAAATGCAGATATTCATGCATGCATATGCATTCGCGTGTGTACGATTGTATGTGTATGGATGTTCATATAATATGTATTAAAGCAAATAAAATGCAAAGAGGACAACACTTAAAATGGCCACTTGCTACCCAACCGCCGCAAATGTACAAATTCATATGGACATACATACGCATATACACATAAGCACAGGCATCTCGCCAGGCTTGTGAGAACATAGCTATGTACGTGCATTTGCAGACCTGCCGTCGTGAGAAGGCTTGCGAAAGCCCGCTTTAGTGCAAATCAATTGCAAAAACATCTCACCATTTTTCTAATGCCAATATTTATTACAAACGGCGTACTTATACATATTCATAGGCGCATAAGCTGCTGTCCGTTGTACAGAATGTGTGCTTGCGTCTGGGGATTTCGAACAACGAACGCGTGAATTGCAACTAATGTCTCTGCTAAGTGCAAATGAGTATACGAGGGCAGTTTACGAAATTCGCAATTCTAATGGAAAGCAGAGCAATGGGAGAAGAAATGATGTCTCAATGCGGACCCGCTGTAAGTGGAAAATTAGGTAATATATTTAATTAAAATTGAATTCATTATTTCATTCGTTTAGCTTACACTTTTGTAATTCTCAACCGGCTTGAGAAATAATCAATTGAAGCACGCGCTGCTTGTAATTTCAGTCATTTTCCCACCAATCCCACCATTTCCCTTTCCAATTAAGTTAAGGAACCTGAAGTTTCTGAGAAACTGAGCTGAAATATTTTGAAGAAATGGTAGTTAGCCGCATTGCACGTAATCGTTTTACTAACTTTCCACAACCTTTTCGAACTTAATCAGGTATTTTAAACAAATAGTTATCCATCTTTGGACTCATAATGGATTGAGCACTACCTGGTAGCCGTTATGTTCAATTATGTGGGTAAAATCTGGGTATTCTTGTAGCAATACTTGTCATCTGTTGACAAATCGTTTCCACGGCTGTCGATTTTACGTTACCGGAACGTCCCGGATTTATATCCTCCTCAACAACAACAACACGGACTACGGTTACGATAAAATCCTAGCTGGCATTTCGGTGCTTCCCAGACTGATGGACTATACATTCCCGCCTACACTTGGAATTCCAACATTTATGGCACCCCTACCCTAAGTGGTAGGAAAGAGTAGGAACGGGACAATGAAAGACAGTGCGAGCTCATAAATGTATACCAGATGGTTCAAAGCTCGAGCGCAGGGTGGGCAGAGGTGTATATTCTAAACATCTGGAGAACCCGTTTAGGTTTCGGCTTTCCGACTTCTCCAGTGCCCTTCAAGCTGAATTGATAGGAATAATAAAAACCGTGATACTGGTAAACAGTGACGCTATGCCTGGAGATGATACCTACATTTTCACTAATAGCCAGGCGGCGATAAAATCCCTCACAAATTAGTCGACAACGGCCAAGGTGGGCACGCAGTGACGCACATCCCTCAACGAGAAGGCTGATGCATTTCATCTAAGGGTAACATGGGTTTCTGGCCATTATGATTGAGGGTAACTAACAATGATATTGTAATATCCTAACACGTAAGCTACTTATCTTTATGGAAATTGTAAGAGCAGCGAATGAAAGGTATCGTAATGAAAGCACCTGCTGAAATGCCCGACAATTGTGGCCGACTCTCAATGCTAAACGATGGACAAAACAATGGGCTATGAGCCTCACTATATTCCACAGGTAACAACTTAACTAAACCTAATACGCATCTATTTGACACTGCTAATCACATGAAGAAAAATCATATAGAGAAACACGCAATATTTCTTGTTTTGTGCACCTTTCATATGTTTGCATATAAATAACAAGTTAAATTAGTAGGTAGGTAGGTGAAATGGTTGAAGCAACATTACGGGACTCCCCAAGTAGCACTAAAGCGCCATTTTGATACTATTTTGACCTCCAACGCGCAGATATCTACAGCCAGCCAGAGCTGTTGATGTAATGAAGAAGATTGGAATTAAGGTTGGCGCACTACCCCAGACTGTCGAAGAAAGAAGTACCCAGTGACATTTACAGAGAAAGTGCTCAACATATTCCTTTTCTAAAAGGTCCCCACAGCTTCTGTAATGTTAAATGGTAAACCTAGCTTTTCCACGTGTGTGCCGATCCTCCAGTGATCGGTAAACACAGCTACGTGTTTGGAAATTGAATGGCGTGGAGTCCAAAGGACTTTTTGAGTCCTTCATCTATTGTACTGGGGCCAAAGGGTTTTCGAAATAGCACATGAAGAAATGGAGCTCCATCTTTTCTACATTTTCCTGAGAAACAAATTCTGAAATTTCCCTTTAACAGTCAGGAGGATGTCGATAACCGGGCAGCAGGTCCCAATTCGGTCCCTTTCCTGGCAAGCTCATCCCCAATTTCATTTCCTCTAAATTCCTATATACCAGAACCCAGATCAGAAAAGTGTTACTTGCACACACAAGAAATTGCGTAATAATTAAATATTTATATCGCATTTCTCTTTTTCTTATATATATATATATATTATCAAAAGACGTTGTTCTGACATGTAGCTAAAAAGTTCGAGCAAGGATCCCTTCTTAATGAAGGATGTCTTCTCACACGCTAGAAAATCGCCGTCTTAAAATCCGATCTAACCAATTTCGCAATAAAAAGTTCTTCATTCAGATGGTTAAAACCGTGAAATTGTATTGGCGATTTACCCAATAATCAGACAAAATATACCACAAAAAAATGTATACCAACAGCATTAGGTCATCTGTCAACCATATGCACTGATTGCCTTTCTCTCATTTCTATTCAAATCTGGAGAGTTGGAGGGTTTTCATACTCAGAGTTGACTGGTTATTATAAGTGCTGGTGCGAAGGTATTTGTTTGAGAGTACATATTGAACTCGGCGTGTTGCGAATACATCCAAGATTTTACATCTAGAAGTGACTATCAAATTCCATAAACAATTTTCATTTTACTTCAGATCTATCTGTATTAAAACATAGGCCGGATGATCAATTAGTGAATTAATTTTATATCATAAAATGAAAAACAAAAAAATGTTATGGAGAACTGTGGATTCTGGGGAGTTCATATACCAGTGACTTCAGCTAGGATGAATAGAATTTAAAGTCATGAATTGCTAATTTTGAATGATAAAAAAGATTTAAAGTATATGAATGATTGCACTTGAACTACCCTGTAATGAATTTAGTGTACTTATACTATAATTAAAAATTAACTCAAATCAAGCAGGTCAGCTACGCTGTAGTCTGTCTATTTATTATTGGTATGTTTTACACACACATGTATGTATGTATGTATGTATTATACTAAGTGAAATATGTAATTGAGAATTTTAAACGCTTAGGCCTTCTAATCATACACCCTGTTTCGAGTATGTGCACACATACACATGCAATCATAAACGTATGTATGCATTTTAATCAGCAAAATTGTGCTGTGATGTGTCAATGTGAATGTAAATGCAACGTATACACAGGCGGTAATTAACTAGGTACGAATTCTTTTATTTAATTAACTGCATCATTTAAAATAAAATACACGAATTAGATTGTAAATTACTCTTAAACTGAGTGACGAATATGGAATGTTTTAATATACAATTTCCATCTTATTGAGGACAACTTTTTGTTAAAATACAAATACTCGCATGTTAATATCAACCAGAAAAAAATTGGCTTATTTGGATACAGAATAAAAGTTAAACAGCTACGCGCGGTCAGAAGTCAGAACATTTCAAGGCTTGTGAAGTACTTTGCAGCGAAATACGAATAGCAAGAAGTTCAGGCTCCTTTGCGATACTTAGATCCAGATTATATTATATCCCATCCTTCCACGTTCCCTAAGCATTTTGCATACCTACAGGATCGCAAAAACGTCTGCCTGAGAAACCCTAGCAGTATTCGGCACTTTTAAGGATATAGATAAATTGGCTGATTTTTAGAAAACCCCTGCTCCAACTTCCGATTCCATCTTGGAAGGCACTCAAGGCAGAGATACTAGCTTCCGTGCAGATTTTCCCCTCGTTCTAATCTGGCCTATTTGGAAAGATTACCCTGGCACGACCCTCAAACTCCAGTTTAATGTAACGTAAGTTTATGTTAAAAATTGGCGAAATAGGTCGAAAAACGTAACTGATGTGGTATCTGTTATCAAATCGGAAGCTGGGAGATTACTTGTCTTTACGCATTTAGTGGGATTTAGGTAAGCTAAGGCCAATTTCAGGAAAGAGGAGCAAAGCTCCACAATTTGACTAAAATATTGGAAGCACTTGCCATATTAACATACTTACACACATATTTATGTATTCATGTATGTATGTATGTACTGACGTTAGCGATAAAAACGTCATCCTTTCAACTTGTTTTAATTCTCGATTGTACGCGTATTAATATACTTATACATATATTTCCAAATGCAAGTATGTGTGTATGTATATACATTATGTGAGTATGTTTACACATATTTATATCGTGTTGATCGTGGCTTGCGCGTGTCCAACCGTAAATACATTTTGCCTTCGTTAAACCTAAATGATCACTGGCTTCTTCAGCCTCATGCAGGCGCAAGCAAGGCGTTCAATGCATTGGGAGAAAAAAGGATCAGATACGTGATCAGCGAATATTTATCGCGCAATCTTGTATTGCCACATATAGGTGATGTGGGTGTAGATACCACGTTAAGTTGCAGTTACTGTTGCTGCCACGGCTGCTGTTTCAATTTCTTCTGCCCACATAAGTGCGCATTTTGGTCCTAGCTTCTGCTCTACTGTCGTTATAGGATTTATTTTTTCATACTCATAAAAACTAGAAAAAGACACATTTTTCTATTTTTTTTCTGAGTTTTGTCCCGGTCCGCTTGCTTTTATTTTTCGTATCATTAGCATTATCACTTTTGCTTAATACTCATAATGAGCTTCGTTTATGGTGGGTTCACATACCAGTATTCGTACTTTTGCACTCGGAGCGATGAACTGATTTCCTCAGATGATGATCTCAATCTATTAATTTTGTCTCCTTAGATGCCAAACGACGATATTCGTTTATGGGTAGACTTTGTTGTTGTCTACGCGTAAAATGATAGCCATCGTAACGAGTTAATACTGTCAAGTGCTCGTGATACTACTTCATACACACATACATACATATACAGGTGGTACTTATATATGTCGGTATATATGTATGTAAATATGCATGCTTTAAGATTTAGGAAAGTTTAAAATTCAGCACTTAAATGTGCATTGGATGGTAAAATAGAAAATGTTTTGTGCTACATTTGATGACATTAACGCCAAAAAAGTATAACACTAGTTTACAAATCCACGTGCGACGGAATTTTAGCTGCGGTTTCGGCTTCGGCCACAAAAGTTGAGATCGTTTTCGGTGCGACTTCGCCAAAAAAAATCAAACGTTTGTTCAAAAATAGTACAATACACTCTTACCTTTTGTAAAACGTTTTGAATACTGGTATCGCTTAGAAAACAAGCAGATAGCATCGCGTGAATGGCACTGGACTGGAACCCGCAAGGGAGCAGAGGTCGCGGTAGGTTAAAGATCACTTGGCGATGTTGCGCGGACTAGCAGATGCCGGCATCACATGAGACGGCGTGAACCAGAACCGTATACGATGAAAGTCTCTTGTCGAGACCCTATGCTCCCTAGCTGAGTGAACAAGGATATAAAAAAAATTAACATATGGCAATGACTTTAAAAGTCGTCTGCCGGAAAAATTAGGTAAATATTTAATTACAAAACTATTGATCTATAATAAATTTTCTGTACCTTAAAGCACCAGTAATAAAATTGATAAATTTTTTCCATCCATTTAGAACATGAACTGTTTCGGTATTACTAAGCTCCGCCTTCCGCGTGTTCTAAGTTCTAAGTCCATCTATCATTCCCAAACAGTTAGGTTTCTCATATGCGGCAGACGACCACCATTAAAACACTACATATAGAAGTATAATGCAAAAATGATGTAACATAGACACATACATGTGTATATACATATGTACATTGACTCAAGATTAGAAGCAAATCTCTAATTAATTCTTTAAATGCATTTTGAATGGCTCGTCTGCCTTTAACTAATTCTGTGTGCCATTAAAAAGGCATAAATACTTTCCACACGTGAATATGTTGTTATGTACATATGTATGTATGTGTGTTCCTATGTATTCATATGTAAATATATGTAAGTATGCGCAGACAAGTGCTTTGTCGGATCTTGACACTCGCTTGAAATGGCATAATGGGCGCGTGCGCAGTAACGAACTTAACGGCTACCGGCGGTAATGGAAATCGAGAGCAGCAAGCAAATAGTGTACAAAACGTCAACAACAAAAATACTAATGCCAACAAATGTACTTCAGCACATGCGTTCAAGCGCACACAATTACACATAGATAATATACAAACACACACATCTTCGAAGGCGATACGCTCAGAGCCACAAAGTCAACCGCTGCGGATGCTTCGTGTTTATGAAAATTATTGTAATTAGTTTGAATATGCTTGTTAATCAGGCGGCAGTGTTATTGGTGTTATTGTGGGTATTGTTGCTTTCTAGCTATGTCTGCATTTCACAATTAACGGAAATAATGATAATAATGGAATAAATACGCACACCCAGCTGCAATCACGGCTGTATACTCGTAAAGCGTTGGCTAATTTCATTTGCGCATGCGCTCGTGCCACTCTGCATTTTCTTTACAGGTAAATACGAATATGTATGCATGTATATTAAGCAGATGCATACATTTAGCCACACATATGCACACGAGTGTGTCTGCAGCGTTTTGTGTTATTTTATCGTCAACAAACCGCATCTTACACATTTCAGCACCGTTTCGCAGTTACGTTTCCACATGGCTAATTTTCACTTTTTCTACTCATTCACAAGTAAGTACTGCTATTCATTAAGGTAAGGCTTAAGGAAAATAAACAATATGATGTACGGCTATCCGCGGCATGTTGAGCAAGTAATAAAAATAAGCTTTTTTATTTCCTCAATAGAATTTTATGATTTAAACGAATATCAGTGGATTTTGGATGCCTCTTGAGTAGTCGCCCACTTTACATTAGCAGCGATATTTGTAGTCAAAGGGATTTTCATTAGATAAATAGATAAGTAGTAAACTTAGAGAAGAACTCATGCCAGGCATTTTATGCGTTGGAGTTCCAGCTTAGAAAGCTCAGATACCTTCATATTCGTGCACTTTACAACACCTGGCTCTGCCTGCTTTGTGTTTTGCAAGCCAACTTGAAGACCAGTGGTCATGAAGAATACTTCAAATTAACTCATAGTGGCATATACAAACATACAAATATACATATAAGTAGATATGTAATATGCTCCTCGAGGGCGACAGCAGTGATGCTATTATACCTCAAAGCCTCTAAATAAAAATTCTTAAACGTAGATTTTGCTGAAGTTGTACATACGTACATACTCGTATGTATTGTCATACTGTGAGATGGGTATCTGAGATTTTCTATAAATATAATCGAAACCTCTCTAGTCGAGTTTGCCTGCGCGGAGGCTTCCGGGCGATATTAAATATTTCGCTTTAATGGCGGTGGAATATGTCGCGAATGTTTGATGCATTCACTCTTGTAATCTTAGATAATCACTTCACTGCTTTAAAACTTGCCTCAAATGTGAAATAAAAAATTAATTGAAGTTGGAAATAAAAAGTGAACTGGTTTATTAAAGAGGGCATCTAATATATTGAGTATGGGAATAAGTTTCCGCCCTCGTAAAATAGGCGTCGCTGCTGATACTCTTTTTGTGTTCGCTCTAGTAATATACTGGTGGTTTGAAGGTGTATATGTGAGACTTCGATCGCAGTAGTTGACATTCGTTTGAAGCGTAAAGATCCTTTTCTATCTGACGTCAAAAATGTCTACGTTCGTCCCGAAAAAACAACATTTGCGGGAAGTCATGCTGCATTATTATGGATCAATACTTACGGTGATCACGCTCCATCAAATACAATTTCTAAAGAGTGGGTTCAAAACTTCCAAAATGGCAATTTCGACGTGAGTAACAAATGTCGTGTATATTCTGAACATCTGGGGATCTCCTTCAGTTTTCGGCTCCCCGACTACTGTAGTGTCTTTCAGGCTGAACTGATGGCAATAATAAAAGCCGCGACACTGATACAGTGTGATGCGATATCCGGAAATGATATCTACATTTTCACTGATAGCCAACGGCGATAAAATCCCTCACGGATCAGTCGACAACCTCCAAGGTAGCCATGAAATGCCGCACATCTCTTAACGAGATGGCTGAGTCATTTCACCTAAAGGTAACATGGGTTCCTGGCCATCGCGACATTGAGGGTAACTGTAGAGCCGATGAACTAGCAAGACTCGGCACTAAATTGTCTGACGAGCACATAGATAATGACATAGGGATACCCTTACAAACATGTAAGCTACACATCCTTGAAGAAATTGTAAAGAAAGCAAACGAAAGATGGCGAAATAAGCAACCTGCAAAATCGCCCGTCAACTTTGGCCGACTCTAAATGCTAAACGCACAGAATCTCTGCTAAGCCAAAATAAACACAGTCTTAGCACATTGATCTCAGTCATAACGGGGCACTGCCTAATAGGTAGACACGCCCAAAGGATGGGTGTGCAAACACATGACTTCTGTAGAAGTTGTCTAGATGAGGACGAGGAAGAGACAATCTCGCACCTACTGTGCTGCTCTATCCAGACGCAGGTTTACTATTCTGGGTAGACAATTTTTTAATGAGTTAGAAGACCTCAGTTCTATAGAAATCAGAGATATTTTAAAATTTTTGAAAAACACACACTGGTTTTAGGAGAGATAGGGACAAGCTCCCCACGCGGCATCACAATGGGCTATGAGCCTGAGTGTGTCCCACAGGACAGCCGCTTCAACCTAACCTAACCTAACAAATATCATGAAGGGGCACCGAAAAAATTCGATGACGCATGTCGAGCACTTAATGATATGCCTAAAGAGTTGGATGTTGACAGATCAACCGTCGTTAAACGTTTGAACGCGATGAGGTAACTGGGTGATACATCAATTGAAGGAGAGGGATATCGAGAGACGTTTGGTGATATTTGAGATGCTTTTTGAACGGCAGAAAATAAAAGATTTTCTGCATCGCACCGTCACTGCCGATGAAAAATTATTCTATTATGATAGCCCTAAGCGTCGAAAATGTTGGACCTGCTAGGTGAACCAGGTGCATCGACAGCGTAAAAAAATATTCATGCTTCAAAGGTTATGTTGTTATGTTGTGGGATCAGGCGGGTGTCAACTGTTATGAACTCCTTAAACCATCTGAAACCATCACTGGCTGTACCGACTGCAGCTAAAGAAAAAAAGCAGCCGGAATGGGACGTTAGACATGACGAACTGATTTTACACGTTGCTAAATCGGTCCAGAAATATTTACAGGGACTGAATTGAGAAATCTTGCCCCACTCGCCGTATTCCACAGGCATTGCATCTTCCTATTAATATCTGTTCCGAGCAACGCAGTGCGCCCCTATTGGAGAGCCGTTCACTTCTTACGAGAGCATCGCAAACTGACTCAATGAATGGATCAAGTCAAAAGAACTCGAATTTTTCTTCAGAGGAATCCGTATGCTGCTTGAAAGATGGAGTAAAGTTGTAGCTTCTAATGGCACATACTTCATTAATATAATGTATTATTTAATTGTTTAAATAATTCGTAACTTTGGCTAAGAAAGGATAGAAACTTATTCCCTTACCAATAGATGCGCAAAAATCAACCGATTTTTTAATTTATTTTAATGTGAGACCAATATTTATTACTTTCGGCACTTTGACAATATTTCAGTAAAATAAATACAACTCAACACAAATATTTTTTCTTTTTAACAAAAATTAGTTTTACATAAATAGCAAAAACTGGAAAACAATATATATATATATATATAATTGGCGCGTATACCCTTTTTTAGTGTTTGGCCGAGCTCCTCCTCCTATTTGTGGCGTGCGTCTTGATGTTGTTCCACAAATGGAGGGGCCTACAGTTTCAAGCCGACTCCGAACGGCAGGTATTTTTATGAGGAGCTTTTTCATGGCAGAAATACACTCGGAGGTTTGCCATTGCCTGCCGAGGGGCGACCGCTATTAGAAAAATGTTTTTCTTAATTTTAGTGTTTCACCGAGATTCGAACCTACGTTCTCTCTGAATTCCGAATGGTGGTCATCCACCAACCCATTCGGCTACGGCGGCCGCCGACTTTAATCGTCTAGCTGGGGATTAAATAGAAAACGTAGCTTTTCTGCGTGTGTACCAGTGACGTGCAAACACAGCTACGAGTTTGGAAATTGAATTGTGTTGAGTCCACAGGACTTTCTATGCCCTGCGTCTTTTGTACTAGGGCCAAAAGGAAAAGAAATAAAATCCATTTCCGTCAGCCATTTCTTCAAATCACTCGTCTTCCTAGACGAAACGAATGCCACACAAAGAAATATACCGATATAGCTGAAACGTGGTGTGTGTTCTACTAAGAAATGTTACTAACTAAATATAACCTCGATATGCGCCAATAGTGCCATCTCTTTGACTTTGCACGGCACAAACGACCTCGTATTGCAAGCTAAGCTATAATATATGTAGTGACGATGTAGAGATAGTTATAGGATGACTCTACGAATGTCCGCACCAAATCAGAGGAAAGGTTTTTTTCAAATATATTTCAACAAATGGTTGTACGCGTCAATTATACGAGTATGTATGGTACATACAGTGTAAACTCTTCTAACAGGCACCTCCATTAGCCGAGCACCTCAATTGAGCGGACATTTGATTTCCATAACAAATCTTATGTATCGAAAGTAGGAGGATATTCAAACCCAATAAAAATAAGTTGTTCCCATTATCTCTAATTAAAGTCACTGACAGCAACTGATTGAAGGCGGACTAATACTTTTCACACACTTCGAAAGGGATTCCTTCAAACGCGAAAAATGGAAAATTCATACATTGTACCAGTCTCTGAATGGTAAATAGTTCACATGAGAATCGTTTGATTAGAGTTTCCAATTGGGAGATTACTACTAAAATGGAAAAAAATGTTCTGTGATTTTCACGGCTCCAGTGTGACCCGAATCAACGGAAGTTACGAATTAAATGCACAGCGGCAGTTGAAGCAACAGCACACATTAGGGAAAATAATAAATAATTTAAGGAAACACAAATATATGTAGTAGAAGGATTGCTATTTATGTAGAAAGATAGGTCTACTAGTGCCTTTTGTAATGCAACATATTTATTCAAAATTGTATTTCTAATAAATAACTAAATATCTACTATAAATATGAAGTTCGCAGTTTTCTGCTCATTCCGCTGCACTTTCCAACTAACCTACGTAGAAAAGAGGCGCAGAATTTTCATAGCTGTACCTGAAACCCAACTGCTTACCACTTCTCTTAGTTGTAACTCTCCTAGAATGCACACAAGCTTACCTTGTTAAGGCAAATAGGTAAACTTATATTTATTCAATTAATTTAAGTGACCGCACCTCGAACGCAACTTAGTAGATATTTTTAATGGAATTAATCCAGCTCAAATAAGTAATAGAAAAATACTCGAAGATACAAAGTTATATTGAAATCCAATACAAAAACAAATACGAAGACAACATGAAGAAAAGCTGAAAAAACTAAAATGAGTATAAATGCAATATCCTTATCGCACTAATAAAACATTATGATGATTTCGATTTGTGTCACTTGGTATTCGTGTGCTCGGTTTTACGCTCCTGATTGTCATTATGTGACAATTAATTCTATAAATGACAATGGCACTGAAGTTATCTCAGCCACATCATGCGAGTAGTATATGTACATACATATGTACATGTGAGTATGTAGAAATATGTATGTATTGTATGTTATAGGCCCTCATCGACGCAACGTACGTGCAATCATAAGTATATGTGTGTATATACTTGTATGTATATGTGTGCTTGGTTAATACACGTACAGTGTATTATCTTCTTTTATTTAGTCATTAAAAGAGTATCCTTATGTCCTTGTACTTATGCACAATACATCTCTTTTCGTCGCAGTGCGCAGTAGCCTAATAATAATATCCTTATACAGGATAAGATGTACACATTCAGCGACATATGGCAGCTTTTTAATCGATATAAACCGATTGCACAGGTGTTATTGTATACATTTTTGTACTACTTTTATTTATCTATGTACTTCAATATTTGTTGTGGATAAACAGTCAGAAAATAATATTATCAATAAATAAAGAAACCAAATTAATGAAAAATCTTCAGTAAACTCTCGCGTAGAATAAGCGAAATATTCTCCACTCACATTCCATCAAAGGAGGAGTTGACGCTGTGCAACACTTGGAGACAGGTCCAGGCGAACCTCTTCACGAATGGCGCGAAGTTGGAAGGAAGCGTTGGCGAAGGCTGAAGTTCAGTTTACGCAATCAGTGCAGGGTATTCCAATCCGAGCTAGCCGCAATCAAAGAAGCAACTGATTAGCTACTCACTTCCTTAATAACTGTCAGGAAAGTAAATATTTACTTCGATACTCAAGCGGTAATTAGGGCCCTGGGCTTAGTGACGGTGTACTCGAAACTGGTCAGGGAATGCCTAGTTGCAGTTTCGATCGCTTTCGGATTCTTTGACAGAAGGGTCATCTGGGTACTTGGTCATAGCGACATTGCTCGAAACTGTGAGGCGGGTGAGCTAGCCAGATACAGAACCTGTGACGTAGTTTTCCCGCGAAAGGAGAGAACTGGGATCTTCTTGACCACCGGAGCAGTCTGCTACTGGAAAGATGGGCATCGCGTCAACTCAGCGAGTGCTGGACAAGTACACAAAGCTGCAAGGCCGCGAAACTCTTCTAGTCACGTGTGAATTGAAGGTGTTCGAACGATCTTTTGAGGTTGACAAACTCCCAGCTTTCGAATTTCTTGGGTGTCACAGGAAAACTTCCGCAAGTTATGCAAAGTGAGAGATTTGGTATAAGTTCAAGCTCTTTTTTCGTCAGTTGTATGGTGGATGAGGTGGAATCATCTTAGCACCTTCTTCTTAGCTGCCCTGCTCTCACGGGGCTAAGATTTAGGCATCTTGGTTCAGCAGGCCTTGGTAGCAGGTCTTGATATTAAAAATTTTATGAACTTCAACAGCAGCATAAAACGGTTAACACAAGCGTAACTCAGTCATCGTTCGTAATCCCCAAATACTCAATGCCCCACGTCCTCCCGTCTTTTTTCATCCGATCGGACTTCTAAAAGTTTGTGGTCAAAGCAAAGACATTGAAGTCCTTGAAGTCCTTCTGCTCATACTTCAGACTTTCACACTATTGTTGCCTTACCGAAATTGGTAGACTGATATCCGAAGATATCACTAATAATTTAATTTAGTAGACACGGGGGATGTCTAAGGATAATGGGCAGGTTAATCCAGAATAATGGGATTGCCACAAAGTGCTAATTACAAAATTGTTTTTTGTTTTTTGCCACATAAAGGCGGGTTTAGCATGGCATATTGGTACTAAATAAATGGATACAGGTAACTCTGCCCTGTGCATAAATCTGACTCGATTTAAATGTTTCCTTTTTCAATAATCTTAATCTTTTTACCAACTGATTTTAAAAACTTTCCTTGCAACATATAAATCATGCAGCGGCTCTATGTACATACTATATGTGTACAAAACGGAGACACATTCACTACATTTTTCGACTACGATGGCTCACGGTGCGCCATGCCATTTCCACCAGAGTCCCTTTTGCACTGAAATGTAACAGTTTAACAGCCGATGCAACTCAACACTAAGGTGAAGGAAAATTACCGCAGGACACGCGCCAGGATCATTACGGCGACCGTTTTTTATGCTACGCAGTAGGGAAAAGTGTCCACCCTCTAAATCGTTAGCTCCCTCACAGATAAAAGTTGAAGATGATAACAAGACACAAAAGAAAGCGAAAATTGAAACTGAAACTTTACTCATACAACAACAACAAACATAACTGAATAACTTCCACAGCACACATCAAAATAGAAAAGCAAACGGCGGATGAGGGCGAGAAAAACCGCACAAAGATGATACCAACAAAAATACGAAGTGACGCAATAAAAAAGAATCAATGATTGCTGGTGCTATTTAGGGTGTCCGCGAGCGTTTACCCATGCACCCTTTACTCGCTCGCTTTACAGACATAGAAATGTAACCCCTGCAGGGAAATCCACTAGTACCGAACAGATGCGCTTCTAGTGAATTTAGATGCCTTATGCATGTGTTCCGTATTTTCCATATAAGCAACTTTTCAGTTTTACACGACGGTACATATATTTTTGAGTAGTTCCAAATCAGTTTTGAATTTCACGAATTATATCTATGAGAAAAAATCAAGGTAAAGGATTTTGGTGGTGTTTTATATTTTTATTTTTTTAAATAACTCTTTTTCTTCAGCGAGGATTCATCCTTAGAACAGGAAAAAACATTTTTTAGTTTTTATTTTTTTTTTCTGCACCAAGTTAGATTCTTAGAACAGGGAAAATATTTTTTACTTCTCATTTTTGAGGTTTGATTCTTAAAATATGCAAAATAAATATTTTTGACTTTTTATTTTTTCCTTAAATTATGTTTTCTTCAGATTCAGATTCATGTTTTCCCTACAGGGTCGCACATGCATACATATACATTTTTAAGTGCATTCGTTTGTTTGGGTTGCGCTTTGTAGGGTTAAGGGCGCTTCATAAATATCATTTATTGATATGATATTTTTATTGGCACGAATAGCATTGATGGGAGTGTACAATTCTGTCATTAACTAACGGTTTTTTAATGTTTCACAATTATTGTCTACATATGTACTTTTGGAACTCGTACAAATTGTAATTAGCGCTTTGGTTTATGTAGTTTGAAGAATTGTATTCTCTTAAATAAAAAACGAAATATGATGTGAGAGAGAGTGAGAGAGATCTAAGGATAGCCAATGAGATCTAATGAGAGTCAAAGAGAGAAGACCGATTTGTTCTAAAAAATTGTTCCAAAAATCATAGCTCAAATTATTTAAAAATGAGGGTTTCGCTTGTGATCTATACGCTTATACTTCGTAGTCTCTTACCCTACAACGCCTCGTGCTGCATTTGATGCGTTCTTCTATGCGGAAGGTTCTGCATCCAACTTACGGGTCCAAAGGGAAAATCTGTTGTTATTATAAGTAATTAGCCGGGGTTAGTTGTAATCCACTCTAACTTATAATATGAATATTTGTAACTTTTCAATTTGACAGAAGAGTAAGCCACCGTTAAGGTTACAGAAGAGGTAATGCCGTATTAAATTTTCTGCGACTCAGTATAGGTTTGATCAAGAAGCCGGGTCTGGTTTTACTCGGTATAGAATCTTTCTATTCGTTATTCAGCCCTTTAACTGTTTCAAAACCAGAACGACAACTAATGGACTTGCTTTGTCATGGAGTTTCTGGTGACACGAATGTACCTAGAATCATACAGCTGACCATTTATAAAGGGTAAATTTGGACTAGCCTTCTTCATCCATTGAAACAAGTAACAGTAAATGTACAAATTTTACGCTTAACTGCGACTGGGCGGCAATGTGGTGGCCTTATCTTAGAAAGTCTACCTAAATATCTACACTCGTTGAGCCGACGGATCTGCAGATAGCTTGCAGAACTGCAGCCTGGTATTTTCTGATGTGCCTTCATGATTACCTGCCTTTATAAGGATGAAGAGATGGACCACTTTTAGCGCGTCTGCTGCCCATCTCTGGGAGGACATTATACGAGGGGTGCCTTTTATATGTCGGGATTAGAGAACAAAAACAAATTTTAATCATCGAAAATCACTTTATTGTTTTTCAAAATATTCTCCATGAAGATCTATACACTTTTGCATGCGTTCGAACCAATTGTCGAAGCACTTTTGCCACTCTGAATGAGGTACCTCCAAAACATGCATTCTGAGTGCCGCAACCGCTTCTTCAGGTGTCGAAAAACGTTGACCTCTCAGTTTGTTTTTTACGTACGGGAGTAAAAAGAAGTCATTCAGTGCCAAGTCAGGACTATACGGCGGATGACCCATTAATTCGATGTTTTGGGTGCTCAAAAATGCAGTTGTTTGAGCCGCTGTGTGAGAGCTCGCATTGTCCTGGTGAAGAGTGATCCGTCTTTGGCGATTGGTTTTCCTAATTTCTTGGAAGACAACTGGCAAACAAATAGTTGTGTACCCATCAGAATTTGCTGTTCTGCGTTGTTCTAGTGGTACGGTTGCGACATGCCCAGTTTTTCCGAAAAAACAGGCGACCATTTGCTTGGAAGCGCTTCGTGCGCGAACAACTTTTGTTGGAATGGCTCATCTTGAAACACCCATACAGTCGACTGCTGTTTTGGGCTCATACGCGTAAATCCATGATTCATCACCTTTCACGATGTCATATACGTGTTTCGAAGCCCCGTGATCGTATTTTTTGAGCATTTCCTTCGACCAATCGACACGAGCCTGTTTTTGAGCGATTGACAAATTGTGTGGGATCCAACACGAACAAATTTTTTTGACAGTCAAATGTTTATGCAATATTGAATATATGCTGGTCCCACTAATGCCTAAGATTGTCTCAAGCTCACGATAGGTCACATGACGATCTTGCAATATCAGTTCGCGCACAGCATCAATGGTTTTCGGAACAACAACTGATTTTGGACGACCTTCACGAAATTCGTCTTGGAGTGAACTACGACCACGATTGAACTCACCATACCATCGATAAACACTGGTCCTTGATGGAGCTTCATCGCCAAAAAATTAATTAAGTTCTTCCATGCAATGTTGCTGAGTTAATCCACGTCGAAAGTTGTAAAAAATAATCGCACGAAAATGTTCACGATTTAATTCCATTTTTGGACCGAGATGAATCTTTTAAGTTACTGTAAACAACACAAATAGCGCTGGTATTTCAAAACGTTCTGAGTACGTAAAAGCCAAAAAATGTCAAACTTTGAGATACAGCTGTCAGTTGCCAGATTGCAACACCAGGGTTGCCAAATCCCGACATATAAAAGGCACCCCTCGTACATGGACATCTTCAATCAGTTGTGGACTTTAAACCCGATAGCTACTATTTATAAGTATAATCTGGTTGTAATGATTAGTAGCAGTCGAATTTGAATTCAGAATGGTATTCTCAGTCGCTTTAGATCACAACTCAAGAATTGTAATTATGATTCATTAGATGATAAGGTCGATTTTTCGTATTATCACCGCAAGCCAGGAATAAAATTAAAGGACTTCTACTTTACTTTATATTCGGTGCAGTACAAAATTCTCAGTGTTGTCCGCTAGATGTCTTTAGTAGACCATATCTCACAATTTTTACAACGCATCGATTTACATCTTCAATAGTTTGTGGACAAGCTCGCTGTTTGTTACAGCATTTCAAAATACATTACGAGTATTGAATGCCACTCGGCCCAGGTGAAAAGTTAGGCTTCAAGAGGCTTCAATTTTGGAACTAATTCCATTTCTGTTTCAACATGAATTTTGCACCTTCAAATCCAATGTCTTGCTTAGAAGCCGAAAGAAGATCTGATAATCTACAACAAGAGGCCGCCTCTAACCTTTTGTAGCCGCTTGCTCCGAGACAGGCTTCAGGAGGTGAGAGTAAGAATTGAGGAATTAGTTTCCTGATAGCAACTACTTCAGCTTTTTTAAACCCCCTGTTGAGTCCAGTTTAGTAATAGTTTAAAATACTTTAATGTTTTTCAACTCATGTTATTCGATATAATTTTCTGTGAACATAAGTAGGTCTTGTTTGAAATAATTGTGTATATATAGGGAATAGTTTGTAATAAAAATGTGAAAAAAAATTGTAATTTTCAAAGCTGAACCAGCAGACTTTCATTTTGCTCTGAAAAATAGGACTTTTGCCGCAAGATTCCCGCAATATTATCAAGGATTCTCCAAGCAACATTCCCGCAATATTATCAAGGATGTTCCAAGCAACATTCCCGCAATATTATTAAGGATTCTACAAGCAACATTCTCGCAACATATTTAGGATTCTTCACGCAACATTCCCGCATCATTTTTGTCATAAGACTTTTGCCGCAACATTCCCGCAACATATTCAGGATTCTCCACGCAACATTCCCGCAACAATTTGGTCCTTCGAACCGGATATCTCAATCCCGCGAACATTTAAAGTTTAGCCAATAGATTTTGGCTAAGGTGCATACTGGTACTACATACATATCTCAATTAATTAGCATTTTTTGGGTCCTCCTACCAATCGATTTCGGCTAATTAAATGAAAGTGTCTTATCGCGATTAACTAGTTTTAAATAACAATTAACTATAAGTAACCAGTGAACAAGGTAAAAAAAGGGGCTCTAGTGCGTTGATTTGTGCGTGATAGCAGTGCGAATATCGTCCTTCAAATCTACAAGGACAATAAAAATGTCGAGCTCGGTAAAAACACGCGACTCTGCACTTAACGCCATTAAGCGGTATATGGCTAAGAGTGTGGACGATGCCTTTACGATGGATGCAGAAAGCATAAAAAGTTATATGCAACTGCTCAGTGAACAGTGGGCTCGCTTTAATAGCGCTCAAGATGCGGTCGAAATTTCGTGTGGAAGTGAAAATGTTGATATTGAAGAAAGTGTGCGAATTCAAGCTGAGACGTAGTACTCTACGGCTTTAGCAAATTTCAATCGCGTACAGAAGTGTCGTGCCGAAGCGCAACCCGCGTTCGCGTCAACGCCTGTGTCTGCAGCAACACGGCTGCCAAAGATGGAGCTGCCTAAATTCTCTGGGGATTCCACTGAGTGGATCGGTTTTTTTGACGCATTTTCTGCCTTGGTCGACTGTAATGCCGCATTGTCAAATGGTCAAAAACTTCACTATCTTCGTAGTTGTTTAAGGGATGACGCGTTAAAAATCATAAGTGGGTTTAAAATATGTCATGTTAATTATAAAGAAGCTTGGGACCTACTAAAATCGCGTTATAAGGTCATGCGCGTTATAGTTGAAGGTCATTTTAGAGCTATGGCCAACGTAAAGAGGGCAGCTGGTGATACCGCCGACGTAATTAAGGGAGTGATCGACGCTTTCCAGCAATATATACGTGAGCTTAAGGCTCAGTGGAATTTTGGGACGATTGGCTAGTGTACGAACTAGTCAATAAATTAGGCTTCGAGATACGAAAGCAATGGGAGCTATCACTCGTCACTGATGAGCCTCCGACATTCGAACAGCTGTTCACGTTTTTAGAAGTTAGATGTCGTTCTCTATCAATGCTATCATCGACAACGGTATTATTGCCAGCTAAGGGTAAAACCGCGTCGGTGTGTAAGTCTACGAATGTGTTTTACGCAGTGCAAGATCAGAACAGCACGGGCTGTACATTTTGTAACGGGCCACACAAAATATACAGTTGTGAAAAATTTCGGGACCTTGACGCAAACGGTAAATTGAAATTTGTGAGAGAATCGCGCGTGTGTATGAACTGCTTGAGTTCAGGCCATTATAAGGCAAAGTGTAACAGCACATCTGCATGCAGGATTTGCCATCAACGCCATCACACGCTGTTGCATAATACTGCCGCTATAACTAACGCTACAACCGTTGCTCATTTCGTCACAGCGCCTCTCTTAGGCCTTTCTCCCCCGTCGCAGACGTCATGCATCAAACGAACGGAACCGTTTCATCCGCTAACGGTCCTTCCACAGACACCGCTGCTGACTGTTCGTCTTCACATTTGAATGCCAATCCCAACCAGCCTCGTCCAAGAGATAGAACTGTGCTGTTGGCGACCGCCTTAGTCAAGGTACGCGATTGCTCTGGTCATTGGCAACCCGCTCGCTTGCTGTTTGATTCTGGTTCGCATGCTTCCTTCGTAACCGAGTCATGTATACAACGCTTGGGATTACCGCGAAGAGGGTTCGCAATATTAATTTCTGGAATTGGTTCCTCCCAAGGGATACGCTCTAAAGGTGAAATATTACTTTCATTATCATCTCATTTTTCAGCCCTATGCTTTACTGTTGACGCATTGTTTCTGCCTAAAATCACAAGCGATTTGCCAACACAGCCCTTGAAGGTTTCGGCGTGGCCGCACATACAAAATCTATTTTTAGCCGATCAGCACTTCATGAAACCCGGGCGTATCGATATCTTGGTCGGAATGGACGTCATGGTACAGCTCCTCTGCTCGGAGATTCGTAAGGGTCCCCCCGGTACGCCCGTGGCTCAACGAACGGTTTTCGGTTGGACGTTATTTGCAAATGTCGATGAATCCGAATCCACTTCGCTCGGCTTACAGTCTCTGCATTGTGAAGTTCATTTAGATCGAGCGCTCACTAGACTTTGGGAGTTAGAAGAAGCACCGAAAAAGGCCCACCTCACCTACGAAGAACGCTATTTTGAAGAATTTTGCGAAAAAACGCACAGAAGGTCACCTGACGGTCGATTCATAGTAGAGCTGCCGCTGAAATCTGACGTACCCTTGGGAGCATCACGAAGTTATGCTGTTCGAAGTCTACTAAGCATCGAAAAAAGACTTGCGCGAGATGACGACCTACGCCAACGCTACAATGAGTTCATGCAAGAACTCATCGACATGAAGCACATGGAACTTGCACCACCGCCAACGGATCAAACGATCTATATGCCGCATCACCCCGTTATAAAAGAGTCAAGTGTCACGACTAAATTGAGAGTCGATTTCAATGCGTCCGCCAAAACCACCACCGGGAATTCGTTGAACGATGCATTATTTGTTGGTCCCCAATTCCAACCTGATTTATATTCAATTTTAACACGTTTCAGAACTCATCGCTACGCAGTAACCGCGGACATCGCGAAAATGTACCGCCAAATATGCATGTCCACGAAAAACCTCAATCTACAACGCATTGTCTGGCGTCGTGACCCGACGTTACCCATAAAGGATTATCGCATGTTGCGCGTTACTTATGGCGTTGCCGCTGCGTCCTACTTAGCCGTTAAATCGCTGCAACAAACCGCAAAATATTCGTCACACATTTGTGAGAAGGCTGCTGCCGTCATCCATAAGGACTTTTACATGGATGATCTCCTCACTGGTGCGTCTTCTAAAGAAGAGTTGCTATGTTTACAACGAAACGTCTCCGAAATACTGAAGGAAGGGGGTTTTGAACTTCGAAAATGGGCGTCTAATTGTGCGGAACTTTTTGAAAATGTTTCGAATGCATCAGAAAATATATCACACTACCTAGTCGATAGTAAAGATGTCCATGCCTTGGGCCTGATATGGAATACAGAGGAGGATTACTTCACGTTCTCAGTTAATCTGAATCAACCACCCACTATTTTAACGATGAGAACATTCTTGTCTGATGCTAGCACGCTTTTCGACCCACTGGGTCTGCTCGCTCCAGCGACCATAAGATCAAAGATGTGGTTTCAGGAGATCTGGCGTATGAGTGTCGGTTGGGATGACGTTATTCCAGACTGCATCGCAGCACAGTCGCGACATCGCTCGGAATTGCTACTGCTATCAAGTTTAAAGATAAGTCGCTGGTTTGGCTCAGGAGCAGGTGAGTCGTTCACTGAGCTACATATTTTCGCTGACGTTTCCGAACGCGCTTACGCTGCCGTATTGTACGCGCGCACATTACACAACGACGGCAGTATTACTGTCGTGCTGATCTCGTCGAAGATTAAGGTAGCACCACTTAAAACAACAACCCTGCCGCGCTTAGAATTGTGCGCTGCACATCTTGCTGCTAAATTGGCGCGAAGCGTGTTACATAGCTGGGGTGATCTCCGCTATCCGATCTATGCGTGGACTGACTCAACTATTACATTGGCATGGCTTCAGGCGCATCCTAGTAAGTGGATAACTTTCGTTGCCAATCGCGTTGCTGACATCCAAGAAGTTTTACCGCCTGAATGTTGGAACCATATCCGCTCTGAACTGAATCCAGCAGATTGCGCTTCTAGAGGTGTAACTCCGTCTGAACTACTGCATCAAAAACTATGGTGGTCTGGTCCTGAATTCTTAAAAGGTCCTGACCATTTCTGGAAGCTATCACCGCTGCGCCGCATCATTGCTTACGTGTTAAGGTTTTTCGTCAACGCTCGAGTTAAGACACGAATCAATGCTGCTAAACGGGTCGGTTCTCCCTGCTGTCAAGAGATATCCGAAGCTGAACTGCGCTTGATCAGGTATACACAATTCCTGTATTTTTCTAATGAAATTTCTCTTTGTAGCAGGAGAAAGCCGATTCCGATTTTGACATTGCATCCATATCTCGATGAGAAAAACGTCTTGCGAATAGGAGGTAGGATCAAGAACGCTGAAGTAGCTGCTGACGTAAGACATCCGATTATCCTGCCAAAAAACTGCCCACTTGCGAAACTGATCATTCACGATATTCACGAATTCACATTAGACGCGGGACCTCCCCTCATGCAAACCATCCTGCAACGTCGATATTGGGTTATTGGCGCCCGCAGCCTAATTCGTAGCACATATCGCAAATGCGTAAAGTGCACCTGTCTCAACCGCAATCTCGCCGCACATTCAATGGGGGATTTACCTGCGGTCCGAGCCACCTACGCACACTGTTTCATCCACGCTGCTGTCGATTTTGCTGGGCCATACTCTTACAAGTTCACTCATGGGAGAAGAGCGAAGGCCACCAAGGGTTATATTTACGCTTTTATTTGCGTGTGCACTGGGGCGATGCATTTAGAGTTTGTCGGAGATCTATCAACATCGAGCTTCCTCAATGCCTTTAAAAGATTTGTAAGCCGCAGAGGTTTTTGCAAGGTCATTTCTTCTGACAATGGGACGAATTTCGTCGGGGCCGAAAATGGAGCTTCGAATTGCGTTTGAAAGGTGTATGGCTGATACCAAACTCCATTCGTTTTTTGCAGACTCTAACATCGAATGGCGTTTCAACCCTCCGTCCGCGCCTCATATGGGGGGGTACTGGGAGATTGGCATAAAAAGAGTCAAATATCATCTGAAAAGTGTTATGAGCGAAATTCTTCTGTCCTACGAAGAGTTCAACACGCTGCTGACAGAAGTAGAAACCTGCGTCAACTCCCGCCCACTCTGTGACAATTCTGCAGCTGCTGGTGATGTAAAGGTACTTACGCCTGGCCACTTCATTGTCGGTGAACCGCTTAAATCTATCCCGGAGCCTGAGGGTCAAGCGCTCCGTGGAAATCTGCGTCAGTGGTGGCAAGCGATCTCTGCCATGAGACAGCATTTCTGGCGCCGTTGGAGAGACGAATATCTCGTCAGCTTGCAACGTCGTACCAAGTGGCTTCGCCCTTCCCGCAACATCGAAGAAGGTGTCTTCAACGAGCCTACCCCTCCGACGAAGTGGACACTGGCACGTGTTATTAAATACCACCCTGGCGCCGATGGACGCGTGAGAGTGGTTACGCTGAAAACACCGCATGGCGAATTAGTTCGGCCCATAGTAAAGCTCTGCCCTTTACCAACGAAAGGAGACTTGTTTCACGAAGAAACTATTAATTCATGATAAATGTTATCAAGCTTTTCATATTTTTCTTTGCTATAATTTGTAACTTTCTATATTGAACTTATTGGGATAGTTCAAGGGCGGCGGTATGTTGAGTCCAGTTTAGTATTAGTTTAAAATACTTTAACGTTTTTCAACTCATGTTATTCGATATAATTTTCTGTGAACATAAGTAGGTTTTGTTTGAAATAATTGTGTATATATAGGGAATAGTTTGTAATAAAATTGTGAGAAAAAATTGTAATTTTCAAAGCTGAACCAGCAGACTTTCATTTTGCTCTGAAAAATAGGACTTTTGCCGCAAGATTCCCGCAATATTATCAAGGATGCTCCAAGCAACCTTCCCGCAATATTATTAAGGATTCTCCAAGCAACATTCCCGCAACATATTTAGGATTCTTCACACAACATTCCCGCATCATTTTTGTCATAAGACTTTTGCCGCAACATTCCCGCAATATATATTAAGGATTCTCCACGCAACACCCCCTTAAGTCCCGAAAATTAGAGAAGGCGAGAAAAAAAATTTAACTATTTATAGACCCAATACATTAACGAATTTACGAACAAAGCGCTGATATCAACGGATTGGTTCTAATAAAACACAACGATGAAGACAAATTATGCACTGATGGGCCAGCCGTCGAAAATGTTCATAAGAAATTATGGGATTCGTTGGGTCGGACCGGCACATCGAGTCAAGCACGCATCCCATTGCTGAAGGAAGAGCCGATTGTGAGCCTGAAGACAAACATTTATATTATATATGTAAAGTAGACAAACCTAGAAACTAATTTAACTTCTTTGTCGAAATAAAGCAAAAAAAAAAAAAAACAAACCGTGAAAACATTTTACTTCACCTAGTATACACATACACCTATACATTCATAAAAATAAATAAATAAATAATTAGCGCGTACACTTCTGTTAGGTGTTTGGCCGAGCTCCTCCTCCTATTTGTGGTGTGCGTCTTGATGTTGTTCCACAAATGGAGGGACCTACAGTTTCAAGCCGACTCCGAACGGCAGATATTTTTATGAGGAGCTTTTTCATGGCAGAAATACACTCGGAGGTTTGCCATTGCCTGCCGAGGGGCGACCGCTATTAGAAAAATGTTTTTATTATTAATTTTTCTTTCACCGAGATTCGAACCAACGACCTCTCTGTGAATTCCGAATGGTAATCACGCACCAACCCATTCGGCTACATTCATACGGATATTAAAAACAAAAAAATATTTTTATTGAAATTCAATTTAGCACTTAATTATTCAATTGTGTAATTATACATATGTATGTTTGTAAATAAATACACCATGCATACATTTTTGCCCTTGTAAATATTTGACCAGAGAAATTAAAACGCAATACTTAATTCGCTTGAGGAAAGTCTTCCGAAAAAGTTAAACAACCAAAGCAAAGTCCTCAATTGATTTATTGCAATTTCGAATCGATAATATGACCAACCAGCAATTAGAATATCAACAACTGAAGGCAGCATAAAAATATTTCACAAAGGTGGGTATTCAATGCGAAATGACAAAATGAAAAACGATCTTAGGATCACTGACTGAGCTTTGGCGAATCCAATCCATTCAAATACTGCAACAGATGTATGTATGTATACGTGTGCTTAAGTGCATATGTACATATGTACATACCTACAACACATACGAGTAGGAATTGCCGATGCTGTTATTGTAATAAGATAAGCTATAATTAAGCGCAAAGGGCCAGCAAAACTGCATTTCAGGTATTTGGACACCTCAGGGCGTACATATGCTAAATAACATGCGATGGGCGTCTCGTGCAGCTAAATTTAATTTATACAATATGCAAAAGTTAATTCTCGGTTGTGCATCGAAAATGGCGTTCACGTCTTGTTAACGTAAAGTGACATGCATGAACACATACAAACACACGTGGATATTCATACATAGAACTCATATTTATATGCATATGCACATAATTACTTTGGGCGTTTTAGCCTTCGTTACAGGGGCAGTGGCGCTAAGAAAACTTGCTGGATTCATTATGCTGTCGAATACAAAAACTAATAACAGGGCTTTATTAACAGATTTCGCAAGTGCACAAAGTGTTTGAATTAATTTTTGCACCCTTTATTATGTATTCAAATATTGGAATTGGGAACCAACTGTTTTTTTGTTTTTGTTTATAAATTCAAAAACGTTCGTTTTTTCTCTGAAATTTAGTAAACTTGATTCTCTATAGACTCCTCATCTTCGCAGCAAAATCTGCAGGTGCTAGTGTTAGTTATGCCTAATTTATGTAAGTGTTTGTTGCAGGTGAAGTGACCCGTGAGGGCGCCTGTGAGAGTGCGAATGCTCTTTTTGTTTAACGTAAGGGCCATGTTAGCTCTTTTAGCGTTGAAACTTATGAACTTTTTGGAGTGTCTAAGACCCTCTACGTTGTTCGAATGCTGATTTAATAGAGTTTTGGCCCAGTATTTTACTTTTTGTTTTAGGCTGTTTTTGTTGAATCCGAACATGGGACTAGGTCCGATGAAGTTTACATCTGCCCCTCATCATGTCCTGGTACCTAAATTAATGAGACATTGTTTTTGGCTGCCAGGTTATTGAGTGCCTTATGGCATTCTAAGAGAGTTTTTGAGTTGTAGGTATAGCTATCTAAAGCTTTTAGAACTGATTGGCTGTCCGAGAGTATTTTGATCTTTACTCTCTTGTGGTTTCTACGTTGCATGACGTTTGCTGCTTCCATTATTGCGTATAGTTCCGCTTGGAAGATGGTGGTGTCCCTGGTGAGAGTGAATGATTTGTGGATTCTGGGCCCCACTACTCCTGCTCCTACTCCATAAGGTGTTTTTGATCCATCAGTGTACCATTTTTGTGAATCATCATTCATCCATTTTGGGTTTGTTTTCCACTCGACCCTCTCAGGAAAGGTAACTGTGTATCCTTTTGAGAAACAGAGGGTTGGGTCAATGTGGTCTGAGACTTGAGCCATGCTTATGGTGTTTTTGATTTTATTTAGGATACTTAGGTGACCGGTGAGGTTCCTAATTTGAAATTTTCTTTCATGCGTAGCTGCTTCCTCTTGGATTGCTATATGAAGTGGTGGGAGATTAAGGAGTGCTTCCATGCCAGCTGTTGGGGTAGTTCTCATAACCCCTGTGATGCATAGGCAAGCAAGCCTTTTTACTTTTCCCAGTTTGGTTATCCAGTTGGATAGATTTGCTCCACCATACTAGTGCCCCATACAGTATGATTGGTCTGACCATTTGGGTATATATCCAGAAGGCCATACTAGGGCTGAGGCCCCAGTATCCCCGTAGTAATTGTTTAGTTGTCCACAAGGATTTCGTGGCTTTTTTTGTTATATTATTTATATGTGATTCACAAGTGAGTTTTTTGTCTAAGGTTAAACCTAGATACTTGACCTCTTCCTTTAGTTCTATCACTGTTTCATTTATTTTCAATGTAGGAAACTCCAACTTTCTTTTTCTTGTGAAGGGGATTATTGTAGTTTTGTTAGGGTTGATCGACAGCCCCTCCTTTTTACACCATTCCCATGTTGCGTTCAAGGCATTTTGCATTAAGTCTGTTAGTGTCCTTTCGTGGTTGCCTTTTATTATAACAGATATGTCATCTGCATAACCAATGGTTATAAATCCCTTATTGTTTAGGTACTGCACCAAGTCATCAATTAGTAGGGACCATAGCAGTGGAGAAAGAACTCCTCCTTGCGGACATCCCTTTTGTGACATTAAGTTCAGCTTGGCCTAACGAGGCTTTAATAATCCTCTGATTAAGCATTTGGCTTATCTAATGTGTTAATATTGGGTTTGCACCTCTTTTCTCGAGTGCTGTTTCCATGGATTTGTAGTTTGCGTTGTCGGAGGCTCCCTATATGTCCATAAAGGAACAGAGGGCTATTTCTTTTTGATTTAGAGCCTTTTCTATATTGACAACGAGTGTGTGCAGTGCTGTGATTTCCCTTTTTGGTAAGCAAATTGCAGCTTGTGGAGGGGATTTTTGAAGATTACCTCTTCTCTTAGATGGTATTCAAGTAGTTTTTCCATTGTCTTTAACATGAACGACGATAGACTGATTGGTCTGTAAGATTTTGGAGAATCAGGGGGTTTGTTACCTCCCTTAGGAATAAATATTACCTTCACTTTCCTCCATATCTTTGGAATGTATTCCAATATTAGACTAGCTCTGAAGATTTTCACCATGACTTGGATCAGTTCCACAGTGCCTTTGGATAGAAGTGCTGGGAATATTACATCCGGGCCGGGTGATTTAAAGGGTTTAAGGGAGTTAATTGCCCACTCTACCCTTTCAAAATTTATGATTTTATTGACAAATGAGACCGTCGATCTCCGTTGATGGTGAGTTACCATGTCTAGACTATTGTCGATTGATAGGTCATGACTTTTACAATCTGGGAAGTGAGTCTTTAGAAGAAGCTCTAGTGTTTCTACGAATGTGTTGGTAATAGTTCCGTTTGGACCTTTTAGTGTGCCTATGGGACTTGAGTCAACTTTGGAGAGTGATTTTTGGATCCTAGCTGTTGCTGGAGTATCTTTTAGATCCTCGCAGAAGTTTTTCCAGGAGTTTCGTTTGAATTTCCTTAGTTCTTTGTTATAGTTAGTTAGGGATTTCCTGTATTCGTCCCATTTATTTGTTTTCTTTGCAGTGTATAGTTTCCTCGTTGCTTTCCGAAGTTTGTCAAGTTCGTTGTTCCACCAGGGAACCCTCTTCGTGGAGGATTTCATTTTTAATGGACAACAATCTTGGTATGAGGCTATAATTGAGTCAGTCATGTCTGTTACTGCCTTTTCTAACTCCTCTGTTGATTTTATTTTGCTTACGCTTTTATGAAGCTTAGCTGAAAGACATTCATTGTATCTTTTCCAGTTTGCTGTTTTTTGGCTTCTGTAAAATGTGGAAAACCACCCCATTTAAGTCAAAGAGTATGTGTTTGTGGTCAGACATTGAGTCCTCATCCGAGACTCTCCAGTTACTAATCATATTCAAGGATTTGTTAGTAATTAGAGTTAAATCGAGTACCTCTTGTCGTATTGCGTTTACAAAAGTGGGTTTATTACCCCTGTTTACTACTGTTATGTTACTAAGTAATAAAAATTCAAGGAGTGACTCACCTCTGTTGTTTGTATTCGTGCTACCCCATGCCACATTTTGGGAGTTTGCATCGCATCCAATTATGAGGGTTTGATTGTGGGTTTGGCAATACTCCACTAGGCCTCTGATTTTCTCTGGTGGTACTATGTCGGCTGCTCCGGGGAAATAAGCTGAGGCGATTACGACCTCTCTCTTGCTTCCACCAAACTCCGCTTCGACCAGTATTGTTGATATGTCGCCATCCGTTCCGTTGTCGGCCCTTCGCCATCGGTGTTGTTCGGAGTCGTTTCGGCAGTTCTCACGCCTTCAACTGCGGACCGTTCCTCCTTATTAGTTTGAGGCATGGTGGCCTCTTCCTGTTGAGGTGTGACCGCCTCTGTTTTTTGAGCTTTTTTGTTAGTCTCTAGCCAAGCATCCCTCAGCGTATGCTGTTCCACCTTGGATTGGGGATTTATACTTACCCAAGGAAGTTTACTCTTCCCGCCCGACTATATTAGCCAGGACCCCAACAGAGACATGACCGTGCTGGGGTATCCTGTTTCCAGTGGGCACCACGGGGAGGAATAGTCGCACTTCCGACAGTCTTGCAGTTACGGCACAAAGTCCACGAAGGCCTTTGCGTTGTTCCCCCTACAAAGACTGCCAGCAATGACCACCTTCTCTTAGTCTAAGCTAGATTGGTAATGAAAATCGGATCAAAACTAAACATGTCTTTTATATATATAATTATTAGCTGAAACCACTGAAAAATTCTTTGCAACTTTTTGAAAGCAGACAATAACGACGCTCACTTCCCGTATTTCCCAAGAGTATTTTCGAAAAATGCCAATTATGCGATACATCACCACGGTGAAAAGATTTTTAGATGTGTGCTATTTAGCAGCACATTAATGATTAACGTACGACGCCATTTGTAAAGATTATAAATCTTCCGATAGGGGGACTTATATTGCGCCCCTTTATATAATGCGGCGATTGAGGCGACTAGTGTCCAAGTCAATGATTTCTACCTTAATCTATCGTTGGCTGTTTGTTTAGCTTGCGTTCAGATTGGATTGTTGCTGCATGATTCCTCGAGAAGGTTGCGTCGGCAGGATCCTTTGGGTTATCCTCTACGCATGTAACATTGAGGGTTCCATTCTAGGCCATAGCTGGTATTTCTTGCGCTGGTTTCCTGCTCCCTCTTACAGATTTCAATATTGATTGCGATATAATTAGAAGAGTACCCGTCTGATTCGTTACAAGGCATACATACTGACGGGACATAGCCCAGTAACAGCGTATGCTTATAAGGAAAGAAAAGCGGGGCTCAAGGGAATCTGTAGAGCATCTGCTTTATGAATGCCGTGCGTCCTAACCTGCTTAAAATATCGGGAGCACCACAGTTTCATGGATTGGAAGATATGTCAGCAGTGAGTTGGAAATGTCTTCTCAAATTCGCAATAGAGATAGGCACTATTTCAAAACAAGTAACTAATAAACTCCATCTGGTAGCACTATGGGCCGAACCGGTATATGAGTATGCATGGCTGCAAGACAACCAGTTCAACCTAATCTAACCTATGTACAGTCATGGGCAGATAAATAGCACAAATGTGAACCTTATATGTTAAGTAAAGTTTTTAGTACGAACTCTGCTTTGATCAAATAAATGTGTTTGTTTACATTTATTACCGTTATTAAGCTTACATTTATGCAGGAATTTACCGTTTTTTCGATTTTTATTTATGCTTTTTGCTGTTTTGAAGTGGACACAAAAAAAGCGCATGTCATCTTGTGCAGCGGAGAGTAAAATTTTAATATTGTTTCAGCGATTTTTAGTAAAATGTTTTGTTTCTTAAACAAAATGTTTAAATAATTACTAAAAATGGGACGTGGAAAACATTGCACGCCGAAGAAAAGAGCTGTTATATACGGTGTGAGTCAAAACGGGAAAAGCTATGCAGAAATAGCTGAAATGTGGATGTGCTCTTCATTCACGGAAAGAAAACCAAAGCCGCGAAAACCTCATGTAGAGCTATAATACGCAATAATGCTTGAAACAAACCAAGAATCTGGTCTACAGACGTCCAGAAAGTCGACTTAACGAAGCCCAGCTGTTTAGCCGCATAAGCAGAAAAAAAACACTCCTCTCAAAAAGACATATCGAACACCGACTTGCCTTTGCAAAAGCCCACAAAGACAATCTATTCAGTTTTGGAAAAACGTACTTTGGACCGACGAAACCAAAATAAATAGGAAGGGACCAGATGGGAAAACTATTGTACGTTATCCAAAAAATCAATCGCTAAATCCTAGGTTCACAAAAAACGATTAAAAACGGCGGCGGAAGCACCTTGGTTTGGGGAGATTTTTCCTGGCATTGATTGTTCCCGTGGTTAGTAAAATAGAATGGATAGATTTCAATATCTGGATATACTCCAGAATAAAATGAAGCCATTTGTGTTTGAGTTTATGCCATTAAAATTGACATTTGTGCAGGACAATGATCCAAAGCATGCTGCAAAGACAGTGAATCAATGGCTCAGAAGAGAAAAAATTTATGTACTGGATTGGCAGAGCCCTGATCTCCAATAGAAAATTTGTGGAATGACGTTAAGGTCAAAATCGCTAAAAAAATTTTACAAATTATGATGATTTGTGTGCCGCAGTTGAGGAGGCTTGGAGGATGGTTCCATGTGTAGAAGTCCACGCAAGTGGGGAAAGTTACTGATCGCCATTCACTTGGGAGTGGCCAGGACGATTCTTCTACATATGGTTCAAGCAGCTCACAACGTCCGGGATTAGCCCACGTATCCTCTGGTTAGCTTCCGAACACCCGTTCGGGAGTGAGCTAACGTGAGAAGGCGAAGCATCCCAGCATAGCTGGTTGTGCGTTGACGACTTCAACGCCAGGGTGGGCAAGGAGGGAATTTTTGGTCCCACAGTCGGAAAATTCAGCCTGCACAACGAGACATCCGGTAACGGACAGAGGCTGATCGACTTCGCCGGGGACCGAAACATGGTAGTCTGCAGCACCAGATTCCAGCATAAAAAGATACACCAAGCCACCTGGCTGTCCCCTGATCGAAAAACGCGAAACCAGATCGATCATGTTGTGATAGATGGAAGACATGCTTCTAGTGTATTAGATGTACGTACGAACCGAGGAGCCAACATCGACTCGGATCATTACCTTGTTGCAGCCAAACTGCGCACACGCCTCTGTGCAGCAAAAAACGTGCATCTACCTACGCAAAGAATATTCGACATCGAAAAGCTGCAATCACAACAGACAGCCAGAAGATTCGCCACTCGACTCTCACACCTGCTCTCGGAGAGCACTGCCCAACACACCGGCATGCGCGAGCAATGGAGCAACATTTCTCGTTCCCTACGTACCGGCGCCGAAGAAGAAATCGGATTCCGGCGAGCCCGAAAAAACAATTGGTGCGACGAGGAATGTCATGCTGCCGCCGAAAGAAAAGATGCCGCCTATAGAGCCACGCTGCGATCGGGCGCAACGCGAGCCATGTGAGATCGCTACAGAGAGCTGAAAAAGGAAGAGAGACGTATTATCCGAAAGAAGAAACGAGAGGCCGAAATACGTGAGTGCGAGGAGCTTGAGATGCTGGCCAATAGGAACAACGCCCGAAAATTTTACCAGAAAGTTCGGCGGCTTACAGAAGGTTTTAAGACCGGGGCGTTTTACTGTAAGAACAAAGACGGTGATCTGGTGACTGACGTACAGAGCAATCTTAAAATATGGAGGGAACACTTCTCGAACCTGTTAAACAGTGACAGCTGCGCATGTCATAGAGAATGTGAAGATCCCGATACCCCAATCGTTGACGACGGAATTATCGTTCCGTTACCCGACCATGACGAGGTGAGAATAGCAATATCACGGCTAAAGAACAACAAAGCCGCGGGCGCCGACGGACTGCCGGCTGAGCTATTCAAACATGGCGGCGAGGAGCTGGTAAGGTGCATGCATCAGCTCCTATGCAAAATATGGTCGGATGAAAGCATGCCTGCCGATTGGAATTTAAGTGTGCTCTGCCCAATCCATAAGAAGGGCGATCCTGCAATTTGTGCCAATTACCGCGGGATTAGTCTTCTAAATATCGCCTATAAGGTTCTAGCGAGCGTATTGTGTGAAAGGCTGAAGCCCACCGTCAACCAACTGATTGGACCTTATCAGTGTGGCTTCAGACCTGGAAAGTCTACCATCGACCAAATATTCACAATACGCCAAATCTTGGAAAAGACCCATGAAAGGAGAATCGACACACACCATCTTTTCGTCGACTTCAAAGCTGCATTCGACAGTACGGAAAGGAGTTACCTGTATGCCGCGATGTCTGAATTTGGTAGCCCCGCAAAACTAATACGGCTATGTAAGATGACGTTGCTCAACACCAGCAGCGCCGTCAGAATTGGGAAGGACCTCTCCGAGCCGTTTGATACCAAACGAGATTTCAGACAGGGTGACTCGCTGTCGTGTGACTTCTTTAACCTGATGTTGGAGAGTATCGTACGAGCCGCAGAACTTAATCGCTCAGGCACAATATTTTATAAGAGCGTACAATTGTTGGCGTATGCCGATGATATTGATATCATCGGCCTTAACAACCGCGCTGTTAGTTCTGCCTTCTCCAAACTGGATAAAGAGGCAAAGCGAATGGGTTTGGTGGTGAACGAGGGCAAAACGAAGTACCTCCTGTCTTCAAACAAACAGTCGGCGCACTCGCGTATCGGCACTCACGTCACTGTAGACAGTTATAATTTCGAGGTTGTAAAAGACTTCGTTTATTTAGGAACCAGCATTAACACCGATAACAATGTCAGCCTTGAAATCCAACGTAGAATCTCTCTTGCCAACAAGTGCTACTTTGGACTAAGTAGGCAACTGAGCAGTAAAGTCCTCTCTCGACGAACAAAACTAACACTCTACAAGACTCTCATCATGCCCGTCCTAACGTATGGCGCAGAAGCTTGGACGATGACAACATCCGATGAAGCGACGCTTGGAGTGTTCGAGAGAAAGATTCTGCGTAAGATTTTTGGACCTTTGCACGTTGGCAACGGCGAATATCGCAGGCGATGGAACGATGAGCTGTATGAGCTTTACGGCGACATAGACATAGCGCAGCGAATAAAGATCCAGCGGCTTCGTTGGCTGGGTCATGTCGTCCGAATGGATACAAACGCTCCGGCTTTGAAAGTATTCGATGCGGTACCAGCTGGTGGTAGCAGAGGAAGAGGAAGACCTCCTCTGCGTTGGAAAGATCAGGTGGAGAAGGACTTGGCTTCACTTGGTGTGTCCAATTGGCGCCGGTTAGCACGAGAAAGAAACGACTGGCGCGCTTTGTTAAGCTCGGCCAAAATCGCGTAAGCGGTTATCGCGCCAATTAAGAAGAAGAAGAGTTGAGGAGGCTTGGTACTCGATTCCAAAGAAAAGATGCCACAAGCTTGTAGAAAGCATGGAGCGGCGGCTTGAAGAAGTAATCAAAAACGGTGGATACTATACTATAGTACAAAATTTTAAACTTATTCAACTCTTTGCTTTCAAAGTCTAAATGTGCTATTTATATGGCCATGGCTGTATATGTTATTATTATTATTTTTTTTTTTAATTTTTGTCATAATATTATTATTTCTTCAATATTCCACTGTTCACTTCTCGATGACGCTTGAATTATTAGTGATGGGGAAGAGCTCACGTATACTACGTAGTTTTATCAGCAGGAATTCAAATGTTACAACTTTAGAAAATATTCGACTTAAGAACTTAACTTTCACAAGGGACTAGCATTGAATATAGTTTGGAAAAAGAAAAAAAAAATAGTTTACAAAAGAAGACCAGCGCCTTAGGAAACCCATATAGAAAAGTTCTTGACACTTGTAGAGTGATGAGCAAATCTAACGAACCAAAGGAAACCAAGGACCCTAAACTAATGATTTTGGCAATTTGTGCAAATAATCTCACCCCAAAAAGCTTGGCAAACAGTTTTCCCACTGAAATACTCTACACCTGATAGTGACAGGGAGGCGATAAATGCATGTAGGTATGGCAATTATAATGCGATACGTTCTAAATTGAAAACTGGTATCCCCACTGTGAACAAAAAGTGGCACTGCTTTGTAAATCTGCACTGTTCAACCAATTTGCAGCTAATATTTTATTCAAGAAAAAATAACGTCATTACATATCAAGTGAATTCAGTGTAATTTTGATACGTACATACACACACGCATGCAACACACAGAATAAAAAAGGAAAAACTCCAGCACAACTATTTACTAATAAGACAATTCACTTAATCGCGCTCTAGTTCTGGAAAACTATTAGACAATACGAACGATGCCAAAGCGTTGCACTCTTCCACACACATAACTGCATTTGTGCATACGAGCACGCATGTTGGAATATGCATACATATAAGTGGGTGTGTACATATGTAAATATGTCTCTTAACTTGGTTAAGTAAAGTCGTTCGACCAGTAAAATGTCGTCAAGTAAGTAGATGCGCTCGAAGATTTAATACAAATCTACCTACACACATACACACACGTAATCACGGTGGACTTCAAAGTAAGTACGATTGCATGAAAAAATGATTGTCGGCAGGCCATCGGGCGTTGCCTCGTCCCATCACCGTCACCAGTTATACCGCCACTTATGCGAGCCTTCGGATCGGCTGTGCTGCTCTTGAACATCCATCAATTTCTGCGGCTTTCATCAACAACCCGTCGTTTGCCACATCAACAACAACAACGGCAACAGCGACAACAACAACTGGAACAAGTTTGTGCGATTGTTTGTGGCGAACAGTAGCGGCATTATTAGCCACAATAGTTGAGTTTTTGTGAGTGTGTCGTCTGCATTTAAATAGGCGGCAGCATTGGCGGCAGGATCAAGCGTTTACGCTAATATGCTGCTCAACAATCACAATGCCGCTGCGACTTGAGAACGCAAAAGTCAACAACTCAAATACTCACATGCATATGTTTGTTTGTATTTAATTCGGTTTTTTGTCAGCTCGCGTAGATGATATTTGAGTGTCGTCGCTTTGGAGAGTATTGACATCTTTTCGTCAAAATATTCCTTTCGGTCATGAAGCCGTTCAAAATGTATGATTGCTATGCGGTATAAGGATAAAAAACAAAAATGCATCGTGCCCGCTAGCGCAAAGCTTCAAATAATTTGAATCACAATGGGAAGTGAATTCAAAGTACTGTTGCAAAAAATGCGAACCCTAATATTGAATAGGATTGCTAAGTAGCTCTTTGCCCGAGCAAAAAACAAGCCACAGTCATTGACAAAGGCTGCTTTAGAGTGAGGACCACATACTAATAAAGGTCCGTTTTCCATAGATCAATTTAAAAAAAATTAATACTAAAAATACATTTTACTAACCTCCAGTTAAGGTATACTCGGCATTCAAATTTCCGCTACGTTGTAATCATATAGCGGCCTACAGAAATATATCGTAAGTGTTGAAAAATGATTTTTTTTTTTTATTCGCATTAAATTTAGTTTAGATATTAATTTTTTTAGCTTGGCAACTCTATGTTGAAAGTTAGACTCGTTTTTGTTGGTGATGGAATGCCAAAGTCTCCTGTCAATGCAAAGTTATGTCCATCAAAGCTTCAGCAAAGAAGGCCATTCGTAAGCTGCTCTTCAAAGCACATTATTCAGATGTGTGTGTATGTAGGCAACATATGTAGGTATGTAGCTCTAAGTCATGGTTCACTTATTGGCCTGTGTGTATTATTTGCTTAGGCTGCTACTTCTTCCCCTTGTTTTTGCGGACGTATAACCTTGGCCACATAGTTAATCATGTGACAAGGCGACCGAAAATTTGAATAGACGCAACTCATTTGTTGTCTGTGGGTTGTGAAAAAAGTGCGGAATGTTGTGCTGTGTCTGCAAAAGTTTTTGTTATGTTCCAATTGGTGATGAAGTAGAAAGAAATGAGGAATGAGGAAGGCTAATCGAGTAAAACAACAAGAAAAACAACTAGAAACTTTGCGGCAAACTAGAAAGTACTAATAAAATATTTCAGAAAGGAGAAGCAGATTTCGGAACGCAGCCGTCGTTCGGAAATAATTTTTCTCTTGAAGGTATTTGGAAAAGCAAGCAACAGTTTTCAAGTTTTATTTTATATTAATAACATATATATACTATATACATATTTGCAGCCACTCCACCTTATTTGATACAGATACGATTTTTTTTTGTAAAGTGTTCTATATTTCATTTATCAAATTGGTGAAAAGATTAGAGTTGTTCTGACAAGTTAGTAATGTGAAGAACAAAACCCGTGCACGTCGTTCAAGAACAGCCGAAATGATTGCTGTTGTAGCCGAAAGTGTTGAAGAAAAGCCAGGTTTGTCCATTCCTCGTCGTTCTTTGGAATTGGGCATTCTGCAAACGTCATTACACCGTATTTTGCATAAAGATTTGGGTCTTAAGGCTTATAAAGTCCAGTTAACACAAGAACTCAAGCCGGCCGATCATCAACAACGTCGAGTCTTTGCTGATTGCGTTGTTGAAATGCATGAAAATGACCCGGAATTCCATCGAAAATGCGGTTTATGGTCCGGCGAAGTCATTGGACCTTACTTCTTCGAAAATAAAGCTGGATCAACAGTTACGGTGAATGGATTGCACTATCGAGAGAGGATTAATTATTTTTTATGGCCGGAATTGCATGGTATTGATCTGGACAAAGTTTATTTTCAGCAAGACGGTGCTACGTGCCACATAAGCAACGAAGCCATTGATGTTTTACGGGAATAACATCTCTTATTGGAAAACCCATTATTTATTTCCCATTTTTAAACTTTTAAGGCATTTAGTACTTCGTTGGGTATCCTTTATTATCGATTACAACTTGAAGTCCAGGTGGTATAGAGTCAACCAATTTTTTTGTATATTCCGGACTAATTGGTTCCACTCTGCAAGTATTTTAAGATCAGATTTGTTATAGATATCATATGTTGTTACATATTTATGTATGTATACATAAAAAAGGAAATTCATGATTTTGTTCATCGGTCAAAGTTTAAATAATTTTGAGGCAGAGCTATTCGAATATGGCGGCGAGGAGCTGGTCGGTATGCATGCCGATTGGAATTTAAGTGTGCTCTGTCCAATCCCTAAGAAGGGTGATACTGCAATCTGTGTCAATTATCGCGAGATTAGTCTTCCAAATATCGCGTATAAAGTTCTAGCGACCGTATTGTGTGAAAGACTGAAGCCCTCCACCAACCAACTGATTGGACCTTATCAGTGTGACTTTAGACCAGGAACAATCCATCAGATATTCACAATACGCCAAGTCTTGGAAAAGACCCATGAAAAGAGAATCAGCGCGCACCATTTGGAAGAGATCGTACAAGCCGCAGAACTTAATCGCTCAGGTACAGTTTTTTATAAGAGCGTACAATTCTTGGCGTATATCAATGATATTGACATCCTCAGTCTTAGCAATCGCGCTGTTCGTTCTGTCTTTTGCAAACTGGAAAAAGAAACAAAGTGAATGGGTCTGATCGTGAACGAGGACAAACTGGAGTACCTGCTGTATCCTGTCATCAAACAAACAATTGGCGCACGCGCGTATCGGCACCCATGTCACTGTTGACAGTTATGATTTCGAGGTTGTAAGAGACTTCGTTTATTTAGGAACCAGCGTTAATACCGATATCAATGTCAGCCTTGAAATCTAATGCGGAATCCCTACAAGTGCTATTTTAAACTAAGTAGGCAATTGAGTAGGAAAGTCATCTCTCGAGGAACAAAACTAACACTTTACGAGGCTCTCATCATGCTCGTCCTAACGTATGACGCAGAAGCGAGGACGATGACAACATCCGATGAAGCGACGCTTGGAGTGTTTGAGAGAAAGATTCTGTGGAAGGTTTTTGGACCTTTGATAGAACGATGAGCTGAATGAGCTTTACGACGACATAGACATAGCGCAGCGAGTAAAGATCCAGTGGATTCGTTGGCTGGGTCATGTCGTCCGAATGGATACAAACGCTCTGGCTTTGAAAGTATTCCATGCGGTACCAGGTGGTGGTAGCAGAGGAAGAGGAAGGCCTCCTCTGCGTTGAAAAGGTCAGATGGAGAAGGATTTGGCTTCACTTGGTGTATCCAACTGACGCCGGTTAGCACGAGAAAAAAACGACTGGCGCGCTTTGTTTAGCTCGGCTTAAAGTGGTTGGTGCGCCAATCACGAAAAAGAAACCCTATGCGTCTTGATGTTGTTCCACAAATAGAGGGATCTACAGTTTCAAGCCGACTTCCAACGGCAAATATTTTTTATGAGGAGCTTTTTCATGGCAGAAATACCCTCGGAGGTTTACCATTGCCTGCCGAGGGGCGACCGCTATTAGAAAAAACTTTTTCTTAATTTTGGTGTTTCACCGAAATTCGAACCTACGTTCTCTCTAAGCATTCCGAATAGTAGTCACGCACCAACCCATTCGGCTACGGCGGCCGCCATGAGCACCCAAATTTATCGCAATCTCGCATAACACTTTGACAAATTTCGAACATAATTCCATTCGAAATCTGAGCTAAAATTTGGAACTTTGAAGTAGGAAGTCGTTGATATGTTGATCGAATTTTCAGTCAAAAAGTAGCATAGTGAATATACTCGTATGTGTAAGTGAGTATGCACACTGAGTCAACTATGGGAATGGGTTGGCAACAATGTGAAGAAAAAGTAGTCATAAATGTCGCCACGAACTTGACGAAATTCCTAGACCAAGGCATCATTAACGCACTAAGAGTTAAGTTAAGTTATCGCATTAAGGCCATAATGAACAAATGAATGAAAATCAGCCGAAGGTGGTACGAACATAGATCACATACATGCGTGCATACATAAATGGTCCAAAGGAAATATAATACAAAAGCAAAAAATAACGTCAGTTTTGTACGAGACTCATTGAAATGGGAAAATGTAGTTGCAACAGTTTGGAATAATTAATTACTCTGCCGACGGACTGTTGTTAGACGTGAAATGTCGCTTGCTTACACTCACACATACAACCTAGCAATGTGCGTACTTTTGTATCTAATAGAAAGTAAGTGCCATTATTTTTGCAAATTATAAAAACTATGTTTATGATATTATTTATATGCAACTGCAACAGGACACGGGGAGCATAGTTTGGATGTTCGTTTATTAATTTATATGAAACATTTTTTTTTCGCCTTCTGGTTGATTGGAACTCAAGGAGCTAATTTCGTAGGCATCTCGTGTTTCATGGGTAAATGAGACCATTTCAAAATACATATGTGGGTATGCATGTAAAAAAGTAAATGAAGCTTGAACGAATGCGCATGCAACCCATATACATACATATTGTGTATGTACATACACATATGAAAAAATACTTTTTAAGACAATTGCCTGAATTGAAACCGTTTCGCGTATTTATTTTACCAAAAACAAAAGTAATTTGATTTGAACAGAACTCACAAAGATATGAAATGCCTATATGTATGTGTATGTATTCGTTCATTTGGACAATACGATTTTAAATTTTTACATTTTTGAAACAAATGGAAAATTTCCCTACTTGAAATTCTTCGATTTGTGGCTCCACCCAAGCGTGTAACCATTAAGAAGAATAATGAAATCATAGGCTTGAAAAATTCGCAATTTCAGGAAAAATAGTGTTGAGTTATTCGCCCTATTTTATTTATTCCAAATTTACGGTCATAAAGTATTCTCTCGAAATAAAACAATTACTGCAATTGTCCAACGCCAACACAGCCAGGTGCAGTTTCACATCTTTATACCAAAAACTGACAGAAATGGGGGACAATAACTCGTAAATACAATGTGAATAAGCGAAAACCAACAGCCAACAGCCAGCAGTCAACAGTCAACTAATCAACGTGCGGGAAATTGAACCCAGCTTCGACGCTGTTTAGCAGCTTGTTCTACCACCTATTCTACCGCTCAGTTGGTAGCAATGAATTGCAGTTTAGATGCTTGCGCCAAGTGTGATTTATGGTGCATCAGAGCCTTTTAAATGTTATAATTGTCTATCAGTAATTTCAGATGGAAGTCTATTATATTTTAGGACACACTTACTCGCCAACAAAAACGTAGTCGTACATACGTATCTACACATACATAAGTATGACCGTAAGTTTGTAAGTATGTACGAGACAAGCTGAAACAAAAGGCCGGCCACGCATAGTGTGTAGGCGTCAATGGCACGAGTGACCCACACTTTGGAAATACTCGTAGGCTGCCCTACGGCTGCGCAATGTTGGTTTTTGGTAGTTTTGGTGTTTCATAAGTGCCACATCCCTTTATCTTCGTGATCATTTTGATAATTTCCTAACAATGGAACAAGAACATTTGTTTCCTAAACGCACTTTTGACATGCTTCACACAATAAGCACTCGATTTCATTTGAAATTCAGCCTTGCATCCTTACGGTCGGCGAGTACATCACGAGAACTGCAGGAGCCTACCTACGATTAAACGCGCGAACAACTGGATTTCAAACTATTCGAACGCACCAACAGCTTTCGACAGACAACGTTTTGTAACACATGTATATGTACATACATTTGAATCTACCTACATTTTTCTCATGATCTTCATGTTATTATCATCTCCTTGTAGAATACTGAAGCATTTCATTTGATGAAATTTTTTAGGTTTTTTTTTAATTATTATCACTTTTTTTATGCTCTAAGTAAAAAATACTTACTCATTTGTTACCAGAATTCACGCAATCTGTTTACGCACAAGTAGAAGTAGTAGTAGTTGTATTTTCCTCATTTATTTATAAGAATTTCCTCCTACATTTCAATAATTTATACAATCGTTCATTGAAATATAATAAAAAATAAATACATAAAGGATTAAATAATAAATTTGTGGCAATAACAATGTTGTCTGTCATAGCTCAAAAATTAATTAATAATTAAAAAATTCTTTATAGCCCAAGGTTATTATTTCTGCTTCATTTAGCTTCGCTGCGTTTAGGTATCTTCTGCATATCTTCTTCTTCGTTTTAATTGCAAAGGGTTAAAATTTTGTGAGCATTTTCATACGTAGTGGCTTTAGTAAACCACATCTTGCTTTAAAAATTAGTATAATGTCAGCTAGACGTATATCTTCTTTAATATAATATAAGATTCCCCTTTTGAGTAGGCTAAGCGTTTGTAAATTCGCGCTTGCCTGTGCTTTTTGCTTTACCATATTCAGATCTTTTAACTTCAGCTACACACAACGTTGTTGTGCTTCATGTTGATAATTTCTTCAAACTTCAGGCCAAACTCCATTCCCACGTCGTTCAAACACTAAAGCCAAAACACATTTTTATGTAAGATGCCTTGTGATAGTTTGTGTGGAAGTCTGTTGCAATTGTATTTATAAATGGTTTTCCAAATATACTTCCTGTGAATTTATAAAGAATATACATAAGTGGCTATCTTCTACGTTAGTTTCTAGTTTTATTGCATAATTCGTGGTAAACTCGGGTACTTTAATGATTCGCTTAATGAAGTAACGTTGAAGTTTATCTACTGCATCAAATAAGGCATAACCCCAAATGTGACCGTCGTAAGGTTGTGTAGCTCAGCACACAGCTTGGAACAGCTTCCATATTGATTTTAATGAGATGAATAGCTTTGCTAAGAAATCGCTCCATATGCAATTAATACTAGCGTTAACGGAAATATGTCTGTCTTCTAAATACTTGCCGAACGCCATTTTAGGTGTACGAATGACACAAAGATATTTATATTCTGCCACCACTTTTATTTCTTCACCTTGGCTGCACCATTTTTCTGCCTGGGAAAGTCGTCCACCTCTTCTAAAAACCATCATCTCCGATTTATTTGGGTTTACTTCCATATTCCACCCAGCGCAGTGTTTCTCCAGGTTATAAATCATGGATTGCTTGAGCTTAGGGTTATCTGGCACGAAAACAATATCAGCGGCAAAAAGAAGAAGACGTAGGTGTGTTTATTCATACCCTCAACCAATATTGCACCTTCCAAATAGTCGGCAAATCATTTAGGTATACAGTAAAGGGCAATAGCGGCAACAGACATCCTCGTTTCGTCGGATACTTCCTTTCCCGTCCAAATCGCTGACCTAAGTAGTTATTTCCCATCAGGTTTGATATTTTGCAGGATATTTCCATCTGTTGAAGTTTATAGATCTTCGGCACCCTGTCAAATCAACAAAATATGCGTAGACTTTTTGATTTTCATTAAACTTTGAATGTACAAAAGACTCAAGATTATAACTGTATGGAATGGAATTCTGTGAGCCCATTGTTTTTTTCTACCGGTTCAGACAGCTCATTTATTTATTTTTTAATTTTAATTAATTTTATTCAAAAACATTGTCCATACTACTACAAAAAACAAATAATTCAAAGTCTCAAACTTTGTACAATATTTATAAAAATTCGGCAAATTTTCATCAAAGTTTCAAACTTTTTAATCAGAGTTTCTGAAAAAATTTTAAGTATGCAATTTTATAGCTCATTAAATTTTGGTGTAATAAAGTGCAAGTTTTCAGTTGGTCAAAAATCACACTGAGCTTTTAGAATTTTTTCCGGTCGCGGCCTAGTACATTTCTTCATTTAACGCCTACTCCACATTTTTGTGTATGGAAGAAAACAGCCAACACTTTGGACCACTTTAAATTGCACTCTATTATACCAAGGTATAATTGCCTATAAAACTGCATATCCGAAATCTAAAAACTCTGAGTAAAAAGTTCGAAATTTTGAGGAAAATTTGCAAAATTTTTAAAAATCCAAACTTTCTTTATATGGTTTTTGTTGTAGTATTAACTCTATTTTTTATAAAAAAAATAATTGAAATAGCAAGAAACCAAGTTTGAAATTTTGAGGAAATTTTGTCAAACATCGAAACTTTTATTTAAATGGTTTTTGTTGTAGTTAGCGCTGTAGTTAACATGCACATCCGTGTTGCAAGATCAGCGCACACTCGACTGCTTCAGCCTTTTCTCATGAAGATTAAAAGCAAAATTAATTGTATAATGAATATCTGAAAGGGAACGAAAGGTCTGGTGATTTACATGCAATTACATACATATGTACATACATGCATGTGCACGTCACTGGTCAAAAGTAGTTTTGTATACAGAAGCGAATATTTTTTGCTATTTCCTTTAAATACAAAACGTTGTTGAATCGCTGACCAAAGTCAAACGACGATGATGAATGTCGCACTACGTATTTGCAAATTCGCAAATTCTTTGAAAACGCTGGAATAATCATTAATTAATTTTATAACACATGCAAAACCGTTATTGTCCGAGTGCTGCGGATAGTTTCGCAGTGTCGGCTTGTGTTGTAAGTCACAAAAATAGCGCAAACATCCCCGCAGGAAAAATGGACTGGAATAAAATATTTGCAATTTGTGGGTCTCATTAACCAGCCTCTTGCTTTATCCAGTAATCAATGAAATTGTACTTTATGCTTTAGCCGACGAAATTAATACAAAGGCAAACTTTGGCAACATTAAATTATAAAAATATATGCATGAATCCTAAATAATCACCAATTTCACTTCCCTAAATTCATTAATTTGAAGAGTATATCCGAAAAAATATATTATATTAAAATGGTGCTCAACTTCTTTCTATATTTTCTTACATGGAAATATTTTAAAGATTTGTCAATAGGATAGAGGAGCCTAGGATATGGTTGGTGAAGTCAAGCTGAACTTTTGAGCCCTCTGATTGATATTGGCTACTATAAAACAGGCTCAATTGCCGCGTAGAGGTTAAGTACGTTAAGCTTTCAATCTCAAGACGCGCCAAAGGAAAAGGCGAGTCATTTCCCAACAGGGTACGTACTGTGGAAAGACATATACAAATGTTTGTAGAATATCTGTTTGGCGCAAAGACTGAGGCGATTTTGTGACGATTAAATTCGAATTTAATTACATTCATCTTTGCCGCTGCTCTTTTGCGCATAAGTGGGAAGACTAATTAACATAACATTTTTGTAGCAATGCTAATATTTTTTCAGCTTTGGGAGCAAGAAATTTGATTATGAGCATTTAAATATTCAAAGCAAGTTTGTATGTGTGTATGTATGTAGGTGTATAAAATAAAATATATTTAAATGTGTGTGTAGGTACATACTTAAAAGTAATTCAAGTGAATAAGAAATGCTTTTAAGAATAATGCAGAGGAAAGTAACCAAAATTAAATGTTCATTTGTTCTTCTAAGTAAGTATTTATACGAGCATTGAATGAAGCTCTGAATTGGATAAAAACCTATTTTTAATTCTTGTATTAAGTTTTTCATATTTCGTATTCGAGATAATGAGTCGATGGTCTCAGATGCTCTTACTCTCCTTTATATTAAGATTTATATTTGCATATTCTATATTACTTAATATCATACAAATAATAATAATAGTAATATTTTTAATTTTCCTTCAATCAAACAAGACCTAGTAAACTACTCGTGTCCAATGAAAGGCCTTTTAACATCATTATCTGGCAAGTTCTGTATGCATTATTTCCAACTAACAGATCCGTATCGAACTCTGCAGCTCTCTAGCCAGAGTGAGTCAAAACAAACAGTTTTGTTGAGTGATCTTTTAAGAAAAAAATTGAAAACTAAAAAATATAAATGGCTTACATTGCTTTTATTTATTAATTATTTACACATAAAGAATATTTTTTAAATAATGAAACAGAAGAATATTTTTTAAATAATGAAATGCTTAATGCATATTCACAGTTCTTTTTAATAATTCCATAAAAATGAAAAATTTATCACATAAAATTAAAGGATATTTTTCTATTGAAAAAGGTGTCAGACAAAAGAACTTAGAAGGTATAGTCCATATCTTCGCTACCCTAGAATTACACTGACTGAAAAAATACAGTCGAACTTCCATATAGTGAATTCGCACGGGACCTGAAAATCACTTCACTATATAGAAACTTCATTATAAAGAAACATTGATTTCTTATGTAATTTTATTTAAAATAATCAGTGAGTTTGGTTTGAATTACAGCCTTCCATTTTTCATTTTCAATAAAAGCTTCCAAATCATGTAGAGAGTTGAAAACATTAATCGGCACGTCACTCCTCATTTCCACAAAGGTTCTAATTACGCTAATGGATGAAGCAGCTTGTATCAACGTAGGTAATGCCTCCTCAGTTTCTGCCAATTTTTCAACGGTCAAATCGTGTTCATCGTTATCTGAAATAATATTTACATATTAAATTTTTGTTTGACTATAAAAAGATAAATGCTTACCAGGTTCAGCTGGAACTCCGCGACTTTCAAAAATGCTGTTGAGAATATCTTCTTCGGATGGGTTGTCCGAAGTCTGCACACCATTATCAACATTTACGTAGTCATCAAACGATGCTTCGATATTTGCTACTTTTTTAAATGAAGACTGTAAAGCAGCCAAATCTGATATTGAAAGAAGGTCCTCTTCAGCCCAATGCTCAAATGGAATCTGCATAGCATCTTTTGAAAATCCAGCCTTTTTAAAACAGTTGGCAATTGTTTCTGGTTTAACATAGACATTCCATACATTGCTAAGATTTCGAACTGCTTGCAGCAAGTCTATGGCCATAACAGAATTTCCCTCATCCACTTGAGTCAATATATTCGTTAAAATTCGTTTTCTGTAATGTTGTTTCATATTGTAGAGAATGCCTTGGTCCATGGGTTGCAGTAACGAAGTCATGTTGGGAGGAAAATAAGCGAGATGAATGTTTCTCAACTTGTCTCTTACATCTTTAGGGTGGGCAGTGCAGTTATCAACAAAAAACAACACCTTTCTGTTTTGATCACAAAATTTTTTGTCGAGTTTTACAATCCATTTCGTAAAAATCTCACTAGTCATCCATGATTTTTTGTTAAACTCATAATCGACACCTAAAGATTTTATTCCCTTGAAGCACCTCGGATTTTTGGCCTTTCCGATTACCAGCAATTTTAGCTTTTCTGATCCAGTCATATTGCTTCCCACCAGGACAGTTATTCTCTCCTTGCTTTGCTTCCCACCAAAGCATTTTTCATTTTTGAATGCCAGTGTTTTAGTTGGCAAGCATTTGAAAAACAAAGCAGTCTCGTCGGCATTAAAAATGTCGTTAATGTTGTAATTTTCAATTAATTTCGGTAAGACGTTCGTTACCCATTCATCACGGTTTTCTATGTTGGCGTCAGCACTTTCCCCACATAATGTCTTTTGAATAACGCCATGCCGACTTTTGAACTTGTCTAACCAACCTGTACTTGCCTCAAATTCGTGGTGTCCTAGTGCTAAAGGGAGATTCTTACCACGTGCAACGAGTAACCATTTCAGCATTGCTTCGTCAATATCCTCAAAATGACAAGGTCGAAGTCTTTTGCGTTTGGTATTTACTGCCAAATCCTCCGCATTTTTTAAAATCACTTCCTTATTTTTTAAAATATTTGATAAAGAGCTGGGAAGAACTCCGAATTCATTGGCAATATCTTTTTTTTTTTTTTTCCTTCATTAACTTTGTTAATCATTAATAACTTTTTTTCAAGCGAAATGCTGCTTCGATGCGTCATTTTAACTTCAGTCACTGAATAAAACTGTAATAGCTCAGCTTTTTCTGTTTTAATTTTGGGATTCCCCTCATTACAGTTTGTCCACATCTAACTGTAATTTTTTGCAACAGAAAACTTTTGAAAAAATTCACTATATGGAGACAAAAACTTAGGACGCTTGAATTTCCAGCTGTCAAATTTGTTCATTATATAGAAAACTTCACTATATAGAAATTCATTATAAGGAGACAAAAATACACCGAAAGTAGAACGAAAAAGCAGTGTCTTCGAAACCAGTTCATTATAAGGAGAGCTTCATTATATGGAAGTTCACTGTAGAGAAGTTCGACTGTAGTTTGTTTAAATTGGTGTTTGTTTTTGATGTTATTTGTGGTTCTCTTGATTGTTGCAAAGCTCTTGAACAGACTAACTTCAATGTTCCTCATAAAACATAACGCTTTGACTATCCAATTAATGTCAAAATAGTCAAATAAAACTACCATAACTTTGCCCAAATTACTGGAGGTCTTACTGAGTTAAATAGTATCCATCTTTAGTAGACTACTCGACCTAGAGTTTGCTATGCCAAGATCTCGTTCCCATTCGAGAATTTCGTCCCACAATTCATAATAGTTCTCTTTTGTTCTCGCATGTAAGATTTAATTTTAAACAAATGTATAAGTGTGTATCTAGTTTGTAGGGTTATTGTAATCATAGACTTAAATAAAATGAAATTAAAATTTGGTCGTCACCTGCGAAGTGAAGCGTTAACATTCCAGGTCTCAAAAACCCAACTAACATTCCCAATATTGCTGATCTACCACAGGTTCCGTGCTAAGCCTCTACTGAATCCACACAATTCAATCTTATATTTCTTCATTTACTTGACTAACAGATCTGTCTGTGTCTGTTTACAAATTTTATGAACAAAAGGGGCAGCTAAACTTTCACCACACTATTACAGTGAGTTTAAATAAGCAAATCAATAATCGGTCTCACACCGAAGCTCTGATTAGCACTTAACGCAGAAAAACCACAAAAAGTTGCCGAAACATGTTCAGAAAATTCAAAACAGTGCCTTATTCCTCAAAAATGATATTATCACCTTCTACTGCAACGCACTTATGCCAGCGTTCGATCCAGCTCTCTATTGTCGGTATAGCCATTAGAGACGTCTTCCATTTTTCTATTAGTTCCTTTGAAATGCTTTGCCCGTAGTGGTTTTTTGACTCGATCAAACAGTAGAAAATCGTAGGGAGACATATCAGATGAATTTGATAGCTATTGGATGATATCGATTTCATGCTTGGTCAAAAATTTATGGATAAGAATGGCACTGTGCGACGGTGTGCTATCATGCAGCAGAATACACGAATTCCTTTTCTCCTGGTTATTTGGTCTTAGTTTATTCGATTCACCCACTCACTCGCTCGTATCTGGTTTGCGTTCATACTTATAAATCCAGGTCTCCAGTGGACCCTGATACTGTGCGGTAGGCAGACACAACTCTCAGAGCTGCCATTGGTTGTACCGATGTTATGAGCTTACACCGGTGATTTGCTTTTAGGGCAGAGTTCAGCTCCGTATAAGAGAACGGAGAGTCATCATTACCATCACTGAGTAGGAATGCCATTTGTAGTTACTGATTAACTTTTTCCACGTTGTTGGTGTTTTCATCCGTTTTAAATGTCGACGGCTTCTCATTACATTCGTTGTCCTCGACGGCCTTATTCCACTTTTTACAAACCTTAGCCGAATAAAGCAGAAATTATGTCTAAGTCCCATATTTAGTTCCTGAAGAGTTGTAATTCGGAAATAATGCGTGTAAATCCAAGGACCCCTTTCATTCATTATTAGTTTCATTTGATTTCGTAATGAAAACACCTGCACATAAATAGATTAATTTTATGTGATCGCTGTTCTTTTTTTCTCGTTCCCTTTCATCGAATAATAAGCATTAATAGGTTTTGTTATGTTTATTTTTATTTTTTTTTTCCTGAATTTTTTATTAAGGACACGCAAAAGTTATTTGAAAATTGATTTGATTTTGTATTAACTCTATTCATATGCACGCACATACACTTACAGATATAAAAACATATGCAACTGAATCGTTTTGAGTAGCTCACATGCACGGCTACGTTTCATGTCAATACTTTGTAATATAATATTTTTACATTATAAATGCAACATTTTTGTGCTTGAATAATCGGTTTGCAATTATGCGGTTTCATATCAACCCTTACATTTTCACTTGGCTCAAACTTAGCTATGCTACTCGTACATATATGTGTGCATATGTATGTATGAGTAGAGAGTTCAAACGTCATTGTAATTTTCCACGACGTGGGAATTTGTAATGAACTAAATTGTTTCTATTGAAATTTCAGGTTCTTTTGATGTCTACACATAGGCGCCCTACCATAAATCGAATTTGCACACAGACTTACTTGTTTGTACTTGCAGATATCCTGGCGCTTTATACCAAATAATGAGTGTAAATATTTTTAGAATGTAAAATTTCACAGCTAAACTTGGACTATTTGTCCGTTTTATGGCTGCTAAATGATTTTGTACTGACACTCCTACACACACTTATACAACCCACTTTCGTACACAATTTTCCATTATTTATTAGGTTTCGCCGATTATCTTCTTCGAACGATGAAAGGTTTTGTAATTAGAAGCTTTTGCGCTCGAAAATTAGAAAAACATTTTCTGAATGCGTTCAATGGTATTTAAAGAGGCAAAATTGATTACGTGCTACGCATGCAAGGAATACCGAAAAAAGTGGCTTCGCTAGTAAGTCTATCCCTCACTGAAACCTATTCCAAAGTGCTCTCACAAGTTAAAGCTTCTGATTTATTCAGAATTGAAACAGGAGTAAAGCAGGGCGACGCGTTGTCTACGCTTGTATTCAATCTGATCCCAGACTATGTAATTAAAGTTGTTGATCCATCAGAGGCTACATTCCCCAAAACTTTCTAAACAAGTGGCTTTGCTGATGAACTGGTCATCCTCACGAGAAACACGAATGTTCTAAAATATGTGTTCTAAGCACTCCAAATAAAAGGAAAATTCTTTGTATTAGAGATCAATGAAAGCAAACGAAAAGCCTCTCAAGACTTCCCACGTGAAGAAAAGCGCCAGACCTTTGACAATTGATGATCATAAATTTGAAAGTGTAGATCAAATTAAATATCTAGGACTGCTTCTGAGTAGAACGGATGGTGCAAAGATTGCAATTCAAGACTGTGAACAGACATCAAACAGGAATGGCGATGGATTGGCCACGTCCTGCGTAGACCAACGAGCGACGTAACGCAAATTGCCATGGAATGGAGTCCGGAGGGCAGCCGTAGACCTAGCATATACCCAAAGAAGGCAGACCGAGCTCGAAATTGCAGCTCAAAACAAGAGCGATAAAATCCCTAGCTTTAGATAGAAAAAATTTGAATATTTTTATGTTTCTTATTATAAACTGTTAAAAAACAAGCTTTGAGTAGAAGAACGAACATCAAAATATATAAAACACTGGTTCGACCAGTCGCAACGTATGAATGTGAAACGTGGACACTGAAAGCAGATACAATTAAGCATATTGGGAAGAACAAGGAGAAAATGGTATCTATCGCATCAGATATAAAAACGAGCTTGTGGTGGAAGCAAAGGCTCACACTGAGCTGTAGTACTATGCATGATGATGATGAATATGAATTGCCCGCAGAAGGGAAACCGTTTCCGGTAAAAACTGTTAATATCATTTGCTGTTTCATGTGCACAATAACCATTGAACCCGGAACCAAATGAGTAGTAACCACGCACACATAAATTCGGCTACGGTGTAGTCTTAAAACAAAACAAAAAATAATAATTGGCGCGTACACTTCTGTTATGTGTTTGGCCGAGCTCATCCTCCTATATGTAGTTGGTGTCTTGATGTTGTTCCACAAATGGAGGGACTTACAGTTTTAAACCGACTCCAAACGGCATGTGATTTTTATGAGGAGATTTTTCATAGCTAAAATACATTCGGAGATTTGCCATTGCCTACCATGGGGTGACCGCTATTAGAAGCCACTTTTTCTATCACTTCCACGCTTCATACACAGAGATTCGAACCTACGCACTCTCGAATAGTAGCCACGCACCAACCCCTTTGGCTGCGGCGGCCGGTAGTGTATTTTTTTACTCGTAACTTAATCACATTTAATTTCATGCAGAATCCGACGGTACTTACTGAGTTAGAACTGATCTCTTCGCCTGGGTAAATACAGGTGGCCACAGACGTTTCCTGCCTAAAGCGTTAAGGAATATTTGTATTTTGTAACCGTTAAAATAATGAAAGCGTGGATTGGTGATAAATTCATGGATATAAGTATGTATGTGTGTATTCATTTGTTTGTATATTCACAAAATTAAGTGGCCGCTCGACTGCTGCACGCAATGCATATTCAAGCAAATACAAAAATCTACATACCTACATGCATACACGCCCCTCTACTTGCACACATGCATATGCACTTTTTTAATAATAATTTATTATATATTTACATACATACATACGCTCGTATGTGCATTCGCAAATTTGTAGGCGCTCACAAATTGCTGCATGTTCGCTTCGCTTCGGGATTATTCACCACCAGACCTGGCGTTGGAGGGGGGCATTGGGCAATGAGAAATAGGCAATGCGCAATAAGAAGGAGGAAAAGCTCAGCTCAATGCAGCAGACATCGAAACTGCCTTGCTGTGCGTTTAATTAGCGCCATCATTTCGGCCGTCGTTTGTTTGATGGCAGCCAAAGGGAGCTGAGCGATAAGCAAATCGCAATCACAAATGAGTGCATCTGAGCGGTAATTTCGCTGCACTGCTTTGTGGCTAAAGCCGTAGCTTTGCTAAAATTTCACATAAAACTGCGCATTCCGCTGTGGCTGCGACTGGTTGTGTGCGTGTGTGTGTGAATATACATAACACAAAGCCATGAAATGCAATAACACAAATTTACACTCTACATAACTCAGTTTGGTGCCTCTTTTAAATTTTTCTGTTCACTAACAATTCGGTTAGCGAGTGTTGGTGGCTGAGATGGACGTGCAAATCAGTAAGATGAGCCTTTGACGGAAGCAAACATAAACAGGGCATAATTTTTATTGCCACCTCTTGGAGTCCCACAATTAAGCATGCGTACACGTCTGTATGTGTGTGTGTAAGTATAAGTACATCTATAGGGTTTTTCAATAAGAGCGCTTCAACTTTTGAACTTTTTTGAATAAAACACAAACATTTTGACTTTTTTAACTAATTTTTTTTTTATTATCGAGTTTGAACATATACATTTAAGTATGATATTCGATTTCTTTTGCATGACCACCGCGTGCACGTTTTACGAAGTCCAATCGTTGAACCCAATTTTCTACCACTCTTTTGCATAAATCGGCCGAAATTCCAGCAATTTCGCGTTCAATATCGGCTCTGAGCTCACAAATCGTCGCCGGCTTGTTACTGTAGACCAATGACTTCACATAACCCCAAAACGGGACGGCTTGTTAAATGGACCGTAAAATGGCCGTAATGCTCTTAAAGTAGCAGCAACAGAACGATTATTTTCATAAAAAATGTGCACGATTTGCAATCGTTGCTCAAGTGTGTAGCGTTCCATGATGAAATGTATACTAATGAAGTTTACAAATGACAAGCGAAAAATAAAAAATATTGCGTCGTTCGCCCTCCCTATCGGAAAAAAGTTGAAGCGCACCTATTAAATAACCCTATAGTACATGCAAAAATGAGCACCTCATTAACATTTTCAAATGCATACACTCACATACGCACATATAACTATATGCACAAAAGTATGTGTCGGTTGAATCTGCAGCTACTCACTACAGCTAGAAACCAAATAGTCGAAACAAAAAGTAATATGCAAATATGTGCGACTACTTCTTGCGCAAGCCTCTAAATTTATTCTTGCAAAAATAATATACATATTTACATACATACATACTTGCTTGTATTCGCATGTACGTACTCGTATTTATATCAATTGCGCGCAATCGGCCCGTTCATTATCTCCCAAGACCCATCAAGTAGCTTCCGTGGGGGGAGGTTACATTGAAGCGCTGCGCTCAAGTCATCAGTCGGACGCTTTGAGTAATTAAAGACGCTCTTTTGGTTATGATCCCAAAGTGCCTACAATCACATGCAACACGCACACACACACACTCAAACACATATACACTTGTTTGTATGCAAAGTAGGGGCAAATTTATGCAAGTCCATATCTTATGACAGAAATGATGAAAATGGAATCATTGCGTGCCACGAACAAATTCACATTTCCCGCATTATGTATGATAAGTAGAATATTTGCGTGTTTTGGTTGTGAATTTTTAAGTGAAGAATAGTTCTTGGAAGTAGTCTGCATGCACACACACACACAGACGCACTTACAACTACAATAATTGTATTAACTTGCATACAGACTTTTGTGAAGACACATAAAAAAATATATTCGTTTATTAGCCACTTATTCTTATTGCCGCGTACTATTTTATTATTTCTTTTTTATATATTTTTTTTCTTTGTTGCTACATGTAAACAATAGTTTTATGCATATTTTTAGTATGCACTTGCATATGTAGACTCTTTTAAGGTACCACTTTTCATCAAGCTTGAGATGGGTTTACGGCAGCTTGAGAAGGCCGTTACGCCGCATATTACCGATGGTTTGATGGGTTGATAAAATATGCAAGTATGAGCCTAAATTAGAGTAGCAGCGTTAGTACCAGTTTGCATTTTATTCATTTCGTCAAACTCGCAAAAATTACAGTTTTGGGCTTGCAAGTCGGATTTAATGTTCGGCTGCAGATATCACATACATATTTGACTTCAAACTGCTTATATATGTACATGTATATATATTTCCCCCCCCTGTAGTTCCTAGCTGGAACAAATGGCCTCATATTCATATTATTGACTTTTACTTTGGGGGATTTTTCTAAGTTGCTTTTGTCTCACCTGCGAACTTTTCACATTTCGCCTACGAAAACCGGCGCCAACAACTTAATTCTCTAAAAAAGTTTTCTTGTAACCTAAACAACATGGATTGAAGTCTTAGTATGAATGCATAAAGCATCAGTTATATAAAAATGTAAATTTCCTTATTAATAAATAAAAACTTTGAATTCTTCCTCTCTGATTACGCGTTTCGATTTATCTTGTTTTATAGGTACATATATAGGGAATGGGAATTGAACCCACATGGCAGCTCATGGAAGACCTGCTCATACCTGAAAAAGGCAGCTGAAAACCGAAATGGAGAACCTCCAGCTAAGTTGAAACGAACTCATGCAAACGACAGAGAAGATTTTCAAAAAACTTATTACGACCCTTTGCTCCTTAACGGAACGACAGGAACTTGTATATATACTACATAGAGAGATTACCATTTTTAGAATATTTTTTGTGCTACACCATCATAGAATATAGTCCATTTATTATGCACTCGAATTTGCAAAATTTTAATAACAATGCCCTCCGCAAACCTCTTTTCATACGCCCTTATAAGTAAATTTTATTCAAAATATGGCTCTTAACAGTTATATATCAAAAGTGGCATTATTTAGATGCCCACCAAAACATTTTTGCACGTCTAAAGGTAAAATTCGCCAGTTCTTATTCATGCAATCATCATTCGCCAGCAGGAATCCTGATCCCTAATTTGACCTTTTGATGTCTATGTACCACGAGGGATTGAGGTCCGGACCGATTGAGGACCGGAAGAAGAAGAATTGTTGAGAACGTTGGCATATCGATGTTGGAGTTTGTTCAGCAACACTTCGCGCCACAGCAGTAATATTCTCAACAAAACGTCCAGTTTTTGGTCTGTCAGTCCTCTTTTTATCCTCGACAGAACCAGTTCATTGAAATTTTTTCACCAACCTTTGAGACGATTATTTCCATAAAAAAATAATGAATTTTGCGATAAGTTTTTCTTAAAGATAGACCATTTTCATTATAAGCTTTAGTAATTTTAACGCGTTGTTCTATTGTGTAAAATTGTGCATCTGTTTATATGTATCATATATATATAGACAATTGGTCCTTTATCAACTAATAATGTATGGTGTGGTGGGTTTCCATCTTCATTAGTTTGGAACGATAGCGTCAATGCAACTAACTCTATCACGATTGACATCCGACGCCTTCGATTCGCCACTTCTTTGCTAGCTATGTTCGAGCTCTGCTGACGAGACGAAAAATTTTTGTGTGAAAGCAACAACAAAAGTTATCGAGCTAAGTTTCGGGGCGAGTAAGGTATACCTCAAGAGTAAAGGATGATAGAATACAAGTTTGCGCCTTCCGAGCTCGCTGTGTCGTCAGACTCCAAGAATAAGAAAACAAAAACAAAAGGAAGGCTAATTACTTTTTGTGAATAGGAACACTAGGCGAAAGCAATAGAAACTACTAAACACCTGAAATTATACACACACCCATACACTTTCTTGCCACGGCGTTTTCCGCATAAAAACACAAAAAACTGCATTTGGAGGATTTATATCTATTTGTGCTTTCATAATTTAATATGCGGCACTTCGTTTTCGATAATTTGTTTTATTTAAATATCACAAATTTCAATATTACCAAACCATTCACTGAATTTTCACACGCATGTAATTTCTTCCACTTTTGTTTGTTTTGTATTGGAAAAGAGCCTGATTTACCAGCTGCTGAGATGACATCGCTTTACTCTCAATTGACTCTCTGCCTGGTGTGGCTTCTCTTAAACTCCAGAAAGGACTTGATGAAATAACTCGATGGCTCAAAGACTGAAAAATACAATCAAATGAGACATAATCTGCTCAAGTTATTGTACCTTTACGCTCAAACGAAACACTTGCGCACCCGTTAAACTCAGTTACACAATCATACCTCAAAGTAATCTTACAAAATATCTCGGTATACATATTTACTGCAAACTTACATGGAAAACCCATCTTTTTAATTAACGCAAGACACTAGGAATTCGCAATTCCCATGTTCCCTCAGCCGAAAGCCTCTGCTGCTAGCGCTGTGTTTGCTTCAGTTTACCTAATCATTTTATTACTATATTATAAAATAAAAATTTCAAGAATAAGCTCTCACTATGCTCAGCTATCCTAAAACCAGTATGGACTTATGGCATTCAACTCTGGGGCACCGCGAGTAACTCTCAGAATCATCGCAAAAGCCGAAATTCACCGCGATACATCTCACAATATAAGACTTCAATCGCACACAAGCCCCTTAACTACAGAAATTACCACCAAACCCATTTCCTTTAACAGATTACAGAGGATATCAACAATAGATCTCTTATGCGCTCGAATACATATACATATATATATCTATATACATACATATACTCGCTTGACGAATCGGCCTGCCATTTCCGAAGTCGAAGTACACCGAAGGAGTAAAAAGAATTTTTAGAATTTGTTTCTTTTTTAATACTTTTATTTTACTGCAATAAATTATCTTCATTGGGTTTTTACAGAATTAATTATTGTGAAGATTTTCAATAAACCACTACTTATTATCACAGTATTAAAACAAATAAATACCCTAAATGTTACTAACTTAATGTAGGTTATTCACTTAAAACATACATATGTGTGTGTGTATGCATGCAGTTTATCTTGACTATAGTGATTTTATTTAAAATACGGTTTACATACAAAGTATCGTAATTAAATACAGTTACGCCATCCCTATATGTATATGTACTTGCCTAAGTATATGTGCATACCCTGTTCACCCCAGCTACATACGTATTGTTTTATGTTTAAATTTAAAAAAGTAATTTTACTTTTCACATGCAAATAGTTTACTTAGTACAATTTCTTGTGTAGGTGTGTGTGTTTCTATTTTAAAAATTTCCACTAACAGTACGCCAAATACTGATTGCTCTTATTGAAAATACTTACACTAATTTTATAAGTTTGTTAATACTATTTGCCTATCTAGCTAAAATTTCACACACACACACACTTAGGACAGACATATATACAAGTAACTATCAATAGGTAAAACGAGACACTTATCTCAATAAAGTTGCACACAAGTAATACAGTTATTCAGTTAATACATACAAACGCGCATTTCCATATAAAACGGTTTTGGGTATTTACCTATAAAATATTGTAGTTACTAGTTTTAAACACTGGTTGGAATGCAGTTTTGCTGCAAATTAGTTAACCAAAGGAATACTTCGTTAGTCCCAAGTATTCGAAATACAAGCAATGCAGGTGTATGTATGTATGTGTTTAATGGACGCACCATTGCAAATACTTATTCAAATTATGTTTGTTGAAACTTTTCTTTCCATACACCAGACTTAAATACATACATAAGTACATACATACATACCTGCTCATTTATCTCTATTGCCTAATTCAATACTAAACAGTTATAGTACACATAAATACACTAAAATTCTTATTTGCATTATTCGAGAAGCTTACTGCATCATCATGTAGGGTGATTCACTGCCATTGTCGCCGGTTGGGCTGTCCATTGAGGGATTTATGCGCTTCTCCTTCTGCCGTCGGTTGCAGAACCAAACGCGCACCACTTCCTTTTCCATGCACAGACGGTCGGCCAATTGGCTGATCTCCTCACTTGTAGGCTTTTGATTCATCATGAAGGCCTTCTCAAGCGCCCCTCGTATAGAGGTTTCAATAGATGTGCGCTTCTTCCGACGTCGGCCCATAACCTCGGGTGTGCTGACTGTTTGCAAAGCAGCAGGATCGAAAACTCTGCGAATAAAGAATAAAAAATCAAAGATATTTTAATTGAACGGGTTAAGGTTAAAAGTCTGTTAAAAATTAAGAGTAAAATTAAATAAAAAAAAAAAAAATTTCTTTTGTCGAAAATTTAAAAAAAATAAATATAGCAATGCGTAAACACGAAATATTTAGAGTCGACGGGAACTGAACCTTTTACAGGTGTATTGCGAAATGTCATGGTGGTAGTCATAAGTATTCCCATGGTAGCAAAAATATCGGAAATATAGAAATATCGGTTCAAAAATATTGCAAAGAAGGTAGCGACTTCACGTAGTATAGTATAAGGTTTGTTGGCAGAATGCGGCAGCACATAAACACAACTAATTGCCTTCCTATACCGACTTTGACCAGGGCGCCAACCTGCGGCTCGCGAGCCGGCGGTTATTTGTGGCTGTCGATAAATGTAGCCGAGTTTTTTTTTTAATTTTTGCGCTATAATATTGTTACGAATTTGTCTGAGTTCGATCACTGGACTGCTAAGTCGATTACTTAATTTCGGAAACTTGTACTAGAATTAAAAAAAGCTGCTTGTCCAATTATTTCAATATTCGGAACAACGTACGTATGTATGTGAATCATTATTACTTTTAAATACGTATTTAATTGAGGCTCTCGAAATAATTCAAATTTTAAAAAATGCCTCAGACTTTCAAGGAGCTTGGCCACCCCTGACTTAGGCAATTGCTGCTTGTGGCTTATTACTTTAAGAACATATGAATTGTTGTTCAAATTTTTTATTAGCCTTAAACAAATCTCCACACCTATTCGGCTTTCGTAATCTAAATAGTTACTTACCCTCCTGTCGCCTGTATTGTTCGATCTGCATCCTCCAGCCATTTTTGCAGCAGCGGCTTCAGCTTGCACATATTCTTAAAACTCAGATTCAAAGCTTCAAAACGCGAAATTGTCGTTTGAGAGAAGTCATTCCCGTACAGCTTCCCCATGGCCAAGCCCACATCGCCTTGCGTGAAGCCCAACTTTATGCGTCGTTGCTTGAATGTTTTGGCGAATTGCTCGAGTTCCTCAAGATCTGTGGTCTCTTCAGGTGACGGTTCACTGGCCAAACGTTGAACCCCACCAGCATGCTTCAGCATTTGGGGAGTTTGTGGTGCACCGCTGATTGTGTTCGGTGTAAGAATTCCGCTCACCTTTAGACTACTCCCTGGGTTGGGCGGTGTTATTTGACTGTGGGCGCTTACATTGAAATTCGTTTGTAGCGGCAGTGGAGAGGAAGCGGGACTTTGTATTGGCGTATGAGTGGGTGTTGAGGTGTGCACACTTCGAGACTTCGTCGCTTCGTCAAATTTTTGTTGGCGTTGTTGCAGGTGCGGTTGTTTTTGCAACTCTTGCTGCTTTTGAAGCGACTGCAGTTGCTGCGTTGCCTGAGTGAGGGCTTGAACGCGACTATGAAATAGGAACTGTGCGGCGGCAACTTGAGTGGCCATGCTCGGATCATCTGGCGATATACCCAAGGAACCGCTACGTAATATATCGATATAATTTTGGAACTGTTGATGCAGAGCAGTCTGTTGTTGCTGCAATGCTTGCTGGAACTGCGTAAAGTTTTGAGGAGAAATCGAGGTGCCGAGGGGGAGGGGAAATAACGGATTGCCGAGACCCAAACTTGCACTGGCCGCCACAGCTAGTTGTGCCTGTTGTGAGGAGAAGTTTGGCAATGGATATATATTGTTGGCCATAGGGGGCCCAACGGGTTCGCCGGCAGTTGTTGCAGGTGACGAACGACAGGCGCGCAACGATTTCAAAGACGGCGAAGGTGATTGCAAACTTTGCCGTGAATTTTCGCTGGTCAAATTGAGAGCACCCGACTCTGAGTCTCTGCTGGGATCAACGTTTTGTCTGCCAGAGAATTTGCTCTCCGACGCTGTGTCACCACGGTGCAAAACATCCAGCAATTGGGATCTGAGAGCGGGCGGTTGATGTTGCTGGTGCTCCTCCTGTGGCGTAGCAAACGCTGTCGGACTTTGTGGAGACAAGCAACGATCACTGGAATTCCCTGTCACCGAATTATTATCGCCACAGTCAGAGACTGAAAGAAAGATGAAAAGGAAATGCTTTAACGGTATTTAAAAAGAAAAGAACCAATAAATATAAATGCAAATGAAAATGGATGTGGAAATAGAAATGGAAATTTCAGCTCAGATACTTGAAAACCCTTTCAATTCGCACGTGCCTCTTTGATGTGAACTCAATCGATAAGTTTGCTTATGCCGAGCACATCAACTGCTTTCGGGCTTTGGTTACTTTATAAATGACCATTTTGCGTTAGTTTATCGCTTCATAAAAATTCAACTTAACTATGCAAAATTGTCTACAAAGCACAGGCGGCATGAGAGCGTGTATGTATGTACGTATGTGGCATATGCGGCATTTGTAGCAACCCACGGCTTGTCCCACATAGCCAGTCCCCTGTTGAAATGTCAAAACTTACACCTTTTGCATAATTTTAGCATAAGCAAACACAATTTACCTAAATGCAAAGAAAACGGAAAAGGAAAAGGAAACTCGTATACGCTTTTTTCTCAGTTTTTAAATTTGGTCAATTTCATAGTCCGTTGAATTTTTCACTTTCCCTCCCCTATAAATAAGTGAAAATCTTTCACGAATAGCCACATTCAAACCAGCTCAGGTCGGAATCGACAGTTGTTTTGCGAAAGTGTGCATACTTTTCGATACTGTGGCTGATTCAAATGCTTTTCGGGTGTTTTCTTTTCATTTGGCAATTCAATGCATGGGTTTTTGAATTTCAAATAACTGGAGCAAGAAACACATAATTTGTATAAATTTACTTGCTAATATACTACACACATATATATGCACATATTTGCTTATCACAACTACTACTCACACCACTACCCCGTGGCACGTACACAAATGTTAGCCCTTATACATGTGTATGTGTGTATATGCATGTGTTTCATAGTCTTGAGGATAACGCTGCGTTTTTAGTTGGGAGGAAATTTGAAGAGTTTACAGTAAAACCTGTCAAGTTGAGCAATCTTTTATCCTCGTACAAGTTGTACTGAATGATTTGCACGGTCAGCGCCCAACTTCGACAGGCTTTACAGTATTTTGATTTCATATATATTTACTCATTATTCCATATGCAGGATGCTTTTTTACTACTACCCGAAGCGCTGCACTGCGAAAAAAGTTTCTGCTAAGGAACCTCCATAACTTCTGTACGATGGTCAGAAAACTAAATCCGTTATGTGTAGCACAGCCCAAGGATCTACTGTCGGTCCAGATTTTTGGAATCTGAGCTACAATGAGATCTTGAGTATAGAAACACCAGAAGACACATATCTCGAGGGATGCGCGGACGATATAGCAGCGGTCATATCAGTGCGAGTCACCGAGAACGCCAGGAGGAAGCTCATCCCGCTGACACGAGATCACATGCTACGCGAGGTCATCACGCAAATAGGCGACACGTCTCTACTGACTCAAAAAGTAGTGAAACACCTTGGCATTCAACTTAATTGCAGATTTAAGTTCTGGGCATAGACACGGCATGCAGTTGCCAAAGCAGCGAAGGTAATGGGAATGTTCAGCATACTTATGGTAACATCGGTGGATGAACACGGATTAACAGAAGACTGATCATGGCGGCCACAAACTCAAAGCCAAGCGCAATGTACGAGAGACTTACAACGAACAGCTGCATTAAGTTGATTCAGCCTACGGCACTGTATCAGGCGCAGTAGTTTTTGTAATCAGCGTGAAGTTACCTATCGACCTCTTGGCCCGGGAACGAATGGATTCCACTAGCGGCCCGGAACGCAAACCATCTGTGACAAAGCCGATGGGACACTGAACCGAGTGGCAGACGGTCGCCGAAATTTATTCCAACAATAGGCAAATGGATTCAAAAGAATTCTGAGGAAGCGAACTATTTCACGACTCAGTTCCTCTTTGGGCATGGATACTTTACTTACCGTATGAGTAAGGTAAGCTATTCCAGGTTTATATGCTATGAAGCACCGAGCAATGACGCCGAAAACACGTTCTTTAGTTGCCACAGATTGTTAGTGGAAGAAGAAGCTCTGAGGGAGCAGATTGACGACATAGCGGCGACCAGTTAATCAGCAAACTGCTTGAACGCGAGGACAGTTTGAATGCTTTTAAAAGACACATGGAAGACGTATTGCGGGAAAAAAATAGACCTCGACACAGTATAACAAAGCCAAGCCTCGTTCTGGGGCTTCTATAAGTAATGCAGAAAGTAGTCCCGGGAATTGAGTCTCCCCAGAAGAGGAGGAGGGATTGTTTTAGTGGCCGCCCATATTACGCAGAATATGACAGTCGATGTAAGTCCGCAGGCATTTTAAACCTACTCCACCTATCCCAAAACCTAACCCTACCCCACCCACCACAAAACAACAACAACAAAAAACATAGTATATGGAGTATATATATACTGCTATTGTAATTTTTTCCGCGCAACTGTTAGTGATAGTATAAAACTCATTCTCGCGCATTGACTCTCGGGTTCTATTTATTTTTATTTTCGTAGGCTTTCATATTTTTCTGACTATATATAATATATTCTAATATATATATATTATAATATATATTATAATATATATTATAATATATATTTCGGGTGTTTTTTTAGCTGCATGAGAACTATCGATATCGATAACTGACAATTTGACAGCTGAGACTAGCAAACTGTGCTGACATTTCTGTTCGGTAAGGTTTGGCAAGCCAACATGAATCGTTTAACGCCCAACACGCTTGCAAATTGTGAAAATTTACTTAGAAAAAATAAATGTCAAGCTGCCTTTGCGACTATGTAACTCGTAGCTGTACCCGACATGTGCCGAATATCACATTGAAAAATGCATGCCATGAAATTTTCTATCAAACAATATTTCTATTTTGTAATTATTATCATTTTAAGTTCTCAAGCTCGTAAAAAAATACCCGATATGTACACACAAACATATTTGCAGAGTTAGCATGCAAGAACTTGCGAAGAAAATCGTGAAAATATCTCCATATATTGATACTAACTGAGTCGATGAAAAATTTGAATGTTAAAATTCACATTCTACACAAATCTCTTTTGCCACAAAACACATTTACATACAGCCATATGTCATGAGCGAGTGAAGTCCTTTTTATATTTGATGACTTACTTGACCAAACGGACTCTGGTCTGAATGCCGTTCTGAGATGTTGCTGGTCATTTGGAAAAGTTTGCCTTTTTATGCGCACGCACACATACACACATACACGCAAATACCTAAGCAACGTACGTGCAATATTTGGTATTCAGATGATGTGCGCATTTCATATGCTGAAGACAGTGGCGTTTCTCGCTACATGCAACGCAAATCCAAAGGGGTTAATTAAAAGATTTATATAAAGCGTAAAATTTTAATGTTTATTCTAATTTTTTATCATTTCATAATACAAAATAAGATCTCCGAATACATGTATGTATGTGTGTGTTCATGGAAACTTTCAGTGCACAATTTTAGATTCAAAAGCATACCTCCTCCCCCACCCAACGTCACTGCGATTTGTATTCATAAAATCAAAGATTGGCCAGTCGCATGTGGCCCGGTTTGAATGCAGCCTCAATAAGAGTGGCTGCACTCGTAAACGAATCTGAAAAAATATGTAAATTCGATCACATAGCAGCAAAATTGCCAAATCTCTGCATGTGGGGCAATGCAAAAAAGCTATGAACACACACATATGCGTATGTATATATTACATGTACTTATGTCTGTACGCATGCATGTCTTTGCATTTTACATACCAAATACTGAGGGGCGTACACATTTATACACGTACAAAAAGTTCAGATTCAGCAGCAGAAAGGATAACCCAGCTAGAACACCTCGCATTCACTCGACGAAACCCCAAATGCAGCGAAGTGTGAATTGCAAATTCTTGACCCCACATGCACTGAATGGGGTTATGAATAATAATGAACCAATTGAATATTAAATTTACATACCGCCATTTACGTATGTAGATATGTATGAATATTTACATACGTGCGCGCACACATGCGTACACAAATTCATATACGAAGATATAAATTCAAAATGTCTTTACTCGACTCGTTAAATCGGGGGCCAACCAAAATTCGATTTATGTAACTACCTAAATATGTATTGTACGTATGTGCGTATAGTCAAATACTCGTATGTAATGTAGCTATACGAGTGTAAGCTACATTTTCAGATGACAGCTACATGGGTGTTCAATTATTAAGCTCTTTTTGAGATTGCTTTCCTGACCACTGCATGACATATCGACTAAAATGTCAACATCTCAAAAATATGATAAAAAATAAAATTTTGGAAAAAATATAATAGCAGTCACACTTTAAAGCAAATTTGAGATTCTCTGAGTCAATTTTAGTCATTCGATATAAAAATGAAAACAGAAGCAGAAGAAAAAAAGTTGATGAAAATTGGCACAAAAATGTCCCTTGCCGTCAGTCATTTAAATAATACTTCTAGTGAGTCTGGAAAACGAATTCACCGAACATTTTTCATTACATCTGAGAAAGATAGAAAATTCAAATTTTCAAAAGCAAACTCATCCTGCGTCACAGAATAATCCTTTGTAAATGATACTAAAATACCTCTTGACCTCTTGGTTGTACCTCAATGGAAATTATGATTATTATTATGACTATTAATAAATGCATAAATGTTGTCAGTTGACAAAAAGAAAAATTAGGTAACAACTTCGATTACTCAAAAAACAAAATTCAGTCAACAAGAAATTTCACTTTCTCGCTGGGTCCGACCGGTACTTTTTCCATTCATATTCCCTCAAGGGAGGAATGAGCGGCGTGCAGCATTTAGAGTTAGGGCATGGGAAACATGTTTACGGATGGCTAGAAGTTGGACGGAAGAGTTGGTAGGGGAGTATACTGCGAGGAGCTCACCACCGATCTTAAATTTAGGCTTTCAAACTACTGTAATGTTTTCCAATCGGAGGTAGCCGCAATTAAGGAAGCAGTGGATTGGTTTTCACTTCTGTAATTACTGTAAATGACCTAAATATCTACTCCGTCAAACAAGCGGCAATTAGGGCCTTGGGCTTGTAGGTTTTGCGTTCGAATTTAGTCGGGGAATGCTTGGCTTCTCCCTTTGGAGGTTTAGGGTTGCCTTGACAACATGTGGTCTTCTCCTGGGACACATGTCAACAGAGTAAGCGCTGGGCTGGGGCGCGAACGTGCAAAATAGCGAGATCCTTCTGGTCATGGGTAGATCGGGGCGCACGAACGAACTTCTAAGGCTACCAAAGCCACAGCTCTAGAATTTGGAATTTAGAATTTCCTTACCGAACCGTTAAGGGTACATACGGTGAGACTTGGGATTGCTTCGAGTCCTTTCTTCCGAAGCTGTCTGAGGATGAGGTGGAATCATTCCAGCACCTTCAGACATCCACAGCTCCTTCTTCCTTTTTCCACCTGTTTGGTTCTTTTCCTTCACTTAACTTTCTGTTAAATCCCCAGATGATGCCAACCTTTTTTGATTAAGCCAATTAATTCAGTCCGGCTTAAACGACTCAAACCCGTTTTTGTTTTATCTCTGCCGTTTCAAAACAAAACTTGGATAAATAGAAAATGCCAAAACGGCTTAAAACTGTTTCTTAACTATATCGTCTTTGAAGAATCCCAAAAATGAGACTATACGCACATATAATATTACACATATAGACACATTCACACACATACTTAAGTACGTCCAATTAAGTAAAGACGTATAACATTACTTTTGGGACTTTTTGGGAAATCGAAAGTGCCAAAGACGCGTGGCATTTACGACAATAACAGAGGCGAAAGGGTCCAGCCAATATCCCATTCTCCTCTATGTGAGTTTGTTTGTTTACGTACGTATTTATTACAATGTACTCTCGCGTGTGCTTCGTAAGACTCTAAGCAAGGGTTGAAAGGTCAGTCAATGCTCGCAGCTCGCAAGTAAGTGTGCACATCTGCGTGCGTTGCACACAAAAGTAATACATATCGGAAAATAAATACATATGTACTTATATCCATCCATTCATCGTCGAAAGCAGTATGAAATACAAAAATTGATTCATTTCGATTTCATTTGTTCCCTCGCAAAGTCTGCAGAGAACGTTAATGTATACTTTAACGTTCTCTGAAGTCTGTTTCTAACCGTCGAAACGAGTGTGCATTAAAGCAGATGTTTTCACCAACAGAAGGTCTGTTTACCATTTTCATATGATGCAGATTGAGCAGACAAATCGTAAATTTATCACACATCAGCATGCTTTGTCCGAGCGGGGTCGAGGAGACGAGGTAATAAAGAAAACAAGGAGCCCAAAGTGAGAGAATGAAAATTACTTATAAATTTTATAGTTATAATTAAGTGGAACATACATATGTAATATACATATACACATACATACATAAATAAGCGTGTCTGTGTATGTGAACACCAGCTAATGTTACTTGAATGTGTTGTTGTTGTAGCACAATAATTTTCGAGGCTTACATTTTTAATAGTTTATCAATTCGCCGCCACATATTAGCATTCAGAGCCATTTCGCTGCCGAATTGCACTCTGATTTCACTTTTAACCTCACATTGCCACCTTATGGAGAAATAATCTGCTGACAACATGCTTTCATATCGAATTATTGTGTCCAAGTTATAGAAATACAATTCATTCAAATGCTCCCGCTCTTCGCGGTTTATTGGTAGAACCTCATAACTCAGAGAATCAGAAAGTCGAGAAACACGGTTTCAAAGATTTCAATTTAAGTTACTATGCCTCCCTAACTAAAAATAAATGATGTCTCTCTTGCAGAAAATGGGCAGCGATATGCTTTTCTACTTCGTTTCATTGAGAAAATTAATGTTTTTTTACATACAGGTATACTTCTCCATGCAGGAATTACGTATTATTGTAACCTTTATTTTACAGGATTAAAAACTTATTTTAGGCAAAAGAAGAGATCACACAAATATGCAATAAAAACTTATTTTTAGCTTGATCAATCATTAAATGATGAAGCTTTTTATATCTACAAAAAGTAGAACATAAATTTTAATTGAAAAAGTCGGGTGAGATCAAAGAAAAACCGCTGCATCAAAAATAAAATTAATAAAAAATAACTGGAGAGTGTTAAAAAAATTCGCGTCAAAAAATAAGATTAAACAAATAAGCATTGTTCCTTCAGAGTATGCCACCGAGTGTTTAACCATACATTAGCTTTAGTTCTGGCCTTTTAATTGAGAGTCCTCACCGCGGAGGTCCAGCTAGTAAAGCATGTGCCTCGGTACCCAAATGGGAAAATAAACCTTAGCCTATCTCGCCCAGATTTTGCATGGTGAAAAGAATTCAGAAGGTGTAGCCAAGATTAGTCCGTCAACCGGCTCTTGGTGAACTTAAAAGAATCAGCTGATTAGATGGCGCCACTGAGCTTATTATAGCATCTTTTTTTCGAAAAAACCAAGATTGTCTTGGTTATATACGAAAAAAATCAACAGAGTATTTGTTCTTGTTAGATCAAGATTAGAGTACGCCGCTGTTATTTGGAGACCGTACCAAATAGGTCTCTCTAATCGGATTGAGAGAGTTCAGAAAGTTTTTCTTTGTTTTGCGTTCCAATCTTTAAACTTTTTTGTACCTTTACCATCGTACCGCTCTCGATGTTTATTGATTGACTTAAGTAATTACTAAACTGTTGTTCATTAGCCTAATATAGTCTGTAAGAATGAAAAACAAATAAACAAACAAAAAAGTAAAAAATAAAAAATAAAAATATTTATTCGTTGCAGTCTGAACAACGACTGATAGGGCAGGGTGAGTTTGTGAATACTTGTGAAGTGAGAAGTTGCTCACACAATTTTGTTTTTCAAACAATTATTTTTTACCAAACCAGGTAATCTATCATTCTTGCACATTTTGTAATTGTTATTACTTTTACAGCCACCGGAAGCCCTGGGTTAGCTTACTTAGCGATAGATATATTGCCACACCGTAGCCTACTGTTTGGTTAGGACTCGGGTTCGATATTCATTGTAGACACGAAACACCAAATGATAGAAAAGGTTTTCTTCTAATAATTATTGTATTTACGTTGGCAATAGCACAGCCTCCGGGAGCATTCCTGCTATAAAAAAGCTTATTATAAAAACCACTCGGAGGTAACATAGAACAGGAGATCCTTTCAGTTGTGCAATCTAGACTCAAATCATCAAATAAAGGGTAAGGCATTTATGTATATTCCGGCAGTTGACATTTCTGTTTCGTTTTAAGGTTTGACAAGTCATCATGAATCGTTTAACGCCACAACAACGCTTACAAAGTGTGAAAATTCTTTGAAAAAAAAATTTGCTCGCGAAGTTCATAGAAGCGAAGTGTTACAGAAAACGCCGAAATGTGGATTTGTTGTCGTTCTCAACTTGTTGCCCTTAGTCCTTCGTCTATGTGAAAAAATTTACCAAGTATCTTGGAAAATATCTTTGAAATAGACGAATTGTAACTATTTCGTTTGAAAGTTGATTTCCACGGATGAGCTAGTCCCCGTTTCGTTTGGCCACTACCACGACGTCACTTAAGAAAAACCCAAAATACAACGAATCGTATCTGAATCAAATGAAAGTTTACTTTAGGAAGTAATCCGTGTCATTTTCCATTCAAATTCTTTAAGAATTTCTTGTCTATATGAAGATGTCTTTGCGTATGTAGTTGGATGAAGGCCATCGCCGAGCCATCGTTAATGAACTTAACCGTTTTACAATTTTACCAACAAGGATTTAGCAATCTGGTATAACGGTTGATGAAAAATGAGATATCGAAATTCTACAGAAAATATATGTCGGTTCGGCTTAATCAGAATTAACTCGTCTACCATATTTTACCACAATGCTGTTATCTTCTCTTCTACTTCTTCTTTCTACTTCGTTTTGCAAAAGTTCGAACTATTGGCGTGTTGAAAGAATTCACGAAAATCGAAGCTACGACGATTTAACGATAGGGGTGATTATAACAGATCACTCAAAAATTGACTGTTGGCGTCAGTTAAACAGTTATCAATATAACGCCAATACATTCGAGTGCTATTTATCGAGCACAACAATTGGGTACTAAGGCGCTGTGGCGATCGCATAGGAATTTGTGAATTGAAGAAGATCAGTAGTAATTTCTAACTGCATCAGACCAAACCCAAAATTTCCGATCCAACTGCAATCTAGGATTTGCCTGAAGCCACATTACATCTATGCACATAAATGGAACCCGGAAATTCTTCCTCTCGCGTCATGACTCTACCAACAAACCAAAGCATTTAATCGATGAGACATAAAGGTGCCAATATTTCTTAAGCTATTTATAGTTTTTATTTCTATTTATAGTATTAAATGCAATAATAAAAGAAGTAAATCTGATGTAATATATATATATATATATATATATTGTATATATATTGTATAGGGCTTTTCAATAAGAGCGCTTCAACTTTTGAACTTTTTTGAATAAAACACAAACGGTTTGACTTTTTTAACTAATTTTTCTTTTATTATCGAGTTTGAACATATACATTTAAGTATGAAATTCGATTTCTTTTGCATGACCACCGCGTGCACGTTTTACGAAGTCCAATCGTTGAACCCAATTTTCTACCACTCTTTTGCATAAATCGGCCGAAATTCCAGCAATTTCGCGTTCAATATTGGCTCTGAGCTCACAAATCGTCGCCAGCTTGTTACTGTAGACCAATGACTTCACATAACCCCAAAACGGGACGGCTTGTTAAATGGACCGTAAAATGGCCGTAATGCTCTTAAAGTAACAGCAACAGAACGATTATTTTCATAAAAAATGTGCACGATTTGCAATCGTTGCTCAAGTGTGTAGCGTTCCATGATGAAATGTATACTAATGAAGTTTACAAATGACAAGCGAAAAAATAAAAAATATCGCGTCGTTCGACCTCCCTATCGGAAAAAAGTTGAAGCGCACCTATTGAACAACCCTATGTATATATATACTTTTAGTGTAAACTAAGTGAAAATTGCCATAAACTTACCAGCATATTGCAAGGGCGAAGGGGATCGAGTCAGACAACTGATATCTGAAAGCGAAAAAATTAAATCAAAAATTAATTAAATTAAAATAGGAAAATTAAATAAGGAAAAATTACATATTTAGAAAATGTTAAATTTATTATAACTTTGAAACCAAAATTTTTATAAAGAATGTTTGTATAAAGAATAAGCATTTCTGCCTTTGAGAAATGACTCTAACTAAATAGAAATGTGCCTTCCTTTATGAGGATGAGTAACGGTTAAAAGCTTACTTAAAGCGCTATGGGCAGTAATGGGTTGATTGGGCAATTTATTTTAATTAAAAATACGTAATCCCAATTCAAATATTTATATACAAATCTGAGTAAGAGTCGTAAGACTTTGGAGAATTGCGTAGGCCTACTTGGATATACGATTAATACGACTATAGTAGATGTAATTTCTTAAGGCCCCGCCTTTAGAAATAAAATATGTACATAAATGCGTATAAAGGGTGATAGGATTTGAAATTGAAATAAAACAACGAAAATTCAAATTGATTCAGCAATCTTTTTTATTTTTGTGTAGAACCATTCATGACATTAGTTTTTAAAGATAATCCCTTTCAAATGTTGTCCGCAACTTCGTCGTAATTCGGCCATCCGTAAACACCAATTTTGAATGACTCGCAGGAGGACTTCGGTCGGTATATCGTGAATAACTTTAGCAATGTTTGCTTCCTATGCTTCAATCGACTAATAAAAGTCCGAGGTGTGATATCACACGATCTTGATGTCCAAACCATTTATCCGAAACGAGAGATCAATTGCTCACCAAAACGGTGACGCAGTAAATCTATTGTTTCACGGGTTGTAAGGCAAGTAGCGCCGTCTTCTTGGAACCAAATGCTGTGGAAATCAGGGGCTTCAATTTCCGACATCCGGCATCAAAAAGTCGTTTATCATGGCGCTATAGGGTTCGCCTTTCACTGTTACCTTGGCGCCAGCCTTGAATTTGAAGAAATATGGGCCGATGATTCCTCCAACCCATATGCCACACCCGTTTGGTGTTGTTGTTTTTGTTGTTTTCAATGGATATAACAGCAGTTCTTGAATGGCTTCGGATAGTTCTTCAGCACACATACGGCAATTTTCTTACTGACGTCTCATCGCTGAACACCATAAATTGGCCTGAGCGCGCGATGAACAGTTTGCATAGACCGTCGAGTTTCGTAATGCAATTGTACGATTTTAAACGTTTTTGAGGCGTAAGTCTCTCCATCATGAAATACTGAAAAAAATTATGTATGTAGTTTGACAGTAGTCACGCGTGATCTATCAAAACACCCCAATTGGAAAAAGTGCCTCCAATCTGATCACCCTTTACATAGAAATAAATGACCATTCAGCTAAATGACTTTATATTTTTGACCATTAATTTTTTTGTTTTTATCATTCTTGTGCGGTCAACTAGTAAATAAATTCATACGAAGCATTGTGCCGCAGGACATTTGAAGGTTTGGCCAAAGAGCCAACGTGAGTGTATCGCTGTGATTCATACATGAAACCATTTAAATATGCAACTATGTAAATGGCAATATTAATTTTCATTTTTACGATTTTACGAGCAGTTTGGATAGTTCTACAATTCCCGTTAAAATATTAATGTTTCGCCTTCAAAACACAAAAGACCGACAATGTTGCAAATTTATGACTGATTTAGTGTCGGACCGAAAAAATCATGCGGATAAACAAATGCACATATTAAGTATGTAAGTGTATGTGTGAATGATTACATACGTAACTACTTAAATTGAGTGCTTTCAATAATTTGGTTAAGCTACTTCAATATTTTTATTATCTTAATAGAATTGAATTGGATAGAATTTCAATTTGGCGAACAAACTCGAAGGTGTACGAAAGTCCATTAAAAAATATATTAAGTAAATTTGCTTTGATGTTTTTTTTGTTTATTATTTTTTTGTTTTTGTTATTATACGCGTACCAAATTTCTTTTTCAATCTGAACTGTGGAAAATTTTTAAAAATATTTGTTTATAATATAAACTTCACTTTAAAATAGATGGGCGGCCTATTGTTTGTAATCAATTTAAACACTCAATTTAGAAAACCGGTGACCTATCTAACGTCGCCAATCTAAAATAGTTGTCAAAAACATACAATGAACTAAAATGAATTTAAAGTCAATAAAACGTATCACCTGTTGCATTAACTACGCGCAGATCAAAGACTAAATGAAAAAGTGAAGGATGATTACACACATACATACATACATATCATACATACCTACAGGCAAGTCAAGTGAAATGAATGGTAAATTAACAAAAGTTAAATATACCCACAAGTAAACGAAAATAAATTCATTTGCAATACCCGATAAGAATTCGTAGCTTTCTTTTAAAGTGTTCAACGCTTATTAATAAAAATGATTAGCACAATATTTGAGCTCAAATAAAGCATCGATAATAGGTGAGAGTATGTGGAGCGGAGAAGGGAGTGGTGGGGAGGCATAGCTGTGTGCTGGTATTTCTGTATGTTTGCTTTTAAGTGAGTACCGTAATGCCGATATAGCGAACGATCGCCGAAAGTGACAAATGACTAACCGTTATAATCTTAATGAAATTGCGCAAAGTGTCAATAAACATTTTAAGTTCGAGAATACATATTTACACCAACAGCGAGCCTCTATCCACATTGTGCATGTGCGTATGCATGTGCGTATACCCGTAATGGTAGTAGTGATTGCCAGATTTGGTGCGGCAGCAGCTATTATTAATAACATCCAACAAGTAACGGAACACAATTGTCAATTGTTATGATTAATTGGCATGTTAGCTATCTAAGTGCGTCTAACTGTTCTAACACTTGCGTTAAGCTAAGAAACGAAACGCTGCCACATACTCCGTGTACGTGTAAAAATGTATATATGTATGTAAGTGAATGTGTATTTGTGTCCCTTAAATCATTACAATAAGTTGCAGTGTAGATATGTGTGTACGTGTGTGTGTGCAGCTATTGTCAGCTTAAAAATCGAATAGCAAATACCTACACACACACATATGTAAGTTCAGTAGATTAAGTTCATATTAATTTATTGATTTAACCTTAAAATGACTGCGCCAATATCATGACAGTTTAAAACAACATATCATCTCACACAATATACAGGGTGCGTACGTTAGTTGAGGTATGTGTATGTAAGTGGCTATAACTTTCCGAAACTATTATTTTTCTTTTTGCTCTTTTTCAGATAAGACTGGGAGGACTACGACTTAAGAGGACAGATAGCTGTAAAATTTCGAAAAAAAAATTTTTTTTTTTTCATAAAATGTTAATATTATATATTCCTTTAAGAATACATGTGTCAAAAAAAACAGTTACGTTGTATTCAAACTTAAGAGGCGTTTTTCTCAAAACTGTATTTTTCGAATTGGCGTACACGATAACTCGAAAAGTTATTGACCGATCTCCCTGAAATTTTGCACACATCTTTTCTATGATATTACTTTATATGTGTTTCAAGTTTTCGAAAATTTTTCGCAAAATAATTTTTTCGAAGCAAAAATAGTAGAAAAATTCGCCCCAAAATACATTTTTTTTAAGCATTTTATTTCGCGAATTTTTTTTCCATTTTTTTTAATATATTGACTTCTTCATTTTAAATAATTTTAATGAAAATCAGGGAAAATATGGCCGTTTACAACTATCTGTCCCCTTAACTCGAGAAATGAAGAGACATGCAGTTATCGTAGCTATATATGGAAACCCCTCTGAGGTCTTTCATAAGTGCGCCCCCACATCCGTTCATAAGGTTGGCTGTGAATTGAAAACATCAGGTGGCGATGCAAAATCTGTTGCAAAACGCAAAAAGCTCAAGGAATGTTCTGACACAGCAGAATTTATTCAACAAGTGCAAGCGATCACTGACTAAAACCCTTCAAAATCAATGAGGGAGGGTTCTTGCAAGGGAGCTTAATATTTCAGAGGGTCTTATCCGCCGAGTTGTCTATGAAGATCTCCGGTATAAGTCATATGTTGTGGAACAACATGTAGACGTTCTGACGAAAAAAATGTTGACCAAGACCAAAAGATCGGCCGCAAAATTCACATATGGCTGTGTTTCAATTCTACAGAGAAGTTTCCAGCTACTGTTACGGTTTCAGATGTTCTGAGCAACAAAGAGCATCATGCCACCACATTTCTTTACTCAAGGATTTCGAGTGAAATCTGCTCAGCTTCGGAGCCCACTGTGGGCATGTAGCATCAAATTTTTCATAGGAAAACCTGTTCCTAAGATCGCTCGCTTCTCGCTTCTCTGACGTGCAGAGGTGGCATAAAACTGCAGGTCTCCCCGTTTGTGAAAAAACATCAACGCACATTTTATCATTCTAGTGTATCATGGCCGGAGATTCGTACGTACGCACTTCCGAATGGTCGTCACACACCAACTCTTTCAGGGCTCCACACTCGTCCAAGAAGTACTAAATGAAATCTACAACTTTTTAAATCGTAACGTGGGGCTCCGGATCTGGCGGCCATAAGGCCAAGTTGGATAAAGTTCCGAAATGTCAGTTTTTTTGTTAGTCATGGTAGTTAGAGACACTTTGTGGGATGGTATTTACTGTTTTATATACATATGTATGTATGGATATACAACGAAGGCACGGTGAAAAAACTTAAATTTCCAAACGAGGATGACGTGACTGCTATAGCATTCCTCCATAAAATAAGTGAAAACTGAAATATTTATTTGATTTATTTATTAGAAATTGTAGCATACTTATATTTTATAATTTATTAACGTATTTATTCCTATATGGCAATACCTTCAAATTGTTAAGATTTAATTTAAAGTTTTCTTATATGGCAATGCCCTAAAATTGTAATGACCACTAGATGTCTTTTTCAAACTGTAAATTTGAATTTTCCAATGGCCTAAAATTGTAATGACTACTAGATGTCTTTTTTCAAACTCTAAATATGAATTTTCTAATAGGATTGATTTTGCCTATAAAAAAGGCTGCGCGCTTTTGGAAAGGACACATTCCGTTTGGTAATCGGCGGTGAGCAGAGCTTAGGTGCTTGCCAATAACTACCTTTGTAGTGTGGACAGCGTTGGCTGGCCGCTAAATGATGGTTACTGCTAGCATATCTGTACTTGCAGTGTGGACAGCGTTGGCTGGCCGCTGCAAAACAGGTGTTGCTCTTGCTCGTGCAGCTTAGCTCACTAAACGGTTTTGTTTTCCGGAGTTTTTATTACAATTCAAAATACGAGAGATATATTTTACGAAAACGAAACACACCGTTATAAGTTTTAAATAATAAACGAAATACAGCGTTACAAATATAATTATGGATAATTATATTGTGGCCCTTTGGCTTTATGCTCTCGCAGAACCATAGGAACTTATATATGTATTGCATTACGAAAGGCCCTGGTACCTATTAATGTATTATAATATTTATATAATGCAAATTATTCATAAATTCAACTACATTATTTAATCAAGTCCTCTTTGTTCCACACCTTAATTTTCCAAGTTGTAGAAAAGAAATACTTCCGGGCACAAATAATTCCCAATTAAATTTTGAAATAAAATAAAATAAAATAATATTACAAATCCATAAATTTTATTTGTACCATTATTCTAAAAGCTGATAGCTATCATATAAAATATAAAATGCGTGGTAAGTACTTAGACTTTAAGTTTAATACTAAAATATCCTTTTGTTTTGCACAATAAAGACGAAGAGTTATGAGGTAATAGAATGGAAATTAAACATTGCCCAAAACGGGATATCCTTAATATGTAAAGGGTTTTCCAATAACAGGTGTTAGGTGTTAAACAGGAGAGATGATTAATAATTTTTTATGGCCGGAATTGATGTGGACAACCTTTATTTTCAACAAGATGGCGCTACCTGCCACACAAGCAACGAAATTTCCCGAACGTGTTATCTCTCGATGATCAAAGAGGTGATCACAATTGGCCACCGAGATCTTGTGACTTTTTTCTTTGGGGTCACGTGAAAGGATCGATTCAAGACCTCAAAGATGGAATTCGTGAGGCTATCGATGACATAGGGCAACCACTTTGCAATTCGGTTATGGAAAATTTCATGAAAAGGATATTGTCCTGTCCGTGGTCGTGGTGGTCATTTGCCTGATGTTATTTTCCACTATTAACGGCATACCTTCCTCTTTATAATGAAATAAACATCCGATAATTTATATTAAAAAATAGCACTTTTCTTTGAATATTAAAATAACACCTCTTATTGGAAAACCTTTTATTTATGTAAACGCTAAACGCTTAAACACTGATTTTTACTTTAATGATGTGGAAGCATTTAAATTATTTTGCCTAATTAATTGAAAATAATAATTAAAAAACTTTTTTAACCAATGAAAAATCCTCATAAAAACCCATCTGTTGTTCGGAAGGGGCATAAAAAAGACTGTAGGTCCCTCCAATCGTGGAAAAATGTCAAGATACACATCACAAATTGGAGGAGGAGCTCGGGCAAAAACATAAAAAGCATATAAGCGCCAATTATATATAATATTTAAAAAGATGGATACTCTGATACCAATTTACAATAAAAACGACGAAAAGTTTTGGCAAGAATCCGATGCGCTGCCAGAAAATTATATGCAATATAAAGGTAAAGAGAAAATCGCCTTTGCATTAGGATGTATCGAGGCTCAACAGCGAATCCTGCTTAGTTGGTAAAGCTCTTTAATACAGCGAAAGGTTTGGTGGCTTTGTTAAAATTCTTAGAAAATTTGTACTGATTTGCTATTATTTTTGTTTTTATATTATATATATTATTTTTATTTTTTCATAAGAACTTAGAAACATTTTAAAAGCAGTTTAGTTTCGGAAATACATTAGTTTCTCTACCTCAAAATATTTTTTCCATATTTTTTTCTATTTTTTTTTTAACCCTATAATATTTATTTACTCTACATTATTTATTTCTTACATTTGCGTAATTTTAATTTAAAAATTTTACTACTCAAAAGGCAAAACAAACACATACACAGTTCAATTGGTTATTGTAACTCAAAAACAAACTTCAACAGTTGCACGATAATTGCAAAACTCACTTCGAATAGTGCAGTAAAGAAAGAAAGAATCCGCATAAGTATGTCAATGTTTGTATGTATGTGTGTATTCCGCTAGAAATATATGTATGTATGCGTGTACTTACATCTATTCTGCATAATATGCCCACTGGTAGGTGATTTTACCAAATCATGCTTCAACAAATTGTTATTGTCTTTAGGTCCTGTGCTCCAACGTAGCTCCGACATAACCATTTTCACAAATTCTACACCGAAATATTTTGCTTTTCCGATGAATTAATTATTATTAAACTAAATTTCTATAATTTGTCCCAATTGTACTTTGTTGCACTTGTTGTCACTTGGAAGTTTATACGAATTTTGGAAAACAAATTTTTTTTTAGTTGATTTGAAGTTTTTTTAAGTTTTAAACACTGGCTTTTGGCATTTGCATGGAGTTCTGGCCGCTTTCTAGTGACTCATTCAGTAATATTATGTTCTACCACTCTCCGCACACATACATATGTACGTACATATCTACTCGTAGTTATAATTCTAAAGTTTGTGCGCTCATTGACGAGCATGACTTGATACGTTTATGTTTCGTAGAAAACTAAAACGCCGATAAGATATATTCCCACAGAACAGCTCGATGCCGTTGGCTATTCGATAATGTTTACTAATGATTATGTTTTGTTATTTTCTTCCATGTATGCGTATGTGCATATGCACGTGTATGTGGACGGTATTAATGCTCAGTATTTCAGGCGGTTAGACTGTAATCAATTTGGTATCATAGACGGATATGTTGTTGGTATTAATATGCTGCCTTTGAATATTCGAATGTTGTGTTGTATTTGCATTTGCATAGCGGAACTTGGCACGGTGTGTATGGTGTGAGAAGTGCCGGCGCAGTTTCTGTTTCTCTCCACACTCAGGTGTCTCCTTGTTTTTAATATTCGAAATTCCAATTAAAATGGTTAATTATTGCTTAGTATTGGCAACCTTCGCTATTCCAAATTTAGAGAATCAAATAATCGAATGTCTGATGCTAAGTGAGCCCGGATTGCAACTGTTTGAACGGCCCATCTTCGTGGTCCCCGTGAACTTTATTTCTTGTCTTCTCTAAAAGTTTTATTACATACAAATACGTGTAAGCTTGTGTGTGTGCAATCGCATTTGCATTTTTCCTACTTGATTGAACACTTCCCGAGCCTGAGAAGGCAAATTCTCATTTCTACCCCAAAAATTGAACACATTTCAGTATGATTTCACTCTTTTCTTTCTTCAGTGAATTTCTGGTTTGCTTCAGAATTTCCGCACGAGGGGAAACACACGTGTGCGATATGTATGTGAAGTGATTTTTTCGGGGATGAAGTCCACAAAACAATCGAATTCCGCTCAAAACCGGCGAATACGAATCCGAATGGCTCTGCGACTGCTTTGCGTTTGGCGATTTCCGCAGAGAACGCGTGATGCATAACACGTTTAAATGGTTTAACGATGAAACCCCAACTGAAATCGTTACCTTTGAAATGCTCTACATCTGAGCACAATTGAGTGTGAATGAATGCGCATTCATACATGCATGCATACATATGCACATGCATAGTAGCTCAAAGAGAAAAGGAACCGCACACAAGTCCAAAGGAAATGTAGTATGAATTTTTCATACTTGCAGTAGGATTCAATTAAAAATACAAAGTTTTCCAATTTTGCTTTTCGAATCTACGTGTTTCTAAGCTTAGTCAAGTTAGACACTCATGTCGTACTTGTGTCCATAATCCCTTTGTGGATCAAACAGATTCCACACAGTCGCCAATGCAGTTGAGCGGAAATGCTTAGTTTGCTCAGAGAATGTGAGCGGAATCGCTCAATGTGCGTATGTGTGTTTGCGTGGACAAGTAAGTGAATGGTTGTTGGCTTCCGGAGAGAAAAACGATACCTCTTAGCTTCTCTCTCTCTCAGCGCTCAGCAATATATGAAACCGAAGTTATGGTGTTTGGGTGACGTTTGTTTGCAAGCTTGCGCACATGTGCATGTGTGTGTCAGTGTTCGTGTGGCAAATGAGATTGTAAAGCACGCGCCAACAACATTTTATACATTTTAAAATTTTACTATACCCATTGGATTGTGCGGCTACTAACTGACACAGTGGGTGTGGCTTAAAATTTAAATTTAGTGATTTTATTTGCTGAGGCTGTTGTGCGCAGCAAAATCAGCAGAGAACAAAGAATCAAAAGCGGGGCTCGCCAACGCCATTCGCCATATGCGCTTGCACTTGAATATCGGCTGCTTGGAGCGATGGGGTGTATTGCTGGTGTTGTTGCTGCTGCTGCTGCAACTGTCGGGGCTGATGGTTGGAGGTTAGCGGTTGGGGTGGCGAAGGTGCTATTGGGGCTGAATTTTACATTTACATACACATGCCCATTTGTATACATGTGCTCACACACACATACGCTAATATTCATGTATTTACCTACGAACATAAATCCGTAGGTATATTTTGCATTATGAAAATTGTCCCTAACATTTATATGCATATGTGCATACACATACATAAATACATATACATATGTACATATATACTAGTATACATACATATACGGCAGCCGTATACTATATACTTTTGGTTATGTGCTTACATACAAACATGCCGATATTACATAAATTTGTTGTAGTCATATTCAGTGTAAGCTCTCCCACATGCATACATATGTATGTAGATAATGACACATATGCAAACATACAAATGTGTAAGCTTGAGCAAGTATGTATGTATATGGCATACATTAGTTGCGCCCAGGCTCCCCATTTGCAGTGCTCTGAGTTTTTCATTGGTTGGCATATTAAATTTTTCCGATCTGCAAGACGAAGTTATTATTGTTTTTCTTTTTCTTTTTGTTTTTTAATTTTCTATTTTATGAATTTCAGACTACACTTTACGTTTTATAACTATTGATTGGGTGCTACCTTATTTGGATGTGCATACATATACATACACAATTGGGCAAAACATTAGCAGCATTGTCTTTTGAGTCATAGATGCTAATATTTTCAAAAATATATCACATAAAGTCTACAGATAAAAATATATGTACTTCTGCAGGTTAATACACCGCACCTTCACATGCTGGACATACTTGGGTATGTAGAGGTGGATTCTGTATAATTTAGCCAAAGTTACGCGAGTATTTTGGGATAGCTGAAGCTTTTCATCCGCAATAGGTGGTGGTTGGACTTCGATGACTGCATTCAGAGGTCAGGAGTACCTTCCTAAAGTCCCTAAGTATCTCTCAATGAATATCATTTACCTTTTGTCTGTATACTGTCCAGTCCAATAGTTGTAGGATCGTTTTGTCCTGCATCTCGTCGGGTTTTAGCAAGTGTTTTCAGGGGTGAAACATTCGGTATCACCCAATCCCAAAACATTCCCATGGAGGCCAGTTCTACGTTACCAGCCCCGTCGAGTGCACCGAAAAATGTCCCTCGTTCATTGCATGTTTCAAACGGCATCTCATAACGGCAATTATTCCGCATTAATTGCTGCTATTTTAGTAGCGCGCAAATTCTTGTCTGTGCAAGGCGAAATTATAAAACCAAGAGCGTTTGCTTTTAATTTAAAAGTTTAAAATGGTAGTTTTACTGTGATTTATTATTTTATAAATGCTTTTGATCACTTTATCTCGTTCTCATATTTATGTAGTGGTTTTAGTTTAGAACCCAAAATATTCCGCTTTGTCTGAATTTGGGCAGGGAAAAATTTTAGCATGGAGAGAAAGAGGCCTTACAATGCGAGGAATTGCTTCAAAATTAAAAAGAAACAAGACTGTGGTTCTGCTTTACTTCCATTTGAAAGAAAAGTACGGATGCCCAAGAGAAGTGGCAGAAAACGAAAATAAGAGATGTTCGGGAAATCAAACGTTTAGCTATAAATAAATTAAATTACACTGCTGAAATTGAACAAACTCTTATTTTAGAAGTTACTACCCGAGAGCATTAAATTTTACAAACGGGTTCTAGTCTAAAATACGTAAATCGAGTACCTAAACCTAAGTTAACCACTCGAAACAAACAGGCCAGATTGAAATTTGCAGAAAAATACCAATTTTGGAAAATGAATGGGAGATAGTATTTTTTCCGTTGAAAAAAATTTAATCTGGACGGCCAAGATGGTTCCCAAATAGATTGGCATAACATACGGAGCAAAAAGGAGGAGGGAGGGAAGGATCCTAATTTCGAAAGGGGTTCTGTCATAGAGCAGCCATTAGTGTCAAAGGCAAAACGCCTATATGTTTCATATTCACAAAAATGAATAGTGTGAAGTATATAGAACTTCAAGAAGAAGCATTTCTTACATTGTATGATAAAAATTTCGATGAGGAGTGGATTTTTCAGCATGATAACGCTGACGTTCGTGCTTCTAAAGCCACAAAAGAGTTTTTGGCAGCGAAAAAATACGAATTTAAGAATGGCTTGTCTGCAGCCCTGACCTTAACCCAATCGAAAATGTGTGGGCAATACTTTCTAAATCGGTTTTCAAAAATGGAAGACAGCGCTAAAAGCGTCAGCATAGCGATTAATGTCCAGTGGTCAATATATTATAAAAAACTTACCCAAATTGTAATGTATTCATTTTTATAAATACAAGCCCCTAGCCAACGAAAGAACGGCAATAAGATATATGATGAAAAATAGAATGTTAAATGTTCCGTTATAAAGAAGAAAAAGCGAAAACTGGGGATATTTCATTTTCTTCTTTTGGTGCGCGTTGTTTGTTCGATTGTCAAGGCCTGGTGTTGGATAGGCCTCATATTACTTATTAAAAAATAAATATTTAAGAATTAAAAAAAAAGTCAACCGAAGAGGCTGGAAATAATTATAAATCGATTTTCGTTCTACAGATTTTACTTTTCTTAATAACCAATTTAAGTTTCGTGAAATGTTCGCTTATTTCTGGGTATTTTTAAAATATTTCTCACTAAAAGTTTAAATATATTATTAAAAACATAAATTCTTAGCCCTAAACTGACAATAAAAATATAAGAAATTTAGTTGGTCTTATAATTTTTCGTGTGGTGTACACTTCAGTGTTTTTGCTTTGAAAGAGCAGAAAGGTAGGCTACTTGAAAAATTACTCAGCGAAACTTCAGTTTAGTTTTAGCACCAGAACTGTTTTTTTTATTCCGAAAGCTTTGGGATCGAAAATCTCCGCTTTTATTTTAAGTATCAAAAAAATAGTTTTACATAATTTTAATTCTGTCATCAAACAATCTTCATTCGATAAGTGGAATTTTGCCTTCTTTCGCATACAATTTTTAAGGTCTCTAAGAGAAAATATGAATTTCATTTCAATTTAGTCCTTTATTTGCACAGATATTTTGAGTTAGGAAACTTTTAATAGCACTTTTCAATCCGCATAATTTACTATTAATTTTAAATTTGTCTACAATGCAAACCCATTGACTAAGTCCCTCTACGACACCCTCAAGTAAAGGGTGGATTACTCTGAAACTGAAGAGGATGGCAAAGGACAAATCAGTGGGAGATTTAGGTGCGAATGACTTAGTAAAAAAGTCATATTGCAAACAAAGGTGGCTGTAGCTGCCTAGCTTAGACACAGGGTATGTACATATGTATGTGTATATGTGCGTGCATTTTTCTGTTGATTTTGTGGTGTTGCTATGCAAAACCCAAGCGCAATTAACGTTTTTGTTTTCCGAACAGTAAAAAAATAACCTTCAAAAAATTTGTCTATATTCTCTTACTTTTTTTATACAACGAATTTCTGAGCCGAAGAAAACTCTAACTTTTATTCAAATATACCTACCGGTATTCAAACGAAATGCCATAAACAGCATACAGGGGCAGCATAGCTACGAGTATATCTTTGAAACATCGTCGAAAATAGAAGAAGTCACTTTTTATTATATTCACCTTTTCTTGGTTTGTTTAGCTTGTAAAATAGACAAAAAATAAGAGAGCCATGTAACCATCGTAAAAATTTTCAGAAACCATAAAAACTGACTTTCGGCGGCAGGTAAATTTGGTCGAACAAGACGAGAATCCTGCGCAGTTGCATTGACACTGCAATCTCCAATGCGCTCTGGCATACCGACAGCATAGCATAGATACTAAAAAACGTGTGCGCATGCAGTGCAGGCGCTGCGAGAAAAATCAGCAAAATACGAGTTATCTGGTGGAATATTTTGATGTTTTTATTTGCGCTTCACCAATTAGTGCGCTGCTCGGGCGAAGGATGTAGAAGGAAGCCTCGCATTAACCTCTAATACAATAGTAATAAAAGAGTTTTTCCGAAAAATTTTAAATCTACACATACAAACTCATTTATGTGTATTTAAGGTTCGTAAGATATCGTAAAATAAATGGTTGAGTTAGAACTGAAAGGGAAAAGTTTATTATCCAGCATGCACGTACACGCCAATACTCGCTTATAAGCACATACACACATACATGCATACATGCATACATACATACGTGTATGTACTCGTGAGTAAGTAATTAAAATTAAGCATTCGCTACTTGGCGTAATTTAAGAAGTCCACACACCACTAAAACCCGTACGTATGTAAATATGTAATATATGTACATAAATATGCATGTATTTGTGCGTGATATTCAAATTACACACTTCCAGCCGAAATGATTTATCATTAATTTCATTAAGATAAACATGCATTTGGGCAACAAAAAAAAACTGCTTCTCGCACACAAGAAAGCAGAAACTGTATTGCCTAAGAAAAGTACACTTTTCGGGATTATCGTCTGAAAATTCAATAAATTTTAAAGATCTCGTTTATTCCCCAATATTGTAGGTATAAACGCAGGAATCGTGAGAAAATACGTTAAAATCAATAATAAAACATTTTTTCGTTAGATTTTCTTCCATAAAGGGACACAAAGACATTAAGTGAATAAAAAACGTAAATGCAATCTATGCATTTTTCCGCCACATACCTCTAAGGCCGAATGCAGCAGGACAAATGCATAAATCTACCCTCAGATTGTGTAACGACTGCACAATGAGCTGTAAAATAGTTCGACACTGTCAGTACGAGCCCAAACCAAGTGAAAAAGCCAACAAAAAACGGCTACCAAAAACAAAAAATAACACTGACAAGCACAAGAAAAACGGCAGAACAAATTTCAGAGAAAATTGCAATAAAAAGCAAATCAATGTAAAGGCTGCCAGCCTGCCGAAAAACGTTCATAAAAAATGAGCAAGAAAAATCTAGTTTCTTATGAAATTTTAACGCCAATATGATGAGTTCGTGTGTCCGTACGTCTCGTCACGGCTGACTCAACTGTGCAGCTACCTGAGATGGCAGAACCGTTAAAAAACGTTCGCTCTGTACTGATTTACCTTTCTGGGTGCAGTGAACAAACACACACATATGTACGTAAACGCTACTAATAAGGAAAATGTAAAAAAGATGGTAAAAATTGATGAAAAGTAAAAAGTGAAAAAATTGCAAGTTTGTTATGGAAAATAGGGGTAGCTTTCAGGAATAACAAACACTCGTCGAGCAGCTACAAAATAGCGTTTATGATTCAATTTTGCGCCAACTTTCATACAATTCAATGATATTCACTGCATTTGCTAGTATATATGTACATATGTGTAAGTGTATGCGCATGGCTGTTTGTATGGTCGATGCTGATTTGCAATTTTTTCCGGCAGAAATTTTATTTAAAGGGCTTAACTCTCAAGTGGCTCTTCTGCGTAACGGAATATTTCACAAAACACGATTTTTTAATAAACACAAGCATATGTATGTTTGTGTGTATGTGTGGATTTGAATAAATGCTCTAAAGGGGTTTGATTTCAAGCCTGAACTGCCGAGAATCATTTCTTATAAAGAATGCAAGTAAAAAAATTTGGTTTATGTATATGATATTTTATATGTACCTATAGGTATTTATTAGCAGAGTGTTAAATTAATAGCTTTTTGAATAGAAATCGTTGCCCTTTGAGCATAGCAGCGTTACATAAATAGTCCTTGGCAAAGGACTACACCTTGACAAAGGACACAAAGTTTTTGTTCGTCAGGCTGCAAATATTTTGGAAAACAAATCATTTGCCCTATAGACGATTTAGAAATTATATAAACACTTATATACACATACCGTCATTAAAATACATAGGTACGCCCACGTTTATAGGGAAAAAAACAAGTTTTTTAAATTAATAATAACAGATATTCAATTGCACATGCATTCTATAATAATAATAACTCAAGAGTATTCTAAAGCTTAAGGCGGCCACCGAAGCCGAATGGATTGGTGCGTGATTACCATTCGGAATTCAGACAGAAGATAGGTTCAAATCTCGGTGAAACACCAAAATGAAGAAAACGTTTTTTCTAATAGTGGTCGCCCCTCGGCAGGCAATGACAAGCCCCCGAGTGTATTTCTGCCATGAAAGAGCTCCTCATAAAAAATATCTGCCGTTGAGAGTCGGCTTGAAACTGTCGGTCCCTCCATTTTGTGGAACCACATCAAGACGCACGCCACAAATAGGAAGAGGAGCTCGGCCAAACTCCTAAAAAAGGGTGTACGCGCTAATTATTTATATATATACGAGATGTGCTCAAAAAGTATCGCGAATTTTGAATTTTCGCAAGTTACGTACTACATCAGAATTTCGATTTTTTTGTGGCAATATGTTGGTACTCACTCGTGCTTGCACGTGTTTCGCCTCGTCTTCGATTTTTACTTATTCAAAAAGATGGATCAAAGAACCTGTATCAAATTTGGGGGAAAAACGAAATTAAGTGCGCGGATGCGATCCGAATGTTGACAGTGTCATACGGAGAAGCTACTTTGGACCAAAGCAACGTTTATCGGTGATACAAAATGTTCTCAGAAGGCCAAAAAGATGTGAACGACGAAAAGCGTGTCGGACGCCCGAGCACTTCAACAACAGACGTAAAATTGATGACGTGAAGAAAATGGTATTGGCCAATCGTCGAATCACCGTTAGAGAAGTTTCTGAGGACCTAGACATATCGATTGTGCATGAGACGGGTCGCCGCAAAATTCGTACCAAAACTGCTCAATTTCAACCAAAAGCAGCATCGCATGAACATTGCTAATGGGATGTTGGACTCTCTCGGCGACGACCCAAATTTGCTCCAGAAGGTCATAACTGGTGACGCATCGTGGGTTTATGGTTATGACGTGGAAACCAAAGCTCAATCATCTCAAAGGAAGCTACCAAGGTCGAAAGAAGCGCGCTAAGTTCGGTCGAATGTAAAAGTTTTGCTTACCGTTTTCTTCGATCGTAGGGCGTTGTGCATCATGAGTTCTTGCCACAGGGTAAAACGGTCAATAATTACATTCATTACATTACATTACATATGATTATATAATTAGTTATTCTATTCCGTGTTCGCGCAAGCACGGAGTACATTTCACTTGGCTCCACTTGCCTTGGATTATCGATGTGCCATTGATTTCGGATTTCCACCAAAGCTGGTAGACAGCATGCAGACAGAATTACTGTCTTTCCATTTCACCAAACGAATGTCATCGAATTTTATTTTTTTGATTTATTTAACTATTTGTGTTATGATCAACTCACGTTTTGTTTTGGGTTACGAAATGGCACAGGAACTCATTCAGAATTGGTTTATTGCCGATTGTGAGCAAACAGTGGGCCTATCTTTCCGATAGCTTTTTAACGTTCATAAACTTAGGCAGAACTAAAATCTCTGATTCGTGTTATAAGTTTAGAGCCTCTTAATATTCGCGCAGCTTCATTTTAGCTTTAAGTTTTAACATAAAATTTGATGTAATATAATTTAAGTAAAAAAATGTATTAACAATTTTTGAGGCACTCAATGCTCGATTTCGAAATAACTTCGCAAATAACAATCAAATTACACAACTTGTCCACTCACCAAAGAATGGTTGCAAGAACCGTTAATTTTGAGTCAACATAAATTTTCAAGAAGAATTCAAATATTAACTTCACGAGTAAATGACAAAATCAGATTAAAAACCACCTCACGTTTCTTTAAATGAGATGCTTCATTGCGCTGCTTCACTGTCATAATTCCTCTTCTCATTTTTTTTCTTTTTGCTGCTGTGAAATGGGGCCTTTTCTACTTCTGTTTTTGACACATCCTCTTCGTCATCAAAATCCTTTAGCATCGATGACTTTGCAGTTTTTCTGTCAACTGCTCTAATTTCACCGGCCAAATCGAGTCACATATTTACTTAATGGAAATGCAACTCTCAGCAATGTTGTTGTACTACAACATATTCACCATACACAAAATGTAGTTTCATAAATTAAAAAATTCAACAAAAAAGGAAACTCCGTACAAAGTGGCAAACTACTAAACATCCCGAAGATAAGGCAAAACTTAACAAATCAACAACCGAATTAAAAACATTATTAAAACAACACCAGGATAAAAATCTTGAGAATTACATACATAACTTGGGGGCCCCGGCAGTTAACAATTATTCCCTATGGAAAGCAACTAAAAACTTAGTCAAAGCAGTTCCACATAAACCTCCCATCAAAACATATCACGGTACTTGGGCAAAGACCAATAAAGAGAAGGCAAACACACTAGCTGAACACTTTAAAACAATATTCTCAAACGAAAAAGACAACCAGCACATTGAACAAAATGTAAATACGAGTAACCCAGAAAAGAGAATGAAAATGACAACCTCAGCAGAAATCAGATATCATCTGAAAAATCTGAATAGTAAAAAAGCACCGGGCTTCGATCTAATAAATGGTAAAATACTAAAAGAACTACCTGATGTAGCAATTACATATATACGACAAATATTCAACAGCATATTAAGGACACATGCTTCCCACGCCTCTGAAAAGTGGCACGAATAACGGCAATCCCCAAACCAGGTAAAAGTGCATCAGAAATGACATCATATCGCCCTATCAGTCTCTTGCCCATTCTTTCAAAAGTGTTTGAAAAAATACTCTTTGCCAGATTAGACAAAATTCTGATAGAAAAAAATATAATACCAAGCCATCAATTTGGATTTAGACGACAGCATTCAACTGTGCAACAAGTCCACAGAGTTATAAACAAACTATTAAATGATATGGAAAATAAAAGGTTCTGCATAGCTGTCTACCTGGATATTGCAAAAGCTTTTGACAGGGTTTGGCATAAAGGACTACTACATAAGCTCAGCCAAATATTACCACGGAATCACTTCACCATTCTCAAAAGTTATCTGGAAAACCGACATTTTTTTATAAAGTTCGAAGACGAATGCTCAAGCATGATGCAAATGACAGCAGGTGTACCCCAAGGTAGGGTCCTAGGGCCTCTATTGTACCTGATATTTACAGCAGATATACCGATTCCAACCACAAAAAATTGCATGATAGCCACATTCGCGGATGATACGGTTTTAATGGCATCGGATAAAATAGAAAAAAACGCGACTGACATTCTTCAACAAACAATAAATAGCACCGTATCATGGTTCGATAATTGGGGAATAGAAGTCAACAAAGATAAATCGGTACAAGTAATATATACAAACAGAAAGCCTAAGAAACATAAATTAACAATAAAAAACAATGAAATAAAAATCCTTCCTAGTGCAAAGTACCTTGGCATAACTATAGGTGAAAAACTAAATTGGAAACGACATATACAAAACAAACGAAATGAAATCAAAAACAAGTTCAGACAATTATATTGGCTGTTGGCTAAATATTCAAAACTAAGCCTTAACAACAAAGTAGTGATATATAAATCTATAACCTCACCCATTTGGAAATATGGCATTGAAATCTGGGGCACAGCAAAAAAAACCAATATCAAAATAATTCAAAGGACGCAATCTAAAATACTTCGAACAATAACAAAAACAGGCTGGTATATACCAAACGACGTGATCCACAGCGACCTCAATATCGGCACAATAGATGACACAATTAGAAAATACAGCATCAAGCATATAAAACGACTAACAAATCATCAAAATGAACAAATGCACAAACTACCACAATCGGAGAAAGCGGGAAAACGAAGATTAAAACGATTAACTCCAACAGAACTCACAATTTAAGAAAACAATAAAGAAAAACAAAAATAATAATAATAATAAATAATAATAATAATAATTAATAATAATAATAATTATAACACAGAAAATAATATAATGTAGCATAATCTGAAGCAAAATTGAATGTTTATCTAGCATTGGTTAGAGAACAAAGAATTCCAATACTACTTTAAAAATAATACTTATTGTTAAAATTTAACAGATTGTAATTTAAAAAGGGAAAAAATAAATAAATTGTACTATAAAAATGTATATAATAAAAATGTTAGTGAGCCAAAACCGAAATTCAAACGCAAAAGCATAAACTCCATTTTGAAAAATATTAAAAAACGGCAAATCCAACATGTCGCTGTGATTTAGGTCTACTATGCAGATGCATGTGTGTACGCAAGTGCCATACAATACACATTTATGAGCGCATAAAAAGCCAACCAATAGCCAACTGCCGTATTTAAATGCCTATGGAGTATTCAAATTCCAACAGAAGGGTTGAAAATTTACATAACCCAAACACATGCTGCCACTCACACACCCGAACTAAAATCCATTTTTTACTTAAATCAAAACTGGCTACGCCACACATACATACACATACAAACACACACGCTCATCTCTGTCACCCGTTTCACGTGCCATCAAATGCAAAGCTGCCAGGATTTGAACCCTTTTTTTATCACACACGTACATGCAACCATACACAAGCTTACGGTTAAGTATGCAAAGCAAGGGCATTTATGTTCCACAACTCTCTCCAAAACCAAAAGTGCTATGACGCCCAATGGCCCGAAAAAGGGGTGGATTTACATACTGAGCTGCATAAAAAACAGCCATACACGCCGAGTACGTGGCCCTGAAGGGGTAACTGCCATCAAATCAAAATTGAGCGACAAAAAACTCCAATCAAATGCACTCTTGCTTATGTATGCAAAGGTATGTGTATATGAGTGACTGTATGTATGTAAATGGGAAATCAAATGTTGCACACAGAGGAATTCGGATATCAGCTTTGGAGCATCCAATATATTTCTTTTTTTCAAATAAAATATTAATATTTTTATATAAATTATTAAATTAAAAAGATTATAAATTAAATAGTTAATATTTAGTAAATATTTCTGTCATTTGTTTGTAGTTTTTGAGAAGTTCCTTCTCGCTAATTTCCTTTGATTAAATGTTTTACCACTTTTTTTGGCTGTTGGAAAATGAAAGCGAAATTAGGCGAAACTCTCTTTTGATCCTTAATTCAGCTGCATCTGTTCCTTTGTGCTCTTTTACGTAAAATCAAAAGTTATCGAATAGATTTGAGACCTGCAAAATCAATTGCCCACACCTGTACGTATGTGCGTATGTACGTAACAATTGAAAAATTGCTATAAATTTGGTAGGAGAAGAATGCCAAATACACAATGCGAGCACAACAAAACCAGCCTTTGCACAGTTATGGCCAGGTGTAAATCAAAGTCAGTGTGCAATGGCGAAAACAATAATCGCAACAACAACGGCAGCAACTATTGTCAGCTCGTAAAGGTAACGCAGCCACCTTGCCAGCGTGAGAACGGCAGGTTTCTCAAAAGACAAACTGGGAGGAACCACTAAAGAATGCACACACAGTCACAGTCATACACATACAAACACGCGAAATGCATTCATGCACACCTACTTATCTCTGTGTTTGGCACTTCTATTCATTTAGCAATGAATTACTCCTCAAATTATCCTTGCCATTGTGAATTTTTCGAATATCCTGTGCATACAGAGCAAATGACAATGCAAATGATTTACTTTGAAAGTCTTAGACGAGCTGAGTCTTTTCAAACATCTTATGAAAGATGTTCCCACATTTATTACGCAAATGAGAAGTTTGCAGTGCCACTGTCTTGAACATACATACATATATACACATGTACATATGTACGTATGGAGATTTATACAGATTTTCTATTTATTAACACAATAAATAAAACACAAATGCATTTATATAAAAAGGTTGTTGAGTACACGAGATTTTAATAATTTTTTAAATCGGCTTTCACATTTCATTTAGTACTGTACTTCGTCCGTCCCCAGCTTGGGGGCATATGTGCAATTCCTTAGGATTTTCCAATGTCCGCGCGAGTCCAGCGCAGTTGAAAAATGCAAATACTTACATACTTACTTAAACATGGTTTGCAAATTTTTTACAAACTTCGTTAGATCTGGTTTTATAGTCTTTCATCTCTCTCAGATTTATCGATTATTTTCAAGTGCCGTAACTGTTGGCCCTTTTTTCAAAAAATAATCTTCAAATTATTTTTTCTAACTTTTTACCATAACAGTCGAACAAATGCAAATATTTTGTGACTCTGATTTGTGTTGAATCTCTCCGATAGTCTTGAGACGTTATCCTTAAAAAAAATATTCGCATAAGTGTATTTTACTTAAAGGAGGCGATTAATAAACAAAATGACCTTTAAACAAATAGCCTCAGTATAACAGTAAAATCCGCTTATAATAGGCTCTATAATCTAACTTTTTTCGGGACGCAGAAAACCTTTAAATTAAGAACCGTTAAATAATTTCGTAAGGCAAACTTTTTTTCTTCAAGTGCAATAGCAAAAAACAATGCACCATTTTTTTAAATAGTTTACGTGGTAACAGCTTATTCCGAGTTATAAAAAATTTCATTTGCATCTGAGAGTACTTTTTCCTATCCATGAGGTGTCTGATTCGAAGATTTTTTAGAACTAAATATAAAATTTAATTTCTTGAAAGAAAGTCGGTGAGTTTTGTTTTGGTATATCGCTCATTGGCACAAAATTTTGTAATGTAAACTCTACCTGTTTAAGTAAGGTAATTAGGTCAGAAAATATTGATTAGAATTGAAAAATTCCTAGGTTTTCAGTTTTGTGATAACTTCAACTTTTATTATAACTTATTAACATTAGAAGCTATCACTACGTTCTTATGATTTCTTTCGGTTAAATACCAAACTTGTAATGGGCAAAGAAAAAAAGTTTTCATAGGCTCGAAAAATGGTACATGGAATGTAATTCACGTATTGCGCGAGTAGTGGGAACATTACTGGCATACTTCGTTTTAAAGTTTTCCCAAAAAAGGGTAGAGGTTCCTAAGAGGTCGCTGGGGAATATTACACCGAATCCTTTCCAGCAAGTAGGGACAATCAATGACTGCAGTACTGATATTATTATTAGAGGAGAGACAAAGTATAGACCTATGAATTTTTAAGGACTTGAGACTTATAAATATGAGGCGAGTAACCTATGCTAACCAAGGATCTCTCTGCACGAGGTAACCCACTTCTGGGAAATCCTCCCGTCGAGCAATCGACGGCTCGGGCATCGGATGTGCAGGCCCGAACCCCACAATCCTCTATGACCGGAACTGACACCCAGGGTTCCGGAGGAAGCGCACTACTAGTGGTGAAACATGGCACATTGGCTATACCAATGGAGAGCCGAGTGAGTGTGAGCGATATACCGCCGTCGAAACGGTCTGATGCAACTGAACAAGTTGTGGAGGATGTGGAGATGGAGAACAATCTCTCAGTAGACTCAGACGGATCTCTGGTCTTTGACAACGGTTAAACCTGGTGTGAATCAGGTAAGTACCGGTAAAAAGACCGAAGTTATTAGAGATTCGAACGCAAGGCAAGGACTCAAGCTCCGTCAACTTCGACACCTGTAACGGAAACGGAAAAGCGTGGCAGAACAGAGGATTCCTCTTTAGCGTTGCGCTCTTCCGGAAACGAAACGGGGTCTGTGCCAACGACCGGGAAGAGGAGAAAGGCAAAGAAGAGGAAAGTCGAGAGACGGAATTCGGAAATGCCTGCATCCTCGACCCAATCCAAGGCAGACAAACCTTTGCCTGACAAGGCAGAGGCTAAGGGACCTCAAATGTCGAATGACACTCTTCGCGAGAATGGCAGCAAAGGCAATGACGGTGGAGATACATACCGACAAACAAGATGGTCTACTGTCCAAAGGGCAACAAGACTATCTTGACAGCTATCTTTGGAAAGCTATCGGTGAGTCGAAAGACGTGCCGACGTTCGAGGGGAAAAGCGTGGTGGACGGCATCGTAAAGGTGCACTGTTCCAATGCTTTTTGACACGACTCTCTGGAGAGTACACTCGTGCACCAGGCAGAAATCCGCTACCACTTCGGAGGCGGGTTCCCACCTGGTACTGGGTATCGATCTATGGTCCCTCAAGGTTCTTAAGTCGAAGTACGGGTGCCGTCCTCACCTACATCTGGGGCGGATCCAGTTCCGTGTCCAGGATAAGGTGGAGGACAAAGCGTAAATATACTCAGTCTCATGACTGAAGTAATATTTACACAGATAAATCTGCAGCATAGCAAAGCGTCTACGGCTGTCTTGTGCCGTAGGCATGCAAAACTGCAAACAAACCCACACATAATACTTATACAAGAACCATGGGTATGTCACAAGCGTATCTGTGGTCTAAGTGCTATGTCGTGGGGACAAATACTTCATTGTGAAGGGAATGTGAGACCGCGAGCATGTATTATCATGCCGAGGTTGATCGAACACACGATGTTAAAAGTGCTATGCTCCGGAGATATCGTTGCTGCAAAAATAAAGTACTTGAAAAGTGGGAACAGTGTCGAAGCTATCATAGTTTCGGCCTACCTACCCTACGACTCTTTACAGCCACCTCCTTCGAGGGAGCTAATAGAAGTGGTCAAGTACGCAGAATCCTATAATCTGAGGCTAATAGTGGGCTGTGATGCAAATTCACAGAACATTGTGTGGGGAAGCAGCAAATGCAACCCCAGAAGTCTCAAGTTACTTTATCCTGTCATCCGATTTGGTCATCCAAAACAATGGTAACAAACCAACTTTTGTGACCAGAAGGAGACAAGAGGTGATTGATTTAACACTTACCAATAGGTCAGTTGGAAATCAGATCAACCGATGGCGAGTTTTGGAAGAGGACTCTCTTTCTGATCACCGTCTTATCGAATTCCGACTGGGAATTGACATAATATCAATACCTTCCGGTAGGAATCCTCCAAATGTGGACTGGGACAGGTATGGTGAGCTTGTAACAGAGCGATTACCAAACCTGAAAAAACTCAAATCAGCAGAAATGATTGAAGATGCTACTAAGAAATTAGAAGGTACTTTAATTAATTGCTTTGAGGAACTGTGTCCACTCAGGCAAAGCAGACAGGGGAAAGCGGTTCCTTGGTGGAACCCGGAACTGTCGAAGCTTCGTGTACGGTCCAGGAAACTTCTTAATAAGGCCTTGAAGACCAAAACATAAGAGGACTGGGCCAATCATCGACTTACACAGAGAGAATATAAGAAAAAAGTACGGCAAGCCAAACTTGAATCCTATAGAAATTTCTGCAGTAACGTCGAAGAAATGAGGGAAACAGCGAGACTTTGTAAGGTCCTTCATTTAGACCGCTCAGTAAGGCTGGATTCCATTCGAAAACCTGATCGTTCATACACCATTTCCAAATCGGAAACGTTTAATGCTCTACTCGAAACCCATTTTCCGGGTAGTAGAACTCTCTCTGAAGTTGAGAGTGGCATGAACAATGACGGTGGCAACGGTGGAACCTCTAGGTACAGCTGGTATATTGCTAGTCGGATAGTGACAAGGGAATCGATAAGGTTTTCCTTATCTTCCTTTGAGAACTTTAAGTCCCCTGGACCTGACGGAATATATCCAGCAATGCTTAAAAAAGGAGGAGACAGGCTGATTGAGGCCCTGAAAAGGATCTTCACAGCCTGTCTTGCATTTGGTTATATACCATCCCAATGGCGACGCGTAAGATTAGTATTTATTCCGAAACCAGGAAAAGATGACTATTCCCTAGCAAAAAGTTTTAGACCAATCAGTTTGACATCGTTCATGTTGAAAAGTCTGGAACGAGTGGTGGAAAAACATACTCGAGTGGGGGTATTGCCGAGAAGTCCACTTAATAGAAATCAACACGCTTACCAGAGTGGAAAATCATGTGAATCAGCCTTACACGATCTTGTTAGCAAGATTGAAGCTGGGCTGGAAGCTGACGAGTACACAATGGGCGTGTTCGTGGACATTGAGGGGGCTTTTGATAATGCCACTTTCGGCTCGATATGTTCTTCTGCCGAACGACACGGAGTTAATCAAGCCATTATAAAATGGATATACTCCATGCTCCCTGAAAGGCTGTTAACCGCTGGTGGGAGCGACGACGAGCAAATCACAGTCAGGGCCAAGCAAGGATGTCCCCAAGGGGGTGTTCTTTCTCCGATGCTGTGGTGCTTCGTCGTAGACTCCCTATTAGTGGAGATGCAGGAACTCGGCTTTCACGTCCAAGCATATGCGGACGACGTCTGTGCGCTAACATCGGATAAATCCTTAAGGAGGCTTTGCACGAAAGTGCAGAGGTTTCTTGACAAAATCGATGATTGGTGCATGAGACAAGGTCTTTCCGTTAATCCGAACAAAACAACCATAGTCTTGTTTACGAGAAAACGGAAATTGGATGGACTCAGTCTTCCAACACTGAAAGGTGTGACACTTGGTCTTTCCAACGAAGTTAAATATCTAGGAGTAATCTTGGATAAGAAGCTGACCTGGGAGACACACGTTTCACTGAAGGTGAATCGTGCATTGAAGATTTTTCAGCAATGCCGTAGAGCCTTTGGCAAAACTTGGGGTCTGAAACCTGCTGTGGTCCTATGGATATACACGGCACCTATCAGACCAATCATCACTTACGCTTCTGTGGTCTGGTGGTTAAGTCCACAATCCGGGAACTATACAGGCTGCAAAGAAGTGTATGTTTATGCATCACGGGTGCCATGAGTACAACCTCTGGTGATGCCCTAAATGCTATGCTTGATTTGCTCCCCCTGGATCTTAAGATACAACAGGAAGCAATAAAAGCAATGTGTAGACTCCATAAATATGGTTTCTGGCACGAAGATGGAACTTCGGGACACAGAGAAATCTTTAAGTAGCTGTCGGAGCAGTATCCACTGTTTTTGGCACCTAAAGATGACCTGATACCCACAGTTTCATTCGGAAGGAAATTTGATGTCAGATTGCGTGAGCAATGGAGCAATCCAGAATGCATGCAGGGAGGTTTGACGGATATTTTCTTTACCGATGGGTCCAAGACTGAAATAGGGTCTGGAGCCGGATGGTACTTAAACGATAGTAATAAGTGTCACTATGCTATGGGGGGAATGGCAACTGTTTTCCAAACAGAAGTTTTTGCCATCCTAAAAGTAGCCGAATGGATAATCGAGAGGAGATGGAGCGGGAAACAGATTGGAGTCTTTAGTGACAGTCAGGCTGCATTGAAGGCCCTGGAGAACGCGAAGCAAACCTCAAAGATTGTTCAAGAATGTAAGAAGAAGCTTAATTCTGTCGCAAGATAAAACAGGCTTGTACTTATATGGGTTCCGGGACACTCCGGTTTTCAAGGAAACGAAATTGCCGACGAATTGGCCAACCGTGGATCAGCGGTGCCCCCACAAGGGCCAGAGCCAATAATCGGAATCAGTCCCGCAGGAATCAAGAATTGGATCAACGACTATGTAGGCAATCTACATAAAGAGCGATGGTCCGGTCTAGAACGCTGCAGAACTGCAAAGTGTTTTGTGACAAGTCCGAACAGAAAACTGTCACACTTTCTACTAAAACTTAGAAGGAAAGATATTCGGTTGATGGTCGGCATCATTACAGGACACAACCCATGGGGTCAGCATATGACCACCATTGGAATCATCGAGGACCCGGTATGCCTGTCATGCTTGGAGGAGGCGGATAGCACTGAGCACTTTCTCTGTGAGTGTCCTACCTTTGCTAGAGCGCGACTACGAGTATTGGGTTCCGATGTCATGGGAATGAGTAATATTCGTTCTCTAAAACTGGAGGATATTTACGGATTTGCCAAAGAATCTGGAAAATTCTCACAGGACTAACTATCTCTATCTCTGTCTCTATTCTTTCCTATCTCTTTCTCTGATACTTTTCTCCCTCCCTCCTTGACTATCTACCGCCTTTCCAGAGCTTTAAATACAATGGGCTTTTTAGCCTGAGTGTTTTAGGAGCCACCAAATCTCCTGGTGCTCCTTGGATCGACCTCTTCAAATTCAAATTCAATTCAACCTATGATGGCATGGGATAAATAAAGTTCAGAGGCTAAAGGACATATTTGAGAAACATTTTTTGGGGACACTCAGGGACTGGGGGGGGGCTCAGAACAACGTTCGTGAAATGGGCCAGTTCTAATTTCCCACGTCTGGGTCCACCATGCTTGTAGCCAGCTTCATGCTATAGGCTCGTCTTCTTATGTCTGTATCTGTAAGTTTTCGCTTTATTGTCCTCCGTCGAAGTCTATCTCTTTTCTCCGTTATACGCCTTCAACGTTTACGTATTTCAGTTATCCTCGCGTTCAAGCGCTTGTAGATCACATTGATCGACACAATGTCGTCAAACTGCTCCCTCACAGCATCTCTTTCCACGAACAATTTGAGGCAACTAAAGTAAGTGTATTCGGCGTCATCGCTCGGTGCTTCACAGTATTTCACAAATGCACATAAGCATCTTACCCTGGCGGTACAGGCATTCTCGAAAGTATCCGTGGCTCGAGAAGAACTGAGTGATGAAATAGCCCACTAGATAGCCCAAATGACGTATGGAGTCCAACACTTGATGGTATAGGGAATAGCAGAGAACTTGTGGCGTTGCGTCTGGCGAAATCCTACAAGGAGATAGAATCTTTCTCCTTTATAATATAGTTCATATAAGAAAATTTGTTATCAAAGAAAACGCCAAGGTCTTTAATGCACTCAGAGGAAGAGGAAGAAGAGGAAAATTTGGTACTTTGATACTTCATAATTTTAATTGTAAAGTTATGGTTAATAATAAATAAAATAAATAGAAATTTTTATTCACACAACCCGGACCTCGGCTATAGCGACCGCCGAATATACATTGCTGGCACATATAGGGTGCTTTTAGCTGCATAAGAACTAAAGGGTTTTCCAATAAGAAGGGTTATTTTGATATTCAAAGAAAAGTGCTATTTTTTAATATAAATGATCGGATGTTTATTTTATTATAAAGAGGAAGATATGCCGTTAATAGTGGAAAATAACATCAGGCAAATGACCACCACGACCACGCTTACATGACAATATCATGAAATTCATGAAATTTTCTATAACCGAATTGCAAAGTGGCTGCCCTATATTCCTTTGAGGGTTTGAATCGACCCTGGGCTGTTGGCGTAGAGCTTCTATTTCACGTGGCCCCAAAGAAAAAAGTCACAAGGTGTTACATCACAAGATCTCGGTGGCCAATTGTGATCACCTCTTCGATCATCGAGAGATAACACGGTCCGGAAACTTTTGCCGTAAAAGATGAATGGTTTCGTTGCTTGTGTAGCACGTAGCGCCATCTTGTTCAAAAAAACGTTGTCCAGATCAATACCATCCAATTCCAGTCATAAAAAATCGTCAATCGTCTCTCGATAGCGATAGATAACACCACAAAAGGAAACTCCTTTATCAATATCGATAACTTTGGTTTGGCAGCTGAAAATGGTAAACAGTGTGGACATTTCTGTTTGGCTTCAAGGCCGTTTAATGCCAGAATAACACTTCCAAATTATGGATAATTACTTTTAAAAAAGTAAATCTGTTCCCGAAGTTGGCAAAAGTAGGCAAATATTGGACTCATCGATTGGCCGCGACCACTGGTTAGGCAAATATATTCAAATTCAAAATATAAATACCATGAAATTATCTACCAGATTATAATAAAAATAATTCATTAAAGATCATAAAAAACTGATACAAAGCAAAGAAGGTAGGCACTTTCGCTTTATTTAATTCAGAATATTTAAAATAGACTTTTAGACAGATCTCTCAAGCGCGGCTCAACTGATATTAAAGTTGTTAAACGATTTTTTTTAACGCATTTTGGAGTTCCTTTGCTTTTCTTTAAACTAACTTTCCTAATGTTATTAAAGCTCTTTGATAAAAACTTCATCACAAAACAGGCCCACGATCTTTTATAAACTTGAACAATTTTTCAAAGTTTGTTACAAAGTTACTCAAATCTGACTAAAGTTTCATATGTTTTTTTTTTTTTTTTATCCGAAGGGGGAATCTTACATAGATACCGTCAATATAGATGGCATGCACGATTCATATTGATCGCTAGGAGTGCACCTCATTCGGGATCACGCACAGTCAGTATTACTACTAAGCTGGACTTGCGAAACAGTACACCTACGTACTAAACCCTAACTCCGACCTCTGTAGCTTTCGTTTGCCCGCGGTACCGCCGTTTAAGCATTGCATCGCAGGGCCAAGCTAGCCATTATGGCTCTTCATTTATGTCTCTCTTTCCGTCTACCCTTCATTACTCCTTTGTCTTCTTTCTTTACTGCGTTCCCATTCCTTTTTCCGCAGTTCCTGTAGCGCATTTGCGGACCATTCTTTCATCTTGGCCCACACCAACTTCGACTGCAGCATGTGATCTACAATGTTGCCCGGGGTTATTTTTTCTTTGATGATTTCTTCAATGCACATTCTTTCAGATGCGTATCTCGGGCAGGAGAAGAAGACATGTTCCACGTTCTCACTACCGTTGCTGCAAAACGAGCAGTCAGCTGCGTCCTCGTGGCCGAGTCCTTGGAGATACTCTCTATAGCATCCATGCCCGTCAGGAACTGTATGAGGTAGTAATCTGTGTCACCATGTCCTCTCTCAACCCAAGCCTGTACGCTTCTGATAAGTTTATGCGTCCATCTTCCTTTTGTCGCTAAGTCGACGATTTTGCGATTTTGTTAGCCATTGTTTGACCTTTGTTGTTGCCTCGCTGCAGATACTCTGAATCTGAGGGATTGTTTTGGCGACTATGGTCAACGCAATGTCGTCTGCGTATCCTATTATTTGCACTTCCCTCGGCATTGAGAGTTGCCGTACCCCATCATATAATGCATTCCATAGCATCGGGCCCAGTACAGAACCCTGCGGTACTCCGCCCGTCACTGCATATCTCTTGGGACCTTCATCTGTGTTGTACAGAAGTACTCTTTCCGACAGATAACTGTTTATAACCCGTACTAAGTATGCTGGCGTTTTTTTCTCCTCAAGAGCCTTTATAATATGGGGCCAGTATGCCGAGTTGAAGGCGTTCTTGACATCCAGGGTGACAACTGCACAGTATTCTTTATCACCATGCATCCACCTGTCACCCTCAATAGCCTTACTTGCAATGTTTGTCACCCTCCTGACGGCATCGATGGTTGAACGACCTTTTCGGAAACCAAACTGATGTTCGTATAGTTCAGCCGGCGCTTTCTCCAGGTGCTGTTCCAGGCGCGTGCAGATTAGTTTCTCCAAGAAATGTGTACAACTGTATGTGTGTTTGTGTGGCAAATTACAAGAGAAAAGACAAATTGCAGCACGCAGAAAGTGAAAAAATTTGCAAATATGCAAAATGTTTCGTTGTGGCCAAGAAGCGCGAGCGCGGCCAGTGCAAGCAAGCCTTCATGCATTTATTGCATATTCGTAGGTGTGTATGTATGTACGTATGTGTGCGCATGCCGTATTCAGCCAGTGGAGCGCGATTTTTTTGCGTGTTAAGTCACAATAGCTTATTTTTTTAGCAATTTTTAAGCCGTATTAATGATCAGAAGAGAAATCAGAAGAAATGCCCGTTGCTAAATCGGTGATTTCTTGCTAGACATAAATAATAATTTGCTTTTGACGCTTTAAAGGTGTTTGAACCCACACATGCGTACCTGCGAATGTGCATGTGTATGTATGTACATATGTGCTTGTGTACAAAAGTTTGCTATCCGCAATGCGATAACTGTATTGACTTAATAAATACAAATAAGTGGGTAAATTATTAATTTCAACCCATAATGCATTTTTTAATTAATATAAATTCAATTTTATGCTAAGTATTTATTTATATTTGTAAAATCTCTTCATTACTGGATTCCACCAATCAAGTCAAATAGCTTGAAAGAAAATAAAATTAATGGCTTAGCTGACGCATCTAAAAGTGTCGGAACTTCCAAAAAAATTTCAAAGTTTTCCTAATAACTGTTTTTTGTTTTTGCATTTCTTTGGCAAGCAAAGGTGGAACAACATTCGCGCATGCGCAGTTAAGTGAAAGTAGCAGCTGCACAGAATACATTTCATTAAAATAAAATAATTTTTTAAAAGGGTGGCGCAGACCCACCCTTTCAAGCAGTTTTATCAGCCGATGAAAATCAACCCTATTTTGCATTTGATTCGGTGATTTCACTCGCGCATCTACATACATGCATGCACAAAATGTACATATGTACATATGTACGTGCCTCTATATTTTAAAGGCAAAAACAGCCAACTTTTCAAAGGATTACCACACATCAATGCAACCAATGAAAACTCAAAAACTAAAACACCAAAACACTAAAAACTGAAATGCATTGCAGCATTGAATGATGCACAGATTTCCGAGCATGTGTATATGTCTGTGTGTGCCATAACCTTGCCCGCAAATACGCTGCCAATATGCTATACATAGCCGTTTTTTGATTCACCATGCAATGTGACACACAAACACACATACTTATGTGCGTACTCGCACACATATTTTCAGATTCGTAAAATACCCACATCTGAATATGCGCGGTGTTGAATGATCATTGCTTGATTTTTTATAATAGCAACAATGAATTCAAGTAGAAAGGATTCACCATTCACGGGACCAAAGCGGAGAATCTAAAAAATTACAAGAACAACGCATCTGTGGCACACTGGCTAACTGTCTCTTGGTGTGGCAGGCACGTGCGCTGACGTTCTCTCAGCGCTGCGATCGTTCAAATATTTTACTCGTATTAGGGCGTAATCAGGAAAGGGAAAGCTACTCTGCTACCAACAAAACGATAAACTCGCACCATATGTCAACACGATCGCAAAGATACTCTGCGCTGGCAAAGCTGCCGTGTGCGGCGCATGCGCGACTACGAGTACTCTCGGTAGTCAATCGGCTATTATGTAACCCAATACGACGCACGCGTTATTGACTACCACAGTTTAAGGGTTACTTTTATTCAACGAGTATTGCGTAGGTAACAGTACAAAAACAACGCACTCGTGGAAATGATAAAAGGAGTAAACGTTTGATGAAACCAAAAGTGGATACTGCGAGTGGCAGACGGATGACTATACACACATATATGTATGCCTATACAACCGTGTGTCTGTATGTGAGCAAGTCGATCTTTTTGTATGCGACTACATAAGAGATAAACGGAATGGATTTTAAATTTCATACTTTGGCCATTTATCTTCATTTAACGTATGTCACTTCACACATACACACTAACACTGCCTTTACTTGCATACACTCACTTATTGTACAGTTACCAATGTTATTTATCCGCTCGATTCTCTTAGTTGGCGCGTGCTAGTCGCGCAAAAAGATTGCTCTGAGTATTTATGTACAAATGTACACATACATACATGCACTTAAGCATATGCATATGCATTATATGTATGTATGTACTTGAATGCAGATGTTATTTATTTTAATCTAAAATTTTGTTTGCATAGATATAGAGTTTCACACACAAGCACTTAACTGCAGTTATATACATATCTACATACATACATTGTCACACACACATATGCATATGGACGCATACATAGGTATGCATGCTGAAAGGGAAATGATTTCCGCAGCTTTCTCTTCACCTCAAGTGATGCATATTTGTAAACAAACATAAATATATACATACATACACAATACATGCACACACATATGCATTTGTATTTCGAAGAAAGCTAAATATTATCTGCCAAATTAACCTTATGTGTTCTTCTTTGGCACTTAACCCCAAAATTCCAGATGGTCTGCATCCAAAGAAACTCACCCTCATCAACAGACATGGCCTGGCACATTTTCTGGTTATCACCGAAAACTATATTTTACACATTTAACATGTTCACCTTTTCTCGTTATACATATGCCGGCTATGAAATATATAAATTATGAAATAAATAAAAATAAAAAATATAAAATATTCGAAATTTACTTTGTTCAGCTTGCTCACCTTGCAATAACTGTTTTTGTTTTCACTCTACTTGCAATGCATTTTACTGGCATCTTAAATTTATACCTATGATGGATTACCAAAAATTCCAAAAAGCATGAGAGATCCAGCAGATACAAGAGGACATGCGTACATAAAAATAAGTTCTCTCTGTCCAGCTGTAGTCTATCAAAAGTAGATTGGCGTGAGCTATTTTAAGCTTACAAATCAAGAATTTTTTTTATTATTTATTCAATTAATTATTTCATTTTGAGAGCGTCTCCCAACATTTGGTATCTTCAACCACAAAATTTCTTTAATCAGCGATTTTTATTTTTTTTTTGTCGGGACAACTAGCAAGTGCAGCAATCAGACACAATTAAGTCCATTGTACTCCACTCGGATTCCCTTTTAATTTTCTTTAAATCTACCCGATCTCCGAAGAAATCTGAGTAGATCTTGTGGTGCCAAGGAGGTCGCTTCTTAACACATCAGTGCCAAAGACCTCAAACCTCATTCGAGCGAAGGCGGGGCAGACGCACAGGAAGTGATCCGCCGTCTCATCCTCCTCTTCACAAGCTGGCAGAATACACTGTTTGGCCCGTCATCAGTCCAACCAGCTGCCTGCAGTCCCTTCTGATTAATGACAGGAGGATTTGCGACAGTCGGTCGGACATGACAGGTAACATCATGGATTTAATTATTAGTTACATATTTTCCAACAGAATAGCAAATGTTTGTATGAAAATATCTGCGTTCGTAAATTTTGTATTAACTATTTTAAGATTTTTATTAATGGATCCAAAGCAAGACCTTAATATTAACAAGAGGTATTTCACGCTAGACGTAGACGAGTGGGCAGTGCTTAGTAGCGGATTTAGCCAAATAACTAAAAACGACGTATGCACCAATTATAATAAATATTTAGAAAAAATGCGGGAAATCGTCGATAAATAAAAAGAGAAGGGTAGTGCTGGCGTAGATTTCAAACACCATAGACAAGTTTTCATTGGTGTGCGCTAAAAGGCCACTCGAGGTACATACGTTGCTCCAATAAAAAACAAAGAGGTCACTTCGAAACTCACATAAACCTCCCGCTATTCTCGGCCCATCCACTCTCCTTAAGCTAATTAGAATGTTTGTTTGAATGCCGTAGAACATTGAGATAATTAATAAAGTCGCACATTCTTTGACTTTTAACTCTCCGTCCTCTAAGCAAACTTTCAAATTGCCACTGAATGAATTATATTGATAAGTATGAAGTATTGTCGTTAAGTATTTTTGTTATTAATAAATAAATAAATAATTCAAAAAATGTTAATTCCCGAGAACTGGATTTAAAGTTTTCCATTTGCTATGCCTGCCTGATAACAAAATATTTTCTTGTAATTTTAATAGTTACCGCTATGGATTTTTTGCCCAACATAATTGTAAGTAATAAACTAAATATATTATGATATGCAAATAAAAGTTCTTTCAAAAATGACGAATAATAGTCTGCAGTGAATAATTCCTAGATTAATTATATGTCATCTTTGATATTTATCAAGTAGACAGATGCACAATTTTACAAAATAGGTTAACGCGTTAAAATTACTAAAGCTTATTATGAAAATGGTCTATCTTTAAGAAAAACTTATAGCTATTCGTTATTTTTTATGGAAATATTCGACGGAAAGGGTCGACAATTCAAAGGTTGGTGAAGAAATTTCAAGAAACTGGTTCTGTCGAGGATAAAAAATGGACTGGCAGACCAAAAACCAGACGTTCTGTTGAGAATATTACTGCTGTGGTACGAAGTGTTGCTGAACAATCTTCAACATCGATTTCTCAACGTTCTCAACAATTGGGCATTCCGCCTTTTGACGGATTGACTGTTCGACGGAAGTGATGCAATTTTTCAAATACAGTAGTTAAGAGCCCTTTTTAACACACTTTTATTAGGTCGGGTTGTATGTATGTATGTATGTATGTATGTATGTATGTAAGTATGTATGTATATATGTATGTATGTATGTATGTAACGGAATCTTTGAGCTTAATTTTCACTGGCTTCTAAAAATCTGATCGTCTTGAAATTTTGCATACCTATCAAGGACCGATGACAATGCAATAATTTGATAAAAGTTTTCCATTATCTTTATTAGGATTGCCAGGATTAATATTTTCTTTTTTTTACTGTGGGCAAAAAGTAAGGTGAATTTGGTTGTAAAATGAAAAATCTTTATTTATTCTTGTAAATCAGTTTCTCAGGCTCCCTCCACGAAATAAGTTCTTCATCCCGATTACTTCTTTATCACGGTCGATAAATGCATAGCTTTAGACTCACAGTCGGTAAGAAAGGAATTAAATATAACACGAATATATCGAATCATTTATTCACTGACTGCAATGATAACAATAATTTTCATTCATAATAAAAAAAAATAGTTTAAAGAAACTAAAAAACACGCTTTTTTGCTAATCGAACTAAAAAGTAGAAAATAAAAAATAGTTTAAAAAAACTAAAAAACACGCTTTTATTGCCAATCGAACTAAAAAGTATAAAATAAATTTTAATGACAAAGAGACCTATAATGAAGTAATAGCAAATCGAACGATCAGTCATAGTCAACTACCTCAGAACAGAATTATAACAAAAATTAAGATACAAATAGAGTAATTCAAATTAGAGTTAAAAGCGTGGGATGCATTTTGCTTCACTTTCATAACCCTCTGTACATAGGTAGTTGCCAATAGAATGACTGTAAAATTTACTATATCAAGCATCCCACGCTTTTAACCCTAATTTGAATTACTCTATTTGTACCTTAATTTTTGTTATAATTCTGTTCTGAGGTAGTTGACTATGACTGATCGTTCGATTTGCTATTACTTCTTTATAGGTCTCTTTGTCATTAAAATTTATTTTCTACTTTTTAGTTCGATTGGCAATAAAAGCGTGTTTTTTAGTTTTTTTAAACTATTTTTATTATTTTTTATTTTGAAGAAAAAAATAATAAAACCTGAAAGAATCTAATTTTTTACATATTTTATTTTAAAGCAACATCTAGGCGCGTCTTTTCAAACACCCTTTGTAATAAAGCCTTCTTCGTTTCGGTATTGACCTCTTGCAGTTACATAAATCCTTGGCGTTACGAAACAAAGCTTTATTCACTATGCCTTCTCTTCTAATCATGCCACCAGATTATGTTCGCTACTCTTTCAAAGTGTTTTGCATGCAAGATTCAAGGGTTCAACGGCACCTCCTCCAGTGCCCATTTGCGAGTCTCTGCAAGGCCTATGATTCCTCGAAACATAGAAAAGCATGTAAAGTGTGTGTGTGGGTATTTAGAAGTGCGCAACATGCATTTGTTTCTGTTTTTGTTTTTGCTCTTATTTTGTTTTTTATTGCTGTTTCTGTTTACATTCGCGATTGCCCCAATTACGCCCCTGCAATTGCCTCCTGCTGTAGTTGCGCTTGTCTGTTCAGTAATTAATTGTATGTTAATCATTTTGCATGCTAATTACCGCTGCCAGTAAGTTGTACTCGTGTGTGTGTATGTGTGTGCAAGTGCATGCACAAGTTGTTGTTGCGCTGCTCATTGCTGATTTTTAACATACTCAGATGCGTTTTTCTTTTAGCAATTAAAAGTATGAAATTTAACCCTGAATGCAAATGTGCGTTGCGTTTATTGTAAAATGTGTGCAGCCAATTGTAAAATAACAGTGTTGAATGCAACCATTGTTTTGTCAGCATTTTTTTTGCATACATATCTATACATATATATATCTACATGTACATGCAGCTTGGCATGCATATGTGTGCTCATCTGGGTACGTATTCACTTGCACAGGCGCGTGTGTATGTATGTATGTAAATTCATAGAAAACTATTAGTTAGAAGTTGAGAAGGTGCGTCGGTAGTTAAATTTCTTCGTTTTTCAATCATTAAAACCCGTTGTGAGAATTCCTGTTATTAGCTAAGCTCCGCATGGTCAACTCGGTTTGTGTAGCATAAGCAAAGGGGGAAACGTGTTCTCTGCGCTTTCATATACATACAAACATATGTACATACATACTTATCCATATCTATCGAAGTTCTCAAAATGGCATAGAATTTGCTCTGAATTCATCAAGTGTGCCGATTAACACAATGCAGGCGACGATTTGCTGCCGCATGATTGCTTCTTATTCTTTGAATTCCTGTTTTCTTAATTGCAAATAAATTTATATAAATATCTCAAGTTGCCTTATGGGTTTGTTCTTACCTTTCGAAACAGTAGATCCTCGAATCATTTCAACGGCTAGCCATCCGACATTTCAGGCAACCAACAATTTATTGTTAGAATGGAACTATTTTGTGTATATTGTAGGGCCGCTGTAGCCAGTCAAGTGAGGCTGGGTTCGAATTCCATTGTGGGCATGAACAGCAAATGATAGATACGGTTTTTTCTACCATGAAAAATATTCGCATAAAAAGCCACCTGTCGTTCAGAGGCGACATTTAGCTTCAAATGCCTCCATTATTATTTAGGAAATTTTTGGTTAATTTAGTTGCATGACATGATGTCCAAAGCTTAACCCTTTTTCGAGATATTCGATTTAAAAAAAGTACTTTGTTTTGCATTACGTCCATTTTTTTCGGTTTTTACTTTAAGGGTATGCCAACGAATAAAATTCATCAATAAAAGTTCATAGTTAAGAATGTCTGCTTGATCTCACTATTTTTCACTAAAAAATAAATTTACAATTTACATCATTAAAATATAAATTTTTGTCTGACCATGAACAAGAGAAATGGCAGTCAATTGCATTACTCAGAATTTAAATACCAATTCCAACAAATAAGTTCTCTATACAGACGTACGCTTACACACACATATAAGTATATACTGTATAGAGGCCAATTGAGGTTGGCTATTGATTGTAGCCCTTTGTTTGTTTCACTCCCAACTTTATTGTACTTCTGTTTATGAGTGTGTACATTTACATGCATACATATTTGGTACAGAATCAGCCATATGCACTGCGCTGATTGTGGCTTAAAATCTTTGTAATATATGTACACACACATATAGGGTTTGCGCTATGGAGTTCGAGTTTTGAAACTTCTTCAATTGGAAGTGGCAACTTGAGTATGAACTCAAGTACTTTGTAGGGTAATTAGAAAAGGCCATGTTTTTGTTAGCTTCTCTGCGTTGTTGCCACTGCAACCGACTTGTGCTGCTATTATTATTGTTGCTATTGCTATAGCTATTGCTTTGAGCTCGCAGCTTAACTAATTACTCTGCAGAAATAAATAATTGTTACTATCGCCGTCTGTTGCCAGGTTGCAAATTATTGTCTCCAGTGTTTATGCATTCACTGATGTTGCAACAATCGCAATGAATGTTTCTGAAATGGTGCATATGCATGTATGTATGTAGGCATGCGCTGGCTCAACACAATAAAAGGCAGTACTCCAGTCAATTCCATTCGCCAACTATGCAACTATTCGACAGATATTGCCTGTCAATTATAATTAGTTTTGGCTCTTGAACACTTACCAAGAAAAACTACAAACTGTTAAATGCAAAAGCAAAGCTGCGTGTCAAAGACATTCTCCGTTTTCCATTTGTTTGTTTGTTTTTCGCTGACGCTTTCGTGCATTTCAGCGCATTTTCATGCGGCAGCACACACCTACACACATACAGATGCACACATAATCATAAATATATCAGAATTAAATATTGCAATTTATTTTTCCGATTTGCATCTGTGTATGTTTGAATGCATATCGCCTTATGTTTGTATGTGTGTGTGTATGAATAAGCGCACAATTGCATACTCTTTAAAAATATGGCTATGCACGCTTCTCCAAGTCTATGTACGAACATTCACACTTTTTATGTGCAAGCTTTTTTTAATCGTCGCTGGTAATCATTTTTAAATTTTTACGTATGTATATACATGCATATACACATACAGTAATATTTTTTATTCATATACTTTTCTTCTTCTTTTTATTTTTCTTCTTAAGTGCCTCTGCAACTGTTTGTCGGTTTTGGGCCGAGGCTATCTTCCTTCTGAAGTAGCGCCAGTTAGCGAAATTTTCCTTTCCGGTTATAGGCATCATTCGTCGCAATGCAACCGAATTTTCTGATCCGTATATATAAACTGCAGTGTACGGCTCTTGTACACAATACCATCCTCCGAGGAGGATACCCTGCTGGCCTCCAGCCAAGATACGGCTGAGTCAGCAAAGAGTAAGGGAAGTACCAGCCATAGCACACCCTTACCAAGCAAGCAACAGCAACAACAAACAGTTCTACCACAAGCATCGAAAAAGGCGGCAGACGGCACTCAGAGAGAGAGTCAGGTCGCTAAAAAGCACAAATCCGAGGATGCTCTCATGAAGTCTCGCTACACGAAGACGAGGTTCATTTTAAGCAAGATTGCCAAAAATGAACTTGCTGGAGCGACTGACGAGCGCGACGCGGCTGACAAATTAAAATACCAGCAGGTGGTTAAGGAGTACGAAGACTTCTTATCCAAAAAACCTAAAGAAGACGACAGGAAAAAAGGCGATGCGTTGAAGAGAAATAGGTCACAGGACGTGTTCGATCAGGCACCGAAGAGACCTAAGGTGTCCAGCAGCATCGAAGAAACAAAACAACGACCGTTCAGTGAGGTGGTTAAGGATAACCTCCTCTATGCACTAATCGATGAAACCACAAACAGTGGCAAAGTGGTCCTGCAGAAGTGGGGGCAAGTGGAGGCCAAACTGTCCAAGCTCGTGCTAGACAAGCATGTGGTTGGAGCACAGGGCGGAACTCTCCCTTCCTTCGATTCTGCAGGAGTACTTCGCGGCTGCAGGGTCATCAAGTGCGACGACGACTGGTCAAGGGTTGTCCTAGAAAGGTGTGTTGCTGAGATCAGCAGCACACTGGAAGGCTTAAAACTTAAGCTAATTCCGGCCAAGGACATCCCTTGCCCTCCTCGCGCTCGCATTTGGCTACCAGTGATGGACTTGAGCGGTGCAGAAGTGCTGAAATACCTCAAGTCACACAACCCTGCGGTGCCGATGGACGACTGGGCAATCGTGAAGGCAGAAAAACCGCAAAAGAGCAGCATGTCATTCGTTCTGCAGATCAACGATGAGTGCCTGCCAATACTAAAACAACAAGACAACAAAATCGACAACAACATACAGCTAGAAAGGCTAGAAAAGCTGGACCTAAGCCACGGTCATGCATAATCACCAAAAAACACCTAAAAGCTTTTCTGTGTTCTAATTTTAGTACTCCTGATTTTACGGTGGTGAAAGTGGAGCTGAAGAAATCGGCGATATACCTGGCATCGGTGTACATGCCACACGAGAAACCGGCGCCGCCAGACGAAGTGGCTCGATTCCTGTCAACACTAAACAGCACAGACAAACTATTGATGGACTGTGACGCAAACGCTAGAAATGAGCTCTGGGGCAGTTCAGAGACGAATGAAAGAGGTGAGTCACTTTTTGAATTCCTATTAAACACCAACCTAGACATATGTAATGTAGGGACAACCCCAACCTTCACTTTTCCGAGCTCGGCAAACTTTCCTGGCTGGGAAGAGGTCTTAGACGTTACCCTATGCACAAACAATAACTCCCAAATAGTCACAAATTGGAGGGTATCCGACAAGAGATCCTTCTCGGACCACAGCTGGATTCTCTTCGATATTAATCTCAAGCTTGAGAAACCTTTCCCATATAGAAATCCTAGAAGAACAAACTGGCACACATTCCGTAGAGTGGCCCAGTCTAAACTTCAACACTTAAACAGAACCATAACGTCAAGGGAAGACCTAGATGAGAAAGTAAGAGCTTTCGAAACTTCCTTGACGAAAGGACTTGAAGCTTCATGCCCTGCCACATATGGTAAAACAACTTATCCTACCTGGTGGAATGAAGATCTAAGTCAACTCAGGAAAATGACAAGAGAAATCTTCAACATCTGCTACAAACACAAATACTTCAAACCCTACAAAGACTGCCTTAGGGAATACAAGAAAGCAATCAAAGAGGCTCGGACAGAGGCTTGTAGATTTTTGTATATTAGTTCCATAGAATCAACCAAAGATACGGCCAGACTAGGCAAGCTTTTATCCAAGGAACACTCCTGCCCTTCCTTCTTGAAGAAAGACACCGGAGAGTGGACAAAATCATCGGCCGACACACTAGAACATCTTGTAAATACACACTTCCCAGGCAACACAGAATACATTGAGAACAATACTGACAGTGTTCAAACATCCAAAATATCACCCATTATAATCAACCACATCGTATCCCAAGATAGAATATTATGGGCGATAAAAAACTTTGAGCCATATAAGGCAGCCGGTCCAGATGGGATATTCCCAGCCATGCTGTGGAACACTCGAGAAACGACGATTCCTTGGCTGGAGGTCTTTTTCAGGAAAAGCCTTACGCTGGGGCACATACCAAAAAGCTGGAGGAGGGTTAAGGTAATCTTTATCCCTAAAGCTGGTAGACGCGGTCATGATACAGCGAAAGATTTCAGACCCATCAGCTTATCCTCCTTCATCCTCAAAACTCTCGAGCGACTGTTGGATGTATATCTCAGGGAAAAGATTACAAACTCAACGATTTCACCATCTCAACATGCCTATCTCAAAGGAAAATCCACAGAGACAGCTCTTCATGAGGTTGTAAGTGAGATTGAGAGGAGCATAGAATACAAGCAATACTCACTAGTCGCTTTTCTCGACATAGAGGGGGCCTTCAACAATGTTACCACAAGATCTATAATTGAGGCTCTTAACATGTTAGGCATAGGCATGGATAGAGAATATGCTCAAAACTAGAATAATCATCGGTGAGGTAGGCAGCAGCACGATAAAACGCTCTGTCAACAGGGGAACCCCTCAGGGAGGAGTCTTATCCCCTCTGCTATGGTTACTAGTCGCCAACAACATCCTCACCAAATTTAACCAAAAAGGAATTAAAGTGGTGGCGTACGCGGACGACATAGTGCTTATGGTTTCAGGAATGTTTCCAACCACAATCAGTGAGATTATGAAAGGAGCTCTGGTATTACTCAGCAATTGGGCCACGGACTGTGGTTTAAGTGTAAACCCGAGTAAAACGGAACTGATGCTATTCACCAAGAAAACCAAGGTGCCAAACTTTAATCTCCCAAAACTAAACGGCGTTTGCCTCACGCTAACCAAACAGGCAAAATACCCCTGGACCCCAAACTCAGCTGGAAGTCCAACGTAGAGTACAGGGTAAAGAAAGCGAATATAGCACTTTACACGTGTAAGAGAATGTTGGGGAAAAAATGGGGTATCCAACCAAAATTATCCAACTGGTCCTACACAGCCATTGTAAGGCCAATACTAACATATGCGGCACTAGTTTGGTGGCCTGCAACAGAAAGGAAATACAACAAAACTAAGCTGAACAAGATACAAAGAGCAGCGTGTATCTTAACTACAGGAGCGCTTAGCACCAGTCCTACTGAAGCGCTCAATGTACTAACACATCTATTGCCATTAGATTTACACATTAAAACAATAGCTACTTGCAGCGCGGTGAGACTCAGAGACATAGGAAGCTGGACAACAAGGCCGTACGGTCACAGCAAGATCCTCCTACAGGGACCCCCGCTGCTCAAAAACGGATCAGACTACACAGTCCCCGACCTCAACTTCAAGAAAGGCTTTACGGTACGTTTTCCACCGAGAGCCGAGTGGAGCAAAGGAGAGGTGATTGGAAGACACGATATCGAAATTTATACCGATGGTTCTAAGATGAACTGTGGTGTGGGAGCTGGCTTCCATTCGGAGCCACTCAACCTATCTCAATCAATTCGTCTTCCTGATTATGCCACCGTGTTCCAGGCAGAACTTTTAGCGATCAGAGAAGCATGCAAATCCCTAGAACTCTACAAGGTAGTTGGTGCAAGAGTAGCTATCTTCTCAGACAGTCAAGCAGCTATTAAGGCCTTAGACTCCAACTACATTTCATCCAAACTGGTCCTACAGTGTAGAGAGGAGCTGAAACTGCTCAGCCATTGGCTTGAAATTACCCTGATATGGTTTCCCGGTCATAGGAACATACGAGGCAATGAGATAGCGGATGAGCTAGCAAGAAAGGGCTCAACACTAGACATAGCAGAGGCGGTGGCAGTTTCCACCCCACTGAACACACTAAAAGCATCTATTGCTTCACACTATCATGCTTTAGCCGAAAGAAGATGGAAGCAAATACCTACATGTATCACAACAAAAAACACATGGCCGTCATATAAAATGCAAAGGGCGAATGACCTGTTAGGATGTTCTCGGCCAAACATTTCACGTATCACTGCAACCCTTACAGGACATTGGAAAGTAGGGGATCATGCAGCTAGACTCAATCTACCCTTCAATCCTATCTGTAGAAGCTGTCAAGCGGAAGGGGCGAAGGAAAGTCTGTTCCACTATTTATGTGAATGTCCGGGACTAGCCAGGGCATGACTCCGATCCTTCGGTAAGCCTTTCCTACAGCAAATTAAGGAGATCTCAGTCATCGAGATAAAGGATTTGCTCCTATACTTGGACCTCACTAAATGGATCTTACTTGGAAAAAAAAAACATCTCATCATTTCACGAGATAGTGGTATTAAAACGGTGCTGGTCACTAATTAGGAGCATTTCAGCTAAGAAATGTTCAACCACCTCAACAACAACAACAACAACGGCTCTTGTTCTGACGATAAATAGAATTGAGTACTTTCAAAAAACAAAATTCTTAAACATTCACTACATTGCCTACTATTTGAGGCCCCTATTCCATCCTATAATTCTCAGCTAAAGCTAACTGCTTTAGAATCTTTTGTTTATTTTCAGCGTTGTTAATGGCATCGTTGACTGCCCAGTTCTACTTCAGCAGATAAACTTTATTGTTCCACGAAAAAGTCCTCGCAATTTTTACCCTTTCGCGGGGACAACTTGAAGACTAAATTTCCGAGTAATCCACGCTCACGCACTTCGAAACTATAAATCAATATCCAATTCCAGGCTGCTTGATTTCTCTTTATGTAGATCTAATATTGTAAAATTTAAAATTTAGTTGCTTAATATAATATTAAATTTATATTGATTGCTAATATTTTAGATGCCAAATTTGGCTTGTTTTTCTTTACATTTTTCTCTGGTCTGTAAGGTAATTTGTACTGAGGATTATTAAAATAAAATATTGTAAATAAAACTGTCGAAATAACTTGTTTTTGATTTGTTATTTAAATTATTTTTCCCTTTAAACCCTTAAAAGGTGGTTTTTAAAATAAATATAAAATGTCACAAATACTTGTTTTTGTTTTGTTCTTTAGACACATTCAAAGGCGCCAGCGTATTTTATTTTACAGCGTCAATAGATTTAAAACGAATAAGAAAAAAGAAAGCATAATTTCGCTCGGTAAATTTTAAACGATTCGAAGTTGTGTTGCCATTGTTAAGTACAGAATGCACCAGAGGGACTTTCCGGGTCCATTCTTGATGTACCACACTTCTAGTAGCGAAGAATAGCGAGTAGGTCAGCTCGCCCATCTGCCCAGGAGCAGGCCGTAGGTGGTCAAGGGAGTCCCAATCCTCTCCCTTCGCGGGGAAATCACCTCACAAGTATGATACATTCCACAACAAAAACCTTATGACTCAAAGTTCCAAACTTTGCAAAAAAAATTTAACAAATTTAAAAACTTTGTCAGGAACATTTTCCACCTTTCAATCAGAATTTTCACAAATTTTCAAGCTAAACAGCTTAATACTCATTCATTTTTAGTATAATAAAGAGTAAGTTTCACGTCGCTCAAAAATCGAGTTGATTTAAACATTTTTTTTTTTTGCGTAGGAAGTGGAAAATCTTCTCTAAATAAAGTATTTGGAAGCAAATGCTCAAAACTTCAGCGAAAAATATTGCCAAAATCAAAGAGAGCTGAAGTGGCTATAAAACTACATACCCAAAATGTTTCTAGAAATTTTAAAAACAAATTTGGAAGCTTTGACGTATTTTGTTTTTTTTTAATAATTAAATTAAAAAACTTAAAAATAGTTTATCAAACACAAATAGTTAATATGCTAAGTTGTCACAATGCTAAGTCGTCACAGTACTATTATTTTAAACGCAGGTGTATACTTTATTTTTGAAACCTTAAAATTAAAAAAAAAGCGCACTGCGCGAATGTAGTTCTCAAAAGGCTTGTTGATAGTTTTAATATTGTGGCCAAGGCGAATGAATGAAGGAGGTAACTTCCCTACAAAAGAAAAACATTTACGTATATTTTTTTTTTGCATATTGGTAGTCGGATGTCAAAATTTCAATACGAATGTACAAAAAAAAACATAAGGTAACAACAAGGAAGCAGAATACTTAGACATTCCATCGGCAAATCACACGAAAAAGAAAAAATGCAAATCGACTGCAATTGCGAACTCACCTTCTATGAATTCGCCTTGATTAGGACTCTCTATCAATTTGAAAATGTTTACTTGCAAGAAGGCAAATAAACCAAATCATGCCGGAGCGCGCACAACATAAATTTCCCACATTTTCTAAAATTATGCAGGCAAAGGAGTTAAAACTTAAATGCTTAGCAAGCGAGCAAGAACAAGAATAGTACCATCAGCAGCACTATACATACATACACACACACACACACGAATGCGTATTTGTTAAGTAATGATTATTATTTATTAAGTTATTTAATTTCCTTTTGATTCGGTCATCTGCACTTTCAATGCGACATAAAAACTTGTGTCATTCGTCTTCTTACTTAGTTTGGGCTGGCGCGCTCAACTTGCGCCCCTCTAACCGCTGTCAACCCAGTGCTTATCACATACATTTCATAATTCTCTATACTTGGCTTGGCGGCAAGTGTCATTATTTTGCACTTTGTGAATTTTCTTCATATTTCTATATTCGCCCAACACACGATACTCTCATAGAGTACTCCTTTATAGCTACACCATCAATATATGTATGTGTGCATGTATGTGGTTCACTCGGGAGCTTGTCGACTGGCTTGGTGCATTTGACGGATCGTCACTTTGTGGTGGTGGTTGCCGCAATGAAGCTCTTAACTGAAGTTCATCTTACCTAGCCAAGCAACGACCAGCCTACAAAAGCAACAATTGGAATGCAACAGCAAATGAGTACCTTCTACTCAAATATGAACGAGACGTTATCAATAAAACGGTCCGCGGGTGACATATGGCAAAAATAAATTTTTTGTTTTTTGGTAGGACTGTTATAAGCTTACATGGCAAATTTCAGCGTGATATGTCACATAGTTTGTTTTCTATGCTACCGTAAACAAGTCAAGCTCGAGTGTGTTCTTCGAATTTAACGATGGAAATTCAAGTTGAACAAAGAATTTGTTTGAAATTTTATTATTCCAACAAAATTTCGGCTTCAGATGCCTTAAAAATGTTCCAGTCAACCTATGGGGACTCTGCTCTATCGTCTGTACGTGTTTTCCAGTGGTACAAATCGTTCAAAGAGGGCCGTACATCAACCCAAAAAACCACGCCAAAGTCGCTCAAAAATTAAGGTTATGCTGACTGTTTTTTTCGATGACGAAGGTGTGGTGCACTCGGAGTTCCTTCCGCAAGGCCGATCGGTTAACGCTGAATATTTATTAGACGTTTTAAAGCGTTTGCGCGAGAACATTCGTCTTAAAAGGAAGGAATTGTGGGACAACAAATCATGGTTCTTGCATCACGATAATGCACCAGCTCACACATCACGTCTTGTTCGCGATTATTTGAACAAAAATAATGTTAATATCGTTCCGCAAGCACCGTATTCGCCTGATATGGCTCCATGTGACTTTTTTCTGTTTCCCAAGCTCAAGTTGCCGCTCCGTGGAAAACATTTTGAGACAATTGAAGTCATAAAAGAGAATTCGAAGAACACACTCGAGCTTGTCTTTTTTACAGTAGCACAGAAAACAAACTATGTGACATATCACGCTGAAATTTGCCATGTAAGCTTATAACAGTCCTACCAAAAAACAAAAAATTTATTTTTGCCATATGTCATCCGCGGACCGTTTTATTGATAACGTCTCGTTCATATTTGAGCAGAAGGTATAAGTGGTAATTTGCGATTGGAGAGTAAATATCTCAATTTGTTTACTGCTGGCGTGTGAATTCGCATTTAGAGTTGGAGAATAGAAAAAATCGTTTTGATTGAGTTCAATTACAAAAAGTTTTAATTATTTATTGCTTTTTAAAAGCATTTTGATCGCGCTCGTTCAATTAATTATTTCAATATTATGCAGATCGATTTTAAATTTATTTAAATTGTAGCAAGGAACTTTACACAATCTTATGTATACATGTGTGTGCATACCTATTTATTGGTTGACTTAAAAGTCGAAATAGAATATCTGAGAGGGCTATTCAAAGGCTTGGCTCAAATGATGCATTCAACAAAGAACATAATTGATTTTTAGTGGTTGTAAAATCTAAATATATGGATTTCCAGATCTCCTTAAATTCCCGCAAAGTTCGAGCATTCGACTCGAAATTCGATTTGAATATCTTGAGATAAAAAGGGTAAGAGCTTTGTTAAGTTCTCGCCGGAATAAGAAAGTTAAGGCTTTGCAAAAGAAACGCACAATCAATGTCACCTTGAACTAAATGAAACACAAAAGAAATCGATAGAATCCGATTAATAACAAGCGGGCACTATAAGAGGGAAATGGGACCGAAAAATTTAAATCTAATTGTAATTGCAAACTCGTCCAAAAAGGCTCCAAATAAATGAAACATATTCCAACCAAGATCGAACAAACGCGTAAACAGTAATTTAATTGTGTAAGGGTCTGAGAAGTTTGCACTATTCCGTCTAACAAAGGCCAAGATCGAGTACGATTTTGAGGCAATATAATTGGTAAGACATGAGAATGACAAATTAGTGTCAAAAATTACTCCAAGGCCTTTATCTCATCCACCGATTGGAGGGCAATATTGGATATATTTTATGACGATTGTAGAATGTCACGAGATTTAAAGTAAGTGTCTTTAAAACATTTTTTTTTTATTTAAAGAGGTACATGATTATGTACACCAAGAAGCGAGTTCATTGAGATCATGCCGATGTTAATGCCGTTGAAAATTTTTTGCTATGTTTCAAGTGTAGTAAACTGAAAATATGCTCTCTCTAGCGAGATTTTCTTACCCGAATCCCAATATTTATCGACCTTTAGTTAAAACTATTGAGTATATCCTCATTTAAAATCTAGTTTTTGGGTCACCAGATAGGGGAAATTAGTGTTTATCGTCTTTATGTTCTTCCCGTTAATACGCCGACCCACACTCTCAGCACGAAGCGAAAGATCATCAAGCTTTGATTGCATATCCATCCCTATCTTCGAAATGAGCACAATGTCGTCAGCGTGATCCAGGTCATCGAGCTGTTTGATACTCAGTGGATGCCAAACGATACCTCTTTTGCGGTTGCTGTCTAATACGGCTCCCAAAGAAAGGAAAGAACACAATTATGCAATGCGCTACGTTGGAATGCTTTGTATTGCATTTGGAAAAGATTGCAAAATTTTTTTGAGGATTCTCGTATATCGTGTCTCAGACGATCAAAAGTCTTTGCGAAGTGCACAAATATCATTTCCAATGACTCCTGCACTTCATTCACCTGCTCAGATATTAAACGTATTGTTGCAATGTGCTCGACTGTCGACTTATTTGGTCTGAATTTAGCTTGGTGCCTGCGGAGAGTATCGTCAACCTCTTAGGAAAAAATATATTTCTTGGCGCTATTGGATAATTAAAAAAGGTATTATTCAAGTATCAGTTTTCATACATATTTTCTAAGATTTTCCGATATTTATTAATTAATCCGAATAAATGATTTCAAGTAACCTTGCAATGATTATAAATTCAAAATGTACGACACACGACCGCAAATATGACGACCTTAATGCATATTGCACATACAGTCAGCATTAAATATACGAGTATACACGTGTATGTATGTATGTGTTTTTAGGTACAAGAATAATATTCGTCATAATCATAATCATAGGCTTTCGTAAGGCACATTGGCGATTGGCGTACACTCACATACCGACATACAGTCAGACAGTCAGACACACATCTGTGCTTTTACTCCCAAAGGAATACCGTAGTTTCCCGTACCGGACTTTCAGCGGCATCATCGGGCTCCACACCGACGCAGCGAAGAGGAAAAGCAGCAAAGCAACAAACGTCAGTCACTCCACTGGCCGTAAGTTCCCGCCCAAGCGAAACTTTAAACAAGCGAGTAGTTGCATCCAGCAAACCACATACGACCTCACGAACAATCTATGTATGTATGTGTGTGCATGTTAATGTGCGAGCGTGAGTGTGTTTGTGAGTATGAGCCGCGCAAGATCAGTACTCCACGCACGTTATGCTGCCGCACGTTTCATGCAAATTAAATGGAACGTACGCGTAGCACAAAAACAAATATTCCCATGGCCGAGCTGACTGGACCAGCCGACGAAACACAGGCGACTCTCGGTTCTTGGCGTTGGTGGTGGTGATGCTGGTAGTGGTGGCTTTAGCTTTTATTTCACTCCTGCGATTGTCCGTTGTCGATTGTCGTTATTGCTCACTTTGCTTCATTCCCTTCTTAATTCATTCATGTCGAACAATCTGCATCTCTGCATCGGACCACTCTTCGGAGTTGTATGTCTTGGCAGAGTGTCATAAATCCTGTTCACGGTACTAATATGCACCTTGCTGTTGCACGTACAATAACTTAAAATAAATTTATTTAAAAATACAAGTTTGCTCTCTATGCGTTTGCTATTGCAGTGCAAAATTGTATCACCACCGAATGTATACACTACAGACATGCATACATACACACATACGAGTATAAATGATGGCATGTAAATGTGATCAGTGCACTAAAAATACGCAATGACGCATGCACATACACACACGTTTACCGTTTATTAACAAAATATTCGTACGCAAGCCTTCTCTATCTTATCTTAGTGGGCTTCGTGAAGAAGTTATTCATTTGAGGCAGCTTAACTACTTTCCTATCGGTAATAATTGCGAAATCGGTGAAGCCTCATATGTTAATTTATATTTTTTTGTTTTAATACATCTTAAGCATAATATGATTTATTAACGCTAATTATGCATATTAATATTCGTAAAAAAGTACTTGTATATACTTAAGTAAGTCGGGAATGAAATTTGACAAATTAAAATTATCAAGAGCTTGTATCGGAATTAAGGCGTATAAAATCGTATTCGCTTACCAAGCTTTTATTATTTATTATTGTAAATACAGTAGCCCTTCGATTATGTGAACTAATTCTTATAAGCGGTATTCACTAAATCTATCGAGATACTGTGACTGTAGAAACAGATAAAACAAAGTTGCACAGAAAATAAATTTATTTTATTTCGGTTTTTATTAAATTATTTTAACCGAAAATGTTTCTCCCTGTGAGTATTATTACTACTTTATTTATTTAAATTTTTTTATACATCTTTTTAGGTGTTCTATTTTAATTTTGTTCCTTCCCAGCAGGTCAAGAAAAGATATTCTCCAACGTTTTATAAACCCTTACTTATCCAATTGAGTTTCAGCATTCTCAATCATTACTAAAAAGTTTTTGTAATTAATTATAAAGTGGCTAATAACTTATGTATGTGTTTTTGACTAAACAATTAAATAAAATAAATAAATAAAAATATCACGGACTTTATCTTTAAGGTTGTACGGCAGACTGCGTAGCGCTAAATGATCTGCGGTCTTGATGACCTTTTGAAAACCTGAATGGCGACCACCCGTTTCATCTTTATTAAATATGTTTTTGATTTATGATCTCTGAACTAATGGTTGCGGCATTCTGCCACCTGAGTACACTGAGGTGAAACTCAACAGAAATGGCTGGTAGGCTAATGCCGTGACTTCTCGGTCCCGTTAAAGCCCTGGCAAGTCTCGGGATACATTCCAAACCCGTCGTCATTAGGTTGGCGGTGAAGGTGCGGTTGAGATGACTCCCGTCTTTGCGTCCGGTCTGGCTCAGAATGCATACTTTGCAAGGACATAGACAACCATGGGACCTCTAAGGGATAACTACACTTCACAGGCTCTGAATGCGGCTTCGAGGGGAGACCCATTAACAAGAAAATTAACAGCAACACAAAAAATACAAAACCATAACAAAAAGTTCATGTGGTAGCGAAAACTCGGAGTCGAGCAACCTTTGAGGACAAGTGGAGAATTAGTATTGTATTCAATTTAATGTCTTAAAAACCTCCGTGTTAAAAAGTGCTCTTTAAAAGAAAATACTATAATTCACTTGTTGAAATGCTGTTGACAATTTGCGTGTGAGATTTGGGAGAGCCCGGACTTTTTAACCCTTTGAAATGAAAGGTTAAAACCTATAAAGGATTTTCGAATAAGAGGTGTTATTTTGATTTTCAAAGAAAAAAGCTATTTTTTAATATAATGATCGGATGTTTATTTCCCTACAAAGAGGAAGGTATGCCATTAATAGTGAAAAATAACATCAGGCAAATGACCAACACGACCACGCTTACAGGGCAATATCCTTCTCATGAAATATTCCATAACCGAATTGTAAAGTGGCTGCCCTATGTCCTCGATAGCTTCACAAATTCCATCTTTGAGGTCTTGAATCGACCTTGGGATGTTGGCGTAGACCTTCTATTTCACGTCAAAGTCACAAGGTGTAGATCTCGGTGGCCAATTGTGATCACCTCTTCAAGAGATAACACGGTCCGAAAACTTTTCTCGTAAATGATCAATGGTTTCGTTGCTTGTGTGGCACATAGCGCCGTCTTGTTGAAAATAAACATTGTCTTCTCAGACAAGCCTCTATTTCACCAACGCACAAATCCCTCGTGGGAAGCTTTTTTGTGGTAGAAATGCAACCGGGGTTTGTTAATGCCTGACAAGTGGCAACTGCCATTAGAAAAACAGGCTTTATAATTTCATGTTTCATGACGAAAAGGGACTTAGAACGCGGACCTAGTCAATGGCAGTCTCGCACAAATCCACGCTCCGCCGTACGGCTTTGGGATGAGGTCACTTCAGCTCCATTTACCGCTTAAAGCAGCTTAAGGTGTCGGAAAGCTTTGAGAATATCATAATTGCAATAAGATTCCAAAATTTCAAACGTCAGACAGAAATGCCTACACATTTGCCCATATTTTCCCCCTTTTCAGTGCTCCTACTAAATGTTGCACCACATTTTCGCTTTTACCAAAGTTCTTTTTGAATTGACATTAAGTGGATTAAAATAGTTTTGAATACTTGACACTCACCTACTTACGTTGCCACAATTCTGTGTTGTTCCGAGGTATACACCCCGTAACCATAACTTTTTATTCAATTTTTGTCCAAAATTTATACTCGCCTTTTTACATACAGTGAATTTAAGCATTTTGTTGCATATGAAAGAATTATTTGGGCTATATATACCAACAACAACGCCTCAGAAGATAACGCTCCAACAGCGTCTTCTCATTCATAGTCAGGTATGCATTTATGTATGTCTGCAAGTGTTCGTGATAAGGCGGCGTTAACGCGGTTCGCAACGTCATATAGTAATCATCAATAAATGCGAAAATTAATATCATAAGTTCGAAGGCGTAAACATTTGTGGCTAACAATATGCGGGCACATCATGCAAAACTGAGCAGAGTATGGGAAAGCAGTCCCCAAATCGGCCACATGCAAACGAGGAATTTGTATGAAACAAAAGCAGGGCAGCAGCGCCTCTGTCTTTTAAGAAATGTATTGCAAACAGTCAAGCAAATGCTTATAAAAATCTCCTAAAGACTTTCAACTGCGAACGGTTATGCGTTGACGGACTCTTAAATCTTTACTCTACTCTGTTTGAAGTCAATCAATGAAAGTTAATTATCATGCGGGCCAGTATTGGCACTTCCTAAAAATGTTTATGAAAACTTTAAAAGCTGAAAAACCTAAACAGGTGTTTCATAAATCCATTAGCCGTAATTGCACTCGAAAATGGCGCACACAAATCTCTGCCCATCAGTACTGCGCACGCACACTAATAAGCATAAATGCACATACAAACAGACACACACTTACATATATAAGTGCATGTACCTACACACATTTAGTGATATGTAGATGTCAGTAGACGTCAAAACCAAATTAGCCATTATTTTAGCGCGCTACTCAAATTAATTACACGGCGCCGCTTTCAACTTTGCAATGAATTGTACCTTCCGCTGCGCGAAGTGGCAGGACTACGTCAACATGACATAACAAAATGCAAGAATTAAGAACCGGTTGAAAGGCTGAATGGTGTTGAAAGCGAAGGCAATATTGACGGCTCGAAGTTATCTGGTGCTTAGCCGCATGCGCAGCGCAACCGAGGGAATTAGTTCGGCGGCTGGGCCAGAAGTGGCGCAGCAGCAGGAGCAACAACACCATCAAATATACGAGCCGACATCATAATTTGACGCTGCATGAATGAATTGCTGCGGTGTGCGGTCCTTTTCGTGGAGTGAATTGCAAGTAAAACTGCACACATACACACATACACATATGCATGTGCAGTAATGGCACTTTGTCCTTCGGCTTACATACCCACATGTGCTCATGTGTGCCAATTTGTTGTTGCAACATTAAGCGTTATTTGGAAACTCAGTTGCACACCCAAACATGCAGTACAAATGAATTAAATAATTAAAAAAAAATAAATGATTTCTTCGGCTGCTCAAGTTTGTGTCCGCATAATCAAATATAAATATACGATTTGTCTCAATTATCCTTTTGTTCGCATTTTAATTTGAATAAACATTTTACTTGCATAAACCCGCAATGCCCAATAGTTGAATCCTAAAATTGTGTGCGTGCATGTGTGTGTGCACAGCTTCTTATGCCATTTTGCTTGAATTTCGTTTAAATCTCGCTAACAAAGCTAGATTTGCTTCAAATTCAATTGCTTATGGCCCAGAAAATGATTGGCTTATTTCTAGAAAGCAGTTCGAAACATGTATAATAATAATAAAAAGCGGAAATGCTAATAACAGGTTTTGGCAAACATCGCCGCTCGATCGCAGCCAATACTCGCCCGCAAAGGTCTGCTCGATTTTATTTAATAGCCATCCGGTGGCTACATGCGCACTGCCTTTGCATATGAACCGCAGCCCGTTCAACTCTTTTGCCATTTATTTTGGCGCTATTATTTATGAAGATAATTTGTCGTGTACGCACGTTTCCATCGAACTACATATAGATATTCGCATACATTTATCTGCTCTCCTCACAATTCTGGCCTCACATTTTAGCAACCAACTTCAATGCAATTGGCATAAATCTGTACATCTGTGTATGTGTGTCTATATATGTGTGTGTTAATACATATTTACGAATTACTGAGAATTATTTTCTCCGCTTAATATATTTTTGTGGACACGAAAATCACCTCACAAAAATCATTTCAAAAGTTCCGCATATAAAGGCAGACAAATGTTCCAAATCGCGATGTATGGTAAGCTAGCCCCACTGGTCTAAAATGTATTGTAATATAAGATTGTGTTATGTACAAATAAAGTACTAGTGCCAACATACGTACTACACATTTCTAGAGATATACTCGAATATGAGCACCTGGTCTGATATCTGAGCTTCTATCGGCTTGACAGTCCAGCTCTTAAGTTCATCGAAGCAAACCAGTCAGGTGGATAACCACAAGAAATTATTGAATAAATATAAATAAATGGGTTGGGTTAGATGGTTGCCCCCGAAGAAGAAGGCCTCACTTGGACGGTGACTTTATCCGTCTATTGTACAACCAATAAATGAAAAGTGGATTAGGAAAATGAGAGAGGGCCAATGGAAATATTTGAAAGGTGGCTATAAAAAGATACGTTTGGTAAAACGCAATTAATAATGATACGTCCTCAGGTGGTTAATACGAGTACAAGCTTGATAGATCTATAGGCAACGGCAAAAAGTTAGAGTCGAAATGCCCGAACCTTAACTTTAAAAATCACTTAACGTTACGTATCATCACAGGGTGATAGCAAACCATTTAATAGCAAGCCACTGGTAGCGTCTCAGAAAAGCATTACATTCTCTTTGCAGTGAGAAAAACTTCACGGGTGACCTACCATGTTTATCAGCTTGGGGCGAATAAAAATGAATTCAGGCCTCCTCCGACCAATTCCGATCGTGCCATTGAAAATGCAAGAGCTGTAATTTCTATCTGGAAAACTTGGGAAAGGAGACAGCCAAGAATGCCGTCACGCCCCGTCGAACTGAGAGACTTGGACCAGTTGAATGCCCTGTTCTGTTTATAAATACATGGATATCTATCTAGATAGTCAGTCTTATTGTCTCCAGATATAAAAATATTTACTTCTAGTGCAAACTAAAAATCTAAATTTAAAAATTCCAGGCTTAACTTACATCTAATGATAATTAAAACCTCCAAGTTTACTTGATGATTTAGAAAATTAGAGCCATTAATGCCACTATTAGTCTGGCTGGCATTTCATATATTTCATATAATGTAAATAAAATTAATTAACTTATCTGAAAATGAATTTAATTTGTGAACAAGAGAGCTGCAGTATACAAACAGGCGAGGAATGGAGCGCGTAAAGGTCAAAAAAAATATTTCTATCCCTTAAACTATTTTTTTTATTTTGTTAAAGAGTATTTAGAAAAAAAGATCAGTTCTGCACCACATACATACCGATCAACATAACTGCAACTTTACCTCACTAAAAATAGCTACTCATTTAGAAATTTGAGCGCAAACGTTTGCAATTTCTTTCTACCGAACTGCCACCAAAAAATTTATCCAAACCGAGTGCGCAAGCTTTCAATCTGGCCAGTGGAGGTCTGAATTGATCTCACCGATGCTACAACTAGCTCGATTTCGATGAATAGTACAACTTGAGTTGATGGACAACCAAATTTTGGGATGATCTCATAACAAACCAGCTTCTACTTTAACTTCAGAGTTACGAATTTTACCTTATACGAAGGCTCTTTGCCACTAATACTAAAAAATACACAAACCAAATTCAAATCAAAGCGGTAAGCCAGTCTGAATTCCGTACAGAATTTTAGTAAAGGAACAGTTGTGCATTAATAAAAAATGCAAGGTACTCGAAGTGCAAAAACAGAAATTCACACATATATGCCTACATAAATATTTATATGATCAATACAGGCCAGGTGTTTATAGAAACATTTGAACGATGTATGTAAAATTCACTTTGCCAAACACTTTTATGCGAGCATCTTGTTAATTACAGACCCACCATGTGCATACATACATACATACAAACATGCTTCTGATATGTGAAAGCTCACAGCGAGGTGGAGCTGCAGTTACTCTGGCCGTCTCAAGACCGTTGGCTGCATGTCTACATATTATATTAAATCTTTTACATACGGATGTATTCACCAGACCGGACATCACACTACATAGTCTGGTTCTTAATTAACGTCTCTGACTATTTTAATGTGTATCACCGGCTCATTGTGTATTCCTCTTTGAGGTCGGCAAAGACTCTCCTCTTCTGCAAGGCATTAATGGCATAATATTAATAATTTTTAAACACGCAAACTTCACGAAAATATCGTATTCCAATTTGATTTTTTCATTCATTTATAGGTACTTCGTAGCGTCAACTACCCACACATACATAAATACGTGCAAAAGATGTAGCTACCCCGTAGGAAAAACCACGGACTTATATGCGGCCAAGTACTGTCACTACAGCAGCATTCCCCGTACATGTAGGGGGAATATTTATTCTGCTACAACAACAAAAATACAACAATGAACTATAAAGTGTTAATTGTCCAAATTTCTTTTCAATAAAAAACAAAACACAAAATCACTGACTGACAAAGCCTGATGAGATTGATTATTTTACAACAATAAAGCATTTTCTCATATTACTAATAGTGTACGCTTTACTACCGAGACGATAAACTCTTCCTCACTTTAAACAAGCTAAAATTTTACAAATGCGAAACTAACGCATCTAATTAAGTTTAATGAAATCTCTAAATTTGTTGAGATTTTTCATTTCCAAAAGATCGCCTACAGGTATTGAAATTTTTGAATATTCATTATAAATATTTGAAATAGTAGCGGCCGTCGTAGCCGAATGGGTTGGTGCATGACTACCATTCGGAATTCACTGAGAGAACGTAGGTTCGAATCTCGGTGAAACACCAAAATTAAGAAAACAATTTTTCTAATAGCGGTCGCCCCTCGGCAGGCAATGGCAAACCTCCGAGTGTATTTCTGACATGAAAAAGATCCTCATAAAAATATCTGCCGTTCGGAGTCGGCTTGAAACTGTAGGTCCCTCCACGACAAATAGGAGGAGGAGCTCGGCCAAACACCCAAAACAGGGGGTACGCGCCAATTATATAATATGTATATATATAGTTGAATTGTCCTTTTTTTGATGCCTATTAACCTTAAAATTAGTTCAGAAAACGGTTCTTATATTAAAATATGAAAAACAGAAGCTATGATTTTCATTATATATATAAATATATATAATTGGCGCGTACACCCTTTTTGGGTGTTTGGCCGAGCTCCTTCTCCTATTTGTGGTGTGCGTCTTGATGTTGTGACTTATATGATTTTCATTGAAAATATAAAAAATATAGTACAGATTGGTTCAAACCAGCTCCTTTTTGCTTCGGAAATTTTCTTACCAGCTTTGTTTTTCCTGCAGAGTATGCATTTGTGGCGATGTTAGTGGGCATGCGTGTTTATGTGTGTGTGTAGGTATACGAGCGAAAAATATGCTGCTTAGATTTATTAGTTTTAGCAAGGCTGGACTCAACATCATTTACATACTGCATTAATAATAAACACATAGGGAGATAATTGCATTTTAATAAGCCTCATTGCTGGATTTGATAGCCCGCAATGATATTTAGGCGTGCATATGTTTGTACATATAAATTAATATTCCGCATGCTGATTTAGAGTTGAATAAAGTTTTCGCGCATAGCAAAGTTCTTGGACTCGTTTGGTAAATACAAAAGGGGTGTTTCGAAAAGTAAAATCAGTTTTTGTTACAAATCTTTTACTCTTTTCCCTGCAAATCGAAATCTACCTCTATGATATGGTACACAAAGGTTGGGTATTTAATACACAAAAACGGGGATTCCTAATAATAGCACTTTTTTCAATAAGAACTTATGCATACCCTATGATCATAAAGTACCGGGAATGTTTAATTCACTGTTTTCTTCGATTGCCAAGGCGTAGTGCACCTTGGGCCAGACAGTCAGTAAAGAATATTATTTATCGGTTTTAAAGCGTTTGAGAGATGCTGTACGTCGCAAACGGCCGGAAATGGGGGCAAAGAATTCTTGGATTTTGCATGATGGTAACGTGCCATCGCACCGAGCCCAAATTGTGCTGGATTATTTGACCAAACACCAAGTAAATACCATCGTGCAAGCACCGTATTCACCTGATTTGGCCCCGTGCGACTTCTTTTTGTTTCCCAAGTTGAAGGTACCACTTCGTGGAAGGAGATTTCAGTCGATAGAGGCGATCAGAGAGAATGCGACGAAGGAGCTGAAGGCCATCCCTTTGTCGGCCTACCAGGGATGCATGGAGGGCTGGGTTAAACGTTGGCACATGTGTGTTGCTTCAGAGAGGTCATATTTTGAAGGGGATAAAATAAATATGCCTGAAATTTAACTCTGTTTTGTTTTATTTAAACATTCCCGTATGTACTCGTATGTGTATTTTTAGTATATATATATATATATATACATATATGTATATGTGGGTAAAAAATTGTGAACTGACCATCAAAGTTTTTCATGCCACTTATGGTTTGCTTATTTTGACGGGAAACCGCTGTCGGCTGTATCGTCATTGCCGCCTCCACTGCTACCAGTTCTGGATTTTCTGCTACCGCTAACTCTCTGGCTCGGCTCCTGGCTTTAGCTGCAACGGTGGCTTTTTCGGCCGCGTTTGTTGTCGCTGCAGGCAATTTCGGCGTAGCGTGCCTTCTTTCCCTACCTGACGCTGCTAATAGAGCTGCGTGCTGCGGACTGATATTCATTGATGAATTATTCGTATCGCTGTCAAATATCAGCGCTGAAAGCACCGACTCTTTCGTACTCATTGTGGTTGCCGACGTAGACGATGTGGATGACATAGTACCGGTTGGCGCTTGAATAAACTGACTTGGCAGATCAGCAGCAATGAGGTCAGTTGTACGCATTGACAGTCGATATTTGTGTTGTTGCTTTTGCTGTTGTGTCAGTTCTTCAGTGTTATAATTGGAGACTTGTGGTGGTGTCCTTTCACCATAGAGCTCACAGCAAAGTTTCTCGTACTGTTCCCGCTCGGGCTCCATGGCAGCGCCTAAATACTGCAAGCTATTCGAATCGAGCTTTTCGGCTGATGATAGCCTTAGCGAGGCGGGCGTTGAGGAAGGAACTTTTAAGCCAAAAATATTATTCAAATGCTGCAATGGTGTTGGACCGCCGCCGCTTTGTGACAGCATCGGTTGCTGAATGAGGAGTTGTTTATGCGCTTGGTTATGGTAGTATGAGTTACATTGTTGCTGGTATCTAAATGCCTCGGCGGATATGTTCGTCCTCGACTCAGCCGGAAGGGACATTTTCGCATTGTCCACCGTCTGTTGCGTCGGCAACTCAGCAGCATACTTGCAGCAGTGCTCGTCATCAGCATTTATTCTATTCATCACGTAAAGATTATTGTAATCCAGTAACATACCGTAAGCCACTTGAGCAGCAACAATACTCGCCTGATGATTTGCTAGCAACAATGGCATACCGCTGATGATTTTAGCGTTTACTTGGCTAAAATAACTTCGGTCATTCCGCAGTGCTCACTAATTTACTTACATTTTAGTCTGGAAAAATATAAAAAATAAATCGTTTAGTTAGACTGGCGCGATTTTAAAATAATAACAAAGTTATGAAAGCACCAGTTTTGAATATTTGTTTATTTATATTTTCATTTCAATTATTTAAAAATATATATATAGTATATGGTTTATTCTGCAACAAATACCATATAAACTCAAGTTTTGTAGATATCTGCCTGTTGAAGGTCAAAATAGTATCAAAACGGCGTTTTAGGGCTACTTAGGAAGTGCCAGAGTAGTACTTCAACCATTTCACGTAGCTTTACCTACCTATTCATTTCCGAAATTTCATGTTTTTTAAGATTTTTTTTTTTAATTTGGTTTGTAGCCCATTGAATGATTAGTTCTGTTATTGGAATGATGAAAAGCATGTAAGATGTAAAGAAAAAATGTGAAAAATAATTAAATTATTCGCAAAGAATTAATCATTTATTTCTTAATAAAAATACCTTCGGAAGTGTGTGAGAAATTTTGCGGATTATTTCATAAAATAATTTGCTGCTAAGTCTGCAAAGATTTACATGGAATGACCGCAGTTTGAATATTCATTTTTTTCACTTGTCTGTAAATCGTTCATTACCGGGTTGGGTACGTAATGCTGTATGATACAATATTCTGTTTACAAAATGCTGTATACAAAATTCTGTATTTCAGAATTCTGTATTATAGAATTCTGTATACGAAATTCTGTATTTCAAAATTCTGTAAAAAATATTCTGTATTGCCGAAATGCTGTATTGACGAAATTCTGTATTGACGAAATTTTGTATTGACAAAATTCTGTATTGACGAAATGCTGTAAGTAAATGATAAGAAATTCAACAAGTTTTATAAAAAAAAGTGCCCACTTTTTTTCTTCAGTTTCGATAGAATCCATCGTATTTTTGAATAGAACTCCTTTTCGCGTGGGCGGCCTTCGGCCGCGCTTCAAAAAAATAACCCTCATCAGTCCGACTCCGGCTACGCAATCCACCGTATTTTTGCGTAGAACTCCTTTTCGCGTGGGCGGCCTTCGGCCGCGCTTCAAAAAAATAACCGGCTACGCAATCCACCGTATTTTTGCGTAGAACTCCTTTTTTCGTTGACCTTTGTCAACATACAATTTTTTCAATACAGAATTTTGTTAATACAGAATTTCGTCAGTACAAAATTTCGTCAGTACAGAATTTCGTCAATACACAATTTTTTCAATACAGAATTTTTTTAAGACAGTACAGAATTTTGTTTTTACAGAATTTTGTAAATACAGAATTCTGTAAATACAGAATTTTGTCACTGCAGAATTTTATTACGTTAATTTACAGTATTTCGTACGAAAAGAATTTTGATATACAGCATTTTGTAGGGATCCCTTCATTACCAACTCCATTAGTAGCTAAATAAATGTATATACACACATATGTATATATGTATGTAATCATAAGCAGGATGGTGACATGTTGTTAGAAGGAGACCAAGCAAATCTGCATTACGCTTTGTGCTTTTTATGTACGTACGTAGGGATGTATAAACACCAATACATATGCATATTTAACATATTATACATATATGTATTTATATTGAATATCAAAGTCTACATATGGGCATATATGTATGTATGTGTATGTGCTTAACTAGCTTATAATATTTGTAGTCTGTCCGTATTTTAGTCTAGCCACAATTTCATGACATCTCTAAATTTTTAATCGCATTTCCAGCTTAGTGGCTGTAAGAGATGACAAAAGCACAAAAAGTCTAATTTAAGTAAATATAAAAATCTGTCCACTCATTGTCGCACCAACAGAAGCGGCAGCTAATTTTTTAGTAGAGAGCAAATAAGCAGTTCGTCGCCCGGGCAAAAGTCGACAAAAAAATTATACGCTCATGGATGAATTTTCTATGAGCCAATGTACTTATACATACATACATACATATATACATGCCATATACATACACACACATATTTATGAACGCATTTCTCACCAAACGATTTGTCATTTTAATTAGTTCGGGATTTAAGAAGGTATTGAACGTGTCCCAAAGTAAGAAAACACACTTTGAGATAACTTCAACACCTAAAACAAAATTTTGGAAACACAAAAAACAACAAAAATTATAAAAGAATGGAAAATCAGCAAGCGCAAGCCAACATTCAAGTCATCGTAATTATGTTTGTGTACCCACTTTATCGCATTTTACTGATGAACCAATAAAGAATGTTGCACAGTAGTCAACTCAAATTAACGTTTACTTTTGACTCATTCCGTCTATTAATTACTTTATACCAATTTTTTCTTCAGCTTGTACAGATGTATGTATGTGTATAGGTGTTCATGAGTGTGTGTATGGATTTTTTTTTTTTGATACTACTCTCTTAATTTGTTCTATTTCTACGACACATTTTTTAATTCTTAATATTTGCTTAAATTTTGAGGTGTTTCCAGGGCCTCTGGCAATTTATAAACATTTTATATCGAATTAATTATACCGGAAATTGATTAACCGGAATTTTATTCCGGAAAACTGAATTTCTTCCATGAGAAATCAATGGTAAGTTTCTTGGCGTTGGCAGCGCAGATAAATATTAAATAAAAACTTAATAGGAAAATAGTAGCCTCAGTTTTTTGGCCAGTTTAGGGTGTAGCCATCCTAAGGCATAAGTTCCCAATTCGTTAAAAAAAATTCTGAAAAATATTTAATGCTGTGGATGCCTATATTTCATAAATGTAATATAATTAAGTAGTTAACGAGGCTTTCTAAAATGGGCGGGTCGAGTATTGGATAAATTTTGCTTCGCAAGAGCAACAAAAACTATGTTCATAGCATCACCACCATCATTATTGTGTGAACAACCCAGGTCGGGTCCTTGCCTGCTGCAGCATAGGCTTCATGCCTACGTTCTCCATGCCCGAAATAAAAAAAAACCCCATCTTCAACTACTCCGTCAATCCATCCGAGCTGCGGGCGACCCCTTATTCTCTGTCTGTGGCACTTTCCAAAAAGTATTTGTTGGGGTGAGTAATCGGTATTAGCCCGCAATATGTGACCTGCCCATCAACAGCCTAGACATGATTGTAGTGCTTCCACCATTCACCTTTATTACATGTCGCACTAAAGATTTTTCGCAGATCTCTTCTCTCAAAGATCACCAGCTTCAGTTGAGTGAGTCACATTGCATCTGACAGAGTCCGATGAAGTTAAAAAAAGCGCTTTAGTTTTGGCTTTATTTATTACTAAGCCTATATTTCTTGCAGTTCTTTTTTTTTAAAGCTTCTTTCAAACTAGGCAGCGAGGCCGCAATTATGTCTATGTTGTCCATATAAGCCAGCCACTTAACCGATTTAAATAAAATAGTTCCCTTGGTGTTAACGCCAGAATCCCTGATAACCTTTTCAAAGGCAATATTAAAGAGAATTCTCTTGCCGAGGTCCGTTCAGGGTGGCAAACTCTCACGACAGATCGCTTTAAACTCTTACGACGTTTCTTCCTTCTTGAAAAACGGACTGGTAGCTACCAATTATACGTCGCCATGTACACTAATTCCTTGTTATTGTACTAATATAGTTTCGATACAATTCATGGCAGTGTATTATGATTTCGCAGACATGTATAAAATATCAATGCTTTAATAACGTCAAAAACTAGTGGTAAATGAGGCGTGGCACCTCCCATACTGACCAGTATTTAGTACGGTATAGAGCGGCCGCAGTGGGTTGGTGCGTGACTTTCAGACTAGATTCAAATTTCGGTGAAACACCAAAATGAAGAAAAAGTTTTTTTAATTGCGGTCGCCCCTCGGCAGGCAATGGCAAACCTCCGAGTGTATTTCTGCCATGAAAAAGCTCCTCATAAAAACTGTCTGCGGTTCGGAGTCGGCTTGAAACTGTAGATCCCTCCATTTGTGGAACAACATCGAGACGCACGCCACAAATAGGAGGAGGAGCTGGGCCAAACACCCAGAAAGGGAGTACGCGCCAATTATATACTATATATACATATATAGCTTCGCAACTATTTAAGGTAGTATAATGGGACTTGGTACACATCCATAGTATATCAATGACTTAATAATTACGAAAAGTGGACGATATTGATAAAGAAGGCGAGCCACCTCCCATACAAACCAATTTCCTGATATTGCCCAAAAGTGATCGGGAGTTGGTAAAGGGAGCACAAGAAATAAATAGTGAGTAATGAAGAAATATTATCCAACAATATTTAGTTTCGACCAGCACACTAATATCACGGGCTTTCTAAATTTCATGACATGTAATATTGTGTTAGCGTAAAAAATGGAAAAAAGCCATAGATATATCTAACGGAAGTACTGGAGGATCATAGTCACTTCCATAATAAAATTAAAAATATTATATATCCTTAAGAACTTGAATAAAATCCTTAATTACAAGTTATAACTAAACAAAATAACTCTTTCAATAAAATTAGTTTTTCAGCGGCAGCGACGCGAAAATATTCTACACAAATGGAATACATAACAGGTGGCGCTAAAGTAATCCTCCTATCAGAAAATGCTATAAATTTTGCGATTGGCCCCTAATGTCAGTTCTGTTTTGACATTTGTGCAGTAAACACATGCGAAATACACGTTAATAAACAATGTTACGCTACACTTCTCCAGAACGCGGATTATTGCTGACTATTTATTTGACCAATAATCGGTCGGTGACTTTGGCACAACGTGAATTTCGTCGCAGATTTCCTCGCCGTCCAACGCCTACTGGTGAAACACTGCGACGTTTAGCCGCTCGCCTCGAAAAGACTGGCACAACACGAGATGCTGCCAAGCGTGGCAGACCCCGGAGTAGCCGTTCTGTAGAGAATATTGCTGATGTAGCCGAGGATGTCATGGAAGCGCCGTCGACATCGACCAGACGACATGCCACGCAAATGGGTATCAGTCGACGGTCGTTACAGCGAATTTTGGTACAAGATTTGAAGATGTTTCCGTACAAAGTCCAGACGGTGCATCCGCTGTTAGCTGCTGACCGCCAATCGCGTCTAACATACGCTCAAGCCATCCTTAATCACCACCAAGAGGAAGATGATTTTTCATCATAAATAATCATGAGTGATGAGGCCCATTTCCATCTTAGCGGGTACGTAAATAAGCAAAATTTACGCTTCTGGGGCACTGAAAATTCGCGTGTAACCCACGAAGAGCCATTACACCCGCTCAAAGTCACTGTATGGTGTGCTGTTTTCGCTGGAGTAGTCATCGGACCTTTTTTCTTCGAAGACGTCGCGGGCCAAACGGTTACTGTGAATGGTGAGCGCTACAAAGCAATGATCAACGAGTTCTTTTTGCGCAACTTGATGAATTGGGATTGAAAAACATGTAGTTCCAACAGGACGGTGCAACGGCACACACTGCACGTGCCACAACCGATATGCTGAAGGATGCATTTACCGGGCGCCTAATCTCCCGTTTTGGCGATTTGCACTGGCCAGCAAGATCGCCTGATTTGACCGCTCCAGACTTCTTTTTGTGGAGATTTTTGAAGTCGCGGGTTTATGTCAACAAGCCTCAGACTCTTGCAGTTCTTAAATACAATATCCGTCAAGAATGTGAGAATCTATCGCCGGAAGTTTTGGTCAAAGTGATGGAAAATGCCATAAAAAGGGCTCAAATGGCAATCAACTGTGGCGGCGGCCATTTACATAACATCATATTCTTGACTTGATGTAAAAAAAATTAAAAGACCAAATAAAAATAATCCACAAGAAGAATCAAAGTTTTTTATTTTTTTTTTAAATTACAGCCAAAAAACATCGCAAGGTTACTTTTGCGCCACCTTGTAGATGTTCTTCTTTCAACTGTGAGCTCGACGAACAAATAGATATTGTGGGAAAGAGCTTTGAAAAGGAATCGCAAAGTTCTCGTAAGGGCCTAGATCATAAAATTGATAAAAGCTATTTCAACGATACGGTTCAAAATTAAAAAATCTCTTGAATTTTGAAGGTTAGATGTGATTATATTTACCTCAGAGGTCACACAACGTTAAACTGCTCTCTTTGTAACTTAAAGGAATTAGAAAACATAGCACACTTCTTAGGAAGATGCCCTATTTTGAGAGAAGTTAATAATAGATTTAATGGAATTGGTTTAGACGGATAGAATAGTCTAGTTTAGTAAAGAATATATTCTTCCATCTATCTACAAACTGTTAACAAAAAGCGAATCAAAACATTGTATCCAAAAAGAGGAATCTTTGAATCACTTGATTTTTGAATAAAAGCAAAAAGGTATTTCCTTCGATAAATCAACATTTTACAAATATTAGAAACAAATACATTGAAGTGAACATATTTATATATGCTTTTTTAAGCACATACATATGTATGCATATTATCTGTACATATATACATACATACATACAGCCACATGTACCTTTTTTGTGCAATAATGATTTATATTATATCGCAATCAATGAACTAAAGTAATTTAAAAACATTTACTTTAAATACTTGAAACTATACCATTTTTATGTAAATATTGATAGTCTGTATGTATGTATGTACGTATATAAATAAAAGTGCTTTAAGCGGAAAATAAATACAAGCCGTTGGAGAGTGGGGTGACAGTGACGAACAGTCTCAACAATAATTTCCATTTAGGCAGAACGTGATCGCATTACTTTTTTCACAATTACAAAATGTTAAATAAGCAAATAATATGATAATACCTTCGTAAAGGAATAAATAAAAGTAAGAAATATTTAACTGCATTCTCGCAGGTACAAATGTGCCATACATACACATGCATACGCATATACATATAAACACATATGTATGTGCATATGTGCTCACGATGAGAGAACTCACAGCGAGAATATACAAAACGATAAGGGGGGCAAGATATGGATTTCAATGGAAATCATATAAATATCGAACGAAACTGATTACGTTCCCGTTTTATTTATTGAAGTTTAAACAATGGATTTATTGTAGTAAAAAGCAAAATATTCAAAGTAAAAGGCAGGTACTTCATACATACACTTGTTCCAAATGTGGCGCTCGGCATCGGCTTTCTGATTTAACAAGTCGCTTGAGCTTTAATTCATTGCGAAAAAGTAGGGCATCTGATACGATAAGCATTTTTAGTATTTTTTTAATATTATTTAGCAAATAACCGGGGTCGCTTTCATTTCGTCGAATGAACTGTAATTTTCCCCCCTGAAAAAGTGCAAATAAAATCTTGAAAATGTATATTTTAGAATATTCGTTGGTCTGGCAACCTTATTTATTTTAATACACAATAGCTTGTATTAAGCGAACAAAACGATTTTTTTTTTTCAAATAAAAAAGCATTTCGTATGCATTTCTCTCATTTGATTGTGCGATGTCATAGTTGGGAGAAAGAAAGTTAATTAATTTAAATTTTTAGTTTTGTTACTTAGATTTTTTGAAATTTATTTGGTATTTTATTGCTTCTGTTTTCATTCCCATAATGCCTTAATTTTATCCTTTGATATACCTGTATTTTTTGCCAATAAAATAACTTTGGTTGTTAATAGCGAATAAAAATATTTATTTTCTAAAAACCAACAAGCAACATTTGATTTTTGGTCAAAATTGCCTACTGTTCCAGGGAGAAACATTCGAAATTCTTTTATGTCGAGTATTTTCGTCTTCGCTGGAGAATATTTAAGCAGGCAGAAACAGTTTTTCGAAACAAACTTGAACAGTGAAAAGGTTAAGGGTCTATAAAGAAGGCAAGCGAAGCTTTTTGCTACTCGTGCTCCGTTTACGAGAAGCTGGCGATTCTTCACCTGCTTTTAAAATCGCAATGATTTAAGGAACAGAAGTGGGCAGAGAGCATAGAAAATATTTATTAATTATATTTAGTTAATTGTGCAAGTCCTTTTTCACAGATTGTCATTTACGATAAATATTAATTAATTTTCATACCAATACAATATTAAAATGGTTTATCAAATCCAGTAATCATAAAAAATTGCACTTTTAAGAAATATGCCGATAATTCGAGTATAAATAAATAATTTCCAGGTATCATCGAAAATGATAAAGAAATCGCGAACCTGTGTCTGGTCATTACTTACTCCATTGCATATGTGTATGTACGTATGTAGGTATGTATTTAGTAGTACAGGTATTTAATTGTATGCGACTGTCCAAACTTCCACACAGATGTGCATATGTATGTAAGTATGTGCGGTGAATTACGCTGACGAATGCTATGTAAATTTATTCAAAGAATTCTAAAATCTTATCTAGCAAAGACCCCATTCTTATCGGAGTTTTTTTTACTGAAAGAACCTGTTGTTTTCCAGCAAGTATAGGCCTCGGTACTTGTACTTACCTACAAATACTTACACTTACATATATAGATATAATACTTTTATTATAGTTACACACATTTATCGATCGTGAGTAATAATGGTATTGGAATGGGCATTTGGAAATAAAAAGATGGTCTTGTTAAGCGAAGTAATTGGAAATGCAGACATCCATACATATGTATGTATGTAAATATATTGCCCTGTGTTTATCTGTTTATTATGTACTCATAAGTAAAAAATAGTTTGCTGACTATTATAAGCCTTCCACATAATCGGTATTAAAAAGTACCTTTGGTGTCAGAAGAGGACGCTGGCTTGGTGGGGTGTACCTACTTTGAAGGCGATAACATCACTTTTGAGGAATAAACTTGTATTTTGAATTTTCTGAATATGTTCCGAGAACTTTTTGATCAAGGTGGTATTTTGGAGGCAACTACTTCGGAATGAAGAATTTGAGGTACAGATGATTGGTGATAATTGTTGTGTATGTCCCCACAATTTTCCCCTCTGCAAACTCTGCGATATTTAAAATACATATTTTTAATGCTAATGTTCAGACGAACCCTTCATACTATTTTTGATTTATGTTCTGGCGACAGTATTTCGACCGCACGACGTATTATTAAACGCGCTGCTCATCTGCAATACAAGAAAATGCATAAAACCGGCACTTAACTTATTGCGACGGCAGAAACGTTTAGACTTCCAGCATTTAAAGCTGACTTGGATTACAAAATGGAAAAAAGTGGTTAATGGTCCTGACAACTTCAATTATTATATATATTCATGATCTTAGAAGAGAGGAACTGTTTATTTCCAGACATCACAGCTGGGAAGAGGAAATATTGAATTACTGTGCAGTTTCTTATTATAAAACCACCGAACTAAAAAGTAATTTAAAATATTTTAAAATGCTAAATGGCGTCAGTTTCCTTGCCTGTTACAGACAAGTCGCAAAAGGAAGTCGACAATGCTCTTTTTTTAACGACTCGATAAATAATTGTAATTTTTCCACCGATATGTCATCAGCCAAACATTTTCTGATTTCACTTTTATTCTAATAAAAATTAATATATTAATTATTAAAATAGAAATTAATATTAGATTTTTATTTTTTCAGCAAAAAAAAGCTAAAATTTGACTATTGTTTTTTAAGATGTTCGATTTCGATCAATCCAAAAATGCAGTTAAAGTCTAAATCATATAAAATTAACATTCCATGGCTAACAAGCAACAAATTGCTATATATACATGTTCTTCTTCTTCTTTTCTTTTTCTTAGCATCACTATTATTGATGAACCTCTGTTTCATTCAAAACAAGACTCCATATCACCCTATTCAAAGCCACTTCCTTGCAACGCCTCACATTAAGCTTCTTAAGGTCTACTTCCACAGCTTCGAGCCATATTTTTCTCTTGCGTCATCTTCTTCGATCTCCAACCTGGCAAAATTCAAAGGCTTCTCGTGTTGCTCACTCTCTTGGCATTCTCATAACGTGCCCGAGACATCTTAACCTCTGGGACTTGATGAACCGTATCACGGATTCGTTTGATTAATAGCTCCAACTCACGATTATATCTAACTCAAAAGGAGCCATCTTGCTGAATTACAATTATACAATTATTATCAATTCCTAGAGTCCCAGGTTGGAGCATAGAGCCACAACGAATTTCTTCCATTTGGGTATATTTTGCGTTAATCCCTCAACTTCATTCCAGCAAAGGAACATGGCACGGGTTTCTGGCTCTGGCAGTCGTCTCCTTGGGGGAGCCAGTCAATCAAGGCGCTTTTTATATCGCCTCTTTCCCTCCTCATTACATTATCCAATTTTTAAATAGACAAATTCCTTCCCACTGACTTTGTGAATTGAAATTTCGAAAATAACTATTAACATAATATATTTCCAAACCCTGGTAAAAAGTAACAAAAATTGTTAATAATAGATACAGATACTACTGCACTACCGCTGTAGCCCAAAGTGCTATGCATTGTGTAGGTAAATGGGTTCGATTTTTATTTTTATTTTTTTGTGATTTTTTCTGAGATTTTCTACCGAAGTTCTAATCAGATAAGCTTTTTCGCAGTAACTATTAACGCATTCGCCCTTCGCAACATATTGATTGTCACGAGTAATTGCCCGTTGGTGGGACTCCAATATGAATATCTGAGTTGATTGTGTGTCTGTTTTAGTCTGTTTTAGTCATAGGGCGTCGACAAATCGCCCAACAAACTGGAAATTTCTTGAGCAGAAATAAATTGCACCTGAAAGCACCGTTTAAAAGTCTTCATTTACAGAAATATATTGAGATACTAGTATCTTAAGTATTTCATTTTGTATTTCCTCACTTTGAAATTTGCTCTTACTGATGCCTGCTGTAGACTCGTACGATTTCAGCCATTCCAGCCTTTTAAGAATTGCTCCGTAGTCACTTAAATCATTTTTATACACAAAAATTAGATTTACAGAGGGATATCTGAAAATTGCTTACATGTTTGGCCAAACTTAGATTCCAGCTTTTGAAGCTACCACCACTGATTTTGAAGACGCCATAGTTGACTTTTCCAAATGAGCCTAGCTGATCTTTAAAAAATGGATGTCCTTTTATAAAAATATTAGACATAAATACTTAAATATATTCAAATCGATATCTACATATGTATCTGTATGTGTATATGTATGTATGTATATTTTATATTTATTTAGTGATTGCCCATAACATAAATGACAGTGTCCGAAACGTCAATGACACTGTCGCAGGTACAAAGTCTTTGAATAGAATTATGTATGTGTAGAAGCAGAACCAACGCTCTTTGCTGTATATTAAAAAGATAGAGATAAATGAAATAAAATAACTGAAAATACAAACATTGGAGAATGCAAACCAAATAAACAATTAAGCTGATAAGTGCGCAAGAAGTGTTGGGGCTGTACCGATGAAGCGGTCGTCGGTTGTGGTAATTGAACACGTAAAACGTGCATTGAGTGATGTTGCAAGTACGTACATATGTATGCATGCCTGTACACAAATGAGTATGTATGTATGCACTAAAAGTCTGCGACAATCGATGGTGGACTCCAGCGATATTGACCGATAGTTTTTTATTTACCTTCGATCAATTATCGTTCAAGCAACGATCCGTTATTATCCTACGTTTTGTGAAAGAAACTTTATTTGCCACTCTCATAGACAGGATGGCCATACAGGATGGCAACTGTAGAAATTTTCAAATACAAATTCTTTTTACTTTTGATAAGATAATTTTAAAACATTGAAGTGGAAAAATGTCTAAACCCTCCTATTTTGAATTTTAACGCAGCTCCAAACTGAGTTCCGAAGCGGAACATACTAAAAATTTAAGAAACGCTTTTGACTTTATATTTTAATTTTTATTCATAATTAAATACTGCATGGAAATGCTGGTGAATTTTTTCGATATTTTCCCGCTTTTTATAAACAATTTTCGGTTTTTTTTTTTTATTTTGAAAGTTTGTTGTTCATTTTAAAAGAAAAATTTCAGGTGCAGTTAAACCAGCCGCGCGCCTTTCAAAAAAAGCTTCATCGAAGAAAAGCTGTGCAATCGCCATGTCCTTCTCTATTACCTTGAAAAGAATTTATATATATATAATTGGCGCGTACCCCCTTTTAGGGTGTTTGGCCGAGCTCCTCCTCCTATTTATGGTGTGCGTCTTGATGTTGTTCCACAAATGGAGGGACCTACAGTTTCAAGCCGACTCCGAACGGCAGAAATACACTCGTAGGCTTGCCATTGCCTGCCGAGGGGCGACCGCTATTAGAAAAATGTTTTTATTAATTTTGGTTTCACCGAGATTCGACCCAACGTTCTATCTGTGAATTCCGAATGGTAATCACGCACCAACCCATTCGGCTACGGCGGTCGAAAGGAAATTATAATTTATACAAATTTCAAGGGCATGTATCGCGTGTTTTTTCAGAGTTTGAGAGCATAAAATGATATTACAAAACCTGAATTTTGTTGGAATTAATTTTTTTAAATTACAATCTGGTAGATAATTTCATGGTATGATATTTGTTTTTTAAAATGACATTCGGGATATGTCGGCCACGGCCACGAATTAAAAGGTCTATTCGACTAGTCCAACTTTTTCCAATAAATTTGTAAATTTGGCCTGAATATGGGCTTCCAATGCTTCAAACGTTGCTGGTTCGACGGCATAAGCCAATGGCTTAGCATAACCCCATAAAAAGTAGTCCAGAGGTGTTAAATTCCGCGAACGAGCGAGCCATTGAGCAGGACCACTTCTGGAAAGAAAGTTGTCACCAAATTGATTTTGCAATAAATCGATTGTTAAGCACGCTGTATGGCAAGAGTTCTATGAACTTCGCGCACATTTTTTTTTTTTTTCAAAGTAAATTCCCACAATTTGGAAGCGTCTTTCGGGCATTAAACGATTTATGATGACTTGCTATGCCTTACTGAACAGAAATGCCAACACAGTTAGCCACTCTCAGCTGCCAAACCATAGTTATCGATATCGATTGGTCTCATGTCTCTAAAAAAATACCCGATACAATAAAAGACTATTTAAAAATTTTGAGTTATTTCAATGTTAACTTGAAAACAATTCCAAACATATGTTATTTCTTCTTGTCTCCTCAGTGTCTTTAGGAAATACATCTGCTGTCCAGGCAAGAAATGATGTTGTATAGTATAATTGTATCTGCTCCAGGGGTCATTTTCTTTTCTTAGAGTCGCTCCTCTACGAATTCAAATGATTCGTGTACCTCATTACGTTCATCGCTTCTCATTTTGAACGCAAAATACTTGCAACTATTTTTGTATCAACAACTTAAGTTGTCTCATCCTTAATGCGTTTATGAAACAGCTTTTTTGATCCGAGGTTGCAATATTGCGCCTTTTTTGTGATGCAATCCACGAAAATCGCGGATCACTACCTGAGACATAAAAGCGCATCAAATACCCACTTCTTTAATTTAAAAGCAGTTATTATAGACAACTTTCGATAACTTTCCGCTGGTCTAAAGCGAACAATAGTCAAAATAGTGTCATCGATAGTTTCAGAGCTCTTACATGCACGATACCTGCATGTGCGCACATATAAATGTATGCATGCATGTAGGCTTGTACGAATGTGTGTATGTATATACATGCAAAGTTACCCCGCATGCTTACAAGTGTTCTGTTAATAAATGATAATAAAAATACATTTTATCGAAGTGAAGAAAATAAACGATTTATTGAAATTAATATTGAGCCTGCGTTTGTTTATCTGAGAAGTACATTTGTCTATATCTTTGATCGTATCAAGTATACACGGCACAGGTTGAATTCTTATCTTTTATTTAAACTAAATTTTATTAAGCGCATTTCTTGTTAGTTCAACAAAATTTACATTAGCATTTGTATGCATGAGTGACATTTCCAACGGAAATCAGAACACAGCCATATCGTTCAATAACTCCAATCTATATGTATACAGACATACATACATGCATATGTATATACTATATGTATATATATGAAGTGTGTGTTTCATGGTGTTAAGGCAAATAATGTACTCTAGCATACATATGTAATATACATAAGTATTTTAGGTAGGTGAAATGTGGTTGTATTTTTAATAAAATTTATGAAATAAAAAACATGTTTCCATGTTAACTAAAAATTCGTAGTATTTCTAACAAAGCATTTTCTTTTTTTACAAAATACAAAACAGTGCTTGAGTTTAGCGTTTTCGCCACATAGGTACATTTTTCACACGTAGCAAAATTATAAAGAAGGGTTTTGTTCTAAATTTCAAGCTACATTCATACATAGTTCAGAATAATTTAAATTAGGTGAACTGACTGTCCTTCGACGCACTTTAGCCAGTTACAGGCCCTCCTCTCTAAGCCATTGCGTGGACTTTAAAAAGCAGGCAATACTACCTAGTTTCTGATTCCCAACATCCGCAATTTGGCCAGAAAAGAGAGACCAGCGCAATTCACACACATAACTAGAAGGTGTTCGACTGCCTCATCCCTTTCTATATCTTCATAGCTTCTACAATAATCATTGGATGGTGGCCCTAATCTACTGCCATGTCTTCCTGTTAGACAGTGCCCAGATAGGATCCCTCCTACCTAATTTAAATAGACTCTTAGTGTGGCCCATGTTCCATTCGGACCACGTTTGCCTACTGATAGCGCAGGTGCATAACTGTTTCCAGTTGGAATTAGCAACAATAATGGAGTGACTGTCTATCAAAAATTTACATCTTGCCAAGGGCATGGGTATGTCGACTTTGTCCTGACTAATTTGGAGCGAGGAGCTAGGTAACTCATCTGCCTTACAGTTACCTTTAATGTTGCTATATTTTCTCACCCAAAGTTCATTAATAAAAAAAATATTGTCAAAATATTTTTAAGAATTCGTTACACTCTTTGACTGTCTTAGACGAGTGTTTACATGATAGGAACGATTCCAGAACTGTCTGACTATTTAGCATTACAAGGATTTCTGAGATTGCCAAGATTTCGGCTCAGAATACGCTGCAATGATCACGACAAAAGTCGGCTCGAGTGTCCCTGGTTGTTTGTTTGAGCATCGATACATACAAACATATGTTTAAAGAAAGAAAATTAAAGGCAACGAATTGTTTCCTAAAATGTCCTAAATTGTCCATATTATTTACTTATATTATTCATACACATAAGTTGATGGAATTTGTTTTTTTCTTACACACCTTTAGTATTACTTTTTTATAAACGCTACTAAAAATCAAAGTACATTCTAGCTTTTCAGACGGCGGCTATGGATATGGAGTTAGGAAACGAGAGACAACGATGATTAAGCACAAGCTGCTAACGGCAATTTGATGCGATGAATAAATGGCCAGTGATTTCCAATATACCTATAGTAATTATATTCTGCCAAATTCACAACAGAAATAATTCTACGGTTTTCACAACTATACTGGGAGGCAGTAAAATGATCATATTCAAAATCCATTTAAAACGAACATTTTTAAAAATATATATATAATTGGTGCGTAAACCATTTTTGGGTGTTTGGCCGAGCTCCTCCTACTATTTGTGGTGTGCGTCTTGATGTTGTTATACACAAATGGAGGGAGCCGACTCCGAGCGGCAGATATTTTTATGAGGAGCCTTTTCATGGCAGAAATACACTCCATTGCCATTACCTGCCGAGGGGCGAGCGCTATTAGAAAACACATTTTTCTTCATTTTGATGTTTCACCGAGATTCGAACCTACGTTCTCTGTGAATTCCTAATGGTAGTCGCGCACTCTCGTCAATCAAGAAGCGCACCAATTCTGATCAATTCTCGCTAAAACAATACTCGTTTTGCGACTTTAAAATAAAGTTAGATGTTTTATTTTGCAGCCACGTAATTTAAACATTAAACATTATTTTGCGAGCTCAATGCCTTCTTTGTCATTGCAGGAAGCGGAGCACGCATTATCGATCCCGCTTAAGTCTTCGAAAAGGGCAGCTATAACTTCGAACTACTCTTTTCAAACTTTAAATAAATTTAAAAAAAATAGTAGAATTATTGATAAACCAAATTATTATTTTATAGACAGAGTGAAACACTATTCAACTCAAAATACATTCAAAAAATTTTCAGCAAATATTTAATTGCCAAAGGGGGGCTAAGGATTGATGCATTATTACAACAAAACTTTGTTCCTAATATCAGCTGCTCCTAACGGAAGTTTTACGATACCTATATATTTTTTTTTTGTTCTGAACTATTTAAAAAAAAAATGTATATGTATGTAATGCACAGTTTGGCTTTTATCATATTTCTGAATTTCATACTAATTTATTAAATATTGAATTCAAAGATAAATCAAATTAAAACGCACCTTTCTTGGTTAGAGGTTATCACTGGTTCTCTTTTCTTGCACTCGTGCATCAATTCTTGCATGTCAGAATGAGTACGTATGTAAGTAAGAATTTGTATTTATGCTACTTTTAAACTTTTCATATTTATATGTACACTTTTCCAAAAGAATTCATGATTTTTTTTTAAATGTCTCCAGCTAGCCAATTCACTACCTTTAACACTTGTTGCCGCTGCATCGAAATGCCGTCGTGAATCGCAAATCACTACTCTCACTCGCACGTGTTGTTGTAATTTCCTGTGCAGTTTTTTAACTTTTAAAAAACACAAACACTCCTTCATAAAAAATTCCGAATCACTGACGAAACAAACAAAGTTGCCTACGAATTTATTGTATATTTTTGTTTTTGCATTTACATTTCGCGCCCTACTTTGGCAACGTTGTTTTTGTATTTTGCACGAACGCGATCGTGTCTTGCACCGATCAAACAAACGCACCGGCAGACAAGCGAACAATGAAATGAGAGCTCCAGCCACCTTCCTCCCATTGCGATTGAATCAAAGCTTGGTTGCACTTCGCCGTTGGAAAATGTCTTCAAGCTGCGAGGATAACCCTCGTATTCGCTGCTTTGATTGCTCAGCGATCTTCTCTACTTTTCATTAGGAAAATATTAACTCAAAAACAATAGCAAAAATACAAGTTACATAAATCCACAGCGCACTACAACAAAGCAAGCCAAATACCGCAAAGAATTGTCTCTGAACAGAAGACAACTAAATATGTAAGCACACAAATAAACAAAGGCAATTGTGCTTATGTGCATATGTAAATTTTAAGCTGTGAGCCATGAGTTCCACAAAGCTGATAGTTTGCAAACATTTTTTTATTTTCATATAGTGGATGTATGTGCGAATGTGAGAGCTTGAGTGAAATATCTGTTCGCTCTGAGAAACTTGTGGTCACTCACAACTTTGCCAACTCTTCGTCCGTTAGCTCACCTCTTTATTGGCAAAGTCAAAGCACGAAACAACCAACGTACTATACTATACACACAAGCACATATTTTTGAGAGAGTGTATGTATATATGTGAATGCAATTTTGTGTTTGCCCAACAAACTGCAAACAATTGAGCATCTGCGATCACGTTTATGACTTCACTGTGCGTGTGTGTGTGAATAAATGTGCCTACGAAGAGTTGGACATCCGCCTACACTTCTTGCCTTACGATAATAATAATAATAATAACAAAAATAAAATTCTAATTTTTTACTTTTCATTACCAATTTCTCAACATTTTTTAACCTTTTCTAATTTCCAAGCCGGAGAACAAATGAATTCGATGGTCACCCACTAAAGTATTGTGCCGGCTACGCCTCTGCCACTAATCCATGTAATCTTATTTTTATAATTTGTGGCTACTCCAATGGGTGGAGACTTTAGACATTCTCTGCTACTGGGATGGCTCGGCTTCACGAAAAAAATATTTTAAGCACACAATTTTTTTCTTATCGTTATCCAATAAGAGTGCCGGTAGTTAAACTAGTTTGCGCTCTCTTATATCTGTTTGCCCTTTTTCATAACTCTCTCAGCTCTCTGCTTGCCAAGAAGGGACTATTAGGGGAAATCCAAGAAGATCAGCAATAACAGTATTTTTATCGATATTTCCACGTACATATCGATGAACAGCAAGTGATTTGAAATTCAATTTAATTATATTTATAGTGAAAAGCAGTTTTAAAATTATTTTTGTTCGAAAAAACTTAATTGTTAGCTGAATTTCAATAAAGTTTTAAGCTCTCAAAATATCATTGTGCTTATTACAAATTTGGTGCACGTACATAAAATTTCATGTGTGCGTTTTGATGTTGCCCAACAATTGGAGAGCCTTGAGTTTTTATACCGTCTGCGAACATGAAGATCAAGTGGAAAAAAATTTGGTATGAGGAAATTACTACTGGCGCGCTTTGTTAAACTCGGGAAAAATCGCGTATGCCGTTATCGCACCAGTCAAGAAGAAGAAGGGCATGAAGAAGTTTTTATGAGATGCTTTTTCACTCATTTCAATAATATACTCAAAGGCTCGATATGGTCTGCAAAAGAGCGGCCGATGTTAGAAAAGTTTTTCTATTATTTAATGTTTAATATCCACAGTGGGCACTAAATCCGAAACCAGCCGAATGGTGGTGGCGCACAAACCACCTGTACATAAAATAAAATGAACTAAACTACCGCGTTATTTGTGAAATATAGTAACAGATTTCTTCAATCCTATTTTCCAAGCCCTTATTGAATTTATGGGAACAAAATCAAGACGCACACAACACAAAACCATCCAACAAAGGATGTACGCCCCAATTATACACACACCCAACACATTAGATACGTTCCTTAGAAAAGCGTGCAAAAAAATTTTGTAAAACATGTATGCTAAATAAATATCAGGTTATGTTCCACAACTTTAAAAATCGTCTAAGATGAAAAAACTCTAAATATAATAATATTTTCCCAAAAAATCGTGTAAAGGAGGAATAATAAATCCATCTTAAATAAGTATTTATAAAACAAAAGCAATTCATTTTTATTAAAATTATAAAATTGTACAGTGAAAGTTCAATCCATATGTACAAAACATAGGAAAATTTAAATTGAAATTAGGAAAAAAATCAATTTTGCAACTACTCTGACTGGTCCAAAAATGCTATCATCAGTCGATATGTCAGATACTATGTCAGATATGACCAGCTCATCGGGTAGGGTTTCAAATTATTAACGGCTTCTATCTGTTATTAGTGCCTGTTCTTAGCTTTCTCGAGTTGTTCATAAAAGGTGGCGCAAAATTAATCACCCCATCGAAAAACTTATAATTTTTTGCAAATGGCATCGTACGTCTGTCATAGGTATTTGACACTTGTGAACCAAACAGCTGCAGCAAGCAGACAAGCCAAATAACGCGTAGGGACCAAATAAAATTGCAATCACTGGGCGCAATGCGCGCAACGTTTGCGTTAATGAACACTCATTTTGGTAATAAAGTTTTATCATTTGAACGTGCTGTTCAATCGTGTAACTTGCCATGATGATTTGGCATAAACAACTGAATAATAAACAAGAGATTTGACAGATGTCACCAAACCAAAATGGCTGCCACAGGGTGCCAAAATCGACCCGCGCCAATTGAAAACCCCTTTATATGCCAATTTTGAAAAAAATATATTGACTTCTTCATCTTAAATAATTTTAATGAAAATCAGGGAAAATATAGCCGTTTACAAGTACAAGCTCTCAAGTACTGACCTAAAAATACTAATTAAGCTTAGGAAAGTCTGTTCACTGTAAAGTATAGGAATATTCACAATAAAGTCATACGTTCACATATAAGAAACCGTTAAATAGTTCTAATTCTCATTATTTTAAGATATTCAATGGGCATTGATACGTTGCCAGTCGGAATAATTTAAAATAAGTATATGATGGCACATTTTTCTTCATTTTTAATTCACAGGATTCAGGTACAAAGGTTTTATTGTAAAATGCAAAAATAACTAAAACTAAAACCAACAGTACGCACAAAATATTATTATTTAAACTCAAAACTGTTCTTATGAAAATTCATTTAAAATCATTTCCCTATATTTCAGACAGCAGGATAAATATTTATACAAAGCTCTTTACTGAAACCATTTAAGACATTTATAATATTAAATAAATCTAACGTATTTTGACCAAAATGGTCTAAACGATGCCTACGACGTGTTGAATGACTTCAGAGACACCCCATTGTTACAAATTGTACAGGCGGCAGAAAGTATTGTACATTCTTGCAAACATATGTATATAATGCATCCATTACATATATCCACTTACAATAATTAAGCTGTGATTACTCTGTGCAAGATTTTACTAATCAAAGTCTAAACAACTTTACGAATCGAAATTCCATCAATTGACGAATGTTTTAACTGATGCAAATGCATACATATATACATCTACTCTTGTAGCACAGCAATCACAAAAATGGATAAAGCCCAATCGTTATATCTGCCAGCATATATGCAACTCCTCATCCCCGCAATGCTGTGTGCATCGATACGTAACATCAGAGACCAACTCTAACTGCTTCGTTTCGCATTCCTTTTTGCCTACCATATGCATACAAGAGCTTCCAAACTGTTCACTTCAGCATTTCGATACGCGGGATTGTCTCATAAACCCATGCACATACACATGCGCACACATTTGTTCATATAATTGCCCATTCTGGATAACACAATTCGGTAGCCTCAATGTGACTTTATTTGAATGCATCGATTATTTAAATTCTTTATAGGACGGTGGAATGTAAGGAAATTCCATTCATATTCGTAGTCTTCGGTGTGCCTTCGCCCGAATAGCTGAAAGATCGCAGGCGCCGCAAAATACCTAAAGCGATCAAGTGGCAGTTGATTCAATGATTTTTGCATTGTGGCTTTATCGCACTTGCACACATGCATATACTCGCTTACACATGTACATATTGATGACATGCATAGGCGCAAGCAAAGGTCAGCGTCAAGTTTCAAGACTTTCATAATTCGAAAAAATCCAAAAAAATATTTATGTACTTTCTATTTCAGCATTTAATTTTATCACTTTATCAAATTGAATCATAATCAATGAAATTATTGAGTGCCACTCTAAAATATCAGCTTTTAAGTTTGAGAATAATTCAGTGTTTACACCTATGTATGTATGTGTGAATGTTATCAACGTATTTATCTACACAAGTAATTCTGTCTTTTTTCTATTGTTTCTTTTTTATATTGAAGAGGAATTATGAATGCAATCTCTAACTGGTGCTACTTCGCTCTGCATAAATGGATAGGCACATTTTGCTTAAAAAGTCAACGCGAACAAGTTTCAAATGCCTTATTTAGATTATACACGCATGTGCGTATGTATGTACGTAGGTAGGTAGGGGCACATGCATGAACTTATATATTGTGCGTATGCTGCATGTACTCATTCGTATATGTTGATTAGCTTTAAATTATGGTGATACAAGTAGAAATAATTACAATTATTGTGATGCCACCGATAATGATGGATACAACTGTTAGGCCTACATGCATTTATTCGTACATGGACATTCACACACTTACATGCATACACGCATACATGTATTCACTAAATTTAACATAATGTCAATAAGTTTGTATGTATGTTTGTATATGCGCAGGTGAATATAAATCACTTGTATTTGAATTGATTGCGTCTACTGTGAAACATTACCATTTGCGTTAACCAGTTTACAGTGTTTAATAAAAGTAAATGCCTGCAATGTGTGCTTCGCCAAATAATGCAATGCGTACACTGTTTGACACGTACTTATTCATATAAATAAATTAATACATACATACACATATATACATATGCATATACATGCGTACAATATTGTGCATATCCTAAGCATCCGTTTTCCTGAGTCCACCTCCTCCGATTTTTGTTCTAATTCATGCAAGTATTTTGACTAATTTTTAACCAAAAATATGGAATGAGTAGTGGAAGTTTGCAGCAGTCAAAATTTAAAATTAATTAATTATATATTTTCGTAAAAGTACCCGTGCAGAACTTCAGAAATTTTAAGTAAATTGGTTTGCAATTCCTAACCCTTTTAACTGTTTATGCCGAGCATACTCGTCAGAGCGAAAAGAAAATAAAAACCATTTCGTATAAATGTCTCAGATGTTTGTGCGACGTCATAGTTGAGAGAACGAGAGATGATTCATTTTAATTTTTAGTTTTGTAACTTAGACTTATTGAAATTAATTTTGTCTTTTATTGCTTCTGTTTTCATTCCTATAATTCCTTAATTTTGTTTTTATGCGATATATTTTTTATCAATCAACGCGCAACGTTTGACTTTTAGTCATAATTGCCTATTTTTACAGGCTGAAACATTTTACTCTCTTTATGTCGAGTTGGAAAATAATTAAGCAGGTAGAAAAAGTTTTTCGAAGCCCCATTAAACAGTTGAAGGGTTAATTTCAATAATGCGTCCTACACAACTGCTGTCTAATTAAATGCTCAGGGGTAAAATGGTCAGGGGCGGAAAAAATTTGTGTCGTGTTAATATGAAATATTATCGCGAGAGCAAAAATTAAGACTGTATAAAGCACGGAAACGACCGGTGGTGTGAAAAATGGTCGCTGAAAGCTAACGAGATAAAACAACTAATGTGCTTTGGAAGAAGAGTGCTCCGCTTAGACTGACAGATGGCACTTATCGCATTAGGCACAATCCCGAACGGGAAGACATAGTTAAAAAAAAAACCATAATAAAATTTATTAAGTCTCAACGAGACATGTGGCTAGAATGCCGAGGGAGCGATCAACGAGAAAGGTACTAGATCACACGTCCAATTGGAGAAAGAAAAAGGGCACGCCCGAGGAAAAGATGGCTAGAAGATGTGGGAGCTGATCTTAGGAAAATGCGCGAGCAATTTTGGATGGAAGTGGTACAGCCATCGAGATCGATAACAAGAATATGTGAAGTGTTTAATAAAGGAAGGAAGGAAGGAAGCAATGGTTCACCAAGGACTGTAACGCTAAGAAGAAGAATGTGAAATATAGTGAAACCTCGATATTGGGAATCACTATAAAACGAATTCTGAATATGTTGACCGTTATGGTCCAAACACCCGCTCAAACATCCAAAACAGGGTGTACGCGTAATTATATTGTATTTACAAATATGTAGTCCAGTTAGCAAAAACTTCTACATACATAACGAAGTGTGGTGCTATGAGTGGGTATTGTCAGTCAGATTTAATTGATGTCAAAATGAGTTATTCAGTACGCCACAAAAAAAGCTCCAAAACATTTTTAAAGCAAAGCATTCAACACTACATTATTATTTAAACTTGTGCAGCGGAGAGTAAAACTTTAATAATGTTTCAGCGATTTTTATAATTTGTATATATATTTTTTTGTTTCTTAAATAAAATTTTAAAGTAATTACTAAAACTAGGACGTGGAAAACATGGCACGCCGGCGAAAAGAGCTCTTATATACCATATGAGTCAAAACGGGTAAGGCCATGCAGAAATAGTGCCGCCTAAAACTGATGTTAATGTGGATAGAGCTATGCAGATCCTTTTAAATCGGCACGGCAAATAATGCGTGAAATAAACCAGGAATCTGGTCTACAGGTGTCCAGAAAGTTTGTAGGAAGGCGACTTAACGAAGCCCAGCTGTTTGGCCGCATAAGCAGAAAAAACCCACTTCTCCCAAAAAGACATATCAAACACCGACTTGTCTTTGCAAAAGCCCACAACGACAAATCTATTCAGTTTTGGAAAACCGTATTTTGGACCGACGAAACAAAAATAAATAGGATGGGACCAGATGGGAAAACTATTGTACGTCGTCAAAAAAATTAAGCGCTAAATCTTAGGTTCACAAAAAACGATTAAGCACGGCGGCGGAAGCAGCATGGTTTGGGGAGCTTTTTCCTGGCATGGTGTTGGGCCGATTGTTCCCGTGGTTGGTAAAATAGATAGATTTCAGTATCTGGATATACACCCAAGTAAAATGGAGCCATTTGTTTTTGAGTTTATGCCATTAAATTTGACATTTATGCGGGACAATGATCCAAAGCATACTGCAAAGACAGTGAAGCAATGGCTCAGAAGAGAAAAAATTTATGTACTGGATTTGCCGGCGCAGAGCCCCGATCTCAATCCAATAGAAAATTTGTGGAATGGCGTTAAGGTCGACATCGCTAAAAAAAAATTTTACAAATTATGATGATTTGTGGGCCGCAGTTGAAGAGGCGTGGTACTCGATTGTCGAAGATGCCACAAGCTTGTAGAAAGCATGGAGCGACGGCTTGAGGAAGTAATAAAAAACGGTGGATATAGTACAAAATTTTAATCTGGTAAAACAATAGCATCACTTAACTATCTGATTTGTTTTTTATTTTTGGTTTTACTTGGAATTTTTTAGGATGTGCCATTTATGTGTCCCGGAGGTTTCGTGAGGTATCAGCGTTCGCGTAAATTAAATCAGAACTGAAATTCTTTTTGACCCTTTTTTTGTTTTGAAGTGCAAGTAAATAAGTTTTTTATTTTTTATGCTGCTTTTCCCCCAATAAAAAATAATTATTTAAAAACATATTCAACTCTTTGCTTTCAAAGTCTAAATCTGCTATTTATATGACCATAGCTATATGTATATACTGTGGAAGGCTCTTATAATAATAGATTTAACTAAAATGAAATGTCCTGGATTTTAAACAGAGCATAATGGTAATTTTAATTTATTAAATAAAAAGAGTTTTTTGGATAATGGCAACAAATAAACAGTAGGAAATATTTCTTCCCACTGAATTGGTGCCTTGCTGCCTTAGTTTTTAAAGTTTGCAAATTTTTTACTAAATGTATACTGGAAAGCATGGAAATTAGTATTGCTATGATATTTTATTAGATATAAATGCAACTTGTTAAAACATCATTCAAAAAAATTGGCTATTGCCTTACTTGCCAAAGCAAACCTTGAATAAATTTTCGCATTATAGGAAGAAAAATAGAATTCCATTTACCCCACTACACATTAATCAATATTTCTGATTTATTTTGTATATTCTGATTTAATTAATACTAAGCTTACCTACTTTGTAAGTTTTATATTAGTTTGGGGAAAAAGAAATCCATTATTTAATAATTTTTTAGTGTGAAATGTCACCTTGACTACGAGCATAAACATTAAATTGTTTGATCGATACTTTACGAGATATCGGTCACTACAGCCATCTTCCGAGAAAATAATGATTTCATTTCCCCCAACATTTTCCTCTCAGCAGGACCTATGTAGAACGTGTCCTGATCTCCTGATAATAAAAAAATGTTTAAGCTTTTAAACGTTTATGTCCAGTATTATCGTCATGAAATGGTAGCAAAATCTTTAGACTAAAAGCAGTGTAGCGCACATATTTCCAGCCTTACCTCTCTAGCATTTCAAAGTACAAATACCGGGTTTCATTTACTTGTACGAGTCAAGCTTACATCTCCAGATTTGAGACAAAAAATTTGGAAATGCCGCTTAGGTTTTGCACATTACTGTGTATGCGTAGAAATAGTGAATTTTTCGCGCTTACTGTACATTGATCGTGGGAAAACTTGTCAATTTTGCTCCAGTTAATTATTGTCATGCTCATCGATGTCAGCTTTGTATATATTGTAGATACCTATATTTGTGCATATGTATGTGCATGTAAAAAATATATACGCATAACTAAATGTCGCTAAACGCAGTAGCACAAACAAAATTATTACAAAAACAATTTGTATTACTCATACATTCAATACCCGCACACACGATTATGCGTCAGTTAGGCGTTCATTAGACGCTAAATATTTATACAAAATTACTATTAAACCATTCCACAAATATTGGCCGCCGAAAATTACAAGACTGATTTTACAATATTTTAGCTTAGGTTTTAGTAACTTTAAACAGAAATCACCCGAAGAAACAAAAAGTATTCCAGCATTTTGATGTTCCATACCCGTCGAAGTAGACTTGTAAGTAATCGGTGATATGCCATTACAAGAACACTAGACCATCTGTGGTTAAATGCACTAAGGGTGGGTTAGGTTGAACTGGTTGCGATACCAGATGAACATCATGAGTTATGCGTTTTGAAATAGTCAACCCGCATGGTGCCTGTTTCTATAGTGAATTTAAGCAGACGTTTCCAACCCACTGCTCAGATGTCTTCCAATCCGTCAAACTGTGGTGTCCCCAAATAATCTAAGCGTGTTTTAAATGACGCAGGACATCCGTAAAGGATATGCTCCACAGTTTCCCTTGAGCCCCACTCTCTCCATTTGCTGCATTCCTCACTGTCCGAGATTCCTCTCTTATAGGCATACGCTACTACTGGGCTATGACCCATCAGCGCGCCTAGCATAGTTCTACAAACGCTTCGTGCTAGTGATAGCATAAATCCAGTACGACTGTGATCGTCTTGTTTACACATAAACTTTGCATTCCTGCAAGTGGGCAGACTCTCCCATTTTGCCCTGAATTTTCTTGTCATGTTTTCGTCTATTTCGTTGTTTAATGTTAGTATCGACTTTGTTATTTCGTTAACAAAATCCGAGGATAGAGATACCTCGGTTTTCGCTATATCGTCTACTATATCGTTCTCTTCAATGCTATGTTAACTTTTTAATCTTGGAGTTTGCCCCAGTAGTATCACAAGCCAGATATGTTGCCTTCCCAACTGCAGAAACCTCAGCACCTCACTACATAATTGCACTAAATTATGTGAACAATTTTCTTGATTTCGCTTAAGGTTAACATATTTTCCCCTTATCTCCATGTTTTCTAATTGCTACGATACGTAATGTCAGTATACAAAATTTCACTTCATCTTTGCAAGGCACTGCAAGCAATCCGGGATTTCGTCAGCTTCCTCCATCCTTTACGGAAATGCAAAATTATTCAATGCAAATTCAGGTAGATACTTCTGTAATCCATATAAAAGTCATGTATTTCCAAGGCAAAGATTATTTGACTGAATTCCAGCATTCTTGTTGACTATCCTGTTAAAATAAAAAAGTTAGTTGAATCTATAGTTAATTGATAGTGATAAGTTTAAAAGTAGGGCGCTTCGTTTATTTGGGAACGAGCATTAACACCAATAATATAAGCTTTGAAATCCAGCGGAGAATTTCGCTGCCCGACAAGTGCTTCTTTCTCTGGTGATTGGAGCTTTGCGCTTGGAAAATATCACAGACGATGCACCAATGAGTTGTATAAGCTTAAAGGCTAAGGTTCCATGCTGCAGCAAAGGCCCACAACTAGATTTCTCAATTCGGATCGGTTGTACGCTAAAGCTTTCACTTCACTGCAGCGCAGCTTCATGGAGCGGATTTCCAATGCAAAAAGTCGTCTACAGATATTTTCTGTTCTCCCGCGCCTTCGGCTACCACAAGTAATCCAATCAATGGCAGTTCTTGTTAGGTCTCCGCATCCTCTGCGCAGGACATGGTTAATTCAGCTCCATTTTCCATTTCGGCCCTTTGAAATATTCAAATTCATTTTGTTCATAGCCGATGCAACACTTTGACGAACGTTTCACGCTACACAGCAGATTTAACGAAAAGTGCGGAGATGCTAAGCCACCACAAATCAAACACTAAATATATTGTATTCTTCGCCTTTGTCCATCTTTTAATTAGCAATTCCGATTACTAAAGATACGATAGCTTCATGTGAATTATTTGAGTAGTTTCAACAATTCTTTCAACTTCTCTAGCAAAAAATATCAAATGTTCACTTTATCACATCTTGCAGTATTCAGCTTCTGAGCAGAAATCTGTAAGGAAAATATCGTAAATCTATCACAGTTTACAAAACATAACTCACAAGAAAGTGCATGGAATCCAGGTCTTCTGTGCTACCACTCCTTGAATTGTGCTGGTAGGTCAGATATGCCGAATGTATCCTCCATATTATTGGGAAAACAAATATTTGCGTGTATTGACAAATTTAGCTCAGGTGACAGGAGCAACACTAACAAACGCCACTCTTTCATAGACGAGCTGAATGGTTCTTTTGGCTCCTTACAGATTTCCACTTCATACTCCAAAATTTTCCTTCGTTTAGGGGATCAGGCCACTGGCAGAAGTTCACGATATTTTATCACAACAGCAACTTCTTCCGGGCAAAGATAATGTCTGTAAAATGTTTAAACCAGTTATAACAAAAGTTTTTAAATAGTTTGCGAAATAAAAAATAAAGTCTTCAAGCCACCAATTTCGCAAATAATAGCACCAAATAAACTGAACGTCAAAGTAGTACTACCTTTAATGGTTACGATACATGACACCCCACCCGCCTGTCGCTGCGAAACAACCCTTCACTGCCACTCTCAATATTTCGTTCAACCCTTTTCTATAATTTCAACAACGTTTACTCTTTTAGTACCTTTTCAGCATCTGCATATTCGGTGCATGTGATTTCTTCACTTTTCCAGAAATCAAATACTTCCAGTGGTTAATAATGCAAACCTGTTAAAAACAATACTCCATCAGATGGCGCTGTTTTAGTTGTAAAAAGAAAAATTTATTATCTGATTGCCTTTAAAGGTTTTTGCTTCGATCTTATCTTTATTAACATATTCGCATTTGCTATTTTTTTTTCCATTAGCAATATTTACATTAACAAATTCTATGCGATTCCTAGCGTTTAATGTTCCTTATCTACCATAAGTCTTCCTGTAAATGTCACAACAAGATGTCTCGTTAACAACTATTGACTAATCACGATTGCTTAACAATCGAGTTACAATGGGACAAAACGTCAAACGAACTTTTTGCAAACTTTAAAGGATGAAAATAAAATAAAGTTAAGTTAAAGAAGGTTAAAGAGGGATCTTGCAATTTGGCATAAAAAAAGGCGGCCGCCAGTAGCAGGCATTAAAGCCAAAATGATGCACACTTTTCTAGAAGTGGTCGCCCCTCGACAGGCAATGGCAAATCTTCAATTGACTTTCATAGGCGACATAAAACCGTGCGCTCTCTATTTGTGGTATCTACCAAAAATTGGAGGAGAAGTTTGCGCAGATAATATATTATTATTAGAAGTAATAAGGCATGTCTGGTTGATAGTCTGATATGTAACGCTACAAAAAGAATTAGCCAAAATAGCACGTCAGACGCTCAAAGACGCTACTTAATCGGTCAAGGTAAATCGTTTCTATTTTAGTTGCTTTGATCACAGGTCGACATGTGCAAAGGTTAAACATACCCCATTTCGACTACTGCAGTAGCTCCAAGAATGAGGAGGAGGAAGGGTGTGTCAGACATCTTCTCCAGCACTGTCCTGCGTGGCACGTCACTAGGTTTAGATACTTTAGCTCATCGTTGTTGAATGATACGGATGGCCTTAGGGAGTTCAGTATCAGCCGGATCAATAGGTCTGCACTTAAAGCAAAGTGATTTTACAAAGAGTGGCAGGTAAACTGCTACTGTGGTATCGCAATGGATCGGCAACGGTTTAGTTAAGTTGGTTTAAAGACAGTCTGCCACTTCTACCTGGTGCCGGCTGGAAAGCCGAATATTTTGAATTTAAGTGCACAAAAAGCGAATTGAAGAAGCCAAAAAAGCAAAAAGTAATTTAACCAAAATTAATTTTTTCAAACCGTCCCAGAGTAAACTGTCGAACGCTTACACCAATCGATGATGATATGTATTATGCAACGCATACCAATACTCGGACACATATGCACAAATGTATGTATGTGTATGTAAAATGTAATGTAAATTTGAAAGTACGCAGCAGCATTAAAACATTTTTCCACAGAATTAAATAACAAAAAAGCCCGGGAAAGGAATAAGGAACTTGCATCGTAAAACAGGATGACGCCAAATGCCTAAGCATGTTTGCGCACTTAATACTTACTCCTCTGTTTTAACTGGTTACACGCACACATACATACATACATACGTACACACATACATAGTTACAAATGTATGCATTCATATATTACATTTCGTATTGCTTTGCCGCTGCTGCAGCTATTGGTTTGTGACGACTGCATCACAACTGTGCGATCGTGTAAATGACGGTAATTTATGAGACGCCTTATTAACATCACTCCACTCACTAACCAACTAACCTCTAGCTCGTGATGGTGCGCTTCTTGGAAATCATTCCAACACATGCATGTTGGCCTCTTCGGCGAGCGAATATAATTTCTTGTTAATAGTTTTTATACAAATGCGTGGTATATATAAATATCTATATACATATATAAATAAATACAAATATGTATGTATTTGTGTATGTAAGTATGATTAAATGCATTCAAGTACTTATGCAATGTTCGAACGCCTGAAGACGATTCTCATGTTTAATTTGTAAATTATTGCAAATTTTTTACAGTTCGTCTGCTTGGTCAGCTGGCTGAGGAATTCTCACGCACAGCCGCATAGTTCATAAGCATTTATCTAGAATCTTGAAAGAATGCAAGTCGCTTCCTGCATTGGCACTCGTAATCAACTAATCGATTCTTCATATTATATATTCCAGTAAATTATATACAGTAGGTTCTGTTTTTATGCGGTAGATACGTTCCGCAAGAAATAGCATAAAAAAAATAGCATAAAAAAAGCGACTAGTTCTATAGTAAAACTATAGATACGTTTCAAATGCTAAAACCGCATAAATCTGAAATAATCGCATAAAAAAGGGCACTACTCCCATATTATTACTATAGATACGTTCCATAGACCGCATGAATCTGAAATAATTAAATAAAATCGCATAAACAAAATATTGTATATTATCTTTGAAAATTATATCTTTATATATCTTCCATACTTGTAGGGTTAGCATTTCTGATGTAATCTGTGATGAGTTTTTGCTTAGCTGGTTCAGAATCTTGTTTATATGTACAATTCCCGATAGGTCGACATGCATTTTGTAATTTAAAAAAAAACCGCACTATTTCAAAACCGCATAAAAAAAGCCGCATAAAAACAGAACCTACTGTACATATGTACATATTTCCTAGTCAGTGGCTTTCACATACAAGCGACGTGCATATAAACACACATCTTTAAATACAGAATCGGGGTGTGCCTGCGCTTTACGCGTAAGTCCCAATTTTCAGATTTTATACAATAGCATCAATGGAAATCCACTGATTGTAATCTAAATCCCCGACCACCTTTAATTACTTTTATTTAGATTCTGATTTCAAATTTTCGAACAGAGCAGAGGTGAAAGAGTACAAAATTAAATATAAATATGCTCTTTATTATCGGTAGATTCTTCTTAAAGCCTAAAACACTAGTCAGATACGTCATAAAAAAAATGTTCTAGGCACTAATCTGTGCACTAATCGTCTTTGCTTAAATGTTTCTCCAGTGATAAGTCGGTGTGTTTTCTGAGCAAGATGTCCTATGGATGCCGTCCATACCAATCTCAGGTGCTTTTCCATGTTTAGTGTAGAGCTGAATCGCGATACTTACTAAAGATTACAAAGTTATTCTTTTCTTCCCAATTTCTTTATTTATCAAGCGATATCGCACAGACTAATAAACTGACTTGATGTCTAGATGTCAGTAGTGAACATAGTACAATTTTACACGCGTTAAAATTATTGAAACTTTTGAAAATGGTTATCCTTTAAGAACAACAAATTGCAAAATCCGTAATTTTTGTAGGTGGAATGAGTCGACAATTCAAAGGTTGGTGAAACAATTTCAAGAAATTGGTTCTGTTAAGCATAGCCTCAAACTTACGTTGCGTTGAAATTTGCGCACAATCAGCAGACTCTATGAGACCATTTCGTAAGAGTGGAAAGATGGTATCAGTGTTAAGCTGACAAAAAAAGCGACCTCGAAAATTGCAATAATTGGAAAGGGATCAGCGCTTTGACCGCAATCATGCGCTCACCAAATTAACACCCTGCTCATCATCATTGAGCAATCGGTGGAATTTAAATCAAAACTACAGCTTTTGTTCATTGACTTCGAAAAAGCCTTTCATGGCGTCAAGCGTGAATGTATATTTGCTTTGCAGAGAAAGGATATCCCTGAAAAACTCGTAGCTCTTATTAAAGAAAGCTACTGCAGCGCGAACCGCCGGGTGCTCCACAATGGTGCGTTATCAGAGCTTGGAATGCATCAAGGCCTATCGCCTATCCCCATTATTTTTCTTCTAGTTATTGAAGATTTCATGACATCTACTTTTCCTGTTGGGGATTGGCATGACATTCAATAGGATCTTGACAACACCGTGGCTATGTCGATGACAACTTCATTCAACTGGACTAAAACCGAATGTCGCTAAAACTAAAACCCAGAATCCCCCAATTGCTTAGGGTAATCAATCAGATCGAGATTGCCTGCGAAGTGCGAATAAGGAAACTGCAATGGGTTGGTCACACACTTCGAAAGGATGATGACAACATGGCCAAGCATGCGTTACGGTGGAACCGGTTCCAACAAGTAGGGCGTGTAGTTGGAAGACCTCGTATAACCTCGCGAAGATCAACCGCATTCGAAATGGCAACTCTCGGCTTGTCATGGAGCGAATTGAGAATCATAGCGCAAAACCATATACGATGGCGTTCCCTATGCTCCACTAGGAGTTAAAGGAAAATGGGCAACATACTTATATACACCGGCTGATCCATATTAAATATATAGATTCTCCTTTATGTGTGTTTGTGTGATATTGAATCATTAATTAATAGTAAATAGGTGGCCTCAAAATAGTTTGCCTTCATCAAAACACGCAGCACTCGCTATTACTCCATCGATTTCAATAATGAACATTTTTCACCACCAGTCGGCCCCAGCAAACTTCTAAACTTTACGGCAAATAAAACAGGGAATTTAAATTAAAATGAATAATATTCTCTTGCGGTGTTAACTTTGATTTTAGAGTATGCAAATGTCGAACAAACGATCATTCAATGCAAATGAACTGAAAATTTCAAGATCACAACAAACACTCGTAGCAGCATTTGAATATCAATACATGAATACATATACATATTTATGCATCCATACAACCAGCCATATTCGTACACACACACTCATACTCATGCCGATGCAAGTGCAACTTGTTGACTTTTGTGTGACGTGCGACAAAGCGAACAATCAACTAAAATTTGCATAAAAATTCGCAACGGCATTCTTTGTATGATACAAAATAAGAAATGGCATTCAACAAAGAGGCGAACAAGTGCTGCTCAACTACATACATACGTACAGACACATACGAGTACAAACACATGCGTTTGTATGTACATACAAAGGCAGTCATTCGCCATTTATGCAAGCAATGCAATTACCGATCAGAGTTTTTAAAAGATTCCAAATTATACTTCAAGTGTATTTAATTTGAATTTTATTTTAACTTTGCTCAAAGAGTGACAACTGTGACAACAACAATGCTATGTAAAATACAAATGCATATTCAATGTCTATCAACACCGCAAGCCATCGAAAACAATCATTTGTATGTCTAGAAGTGACCACAACTCCTCATCTACAAGCCAACTAATGCGCGAGTAAATGATACGCGTTTATATTATATGTGCAAATGTCTGAATAGTCGTAGATCATCGCAGCTCAGAACGACATTGATGCGCAGATGAGAGCGGTACAGAGACCCTGCAAAAAAATCAACAGCACAAGGAGCAGGAACCTAGAACCTGGAAAGAAATCTGAATAGTGGTTTTTATGTGAATTTTTAAGCAGTTTTTTTAATAACATGCAGTGAATGAGAGAAACTCAGATTCGACAAAGAAAGACGAAAATTCGAACTTCCATACAAATAAAGAAAACTGGAAGATTTCTCCATATACGCCTATAAATAGCTACCGATAAGTGATTCAATCATGAGAGGAAATATTTATTTTGTAAATAAAAAGCTGAAATTATTGGTGGCACCAAATACTTTTAAATCATTCCGTATACAAATTGGAGTGAAATACGGTCGTTTTTCGAAATGTTTAGTTAGTAGCATTTCTTGAAAGATCACATACCAAGTCATAGCCAAATCGGTATATTTCTTTGTGTTTGTCATTCGTTTGAATCGAGGAAGTCGAGTGATTTTCAAAAAATGAACGAATAGGATTTTCGTGTGTGGAATTTCACACCTCAGCAGTTGTAGTCGCAAAATTTAGGGAAATAGTGTTCCAACTCGTTTCATATCTCCCTATTCTACAGACTTGGCTTTCTCGGATCCCTCGGACTACTCTTTGTCCATAATTTGAAGAAATGGCTGGTGGAAAAAGATCTTATTCAAGCGAGGAGGTGATAGCAGAAACGGATGGCTATTTTTCAGCATTAGACAAATCCTATTATTTGGAAGGGATCAAAAAACTAGAACAGCGGTGGTCGAAGAGTATAAGCCTAAAAGGAGACTATGTCGAAAAAAAGGTTTACCCCAAGCAATTAAGTAGTTTTTATTTTTGCGCAGACTTTCCAAACGACCCTCGTAATAACATTTCTAAGGTGGAAACATAAAACGGCACCAACAGTTGTAAATTCTGTTTTTCAAAGAAAGGAAAAATTTAGATCTCAAATACCGACACTCATGAATTGGTTCTTTTTTGACCCTCTTTCAATCAATTTCAACAGAAAAGGTTGATTTCATTCGAAAATCAAGTAAATCATTTTAGAAAATCATGTCCTGTTGTAAGGATTTTTTGGAAAATATCTACGTCATGGCACGGACAAGTTTTTAACCTGATCATCCTCGAAGTAGTAAAAATCGGCAAATGAAATGCCTCTGAAAACATTTTTTCTTTCACAAGTGGACTACTGGACGGAAATTCTTTTCTGAATGTGCCCAAGCTTGGTTTAAGAGAGTTAAGATATGAGGTAGCATCGCAAACAGAAGTGTCATAATATTACAAATTTGTTAAAAAATTTTTTTGCGGCGGCAAAATGCCTTCGCACTTACAGCGACCGTCGTCTGCTGCGTTGAATAATGTGTCACTAAAACAATCCCTCCTTTTCGTCTCCTGGATGTTTCCTCTGCTCCGGAACTACGATAGTATTCCATTGAGGACAGAGAAAATCCAAGTACGCGTTCTGATAAAGACTGTCTCTTCTGCTCTCCCTGCGTCCAGGTTCGCCAGTTTTGGAGCCAACATCATTCTATCGGCTCATCTTCTGATAAGATAGGTAGATAAAGGTTAGAAGCATCTCTATCCATGTCAAGTTTTTCGGCGTGCAGGACTCACTCTATGCACTTCCCAATAAGTTAATTTTTCGCGTTTTCTACAATTTTTTCGATGATGTGATCTGATCTTAAGGGACCTAGACTGCCTTCGATAGTTTTCCGATCTAATTTCCATCTCTCACATTTGAAGAATGTGTGATCTGCATCGTCAATAGGTGCATCTCTATAGATGTATTCAATGGTTTCCGTTTTCCCTATTTTGTTTAGATATTTTCGAAAATACCTATGTTACCTCTCCGAACTGTCTGTCATACCATTTATTTATCTCCCAGCGCTCTTGCAGTATTTGTAGTATTTGTACGGCGACACTCAGCTTTAAGTGTGTTCGCTCATACTTCACATCCGTATAGTAAAATAGATGTCGTCGTGCCCATGAGCAGCTTCCACCTGCTTGCGATGAGGTCTCCGATGTTAGCCATTAATCTTGATAGCGCTGAAATTGGCAGATTTTTCAGCAGAGTATTGGAGTTGTGCCCAACAAATCAACTTATTGTCAAGACTGATGCCCAGATATTTCAGCCCATTTGAAGTCGTTATGTTCTCTTTGTAAACCGGCATTGTTACTTCTAGGGATTCGTAAGTAGGATGAGTTCTGTTTTTTCGGTAGCGAAGCTCTGTGCTGCTCTATCCAGACATAGATTCAACATTTTAAGTAGACATTTTTTTAATGAACTGGAAGATCTCAGTACTGTGGAAATCAGGGATCTTCCAAATTTTTTGATACGTGCACACTGGCTTTAGAGGAATAAGGACAATTTCCCCACGCGGCATTACAATGGGCTATGACCCTGTGTGTGTCCCTCAGTTGACAACCGCTTCAACGTCACCTTACCTATCTTCATCAGAATTATGTGCATAAAATAAACTATCCAACGTTATTTAAAAGAACTTCGCAAATACATGAGAACTGCCTTCAAAGTAGAGTAATCAAAAATTAAATTAAAATTAATTAAATTCGATGTGGTCAAGGACTTCATATATATTGGTTCCCCTATTACAAGCAACAACGATGTCAGCCTTGAAATCAAACAAAGGACAACTCTTGCGCAATTGAGTAGTAAAACCCCGAACAAAAATCACACGCTGGTGCTTCTCTATGACGCTGAAGCCTGTACGGCCCGTTCTTGGGGTTTTCGAAAGGAAAATACTTCGTTCTGCTCGCGTGGAAGAACCAAATTGAAGATGACCTGTCAAACTCAATTACAGTTTATATTTTCCAGCACGGTGTGTTCGTGTTTTCGTATATAAAAAATGAGAAGTTCATTCCAAAAAAGTGACATCTTCCCTTTTATTCTCCCAATCATTGGATTCCTGGAATAGCCTGCGCTAAAACTTTTGGTATGGAAAAACTCAAAGGGTTAAATCACCACCATTAGCATTAACATTAACCATAGAATGCCATACAGGGATGGCATAAAACATAAAAACCACCACCTTCGCTTAAGGCCAAAATGTTTAGATTCTCCACCCTGAAGGATTCGAAAGTCCGCTGCTGCGCATATTCAAATTTTAAACTTGGAATAAGTGACTGGAATTTTTATTCTGGCGCGCACACACAAATGCAACTTTAGCTGGCACTTCATTTCACCTATAAATACCACAAAATTTCGTTCTTGATAGCATTTCCTGCAATACCGTCAATGCATTTGGTAGTCGAAAGAATTCAAGAAAACTTCGTTGTGTGGCACAGATTGCATAAATTGTTTTTGGTATTAGGCAAATTAAATAATTCATTGGTGTTTTCGTACAAATATGGAAAATCACTAAGAAATAATTTTTTCTTTTTTTTTATAGTTGCAGATGTAAGCAGGCGCTTATCCTCAAAACTTGGTTTCCAACACTTTTTTGAAAGCAAAGCAAACGCATTTTTAAACTTAAAAAATATGTACGTATGTATATGTATATATGAATATAACAGTTAATTCTCGTGCGTGTGTGTGTGAGTCGGAATTGTGAATTCCATCATTTCTTCTGATGGCATACGCGCGCAGAAAGAAAAATAAACAAATGCTGTCGATGTGTACGAGTGTTACAAACACATTCCTCTTTCCACCCCCACCACCTAAAATCCGCATCGTAATCGAATTTGCAATTTTTATGATATGAAATCAAAAAATAGACCTATGCAAGGGTGCAGGGTGGTTTTTTAGTTATTTGTGATATTTTAACTGTTAAAATTCACTAACAAAGCAAAAAATAAACATATTTATGAAGTTGTTCACAGTTTTGTGAATTCCATTTTTGTGGTCTTTAGAAATGTTCGAATACAATCCTCATGTCAAAAGCTTTCCTATCTCTTATACTTCTTGGACGACCAAACGTTGGACTTTACATGGTCAGCAAAAAAAAACATCAAAATAAACGAAAAGTGCTTAAAATTTGGAAAAAAGTGCGAGTGGAGTTTTTTTGAGGGTTGATAAAATTATATGTATGTATGTATATACATATATCATAGATATATTATTTATGTATCGATGGAGGAGCTTATTTACAAATATGATATAACAGAACAGCTAACCTCGAAGGTAGAACTCCATGAGATTTTGAAACAAGTTGAGTTAGATTCAGGTACATATTTGCGCATACATACATACATATACAATAGTATACACAAATTTTGGCAAAATCACACGAAAACATACAGTTTGTCAAGAAAATGTTTTGGCATACTGAAATATTCAAGGCATTTGCACTTCTTTAACTAAAACCATCGCTTCTTATTGAATTGGGAGTGGCTTTCAAAATTATTTCATTAACTTACATAGTTGTACTAGTAACTCGTAACAGTAAACTTTTTGAATCCACCTAAGCGAACAAAAACAAAAATACAACAAATTCTGCTCTTAGCTGTCAAGAAAGTTTTTATATCAGAGCCAATAATCGGAATCTGTTTCGCAGGAATCATGAATTGGATCAGCGATTATGTAGGCAATCCACAAAGTGTTTTGTGACAAGTCCGAACAGAAAACTGTCAAACTAAAACTTAGAAGAAAAGACATTCGGTTGATGGTCGGTATCATTACAGGACACAACCCATGGGGTCAGCATATAACCACCATTGGAATCATTGAGGACCCAATATGCCTGTCATGCTTGGAGGAGGTGGATAGCACTGAGCACTTTCTCTGTGAGTGTCCTGCCTTTGCTAGAGCACGACCACGAGTTTTGGGTTCCGATGTCATGAGAATGAGTAATATTTGTTCTCTAAAACTGGAGGATATTTACAGATTTGCCAAAGAATCTTTAAAATTCTCACAGGACTAACTATCTCTATCTCTGTGTCTATTCTTTCCTAACTCTTTCTCTGATACTTTTCTCCTTCCCTCCTTGACTATATACCCCCTTTCCAGAGCTTTAAATACAATGGGCTTTTTAGCCTGAGTGTTTTTGGAGCCACCAAATCTCCTGGTGCTCCTTGGCTCGAGCTTTTCAAATTTCAATTCAATTTCAATATTTGAATATTCCGCAATGCCATTTCACAAATAGTGCATCAAAATATGGCTTCATTATTGACACAAACCTCAGTTAAAATTCGACCAGGACAACGATCCAAAACATGAAGCTCATATGGTCAGAAGGTGGCTTATTTTTAAATGCAATAACGTATTAGCCGCCCTTTGCCGAATGGGTTCGTGCGTGACTGAGATTCTTGCTTGCAAATGCTTGAAACACGTAACTGATACAAAAAGTATTTTCTAATAGCGGTCGCCCCTGGGCAGGCAATGGCAAAACTCCGCGTGTATTTCTGCCATGAAAAATCTCCTCATAAAATCCATTTGTCGCTCAAAGGCGGCGTAAAATTGTAGTCGTTTGTGGAATAACATCGAGACAAACAGCACAAATAGAATGAGGAGCTCGGCAAACACTTAACAGAAGTGCACACGCTAATTATTTATTTATTTTTTAGTAGGTGTCAAAACACTCCTTGACAAACTGTACGTAGTAACCCGTAACAGTAGTAATCATCCAGGTGTCTTCAACTTACTTCAATTTTGCACAATTTTTACTTTGAATTTTGTTTTGTTTACCAATTCCTTATCTTTTCAGTTATTTCTTATTTATTTTTGACAATCTTCCATTTTATCCTAAAATTTTCATATTTCCAAATAGACCACAAAATCTCATCTGGCAAATGCTATGCTGTGCAGGATATTGAATTAAGTCGAGATTATTATTCCATTATGTACTTGCCAGGGTTTTTAAGTTTGAGGCCATCAAATGTTGCGTCCAGCTTAGATGACATTTTTGCTTATGCTTCATTTCTTACTGAATATTTCCCTCCTCCTTTACGCCATCAACGATTTTCTATAAGTACAATCGTCCCTTTTTTTAAATTATTCAGGAAACTTTTTACCGCAAGTTTTATGTTGTATGAACAACAACAAGGACATTGTAAATGGCAGTAATAACATTACAAAAACTGGAAATCACCAATACTTATGTATGTACTTTATGTATGCATGCATGTATGTTTGTGAAATTTTGCTGAATGTTTTTTAATGTGCATTTGTAACTACTGATTGGTATTTGAATGCGATTCAATTTATTCGATTTCAAGGTCCATAGTAATTTACGATACGAAAACATGGATAATTTAGATAATTGCTTATAAATAAATGTTTATGTAAGTAAGCCATGAGGTTGTTTGCGACAAAGTTAGCATTTGAATTGAGTATTACATATCAAGTGTGTGAGTGTGTATGTATATAAATTCGTGCGGCTTGCTAATCACTCAGTCTCATTACAATTAGTACCAAAAGTAAAAACTGGCTGTTCCACAAACTCAAAAACTTGCATTATCTTCCGCCTCATTCCATCATACACATTCAAGCACACAAATTCATAAAAATATAGTGATTTGATTTTAGAAACGATTATTATAAATATATGTGTGTATATATGTACATATATATTTTTATAATTTACAAACTGTGGCTACAGTGAATTAGAAAAAGTGACATATTTGCAAATTTCACAACTAATTTGAGCTTTGAGTAAATGAGAGAGTTACATACATACCAATCCCGGAATCCCGGGATCCCGAAAGCACAACTTTTTTTACAATAAAAGCTTTCCAACTTCCAAGAAACTTGTTTTACTTCTCTATATACTTAGTCTTGCCAGAAGTTCTGTTACAAGCTAAGTCCGTTATAGATATGAAATTATAATCTTTATTTAAAGAAGTTAGTTTTATTTAATCATGTAAATATAAAAAAAAATTTAAATTTTCATTCGAAATGGTATCATTTACTTTTACACGCCTTCAAACGATTAGGCTATTCAGCAACTGCCGCACGCACGGTTTTCATGGATATTGACGTCGCGCTCGCACCTAAGATTGTTTGAAGCACTCAAAATTTCTGTGAGATCTTCGACACGCTATGTTCTGAAATGCTGGCCACAAAATTTAGTCCAATGGATTCAGATTTGGACTTCCAGACGACCAATCTTTTGCGCTATGAACCAGGAATATTGTTTTCTAGCCACTGCTGGGTCGTTTTTGCCTTATAGGCTGGAGCGAAATAGTGCTGGAAGGTCTGAAAGATCCAACTCTTTCGCTTGAAGAGAATACTGCTCAACTGCTTCACCACTTCTTCTAAGACAATATCCTGGACAACTTTTGCACTTTTTCGCAGAAATGAAGGGATGGTGGATCTCGCTGAACCCTTGGAACAACAAATTTTGCGTCTTTAGAAGTTTTAGCGTAGGTTTTGTCATTTTGCTTATTAAAAATCTCTTCAACAGTGAACATTTTCTCATCTGTGAAAATAATATTTTTATGGCCGTTGACCGCGTGCCACCGAAGAGGATCCTTCCCTCTGTCGAATCTAATTTTCTTCAAGCGCGTTGTCAAAAATTACCCATTAGCGACGGCAGGCTTTCATGTGAATATCATCTGTACAATCATTGGACATGATTTTCTGCTTTCTAAGCAGATTTCTGCGAGTTCTTTCTCGAACGGCTTTTATGGCTGCTCGGATTCGAACCAAATGAACTTTTCCCTTACTCAATTAAATCAATAAAAGCGCAATATTGCCAATTTAATAACCAGGATTGAAATATTTTATAATTTCGGCGATTGAGTTAATGGCTCATGACTGACAGTTCACGCTTTCATCAAAAGGCTTTGCATATAGCATATTCAGCTCAAGATTAAAGGATTCCACTTTAAATGGTTCTTTAAATACAATTTAAAAAAATGTATTAATAAATTTGCGATTTTTAAAATCAGTTAATCTTAAATTTTAAATGATTTTGAATCAGAGTATACTTTAATCCGAGGCGGTAAATCTGACGACTCGTTTCAGATAGGTAGGTTGCTAGCCCGCCTACCCTAGCTTGGTAATATAATGTTTATCTGCACCTTCAAGCAGGTGTGTGCTTGTTTTGATCAGTGGGTGGTAAAATAAAATAATAAATATTCAAATGGTTTCGGTTATTGAGCTTTTCCTTATATTAAAAAAGTTATGTCTCAAAGTTAGTCCCGAAAGTACTTCAGAAATATCCCGAAATCTCGGGATCCCCAATACTTACATGCATATCAAGTTTAGAAAATATTGAATATCAGATTAAGAGCAAAGAGTATTTAACCTTTCGAATATATTTATAACTAAACTTATGTACATACATACATACCCACATATCTATAATACATGCATATGTATGTAATTTTGTACTTGTTCAATCCAGGGTGGACAACTCATTGTTATGCCAAACAATGCTTCGAAAAGCTGATTTTTCATTCTAACACAACAGACGAATGTGAACTTCTAGATGGATACATGAAATGTCCGTATCTAAATTTATTTTTTATTACAAAATATATACAAGTAAGTACATGCACGCATGGATATGCACATACACACGTATATGTTTATGTGTTTGTATATGGGATATAAAGACCCCAGACATGCAATCGGAATATGTTTATCTGTAGTAGTCTGTGTGCAGTTGGAAATTCATCATCTGGAAAGAAAACTGTTTTCACTCTAATTCTGGCTACGACGAGCAAATGAGGTGAAAGTACCACAACAATGAACACCCCAGCATAGAAAACGTGAGAGGTGTGCAAAATACTTTCGATAACGTTTTCGAGGGCACAAATTGAAAAATGTTTTCCTTTTCAGTCCAATACCAATGAACAACTACGACGAGACAGAGGAACATGTGCTGATATTTAAGCTCAGTAGGCGGGTTGGAATCCTGTTGAACAGATGGAATCGACAAAAACAGAACGACGCAAATAAATTAGAGGTCGTAAGGAAATGTTAAAATATCTGCCTTCAACAAACTTTCTTTTTCCAGGTAGCGCAGGCTTGTCAGCCTGAAAGATATTAGCCGTTTCCAGGGTCCATAGTGAGGCACACAAGACCATGACTTTTATATTAATTAGTAGAGAAATATAAGTTCTTCTATACAAGGAGTTTAAAGCGGTCCCAGAAAAACGATCTGTATTAAGATATACCGAACAGCTAAAATTACAATATAACACAGAAATTATAAACTTTTTCAAAATAGAACCCACGACGAAAGGAGGAATCCAAACACTTCCTACAAGGTAACTTTGATCTTATGAGAATTACGCTTAGATTACAAGATTTGGCCTTTCCAAGCAAAATTGGGATATGCGATTCGGCAACATAACTATGCCCGCTCCAAGGTGCATCCGCTTTGGTCCTTTCACAATTATTATTACGCTCATCCAATCGGTCGTTGTTCAAACGCTAGCGAGATAACTTGAGCAGTGGCTGTGCTGATTTTTTCTTATGCCTCCAACAATTTGCGCCGACATTTGTAACTAAAAACCGCTGCCATATCCCTTATTACGTCAGGAACTCAGCTGATTTCTTCAAATTCGCTGAAAGCTGCAAATTACCCGCCACATATTTATTTGTGAAGATCACTCTAGTTATAGAGTGTAGAGCTGTTTTTTGAGCTAGGGCGAGAACTCTAGATGCAGCGTCTAATTACCACATGGTGCGGTAACCAGTTGGCATCGCGCCCGAATCTATCCTACATATAGTCGGAAAGTGCTTCTGTCCGACTGGTCGCTGTTCTTAGAAAGATTAAAGCTGATGTGACTTCCAAATTTGTGGTGGAGAAAGGCTACGCTCAACACCAGCATCTGTATCCGGGAGAGATTTTTAAAAATCTTATTTATTTGTCCCCATGCTCAAGGAAGGAAATTATGACCTAGCGAAGATTAATCTCTTCGAACTTTTGGAGTGTACATACGAACAATTGCACTCACTTTAGTAGCATCGCAAATTTTCCGCCAAAATGGACAAGGAAGGTATATTTGTTCCTATAGTTGGAAAACTTAATTTCAAAGAATAGAATAAACACCCGCTAATATCACAATAAAAACAAACATAGAGATTGATATGCAAGTAACTGTAGCAGTGTAGAAATTTCCAGTAATATTTTGTATTGCTGGCGGAGGAGCAGTCGTTTGAAAGAAAACATGCTAGCTGGACAGCGTAGTATTGTATGGCTGCACGGGTTCACGATCATATGTTAGACGTTCATCGAAAATCAGCCACAACACAGTCTAAAAACCATTAAACTTGGGGGCTCAAAAATGTTGGTATGGGGATGTTTCTTATATTGTGGCGAAGGCCCCATACACAAAAGTGTTGGCCTGATGGACACCAACATTTATGTGAAAATAATGCAGAGTGTTTTGTTGCCCTATTACAGAGAGTAAATGCCTATAAAAAGGATCTACCAGAATCTGCCTCTATATAAAAGATCTACCACAATGATACTAAGCACACGAAACCGCTATTAGAAAACACTTTTTCTTCATTTTGCTGTTTCATACTCGGTTATTCGATCCCGGGCACTTCCGAATGGTAAAGAAGTAATGGATTTTTCCATCAATATCGCTAATAAAATTAAAAGTGAAGATTTTTTCCCGTATAAATTACAAAAACAACAATAATTCCATATTTATATTCCACACCAGAGAACTTCCTCCGAAGCCCACATTTACTGTCTCAATTATTCCACGTATGATCACCAAATGCCATAAGATACAGCGCCACCGCCTGTCATAAGAGTTCACGCATACATATGTACGTACATGTGTTTGTATTCTATAACGGCGTGCAATTTTTTAACGCGTAGCAACTCAATATTTTCACAATCCATTTATAAATCACCATTAAAGAGGCAATTTTTGTCACTCGCTGAATTACGAAGGCTGTAAATGTCGCAACTGAAATGAAATGAAACAAACCTAAATAAAGTCGATTGCCCCGTAAAACCCATTAAATCAAATTAGCTTAAAAAGTAAATGGTGTTCGGGATTTATTGGCGGACTAACTCCATTTCCACAGTCAAAACCGTTAGGCGTTAGCCCATTACAAGTGCTCATAATTCACAATGATAATCCTTTGAAAGGACATCTACGTTGCACCAATTTTCGCATCAAATGACCATAAAAATACAGTTAGAGGTAAATCATTGAATGTTTCGTTAACAGCGAAAACAAAAATAAAAAACAAAAAACATAAACGGGTGCTTGAAAAGGCGAAAAGATACAAAAATTTCCGTAGACAATTTTGTCTTGGTCTCAGGTTCAGATTTAGACTACACAAAGAAATTTCAGCTTCTAATATGCTTAGCCTGTTCAATCAAATCCTCTAAAGACATTGAAATCATGTAATGTCGTGCTCAACATACCCCCTCTATTCCTTTGCCCAGAGCCTATTATCCAAAAAATTTACATAAATCAAAAGCTCCCTGAGCACCAATTTCGCAGCATTTTTCCGCAGAAATATCCAAAAACCATCCACGGGGGCACTTGCATGCATACGACCGCATCTTTCACACATTCACGTATGTATGTGTGCACCACCACGTACATATGTACAAATGTACCTTTTCAGGACATGCTAAATGGAGTTTTTATGCATTTTCAGTGGCAGACACAACATTAAAAAAGCCTTACTAACCATTTATACTTGTATTCGAAAAAAAACCACTCGTTCGTGAACTCAGCCAAGTGAAGCGTTCACAAACGCAGAGCAATTTTGGCACAGGCACACACATCCGCACTTCCGCTGGCCATTGTTTGTATCCCCACAGGGCATTAGAAAATAGGAAAAGTACAATAGAAGCGAGGTGGAGGAAAACTTTTGGCGCTCGGGACGTTTGTACGAGTATGTAACTGTCGCATAAAAAATGTAGCAACCGATTCGCAATTGTAACTAAGGGCTCGACGATGTGGTTTGGACGAATCTGCCATGAAAGAAATGCTTTCGCCTATCGTCTTGAATATGAAATGGCTCGGAAAAGAAAAATTGCCACCCAGCCTCAACATCCACAAAGGATTTTCAATATACTTACAAATACACACATACTATACATATTTATTTTGCATTTCTCCTTTTTTATAAAAATTCTCAGGAACAACACAAAACACATTGTTGCTGGTTATATTCAATTAATTTAAATGAAATTAAACTGAGCTTGGATGAGGTGGCTCGCTGTGAAATTATTTTAAAAAGGTAAGGATTCGTGGGTGTATGATGTGGCTTTTTGGGTGGATATGTACGACCGGCCAATACTGCGGCTCTGTCATTACTTTAAATACAACTGAAAGATCTACCAGCACCGAACTGGTAGCATTTTAAAGGGTGATCAACTTAGATGTATTGAAATTTAAAATTGATTGGGTAATCTTTATTATTTATGTGTAGAATATCTCGTGAATAATTTTAATTGGCTTCTCATGGTCGACAATCAAAGCAGGTGTATCCACAAAGCATTTAGACTTTACATACCCCCCCAAAGAAAAGTTCAAAGGTATGATATCACACGATCTTGGTGGCCAATCCACTGGTCCGAGACGAGAGATAAATTGCGACGAAGTAAATACATTGTTTCAAGGGCTGTATGGTAAGTAGTCTTATGGGAACCAAATGCTGTGGAGATCACGGGCTTCAATTTCCGGCATCAAAAAGTCGTTTATCATGGCGCGATTCCGTTCGCCATTCACTGTTACACTGACGCCAGCCTCGTCTTTGAAAAATGATGATTCCTCCAGCTCATAGGTCACACAAAACGGTTGTTTTCAGTGGATTTAATGAGTGTTCTTGAATGCCTTCGGGTTGCTCTTCAGCCCAAGTACGGCAATTTTGCTTATTGACGTAGCCATTAAGCCAAAAATGAGTCGCATTGCTGAACACCATAAGTTTGCGCGAGCGCTTTTCACAGAGCGTCGATTTTCATAATAATTGTACGATTTGTAAACGTTATTGAGTCTTTTCATGATGAAATGTCAATGACTGCTGAAAAAACTATGTATTTAGTTTGACAGTAGTTACGCATAGTAAATAAGCTTTTTAAATGGAATTTCTCGTATTTCAAGTAAGTTCACTCTCATCTCTTTTTTTACACATCTATGTACATATACGAGAGTGGCCTGCCCAAAAGATGGAAATAACTCGTGAACAATTTTGTGTGCGATGAATTGCAACGATTTTCAACGAGTTTTACCGAGACAGGAGGAGTGCACTGATCAACTTACTTCGACTTTTGGAGTTAAAGCACCACACTTAGCCACTCTGAAATGCTGATACCAGAAGTTCCAACGTAACCTCGATCCTTGCAGAATGAATTTGGTGATTGCCGAAAACGTCCAAAAATTACTGATGTGCCAGATATAATCGAAGCTGTGAATTGATAACACAAGATCGTCATGTGACGTATCGCGAGTTAGAGGTATCCTTGTCGGTCCCACATAATTCAATATTGCTCCAACAAGATATTAGTGCCTGTAGACCATTTCAAGGCTTTCCGCCATTGCAAAGCTTTTTGAATGCAAAAGGACCAATTGAATACAGGACCAATTGCTTTCTGCTATCAAGAACATGGTGCGTCTGGAGCAGCATGGCTTCTTTCCGGGCCGCTCAACAGTGTCTAATCTAGCTGTCTTCTCAGATGATTGTAACACTGCCTTGAAATCAGGGTACCGGATTATCACCATTTATACCGACTTTAAGGCTTTTGATCGGGTTTCCCATGTAATATTAATTGAAAAAATCGCCTACATTGGCTTCCACTCTGCCTTTTTGAGTTGGATCTCGTCTTTCTTGTTCAATCGCCATTGCTTGGTTGTCGTCGACAATGTTACGCCTCTTCCTTTCGTTGCTTGCTCTGTGGTTCCGCAAGCTAGTATTTTCAGCCCCCTGTTTTTGTTCTGTTTATCAATGATTTTATCTCTTTCCTCCCGTCAGCAATATTCCTGCTTTATGCAGATGAAGTTAAGATTTATTCGGCGATCGCTAACTGTCTCGATTCAGTAACTGGTGTATCAACAATCGCCCATAGCTGAACATAAATGTTTCCAAATTACCATTTCTAAAGGTGCCACTGTCATTGACACCTCTTATCACATATCTAGCACGCCCCTGCCACCATATTTGATTCCAAGCATACTTTTCCTAGTCATATAAATTTTATTATTACCAAATCTTACGCCATTCTTGCTTTTGTTATGTATGACGCTCCGATTTCTCCGACCCTTATATGTTAAAGCATTTGTATACCGTATTTGTTCGTTCCAAACTTGAGTATGCATCCATCATGCGGTCTCCGTGCCATGGTGCTGAATTGAACGAATCCAGAAAGTAACCGTACATTTCGTCTGGCGTAATTTACGCTTCTCGGATCCTATCCCTATTTAAAATAGACGGTAGTATTCATTTGAGGCCATGGAGTGAAAACCTTTAACCTGTGAGGCACCGTATTTCATAGAAAAAATAATTCCATATTTTCATAGAAAAAATTTACAGAGTGACTTGCTGCATTCGTGTTGTACCATTTATAATTAAAAAAATTAAGAAATAAGAGTTTCCCTTGTTTAGAAATGTTTTGAAATGTGTTGAAAAAATTAAAATAATTTACTACCCACTTCATACCACCTGTAGAGAAAAAATACTTAATAACACAAACTTAACTTCACTGCTCTCAGTCCGTTCTGTTGAATCGATATCCCTAATAACTAAATTCCTTAAAATAACCTAATCCTTATCATAGGATCAAATATAAAATTTATCTGAATTTAAGAATGGGAATATGTATGAAATTATTGAGCTTAAGGACTGCCTATAGCTCCTAACACAAATAGTTTGTAAGATTCATGTTTTAAACTAATTTTATATAAATAAATAAAATAAATTAAATAAAATATTAATTATTAATAATTAAATAGTATTATAAGAAACTCGCGCTTTTCCTCTTATAATTCAAAATTGCCATTTAACGCAATTCGGAGTAATGGCGTCGGGTTATTGGTACACTTAGATAGTTTTACAGATGTTGCCTACTATCAGGCGCTCATTTAATTACTACTTAGTGAGTGATTTACTATTAATTTAGATAAAATTTAATTAAGCATTTCTAATAGCAAATTGATGCTGTACGAAATAAAAAATACAAAAATTAATAAAAAATAAAAAGAAATAATTTATAAACAACAAATACAAGCACACATGTATGAATACTCAAATATAGTCGTAGATGCATGTATGCATCAGTTTACTATCTCGTAGGTGTGTGGAATTTCACAGGCACACGCATACATTTCTTTTTTATTTTTTGTGCGCTTATGGATATGTATATATATATATATATGCATGTATAAGCGCATTGGTACATTTGGCAATTTGCTGAAATAAAACTCAACTTCAAATGTTTTATTTCCAATTCAATTGCGATAAAAAGCGAAATAAACTGAATGTTGTGGAATTAGGAGCAAGAAGTTGAACCAAAGAATCAAAAGAATTCCAAACGAGAATGAAAGTTGTTTATTTCTTTTTTATTTTCAGTTAGGTAGGGGGGAATGTCTGGTCATTTACTTTTTACTTTACTTGCACGCACGCACACACACACTCACCCCAGCCACCTCACGCCTCAACTTGTATTAATGTATGTGCATATATCCATCTATACATCGAATAGAGAAAAAAATGCTGTGTATGTGTGTGAATTATAAAACGAAGAAAGTGTAATTTTAAATTTAACCTGAAAGTAAAATGGCCGAATTGTGGGCTGTTGTTGCTGGGCCAGTGGACATCAGAGGCGACAAGCATCTGCAATGAACTCTATAGCGCATAGCTGGTCACTTATGTGTGGATGCGAGTGTAAGTGAATATATGTATGCATGTAAGTGTTTGTGTGTATTCAACGCAAACATAAGCCGAAGGAATGTGATGTAAAGTTTTGAGGGTGCAGAACGCTGCTGCTGCTGGCGATGGTAATTGGACTGGGATGGAGAAGATTAGGTACATTTTTTCCAACTACATTCGCAGACGGACTCTATCTGGGCAATGTAATTGACGCATGCATGTGCCCGTGTTATCTTTGACAGAACACACCTTTGGCTTTTGGCAATGTCCAATTTTCGTAGAATTTACAAATCATTACATACATACGCACATATACTTAAGAAATGTATGGTATGTAAGCGCATTTGCACGTACTTTCTCGCATGAAGAACGTTGATTAGAAAAAGTCAAAATACCAGAACTAATTTGAGTTTTGATTGACTTTGATTGTGCGATTTTAACTGCGAGTATTTTATTAAAAGCCCTAACCACTTTTTGGAAGAAATGCTTTGAATTTTTTTTAAGATTTGAAGGCAATTATTTTAACTTAAATCCAAATAAAATATCTATACAATGAGAACTATCCGATGTTATTGGAAACACCAATGCTTTGCAGCTTCTCATGTAATATATTTATGTATACATATTTATATACGTACACATGAATTTCAGGAGCACGTCGTATGAGTCACTTTTCTCGATTCTTACGAAAATTCTAGAAAGCTAGTTCAAAATTTTAAATTTAGTGGAAGCAATAAAACATGCCACACGAAATCTCAACTCAGATAAGCCGAATCAGACGCACACACTGCATACCATTTTTTGAACTTAAACTTATTCGCCGAAATCCAAGCACATATTCGCGTTCAAATAAAGTAGTTCGTATGTAAATGTAAATATATGTATGTACGTATGTATGTATGCATGTGCACATGCACTCGCCTAAACCGAGCCATCAATCATAGTTGAAATCAACGAATTACACACCTTTTGACCATTTTACGCCACAAGCAAAGTGTTTGTCACTGTAATTTCCATAAAGTGAAGATGAAGTAAGTAATGCTGATGGCACTTGCCAAATGTGGGCCATTTCTCCAACTATGCAACTATATGGGTAATTCGAATTCTATTTTTGAATAGAAAATGCGAAAAAAATGTCCCATGCTTGCATAGAGCCACAATCAAATTGTGTAGATATCATTATGTGCATGTGTGTGTGTGTATGTATGCTAACATTCTGGCCGTCATGCAGATTCATTGTACTGCTGCCATTTTTGGTGTCCAGTCGGCAAGGTCTTCTGTGCCTTTATGAAACGGATGAAAAATGACGTTTATTTTGAGGAAAAATGGGCGGATAGGTAGCCAGGCAACTGACTATGCGGCACTCGACAGTTGCTCCATCATCCATCATAACACCCTGCGAGAGAAGTTCGCAACATAGGCGAGAAGTGGTGTGGGATAAGTGGTTTAGCTTTGAATTTATTATGCAAGCTCATGCCTGCTGAGCACATGCTAACTACAAGCAACATCCCAGTGGGAAATTATGGCAAGAATAAACAGGACGATTATCTCGTCCGTCTCGTATATTCGTCACCTACTTTGATGGCTTGCCTATAACCACTTTACATATGTATGTGTGTATGCATGTATATGTGGATATGTATGTAAATGCACTTAAATATGTACATACACATGCACCTCAGTGGTGGATGCTAAACCAATTATTTTCATATGTTGAGGTAAAGATATAGCATTTATGTCTCTATGTATGAAAAATAAAGTTGAATCGTCGACAATGCTTTTTCTTTTCTTTATTTCTTTTATAAGATAAGTAAGTTGGTCTTGAATGAAATTCGCCAAATGGCAATCGACACTTGCTTATGTCTCATTCGCTTGAAACTGGCACATACTGGCTCTGGCATGGAGATACATATCTTGGACTAACCTCAGTGAAATAACTTCCCAGTTTCACCAATCGAAGCAGGGTTACTACTGCGAAAAGAAAAAAGGGGTTTCTTTGACTAAAACTAGCAACCCCCACTCAACCTAATTTGTGGCACATATGCATGTGTATGTATGTATGTATAAGTCTGTTATACTCAGTTATTTACATTTGCGTAGCTTAAATATCCGCGGATGTTATATTTCAAGTTTAACAGCCGTAAAGGAGAGTGGATTTGACGTTTGGGTTGAATATTTTTAGTTTTGCGCATCGCGTTACGATTGAAGAATTCAAAACGGCTTCAAAGGGGCCAAAAGCTTGCTTGATCTTTTATGCGGTTACCAATGTTTTCGCTTCTCTTTTTTGCACTAACGTTAATTTCTTGGACATATCGACAAATATTATCGCCATAATCGAGCTCGTCTAAGTTTCCATACTTTCCCCATGTGAATTCGTTTGTTTCAGAAAAGTGGTGGCGATAACACGCAGTTTTGTTCGACGCCCTTTATGACTTTTATACGTTCACTCAGCTTTTTTTATGCTTGCGGGCTGTATAATGCTGCTATTAACTCGATGAGTTTTGCCTGATGGTGAAGCGTATTAAATAGTTTTTGAAAATTGGTAGGGATTAGATATCACCCACACCCTACCATTCTACCGATTGCTACACTATAACTCGAAGACTAATAACGTGTCAGATGAGCCTCTTCGGTTTGCCAAGCGTTAGCAGATAGCGTATAGATGAAGCAACTGACATAAATAAACATAGGCTGGCAATACTGGAAAAAATGCCACAAATTAAATTTGTTTGGAAGAACTTAGTGAGTACTAGTAAGACCGCGTTCATACAGGGAAACATTTTTTGCTCCAACTCGTTGCTTATGGTACTCGTGCTCTGTCAAGACCCTTTGTGTGCTCGTTCCTCTCAATGTTGTTGTTGGCTTTAGACTAAAAAGTAACAATTGCAAGGTTTGTGAACATGACGGACAACCTCAAAAGAGAATTCCCAAAGTTGATGCAAATAAAGTCTCCCTGAATGAAAGCGGTCTAATGAAACTCTCTTGAAAATGAGTTGGAAGCATTGAAAATATTGAGTGCAAATTTTATGAGGCATAACTAAGACGAATCTATTCAAGGTGGTGGCGTTCGAGTAAAAATTGTTATTTTCAGATTAAAAATATCGAAGAAGAATAAAGGACAAACAAACAAAATTAGTTTGTCGCACATTCACAACACAACAACAACTTTCCGTCATTCCGTTCTACTGGCATTTCTAAATTAAAGGCGAAGTGAAGAAAAAGAAATCAACTGCTCTGATCACATCGTCTTCTATAGATATGGCTTGGGTATGACGATACTCGCTAGCAAGGAATCTTGCTCGACGCACATGCAAATTTTTTGTCAAGTGAGCAGAGCCCAAAGATAGCAAGCAGAGAAGTGGAGAAGAGGCTGATATGAGTCAGTATCAAGTACTTCCCTCCGATACTTTTGTAGCATCGATACTTTTAACGAGTACAGGTATGGAATACGGGCACATGGCAAAATCGGATCAGCACCACTCCTTATTTAGGATGCAAAATATTGTGCTAAATTTACTTAATTTCGTATGCAATGTCCTTAACTTCATGCACCTACGCGTGCTTTTACAATATATACCAATATATGTATGTACTTTATTTAATATAAGAAGAAGAAGAATGTAGCTAAGGAAGCCCATCCAATGAAATGAAAATACTCAAATCAAGTTGTATTTTATTTTATTGCGGTTACACCATTACAAATATTCATTTCAATTTTTATCTGTTTCTCTATGCACAAATACATATGCATATACACACATATAATATTCATGCCAACAAACATGCGTACGCACTTTCCCGTTTGCTTCTAAGCTTCCCAGCACTAAGCGATTTCCATGGCGCGGCTTTGCCTACGCAAATATGACGAGTCTCAACATGCATTTGGCTTCATATATACATGTGTGTGTGTGTGCATGCATATGCATACTCTCTCGAATGTACGTACGGAGAATACTTGAATATGGGGTGGCAGCGCACTTATTGAGGGTGGTTGTATGGCAGGCGGTACGCAAACTCGAAGATACGCAAAAAACGCAGTGCAGACACTCAAATCATCTTTATTGCTGGTATCGTTATTTTTATTATTATTGCCACTTGCTGGTAAAAAACGACCCTCCGCTCTTCAACAACCACTGCCAACTTTTTGTTCCGGGTGTTTTGCTGGGTGGAATATTTCTAACACTCAGCGTAGAAATGGCTACAAAGCAGACATGGCTAAGACTCCAACAGCACTGCGGGACGCAATCCTTACTCAACTGTCCTATAAATTACCGTTAGCAAAATTTAAAATTATAGCTAGAGAATAATCGAATTTTAGATAATTAGTAGCCTGTTAACTTGATTTCTTGTGCTGCTAAGAAAGAAAAGAAAATTAATAAATCAAATTGAGTTAATACTTATTTAGTTGTAATAATAATTCATATTTTTGTGGATCCAATAGCACTTCCCTGTACCTCACTCACTGCACAAAAGTATTCGGAGAGTAAACATTGTTTGCGACCTCCTCTTTTGGTTATTCGTAAGAGAAGCACGAAAGTTTTTCTTAATGCGTAGCAAATAATAATAGATCCAAATATTGTTTTTTACCCAACCACTTAATTTCAAGTAATTGTATATGTATATGCAACTGTATGTACATATGTATCCGCACAAACCTTCTATTTAAAGAAACAAAGAATTATTTATATGGTTTATCAAATCAACTTGTATCGTACATCTAACTGCAAGGCACTAATTTGATAACAAAGAAAGTTGAATTGAAATGCTAATATTATGGAAATCGCAAAATGTTTTTCTAATCGCAGCTTGTAACTTTCGCTCCGTCGACATTTAAGACGCTGTTGTATTATTGTTAGACTGTTTTTTAGCATAGCTCTTTCTTTTATTACTTCCAATAGCTACAAATACCAGTGAGCGTCTCCAGTGTCTCCTTCGTGCATTTCGGCGATTTATTGTATTTATGAGTTCCGTCCAGTTCAGCAAAATCAGCAGAATTGCAAATAGGCTGCCATTTTGCCAAAAATCCATTTCGACTAAAAGGATGCTAACGATAATTTCGATGTTTTTTTCAATCAAACGTGCAATAGGCTCACACTCACACTCATATTTAGTACACATATTTAGTACATAGAGACGAATCGGCAACAACCCTGCAAGGAAATGCGGCAGTAACACCCCATTTACACACGGAGACATCTGGAATGGAGACACTGGAAATTCTCTTTTCATGTCTCATTCGCGGACACACGGGCAAAATTGTTTTCGGCGACATTTTGACATTTAATACTTTAGCATCGTCTGGTTCGGATGTATTCTAGCACGCGCTTACATGTAAAGCAGAGAGCGTTCGACAACAGTTTCTTAAATATATGAATGAAAAATGCAAACTGGTTAAATAATAAATAATTTGTTGTTTTTTTTATTGAAATTTTTTTTATAAATTCTTATACTTGAATAAAAAAAATTAAATTAAAAATACTTCATATGTAAATAATTAACTTAATTAGGACTATGAATAAGTTCGTGCGGTTTTTTTCGAAATTTGAAACTTTATTGACGTAAAATGGTTACAAATTTAATATTCAAAATATTGTCCATCGCTTACTACTACTTTTTCCCATCTTTCTGGCAATTCACGGATTCCCTTTGTGAAAAATTCGGTCGGTTTTGCCGCAATCCACGAATCGATCCATTTTTTGACTTCATCGTAATTACGGAAGTGCTGGTCAGCCAGGCCATGTTGCATCGATCGGAAGAGATAGTAATCGGATGGCGCAAGGTCTGGACTATACGGCGGGTGGGGTAGGACATCCCATTTGAGCGTTTCTAAGTATGTTTTGACCACTTGTGCAACATGTGGCCGAGCATTGTCATGTTGCAAAATAACTTTGTCGTGTCTATCGGCGTATTGCGGCCGTTTTTCTCGCAGTGCTCGGCTCAAACGCATCAATTGTAGTCGGTAGACATCCCCCGTAATCGTTTCATTCGGTTTCAGTAGCTCATAATACACAACACCCAGCTGGTCCCACCAGATACACAGCATAACCTTCAGGCCATGAATATTCTGCGCCGACGTCGATGTTGAAGCATGGCCAGGGTATCCATACGTTGCCCGACGTTTTGGATTGTCGTAATGGACCCACTTTTCATCGCCAGTCACAATTCGATGCAAAAAACCCTTTCTTTTGTGCCGTTGAAGCAGTTGTTCGCATGCCATAAAACGGCGTTCAACGTCTCTTGGCTTCAATTCATACGGCACCCAATGGCCTACCTTTCGGATCATTCCCATGGCTTTTAAACGTTTGGAAATGGTTGATTGATCAACTCCCAAAGTTTTTGCAACCTCTTCTTGCGTTTGAGCCGGATCTTGATCGAGCAATTCCTCCAATTCGGTATCCATGAACTTTGGCGGCGCACCGTCGCGTTCTTCGTCTTCCAAGCCAAAATCACCACTTTTAAAGCGTGCAAACCACTTCTGGCACGTTCGCTCAGATAGAGCATGCTCACCATAAACTTCCACCAAGATACGATGACTTTCGGCTGCTTTTTTCTTCATATTAAAATAATGAAGAAGAATTCCCCGCAAAAACACATTATTTGGCACGAAATTCGACATTTTCAAGTGTGGTAAAAATATTGTTGTTTACGCTTCAAATAAAAAACTTATACTGACGTTTGTGCCTTACGACAGTAGCTCTCCAATGAATGTTTGGAAATGTGGATCGATGGAATAATAATCAAGTTACGCCATCTGTTGTAAAACCGCACGAACTTATTCATAGTCCTATTAAAATTAAACTGAGTATCTAGAAATGCAGGGAAAAATTAGAAATCAACATAAACATGTCCCATAACTATTTTAAATTATACTAATATACTTTACTAGCAAAAATAATTGTGCATTTCCCAAGCAGCGTTCGTATGTTTGTCATCGTTGTTATCTTCCGTTTGCTTGAAAACCAACACATAACTTAGAACTTTCTTCCACGAAAGAAGAAAACGAATGAAGCAACTGTCAAAAATTGCTTTAAGATTGGAAATACGAATAAGAAGCACAAAGCGTGTCGCCAGTACAGGAGACAAATTCCCTTCTCTCTTCCGCGGCCGTCCTTCACCCCCGAACAAAATGTTTCCCTTCCAGAGGAGACATCGTGTAAATGGGCACTAAGGAATATCCAGTACTTGCAAGGGAGAGAATGCAGGAAGTGTGACCAACATCAGACCGTTACCCGGCTCTCTGCGATTTTAAAGGAAGCAGCGGATTTGCTGACGTAATAAGGGAGCAGCGGTCAAAAGAGTTCGGCCAAACTGAAATTGTGTTTGTGAGATACAAAAGAAATCAAAGCAGCCACTGCCCATATTACTTCGTTGCCATCTGCACCACAGATAACTAGACGCAAAACTCTTTTCCTCATGAGAGCCCTGGCAAAATGTGCATTCGACAGTAATGCCACAAGGAAGAAACATTTTTAAACAAAAAATGGGCATTTTCAGTTTTTACGCCACCATTGAGTGCGCGGTTCCCAGTAGGCTATCATCGTTTACACCTAATATAATCAAACTAAGTACAGTCAGTATAGAAGACATAAATAAGCAAAAAATTCAATTATTATTCTAATTTAAATAAAACTGTAATGAACACGAAAAACATGAATGTAAAGAAATACCTAAAATATTGCAATTTTTGAATATAACATAAAGTGGATAACAAAAACAAATTTGTAAAGCAACGAACAGAATAAAATAAAGCTAAACAATATAAATAATGATTGACGAAGATAACAAAAAATTATAAATATTTAAATCGCGACACTTTTCCATTCACGTAAAAACGGAATCTTTTCAGCAGTTAATTTTGGTGCCTTATTTCTGGCAGCCCGCCATTTAGTCCATCAGCTGGTCATCAGATCAGGAATTGGCAGTACTGCCAAGTACCCTAACGAGTTCCTGGGCGCGCACTTACATAAAAAAGAGAGTTACGCTTATCGTCATTTATGGCCTGGACAACGACTGTTGTATTCAACTAACCTCACTTTACACATTTTGTTTTCATTTCATTCGCCTCGCTCCCTGACAAATCACCCATGACGTAACAATCAACGTTACTCTCACAATTTCGCTTTGGACAACCAAACCTATGTAATCTATCATTCTTAAACAGACCTCTGACTAGTTCGCGTTGCTTCGCAGCGATTTCTCAGTAAATGTCGGTTGTCTACAACTGCAAGCCAACTAACTTGGATAATTTTTAACTTATGCATAAAACTATATAAACGAGAAACAAAACTGTATTTATTTTCATAATTTTTTCAATTTCGCATTTGTTGATTTATTCCGCAGGACCAGGTCGCGTAACGTTGGTGTAGCATGCAAAGGAACCTGGGCACGTTTCTAGAGATAAAAAAAAAGTTTTGTTTTATTAAACAAATATTATGTAGACTTAAATTTAATGTGAATTTAATAATAAATATTTTATATCACTTCAAATCTGATACAACCCGGTGAGGTATTTGCTTAGTTTATTTACGATACCATCAACTTGAAGCGTCAAAAGTCGTAGTGAATGGCACCAGCTTTGACACAACCAAACTCCCATGACAGATGGCGCTAGGCGAGGGCCTCGTAATTAACGAAATCGTTTCAGTTCTGAACCAGAAAATGATGAATTCGGTTCAGGTCTTCTCTGCAGGGTGTGCGCGCATGCACGTCTGGCTGTATGTGTATAGGTGTGTGTGAACGACTGTGCGCTCATAAAATGAATGTCAACAGTAGGCTATAAATTTTATTTTATTACCACACATAATGTTGTTTGTGAGAATTTTCATTTACATATGTATAAAGCCTCTCAAAAAAACAAATTTATTTGCGTTGATTTCATGTGATTCCTATTCACCTCACTTCCAATGTCACATATCGCTGGCCACGTTGCTAAATTCATTTTTTTATTATTTTGTCACTGGTGGAAGTGATCCATTTCAAATTCTACCAGGTCCTTTGGTCCTATAAATATTTACAGTCTTGTATATTCGCAAGAATAAATGTTGAATTAATAGGAAATGCCTGACTGGCATTCATACATAAGTTTAGTCAAATCGGTTGATTAATCTTCGAGATATCGTCAGATATATGAGTCAATATCGAAGAGAGCACCAGCTATGATCACCTGGGTAGTCTAAAGCCCTAAAAAGATGAGTGTCGGGAGTGTTCATTTCCATTTCAGGAGCAACAGCGTATCGAGTGCTCACACGAGCTTTAGAATTTGCTTGGCGACAGCAGGGAGGAATTTAAGAAACATTTAAAAGATACCACATGGGAGAAAATTCACATGAGAAGTGCTTTTTTTTCACGACTTTGCGCTCGTTTAGAGGAGTCAGGTTGCAATGCCTTCAGAATTATATAGTATATTTCTAATAGTATTTTCTCTTTTCACAATTATGTCGCATTTATTCCGCCCTGCGCCAAAGCTGCCAAATTTTGGTTTCCTTTTCTCAAACTGTTGTACTCGTACCAGCCGAATACGTTGCATTTTCTATCCTCTACAAAAAGTAATTTCAAAATAGCATGAAATACCATACACCGTCACCAGAAAATGTTAATGGGATGAGAAGGAGCAAATGTTAAATAACTTTTTTTCGAGTACTAATTTGTAGATTCATACTAAGGGATTTTCAAATTCAACTTACCACACTAGTGGAAGAGTGCAGATATTTACCACGCTAGTGGAGGGTTTCTATATTTACTTACCACGCTAGTACAGGAATTCAGATTTTTTCTGCGTTTACACCACACTAGTAAGGGATTTCATAAGATTTTTTACCACACTACTAAGGGATTCGACTTATTTCATGCCCACAGCGAAGCGAATGAATTTGCGATTGGGAAAGATGCATAAGCAGTCAATTCATGGCGCAGTTGCTAAAGTCGGCGGTATTGTTTGTATGATAATGCGCGTATTTAGTCCAGGTTCAAGTCCTGAATAGTCATACGTTTTTCCTTGCACTATTTCTTTTGACGTGATAACGTCTTATAATTCGATTTAACAGGCTGCACGCACGAAAAAATGTGTCGTTACCTTGCTCATTGCCGTTACCTTGAATGAACTGCAAGCGAAAGCGCGGAACGAACGACAAAGCAAACGAAAGGCAACGTTCGACATCTTGCTCTCTCCTATTTAAGTGAGCGTATATATGTATGTATATGCGCATATGTACATATGTATATAAATTCACGTATTTGTATTTGCATATGCCTTCTTATTGATTATTATTAACTTGATTTACTTGAAGAATTTAAAATAAAACCAAGTTTGTTAATAATACCTGTTGTTTTAATGTTATTATTATTAATTTTTTTATTATATATGAAGGAAAAAATGTATGGTAATAGGACTATGAATAAGTTCGTGCGGGTTTTTTTCGAAATTTGAAACTTTATTGACGTAAAATGGTTACAAATTTAATATTCAAAATATTGTCCATCGCTTACTACTACTTTTTCCCATCTTTCTGGCAATTCACGGATTCCCTTTGTGAAAAATTCGGTCGGTTTTGCCGCAATCCACGAATCGATCCATTTTTTGACTTCATCGTAATTACGGAAGTGCTGGTCAGCCAGGCCATGTTGCATCGATCGGAAGAGATAGTAATCGGATGGCGCAAGGTCTGGACTATACGGCGGGTGGGGTAGGACATCCCATTTGAGCGTTTCTAAGTATGTTTTGACCACTTGTGCAACATGTGGCCGAGCATTGTCATGTTGCAAAATAACTTTGTCGTGTCTATCGGCGTATTGCGGCCGTTTTTCTCGCAGTGCTCGGCTCAAACGCATCAATTGTCGTCGGTAGACATCCCCCGTAATCGTTTCATTCGGTTTCAGTAGCTCATAATACACAACACCCAGCTGGTCCCACCAGATACACAGCATAACCTTCAGGCCATGAATATTCTGCGCCGACGTCGATGTTGAAGCATGGCCAGGGTATCCATACGTTGCCCGACGTTTTGGATTGTCGTAATGGACCCACTTTTCATCGCCAGTCACAATTCGATGCAAAAAACCCTTTCTTTTGTGCCGTTGAAGCAGTTGTTCGCATGCCATAAAACGGCGTTCAACGTCTCTTGGCTTCAATTCATACGGCACCCAATGGCCTACCTTTCGGATCATTCCCATGGCTTTTAAACGTTTGGAAATGGTTGATTGATCAACTCCCAAAGTTTTTGCAACCTCTTCTTGCGTTTGAGCCGGATCTTGATCGAGCAATTCCTCCAATTCGGTATCCATGAACTTTGGCGGCGCACCCTCGCGTTCTTCGTCTTCCAAGCCAAAATCACCACTTTTAAAGCGTGCAAACCACTTCTGGCACGTTCGCTCAGATAGAGCATGCTCACCATAAACTTCCACCAAGATACGATGACTTTCGGCTGCTTTTTTCTTCATATTAAAATAATGAAGAAGAATTCCCCGCAAAAACACATTATTTGGCACGAAATTCGATATTTTCAAGTGTGGTAAAAATATTGTTGTTTACGTTTCAAATAAAAAACTTATACTGACGTTTGTGCCTTACGACAGTAGCTCTCCAATGAATGTTTGGAAATGTGGATCGATGGAATAATAATCAAGTTACGCCATCTGTTGTAAAACCGCACGAACTTATTCATAGTCCTATTAATATTTACCACATACCTTATAAGATATGTTGTATACTAATATATGTATATAAAGATGCATATACATATACAATTTCGCGCAATTTTCAAAAAGAACAAATCTATATGTAAAGATGCATACAAATCATATGGGCATATCAAATATACGAATCTATTCCGTACGCAAACAAATGTAAGCTAATGTGCTTGAACTGCAAATCGAGAGCGCGGAACGAACGACAAAGAGCACAATCGGCCCCCGCGTTCGGCAACGTTCGACATCTGGCTCTGTCCAACTTGAGTGAGCATATATATTTATGTATATGTATATATAAATACGCATACAAACTTTCAACGAACGCAAAATGTATGCATATAAAACAGCAAATCGAATAAATGACCGATTTAAAAAGGTAAATTAACAATTATAGATTAGCGCAAGCATGAAATACATGTCTAGGCGTACTACATCGTTCTGTATTTGACTCAGGTTCAAGTCCTGTACACACTTTTCTTTGTTCGATATTTTTATTTAATTTTTTGTATTTGGTTTAATTAGAATTGATTTAAAATAGTGTATTCAGGTTTTTCTAATACCTGTTATTTAAAAATGTATTTTCTATATAAAATTATTCATACTGCTTTTGCACTGATTTATATGTAAAACATCCATAAAGGCAATGCATATGAAATATGCATTCCAATATTAAATCTCTTCAGTCAAATCTGAACTACTTACAAAAACATATTGATGAAAAAATATTCTCATCCAGAAAGCCAAACGCGCATACACGCATATGTCGCACCACCATACATAAAATGTTTTTTTATATCGCAAGAAATTTTTCATATTAAGTTTTCTTTATAGAACTCGTAAAATGTTTAAACAGTTGAATTAGTTGATTTTTTTCATTCAACATACTTTCTAAAGATCCCACAATAGCCTTTTCTGTACTTTTTTAAAATTTGATTGTGGTGGTCACCTATATACAGGTAAGGTGAAAGAGCCGATAAAAACTTGTAATTAAACTTTGATTCTTTAATTTCCATTTCAATTTTTTACGCTAAATAAATTATGCTAAAATAAATAAAGTTAAAAATGTTTTTCCAGTTCCTTGAATGCTCCAGTTTTTATTATATTTTCGCCCAAAATTAATATTAACATAACACACTTACAACCACAACAGTACAACAGAAACGCTCATAAGCGGCTGTGTATTTGTTATTGTTTTTCCCATACAGGCATTTCGTATGAGAGGAAACCATTACTCACATAAAATATCATAACTCAGGAATGGCTGCACCGATTTCAATCAAACTTCACACAAACCACCTCCTCAAAGATAGAAAAGAACTCTAAAATTTTTGTGTCAATCGGTTAGGCGGTTCTTGAGTTATGAGATTACCAAGGAAATGTAATATATAACGACAACTTGAAATAACCCAGGATCAGCAGTGTGGTTAGGAATTTCAGCTGATATAAGGCTATCGATTTGATCCGGAGTTATTTTATGTACCAGCCAAATTAGTATATGTGCGTGCGGCAATCCCCTTTTCTGCATTCGATGGAGTACATATGGCAACGCGCCTCCCCAAATACATATAATTTCACAATTAAATCCATAAGTGCTTTACATTTTTGCCGAAATGGATACTCATGTGGTTCAAACACATCCTAGGGTTATCCAGGTCCACGTTTTGGTCTATATCTCGAGACCCTAGTTACGGAGGGGCATTAAAAATACTCTATACTATAGAATCATCAGCAGCTTCCATTTGCTACCCATATTGTACAAACACGTCCTAGGGTTACCCGGGTCCACGTTTTGGATTATATCTCGAGACCCTAGTCACGGAACGGTATGAAAAATACTCTATACTATAGAAATCATCAACAGCTTCCATTTGCTACCCATATTGTACGAACACATCCTTAAGTAATCGGGGTCCACATTTTGGGCGATATCTCGAGACCTTAGTTACGGAAGGGCATTAAAAATACTCTATACTATAGAATCATCAGCAGCTTCCATTTGCTACCCATATTGTACAAACACATCCTAGGGTTACCCGGGTCCACGTTTTGGTCTATATCTCGAGACCCTAGTCACGAAACGGTATGAAAAATACTCTATACTATAGAAATCATCAACAGCTTCCATTTGCTACCCATATTGTACGAACACATCCTTAAGTTATCGGGGCCCACATTTTGGGCGATATCTCGAGACCGTAGTCACGGAGCGGCATCAAAAATACTCTATACTATAGAATCATCAGCAGCTTCCATTTGCTACCCATATTGTACAAACACATCCTAGGGTTACCCGGGTCCACGTTTTGGATTATATCTCGAGACCCTAGTCACGGAACGGTATGAAAAATACTCTATACTATAGAAATCATCAACAGCTTCCATTTGCTACCCATATTGTACGAACACATCCTTAAGTTATCGGGGTCCACATTTTGTGCGATATCTCGAGACCCTAATCACGGAGCGGCATCAAAAATACTCTATACTATAGAATCATCAGCAGCTTCCATTTGCTACCCATATTGTACAAACACATCCTAGGGTTACCCGGGTCCACGTTTTGGATTATATCTCGAGACCCTAATCACGGAACGGTATGAAAAATACTCTATACTATAGAAATCATCAACAGCTTCCATTTGCTACCCATATTGTACGAACACATCCTTAAGTTATCGGGGTCCACATTTTGTGCGATATCTCGAGACCCTAATCACGGAGCGGCATCAAAAATACTCTATACTATAGAATCATCAGCAGCTTCCATTTGCTACCCATATTGTACAAACACATCCTAGGGTTACCCGGGTCCACGTTTTGGATTATATCTCGAGACCCTAATCACGGAACGGTATGAAAAATACTCTATACTATAGAAATCATCAACAGCTCCCATTTGCTACCCATATTGTACGAACACATCCTAGGGTTACCCGGGTTCACTTTTTGGCCTATTTCTCGAGACCCTGGTATCCGATTCTTAAAATTTTAAAACACAAACCATCTACTGAATAGTCCAAACAAAGTCTAAAAATTTGGTTTGGATAGGTGAGCCCGTTCTTGAGTTATAAGATTACCAAGGAAATGTAACTTCTTTTTATATATATAGATAAATGTATACAAACCTTCATCGAATTAACATTTTCTAGTTTTGCAGGACTAAGAAATGAAGCAGGGAAAAATAAGTAAAACTTTTGCGTAATTTATGTTACCAGCATTCATTTAAGATTTCATTAACATTCGCTGGTTTAATCTGAAAAATAAAAAATTTCTTCTTTCTTCATATATTTCATTTAATATCATGCGAATATTAAAAAAGTACCAAACTTCATAAGTGACTTTTTTTATTCCAAGTTCTGTGTTTTCGCTAAATACACTTTCGTTATTTAAGACACGCACCTTTAATTTTTTACCTTCACCACTAACGGCTCAAAATATGGCAACACTAAATTAGTCCACAAAAGCGGATGGCTCTCCTGAATTCCTCATAGCATAAAAATAAAAGGTTAATTTCTTGAAGAAATTTACCACACTAGCCAAATATTCACCATATCGATATTTCATGGAGGCTACGAAAAAGGCATACAGTTAGTAACAAAAGTAAGTATACACCGGATACGTTTTCAATTTTCCCCCAATCGATTCCTTCCAACAACCTAAGTTATAACAAAATTGTGTTTTATTTACATGAATGAAATACAAAAATCATATTTAATCCAAATAATGACAAAATTTTAAAAAGGAACAAAATTATAGCTTTTTATATTAAACTTTATAAAAATTCATGTATCAAAAGTAAGTACATCGTATTATTAATTTGTGATCAATTTCGCCATCAATCCAAATCCGGAGCGTAAGCGAAAATTCTTTCCCAAAGAGCAAACAAATCAAAAAAGTTGATAAACGCAAAATTTGCATTATAGGCCTGTCACAATGGGTCCGTTGCGTCTATGTAAAACGAACCGTGATGCCACAATGAAAGTATAGCTGCGTATAAACAAAACAAAAAAAAATATCGTCAAATCAAATATTATATTTCCTTTCGTGTCAAGAGCTCTTTTTGGTTCTGAATATATTAAAAAATTAATGTTTATTGAAGCAAAAGGGATTTTAATAGAATTTATGGTAGCTTTTTCTCTGCTCTTTCCAGCTTTTATCGAAAAGATAAGAGTGTTTTTTATTTGACTCAATTAATTTAAAATCGATTTCTTTTCTGCATTTAATTTGATATAATAAAACCACCATCGATAAAAATTTGCGCAATACAAAATTGTTCCACTTTAATCAGTTGTCATTTTCACCACACTTGCCAAAGTTGCCCGTTTTTGTGCATTCCGACATGGTGTCCGGCGCTTTCGACTCAAATACACTTAATTTATTTCGCTCTAAGTCAAATTCGTTGCCCCAACAGACACATTGTGACGAGCCTATTATCAGCTGAGATTATTTAAAAATGTTTGTGTTCTCCAAAAAATTACCACAAATAGACTTTATATACTCATGTTTTCTGTTGTGTAATTTTCCATTTTATGGTTTCTGACTATAAACTACAAATTTCAGGTGGGCCAAAAAGCAGATTCACCAATTTGTTTGTTTACAAAAAGTTCAATCACATGCTTTTATGATGGATAATTTTTGCTGGCTAAAATTTCTCCAGCCCCAAATAAACGTCTCTATTGTATCGAACTGTCACTTTGCTTTCACAATTTCTATGTGATGGCTAATCTTTTGGCGTTATCGAACGATAACGAGCAAGACTTAGGAATAAATATTACAATTTTTTATGTCATCGAACGCAACTATTATTTCCAAGGCGAATTGGTTGGAATAGGAAACAAAAACGTAAAGTATTTCAAATTGTATGAAAGAAATGTTTATAAAATCTTACACGAATTTATTATTTGCTCCTGGGCGATGAGCAACAATTTCGTGGGCCCTTTGTGCTCTATTCATAAAATATCTTGCAGATACAAATGCATGTTAACTATCATCATAAGCAATTTAGGAAAAGTGCAGCGTGCTGGCGTCTGGTTCATTCAATTTGGTTGCTTCATTTGTGGTTTGGGGAAAAATTTAATATAATGTACATCGCTTTGAAAAAAAAGGTTAAAACGGGGGGATAGAGGGGTGTATCCCCATCTTAAAAATGAAAACCGAACCTGCCGGAGGCTTATAGTTTTTAAGTAATTTAATGTTAAAGTTCTCTAATTTAGCGAAAAGTTGGTGTTGCCATACACCTGAAATGAAAACGAAGTTCGTATGCAAAGAAGTTCAGTGGAAGGTTCATTGTAAAACTGCAGTATGTTTTGCTGTAATTTTAAGATGAGAAATATTTTTGAAAATAAAAACATACAACTCATTTAAACTTAAAGACAATGATATTAAGCGTATCACAAAAAATAATAAAGTAATTAATATTAAATTAAATTAATTAACACAGTATTTTTGCGTAGAACTCCTTATCGCGTGGGCAGCCTTCGGCCGCGCTTCAAGAATATAACCCTCATCAGTCCAACTCCGGCTACGCAATCCACAATATTTTTGCGTAGAATTCCTTTTCGCGTGGGCGGCCTTCGGCCGCGCTTCAAGAAAATAACCCTCATGAGTCCAACTCCGGCTACGCAATCCACAGTATTTTTACGTAGTACTCCTTTTCGCGTGGGCGGCCTTCGGCCGCGCTTCAAAAAAATAACCCTCATGAGTCCAACTCCGGCTACGCAATCCACAGTATTTTTACGTAGTACTCCTTTTCGCGTGGGAGGGCCTTCGGCCGCGCTTTAAAAAATAACCCTCATCAGTCCAACTCCGGCTACGCAATCCACAGTATTTTTGCGTAAAACACCTTTCCGTGTTAAAACCATTGAACCCAAAATTAAAACATCATATGCGTGTATGTAGTAAGGACGCACAATAACCCCCATTCCCATCATTAACACTAAACTTAAATACGTAATTTTGGTCATATTTTTGTTTCATTTGCAGGCATCCGGCAACACCATACTGTTGTCATTTAAATCTTCTTCTTATTCGCGTTTAAAATTGGAAAGTGATTGCATGGACAAAAGAATTTGCATTTAATTTTAATAAAAGCAATTCGAATATAAGCATAAAAATCAGTAAAAACACGCGTGTGAGTGTATATTTGGTGAATTTTAGTGAAGTGTTAAAAAATATATAGTGTAATGTGGCAAATTATAGTGAAGTTCCCGAGGGCATTTTGAAGGTAAATAATTACAAAATATTATTTCCCGAATAATTTGGAGTTATAAAAAGTGTTCCTTAACACCTCACTAACATCTCCACCAAGTTTCATTCATAAAAACATTATAGTTTGCCAAAAATTGCCCAATATACATTGTTCTAAATTCCAGCCCTCATGTTTTCTATGGTGTAATTTTCCATTTTATGGTTTCTGACTATAAACTACAAATTTCAGGTCGGCCAAAAAACCAGATTCACCAATTTGTTTGTTTACAAAAAGTTCAATCACATGTTTTTGTGATGGATAATTTTTGCTGGCTAAAATTTCTCCAGCCCCAAATAAACGTCTCTATTGTATCGAACTGTCACTTTGCTTTCACAATTTCTATGTGATGGCTAATCTTTTGGCGTTATCGAACGATAATGAGCAAGACTTAGGAATAAATATTACATTTTTTATGTCATCGAACGCAACTATTATTTCCAAGGCGAATTGGTTGGAATAGGAAACAAAAACGTAAAGTATTTCAAATTGTATGAAAGAAATGTTTATAAAATCTTACACGAATTTCTTATTTGCTCCTGGGCGATGAGCAACAGTTTCGTGGGCCCGGTCATAAAAGTAAATTTTGTGTCCTATTCATAAAATATCTTGCAGATACAAATGCATGACAACTATCATCATAAGCAATTTAGGAAAAGTGCAGCGTGCTGGCGTCTGGTTCTTTCAATTTGGTTTCTTCATTTGTGGTTTGGCTTGCAAGATGGCAGCATTAATAAAAATGTCTTCTTGGCCAATGGTTTATTGTTGCTTGCCTTGTGGTGATGTGCAATCATCGCCATGTTGTATATTTTGCGTATAAGGATGTGAATGCTCTCCTCTATTTCCCTTCAGGCGAAATTTCCTCCTATTTGCAACGCCGGCAATGATGATTTCACACACTGTCGCAACAACAGCAGGATTTCACACACATTCCCATAGCAGTCGGTTCTACGTACCGGAATGATCGCCCCAGTAAACTTACCCTATTTAGTGTACCGCAGGCTTTCACACAAGTACTTTAACAAAAGATGAAGTCCAAATTGGAAGACCAATTAAGACCACATTATTTCACTAAAAACTGCTGCTTACACGCCTGCCGAAGAGCTAGTGAGCAAACGGATGGTATGTTTGACTTTGCGTAAGCTTGAAACTAACTTGGGAAATAGATATGTATTTTTTATAGCTTCTTTCATTTTGGTATCACTTCGCAGCTGGTCATCAAAGTTCAAATAGACTGTGGACCTTTGACACTTATGGCAGCCGATTGAAAGGAACGCGTGAACGGTAAAGGCAACTATACTCAATGTTGAAATTTGTATTTATCGCATACGAATATATGTATATATTTATTTTTCATCCAAGGCAATCGCATCGAGTGCGAAACGCACCGTTTCCACGACAGTCGATTCTACGTTACCGAAACGACCCGGATTTATATCCGGCGAAGGACTGTCACTCCAGCAGCATTCCCCGTATGTAAGTATGGGGAATGTTTATGCTGCTACAACAACAACAAGTGTGAAACGCAAGTCATACCCACCTTTATTTTATTTGTGAACTTGTTTCATTCATCATTCACCATTATTATCATGAGCAGAAGCACAAACTTGAATTGAAAGTTCCCGCCATCAATAAGCTAGTGCCGTTCTCAATATGCGAACGGATAAATGCCCAAATAATTTCAAACGTTGGAGCGTGCGCTCTTCCGAATGGTAGTTACGCACCATCTATTTAGCATACATACATTTATTGTGTATAGGTTAACCTGGTTGGCAATAAGCCACGCATAGACCTTTTGGTCCCTAGCGATACCAGATGGAGACCGTTTATTGTGTATAAATAAAGACAAAATTTGTAACATAAAAATAAGTGTTGGGATATATCCGGCGGAAAGTAAAAATTTTAGTACTTTCAATGTTGTTTTACCTAAAGTCGTAAAATGTAACTAAGGTGTGGGTGGCATAGTTAATTTATATCAGTAATATTAGTGCCCGTCCTAACGTATGGCGCAGAAGCTTGGACGATGACAACATCCGATGAAGCGACGCTTGAAGTGTTCGAGAGAAAGATTCTGCGTAAGATTTTTGGACCTTTGCACGTTGGCAATGGCGAATATCGCAGACGATGGAACGATGAGCTGTATGAGCTGTATGAGCTTTACGACGACATAGACATAGCGCAGCGAATAAAGATCCAGCGGCTACGTTGGCTGGGTCATGTCGTCCGAATGGATACAAACGCTCCGGCTTTGAAAGTATTCGATGCGGTACCAGCTGGTGGTAGCAGAGGAAGGGGGCGGCCTCCTCTGCTTTGGAAAGATCAGGTGGAGAAGGACTTGGCTTCACTTGGTGTGTCCAACTGGCGCCGGTTAGCACGAGAAAGAAACGACTGGCGCGCTTTGCTAAACTCGGCCAAAATCGCGTAAGCGGTTATAGCGCCAATTAAGAAGAAGAAGAAGAATATTAGTGGAAACATTTCATAAGATTTTTCATATCTCGACAAGTTCATTAAATATAATTTTGCTTTTATACAAACCCCGCTGAGATTGCAATAAAGGCGCGTTAGCTAGTTTTTTGGGTTATCGGTTTCCTGAAGCCTGTTTTCACTTATAATAGAATAAACACAATCAGTAAAAATTTAAGATTTAACTGAAATTAATGAGCATTGAAAGCATAGATAATATTGAAAGGCTGACAAAAGCAAACAGAATAAATTAAAGCAAAATAAAATTGAAATGAACTATGTGGAAATGCTCATATGACACCTGATTAGTAGTGTTGTGAAGTAAAACAAAAGATACTATTGTGAATAAGCCTCTGAAAAGTACTTAGGGCAATTTCAGATAACGTCAAACTGCTGGATACACACATGAAACCGAAGCGGACCCATACTAAGTGATAGCAGTAGAATAGATGATATGTTTTTGTTTTGCGATTTGGTGTTTTCGATGACAAAATGATTTGCTTTTTTGTTGTTGTTTCACTTATTCGCTTACATTCTGATTGAAATTTTGACACCCAAACACCAAATTGCAAAGGCTAAAAACGCGCAAAAGAAAAAAATTGCAAATTTGGTTTTTGTACCACTATGCATCAATTCGCTTTGAATAAAACGAAAAGTCCAACGGCTAGACACAAATAAAACGATAGAAAATCGAGCAACTCTAAGTAAATGTGAATGTAAAATGTAAGAGTAACTTTAACTGCTACATCATAGAGGACTTGACCCGGTTACATTGTACAAAATTAAGAGTACAAAAGTCTTCTTCTTCCTATTTTTTGACAGGCACCTAAGTGTATGACATTATCTTCCAAATACCTCCTTCAGTTTTTAATATTAGTAGTATTTGTTGCCCAACTGTGTGTCCAACTGGCGCCGGTTAGCACGAGAAAGAAACGACTGGCGCGCTTTGCTAAACTCGGCCAAAATCGCGTAAGCGGTTATAGCGCCAATTAAGAAGAAGAAGAAGTATTTGTTGCCGATATCCCTTTGTTTTTTACGTTACCAAAAAATGTGACATTACAGTACTATAAAATGCATCATTGCATATGACGAATGAAATCGTCTTATTTACAAATAGCATAATACATAACATCTAGAAAAATGTTGAAAAGCAATTTTGTTAAATTTGTGAAAATGTCTATTAATATCTATTAGATCTATCTAATAGATGAGACCCACAATATCCCAATGATTGAGGAAGTGGTTGGCTCTCAAGGACGTATGTTTTCATTCTGTTTTGTAGCATAGAAGAACTTTTGAATTTTCAAATACGCAGCTCAACTTTGACAAGTGATACTCTAGCACCTTAATGGCTTCCAAGCCGAGTGAATCGTACCATTAATACCCAACTAATAGACAAGTTAAGAAAATCAATTATACTCAAAGCCAATTATATTCAAAAAAAGACATCTGAGAATTACTAAACAGCAGACGTTTGTAAATCCCATAAGGGGGCGTCCATAAATTACGTGAGGTGTTTTTTTTTCAATTTTCTGACCCTCCCTCCCCCCCTGGTGAGATGTCGTGAGATTTTATTCAACCCCCTCCCCCATCCCCCAATCTCACGTGAGATTTTTCAAAATGTGGGTTTCTTATGTAAACGCGTTGGATTGTTATTGTAAAAAGAAAAAAAATTTGCTTCGTGCTTTTATTTACGACTAGTTAAGACTAGTAATCAATATTGCTGAGAGTTATAAGTGTAATAAAAATTTAACAATAGAAGACTTAAATCGTAACTACTGCGATTAAAAAAAGAATATCTACTCTAATTCAGTCCATAGGGAATCATGCGCGGTTTCAAGAGATACTATTGGGACCAACATGTCCTTATGATTTTCAGTAAAATCATGTGCTCCTTCAACTTCGTTCTAATCTAGCCACTCTAAGCCGTTGACGCTTGCGCACAGTAACTAATTAACTCGTCTTGTGACAATCCGTGAGGGTCGCACTTTGCGGAACATACGCGCTTGCTTAGCTGGTGCAATGTGAGCTGCTCTCCTGTGCTCTGCAGCTCTTGTGATAGATGCGAAGTAAATACCGCATGTACTGCAGCATATTTTCTCTAAATCATCACGTATACTTGGGCAATAGAGATCAATAGGCGTGCTGATGAAGGCATTCAGCGGTTGAATCGGTACGCGTATTAGAAATGGAGCAAATGATTTTCCGTCATGTTCTTTAAAGTCCGGAATTGTCAAACGTCAACCTGAGTGATAGGGCGTTCGGCTCATAGTGGCGCGAAAACAACCGACGGGCTACACTGTACCGCAAATTCAGATTAAATTGAGCTATTTGGTATAAAACAAATATGGTGGTTTGACAGTAGTAATGTATAACGTCGAAGTATGAATGAAATTATTTTCTTTCGAACGAATTAGTGAATGATCTTAATCATACTACGATTACGCTTAAGATTAAATCTTAAGCATGTACAATTTTTTTGTTTCAATCAGAAAAAAAATTGCGTGATATTTGCCGAGACCCCCCCTCTCTCCAACGTAAGATTAGATGAGATTTGACTCGACCCCCTCCCCCCCTTAAACATCTCACGTAATTTATGGACGCCCCCTAACGGGGCTTGATGAGTCAACTTGTAGCAGCAGTACTTCGTGCAGTACTCTAGTTAACATTTACAAACGTGAGCGAAGTTCGCTGACTGCCAGCCCAAGTAGTAGCAGTAGAAGTTCTAGGATATTCGCAAATAACACTCTAGTAAGAAAGAAGCGCCGAAGGAGGCTGTGGAGTGTTTAAGAATAGTAAGTTTTGTAATTAACTTGTGAAAGGTTATAAATTTACATTTATTGTTTCTTTGTAGTTTCGGAGCTACCTGTCACCAGTTGACTTTAGTGCCTTTAACGTTGCGTTATGGCATATGGCAAAGAATTCGAAAGATTTCTGAAAGCTTTAGTGCAAATAATAACCAAACCGGAATTGCATTGTAAAGGGTTTTCCATAAGAGGTGTTATTCAAATATTACGTCACATGCGATATGTAAAAAGTTATGATAAATTATTTTTCTGATGAAACCACTGCACAATATTTAAAAAATGCTCGTTCAAGTAAATATCCAAATGCCTGCGTCTTGCTCTCAATTGAAATATATGTAAAAAGCCTTTCCTTACCGTCTGGCAACAGAACAAAACAATAGATTACCCATTAAATGTTTTTTTTTTGTTATATAAATATATCTTTCAGAGTTGAAAAAACTTAAAACTAGTATTTTTCATGGAACTGAATTTTTCATATCTAAAAACAATGTTTAAGAATTTAAAGCTAAAAATTGTATAATACGACAACCCACTTCGAAAATCCTAATTTGGCATAGGAACGTCAAACACCCACGCCATCACACAACTAGATCCTGTCAAACTCAAACCTAGTGCCTGTCAAAAAATTGTAAGTAACAATATTGTCAAGCCATTCTCTGAATTTTCACAAACATATAATTTCCCCTGCTTTGGTTTGTTTTGCAGCTTGTGGAAAGAAGCCAGACGTCAGACTTGTCGAAATCGTGAGAAATAAAGACGCCACCTTCAGTATTTAATTCGCCTTAGTTTTTTATAACGGTTTATTCGCAGCACAGATGTCACGGCGAACTGGGAAGAAAACTGAGAAATTGTATTTTCTCATTCTTGAATCTTGAGCACCCTTTGATGAATTCGCCGTGAGTTGAGAGAAGCTCTGATTGGCGAAGAGAATATTCCACTGGCACTGGCGCTGGCACTGGCACTGGCAGTCCGGTAAAGTCAGCAAAAGTCGACAAACATTATTTACGGAGTATAGTTACGTGTAATTGCGCGCTTTAAATTTGACGTTTCTTATTGCATTTTCGAATTAATTTAAAATCATAAGGTTTGAATACAAATTTGAGTGCGAATATCAAACAACGGTGAAAACTAAGTTGAAAGTGCGTTGTGCAGGGTTGTAGAATATCATCAATTTTGTAGCGCAAAAGTGGTGTGGGAAAAGGCGCCGAAAAGTAACGTCTAGCCAGACAATTTCAATTGCAAATCTATATATATGTATAGATATATACACACATAACATATACTGGTGAATACATAGAACACGTGTCTATTTGCGAAATTTTAGAATTTGCAAAGAGTGTGTTTGTGCGGACTAAAAGAATAAATACCACCAAAATAAATAAGTAAAAAGCAATTTGCATAAAAATTTCAAACATTTCGTTCCACAAAAATGTCTGTACCCGTTGCTATCAAGACAGAGGAAGTCATTCTGGAAAGCACCGAATACAACAGCACAGAGGAATTGGACGAGGAGCTACAGTAAGTTCGCATGAAATTACTTCGTAAACACTTTTGTTTTTGAGAATTGTAATTAATTTTTTGAGTATTGCACCTTTTCCACATTAGTTATTGATTTTTCTTATGTGTCTGTTCGTCTACTCGTTCATTCAAGCGATAATACAAAACCATATGTACATACAGGTTCTATACTTATATGTGAACACGAAAACATATGTATCTAATGAGCCTTCTGTACCGTCAGTCGCCGTTTTATTAGCGAAAGCAAAGCGGTGAAAAACATCTGTCCAATTGGAGTGACAAAGAGCGGAGAGCATGCCTCTGCCTCTCACACATTCGCATATGACTTTCAGCGGCCACCACACACAGATGGCTATGGCCATTGGAATAGGCGAAGTTGGTTCGTTTGTTGCTATCGTTTGATTCATTGGGGGTAAAAAAATAGGAACATCATCTGTATGTTTTGTTGTGTATGTGCATGCTCGTAAAGTTGAAAATGAAAATTTGTGGATGCCGCGAAAAGGGCATCCGAAAGAGTAAAACGGACGTGTCACGAAAAGGCCACAAAGCACACACAATACAAAAATAACAGATGATGTGTGATGTACTGACAAACTTACTGAGAGCATATTTCTCTCATTCGGGCCGCAAGTCAACTTCCAATCGCCGCGCCAGCATTCTTGTCTTCCAATTAGAGAGCATTAAATAAGCACGCACACACCCTTGAACTGAAGTGACGCGTTACTTTCTGGCGTCCATATTGAAAACGGCTGATTTTTTGTTTACAGTGGCGGTCGAATGGTCGAGATACATGTGATTCGTTATGATACGTGTTGTTGGCGCAAAAGTACAGCAGCTGATACCGAACAGAGTTGTACGAGTTCGCAGCTGCGATATGATAAAAAGCTGATTGGAAAATCAGGTTTTTTGCGAATAATTCAAACATCAAGTGATTCTTTACATAACAGAATACATAATTTAAAACCAAGGCGAATCTATTAAATGTGATTTTGGTAGACCAGCTGATTTGTTTTGTTTTTCTTTTCGCCGTGTACAGCCAGCATAATAATGACGAAAAACCGATCCATTCGCACCACTGTCGTATGCAAGGCGCATTCATTAAATGTGGTGGCACTAGACCACGTTTGATTGTCGAAGCAAAGTATTGGGAAACTAGAAAATAAATATTGAATTCGCCTCGTTTCATTCTGAGCTGACAGCCACATTGACGCGGCCAACGAAAAAAAAAAAACAAATCAGCTGATTTACCAACACCACCTTTAATAGATTTTCCTTGGTCGTATGCTTCTAGCTCCAACTTCATATCGACTGTGTAACAATGTAGTTCGATATCTTCTTTTTCTTTTCTAGTTTCTTTTGTCGTGACATTTTTAATATACAAAATGTTGTTGAATGAATGCGCATTGTGTAAAATCGAGAAATAAAAATAAGTATTCGCTGTACACATTTCTGATATGAACTTAGAATAATGAAAACTAATACATATTGCATTGAACAATATGTCTTCAATGTAATGATCACCAAGTAAAATTTTTCGTATATAAAATGTCGTCAAACATGTATTAAGTTGTCCTAAAATAGATGCGGTACGACCGGTGCGTTATTAGATCATATTTGATATGATATCCCGGTGCAGTTTTAAATTTTTGTTATGTAGTTTTTATTGACCGTTTGCAATCTGCTTTATCGATTCGTTGATATGGAACAAAACATTCAGAAATCTGAAAATAAGTGGGATATACAGCTATGGTCAAACGTTCTTCTTCTTCTTAATTGGCGCGACAACCGCTTTCGCGATTTTGGCCGAGATTAACAAAGCGCGCCAGTCGTTTTTTCTCGTGCTAACCGGCGCCAATTGCACACACCAAGTGAAGCCAAGTCCTTCTCCACCTGATCTTTCCAACGCAGAGGAGGCCTTCCTCTTCCTCTGCTACCACCAGCTGGTACCGCATCGAATACTTTCAAAGCCGGAGCGTTTGTATCCATTCGGACGACATGACCCAGTCAACGAAGCCGCTGGATCATTATTCGCTGCGCTATGTCTATGTCGTCGTAAAGCTCATACAGCTCATCGTTCCATCGTCTACGATATTCGCCGTTGCCAACGTGCAAAGGTCCAAAAATCTTACGCAGAATCTTTCTCTCGAACACTCCAAGCGTCGCTTCATCGGATGTTGTCATCGTCCAAGCTTCTGCGCCATACGTTAGGACGGGCATGATGAGAGTCTTGTAGAGTGTTAGTTTTGTTCGTCGAGAGAGGACTTTACTGCTCAATTGCCTACTTAGTCCAAAGTAGAACTTGTTGGCAAGAGAGATTCTTCGTTGGATTTCAAGGCTGGTGTTGTTGGCCAAACGTTTAGTTCACTTAAAAAGAGTTGAATATAATGCTCGATTTAATATATGAAACCAAATTTAATCCAGTTTTTTAACTAAATATATTTAACACTTTATTATAAGACAAAATAACTTAAAGTAGACAGTTTTCCCTAGTAAAAATATGATAAAATTGAAGTAATTCTTATTTGGTCATAGTGGGATTTGGACAAAGACTTAGCGCAGTTTTGATTTCTGTAAAAAATATGAAATATTTGTTGAGAAAAGATTGTTGACTATTATTATTTACCATATCAATATTTGGTAGAATAGCCGTTATTTCTGTATAACTGCTTCACACCTGCGTGGTAAACTCTCTATTAACTTTTGGCACCTGTTCAAAGGAATAGAGCTCCATGCTTCCTGTACACCTTCCCAAAGTTCATCGATATTTTTAAATTTTTTTTGTCCAACCATCGTCTTCATATTGGATTTAAATCTGGACTTTGTGCTGGGTAATATTTTCCTGCGAAAGCCAGTTTTTGACCACTCCCACAGTATGTTCGGGATCGTTGTCGTGCATAAATATCCAATTTACTGGCATAAACTCGAAAGAATATGGCTCCATATTATTTCTAAGTATATTCAGATACATATGCTTATCCATATTTCTTTCTATCTTGACCAGCGGGCCAACCCCACGCCACGAAAAATACCCCCAAACTTTTAAATTCCCACCGTCTTTTTTTGTGTACTGTGGATTGATTTCCTGATTTTTTTCACGATGTACATACGTTTTCCCATCAGGACCGATGCGGTTTATTTTAGTTTCATCCCTAAAAAGTACTCATTTCCAAAACTCTGTCTTTTCGAAGAGGTGCCTACGCGCGAATGATAAACGCGCTTTAATATTCTTTATTGATAGAAGCGGTTTTTTTCTGCTTATGCGACCAAATATTTTATTTTCATTCAGACGCCTTCGCACGAGCTTTTTGGATACAACTAAGCCTAATTCTGCCCTTACTTCAGCCGCTATCGTTCGTGAAGACATAAAAGCATCCGATTGACTTTTCCTTACAATTATTTGATCCTCACGGGGGGAACTTTTACGTGGCGGAGCTATACGAATTTTTTTTTTGTTTTAATAAATTAGCATCCGACTTGACATCTCTGATGGCATTGTATACCATTTTTCTTGAACAATGCACTATTCTGGAAATCTTCACTTGATTGGTCCCCATTTGGTAAAGGTTTCATATTATTTTTCTTTGTTCAACTGAACAACACTTTCCTCTAGCCATTTTAGCAAACATTTAAATAATAGACGTTATTAATTAAATATTCACCACAAAAAATAGTTATTTGCGAACCTATCGCATGTAAGAGAAAAACACGTGTAAGTGCGCTAAATAGTTGTCCAACGTAATTGAGACAGAACTCAAGAAAAAATAAGCAATAAAAAATACGAAATAATTATAGCGGTTATTTTTTGGGCATTTGAAGAAACCCAGAAATAACTCTTATCACGCTGAAAACAAAATTAGGAAAATTTGCACTCTCTTAGAAGTAACTGCATTATTTATCAGTATAATATAAAGTGCGCTAAATGTCTGACCATAGCTGTATGTATGTACATAGGGTTATTAATTTTCTATCAAATTAAAAACTATTCTTACCGCATGCATTTTTCAGTTTGTAATTTATGTACTTCAATAAATATTTATTTGGTATTTGTTGAACTGTGATGTACGTTGTTTTTTTTTCCTGTAAGCGCAGCAGGTACATATTTGCGAAAAAACACGACTTAAACTTCAAACTTGATTAGCTAGTGACGTCTATCAGATTGTAAATATTCTGGGCCTACTTCATAAAACGTAACGCTGCCATAATCATTATAGCTTGACACACTCGCTATTCTAATTTGTTGGTACAAAATTTTGATGGCCTTGTACCGGCACCTATGGATCCGTTTTGGTATAGGTGAGGTTAGCACATGAGCAAAACAAATGAATGCCTTCGTGTTTTTACACCAACGATAAAGATGTGAAACCATATTACTGTTACTGTTAAAACAACAACAACAATGTGAAAGCACGACAGTCGGTTCTACGCTACCAGAACGACCCGGATTTATGTTTGTGTTATCCGGCCAAGGACTGTCGTTCCAGCAGAACTCTCCACGCATTTATGGGGAATGTTTATGCTGCTAGAACAACTACTTCTTCTTCTTAATTGGCGCTATAACCGCTTACGCGATTTTGGCCGAGTTTAGCAAAGCGCGCCAGTCGTTTCTTTCTCGTGCTAACCGGCGCCAGTTGGACACACCAAGTGAAGCCAAGTCCTTCTCCACCTGATCTTTCCAACGCAGAGGAGGCCGCCCCCTTCCTCTGCTACCACCAGCTGGTACCGCATCGAATACTTTCAAAGCCGGAGCGTTTGTATCCATTCGGACGACATGACCCAGCCAACGTAGCCGCTGGATCTTTATTCGCTGCGCTATGTCTATGTCGTCGTAAAGCTCATACAGCTCATACAGCTCATCGTTCCATCGTCTGCGATATTCGCCATTGCCAACGTGCAAAGGTCCAAAAATTTTACGCAGAATCTTTCTCTCGAACACTCCAAGCGTCGCTTCATCGGATGTTGTCATCGTCCACGCTTCTGCGCCATACGTTAGGACGGGCATGATGAGAGTCTTGTAGAGTGTTAGTTTTGTTCGTCGAGAGAGGACTTTACTGCTCAATTGCCTACTTAGTCCAAAGTAGCACTTGTTGGCAAGAGAGATTCTACGTTGGATTTCAAGGCTGACATTGTTATCGGTGTTAATGCTGGTTCCTACAACTACTACAACATGTGTAATGCCGGTCGAAATATTTGAATTGTGCAGTTTGCCTTCGTGTTTTTACACCAACGATAAAGATGTGAAACCATATTACTGTTACTGTTAAAACAACAACAACAATGTGAAAGCACGACAGTCGGTTCTACGCTACCAGAACGACCCGGATTTATGTTTATGTTATCCGGCCAAGGACTGTCGTTCCAGCAGAACTCTCCACGCATTTATGGGGAATGTTTATGCTGCTAGAACAACTACTACAACATGTGTAAGCACGATACAAGGATTTTGCTCCACAGTAGACTGCGACTTTTCACTGCTAATCAAAAGTCACGGGAAACTTCTGTGATAATTATCAAAAAGTCACCTTGTCTGACTGGCTAAGGAACCCTACAACACTATAATTATTACTTTGTTAGTAAGAGCGCGTTTTACTATAATAATGACAGTTCTCAAATTAAATCTTTTCATGTGAAAATTTGGACAAGGACAAATATTTGAAGTGGATTTCGAAAGTAATGCGCGCATTGTTTTATTTATTTTCGATAAAGCAATTAAAAAAGATGTTTTATCAAAATGCTTTTAACATTTCAACAAAATATGTGTACGCAACTATTTTTATGTTAACCCTCCATTGGATCCTTTTTTTAAAACCTTCGATTGAGCACCCGGGTCTGACCTATAAATTTGTTAAATATATTTCTTTTGTAAGGATTTTAAAAAATTTTATAAAGTTTTTATAGTTGCATTTATTTTAGCTTATTTAATGAAAAGTCTTATTAACACACTTTTATTAGGTCGGGTTGTATGTATGTATGTAACGGAATCTTTGAGCTTAATTTTCACTGGCTTCTAAAAATCTGATCGACTTGAAATTTTGCACACCTATCAAGGACCGATGACAATGCAATAATTTGATAAAAGTTTTCCATTATCCTTATTAGGATTGCCAGGATTGATATTTTCTTTTTTTTACCTGTGGGCAAAAAGTAAGGTGAATTTGGTTATAAAATGAAAAATCTTTATTTATTCTTGTAAACCAATTTCCTCCCCTTCAAAACAATCCCCTCTCGATGAAATACACTTATGCCAACGATTTTTCCAATCCCCGAAACATGCCAAATAGTCCATTTCCGGTATAGCCATCAGCACCTTCTTCGATTCAGCTTTTATCTCCTCAATCGACTCGAAACGCGTTCCCCGGAGTGGTTTCTTGAGTTTTGGGAATAGCCAGAAGTCACACGGAGCCAAATCAGGCGAATACGGTGGTTGCGGAACGATATGCGTGGAATTTTTGGCGAAATGGTCACGAAGAACGAGTGCAGTGTGAGACGGTGCATTATCCTGATGCAAAAACCAAGAGTTGTTGGCCCATAATTTTGGTCTTTTTAGATGAATTGCTTCACGTAAACGACGCATAACGCTCAAATAATATTCCTTATTAACAGTTTGGCCAGGTGGAAGGAATTCATAGTGCACCACACCACGAAAATCTAAAAAAACTGGCCAATGGAGTGGGGTAGCCGTTTCTCAGGCTCCCTCCACGAAATAAGTTCTTCATCCTAATTACTTCTTTATCACGGCCGATAACTGCATAGCTTTAGATTCACAGTCGATAAGAAAGGAATTAAATATAACACGAATATATCGAATCATTAATTCACTGACTGCAATGATAACAATAATGTTCATTCATAATATTTAAAAAATAGTTAAAAAAAAAAACTAAAAAACACGCTTTTTTGCTAATCGAACTAAAAAGTAGAAAATAAAAAATAGTTTAAAAAAACTAAAAAACACGCTTTTATTGCCAATCGAACTGAAAAGTAGAAAATAAATTTTAATGACAAAGATACCTATAATGAAGTAATAGCAAATCGAACGATCAGTCATAGTCAACTACCTCAGAACAGAATTATAACAAAAATTAAGATACAAATAGAATAATTCAAATTAGAGTTAAAAGCGTGGGATGCATTTTGCTTCACTTTCATAACCTTCTGTACATAGGTAGTTGCCAATAGAATGATTGTAATATTTAAAATATCAAGCATCCCACGCTTTTAACTCTAATTTGAATTATTCTATTTATATCTTAATTTTTGTTATAATTCTGTTCTGAGGTAGTTGACTATGACTGATCGTTCGATTTGCTATTACTTCATTATAGGTCTCTTTGTCATTAAAATTTATTTTCTACTTTTTAGTTCGATTGGCAATAAAAGCGTGTTTTTTAGTTTTTTTAAACTATTTTTTATTTTCTGGTTTGGGTGTATTTAAAAATGGTTATTCGTGGATCCCTTTTAAAAAGTTATATCCATAAATCGATAGAAAATTGAATTTTAGGAATCTACTTGGAATCTCAAGTCGTTAGCTATCATCAATTGTAACCTCCTGGGGGTTGATGAAATTATTGTTTGTACGAAACCTTTTTGTAACTTTCTTTTTCAAGAACCACCATAAATTTTCAATTGGGTTGATATCTGTGCTTAGGGCAGGAGTATCTAGCACTTTTGAGAAATTATATAGCAACCAAGTCCTGCATATAGATTTCTTTTGCCATGTTGTCTTCAATATGATATATATGATATGATCCAATTTCACTGTGGAAATATTGTTCTTGTTTTGTAGGACTGTTAACGGCTTTCTCCACACTCTGTGATTATATGAACTTCCTATCTTTGTTGTGAGCTTTTTCAACCTAACGCATGGAGTGTTTTAATTCTAGCCGATTTTCGTTTTCTGCCCGATATTTGTATGTATAGTGTTGCACACTGTCATATAAAACATTTCAGCCATTTGTTTTGATGATTTAGCTTTATGGTAATTATAATAAACCAACTGTATAATATTTTCACTCGTACGTTTACCATTACCGGCATTATTGCAAACACTTTGTTTTTGTTGTTATTTTTTGCATATTCCACGTTCAAATAACTAATTTTGTTTACAGGAACAAATAGAGGACGCCAGCAAAGTGTTCTGCTACAAAAAAGGAATTTAAAGTAATATGCCATAATCTAATCTATTAAGAAAATGACACTGTAGAATATTAAATTGTAAAAGAATTATGAGACATAATGTATGTATATATGTAATCCCATTATGTTCGCCACCACTTTATGGTGTTGGCCTATTCGTTAATATATCAGCTGAACAAACTCTTCTATTTCAATTCTAGAGCGTTTCACTACAAACCTTTCAAGTTGACAGTTTTGTACAGCTGTGCGGGCATTTCCGTTTTCTCTGTCTTCATGTTGTCCCCAATCAGCGGCTGATTTGCTTTGTGTTTTGGAAATGCTGTTATTTGTTGACTGCCTGGATGGAGGTCGATTGGCGTCGGTTGGCGCATGGAAAGCCATAGTACGCAAGTTCATTCTGATGTACACGAAACGTGAGTGCCGCCAACCCTCTGAGGAGAGCGGCATTGCAGGCGAATAATTGCATGCATGCTATAGACCTGCACCAATACAGACCAAATGTGTTGGGGAGATTAGTTGGCATTTTGGCGCATAAAGAGGCCAACAACTAATGAAATCGACATTGGTGGAGCAGCGGCTGAGAACCACATTCCGAAACCGGCGCCGTCGACTGCAACATCGCTTTGGAATTCATATGAAGTCTTTGTTAAAGAGTTATTGTTTTTACACTCTTCTGTATTTAATGCTTATATATGCATACATACATATGTATTGGCGATGTTAGTGGGCCGATGATGCCGACATCGATACATACATACATACATATTTGTAACTGGGAGTTGAACTGCAAGTTTAGGCGATAACATGAACATGAAGCGAGTCTCACAAAGTGAGGGGGCTTGTTTTTGGAATTTATTGCGTTTTCTATTATTTACCTGCTGTTTACTCCCGAAGCAAAATAAAACTTTGTATTTGTTGTCGTTATTATAGTTTATTTTTGTGTCGCATTCGTCTGTTTATTGAAAACACATGATCATTTACTGTAAATATATGTGTATGCATACATATGTATGTACATATGTATACACATACGAACACACCGGCATACTACATTCGTAGTTCGGCTACAAATTTTAGCAACGTCTTTTTGGTTAACTAATTTCATATCACCGATTGGGTGCTATTTTAATTAACGAGAGACTGAGAACAGTTATAGGTGTAGTGATCAGAATAATTCATTTGAATAATCCCTATCAGCTCATATTATTACTTATCAGGGTTTGACATCTTTCTAAAAACAATTTTGGTTTTGGTATCCTGCGTTTGTTTCGTTAGGCAGTTGTGGCATCAGTATGCCTGAGCTCAGTCAGAGCTGCTTAACATTTTTACTCATATGAAAATACCGTAGCAAAAGCACGACAGCGTACACGAAAGCAATAGCCGTGCTGTAACAGTCTTCCCAGCAAAGCCACCTTGAGCTTAAATTTCTTTGGTATTGCTTTCGCTGTGGCAGTTTAAATCTTTGCAGCCGAAGTATATACAAGCAAATGAAATGAAAATCTGAAAGTAATTTCAAACGCTGAATCAGTGCCTTACTACTATTTTAGGAGATTTAAACCGCTACGATCACGATTTCTTTGGGCTTGAAAAATGCTTGGAAGGTGACCTTCAGCTATGGTGATAAACGAAATCGAAAGCCTAGATATACCACAAAACATGAAGCATAGGGGGTAAAAATACTAGTTTTAGCATGTTTATCTTTTCGTGGGGTAGGGCGAATACAGTTTATTGACACTGTCATGAATCAACACGTCTACGTGGTTATTCTCAAATCGACTATGCTACCATCAGCAGAATACAAAAGGCATTTGAAATGGGTCTTCCAGCAGGGAAATGATCCGAAAAATACGAGTCAGTCAGCCAAGGAGTGGTTTCGGGTCAATGGGATTAGGTGATGTCTTGCCCCGCACACTTACTCGACCTCAATCTCATAGAAAACCGGTAAGGTGGTATTACGAAAGAAGTCAGAAAGGCAAAAGCAAGCAATAATCGTGATCTTTGGTCGATAGTGAAGGATTCTTGGCGAAAAATAGCGAAAAAAACATTGTGAACGCCTGGTGAAATTCACTTGTGTATCACTACGAGTCTGCTAATATAAGCTGACCAGTAGCAGTGATAATTTATCCAATTGTCATGTTTCAGCAGCTGTAAAAGTTACCAATGACGTCCAACTGTCAAAATATTCCGTAAGGTTTGCGATCCATCGTAATTCCATCTCAATTATAAATTCGAGATGCTGTTGCTTGGCAAAAATTCGAGGTGGTATTGGAGGAACAGCGTCGCACATATTAGATGACTCGGTGTCATCAAAAATTTGAAGCATGATGCTATTCTATTACATAAACGAGGGCATGAATGCAACATCAAAATAAAACCGGAATCAATTCGATTTCTCATTCACAAACTTGTTTTATTATCGTACTTATCTGGCCACCCTATATAAATGCTTGTAAATCTCGTGACGAAAACGAACAACGTTTTGCAATTTTCTCGTTTACTGTACCTCCGCGCGGTTTCCTCACATCCCACTCATTCTGTATCAGTTGCTTGCCACCCCTTGTTTGTCGTTTACAGCAGCTGTTTGGCTTTGTTTACATTGCTGGCACTTGTACATTCGGCATACTACAGATTGACTGAGTAAATTTCTAATTTATAAAATTTGTATGTATGTAAATATTAGCATGCATATACATATGCATGTATGTAAATATCTATGCAGAGTTACCACAGAGTTCTTTTACTTTTTGTTATCAACCGTATTTTACTAATTGAATACACTTTTCTTGAAATGCGTGCGTTGCGCGCCGGGTTCGAATGTCAGCTGTCTACTCCCCGCTGACGCCCCGTCATTGTCCTCCTGCCTTTCGGTAAATTGTTGCAATGTCCGTTCGTTAAGTGAGAGTTTTAGTGCTGAGTCGCTTATTACGTATGAAAATCCCACATATACGTACATACATACACACATACCTGAAAATAAAGTAATTTTTTAGGCAATTCGCTAAAATAGTAATTTGGAACAACAAACTTAACATGCATGCATACATATTTTTATTCATATATAGTCGTACCGAATTAACGATAAATGGATTTCCGAAAACGTTGAAAAAAGAATCAGGTGGCGAAAGGCACCCGTTTCATTAAGCGGTAATATTTAAAAAAAAGTTTTATTTACATAACAGTGTCGGAGTATTTTATTTATTGCGTACGTTGTTACATGTATTATGAATGTACATATGTATCGTTTTTTCACTGTCGTTTCTGGTTATTAGGTCAATGCTTGCGTCATCATTTGCAATTGCCATCCAAATTGTGCACATGCATACATATATACACACATATGTATTCTCGAATGCACGCACACACCGCATAAATATTTCTGCATTTATAGCATGTGCACGTTTGTGCTTATGCGCCATTTGGTGGTTGTTAGTTTTCATTCGTTCATAATTACAATATGTATATTTGTATTCATCTCAAAGAACTTTTCTCTTCGCTAAAAAATTATGAAAATGTCATGGTCTTAAGAGCGCTATTAGCTCTATTAGACTAAGGTTTAACTTACATAGTTTTTGTAGAAAATTAGGTATCGTTACTCAGCACCAAAGGGTTTGTTCGTTCCCTCTTGACAAATCCGCTTACTGCGTTGCCAACTAGAAATGTTGAGTAAAAGTGGAGAACAAGTAAAACCTGAAGGGGAAACTTTTCCTATCCAAAAGGGTGTGCTTGTGGGCTTATCGCACACGTTCGGCAAGGAGCTACGAAAGGGAGTAGAGTGAGAGAATAATGCTGCCATATCATTTTTTACCTATTTTGTATAAAATTCCAGCAAAAATATCTAAAAGATGCCATACAAAATATACATACAGATTTTTCGCACAAATGTAAAAGCAGATTATCTGCACATGATCATTCACTTGCTAGTTTTCATGTATTCTCAGTTTGGAAATTTAATGCATTATATTTAAAATGTGAATTAAGTTTTTACATGTACTGCCATTGTGAGCAGGTTTTGCTGGCTTTGGAATTTGAAAGGTAATAGAATAACAAGAGATAAAAATAGCTGATTTTGGGAGCAGCGTGAAGAACAGAGTAAACAAAGTAATTCAACAAAAAACACACAGATATGTATGTATGTATGTGTGCAAATGTTGAAATGAAAAAAATGTCTCCTCTGAATAAACGAAAAAACTTGCATGTGTTCGCATGCGGTATGTGTGTATGTGCGTGCGCATGTACGGTGCAATGTGCAATGTGGAGTTGCAAAACCACATTCCATTATGACGGTAGCAACAGTGTTCACATCCCATTGACTCGCTTCATCTCACCCACCAAATCGACTACTCAAGTATGTAGCCGGTAGAAAAAATTTGAACTTGTGGAAGTGACCGGATGCATTCTTCACACTGAAAAAAAAAATACAGCATTTATGTAGGTTTAAATTAATTTTTAAGTGTTTAGAACTGAATACGACATATTTCATATTTATTTAGTAAAGTTGTGTCATGTACATACATACATACATACATATGTACCTACTCGGGATGACGTCGAACCACTTAGTTTCATCTTAGTCATACCAACGTCACGGAGTTTTTTGCTAATAGCTATTTATTTTTAGATATGTTAAGGTAGTTCTGCACGCCTCAATGATTTGTTGGCACTGATTGTATTCACGGTCTTGTTTAGTTTTTTTTTATACATATATCTACAGCGTTGGAGAGTATCGTTTCTATAAACTTTCATAACTTACTATCATGCAGTGTTTTGCGTCCATTTGCATATACACATACATATATACTACATTAAAAAGCATTAAGTAAAAATGTAGCAAACCGCTATCTTGGTATTTACAGCAAAGTATTTAGTTGGAGCTGTAGTAGTCCACAGAGGTGAATGAAACTGCATTCCAATGTCAGCAACACGAAATAAAATTTGTGACGGCTGCCGAGGAGCCGACGAATAGGAAATCGAGGAGATTTATGAATGAGCGCGAGAAAAATAAACGAAAACAAATTACTTATCTATGTGTATGTACAACCTTGTGTGTATGTGATAACGTTATTACAGCCAATTAACGAAGATTTTCTACTTCTGAATTTTAAAAATACTAGCAGCTGATCCCGCGGCACCGCTCGCGTAGGAGTAGTTTTGAGGGATTTAGTATATGTATATAAAAGAATTACAAACATTTATTAATAACCATAATGCTGCTATGCCTCGTTGAATAAAATCAAAACAACCAATCAGAAAAATATCACGCAAAATTTTTTTTATTAATTTTCTATCTCAAACCGTTTTTGAACTTTGCATTTGGGTCATAAGTGAACAGCTTATGCGGATTATGAAGTCTAGAGTGTGCTATAAATAGTGGTAAATAGGAAAAACTAAGATTTTTTAAATTAAATTTAAACAAATATTCGATTATTAGTGACGAATGAGAGTTGTGGCGCGGTCTGGAGGCTGTGGGAAAGGAGTTCCATCATAAAAACATGCCTATAACCTTCATTCGGTGAAAATATGAATGTATACAAATTATTACGTCATTTGGTGTTGTCGTTTCGTAGTGATGCGCGGACAACGTACAGACATTCACCTTTGCAGTATAGATTAATGTGCTGCGGATTCAGCATTTTATTTAAGATCGCTAAAGGTACTGAAGTGTTAAAATAGTTGATCCACAAATAGCTTTCATTGACCAAACAAAACATTGGATTTGGCTTAGACAAATTTCAACCGTGAATGGTAATCGCCGTTGCCATTCATACATATTAAAGCCTGTAGGACATACACCGTTGATAGAAGTACATCGTAATTGTCCTACAAGCAGAGAAACGAGGCCTACAGTTTTACGCCACATCCAAGGCGAATTTATTACAGGTGACAGCAAACACATATAAGTAAAACCCTACATGTATTTGTTGTTGCGTTTGGTGCAAGCATCATGTCAAAATCAGCAAGCAAATGTAAACATACGAATGTAAACATACCAATACATACAAACAGAGCATATCATTTTGACGTAAGCCATACCTACGGCGAAAAATTCAGCTGGGTGAATGCTGTCACCTTATTAAATCCACCTTGGCCACATCTGAAAGGCAAATGGTTTGTATGAAAAACCTTTTGCTGCATTGCGTATGTACACCAGAGACCTGCATGGCTCACTGTTTTCTTGAGTTGTTCATACGCTAAATTTCTTGCTCACATTTAGTCAATTGAACCAAAATATTTGGTCAAGTGCAGTCAGCTCATGCAGGCGAACGCGTAGTTCAGCTCAGTCAACACGTATGATCTAATGTCTTCGGCTCAAATCTAATCATTGAACAAAAAACAGCATTGAATGAAATTAGCATCGGCCTTTGACCCGATTTACACGAGGAGACATCTGGAAGGGAAACATTTTGTTCGAGGGCGAAGGACGGTCGGGGAAGAGAGAAGGGATTTTGTCTCCCGTACTCGGCGACACGCTTTGCTCTTCTTATTCGTATTTCCAATCTTAAAGCAATTTTTGACAGTTGCTTCATTCGTTTTCTTCTTTCGTGGAAGAAAGTTCTAAGTTATGTGTTGGTTTTCAATCAAACGGAAGATAACAACGATGACAAACATCCGAACGCTGCTTGGGAAATGCAAGATTATTTTTGCTAGTAAAGTAGGTATAATTTAAAATAGTTATGGGACATGTTTATGTTGATTTCTAATTTTTCCCTGCATTTCTAGATACTCAAGTTAATTTTAAGTTAATTATTTACATATGAAGTACAGTGCACTCGCGATAACGCGAACTAATTAAAACAGGCGCTGTTCGATTTATCGAATTTGTTCGACTTATCAATTGAGTGTGCTATGTTAAAAAAACAGTCATCGATATCGATTTTTCGATCGATTGTTGAAAATGGAAGCCAGTAGAAAATTTCTGTAGTATAGTTTCGTTATACGAATCACATTTTGGTCCATTGGCTGGATCAATGGTGTCACATTCGGCGGCATAAACATAGTTAAAATTAAACCATCCTCGGACTTTAATTCGATTTCGTTGGGATGTGATGGGGCATTATCAATTAGAAGAAGAGCCTTCTCAGGTAGTCCCCCATCTTTCAAATATTTTCTTACCCAAATATTAAAGTCATTTAACATGGTTAAAAAAATTGTTTTAATGAATCTGGATTTTACCTGCGGCACGAACGAATTATGAAACCAGTCTTTGAAAATTGGCGAAGTCATCCAGGCTGATTTGGAATTTTTGTACTCCACCGGACAGTTAAAATTTTTGAAAACACGAGGATTTCTTGCTTTGTCAATAACGAAAAGTTTAAGCTTATGGTTGCCGGTAGCGTTAGTGCAAGCCATAAATTGCCTTATCTTTCTTTTTTATAAGACTTATGGTGGACTTGGCTACCCCATATTCCTTCGCTAGAGAAGTAACACTACGTCCACGTTTAATTTTGTTAAGGACTTCAGCCCTCTCTTTTAATGTTAAACACTTCAACCTTTTACAATCCATTACTCACGTGCACTGATACACTACAAATGACAAATTTAAAGCAATTTGGTCAATGCAAGATGTTGTTCCCAGAAAAATAACGGGATATTAACGCCGAAATATTCATATGGACAATACACTAGTATACATATAATTTATATACATATACTATTACATATGTATCTATGTACAAAATGTACATGTTTGAAAAGAATGTGTGTACAAATAAATTTGTTTTTTTGTTCGAGTTATAGCGCTTTCTTATTGTTCGAGTTACAAAGAAGTCAATAGGGGAAAAAATGTGTTCGAGTTAGCACGTCGTTCGACTTAGCGGCTATTCGAGTTACCGCGAGTGCACTGTATTTTTAATTTAATTTTTTTTTATTCAAGTATAAGAATTTATAAACATATTTCAATAAAAAAACAACAAATTATTTATTATTTAACCAGTTTGCATTTTTCATTCATATATTTAAGAAACTGTTGTCGAACGCTCTCTGCTTTACATGTAAGCGCGTGCTAGAATACATCCGAACCAGAAGATGCTAAAGTATTAAATGTCAAAATGTCGCGGAAACATGTTTGCCCGTGTGAACGCGAATGAAACATCAAAAGAGAATTTCCAGTGTCTCCCTTCCAGATGTCTCCTCGTGTAAATCGGGTCTTTGCGTTCAAACGATCAAACTTGTTCAAAGAAGTAATTGTCATTATTGTAAATAGCACATGTTCGAGCAAACGAGCGTTGGCGTACAATGTACGCTGTAAATTGCGTTTCGTATTTGAAAGGATTAGTTGGTTTCAGCAATGTTTCCTTATTTACATTATTTTCTTTCGTATTTTATTAAAAGTTTTAAGAAAAAAAAACAAATATGAAAATATAGTGTTTTTGCTTTAAAATTTTGCTTTTACTTTGCTATCGTTAGTTACAAGCAAAAACTCATGCGGGATCATACGTGTTCAAACCGGCTCATTTGGCTCTATAGCCCTTTTATTCTTGCTCAAAAAAATGAATGTACAGCCGAACGAGCAAATACCCGAAACGGCTGCTATGAAGACGATTGGTGATAACATCGGAGAGCTAAAACGCAGCACATGATTTGATTGAGCCGAAATAAACAATGACAATAACTTATTTGAACAAGTTCGATCGTTTGAACGCAAATGGCCTCTGGACACGGTCAAGCATGTGCCCATTTACACGAGGAGACAACTGGAAGGGAAACATTTTGTTCGAGGGTGAAGGACGGCCGCGGAAGAGAGAAGGGAATTTGTCTCCTGTACTGGCGACACGCTTTGTGCTTCTTATTCGTATTTCCAATCTTAAAGCAATTTTTGACAGTTGCTTCATTCGTTTTCTTCTGTTGTGGAAGAAAGTTCTAAGTTATGTGTTGGTTTTCAAGCAAACGGAAGATAACAACGATGACAAACATACGAACGCTGCTTGGGAAATGCACAATTATTTTTGCTAGTAAAGTAGTATAATTTAAAATAGTTATGGGACATGTTTATGTTGATTTCTAATTTTTCCCTGCATTTCTAGATACTCAGTTTAATTTTAAGTTAATTATTCACATATGAAGTATTTTTAATTTAATTTTTTTTATTCAAGTATAAGAATTTATAAATATATTTCAATAAAAAAACAGCAAATTATTTACTATTTAACCAGTTTGCATTTTTCATTCATATATTTAAGAAACTGTTGTCGAACGCTCTCTGCTTTACATGTAAGCGCGTGCTAGAATACATCCGAACCAGACGATGCTAAAGTATTAAATGTCAAAATGTCGCCGAAAACAATTTTGCCCGTGTGTCCGCGAATGAGACATGAAAAGAGAATTTCCAGTGTCTCCATTCCAGATGTCTCCGTGTGTAAATGGGGTGCATGCTTGACTGAGCTTTGTGTGTGTTAGTGCAGTCGGGTGTCGTCGTGACACACGTATTCACCCCATTTACACACGGAGACATCTGGAATGGAGACACTGGAAATTCTCTTTTCATGTCTCATTCGCGGACACACGGGCAAAATTGTTTTCGGCGACATTTTGACATTTAATACTTTAGCATCGTCTGGTTCGGATGTATTCTAGCACGCGCTTACATGTAAAGCAGAGAGCGTTCGTCAACAGTTTCTTAAATATATGAATGAAAAATGCAAACTGGTTAAATAATAAATAATTTATTGTTTTTTTTTATTGAAATATATTTATAAATTCTTATACTTGAATAAAAAAAATTAAATTAAAAATACTTCATATGTAAATACAATAATTAACTTAAAATTAAACTGAGTATCTAGAAATGCAGGGAAAAATTAGAAATCAACATAAACATGTCCCATAACTATTTTAAATTATACTACTTTACTAGCAAAAATAATTGTGCATTTCCCAAGCAGCGTTCGTATGTTTGTCATCGTTGTTATCTTCCGTTTGCTTGAAAACCAACACATAACTTAGAACTTTCTTCCACGAAAGAAGAAAACGAATGAAGCAACTGTCAAAAATTGCTTTAAGATTGGAAATACGAATAAGAAGCACAAAGCGTGTCGCCAGTACAGGAGACAAATTCCCTTCTCTCTTCCGCGGCCGTCCTTCACCAGCGAACAAAATGTTTCCCTTCCAGAGGAGACATCGTGTAAATGGGCACATTTGTTGTCGGCTACACGTACGATGCTTGATGAAAAATCAAAAATTTTTGATATTTTCGTTTGACGCTTACTTTTTTGATCGTGTCGGAGTCTGATGGACAAAACAGCAGGGTTGTATTTAGCATTGAGGCTAGTATTTAGTGTGCGGTTGCCCAATAGTATGTTACTCGTAAATACCTACATATACTAAAAATAAGCACAACCCGTATGAAATATGTACATAAATAAGCAAAAAATTTAAAAATTTATATGTAAATGAAATTATTTAAAACTGATATACATAAGTAAAGTACATAAAAACGTAAGTTATAATTAAAAACATGACTTATTGCGATTTTTTAATATAACACAGAAAGTGGGTAACAAAAAAATTCTCAAACAACGAACAGAATAAGTTAAAGCAGATTACCTTTAATTTTTGTAAAATGTCCCAAACTCAAATTTAATTCCCTTACTTACGCTTTTCATTATATATATATATATATACATATGTATATTGGAATAAAAGTTGAATTTTTTTGAAAAAAGAAAAAAAGTAGTTAATAAATTTTTACATTCCTCTTTGCTTTTTTCAAAACTAAATTTTTTACTTGCTTAAATGTACTTACCTTAATAGCATTTGAAAGACATGAAATAATAGCTTCACAAGTTTCTATAACAATCAATCCCAGGGATCGTGGAGAAATTGCAGTTAAAAACTTCAGATCTTCAAACTTTTCTTCAGTCGCCAAATACCTTAATGTTGATGATAAGCGCATGTTGGGTGTTATTGCATCTCGCATACATGTATTTTGTTTTGCTATTAATGGCGCCACCATGCCCAAAAGCTCTTCAAATGTTTCCGAGTCCATTCGCATAAAATTTTTATATTCGTCTTTACATGATAATTTTAATTCACTTAAAAGATGCTCATGAGTAAACTTTTTACGTTTTGCGTACAGGCTTTTCATCCACACTTTTTTTTTTATCTCTTTTCTTCTTTTTTTTAACAAAACTGCAATAGTTGCAAGTAATAAAAATTCATCATCCGATGAAGACATATTTACTTCTAAATACAACTGTGGATTGATCGCTTTTTGTTTTGAACGTTACCGGGCAAACGACAAGCACCCGACACGCACACATATAAAGTTCTTGTCAACAATGCTTGACCGTCTCCAGAGGCCAAAAGGCCTGTTTTTTTGTTCAAGCGAAGCGTATGAATGTTTTACACTGAGCCGGTGCAGTTCTCTGATGTACACCGAGCGCGCTGAACTATTTTTAATTTTGACACCATAATGGATGTAAATATACTCTTCTAAGTGGATCGCCCCATTTTTTCTCTAATTTTGTTTTAATTTCTATTTGATCTTGCATTAAGTTTAAGAAAGCTCTTATTTCTTTCCCTTCAATCTCTTTGTTGATTAAAAATCTGGATGATTGCAACTTTCTATAGTGAAGTGCTGCTACATCTTGTCTATGTCAATCACCGCGGACTCGGTAGCAGAATTCTGCCCGCTCATTTCACATATGGCCTCTGGCGACGATCCAGCATGCTTGTCCAGCAGGCTTATATGTGTGCGTGTCGGGTGACACTCGTACTTGCTTCGTGTCACACAATAAAACGGTCCGCGGATGACATATGGCAAAAATACATTTTTTGTTTTTTGGTAGGACTGTTATAAGCTTACATGGCAAATTTCAGCGTGATATGTCACATAGTTTGTTTTCTGTGCTACTGTAAACAAGTCAAGCTCGAGTGTGTTGTACATACATACATAGTCAGATAGGTATGTTGTATGGATGCATTATTAAAATAAAATTATTTGATTATACAGTTAGCTTATAACTTATACTATAACGAATAAAAGACACCAAAGCAAACTTCATTTCATTTTTTATAGATACTTTCGAACTTTGTACTTTGTATGCTATGAGAGATTTTTACAGAGTTCTTCTACCCTACATTCACTTGAATTTTTGTTGACAGATCCTTGGTTGCAGAGCAATGATGCTTCTTTTCTGACTTCCAAATATTTATTTTTTTATTTATTTTTTATTTTTTAGAGCTTACATGATAATAAAATTAAAAGTAAACTAAGCAAATGCAGCGCTAGCAGCAGAGGCTTTCGGCTGTCTGGTGATGTACTATATGTTGAATCAGATACGACGGAGTAGGTCGGTGTCCTTCAGAAATTTGTAAATATTTTTGATGTTTTCTTCAGTGGCTTCTTTTAGAAGTAGAAGAGGGTCTGTGCTCCTGAAGTGGTGATGCCTTTGAGAAGCAAGTTCTGGGCAGGATACCAGTAGGTGATGTACACTGATTGTTGCTTGGCAGAAGGGGCAGGTGTTGGGTGTATTACCCTGTAATAGGTGTACGCTGGTGATTATGGTGTGCCCAATACGGAGTTGTGTGTATGGGGTAATGTGGTTGGTGGGTACCGATGTTGGATATGTAGGTTTGGAACGTTTAGGGTTGATGTTGGAATAATGATGTTTGTAATACCATTCACGAAGTAACTTGGTTTGCCTCTGTACATGAATGAGTCGGTGTATGTCGCTAGGTAGAATGATTTGTGATGTGACTGTTGGTGTAATGGACATGTCTTTGGCAATTGTATCTGCCAGTGTGTTACCCTGGATGCCGGAGTGCCCAGGTATCCACATAATTTTGATGCTACTCCGATGGGTTATTAGTATGTTTTTGATACTGTCGATTATTTTGCTTGATTTTTTGTTGTTTTTAATGGCTTGGAAGCAGGACAAGCTATCGGAGCAAATTATATGCTTACCCTTACTTTTGGCGCAGTATTGAACGGCTTGTAGTATGGCGGTTGCTTCAGCGGTGAAAATAGAGCAGAATGAAAATAGAAGGCCGTACGCGATAACTTCCTGATTTTCTGTTACCACTGCGTAAGAAGTGTGGGATCCTTTTGACCCGTCAGTAAAAATCAATTTCCACCCGTTAAATTTGTATTCTGCGATGGATTCGGCGAACTTGGCCCTGTAAACCGCGTTTGGGGTATTCTCTTTCCAAATATTATTAAAATGTATTGTATATAACATCTGTATTTGTACTTTGCTATCTAACTATTATCAATCTCGAATTCCCGTCACTACAAGATCTGAAATTTTAAATATCGAATTGAAGGAATCACTTTTTATTAAAGAGTAAAGCCATGTCAAGTGATCCTCGAAAATTTCACTAAGTCACGGATTTTGGGGCAAGATGTCTCGTTGTGTAGTCAAAGTCATGTTAACGCTATTCTATAATTATTTCGCACAAATTCTAATTTTAGCAATTGTTATTAACAATCAAAGTTTTAAGCAAGATTAAATTGAAAAATTAATTACTCCAAAACTACAATAGATAATGACGTGAAATTATGCATACCATTCAAGTATTGTCTATACTATTTTTCAAGTGTTAATAACTCTTTTTATTGTGACAAATAGATAAAAAAATAATAACGTTTTGTAATCAGTTGCATTTTTTCATGTTTTCTTCACGCTGTAAAACAATCGGACTTACGCATAATTGTGCGGAAAACGCTTACCTTCAATAATCTGAAAATAGAATTTTGTACTTTTACTCCATTTCCGAGATATTGACTGTTTTGTAACTTGATGCGCTCGACGGTGGCATTGCTGCCATCGGCTGATCGGTCGCGCGGCGGCTTGAGGGACCGCGCAAACTGAAGCAGCGTACAACTAATTTCATTAAAATAATTATATTGTATTAAAAGTCCGAAAGATTCCAACTATAGTACATTTTTACCATAATATGACAGTTGTATTTACTTTTCTTACTTTTATTTGCTGATAGTATTTTCAAACAAAAAATCGTCTTTTGAAAAAATTCGACTTTGAATTTTTTTTCCAATTGATGTAGTTTTGATATTTTTTTTTTCATGAGCACCATACTCAAGTTGAGAGCAAAAATCAAAATCGATTGTTTTATGGTTGATACTGTTATTTTCAAGCAAAGCGTCTTTCACAAAAGCTGAGTTTGGATTTTCTGTTTTTTTCTGATTTTTTAATTCTGCATTTTTTGTTCCTTTTCCGGAATTAATGACGTCTGCAACAATTTCTTTGAGTTCCTTATCGCATAAATCAGAACACCTTTTTTTTTAATTGGTGGTTCGCCTAGGTCTTGCAAAATTTTGTTCACTTTATCGAATTTCAAAGAATGATCAGTGTTCTTTATTTCGAAATTTTCACCCTCCGAATCGTCAAAAGAATCTATAGAGTCTCATTTTCTGCACTTTGAGTAGGACTGAAAAAAGAAACGTGGCGATTTACTCTAGCGGAGTCAGCAATTTTAAATGTTTTATTAACTTTCACATTAAAAATTGAAGTGTTTTTGTTCATAAGTTCTCGTTATAAATTCATTCAATAGTCCTTTAAGGTTAAAAATAGCAATAAAAGAAAACAAATTTGGACAGTATGTAAATATCTAACGAAATGCACATTATACAAGCAAACATCCATTCATTCTGAAAAGAAATAATTTTCAATCGAAATTCAAATCTTGTTTGCAACAGTAGCCTACAATAGTTTATTTACAGTATGTGACATATTAATTTCCAATGTGATAATGTAAGCGATAGTAATTAAATAATTACGCGAAGAATATTGAATAAATATTACAGCTCACCTCGTGTTCTGACAATGTGTACCTAGTGCGATCACAGTAGTTTTCGCACCCTGATATAATTCTTTGCGACACATTTTACAAACATATTGACCAATATATTTTTCAAATTTATCATTCCACTTACAGTGGTTCAAACGTCTAATCGTACATGCAGAGGGCTCATCTTCAATATTAGTTTTGAAAGAGAAAATTTGTTTAATTAAAAATAATATACACTGATTTTATTTCATAATAACTTAATTTATTTCGTCATATACGAAAGTTTTAAGTTTTCACAACGTTTTCTTAAAAAAAAACCAAAAACAAACAAAACAAAAGAAATTCATGTCCAAACGAATAATCGTACAATACTGAATTTATGCTCTCAAACTAAATATTTTTAAAATTAATACTTAGTAGAGAGTCCTTTAGCTTTAAGCACAGCACTCAACCGTTTTGGCATCGATTCTACTAAGTTTTTACATACTTCTGGTGAAATATTATACCACTCAGTTCGTAGAGTTTCTTTCAACTCATTAACATTTCGAAAGACTTTGTCCTTTAATCTTCTAGACAATTCCTCCCATACATGCTCAATTACGTTAAGATCAGGTGATTGTGCGGGGGTTTGGAGTAGTTTTGGACAATTATAAATAAGCCACATCCTCGCAACCATTGATGTATGTTTCGGATCGTTGTCCTGGTAGAAAGCAAAATTGTCTATTATCCCCAAACGCTCGGCACTTTGCTTCACATTATTTTTTAAAATATCTAAATACTTGTATTTATCCATATTGCCTTCAATAAAATCAATATTTCCAACACCTGAACTCGAAACACACCCCCACACCATCACTGATCCACCACCGTGTTTCACAGTAGGCTTTGTATTTTTACAATCAAATTCTGCATTGGGTTTTCGCCATACGTAGCACTTTCCATCGGACCCTTTTAAATTAAATTTACTTTCGTCTGTGAATAATACCTGTCAAAAAAGAAATTTAGTGCCAATAATTTAAATTTTATTTTATTTTTACCGTTTTCCAGAAGTTAATATCTTTTGTAATATAGTCTGTAGCAAATTTCATGCGAGCTTTTTTGTTTTTAGGACTTATGTATGGCTTTTTTCGTGCTATTCTGCCATGATAATTGTTTCTTTTCAAAACATTTCGGATTGTCTCATCACAAACTATCTTATCAGTCTTTTCTTTTAACGCTCTGTTAATTTCTACTGCTGTTACAAAAGCATTTTTTTCACTTCCCTTAAAATCAAACGTTCATCGCGGTCACTTAGCTTCTTGCCTTGGCCAACACGACTTTTATTTACAATAGAGAGGTCATTTTTATATCTTTTAATGATATATTGCACGGTAGAATGAGCTCTATTTACTAAAACTGCGATTTCTCTAAAAGTTTTTCCCGATTCGTGCAATTTAATTATTAATTTTCGTTCTTCTACCGTTGTCTGTTTTCCTGAAGGTGCCATTACGTACCGATTAAGTTTATCACTTAAAGCAATCTGGATAACTAAATAAGAATTTATTTATAGTCCAGTGCAAAACGCAATTTGAAAAAAATGCTTATAGGATAACGGTATCCAGTCGACGTCTACTTATGTACGATTATTCGTTTGGACATGAATTTCTTTTGTTTTGTTTGTTTTTGTTTTTTTTAAGAAATGGTTGTGAAAACTTAAAACTTTTGTATATGACGAAATAAATTAGGTTATTATGAAATAAAATCAGTGTATATTATTTTAAATTAAGCAAATTTTCTCTTTTAAAACTAATATTTAAGATGAGCCCTCTGCATGTACGATTAGACGTTTGAACCACTGTAGATGTCACCAAAAATAAATTGCGTCGGACACAATTATGGCCTTTTTTCATAAACTTAATACAGCATTCTATCGGTTGAACCATAATTATAATAATATTGAAATATGCAAATATGCTTTGTCACCAGTCACCACTTAAATCGAACTGACACAAAACAGTGTCGAATTCAGTCAATAGGCAATAAATTCTGTGCGAGCATGTTCAAACGTGCACGCTGCTTCAGTTTGCGCGGTCCCTCAAGCCGCCTCGCGACCGATCAGCCGATGGCAGCAATGCCACCGTCGAGCGAATCAAGTTACAAAGCAGTCAATATCTCGGAAATGGAGTAAAAGTACAAAATTCTATTTTCAGATTATTAAAGGTAAGCGTTTTCCGCACAATTATGCGTAAGTCCGATTGTTTTACAGCGTGAAGAAAACATGAAAAAATGCAACTGATTACAAAAGGTTATTATTTTTTTATCTATTTGTCACAATAAAAAGAGTTATTAACACTTGAAAAATAGTATAGACAATACTTGAATGGTATGCAAAATTTCACGTCATTATCTATTGTAGTTTTGGAGTAATTAATTTTTCAATTTAATCTTGCTTAAAACTTTGATTGTTAATAACAATTGCTAAAATTAGAATTTGCGCGAAATATTTATAGAATAGCGTTAACATGACTTTGACTACACAACGAGACATCTTGCCCCAAAATCCGTGACTTAGTGAAATTTTCGAGGATTACTTGACATGGCTTTACTCTAAAGTAAAGTGGAAACATTTTGTAAAGGCGGGGATGGGGGTCAATATCTTCAAATGGCTTATGACTGACTACCTATTGACAGTTCAGCCGACAAGTGCTATGGCCGAAAGATGTTTTTCGTTAGCTGGTTTTGTATGTAATAGATGCTCTTACGTAGACATTTTAGATACAATAATAGTAATTCTGTTTTTGTTTTTTTGTTAATACTTTTGTTATGTGTGACTGTTGTTGGTGTTATCAGTGTTACACATTTTTATTCAGTATAGCCTCCCTGAACATCAATACACTTATTCCTAGGGCATTCCAATTTATGAATTCCATCCCTGAAGTGAGAATCTGGAAGAGCTGCAAAATACGCTTCCACAGCTGTAATGACCTCAACATTGGATTAGAAACTCTTTCCACGCATGAATTTAGGTCTGGAAACAGATGGAAGTCGCTAGGGGCAGATCTGGTGGAAACAGTGGATGCACCAACAATTCGAACTTTAATTCATGAATGTTAGCTATTGTCAATATGCTCTTGTGACACGGTGCTTTGCCCTGATAAAAAAAAAAAGTTTTTTTTCTTTTGCAAACTGGGTATTTTTCACGAATTTTTTTCTTCATCTGGTTTAAAGGGTAACAAGAATTTATTATTTTACTACTTTGCAAGTAATTCACAAACAAAATTCATTTCGCATTCCAAAAAAACAGATGATAAATCATTCTTGGGCGGATTCTGGACACGAACCCGTTTCGGAACCCAAGAACCAGGATCACACCACTCTTTAGCCTCCTGTTTTGATTTAGAATCATGGTGATAGACCCAAGTCTCATCCTTAGTGATGAATCGATGCACAAATGAAACGTTCTAAAAGCTACTGAGAAAGTCGCATTCGAACGAGTTTTGTTTTTCATTGTTAGCCAATTCGGCACCAATTGCGCACCAGCTTTCTAAAAGCCAATTCTCCAGTTAAAACATAGCTTCTACTGTCCAATGCGATGCTTAGGGCTTCCACTAAGTCTCCTTCGGTCACTCAACGTTTTTCCAATGCGATATCCTGTATTTTTTGTACGATTTCTGGTGTTACCGCTAGGCGCCCTTGACGTGGATCGTCTTCAATGCTTGTACGCCCACAGTTAAATTCAACAACCCATCTGATGGCGAAGAGTCCCTAAAAACCTTCAACATTCGTCCATAAATTTTCTAATGAATAAATAAATAAATAAAGATTCAATCACTGCACGATACTTGATTTTTTTCATTGTTGAAAATACTGTGACACGTCGATACTAAATGGCTTGTAAACAACTAATGAATTGACAGATTAAAATGAAACTTTGCATCCGTTCATTTGAAAAAAACTTTTTCTATTATTTGATGCTCATGCACGAACCTACGCACCCCCGAACGGTAGTCTCGCACCATCTCAATTGGCCACGGCGGCCAATATATGTATGTATGTAACAAAAAAATTTAGGCTAGTAGTAGTAGCAACCCCTCTCTTATCGAACCGCATAACTTATTGATCAACCTAGTATCACTAAATTTGTTCGAGTTTTCTACTATCTAATTGCCAATTTTTCTATCTTTCCAGATTACAATTAGAAGATTCTGGGGGTGAATATATCCAGTATCAGACGGAGGAATCGGAAATACCACAACGTCAGCGTCACACCAATTCCGACATGAATACAAGTAGTTCATCAACAAAGAGTGGCAGAGGAGAGGGTGGTACTTCATCAAACAATAATATCACTAATAACGGTGGCAACAAAAACCTTCTGGAGAGTGAGAAACGTATGCGACGAGAAATTGCCAATAGCAACGAACGACGACGAATGCAAAGCATCAATGCCGGTTTCCAGAATCTACGCTCGCTCCTACCACGCCACGAAGGCGACAAGTTGAGTAAGGTAAGTTACGCCGCAGCACATTACACTGCACTACACCACAATAAATGTGTATGTCTTCCCATATACATACATATGTGCATATGTATGTTTTAGTAGTTTGAGTAAAATAATACGCGCGCACTTTCGGCAGAACAGAAACTTGCGTTTTGTGGACCTTGTGGAATTCAGCAAAAGCGCGTATTCCTTTACGAAATTCCTGTTCCACTTCTACCTACACATTTTTTACGCATTTACGATCCTCAGCAGTGTCCTACTTTTATTGCTTGGGACCACCAATCGTTCGGCTCCACAGGAAAATAGTTTGCCACCAAAGCCATCAAATGTGGTCCTCACACAGCTCAGATGCATGATGGATGAAATCGGCCTCTCCAATGTAAGAAATTATATTCCTACATATGTATGTATGTACATAGATATGAGTGCAGCATGCAGAAAATAAAGATAATTTGGTGAAATGATGATAACCGGGAATTTAGTTGTGAGCTGGAGCTGCATTGCGCAAACGCACAAGAATGGGTGGCGCCGCATATCAAAGTAAACCTTACTCTGCACATGCAAAGTTAAAAATCATCATGTATCTGTATGTGTGTATTTGTGGCATACTTTGCATTGAGAATGCATATAGCACATCGTGCCATGGAAATATATGGCACTTTGCTTGCATGCGGATGAACGTACATATGTATGTGTGTATGTATATATCAGGTACCACGATCTATCAGCCCATTATTCGATGCTTTGCAGATAGAGGATCCATGGGCTTGTTCTACTTTGGACGTTTCCTATCCACTGCTTTTGAGTTGCGGAAGATATGTGGGTGGGTATTTCACCCGTTTTAGACGTCTGAAAATCATAGAAATCTGAAAGGCGTATGTAATACTGATGGTGATGGTGTTAGAGCAGCATACTTCGTGTATGTGTGTGTATGTGTATACATACGTATGCCACAAGACGCACGTATCTCTTTATAAGGTACGTACGCGATGGAGGGTTGCTGGAAAGTGGATCGATATATTCCAGCAGCGCTTTGTGGCACAATTTGTGCAGCTTTCAGTTTTTCCACCGCTCAGTCGGTAGCGTAGGAAGGCATACATGATGTAAACTGCGAGAAGCTTTGACCCTTCTTAATATTGCATTTGAACGCGTCCATTTTAGTCACACACATATATTTACATACATATATATGTGCATACATATAAATATGTATGTATATTGCATATACTACACAACTCATTTGCTTGTTTCTTAGCGGTACACTCAGATCCACCTGCAACACCCCTTTGGTATGTCGCCCTTTCCGCTTCAATTTAATCTGTTTGTTATTTTTGCTGTAGTTGTAAAAATCTAGGCTTTAGGCCACATGCACTTTGGTCCAACAACTTCATTAATATTACCGCAGCTCAGCTTGTGTGACAAGTGGGACGTGTGCATGTATAGGTTCCATATCCTTATCGACGTCTAGGGAAGATCAAAAGTTCAATAACCGCTTAGATAAATAGTCCGTAGATAGTAAATATTACTAGTTTGAAAGCAAGAAAAAAGCAAAGTGGTAGCGAGTTTATATTTTGCTTCTAGACAATAATATATACATACATATGTATGTACATAAATGGTTAGAACCAATTGCATTTACTCACCTATAATAGGCGATTTCGTGGATAGAACATTCATCGGACGTTTGCGAATTCAATTTTATGCAATCACCCATAACGAGGGATAAAGGGATTTTCCGAAACGTAATTCCACTAGGTATACATATGTGACGTGATTTTTGGAATATAAGCAAACAAATTCTCATTGCAGTTATTTAATAATAAATATGAGGGTTAAAATAACATCTTTGATTAAAAAAAGTAGAATTTTCTAATTTCAAGCAGCAATAACCTATAACGACTGCGTTATACAGTATAACAGTTAAAAAGCAAATACATGCAATCTATATAACCCTCCTTCGGACATTTTTTTTTTTAACTTTCGGTTGGGCACCCGGGTCTACTCTTTTTCGTCCTGTTCGAGGATCCTTTTTAAAACGTTATAACCATAAATCAATATAAAATTCGTTAGCTATAATAGAAATGTAGTAAATGCATGTCCAAAGTAGAAAAGGCAAGACCCTGGTGCCTTACGGAAGCCCGTTAACGATATGCTAAACACATACAGTATGCAAAATTCGTATTAGTACACCCCCTTATAAATAAAAAAACCACGTATATTTTTAAATTAATTTTATAACAAATGGTTGAAACCGTTTTATTTTATAGATAATTAACTAAAATAAGGCCAAATAACAAAACCGCTCACAAAGTGTATTGAATTGTGAAAAAAAAATAAGAAAGAAAAAAATTAACACTTTTTACAGAAGCAAAATTGTTATTAGTACAAATGTATTTTTAATGATTTAAAGAGTAAATAAAAGATAGTTCAGAAAAGTAATATTTTGTAGGATACCCTCGTTGCCTTAGAACAGCAGACAATCTCTTCGGCATAGATTCAACCAATTTTTTTGTGAGATTTGGAGAAATCTTCTTCCACTCTGATTTGAGGACTTTTTTTAAATGTTCTCGGTTCCTTATTTGATGATGTTTCAGTTGCCTTTTGAAAATCGACCATAAATTTTCTATGGGATTAATATCCGGGCTTTGTGGTGGTGTTTTGAGATAATTTGGACAGTTATAAAGGATCCATAACCTTGTATCGTTATCTTGTTGGAATATAAATTTTTTTTTTGCAACCCAATTTTTTGGCACTTTTGCGTAGATTCTTTTTTAAAATATCAATATATTGCCTCGCAGTCATAATTCCATTAATAAAATGCAACTTTCCTACTCCGTTTGCCCCAAAACATCCCCATACCATCAGAGAGCCACCACCGTGCTTGAAAGAAGGCTGCAGATTTCGTTTTTGAAGGCTAGTACTACACTCTCTTCAAATTTTTATGCGTCCATCGGACATTTTTATATTAAATTTACACTCGTCCGAAAAAATTACCCTTTTCCAAAACCGCATATTTTTGTTTAAATATTGCCTGGCGAATAGAACAAGCTTTCTTCTATTGACTGATCTTACATACGGTTTTCTAACCGCAGTTCTGCTTCTAAATCCCAATTTTTTTACATAATTGCGCACTATTTGAGGTGTAACTTTGATAGAAAAGTATTTTTCTAGTTCTGCAGCTAGTGAAACTCCACTGACGGTGGGATCTTTCCTCATAAGGCGTTTCAAATAAGTCTTGTGCCTCTGTCCAAGCTTTGCCATGTTCACATTTCGAAGCTTTTTGTCAATCCTTCCACTGTCTCTATAAATTTTGACTACGTATTGTATTATAGACACACTTTCTGCAATGTTCTCGCAATTTCGCGTAAAGACTTTCCGTTTTTGTTCATATTTACTATTAATCTCCTAGTTTCGTTTGATAATTCACTTACTTTAGGCGACATTGCAAACTAACTCCGCGAACTTCAACAAATGGCTACTAAAACGCAACTTCCCAAGGTTAAACATTGAATGTTTAACACAATCGTTTCGAAATAACGGTAAATACCAACAAATTGTTTACAAATTCAACGCATACTAAGTGTACTAATACGAATTTTGCCTGCAGTAGAAATAGCTACACTGCTACTAAAGCTATTTTTTTCAAATCTATGCAAATGTTTCGGAGTTTTTGTTATTATTCTATTTTTTTATGAATTATACAATACCGCACTACGATTGAAATCTATTGTTTTAAAGTAAATTTGAAAATATACGTGGTATTTTTATTTGTAAGAGGGTGTACTAATACGAATTTTGCATACTGTACTCTTCTATTTTACATGTAATAAAAAAGGTAAACGACTTCAAAAATATTACTGAGGAAAATTATTCGCTCTTAAGTTATCTGAACCACCCATTGTTTGCTAAAGTAGTTAGATTTTAAGATATATGAGTATCCTGTTACATAGGCCAAGTCAGTCATCTTTTTGGCTCCTTTTCCTTTTTATTCCCGTCCTACTCTCCTGATTAGGAGTTGACATAGGACACAATGGAAATCTGACATCAAATTTCCTTCCAAATGAAACGGTGGGTATCAGGTCATCTTTAGGTGTCAAAAACAGTGGATACTGTTCCGACAGCAACTTAAAGATTTCTCTGTGTCCCGAAGTTTCATCTTCGTGCCAGAAACCATATTTATGGAGTCTACACATTGCTTTTATTGCTTCCTGTTGTATCTTAAGATCCAGGGGGAGCAAACCAAGCATAGCATTCAGGGCATCACCAGAGGTTGTACTCATGGCGCCCGTGATGCATAAACATACACTTCTTTGTAGCCTGTATAGTTCCCGGATTGTGGACTTAACCATGCTCCGTCGCCACCAGACCACAGAAGCGTAAGTGATGATTGGTCTGATAAGTGCTGTGAATATCCATAGGACCACAGCAGGTGAAACGTGTGTCTCCCAAGTCAGTTTCTTATTCAAGATTACTCCTAGATATTTAACTTCGTTGGAAAGACCAAGTGTCACACCTTTCAGTGTTGGAATTTCCGTTTTCTCGTAAACAAGACTGGTTGTTTTGTTCGGGTTAACGGAAAGACCTTGTCTCATGAACCAGTCATCGATTTTGTCAAGAATCCTCTGCACTTTCGTGCAAAGCCTCCTTAAGGATTTATCTGATGTTAGCGCACAGACGTCGTCCGCATATGCTTGGACGTGAAAACCGAGTTCCTGCATCTCAACTAATAGAGAGTCTACGACGAAGCACCACAGCAGCGGAGAAAGAACACCCCCTTGGGGACATCCTTGCTTGGCCCTGACTGTGATTTGCTCGTCGCCGCTCTCACCAGCGGTTAACAGCCTCTCAGAGAGCATGGATTCATTTTACATTTCGAACATATCAAGCCGAAAGTGGCATTATCAAAAGCCCCTCAATGTCCACGAACACGCCCATTGTGTATTCGTCAGCTTCCAGCCCAGCTTCAATCTTGCTAACAAGATCGTGTAAGGCTGATTCACATGATTTTCCACTCTGGTAAGCGTGTTGATTTCTACTAAGTAGACTTCTCGGCAATACTCCACCACCCGTTCCAGACTTTTCAACATGAACGATGTCAAACTGATTGGTCTAAAACTTTTTGCTAGGGAATAGTCATCTTTTCCTGGTTTCGGAATAAATACTACTCTTCCGCGTCGCCATTGGGATGGTATATAACCAAATGCAAGACAGGCTGTGAAGATCCTTTTCAGGGCCTCAATCAGCCTGTCTCTCCTTTTTTAAGCATTGCTGGATATATTCCGTCAGGTCCAGGGGACTTAAAGTTCTCAAAGGAAGATAAGGAAAACCTTACCAGCTGTACCTAGAGGTTCCACCGTTGCTACCGTTATTGTTCATGCCACTCTCAACTTCAGAGAGAGTTCTACTACCCGGAAAATGGGTTTCGAGTAGAGCATTAAACGTTTCCGATTTGGAAATGGTGTATGAACCATCAGGTTTTCGAATAGAATCCAGCCTTACTGAGCGGTCTAAATGAATGACATTACAAAGTCTCGCTGTTTCCCTCATTTATTCGACGTTACTGCAGAATTTTCTATAGGATTCAAGTTTGGCTTGCCGTACTTTTTTCTTATATTCTATCTGTGTAAGTCGATGATTAGCCCAGTCCTCTTCTGTTTTGGTCTTCAAGGCCTTATTAAGAAGTTTTCTGGACCGTACACGAAGCTTCGACAGTTCAGGGTTCCACCAAGGAACCGCTTTCCCCTGTCTGCTTTGCCCGAGTGGGCACAGTTCCTCAAAGCAATTGATTAAAGTACCTTCTAATTTCTTAGTAGCATCTTCAATCATTTCTGCTGATTTGAGTTTTTTCAGGTTTGGTAATCGCTCTGTTACAAGCTCACCATACCTGTCCCAGTCCACATTTCGGGGATTCCTACCGGAAGGTATTGATATTGTGTCAATTCCCAGTCGGAATTCTATAAGGCGATGATCAGAAAGAGAGTCCTCTTCCAAAACTCGCCATCGGTTGATTTGATTTCCAACTGACCTATTGGTAAGTGTTAAATCAATCACCTCTTGTCTCCTTCTGGTCACAAAAGTTGGTTTGTTACCATTGTTTTGGATGACCAAATCGGATGACAGGATAAAGTAACTTGAGACTTCTGGGGTTGCATTTGCTGCTTCCCCACACAATGTTCTGTGAATTTGCATCACAGCCCACTATTAGCCTCAGATTATAGGATTCTGCGTACTTGACCACTTCTATTAGCTCCCTCGAAGGAGGTGGCTGTAAAGAGTCGTAGGGTAGGTAGGCCGAAACTATGATAGCTTCGACACTGTTCCCACTTTTCAAGTACTTTATTTTTGCAGCAACGATATCTCCGGAGCATAGCACTTTTAACATCGTGTGTTCGATCAACCTCGGCATGATAATACATGCTCGCGGTCTCACATTCCCTTCACAATGAAGTATTTGTCCCTACGACATAGCACCTAGACCACAGATACGCTTGTGACATACCCATGGTTCTTGTATAAGTATTATGAGTGGGTTTGTTTGCAGTTTTGCATGCCTACGGCACAAGAGAGCCGTAGACGCTTTGCTATGCTACAGATTTATCTGTGTAAATATTACTTCAGTCATGAGACTGAGTATATTTACGCTTTGTCCTCCACCTTATCCTGGACACGGAAGTGGATTCGCCCCAGATGTAGGTGAGGACGGCACCCGTACTTCGACTTAAGAACCTCGAGGGACCCAAGATCGATACCCAGTACCAGGTGGGAACCCGCCTCCGAAGTGGTAGCAGATTTCTGCCTGATGCACGAGTATACTCTCCAGAGAGTCGTGTCAAGATCCTTATTCTGAACTCGGATGCGTTTGAGGAGTACTGCTGAATAACAGGAAGGACCCGGAATCCAGACACTCGCTCGTACCAGCCTTTCTTTGCTACTCTCAACAAGAATAAACTTGCTGTTTTCGCAGGCTGGAATCTTTGCTATCGCTTTTTCTAGCCATTCTCGGGAAAAAGCATTGGAACAGTGCACATTTACGATGCCGTCCACCACGCTTTTCCCCTCGAAAGTCGGCGCGTCTTTCGACTCACCGATAGCTTTCCAAAGATAGCTGTCAAGATAGTCTTGTTGCCCTTTGGACAGTAGACCATCTTGTTTGTCGGTATGTATCTCCACCGTCATTGCCTTTGCTGCCATTCCCGCGAATGATTCGCCAGACGTTGACGGAAGAGTGTCATTCGACATTTGAGGTCCCTTAGCCTCTGCCTTGTCAGGCAAAGGTTTGTCTGCCTTGGATTGGGTCGAGGATGCAGGCATTTCCGAATTCCGTCTCTCGACTTTCCTCTTCTTTGCCTTTCTCCTCTTCCCGGTCGTTGGCACAGACCCCGTTTCGTTTCCGGAAGAGCGCAGCGCTACAGAGGAATCCTCTGTTCTGCCACGCTTTCCCGTTTCCGTTACAGGTGTCGAAGTTGACGGAGCTTGAGTCCTTCTGTCTTCTTCGTTTGATCTGCCTTGCGGTTAGACCAACACCTGCGTTCGACTCTCCAATAACTTCAGTCTTTTTACCGGTACTTACCTGATTCACACCAGGTTTAACCGTTGTCAAAGACTTACTCGGTACCAGAGATCCGTCTGAGTCTACTGAGAGATTGTCCGCCATCTCCACATCCTCCACAACTTGTTCAGTTGCTTCAGATCGTTTCGACGACGGTATATCGCTCACACTCACTCGGCTCTCCATTGGCATAGCCAATGTGCCATGTTTCACCACTAGTAGTGCGCTTCCTCCGGAACCCTGGGTGTCAGTTCCGGTCATAGGGGAATGTGGGGTTCGGGCCTGCACATCCGATGCCCGAGCCGTCGATTTCTCGACGGGAGGATTTCCCGAAAGTGGGTTACCTCGAGCAGAGAGATCCTTTGTTAACCTCCACATTGCGATGAAATGCATTTTATACCTCCTGCCAGGTTGTCGGTACGGTACTCTCCACATAGTACTTGGGTGGCCACCAATTCCGCCGTTCCGCGGATGAGTGGATACCCAATTCCTATATGAAGCTGCCCTCTTAGTTCGTGGAAAGTAATCTCCATAGCATGGGGTTAACTCGCCACTTAAGCCTCATCCCCGCGGCAAGGAGACCGACATGAAGAGGGGTTGCTCTTTTTATAACTTCGCAGCGCCTACGTCGTTAATTATTTGCAGCTTTGTACTGACCTCTCCAATTTCTTATCAATTATATATTAATATTACCGTTTCTAATGGATAGAGAAAGTGCAGATGAAAAGTTTTGCTTAGATGCTTTGTCAGACTATAGCAGTTATTCAGAAAGCGACAGTGATGGTGATAGCAGTGATGATGATGATGATGATAGCAGTGATTCTTCTATCAACACTCGGAAGCCGCGAAAATTATTGCCACGCAATATAGCGATTCAGAAGATAATGATAACACTAATGACGTAAACATACACATAGTAGAAAAAGTCTGCGTGCACCTATGCAAATATTCTTTGCATTAGAAAAAGTTCAAAACAATAAATATTTCAGAAATTTTTTTAGTGAGTTTTATTTAGTTACTTAAACGTAACTATCACACATATTTCGCTACCAATAACGAAATCAAATTTAAAATGAGATCACATAAAATTAAAAAGGCAATTCAAACTAAACGGAAAAAGTTTGCGTTCACTTCAATAATAATAAAATAAAAGGCTTAAGATCATAGAAATGTTTTAAAATTAATAGCTAGTTGGATATCCACGCCTTTTTATGACTTCTAGAAGGCGTCTTTTCATTGATCCAACTAGTTTGGCTGTTATTTCTGGACTTATGGCTTCCCATTCCTCTTTAAGCGCGTTATTAAGCATTTCCTTGCTAGTTATTGTACGCTCTCGTATTTTTTTCTCTAGAACGTCCCATAAGTGCTCAATGGGGTTAAGGTCAGGTGATTGTGGGGGTGTGCGAAGTTGTTTTGGAACATTATACAACAACCACAACCTAACAATCTCTGCTGTGTTTTTCGGGTCGTTGTCCTGTTGGAAAAAAAATCTTTCACCGAGTCCCAGTTTGTTTGCACTTTCTCTCAAATTCGTTTTTAAAATATCGAGATAATCATGTCTGTTCATTATCGACTCAATAAACTGTATATTTCCAACGCCCGAACTAGCCATACACCCCCATATCATGGCACCTCCTCCCCCATGCTTTACCGTAGGTACCAGATTTTGCTTTCCAAGTGCCGTTCCGTTTTTCCTACAAATAATTTTACGACCTTTTATCCCGAAAATGCAAAACTTGCTCTCATCTGAAAAAATCACACTATTCCAAGTGTGCAGTGGCTTGTTTACGTATTCCTTGGCGAAAGCCATCCGCTTAAGTCGATTTACTCGCGATATGAAGGGTTTTTTTCGGGCCACTCTGCCGTGAAATCCGATTCTTTTTAGAATTTTTCTTACTGTATCTGGATGTACTTTCTTTTGGTATTTTACTTCTATGTCTTTTGAAATTTGGCTTGCTGTTAGTCGTGGATTAGACTTCACAAGAATAGTTATGTTGCGTCCTTCTCTTTCCGTTAGTTTTTTTGGACGCCCAGAACGAGGCTTAGACTCCAAACAATTCGTTTGCTTGAAGTTGTTTATCACTCTTTGGACCGAGGAGTATTGCCTCCCAACAATTTTCGCGATTTCCCGGTAGCTCTTACTATTTTGCCACAAACTTACAATGATTTTCTTTCACCAATATCTATTTCTTTTCGCCTTTGGTCCATAGTAACAAAAAATGTATTTCTAATATCAATTTTTCCCTCTTTAGATTTGTTCTTAACCGCGTCAACTACATGAATGATTTAAAATTAAATTTAACGTAATTGCCATGCAAATAATCGTCACTATTCGAAATGAACGCACACTTTTTCTGCTCAGCCTATTTAAGTAACTGTACGCAGCTCAAACTCCAAAAAATTTTGTTCATACCCTCTACGAATATTTCTTTGAAATAAGTGAAAAGAAATAACTGAGAGTTTTAAGATAAACACGTTAAATTATTTTAATACATTCGTCTAAAAAGATCAGAATTATGGGCCAACAATGGGTGAACGCAGACTTTTTCTACCATGTGTAGATACATGGTCAACAAATCACAAATCAATTATTTTGGAACCTTTCGAAGGCAACCCAGGCATAAAAATTCTACCCAAATCTGAGGCAAGTGTAAGAGGCATTGTCAATTTATTTATTGGAGATGACCTTTTGGAATATTTGATTACAGAATCGAATAGATATCACTATCAAGTAATCAATAAATATAAAAATATCTCAAAGACGAAAAAATGGGTGGATACAGACTTGTAAAAGTTCAACCAGTTATAAATTATTTAAAGAAAAGGTTTGTTGATGTATATAAACCTTGTCAACAATTATCATTAGATGAATGTATTATTCCGTGGCGAGGAAGACTATCATTCCGAACCTACAATCCTGCAAAAATTGTAAAGTACGGCATACTTGTGAGAGCAGTCTGTGAAGCACACACAGGATACATTGGTAATTTTCAAATGTAAGCTGGCCAAGGAATGAAACTGGAAAACACTATTCGGGAAGTTATTGATCCGTATAAAAATCTTTGGCATCACGTTTATCAGGACAATTATTATAACAGTGTCCATATAGCTGAAGTACTCCTGCAAAACAAAGTAAGGGGATGTGGGACCATTCGGAAAAATAGAGGTTGTTGTTGTTGTTGTAGCAGTATCTTCGCCCTGTCAGTGTAGTGTAATTACCGGTCGTCTTCGTCTAGCTCATCTAACGGTAGGCCCAGGAAACTGGCAGTTTCAACGGGTTGGGTCCAGAGGGAGAGAGGTGTTAGATGAGTGGGTTTGATGGGGCATGTGAAGAGGTGGTTAGTGTCGTGCGGGGTACCTTCACATGCTGGACATATGTTTAGTATGTCGGGGTCGATTCTGGATAGGTAGGAGTTTAACCTGCTACAATATCCAGAACGTAATTGTGCCAAGGTTACGCGGGACTCTCGGGGAAGCTGGAGCTCTTCGTCTGCGATAGGTGGTGGTTGGACTCCGATAACGGCATTCGGAGGTCGGGAGCTTAGGAAGGTGGTAAGGGTCTCCCGATGAATGTCGTTAATTGCCTGTCTGTATACTGTCTGATCCTGGAGTGGTCTGTCCGTTTTGTCCTGGATCTCGTCCACGTAATTGAGGAAGTGTCTCCTGATGTGCCTGGGAGGTGGCTCAGGCTCGAGCAGGTGTCTGCATGGGTGAGGCCTACGGTGACACCCAAGCAGAAACTGCTTGCCGAGCATTCTTTGTCTTTGCCCCAAGTGCTGCCGGCAAGCGACTTGAGGACCTTGTTGCGATTCTGTACTCTCGTTGCAATAGCGGTTGTGTGCGCCGAGAAGGAGAGCAAGCTGTCAAAGGTGACTCCCAAAATTCTGGGGTTGTTTATCGTCGGTATTGGGGTATCGTCGACGTGTACCTGAAGTGGCAGCTTGAGCTCCTTTGTCCAGGTGGTAAAAAGGGTCGCCGTGGATTTAGTGGGAGAAAGTTTTAAGTTTCTCGCAGTGAAGAAGCGAGAAAGGCGGGCGAGGTAGTCGTTTACTTTTGAGCATAGGCCATCAATGTCATTGCCCGACGCCACTATCGTGCAGTCGTCGGCATATGAGACCAGTGAGACTCCTTCTGGTGGCTGGGGGAGTTTCGAAATATAGAAATTGAAAAGCAAGGGTGAAAGGACACCACCCTGCGGTACTCCTTGCTTTATTTTTCTCTGTTTTGAGGTTTGGTCTCGAAATACTACCGACGAGTGACGACCACTCAGGTAGTTCGCGGTCCACCTCTTCAGCCCTGGCGGGAGTGTCGACTGTAAAATGTCATCTAGTAGCGTGGCGTGGCTGACTGTGTCGAAAACCTTTTGTAGGTCCAACGCTACTAGGACAGTCCTCTCGCAGGGGCGGTTTTGGTTTAGTCCGCGGTTTACCTGGGTGTTTATGACGGTGAGTGCCGTGGTGGTACTGTGCACTCTACGGAAATCATGCTGGTGTGGGGCTGGAGTCAGGTGTTCAGTGAGGAGTGGGAGTAGAAGGGCTTCAAGTGTCTTCACTACTGGGGAAAGGAGAGTTATCGGACGATAAGACTCCCCTTGGTTGGCGGGTTTCCCAGGCTTCAGCAGTGGGACCACTCTCCCTAATTTCCACTTATCAGGAATGATGAGAGTGGCCATGGACAGGTTGAAGACCTTTGTGAGATATTCTACTCCCAATGGACCCAGCTTTTTCAGCATCAGCATGTTTAGTCCGTCGGGGCCAATGGCTTTTGATGGTTTCATGTGTTTGATGGCCCCCTGAACCTCGTCGCTGGTGAAAGTAAGCGGTGCACTGTTGTAGGGCAGTTTGTGCAGCCGTCTGGTGGCACAACGTTTGGATCTGTCGACCGGAGGATGCAATATAAATTGCCGGCTAAAATAGCTCGCGCATCTCTTCGGGTCCGACGAAGTACGACCGTTGAAGGTGATATCCACCTTGTCGTTGTGCTTCGTCGGGTTCGACAGGGACCTTACGGTGGACCAGAGCTTGCTCACACCAGAGGTGAAGTTACAGGACTTCAGATGCTCTACCCATTTGGTCCGCTTATGTTGGGTGACCAGTTGCCGGATCTCCAAATTGAGATCCTTTATACGAGGATCCCCGGGATCGGCCTGGCGTAGGCGGTCACGCTCATTTGCCATAACGGCTGCTTCGGCTGGGAAATTGGGACGTAATTCCCGGATCCGTCCAGCAGGTATGAAGCGAGCCGCGGCGGCTGTAATCGCCTTGCGGAATGCGCGTTCGCCTGCGCGCACATCGGTGGGAGTGGGTAGGGCTACGAAGATGTTCTCAGTAAATTCCGCGAATCTGGTCCAATCAGCTTTGTTGAAGTTGATGTATGACCGGTGATCCGCGGAAACAAAATCGGCGGGTCTCTCGATCGAGATGATAATGGGCAAGTGGTCTGATGCAAGCGATAGCATAGGTCGCCAGGTTATGCTATTTATCAGTCCAGCGCTAGCAATTGTTATATCAGGCGAGCTGCTACAATTGCCCACTACCCTAGTGGGGGCGTCGTCGTTTACAGTGCTGAACGTCGAATCGTCTATCTGCTTTGCCAATAGCTGTCCCCTACGATCATTTGGCAGGCTTGAATGCCAAAGATCGTGATACGCGTTAAAGTCACCTACTACCAATCGGTTTTCTCCCCTGATGAGCGCACCAATATCGGGGAGATATCCTGTCGGGCAGCAGGTGACAGGGGGTATGTAAATATTGTAAATTTCGAGCTCGGCATCGCCTGACCGGACAGCTATACCTTGACGTTCTAAGGTGCTGTCCCTGCGGTCGATGCCTTCATCAATAAGACGATACTACACTGAATGGTGTACTATGAACGCTAGGCCACCACCGTTGTCTCGCTCGCGGTCCTTTCGGTGCACATTGTAGCCGTCCCTGGTAATCAGGGGGGAGCTAGCGTGCAGTTTTGTCTCCTGGACCGCAGCTATCTTGATTCCGAACCGACTCATGAAGTCGACTATCTCGTCAATCTTGCTCGTGAGTCCGTTGCAGTTCAGTTGCAAAAGCTTAAAGCTTCGCGGGAGTGTCGTCGTAATTCGGGGGGTGAGGGATGCGTGATGTTGTCTGCGTTGGTCCTGCTGTGCGTTCCGCAAAATGGGGAGTGGCCTGATGTTGTCGGATGGCCGCGCCACGGGGGCGGTTGCGGGTGCAGAGCTCTGCAGCAGGGGGCAACGTAGTCGCGTGTCCACTCACGGGTGGTGTTGCAGGCCGGAGCACCTCCGAAAGTGACACCAGCCACTGCAAGAATTGCATTGGACAGTTGTCAGGTTCCGAGGTACTACGGTCTGGCACACGGAGCGGACTGTGCGGGGGACCAAGAGCTGCTGGTTTGTCCCCGCACTGGGGTAGGAGCAGGAGGGTTGTGGGTTGGAGAGGGAGTCGTGTTGCTCTTGGGGGCTCCTGACCGTTGAGGTGTTGTTAGTGGCGGCAGTGTGATGTGCCGACACTGAGGGCAGTGTAGCCGTGGAGGCGGTGACCGCCTGTGAGCGGGAGCAACACGTGGCCACATACCTTGTGGACCACTCCCTGTGAGTCTTAAGGCCTGAGCAGGTCTTAAGGCCGGCGGGCCAATTAGATGTCCTAAATTCAGTAGTTTTCGCGAAGCGTTGTAGGATGAGAAAAAAAACAATTAGCCAAATGAAGTTTTGGGGATAGTTTAATATATATTTGAACTAAAAAAAAAAATTTGTACAATCTCCAACAATATATTGTAAGCCGAGTTATCAATAGATTCCCAGAGCGCCTGTATCCAACTTTTGTACAAGATACAACTTGCAATTTTCATCTGAAAACAAAAAAAAAAAAAATTATTAATTTTGATGTAATTATCTTCGATGTGAACTAAGAATGTATGTACAATATGGGTATCAAATGAAAGCTGTTGATAAGTGCTTTAATACGGGGTAATTTTCATACCTATTGATGACTAGGGTCTGGAAATATATGCCAAAACGTGGACCCGCCGTGTCTTTGCACCGAATTAAACCAAACTTACACACATTGTTAAGGAGGTATTGAAGATGATTCCCGTATAGTTTGGATACCTATTGGTAGATAGGGTCTCGAGATATAGGTCAAAACGTGGACACGGGTAACCTTCGGATGTGTATGTAAAATATGGGTATCAAATGGAAGCTGTTGGTGAATGCTTTAGTTCAGAGTATTTCCATCCGCTCCGTGACTAGGGTCTCGAGATAGAGACCAAAACGTTAACCCTAGAATGTGTTTGTACAATATGGATATCAAATGAAAGCTGTTGATAAGTGCTTTAATACGGGGTAATGTTCATACCTATTGATGACTAGGGTCTCGAAATATATGCCAAAACGTGGACCCGCCGTGTCTTTGAACCGAATTAAACCAAACTTACACACATTGTTAAGTAGGTATTGAAGATGATTTCCGTATAGTTTGAATACCTATTGGTAGATAGGATCTGGAGATATAGGTCAAAACGTGGACCCGGGTAACCTTCGGACGTGTATGTACAATATGGCTATCAAATGAAAGCTGTTGGTGAATGCTTTAGTACAAACGTGGACCCGGGTAACCTTTGGTTGTGTATGTACAATATGGGTATCAAATGAAAGCTGTTGTTAACTAGGGTCTTGATGACTAGGGTCTCGAAATATATGCCAAAACGTGGACCCGCCGTGTCTTTGAACCGAATTAAACCAAACTTACGCACATTGTTAAGTAAGTATTGAAAATGGGTTTCGTAAAGTTTGGTTGTAATTCGGAGCACTGGCAACGGGTACAGCGTTCTTTTGAACCAGCCATAATGTCGCTTACTTTTTTAACGCTTTGGGCTGAACTGAACTGTCAAATTGACAGTGTGAGTTACAATGTGTCAATATTTCTTTCTGATTTGGATGCCATTAGGAAAAAACGTAAGTGCAACATGTAAAAATTGTTTGTGAATTTTTTTGGAGTGGATTTTGGAACAGTGAATAATTTCTTACGAAATTTGAGAATTTAATGTGAAATCCGAATGTTCAAATGAAATTATGTGTTCGTGGAAAAAAAATTTTTTTCGTTTTTTTTTTTTTTTTTTTTTTTTTTTTGCAAAATGCAAATGGATAATGGTTAAAAAAGCTCCAATGCTTAATAAAACATATAAACTGAAACGAAAATTTCATGGATGATCAGGAAAAAAGACGATTGTTTATTCATATGCGTTGATTTGAAATCTAAAAACAATCTTCTTTTTTCCTGATTTTCAATTTATGTTTTATATTTACTCAAAAACAAATAGAAAAACAAAAAATATTGTTTATGCCAAAGCGCTTGAATAAAGAATAAAGAAATAAATAATATGAAAATCATATATTTTCTGTTCTAAACCATATCTATTCTATTTTAGTGTGCCCAGCGAAGGGGGCCGGGTTTGCTAGTATAAAATAAAGTCAACTTTTTGTGTGTGTTCGCTAACCGGCCGTGTCTTTGCACCGAATTAAACCAAACTTACACATATTGTTAAGAAGGTATTGAAGATGGTTTCCGTATAGTTTGGATACCTATTGGTGGATAGGGTTCGAGATATAGGTCAAAACGTGGGCCCGGGTAACCTTCGGATGGGTATGTACAATATGTGTATCAAATGGAAGCTGTTGGTGAATGCTTTAGTTCAGAGTATTCTTCATGCCGCTCCGTGACTAGGGTCTCGAGATAGAGACCAAAACGTGGACCCTAGAATGTGTTTGTACAATATGGATACACTAGTCTACAAGGAAAAGTATCCGAAATAATTTAAACTAATATCTGCTTCTCTGTCCATGCAAAATTCGGGTTGATAACTAAAATTAATTTATTAGTTTGAGTTTTTACGATAATCGTATCTTTCGTGTTTAATGGAACTAGGCCGGCAAAATTTAACCAACATTCAGACCCAGAAACCAGACTATATATTTCCGAAGGTTTATGATGCGCTGAATCCAAATCTGGCCTCAGAATTGCTCTATCAGCTCTGGTTTTCGAGATATCCTAACCTAAAAGTGCAAAAAACACCATTTTTGCCCATATTTGAGGTTATGTAGCCTTGCAGATGTTTTCTTTCACCAAAATTAAAGGATGGCATCTTTAAATACAATCCTTCTTTTTTCAAATGGCGTTTTGTTTGCTCAAATATAATTTTTTTTCGCAGAGATATCGCATTTTGAAATTTTCATGTTTCGAAATTTTCCTACACCTGAAAATCGATTAAGATAACATAGACATGATATAGTCGCTTGGGTTTGAGGGCCTGAAATATATGGATTAATAGTATGTAAATTTGGAGTTTGTGGGAAAGCCTGCTTGCGGTTATGTGGGTTAGCCTGCTCGCGGTATGATAGGGATGGTTTCTAGGGGTTAGGGCTGTGTGTGACTCGGTACCCAAAGGTTAGATAGTGTAGGGATGTGGTGAGTCAGCACACTTATGGTGTGAGACAAAATTTTAAGAAAAATAAGACTCAATTCAAGAAAATTAGTAATCGAATATATCATGTCTATGTTATCTTAATCGATTTTCAGGTGTAGGAAAATTTCGAAACATGAAAATTTCAAAATGCGATATCTCTGCGAAAAAAAATGATATTTGAGCAAACAAAACGCCATTTGAAAAAAGAAGGATTGTATTTAAAGATGCCATCCTTTAATTTTGGTGAAAGAAAACATCTGCAAGGCTACATAACCTCAAATATGGGCAAAAATGGGGTTTTTTGCACTTTTAGGTTAGGATATCTCGAAAACCAGAGCTGATAGAGCAATTCTGAGGCCAGATTTGGATTCAGCGCATCATAAACCTTCGGAAATATATAGTCTGGTTTCTGGGTCTGAATGTTGGTTAAATTTTGTCGGCCTGTGATATCAAATTGAAGGTGAATGCTTTAGTACAGAGTATTTTTCATGCCGCTCCGTGACTGGGGTCTCGAGATATAGGTCAAAACGGGGACCCGGGTTGGTTGTGTATGTACAATATGGGTATCAAATGAAAGCTGTTTATAAGTGCTTTAATACGGCGTAATTTTGATACCTATTGATGACTAGGGTCTCGAAATATATGCCAAAACGTGGACCCGCCGTGTCTTTGCACCGAATTAAACCAAACTTACGCACATTGTTAAGTAAGTATTGAAAATGGGTTTCGTAAAGTTTGGTTGTAGTTCGGAACACTGGCAACGGGTACAGCGTTCTTTTGAACCAGCCATAATGTCAATGTCGTTTACTTTTGTAACGCTTGGGGCGGAACTGAACTGGCAAATTGACAGTGTGAGTTACAATGTGTCAATATTTCTTTTTGATTTACATGCCATAAGGAGAAGACGTAAGTGCAAAGTGTAAAAATTGTTTGTGAATTTTTTTGAATAATTGAATAATTTCTTACGAAATTTGAGAATTTAATGTGAAATCCGAATGTTCAAATGAAATTATGTGTTCGTGGAAAACAAAATTTTTTTCGTTTTTTTTTTTTTTTTTTTAATATAAATGGATAATGGTTAAAAAAGCTTCAATGCTTAATAAATCATATAAATTGAAACGAAAAATTCATGGATGATCAGGAAAAAAGACGATTGTTTCTTAGTTATTCGTTTGCGTTGATTTGAAATTTAAAAACAATCTTCTTTCCTGATTTTCAATTTATATTTTATATTTACTCAAAAACAAATAGAAAAACAAAAAATATTGTTTATGCCAAAGCGAATAAAGAAATAAATAATATGAAAACCATATCTTTTCTGTTCTAAACCATATCTATTCTATTTTAGTGTGCCCAGCGAAGCGGGCCGGGTTTGCTAGTTTTTTATACAAATTAATTATTATTTTTATATATAAGTAGAGTAGAATGGGGTAAAATAGGTATGGGGGCACAATAGGTAGGTGGGGTTTTCGTCGCACTGTTTTTGCAGAGATCACTCGTCTTATGTGAATTGAATACGTGGTGGGGAACAACGTTCGCGACTGTCATTTCGGCCGTCACCATTGATTAGTTATCCTAGTTCTGGCGTCGTTTAGTTTTTTGTGAGCTTTTCTCCGACATAGCATTTTTTTTATTCTACGGTGCAGTGCTTTTAATGTAAGTAAATATTTGTCAGGTGAGTTTTATTTGACGTAGAAAATAATGCTGAACACGAATGATGTGTCAGTTTTTTGATATTTTTGTTTTTTAAAAAAATATCGACACTAACATAAAACATGTGCTTGGGGGCACTATAGGTCAGCCGTCTGGGGGCATTATAGGTCACTACTTTTAATGGAATAAAATAAATTTTAATTGTTTTTGCAGCAAAATGGTGCGTAATTATGTGCGAAAAACGCCGAAACGAAGTGAAGAGGACGTAAAAAACGCAATCGCGGCAGTCCGAGATCGCGCTAGTGTTCGATCAGCCTCTAAACAATTTAAAATTCCGTTCGAAACATTACGTGCTTGCGTGATGAATTAAAGAAAAATTCCTAACTTTTATAACATGTGCAGTGTTCATACTCTATAAATAAAGGTTAAAACGTTAATTTCCAAGCCATGTACATTGTTCTTTTCCCCTCCCATATAGTGACCTATCGTGCCCCCCGATTTTGAAAATATCGAAAAAAAAGTACCTTTGTCTTATTGAATGCAGCTTCCAAAATATTTAACCAAACATAAGTCAGTATAACCAAAATGTTAGCAGATAAATAACCTTTCAAAATTTTGCTTATTTTTCAAAATCAATGCAAAAACACCGTAGCAAGAGCTCTCAAAAAAAAAAGACCTATCTTACCCCATTCTACTCTAAAATAAATTTTTTGGAACAGACAACATGAATTAAACTGAGCAAACATAAAATAAATAAATACAACAAAATCAGCTGATCAAATGGCAGTACTTTGACACGAAGCAAAATGCGAAACCAGAGAATGCAGCATTCGTACACACATACATAGGTATGTATGTAGATATAGCTCAAATTAAGTTGTATCGCTAGTGCCGAGGCGATTACACAAATGACCACCACAATGAACCATCTTACTCAGGCGCATACATGTATGTTTGTATGTGTTTGCTCGTGTAGGCGCCTTGATTGTGTATTTACCGATTGCCGGTACTGTTCGCCTTTCAGTTGTTGGAACCAGCTGATATAACATGATAATACTGGCATTATTAAACGAGAGAGCGAGCGCCACCGACATTTTTGCCTCTGCTATATAAAAAACGAATGCGCGACACATACATAGCTGCCTTATTATTAATTGTACGAAAAATCTCATATAAATGGAGAATTAATAAAAGTTGTTTTGATTTGAATTTTTCTAAAGGTTGTAGGCACTTATGTGTGTCAGCCATAGTCCAAATCGGTCATTTCTTCTATGGAGTTATGCCTATGTGTACTCCTAAGCCGTGACATACTTTGTGTATGACGTTTTCCACCAAGTTACATCTATTCGTTGCGGTGCATTTTCTGAAAATTAAGTTATTCATTTCCGATACTTTACAAACGCTGTAGAGAATGCAAAGGTGGTGGCTTCCGCAACCCACTACTTGGTGGTGGGTGCATTTAACAGAAAAAGTGACGCAGGCACATTCAATAATCAAATTTTTGAAATCAAATAAAATTAAAAAATAATGTGTGTTAAATTGTTCGTGTGTGTGAAAGCACAAATGACTAAAATCTTTAAAAGCAGCTCTTTCCTTGCTTTCGCTTATTCTTCCTCCTCTTTTTTTCGTTTGTTTTGTTTCTGTGCTGACGTCACGCAATCTGGCATCATGGTTATAGACATATTTTGCCCCAATTCCTTGCATCTTTTACTTCACCAAATTATCCACGGGGTTGCCATCATAGCGCCATATAAAATAATTATAAACAACCTAACCTATGCCCAAAAATGGGTGGATCGGCCACGCGTTAAGAAAGGATGCTAACAATATTGCACATTCCGCTTTGGAATGGATTTCGATCGGTACTAGCGGAAGCAGAGGACGACCAAAAATTACGTGGAGGTGTACAGTTGATAATTAGGTGTACATTCTCCTCCTAAAGCTGCAATTAGTGGTGCCGTAGCGTTACCTCATTTGTTGATTAGTCATATCGTAAAAACACGGATAATTTTCCCTAAGTCAGTTCATTTTTCGTCGTTAATTTTTAATATTCAAATTTGTATCGCAAATATCAAATCAAATGTAAAATGTCATAGTTGCTTATTGTTATGGGAAAAAACCAAAATTCAATAGATACATACGGATACGGTTATGATTACGGCGTTATGGTACGGCACCTATAATCGTTTACAGTGATACCCCTATATTTGATTGCAGTGGTTACGGTTATGGCTACGGTACGGCACCACTAATCGCAGCTTAAAGGAAAGAAGAATTTGGCAAGATGATCACTGCTTGGCATAATCTTAGCCTTATACCCAATAAGACCGCTGCTTTGATTTGGAGCCCGTTTTTTCTTCTTACTTAACGCGTCTAAACGCATTCGAAAGAAATTTATGCGCTTCGCTTTACATTCTTTACACTTTTTTCTCCCTATACATTATCTTGAATGTAGGCGAATGGTGAACTCTTTAATTTTATTTTAGGTTATTAGAGCAAACATATTTCTTTTAATGTTCCTCTAAAACACTTGCGCCATTACACAAGTTAACTTGTTTTATATAAAATTACATCGCATCAATAATGCTTTGAATGAACCTATCACTAGATCGCTTTTAGAGTTCAATAACCGATTAACAAAATATAATTTTTTGGCTATTTCATTACATAGAGATTTTCTCTAAAGAGAATTATATGGCATAAAGGCATTGAAAATTCCATTTGAAATTACGTACTTATTTTTATTAATAATTGTATACATATTCTATCTGATTTGTACTCTTACTCTGTGAGGTTGTAATACTCCATCGACTCGAAATAAATATTAAAATGGTTTGAAAGATGTTCAATGCTTGTTTTGTTTCTATGCAGATATTCTTCATCCTGCAAATATAAGCCTGTATAGCAGTAGTGCAGCTGATTTGAATTTTTTTGTAATTTTATCGGTCTAACTTGCCAAAGTTGGTTTACCTTTTGTGTAGAGGATTATCGCAGGAACAAAATACAAAGTCAGTCATTGGTGTTTTTGCTCAGGTGCTGCTACTTTTAAAAAGTGTCCTGCTTATAATAAAACAAAAAATTTCATTGCGCCCTTATTCATTTATGCGTTGGGTGAAAAACCGTAATATTTTACTTATTTGTCGCCAAACCGTTCGTTGAAGCTGAAAATAGCTCTTGATTCACTTATTCACATTCGTTCAGTGGCAATCATTCACAGCTGATCTCATTTTCGCTCTTTATATGCAGTGTCCATACATACATACATATACTCGCAAATGTATGAAATTATATATAGGTACATATGTACATACAGTATCGGACAAAACATTTACAACTGCAATGCAGCCTTCAATTTATTTTTTGTCATAATGTCATTCTTCACTCAATTGCATTTCAATTTCACGCTATGGATACAAGAGCATCTGAGTAATATTTTCCAAAAAATCTTTTCAAGATCCTTTCCTTTTTGTAGCTGTATTTAAAAAAAAAAATTAATTATCTTGCAACTATGAGCGACAAAACAATTGCAACCTTGTGAGCTTAGCTATATAACGGTAAAAATGCTTGAGCTTGGTTTTGTTTTCTAACTGTTCTGAGTTTAGTTTAATCGTGTCAATTTGTGAACATCAGTTTTGTGCAGAATTTATGGCGATAACACAATTTTTTTTGTAAAGTTGAGTTAAATGAAGTAATGGCTCGAAATAAGTTCGGTGAAGTATTACGCGCGCGTGTTGTAGATGAATATAACAAAGGAATGACCCAGAAAGATATATCCATAAAATATAATATTCATAAGTCATCAATTTCTCGAATTATTGCGAGCTTTATAAAAAACAAAACTATCGCGGTGGTGCATCGAGGAGGCCGACCAAGAAAAACGGATGAAAGAACTGACAAACTGATAGCGAGAGAGGTAAAAAAATATCCATTTAGAAGTGCCCCCAATTGGTAAAGGAGCTTGGGTTACCAATCAGCTCAAAAACTGCCAGTCGTCGCCTGGCTGAAGCTGATTTACGGACGTACCGACCAGCAAAGAAGCCGCTTATTAGTAAGCGTAACCAACAAAAACGATTGCAGTTCACAAGGGATCACATAGATTGGCCATTAAGCAAGTGGAAAGCTGTTCTTTTCAGCGACGAATCCAAATTTAATTTGGTCGGAAGTGATGGCGTATCCTACGTTCGACGCCCACGTAACAAGCGTCTTCAAAAATCATACTGTGTAAAGACTGTTAAGCATAGTGCTTACATTATGGTCTGGGGATGCTTTTCTGCTGCTGGTTTGGGACCACTCCATCGTATTATGGGCATAATGGACCAGTACGTTTACAGGGACATTATGGAATCGGTAATGCTGCCACATGCTGAGTGGGAAATGCCCTTGAAGTGGGTATTCCACCAGGATAATGACCCGAAGCATACGGCGAAGGTCCTGAAAGCATGGTTCCAGAGGAATAAAGTGGGCATAATGGAGTGGCCCCCACAATACCCAGATCTTAACCCCATAGAAAACCTATGGGAAATAGTAAAAAAGAAAATTGATCGGACTAATGTGGCAAATACTGACCAATTTTTCCAAAGAGTCCTGGAGGCATGGAGAAATATACCACAAACGATAGTTGACAATTTGATAGCCTCAATTCCGAGACGATGCTGAGCCGTTATTTAGAGCAATGGTTTTGCCACGAAATACTAAGTTTAATAAAAATAGTTTACTCATTTCCTTTAGTTGCAATTGTTTTGTCTTATTAGATACAGGTGTTGGACACATTTGATTTTTAAATTTAAGATATGAACTGTTGAATTTGAATAAATTTGTTTTATTTACGTAAATCAACATCTTTTATTACAAATAAAGTGAAATTAACAGGTTCCAACCAAATAAGGGCTGAGCAATCGAAAGTTTTCATTGCCCACATTTTAGTTGCAAATGTTTCGTCCGATACTGTACATATGTATGCCCAATTCAATATTACTTGCCGACTTCTGTTTATATTTCGTTTGTAAAAACAGCTGATTTGCCACAACGATTACTTGTGCGCGAATGCTACGCATATACATACATACATACATACATACATATAAATGCATGCATGAATGTTTGCATGCAGTATATACATACATATGTTCGCTTGTGTTACCATCTATGTGCACAAAATCAGCTGTTTTTATGAACGATCATGAGTTCACTAATACTTATATCCCCATACATGCATACATCCATATGCATGTACGCACGCACGCTAACTCTTTTGGTGTTACTTCATATCGCACTTTGACCACGTCTTGCATAAATACTTCTTCGACGACGCTATTAATGAACGCTTTACTTTATTCTACTCTCTTAATCGCAATACTTCCAAACTTTGTACAAAATTTTTAACAAATTTCAAAAAGTTTTATATAATATTCCTTATATAATATAATAAAAAGGGGTATAATACCAAAAATCTAAGTTTCATGTCCCTGAAAAACCGCGTTGATTTTTGAGAATTTTTTTTTTTTCATACGGGGTTGAGAATCTTCTTCCGAATTTTAAAATCTTTGTTATTAAATACGTACAAGTATTACTATCGATAGGGCAAATTGATTTATCCTTCCCAGAGGAGGAACCTTGAATGATTTCACAGCAAAGAGAAGTTTATTCGGAGCGTGCAAGGCAAGAAGTATAATGAAATATTATAAACTTTTATATTTTACATAAATTAAAAAAATAATCGCTCTGGCGTGAACCCTAATTAAATTTTATTTCCACTATGATTGTCAATGACTTTTTGTATTGGATTTTGCATAGAATTCATAATCCAACGGCAGGTTTCTGTGGGAGTGAAATATCACAGTTCTTTGATTTTTTGCCATAAATCCTTACTATTTTTGAATGTTTCCTTCCCGATTCACTTCTTTAAATCTTTCCAAAGGCTCTAAATGGGGTTTTTAGGTCGAATGACTGGAGCCGCGGTAAAAACTCTTCTCCTTTATGACGTCTCACATTTCGCCCATCATCATTTCCAAATAAATGTATTTGTGATTCATCGCTCCAAAGTCTGTTATACCATTTTTATACCATCTGGTTCACACCACTATTTGCGCTTTTGGGTAAAACTTTTCGTCTTCCTTAAAATTGCTTTTTTCAACAGAGGAACTTTACGAACTATTCTGCCTCGTAGGTTCATTTTGTACAATCGACGACGTACAGTTCTCCGCTGATCTACATTGTTGAAATCAGCTGTAATGGCCTTTAATGACTTAAAAGGATCCCTCTTTGCAAGTGTCACAATTAAATTATCAGTAATGCAAGTCGTTTTCTTTTTGTGGCTTATTTTGGCTTAAGGGCATTGAGTGACTCAGCGCTAAATTTGTAAAATTTTTTTTGCGCACGACCCATCTTTGTGAAGAAATTCATATTAATTATTAGTTACATATTAATTCGCTACTTACGTTACATTCAATATTTTTCGCTTAATTTGTTGAAATGCAAGAGTTATCTGCAAAGTGTCTATTTCAGTGGTCACGTAAAATTACATTTTATGAAAATAACCGAATCTGTGCAACAAATAACGCAACTTTATATAACGGGTATTTTAAATTCACAACGGAGCAGTAATGCCATTTGTAAAGAAAGCGACTTCAATAACAGCTTTAAAATTTTTCCAGATTGCAGAAGGAAATCAATAGATAAAGGCAACGTACCTATTTTAATGGCGATATGTGTATGGACGTGTGTATGTATTCTATAGCCAAGCAGCGCTTAAGGCGTTTGAAATTACTCGTAGAATGCCTAACTTCCCTTCCGAACTGAATACTTCGTTATAACGCTTTTATTTGCATCAGATCCTATTTTAAGCAAAGGGAAGGTATGTATGTATGTGTGGATACCCCTTAACAGCTCGTTAATGGTGGGAGCTTTAGCCGGGCATTGTTCGATTGGAATCCATGCGGGGGAAAACTCATAACTCGAGTTCCTTTTACGTTAATTAATTTTATATTTTCATAAACAAGGAATCAGAATTTTTAGATTCGTTTAAAAGAGGATAAGCACTGTTTTGTGAATTTGTGATGATCATTACAAAAACTTCAATACGCGAAATTAATTTCCACCATAAACCTAAAGCCGTTAAAACCAGTATGTTGAGTTTTGTTATGATTTTATATTGTAGAATTGGGAACATAGGATACACAAATAATCTTAAGGTTCAATGAAATAAAGCTTCCCCCGTTAAACATTTAAGAACTATGTATGTAAATGGATTTTCCAAACTTCGAACAACTGCGTTTCAACCTTTGTTTCTCTAGCCTTTTACTGCTAAACTCGTATTTTACTTAATATTTATGCTAGTAAGAGGCAAAGAGAAAATTGTTCAGAATATTTTTTTATCACATTTGTATCGTGTATATATGTACATACATACGTATAAACGATGTCTGCGGCGAAATTGGCGTGCGTGCCGCTTGTGCGCCAACCACGCTAGGCTGCGCCGAAACGGTACACTCTGGCGTGGGCTAAATTAAGACGCTGCTATTTTCTATAATCGTCGTCCCCCACTTGTTATGTTCAACACCAACGTATGCTGCTTTGTTTCCATTTTCAGTAACCTGACGCGTCAAGTTTGATCGGGGCCAAGCAGCTGAATCGAGCCGAACAATGCCGATGTGTCGGCGTATCGCTATGGTCGGCATCGTCATTTAGTCCGTCATCAAAAACCATGTGGTTTCTCAATATCGGGTCTGAAAAGCACACGCTAGTGTTGCTGATAGTCAAATGCGACCCAGCCCCAAAACTACATTGACACACTTGTATGTATGCATGTATGTGTGTGCTGTTTTTGCTTTAGTATCTGTACATGAATGAGCGCCACTCATACTCTCAGCTGTTACAGCTCCGGCATGTTTCGAAACAGCTGCTAGCAAAGTTGAATGAGGTGAGGTGGGCTAAATTCCCTCCGCTGTCATTGTGATTGGTTGACTCACTAACTGCAGCCGCTTTTTGCGTCGTGCTTAAAATATTTACCCTTAAGTGAAGATATTTATACACATGCATACCTAACAGAAAAACAAACATATCACATACATACATACATACGTAGATATATAAATGTTAATAAAAGTAAAATCTTGGTACACTTCAACAAGTGGATTTGTTTTCTGTTTTTCTACTTTTCCGTTCTGTTTGGTTTTATTCTGTTGTATTTGGCAGGAGTGATCGGCTACACAGGAACAGGCTGGCCTAGCAAAAACCGTTTGAACCTCGCTTTCCAACTGCGCCACTACAATTGAACAACAATTCCTTTATACATAGATAGTTTTTTGTTCTTTTAATGTAACCGGGTTCTTTTTCGTAAGTTTTTATGTAGATATTATGTATATTCATATGTATATACAAAAAATACAGTGAGTGTCACTGACAATCGTTCAGCAACTTTTTGTGAATTTTTTCCTTTTTCTATTGGCCTATTTGCAGGTTATATCATCCGATTGCAATGAAATTTTAGTGAACTATTTTGGTCGCGTCTGGAACATTGTGCGAGTTTGATTGAATTCGCTTAGATGCCGCTATTGTCGAGATATTCTTAACACTTTATGTGGTCCGATTTATTTCGTACTCGGAATGTGTCTTATCTACCTAAAAAGAAATTTTTGGGAAATAGAGCTGCTAGACGGCACTGTGATCAATATAGAGTTTAATCTCTCAAACCACAACCAAATTGTCCTGAAAATGGTTGCAAATAGCGAGAAGTTGCATTTATTTAGTGCACTCACATTTTATTCTCTTTCTTGCTTACAAGTGCTCCTTTGAACTAAGTAGGTAATTGAGTAGTAAAATCCTCTAAACTAACAGCGGCTTCATTGGCTGGGTCATGTCGTCCGAATGGATACAAACGCTCCGGCTCTGAAAGTACTCGATGCGGTACCAGCAGTTAGTTGCAGAGGAAGAGGAAGGCCTCCTCTGCGTTGGAAAGATCAGGTGGAGAAGGACTTGGATTCACTTGACGCTGGTTAGCACGAGAAAGGAACGACTGGTGCGCGACATTTTAACACGACATAAAAAAAATAACTCAGAATCAACGATAAAACTTCGCTCATATAACGTTTCCATGGTATTTTTGAGATACTCAACATCTCTATGGTTCATTTTATACCGACTGTTAAATTTGATTGAGTACAGTTTAAAGCCGCTTTTTTATGAGGAGTGTTTTCTGGACAGAAATACACTCGGAGGTTTGCCATTTTCTGCCGAGAGGCGACCGCTGTTAGAAAACAAATTTTCTTCATGTTGTGTTCAGGTGTTTGACGGAGATTCGAACCTATGTTCTCCGAAGGGTAGTCACGCATAAACCATTTCGACTACGGCGGTCACCCACGTAAGTTGGCATAGGTTGAGGTAAAATAAGGAACTTAACAAAACGAACAAATTTTCTTTGCACTCTATCGTTTCTACCAGCACGTCAACTGTAAATGGAATCCTATTTATAATGATGGAATGATTTCAAGTTTTGTGAAAACTAATCAGATAAGTAATGCCTTTCTGGTATAGGGATCCTGAAAGTATTTCGCATATCTACATAAGTAGGAAAGCCTGATTATAATGGGCATTCGGAATTCCATTTCAGATATGATTAACAAACGAAAACTTCGAATCAAAAATTCAAATTTGTACCCCCAACTCAGCAAATGAGAGTCCAAATACTAAATTTTATATTGTAAGTTTGAGTGAGATATCTTATCAAAAGTTTTGAAGACATAATTTCTTTTGCTAGATTTGAAAACAGGAGTAATGGTGTCAAACTTCTATCTATCAATGAAAGCGCCACAAGACAATGACAAATTTAAGATAAGACAAAGAGGGACACACAAAGATAAACTGTAATATTTCATAACATAGGCCCAGATACCATGGTGAAACGATTTTAGAGATCAGAGTGTTAACCGGCTCTCAGCGAATTTGAAAGAGTCAGCTAACATCAACTGAGGTCGGGGAAGTAGCAAGCAAGAAAAACAGCTGACTGCAAATAATAAAATAAACTAAGTAAATGTACGAGAAGAAAGAAATATTCGTTTTGTGAAGTTTATTTTGTAAATTGCCATTATACCATTCTATACTTTTTAAATGTCAATCAGCTCTATATGAAACTTGTTGGTTTTTACCAATTTAAGTTAAGAGTACTGTTATTTTGTGATAGATAACACAGGTCTGCAAAAAAATGGGTTCGGAATGTTCTATAAAAGTGTAGTGTCATTTCCGAAGTAATTTTTTGCTTTGAATCCGAATCTGGGGTTTAAAGTGCTCTATCACGTCAGGACTTTGAGATATCCTAACCTAAAAGTGCAAAAAACGCTGTTTTTGCCCATTTTTGAGGTTATGTAGCTACGAAGATTTTGTTCTTCATAAAAAAGTAGACGTAGAAAAATGCTATATCTCAGTGAAAAATTAAGATATTTAAGCAAAGTCAACGGCATTTAAAAGAGGAAGACTTATACTTTAAAATACTATGTTTACTTTTTTATGAAGAGCAAAATCTGCGTAGCTACATAACTTCAAAAATGGGCAAAAACAGCGTTTTTTGCACTTTTAGGTTAGGATATCTCAAAATCCTGACGTGATAGAGCAATTTAAACCCCGGATTCGGATTCTACGCAAAAAATTACTTCGAAAATGACCCTACTCTTTCCTAGAACAAAACGTTGTTGACCTGTGTAATTGTTTATACATTTCGGCTGTCATCGATTCGATGCCACAACGGACTCATTCTATATATTGGGATATACTAATTTCACTTGTAAAATAAAAACAACACCTGTGAACTTGCTAATTCTGATTAAAAAATTCAATAATGCATTTAAGAGGTTTTTATCCATGACAAAATCCTTTCTTGGCAGACTGTAGTAGTAAATATGCATACATATCCACATACATATACTCAGTTTTATATACTAGACTTATGTAGTATGTGTGTAAATACACACACAGACACATAAACCTATGTATGGATACTCGTATAGTCAAGTATGTGGCATATCCAATATTTAATCTGGAATATGCTCCCAAATAAGACACTGCCGATAATAACAAATTAATGAATGAGTTGGGTAGCAGCCACATACCTTCGACCATTCGGTACAATTTCAACAATACGGGGGGAATGCCCACTAAGCGTTCTCCATCAGCTGCTACTGCATTATTTTGAAATTGATTCACTTCAATATAAAAGAGACGGAGTAAATACAAATAAAAGAGAATAGGCGCAAGCGAGATAGCAGAATACAGCTGGCGACTATCGCAACTTTGCTCTTTTCCCATGCGGTTGTAGTAGTGGATTTCCGTTCCAAATCGGATGGTTTCTCACCTTCCACTTCCAGTATTTATAGCATGAGTATGAGTAAAACAATTTGACTATCGAAACGATTGCCTCTTAGCGGCGAGAGAGAGAGAGAGAGAGAGAGAGAGAGAGAGAGAGAGAGAGAGGGCATCTTGGTTACGTGCTCTTTGGGAAAATTGTTCAGTACTTTGCGACGAAAAATTTTTTACGGCGTGGTGGCAAAAAAAGTACAGTCATCACTAAAACGTAAGCCGTCGCGTACTAGTGGCGACGATATCGTTACGGCTCGTAACAGAATGCAGCGTAGCATACATAACAACAAAACGAGTCGTATGCAACAGCGTCCCGATAAACAACAATTTGAATAAGAACGGAGCACTCGTTATTCCTACAGTTCGCGGCAAGTGCGGGCCAACCAACTCTTCGAACCGCGATATTTTTGTTTTGTTTACCTTAACGTGTGCATGTGTGTACGTATGCAAATAATGAAAATTATGTTGTCCCCCAAACCCGCCGTTTGTTTAATTTTTTGCCTGCGCTGTGATAATCGGTATTGCTTGGTGTGGGTAAGCCTCGTCTTCGTATTTTCAGCTGACTATGTCAGCTGCAGATAATGTACCTATGCATGTCAATGTATATGTATGTATGTATGTACTATATTTTACGCGTTTGTAAACGTATTCGTACATTTTTTAAAACGATTGGCCAGTGTAAGGCGTAATTTTCGTTTTGTTTTTAGTTTGTGTGGATACTCGTAGAAGCTCTGGCGCTTTTGCACTTACATACATACATATGTACTGTATTTTTGTTTTTCACCGGCATTTCACATTTGCATACATACAGTTCATCAAGAAAGTGTTTTCAACGGGGGGGAAATCGGTTTTCACGTTTTCTTATGTAAATAAAGTGATGGTTTAAAAAATTTCGGAATTGTTTTTAAGTTATTATAATTACATATGTAGATACATACATATGTATGTATGTATGGTATTTAGGATTAAATGGCTAAAGAAAATTAGTTGTAAAATACATACTCTCATTCCAACGTTTCTCAAACGTATTTTTACAAGGTAAATACACCTAGAAAATTAATTGATATTGAATTAATATTTTGTACAGCCACTAATAGCCTTTCTATGGAAAGAATACAGTCAGCGTCAAAATGATAGCACATTTGATTTTTTTATTTTTAATTTTACATATGTTACGAATGATAAATTTAGATTCATACAGTTCCAATATATATATGTATATGCAATAATATATTTAAAAATAGTGTTTATGGACAACCAAAATTAGTAGCTCTTCATTAAAGTGAAAAATATTATTTTCGTATTGCGTCAAAAATATAGCACATTTATAGAATCAGTGAGTTTTAAACACATAACAATAATAAATAAAGAAAAAAAACTTATTCTAATAATGAGTGGACCCTCCCTTTTTCTTTATGACTTCAGTCATGCGATTTGGAAGTGATTTAAATAGTTTCTTTATATACTTTTGCGGAATCTCGTCCCACTGTGCTAAAATGCTGCTTTTAAGTTCGTCAATACTATCATACTGACGATTTTCGGAGTAAACCTTTCTCGCAAGAGATCCCCAACAATTTTCAATTATGTTTAGGTCGGGAGATCGGGAGGGCCACTTCAAAATATTATATTAATGTTTTTTTCGTTGAAAAATTGTTTTACAATTTTTGCTGTATGCACAGCTGCGTTATCCTGCTGGAAAATTAGGGAACCTTTTGTAACATGATGCCCACGGTTTACCACTTCGTTGCCAATCAGATTTATGTAGTCTCTGCTGTTCATTCTTGAAGGTACAAATTTAATTTCACTCCTTCCACGATAACCAATCCCGGCCCATATCATGACACATCCTCCTCCATGTTGGCGACGGCTCAAAACCTTAGGCTCCTCCGCAAGTCGTGGCAATAGTAAGCCCAACCATCCGGTCCATCTAAATTGAACTTTTTTTCGTCAGTAAACATAACACGCCGCCAACGTTTATTCCACTTAATGTGCTCTTCTGCAAATTGTAATCTTTCTTGCCAATGCGTCGCTGTTAGTGGTGGCTTCCTTTGAAGTTTTTTGCGTTGGATAGTTTCAGATTTTTGCAAAAATCTTTGTACATTACGTACACGTGTTTCAACACCAGCTGCTTCTGCAATTTTCTTGGCAGTGGGGTCAGAATTGGATGCAACACGCAAAATCACTCGCTCTTGTCTAGTCGTAATTGATTTTGGCCGACCTCCGGAATGAGCTTTTCCATAATTCTCGGGAACTTTTAATAAATTTGAAATTACTTTAAGGCTTCTATTTAATTGTTTTGCAATGTCACTTATTTTTGCTTTGTTTTTATGCAAATTTAGAGCCACTTTCACTTCTGCATTGTTAAGCTGCGTTCCTCGCCCCATTGTTATCAATAAATGTTATTTTTTTCTTTATTGTACAAAATAAACACGTTTTTTTTGCGAAACAAAATTATTGTCCACATTTAACGACTGTCCATCAATAACTACGAATTATTTTGTGCAAATGTGCTATCATTTTGACGCACCGATTTCACACATTTTTCAGATAACGGTAGTTTAACTAAAATATATTTACCGCTATGCCGCTCAAAATGAGCAAGTGGACACATTTAACTCTTACATTGCAAAACAAAAAGAATAACAAAAGGAATTCAAACATATTGAAGCAATTTTTAGTTTATTTCTGATTGTGCTATCATTTTGACGCTGACTATATGTCAAATGTATTGAAACTCATTCGGAAGTGAATTGGAGCACCTGCCCGTATAACTAAATTTTATAATTTTGCTCATGTTTTGTTGTTTGTTTTGCTCTTATTTGTGCCAGAGAACGTTAAATATAGAGAATTCTCACGAGCTACGAATAGTGTGAATTGTCAAAAATGAAGTGAAACCGCGAACACTATTTCACCTCGCTTAACTCGACAGCGGGGAAGTTCTTAACAGAGCTGATTACAGTGAAATATGTATGTACAAGTACATTGGCTCTGCTCAGTTTTTGTTTTCTGTATGAAATCAAATTGACGAATGCCGACGGCATTTTGCAAGGCATTTGCTTGTGCATTTTTATGTTCCCTTGATAAACGAAAATTTATTCAATCTATATTTAAAATCAAAGTAACTTTAATGTTTGTTGCTTTAATTTTAAAAGAAGAATTTAAACAAAATACATTATAAAACGATCTCACATTTTGTTGTGTGCGTGTTAGTAAATTGGATGAAAATTTGTACTAATTTTTCGAGTCGAAATTAATTTTAGACAATAATTCAAAGAGCATATTGGTATATTGATGAATATATATGTATATATACAAATATTTTGTTAGTTATATTTGTGCAAAAGTTCAATTGCATCTTCAATTCTTATAGTGTTACAAATGTATGTGCACACGCACTGCAGCAAGAATGACCTATCTCACGACGCATTGCCTTATCATATTTAATATATGTATTTGAATATGCATTTTTTGTTCCTTTGCCAAACGAAATTTTTTTCAATTTACATATGTATGTACATATATTACAGGGAATAATTCATAATAATTCGGCCGCCGTAGCCGAATGGGTTGGTGCGTGATTACCATTCGGAATTCACCGAGAGGTCGTTAGTTCGAATCTCGGTGAAGGCAAAATTAATAAAAACATTTTTCTAATAGCGGTCGCCCCTCGGCAGGCAATGGCAAACCTCCGAGTGTATTTCTGCCATGAAAAAGCTCCTCATAAAAATATCTGCCGTTCGGAGTCGGCTTGAAACTGTAGGTCCCTCCATTTGTGGAACAACATCAAGACGCACACCACAAATAGGAGGAGGAGCTCGGCCAAACACCTAACAGAAGTGTACGCGCCAATTATTTTTTTTTTTTTTTAATTCATATATATTATGTATGTAGATAGTACAAAAGTTTGAAATTTAAAATAAATAAAAGAAAACTTCAAAGAAACGTATTTGCATACATACATATATGGGACAACTAAGTTCTATTGCATCTTTAATAAATATAGTGTTGCACGCATATGTATGCACTGAAGCAACATGACCTACCTCACGAGCATCGCCTTATCATATTTCATGCAATAATTCGGGAGTAAATATTCGAATGATCGAATTCCTGCAAATGCTAAAACAACTTCTGCATATGCATCGACGTATGTATGTGCATGTGCGTATATGCACACTTGATCCCTAACTATATATATATGTACGTTCAATTGATCAAATCAAAAAATTCTGTATACAAAACGCAGAGAACGTTAATGTATAGAGAAGTCTCAATGACAGGAACGTATGGAATTTCGAGGGGTTCTCGTCTCGCGAAGACAATTTCACCATAGACACATTTTTCAACAAAAATTAACAGTGAGGGGCTGAATTATGTAAATTTAGCAGCAGTCGATAAGAATTTGTTGGTGATTAGAAGCAAAGAATGTTAGGTAGCTTTTTAATATGACCTATTTACAGTCAATGTCAAAAGAAAGAGTACAAACGTGAAATGTAATAATAAGGGCTTTCTTTATACGTTTGCTGGGTAATTTTAAAAAACATTTTATATTTTTTTTAAATGATATTTCATATCATAAGAATTTATGGAAAAACAAAAACAAAATTCTTACAACAGAAAAAGTTGTGAACTAAAAATCGAAAATACTTCATATATTAGGTGCCAAAAGAAAGTGTACAAATCATCGACCACATGTTTGCCAGATAACGGACTTGGAAAAGAACCGTTACATAGTTGCGTCTATTGTGAGAGTCATCGTATACGATTCATTTAAAGTCTTTGCTTAGTCGCAATTGGTAGTTGCTTTGAAAAAAAAAAAAATCGCAATGAAAAAACAAACGTCTTTGGATATGCGGGAGCTTGTGATAAAATATCACAAGGAAGGCAAAACCTTGCGCGAAATCGGTGGTATTATTAACAGAAGCCATAATACTGTGAAAAAAATTATTGACAAGAAACAAAAGTATGGCAAGCTGGAAAATCGTCCAAAATCCGGCAGACCAAGGCGACTAAATGTTGCTGAAATAAGGTCGGTTGTGAGAAGTGTGAAAATAAATCCGTCAGAAAGTGCCAGTATAACGGCGTTTCATTTTGGAATAACGTACTATTTAGCGACGAAAGCAAATTTGAGGTGTTCGGCAAGAAAAAAGCAACAAAAATTTGGCGAACCAGAAATACGGCACTTGCAGAAGGTAATGTAGTATCCACTGTGAAGCATGGGGGTGGCTCGGTGATGGTATGGGGGTGTATGACCGCTGGCGGGGTAGGTAATTTGACATTCATAGAAAGCACTATGAATAAAATAGACTATCTCAACATATTGAAGAATAACCTGCGCCCTAGTGTCGAAAAATTGAGATTGGATCGGTCTTGGGTATTTCAATAAGACAACGACCCTAAGCACACTACGAAAGTTGTCAAAGAATGGATGCTATATCACGTACCCAAGCAATTAGATCACCCTCCCCAGTCACCGGACCTTAACCCCATTGAGCATCTGTGGGAGCACCTAGACAGACAAATCCGAAAAAAACCATTACTAGTAAGGATATGTTCAAAGCCGCGATTTCTGAAGAATGGCAGAAAATTGCACCAGAAGTGACTGCAAACCTTGTTAATTCTATGCCACGACGTTTGTAAGCAGTGATAAAGGCAAATGGAAAGCATACAAATTACTGAATATGCACCCTGCTCTTCTGTACACTTTCATTTGACGCCTAAACTATGAAGTATATAAGATTTTTCGTTCATAACTTTTTTCGTTGTAATAATTTGGTTTATGTTTTTGTATAAACTCGAATAGTACAATATTAAATATGAATTAAAAAAATATAATATGTCTCTTTGTATCACCCATCAAAGTATTGAATAAAGCTAATATTAATACATTCCAAGTTTGTACACTTTCTTTTGACATTGGCTGTACATACACATGGTAGAAAAAGTCTGCGTTCACCCACTGTTATAAAGTATTAAAATAATTTAACGTGTTTATCTTAAAACTCTCAGTTATTCCTTTTCACTTATTTCAAAGAAAATTATTCGTAGAGGGTATGAACACAATTTTTTGGAGTTTGAACTGCATCGTGTTCAGATAACGGGATTGTAGTACAGTTACTTAAATAGGCTGAGCAGAAAAAGTGTGCGTTCATTTCGAATAGTGACGATTATTTGCATGGCAATTACGTTAAATTGAATTTTAAATCATTCATGTAGTTGACGCGGTTAAGAACAAATCTAAAGAGGGGAAAATTGATATTAGAAATACATTTTTTGTTACTATGGACCAAAGGCGAAAAGAAATAGATATTGGTGAAAGGAAAATCATTGTAAGTTTGTGGCAAAATAGTAAGAGCTACCGGGAAATCGCGAAAATTGTTGGGAGGCAATACTCCTCGGTCCAAAGAGTGATAAACAACTTCAAGCAAACGAATTGTTTGGAGTCTAAGCCTCGTTCTGGGCGTCCAAAAAAACTGACGGAAAGAGAAGAACGCAACATAACTATTCTTGTGAAGTCTAATCCACGACTAACAGCAAGCCAAATTTCAAAAGACATAGAAGTAAAATACCAAAAGAAAGTACATCCAGATACAGTAAGAAAAATTCTAAAAAGAATCGGATTTCACGGCAGAGTGGCCCGAAAAATACCCTTCATATCGCGAGTAAATCGACGTAAGCGGATGGCTTTCGCCAAGGAATACGTAAACAAGCCACTGCACACTTGGAATAGTGTGATTTTTTCAGATGAGAGCAAGTTTTGCATTTTCGGGATAAAAGGTCGTAAAATTATTTGGAGGAAAAACGGAACGGCACTTGGAAAGCAAAATCTGGTACCTGCGGTAAAGCATGGGGGAGGAGGTGGCATGATATGGGGGTGTATGGCTAGTTCGGGCGTTGGAAATATACAGTTTATTGAGTCGATAATGAACAGACATGATTCTTCCTGTGTGCCTGGTAATGAAGCGTTTTCTATAGAGGATTTGTATTTAGTTGAAGGGATTCAACAAAGTTTTACAGACACCAGACAGACAGACATAACATGCATATGTACATATATAATTTTGGATGATTTGGAAAAATTCAAATACAGCATGCAAAGTTCGTATTAGTACACCCTCTTACAAGTAAAAATACCACAAGTAAAAATAGAATAATAACAAAAACTCCGAAACATTTGCATAGAATTGAAAAAAATAGCTTTAGTAGCAGTGTAGCTATTTCTACTGCAGGCAAAATTCGTATTAGTACACTTAGTATGCGTTGAATTTGTAAACAATTTGTTGGCATTTACCGTTATTTTCGAAACGATTGTGTTAAACATTCAATGTTTAACATTAAGCAGTTGCGTTTTAGTAGCCATTTGTTGAAGTTCGGGGAAGGATTGACAAAAAGCTTCGAAATGTGAACAGGGCAAAGCTTGGACAGAGGCACAAGACTTATTTGAAACGCCTTATCAGGAAAGATCCCACCGTCAGTGGAGTTTCACTAGCTGCAATACTAGAAAAATACTTTTCTATCAAAGTTACACCTCAAACAGTGCGCAATTATGTAAAAAAATTGGGATTTAGAAGCAGAATTGCGGTTAGAAAACTATATGTAAGATCAGTCAATAGAAGAAAGCGTGTTATATTAGCCAGGCAATATTTAAACAAAAATATGCGGTTTTGGAAAAGGGTAATTTTTTCAGACGAGTGTAAATTTAATATAAAAATGTCCGATGGACGCATAAAAATTTGGAGAAAGTGTAATACTAGCCTTCAAAAACGAATTCTGCAGCCTTCTTTCAAGCACGGTGGTGGTTCTCTGATGGTGTGGGGATGTTTCGGGGCAAACGGAGTAGGAAAGTTGCATTTTATTGATGGAATTATGACTGCGAGGCAATATATTGATATTTTAAAAAAGAATCTACGCAAAAGTGCCAAAAAATTGGTTTGCAAAAAAAAAATGTATATCCCAACAAGATAACGACCCTAAGCACACGGCGTTGAATACAAGGTTATTGATCCTTTATAACTGTCCAAATTATCTCAAAACACCACCACAAAGCCCGGATATTAATCCCATAGAAAATTTATGGTCCATTTTCAAAAAGCAACTGAAACATCATCAAATAAGGAACCGAGAACATTTAAAAAAAGTCCTCAAATCAGAGTGGAAGAAGATTTCTTCATATCTCACAAAAAAATTGGTTGAATCTATGCCGAAGAGATTGTCTGCTGTTCTAAGGCAACGAGGGTATCCTACAAAATATTACTTTTCTGAACTATCTTTTGTTTACTCTTTAAATCATTAAAAATACATGTGTACTAATACGAATTTTGCTTCTGTGAAAAGTGTTAATTTTTTTCTTTCTTATTTTTTTTTGCAATTCAATACACTTTGTGAGCGGTTTTGTTATTTGGCCTTATTTTAGTTAATTATCTATAAAATAAAACGGTTTCAAGCATTTGTTTTAAAGTTAATTTGAAAATATACGTGGTTTTTTTTATTTATAAGGGGTGTACTAATACGAATTTTGCATACTGTATATATGTAGATAGGTCATATTAAAAAGCTACCTAACATTTTTTGCTTCTAATCACCAAGAAATTCTTATCGACTGCTGCTAAATTTACATAATTCAGCCCCTTACTGTTAATTTTTGTTGAAAAATGTGTCTGTGGTGAAATTGTCTTCGCGAGACGAGTACCCCTCGAAATTCCATACGTTCCTGTCATTGAGACTTCTCTATCATTAACGTTCTCTGAGCACTTCGCTGCGTTAATGCAATCAAAACATTGCAAGACGTTTAGACTAAAAAAAAACGTATGGATTCAAATCTCCCACTAGATAAATACAGGCATCGAGGTAGTGAAGCCCCAAATTAAGCACGTGTTGCAGAAAAAAAATAAACTCAACAAGGAAAAAAGGGGTTTAACTCGAAAATTATTGCAAATATTACAAAAAAGACTCAAAACTTTTAATAGAAAATGTTGAATATCCATATGTTGCTATTCCGCGAATTTCACTGTTTCCCGCTTCATCGACTGCAAAGTAAATTTGACGAATTAACTGTCCAACCCTGAATTTGATGGTTCATGGCATACGATATATCTTTCTTGATATCGTATACCTTTTTCCATGAACGGTCTTATCTCTTATAGTATATCGTATGATAGTGCCCATGCAGGCAGCGCTTTTTTGGGCATTTGTCAATTTATGGGGTGTCCAACGAGAACATATTTTGACGACCAAATGCTCACGCTTTATAGAATCTATGCTGGTCCAACTAATGCCCATCCATACCTTTGTCTCACGATATGTCACAGGGCGATCTTGCGACATCAATTGACGCAAAACGACCATTTTTGAACGACATTCATAAAATGCATCCTACAAGAATCGACGGCCACGTTGAAACTCGTTGTTTCAGCTTTTCACAGTAGCTAAGTGTGAACGTGGCTAAGTAGCTAAGTCAAGGGCAAAAGCCGTCTCGATAATACACGTCGAAAATCGTAATAAATTATCGCACGAAAACTTTCATCTTTTGGGCGAGATGAACTTTCTAACTCACTGAAAAAAGAACAAACGAAGCCCGTAAGGAAAATGTTTTATGTAAGTTTATGCTAAAAAATACCAAAGATCGGGCCCAAATTCATGTTCCTTAATTTTCTACGTTACACGTTTTATTTTCGTTTATAGCCCCTAATTCATCTCAATAAAATATTAAGTTTTACATGTCTGTATGTATATGATACGAATGTATGTACAGCGTTTTTCAATAGGTGCGCTTCAACTTTTTTCCGATAGAGAGGGCGAACGACGCAATATTTTTTATTTTTCGCTTGTCATTTGTAAACTTCATTAGTATACATTTCATCATGGAACGCTACACACTTGAGCAACGATTGCAAATCGTTGTTGTTGTTGTTGTTGTTGTAGCAGTATCTTCGCCCTGTCAGTGTAGTGTAATTACCGGTCGTCTTCGTCTAGCTCATCTAACGGTAGGCCCAGGAAACTGGCTGTTTCGACGGGTTGGGTCCAGAGGGAGAGAGGTGTTAGATGAGTGGGTTTGATGGGGCATGTGAAGAGGTGGTTAGTGTCGTGCGGGGTACCTTCACATGCTGGACATATGTTTAGTATGTGGGGGTCGATTCTGGATAGGTAGGAGTTTAACCTGCTACAGTATCCAGAACGTAATTGTGCCAGGATTACGCGGGACTCTCGGGGAAGCTGGAGCTCTTCGTCTGCGATAGGTGGTGGTTGGACTACTATAACGGCATTCGGGGGTCGGGAGCTTAAGAAGGTGGTAAGGGTCTCCCGATGAATGTCGTTAATGGCCTGTCTGTACACTGTCTGATCCTGGAGTGGTCTGTCCGTTTTGTCCTGGATCTCGTCCACGTAGTTGAGGAAGTGTCTCCTGATGTGCCTGGGAGGTGGCTCGGGCTCGAGCAGGTGTCTGCATGGGTGAGGCCTACGGTGACACCCAAGCAGAAACTGCTTGCCGAGCATTTTGTTGTGCTCCTTAACAGGGAGCATACACGCCTCGTCATGCAAGTGTTGGATAGGGGACATCAGGAGACATCCTGTCGCGGTCCTGATGGCAGTATTCTGGCAGGTCTGGAGCTTCGTCCACTGCGTATCACTGGTTCCAGGCGACCAGACAGGCGCGGCATAGTTCAGAACCGGTCGGCCTATTGCTTTTTTTTATTGCAAATCGTGCAAATTGTTGCTGCTACTTTAAGAGCAAAAATCATCTTCAGTGATGAAGCTCACTTTTGGCTCAATGGCTTTGTCAACAAGCTAAATATGCGTTACTGGGCAGAAACCAATCCACACGTGATTCATGAGGCACCGTTGCATCCCGAAAAAATCACTGTTTGGTGCGGTTAACATGCCGGCGGCGTAATTGACCCATATTTTTTCGTTGACGAGAACGATCGCCACGTTACTGTGAATGGAAATCGATACCGCGACATGATAAACGATTATTTTTGGCCGCAATTGAATGGTATGGACTTAGACGACATGTGGTTTCAACAGGACGGGGCCACAAGCCACACAGCACACGCTGCAATTGATTTGTTGAAGAGTAAGTTCGATGAGCGCATTATTTCCAGAAATGGACCGGTCGAATGGCCGCCGCGCTCGTGTGATTTGACGCCTCTAGACTATTTTCTTTGGGGTTATGTGAAGTCATTGGTCTACAGTAACAAGCCGGCGACGATTTGTGAGCTCAGAGCCAATATTGAACGCGAAATTGCTGGAATTTCGGCCGATTTATGCAAAAGAGTGGTCGAAAATTGGGTTCAACGATTGGACTTCGTAAAACGTGCACGCGGTGGTCATGCAAAAGAAATCGAATTTCATACTTAAATGTATATGTTCAAACTCGATAATAAAAAAAAAATAGTTAAAAAAGTCAAACCGTTAGTGTTTTATTCAAAAAAAAGTTGAAGCGCTCTTACTGAAAAACGCTTTATGTAAAGAAAGGACTTAGCCTAATTATCTTTGAAATTTCCCAAAGGTACATTTTCAAATACTTTTGTGGTATCCCTCTCTGACACTTTCTGCAAATCACAAGCTCTTCTATTTTACTCAAATTATTGTTCAATTGCATACATATGTACATCTGTATTTACATATATAATATACCTCATGGAAATAAGTATATGTGCACAAATTTTTTTTTCTGTATCTCTACTAAAATTAACGGTACATTTATTTTTTATTTATTTTTGGTATACACAATTGAGCCTACTGCAAGAATATTACTGTATAATTCTTCTTCGTCACCATTCGCGGTACCGTTATCATAGTTTTGTGTGTCATCATAGCCCACTTCATAGGAAATAAGTATATGTGCAATATGACATTAGTGGGTATTTGGCAGCGATCGCGATCACATTAAAATATTTTGGCAATTCTTTTTAATTTTTTTTTAATTATTAATCACGTAAGTAATTAATTAAAAGCGTGAGCAATTAGAAATTGTCATATTGTTGTTGAATTGAACTGTAGAATGCCACGTGGGGCCCATTTGACCGCTGAAGAGCGTGGTTTGATCCTGGGAATGAGAGAAAGTGGCAAAACAATTGCAGAAATTTCTTCCCGCGTAGATCGTCACATCAACACTATAGCAAACTTTTGCAAAAATGCATCCAGTTATGGTAAAAGCAAGCGCAGCGGCCGACCAACGTCTCTTAAAGAACGCTCCAAAAGAGAGATTTGGCGTCTTGCTGCCCAAAAAGAGATGTCCTGCAGCGAAATTTGCAGCCATCTGAACCTCAACGTTTCCAGGAGACGAGTCAACCAAATAATTTGCGAAAATAAGAATCTGTCATATGCTTTGCGAGAGCCTGTACCAAAGCTACTACCACGTCACCTTAAGGCCCGCTTGGCATTCGCGGAAAAATACAAATTTTGGGCTCACGAGTTCCGAAATGTGGTTTTTTCCGACGAGAAAAAATTTAATTTAGACGGTCCAGATGGCTGCCACAAGTATTGGCAAGATAAAAGACTGCCCCGACAAACCCGTCACAAACGCAACTTCGGTGGAGGGTCGTTAATGGTATGGGCTGCCTTTGGATATGTCGGAAAGTCCCGAATATGCTTTATTCCGACAAGAACTTCTTGACCAAGAGCTCATTGATTATTCGGAAACATTTTATCCTGACAAGTGGACTTTTCAGCAGGACAATGCTCCAATACATACTGCAAACTTGTCCAAAATGTTTTTTTCATCACGAAATATTGATGTTTTAGAGTGGCCAGCATTAAGTCCTGACCTTAATCCAATAGAGGACCTTTGGGGCATACTTTCTGCCAAGGTTTACAAAAATGGACGTCAGTTTGAGTCCATTGTGCACCTCAAGGATGCTGTGGTCGCTGAGTGGGCAAAAATTAGCAAATCCACGCTAGAAAAATTGGCCGACTCAATGCCCACTCGCTTAAACAAAGTTATTTCAGCCAAAGGCAACCATATTAATTATTAAATTAAAAAAAATAAGTTGAAATCATTGAACTTCGCCAAGAAATGCGACAAAATTGTGAAATGCACATATAATTATTTCCTATTAAACTTTTTCATTTTATTTTTTATTTTTGTAAGTTAAAAAAAAATGAAGTTTTTGTTATTGTTTTTTAATTGTTTTGATTAGATTTATAAGTAAAAAATAAGTCAATAAATTTTATTTCATTTGAAATATATTTTTTTCACATATGTAAATTGTCATGCACATATACTTATTTCCCTTGATTCAATAATAAAAGGTTTGCTCAATAAGCAGCTTTCTCGTTCCCTCTTGACAAATCAGCTCCCTTAGCAAGACACTGGGTTGCTAGCTCTAGAAATTTTGAGTAAAAGCGGAGAAAAAGTAAAATTTATACAAAAACATTTCATTTTCAAAATAGTCTGCTTACGAGCAACAACCCGCTAAAGAGTTTTTATCGGTATGTCAAGGACTATGGTAGTATGACATGGAATACATACCGCTTAAGTCAGAGCATGATAGAGTAATTGAGGCAATCCGAGATCGATAAAAGGAGAATTTAAAAAGCTTTATTTCTTATTATGTGGTGATTTAGAAGGAATTCATGTTTTGAAAAGAGCATTTCCCAAAGAGCTACGACAGGGAGAATAATGGGATAGTGCCGACGGAATCGATAACATTAGAGACCTGATTATAAGAAAGTTGATATTGACGGAAATTGTTTTCAATGGATGGATGAAGTGTCCAGAAGAGGCTTAGCGTAGTACTGCCGTTCGGATTCAGCTTAAAACTGTAGGTCTCTCCATTTGTGGAACAACATCAAGACGCATGTCACAAATAGGAGGAGGATCTCGGCCAAACCCCTGACAGAATTGAACACGCCAATTATTTATTTATTTTTAATGAAATAGTTTCAAATTGGCGAAACTTTACAACTTCGCTATCGGTTTTAAATTTAAAAATTAATTCACAAAATAAAGTCTTGGATTTAGTGAAATAATTTCTTGTTTTAATATCAGATTTGGCAATTTCCGCTAATGGCTTCTATTTGTACCATTATGTAAATTCAAATATTAATTAAAATTTATTTTTTAAACCGTTCGTTGTTTGCTTCCATTAAAGTAAAAAAATACTTTTTTGCTACCATTTTTACCAAAAAGGATTTAATTTGTTCCCCTTTATTCACCTTCTTAAATACAACCTTTTGTAAGGGAGTGTCAAAAATCGAATGTCACTAGTGAGCAAACCTTTAATAATTGAATCATGCTTATTTCCATGAGGTATTTCTACCAAATTTATTCTGTAGGTTATTGAAAGCATTTTTCTTATTTTTGTAGGCTGCGATTTTACAACAAACCTCCCAATACATCTACGAATTAGAAAACCAGAAGACACAGCTCTTAAACCAAAATAGTCAATTGAAGCGTCAACTCGGTTTGCATGAATCGAATACAGCAAGTGGCTCAGCTACCGGGGCAGGAGAAAATTCAACAACTGGTAGTTCTGGAGATTCGTTAAACAATAAGGGCGGAGCCATAAAAAAACGCAAACTCACTGACAACATAATCAGCATTCAGACGATAAGTGATTCCTCCGATGAAGGCTTAGGTTCGATGTCACCGGAACCGACGACACTTCTGAATGCGAGTGGCGGCAATGTCAATGCGAAAAGCCAGGTAATCATTGCACATAATGTCGCCACCTCTAAGGAATTGAGCGAAATGAAGAAACAACTGGAAAAAGAACGGCGCATGCGCACCATGCTGGAAGAGGAACTGCAAATGATAAAGCGGCAGTTATATTCGGTGGCCACGGCGCCTCCAGCCTCCACATCTACATACATTCCACGTGAAGTGATCGAACACACAGATAATTTGGTGCGCGAATCCATAGATGAGTTGCCAACTGGAACTGTTTCCTATGTTGAAATAGATGAAATGACCGGTCAAAGGCAAGTGGTTGTTTGCTCGAGTATTGAAGAGTTGGAGAGTGAAGCTGCAGCGGCAGCAGCAGAAATAATCACAGAGGACCACGTACAGGAGGAGGTTATTCTATCCTCAACGTCGTCAACAGAATCTGAACAAGAGGTTAATGCTATTGCCAAGGCGTATGCTGAAGGCTCATCGCCGTCAGCGGCTGTCTTACAGCCAATATTGCAAGCCGCCATCAAAGCAACGCCAAAAGTGGAAGTAGAACGCATACAGGAGATCATCAAAGTAAAAACGGAAAAGATAGACCAACACAGCGGCTTGACACGTTCGCGCCAGAATCTAGAAACCATCGTGGAGGCAATAAGACACTTAGAAGGTGACCATCTATTCGCCGATGGCAGTGAGCAAAAATTGCATCAACATCAGCAGAATCAAAGAGCAGCACAAGAAGCTCCTCTGGCGCTAACAACAAAAGTGCAGCATGCGCAGCGAGCTACATTGGCGGAGTTGCGCCCTTACCTGCAAATCAAGGGCAATAAGCAAGTAACTATCGTGCAGCAACAAAGCCAGCCGAAGGATAATGGAGCAGGAAGCATTGGCGCCACCACTGTGATGCCCACCGCCATTTATAAAGTGCAAACCACAACCGCGGGAACGAGTAATGTGGGCACAGGACAAGGGGCGCAACAGGTGACGATCACAACAACGGCCCTAAAGCAGGTTAGACCAGGTGTCATTGTTGCCAAGCAGCTGTCTTGATTGCATTCAGCTGCAACAGTGTCGCCAACCGCAAATATAGCAACTACTGAAATAGAGGTGATTGGAAGTTCCGCTAGCGTGAGGCCAGAGACGGCAGCATCAGCAGCGACAACAGCAGTATCAATTGACTGTTTCCAAAAGAAAAATGAATTCGAAGAAAAAATGTCACAATTGGAATCGTCGTCAAAAATTCCAATTCCAACTACTCTGGTCACCAAACTAGTGGGTGTTAGAGGAAAACTTGCAAATAAAGGGGCAAAATTTGTTTCTAATGAAAATAATAATGCCACTTTAAATATAAATGTAATGGTCGATAAAAATTTTGCCACCAACAGATCAATCCATAATATGATATATTCGCAACCGACAAAGCCGAGAACATTAGAAAAATGTACAAAGACTGCTCATAATACCAAATTTACCGTTTCATCAACAACGGCTACCAACAAACTCACTGCTGTGGTTATTTCGCCGCCGGCTGGAGTGGCGGCAAAATCTGCAAAATGCTATCGCAATTTGGTCTCTTCAAAAGGAAACACTGCTGCTGGAAAGTTGAAAGTAGCTGAAACTGCTCCTAAACTATTTACTAATACTACAACTACAAATACTACTACTACTTTAAAGATGAATAGTAATAAGAAACATAATACTTGTAACGATAATATAACTAACTTTAATTCTTGTAATATTTTACCTAAGTTAATAAAACATCATCAAGCAGAAAATCTTGATGTTGCCAATATTGTTAATGGTAATAAATGCAAAAAATATAATCATAAAATAGTGTGAACGAATATATAACTGCAAAACCCAATATAACTACGCAAAGTATAGCAGAGATATAGGGGAGAAAACATACATAAACGAATAAGCTTTATGGTACTTCTTGTTAATATGAAAACAAAAATATTTATTTTACTGGATTTCAAAGAGCTATGTGAATGAAGGATTCATTAATATTTATAAAAACATATGTATGTGTAAATTACTAAATCTATTCCTAAAGCCAAGAGCAAAGCGTGAGTTTCGTGTATTTGTTCCCGTATTCATCTATATTAAAACCTCATTTTTTGTATTGTGATGGCAAAAATGCATAAGGGTTATGCTTTGCCAAGGTCATAGCGCGAAAGTATGGCAGAATGCTGTCCCATCTAGTGCTAGTATATGTCGTGATTATATTTGTGGTCGTATGAGGCAGAAGCTTAAGTCGATATGAAGTTTGCTCCAGTAAACATAATTTTTTTCTTTAAATTTATATTTGGAATAATCAAGGCGCGTTCATTAAAGATGACTAGACTAACACTACGTTTTGGGCATTAGAATGTCACGACAAAAGAAAATAGAAAATAAAAAGGAAACGACAAACTGCGTTGAACAGCCGATATGCAGTCAGAGTTAGAAACATACGACGATGGTGCGAATAGAACGGATTTTCGTTATTTCATTTTGTGCTGGCGAAAGAAACAAAAATGGTATAACGATATCACCTTTAAAAGATACCCCTTGGAAATAAGCATAATAAATAGAAAATTATGCGAGCGGATTAGTATTTAGAACGCTAACGACCTAATTGCATCGGGTCTTATGACGAGTTGCAACTACCGAAACCTAACCTCCTTAGTCGACTTAAGCTACTATAGTAAACGACCACATATAATATTGTCACTTAAGCGACGGACTTAGGTATATCGCCTGATGAAGGATATTACCAAACACTTCACAAAAGTACATTGGCATAATCATGCACTACATTTGAATATTGCTTCGACACTGGCAAACAGCCAGAAGAGGATTCCGGCAAAGATTAATCGAAATTCCATATTCAACTCATTAAATTCGGAGCCAACGTCGATCACACAAATTTCGACGTTATTCTTTCCCAAGATTTTCGTACTCCGAGCTTTAGCATTCGTTTACTACTTGCATCGGATTTGCTTTATTCTTATCTCAGATACAAAAATTAAATTAATCTTTCAACCAGTAGTTGTTAACCGTAGTTTTTTCAAAACGACCTTGCAGTTCGAAGGCTGAGTATACAGACGGCTTTTTTCCTTATTTTCGATAGCTTTAACATACGTTTTTTTTTTTCGAATACTTATGAGTGTTAACATTTGAATGGCAAACAATTTTTTAAAATACTAAAAGCGGATTCATCGTTCTCTTGTCCGAACAACTTTTTATTTGGTCATATTTTTTGGTTGGAGAGAGTACGTTCCGAAGTACGTTTTACCGAGTCTGAGTTTAGAGTGCAGAATTAAAAAAATACCTAAAACTCTTGGAAATTTGACAGTTACAAGGCTAACGACATCATTGCAATGATTTAACATTTTTTTTAATTTCAAAGCCTCACCTCTGACACTCACCATGGCCACAAGTAAAATTCTATTGCTGCAGAAAGCCTTTCCAGCTTTGACTATTTATGAAATGCATCTTCAATCACAAAAGAGTAATAAGAAATAAAACAATACCAACCACAGAAACAAAAACAATGGCAAAGTACAAAACGAAATAGATATATATATATACACACACTAACATATAATTTTTGCATGTATAACGAAATAATAGAAAAATGCAAAATGGAAATTGTGCATTAAAGATTCATCCGACCATGTTTTACTAAAAGTATAGAAGGTCACTTTGGAACATTTTACCCAGAGTTGGGTGTATACATACATACGTATATAACTTAAATATTATATATCATATTCTTATATTATTTTTAAGATACAAGTTTTATTTGTAGTAATAAGCACTCAGTACTATCGCATTAGTTTTCGAATGTATCTACTCACTTCAGCCGAACGGAGAAATCGACAAAAACCAAAACATTTTTTCATTGCGAGAATGGTAACTCTAGCTTTCTATTTTTGACCGTATTACTGCTTGCTGGTTTAACCATTAAAATTAAATTTTAAAATTAAATTAATTATCAAAAAAAGAAAAAAATACAAATAACGATGTTTAAATGAATATTCCGCGAAGGGGATTATATAGCTATTTAAATTTAAGCTTAAATTAATTATGTTTTTGTTTACTTTTTTGTTCTGTTGACTGTTTGTATAATAATTATCAAAAATAAAAAAATTTAAGAAATCAATCTAAATCGTAAACTACGAATTGCTGTTTGCTTGCTTACAGAAAGCTCAGTATGCACATATAAATATGTATAGATTAAGTTAGACTTTTATGTTTAATTGTAGGTATGCTACTTTTTTAGCTTAAAGCGTCAAAATGAAATATTCTAATTTTTTCTCTTACAGTACATGTATGTATGTAAATTCAAACATATACATGATCTTTTTATCTCTACTACGCTTTTGTGTGCCTACAAAACAAAGATAACTTTCTTTCAGTTTTATTTATGAAAATTGAATAAATTATATTTTAAAAATTATTATTTGTTGTTTAATTTTTGTCTTGTTTTTCACTTATATCCTTACAATCATTTTTTAGTTGTTCATTTGCTGAGGTTTTGAGTCGTTAGCTGGAAATTTATTTTGAGTAATCTGAGTCAATACGGTATCATAAGATCCCCCTTCAAATGGTAAAATGGTGAATATGGTGCAGCATATTAGTGAGAGAGCAAGGTGGTAAAGTTCATTTCGAGATAGGAGCAAAATTAACTTTTTTAACTTAATTAGTGAAATTAAGATTGATTCCACTTCAAGTGCTTGCTCTTTTATATATACATACACATGTTTGTGTATTTTTGAGGGATTAAGCCCAAATAGAGGATATTTCTATTTATGCAACAATTAGGAAAATACAAAATTTGTGCGAGCAAGACATTCCATACCTAAAACAATTTAATAGAAGTATTTAAAATTATATTTAATATTTGAGTGCCCTGTAGCACCGTAGCTATAAGAAGTGAATATTTACGGATATGCAAATAAGAACTGTATATAGGTACTTAAACATTCGTACAAGCTACGATTAGCAAAAACCAGAATCGAACACAAAAAATTTGATGTTTCATAAATATATACGCATATGACTAGCCCAGAACATAGTATTACATACTTAATTTTTATTTTTCAAAATCAAAATTTTTCTTCATATATATTTAAAATCATACACAATAAAAACTATCAGATAAATATGAAGTAAAAGTTTAACAAATAAAACCGAACAAAAATTATAATGAAATTAAAAACCGAAATGAACCGAAAAATACTCGGTTTTAGATTAACTGGACACAATCGAAGCCGCATGCGCTTACATACATAGTATGTATGTAGAAACTCTAAAACGCATACATACATATGAAACTTTATTGATGTTTACAAAAAATTAATAATGTTGGGACGATTTCTTTAAACTCAACGTCACATTTAACCAGTAAAATAAATCGGTGACTGCAGTAGCAAAAATATTTAAATATTGTAAGTAGCTAACATAAGTAAAAAACAAAACAAAATATGTATATTCATATACATATAAGTAAGCGGGTACAACTCGAATATATAGTACATATTAAGCAAGATATACGTAAGGGTATACACATATTTTGAATAATTTTAGAGAAAATATTTACTTATTTATTTTGTTTTTAAATCTAACGTTTTTCTTTTATAGTGTGCGGATTCGCTTATACATGCTAACAGGTTAAGCACTTACATATGCACATGCATATATTTGTAAAATAACGCGATCCAAGTAATTAACATTCTAAACTTTTACTCAGTTTCGTTTTTTGCAAAAGTTACATCGAAGTGGAGAAAATTGGTTGATATTTTCAGCGTATGCTTAATGCATACCTGCGTACATTTAACTTCTGCATTTTTTTGTAATGCAGCAAATTCAGAAATCGCGGGGAAATTTGTTAAGCGTCGATTAAAGAAATATATATGCATACGAGTATGTGTAATCCCCAACCGAAAAACTTGCATACATACTTGAAATTAAATAAAAATTATATAGATTACGAAATTTAGTACAATTTTTGCGCCTAATAATTAGACAACATTTTTGCAAAATAAATCATATATTTAATAACGGAGAAGAACATTGCACACTCATCCATAGTTTCTCAATAAATCAGAGCAGTCGATTGGCTCGCTGTTTCGAATTTCTCTTCTTCACATAGGCACCTATGTAGTATGTATTTATGCATGTATTTTTACATATGCATACACATGTACATACGTATTAAATTAAACAATGGGATGAAAAGCTAACAAATTCATTTCAGGAGCAATAAATAAATAAATACTTAAAAGCACTAAGCCATACATACATACCTACATACATATGTACATAACAAGCTCCAAAAACATGCATTAAGAGCTTATTTATGTTTGTAAAAATAAAACTAAAATAGGGTTCAGACATATTAGCGCAAATTAAAATGAAAAGACTGCAGCGCAGAATTGAATAAAAATTATTAATTAAAATCGATTATAACTATGAATACTGTAATTAAATATACATACATACATAGATACATACAAATCATATAAATAAGCGCATATTCTGCAATTAATCAATGCAAACAGCAGATGTAACTGAAATCGCTTTTAAAGTTCGTATGCAGTTATTTATTGTACTGTGAGTCTATTATTATTTCTTTGTGCTATCTAAAATTTACCAGTTACGAACTCCATATAAATAGTTATGTATTTACATACGGAGTGTGATTACTAAATAACGAAGCTGACGCTGCTGTAGAAGAAGTGCACATGGGCCCAGCGCCAGCGATTGTGAAGTATTTGCTTTCGACTGCATTATCTCTCGCTTCTGAAAACAAATTAGTATCGCTCTAACATGAGCCAAGTTGTAAAAGTGCAAGTCTTGCTCAACTGAGGAGCTCATTCCGCAGGAGCTGGTGAACAAGTATGGCCGAACCACCCATGGGACCATAATCACGAAATAAGAGGTAGAATAGAAACTGCTAGAACGGCCTTCATGAAGATTAAAATTACTGACACGTCGGGACACACCAATTAAATTAAAGACGCGATTTTTAAAATACTACGTAGGGTTGACACTTTTAAATGGATGCGACTGGACGTTCAAAACTACAACGAAACGTTTGACCGGATAGAAGCTTTTGCTATTTGGTGCTATAGAAAAATGATGAGAATAAGCTGAACTGACAAAATATCAAATGATATAGTGTTAAATAGGATGCAAGCTTAAAGCAACATGCTTACGGACATATAAAAAGAGGTAACAAATTCGAGATTTTACAAATGTTGATATAAGGAAAAGTTGAGGGACAAAGAGGAAATGACATGGCTTGAGAACATCAAAGGTTAGACAGGTCTCACAACAATTAGCGAACTAACAGAGGCAGCGAGAAGCAGACACGAATTTTATGGCATAGATAATAATAACATCTAACATCTCTACGGTTGAGCTTGTATGTAATTGCGAACATCCAGCATGGCTGTGCCGATCAAGAAGAAGAAGATAAGAGCATCCAGCATTGTCTGCTTTAGGCCATCTGTCTTATTCTCGCGATTTTTGCGCGATACGGCTTCAATCTGATTCCGCTTTCAAAGAAACAAGTTTTAGACGTGAAGTATATCAAATGTTCCAGGCGTTATGGCTTTCAGAGGTTCAATTGGCTGACAAATCTCCTAACTGAACAATGGTGCACGCGTCCTGAAGGACCTGGCTTAAGAAAAGTTCTTGCATTGTTTGATCTAATGCAAGATAAGTATGAAGCGTTTCAGGGTTACACAATGCAACCCCCGGCATATTGAAGAAGTGATAATATGTAAATATGTATGGCATCAAAATAAAATGTTTTAAAGCGTCAATACTTTTTAATCACACTTCGTACACTCTTATGTACATACAGTGGCACAGTAAAGTCTACATACCCCATTGAAAAGCGAGGTTTGGATATTTCTGTGAACATTGTAGCATTAGAATATATTTCAAACAAATCCAATCTAACAACAAACAATAAATTTTAACAAAAAAATTTTAATCCAAAAATATTTATTAACAAAAACAAACAAAATTCATTTTCCAAACACAGAAAAGTCTGCATACTTTGTAAAAAGAATGTGTTTCACTTAAAAGGAAATAAAAAGACAACAGAATTAATACTTGGTGGGTCCGCCACGACTTTCTAGAACAGCATTTAATCTATTTTGCATGGAATTTACCAATACTTTTGTGTAATTATTCGAAATTAAATTCCACTCTTCAAGTAAAGCATTTTTGAGGTCCTGTTTATTTTTAATTGTCCTTTTCCTAATGCGACGATCCAATTCATCCCATAAATTCTCTATGGGGTTCAAATCCGGTGACTGGGGTGGGGAATGAAGTTGATGGGGCACATTATATAGTAGCCATTCTTTGACAACACCAGCGGTATGTTTTGGGTCGTTATCTTGCTGAAAGTACCAACCCGCCGTAAGACCCAGTTTACTCGCGGATTGCTTCAAATTATCTTTGAGAATGTCCAAATATACCAAGCGATCCATATTAATATCAATAAATGTTAAATTACCCACCCCAGCCGCTGACATGCAGCCCCAAACCATTATGGAGCCACCACCGTGCTTCACCGTAGGAAGCAAGTTTTTGGGCAATAATGCTTCATTATTTCGACGCCATACTTTTTGTTTGCCATCATAGCCAAACAAGTTGAACTTGCTTTCGTCACTAAATAAATCATTAGCCCAAAAATCTTCGTATGCATCAATATATTTCTTAGCAAATTCGACTCGTTTCTCCATATTTATTTTGCTGATGAATGGCTTCTTTCGAGGCACACGGTTGTGGATTCCATTGCTTCTCAATAAATGTCTCACCGTTTCTGGATGCACTGAAGCAATATCCTGATTTTTCAGGGTTTTTGCAATTTCTATTGATGTTATTCTTGGATTTTCTTGCACGTCTAACAATATTTTTCGCTTAGCACGAGGAGTCAATTTAGGTGGGCGACCACTTCTTGGTTTGTTTTCTACACTATTAGTGTGATTATATTTCCGAATATTTGTTTGAATGCTTGATTTTGGATGTCCGACCAGTCCAATCTCTCTTAAAGGTTTTTTTTTCCTTATAATATTTCACAATTAGCTCACGTACTTTAACACAGATTTCTTTACCCATTTTGGTTAAATTAACACAGCTACAATTTTAATATCCAAGAACTAAACTTCTTTCTAACTTACGGTATCTAGTAAAGACGCCTGAAGTGATTGGTAGCACTGTTTGAGTACAGAACTGCATTTTGTGTACTCCACTACAAAGGAAAATGAATTTTGTTTGTTTTTGTTAATAAATATTTTTGGATTAAACTTTTTTGGTTAAAATTTATTGTTTGTTGTTAGATTGGATTTGTTTGGAATATATTCTAATGCTACAATGTTCACAGAATTCTCCAAACCTCGCTTTTCAATGGGGTATGTAGACTTTACTGTGCCACTGTATGTACTTACATATATGTATTATGAATAAAATACAGCAATATAGCGAACAAATGTCATTACATATGACATACCGTGGATAACTATAGTTATGTAAAACCGTTTCGTTATAATTTTTACATACATACAAGAAAGACACAAATATATGTACATGTATGTTAGAGTAAAAGTTCAGAAACAAAAATATGTATGTTTATTCGGACATAAAATATGACACTTTCATAAATATGCAAATATACTACACATATGTATGTATAAAAAAATAAGTTGAAATGAAACACATAACATAATTACTAAATGATGTTCAAGGTTTTGAGTGCAAGAAAATATGCTGAAAAAGTTTACATGATTGATAAATTGTTTGAATGAAATATACATAATAAATAAACTAAATAAAACTTCATTACTTTACCATAGATAAATACATATGTACGCACTTATTTGAGTCTATTCAATTTGCAAATTAAGGGCTGGTGATGCTATGATATATACATACATAAGTATGTAGTTTGAAGTAGTTATATTCGCTCGTGATTCAGAGCTAAAAAATATTTGAATTGGATAAAAACGTAGTTGAATCTGTGATTCTTACGGTTCGTTATTTGGTGGAACGGCCATTAATGATTTGTAACAGTAAATAAGAAAAAAAATTGTAATCAGAACGACTATTCTTCAGTTTAAAGTCCCGGCTACTTTTCTTAGCCCTACTTGCTGGTCGATTCTTGTAGTGTAGATAGTCCCCAACGTACATAAACGAGAACAACGCAGAAATACATATTTTTCTTGCTGTATTTACTTTTTGCTCACTTTTATGCAAAGTTGGCATGGATCAGTACGTACTATGCCAGTTTTAATATAAATTTACTGAGAGAGTTGCCATATCTCTTATCAACTAAATATTGTATATCTGGATTCTGTTGCAATCGATCTGCAAAAAAACTTTCGAGCTCGTTTATAATTTTCATATGTATGCATATGCATACGAGTATAATTGGCGATTGCACTCTTTGTGGGTGTTTGACCGAGCTCGTATGCCTACAGTTTTAAGCCCACTACGGACGGCAAATGGCAATGCAAAATGTGGTGCCCGTGGACGTTGCAGGCATAACTGCCGCTGCAATCAGGCTGAGAAAATCGCGCTTAATGCTTAGTCAGTTCTGTAAACATTCAAGTATTCTCACAAACTTGGAATTCATCCCTCTGATGACTAATTAATGTACACCCTCGCCGGGTCTGAGCGCGACATTTTGGAGAACATTGGTTGAGGCATATTCTGCAAAGGAAAGCTTAAGCTACCGAAGCACCGTGTTCCAAGCGGAGGAATCCACAATAAAAGAAGCCGTGATTAGTTGCTCACTTGCGTAATAAATTTCAGGGAATAAGTATCTACTCCGACAGCCAAACAGGAATTAAGGTCCTGTGCTCGATGGTGGTGCGCTCGAAACTGGTCGGAAAATGGGTGACTTATATTTCGATAGCATCCGAGTTCGGTGATATTAGACTTACCTGGACGGCTGAGCTATCCTGAAAGTGGACCTGCAAGTTGGTTTAGCCTCAAAATGAGAGGACTAGGGTCAATGACTACATGTGGTCTGCTTCTGCAAAGTTGGTCTTCACGCCATCTCAGCGAAGACTGGAAGAATAGGCAAACTTGCAAGATCGCGAGATCCTTCTGTCTACGTGTAGATCGGAGGTGCTCAAGAGAGCTTCTAAGGTTAACGGAGTCTCAGATCATGAATTTCGTGAATGCCCTTGTCGGGCGTTGTCCGCGAAGTATAAATCTGATAGACTTGGCGTAACTTTGAGTCCGTTTCACGTAAGCTGTGAATTATCTCTGCGCTTTCTTCTTAATTGTCCCGCTCTCGCGGTGCTAAGATGTAGGCATCTTGGCTCTCACTTCTTTGCAGCACTTGCTGATATACCAGGTCTAGATATTAGCCACCTAATGAATTTCGTCAGTAGCTACCGCATCATGTCATCGTTCGGTTGCCAGCAGAAATTTTAAAGCATATCTTTAAAAAACAGCTGTTCAAAGCGCAAGTAGAAGAATATTGAAAGTTTATTTTATTTTCAGTTTTAATAAAAGAAAATCAAGTACACCATTATCAAAAAAACATTGAAATGTTGCAGAAAATAGGTATGCATTTTTGTACATGCAGTGATTACACTTGTGTTTCTATTTGGAGCAAGAACCACGGTGACACGTCGCATCCACCACAAGTCGACTTTTGGAGTATTAAACAAAATTAAGCTTGCGATTCTAGTAAGTCGAGCGACAGTGATTCTGATGAGGACGATGTACTTTGTCTGCTTGATGCACATAAAATAATAAATCAATTATTATTCGTTGAAAGAAATAGAATAATCGGAAAAATCCACTTTTGCTTCACTTTATTCACATGTCTTCTAGGAATGGCAATTTTCACAAAGGGAAGGGTTTTACATTGTTTAAATGAAGTAAGGAGGACTGAATTACCTTTATTGAATATGTTTTATTAATTTAAAGCACTGATTGAGTCTTTTTTTAAACAATTTTTACTCGAACTCTAACATAACACCAACAAAAGTAAAGTGTAAGGTACGAATGACTCCATAGCCATCAGCTATTTTTTGTTGCAAATAGCAATTGCAAAATGTCGTTATTTTTAATAATTCGTCCATGATAAATGGCGCCAAATAAAAACTCACTAAAGGAGATGCTACATGTAAGCGCGGCAAGCTGTCAGAAAAAGAAAAAATTTGGCCTGCTCAAACTGCAATATCTTTTTTCTATAAATTTTATACATACCATCAATATGAAGATTGGTCGATTGAAATATCGTGTCAGAACGGTACGATACACAAAAATTACAGTGGTATGTTCTAGAAGTCAGCCAAACATACTTCAATTGAGCCAAATCCATTGAGATCTTAAGGAAACTGCCTAACTTCAACAATCTTATTGCATTCCAGGGAAGAAACCCAATACGAATATTCTCTTAATCGTGCAAAACACTTGCATGATGCACAGCTTGAATGAGCTGAAAAGATATTTCCAATATCTACTAACTTTGCAACAGCAAGCCTGAGGTATATTTTCGGGCCGTGAATTATAGAATGATATAAGCGATCCATTGCCAGTTTTTTGTTGTTATTCTTTTATGGTAACTTTGAGGCATACAATGTGAGAACTTTCGTACATTTGCGTGTTTCAGTATAGGTTTTTTTGCATTTTATGCTATTGTGCAATCGAGGGTTGTCATAACAGTTGAAATTTTTGAATTCGTCTTCGTAGTTTTCACACTAAACCCTTTAGGCTCTACTCAAATTAGAGTTTGGGTTAACCTAATTTTATACCAAACCATTAGTTTTGTTGTTGTTGATATATGATTATTTTAGTGTAATATTTCAAATTTATTTTAAGTAGAGGTTGAAGTCTCTGGCACATCAGGTTTTTTAAAAAAGAAAGACAAGTTTCTCAAAACCTTGACATGGTGGCAACCCAGAATTTGTTCAGTATACAAAGTTACATCAGAAACCAATCTCATATAAAAATAAAATAAAATTTGTAGTAAGTTTCCAGTAAAGTTTTGCAGTAGTTTTCCACAGAATAGCAAAACAAATATTATAAGGGTTTTTCAGACCGAGCTTGATACAATCACAATTCGTTAAACTTTCTAACTTTGAGTGAATATATTTTTTTCTTTTTCCCGATAATGTGACAAATCAGCTGAAACTCAACAATTAAAGTTTTCGAAAACTATATGGCGAAGTTGTATACACAGATAAGCAAAATTCAGCTGAACAATGCCTGATCAGAATATAACAGTTGGTGAAAAGAAAGAGAAAATTTGACAGTTCTCACATCCCATCACAATGCGTCCATTGCGGCAACGAATTTCATTGGCAACTAAATAGATTGTGTATTTGAGTAGAAAGCACCACATACGGGCCGAACGCTATGGCAGAATGAACAAAAGTTGGCAATTTGCTATATAGCAATTTCGTACGGTTATAAAAATTCCCATAAACAGTACGACCAATAAATGAATGAGCGAATTGAATCGTCTAGCCCGGGCTTAAGTTATATTCTTCTGCTTTCTTTCTCTTCTACTTTCTCTCGAAATTTGCTTTACTCCCTTGCATCAGTTGACGTTTGTAATGATGAAAACAAATAGCAGAAATAGTTTGAGGAAATTTATGCACACAGAAGCGATAGTAAAGATTTCTACTTTCAAAGACAAAAGCCATAATTATAAATTTGGCAATTAAATGAGGTTTGAGCTGCGATAGGAGCATTTTGATATGCTGAAGTACTTTAAGAAACACAAAGGTAACTTGCACACAGGTTGTAATTGCCAGAGCAACGTACTTAAGTGCATTGATAACAATAAAATTTTTAAGTGGATGCTATGATCTCATGCCAAAGCTTTGAGTGTATTAAACTAAAAAGATTTATTATTTTATAGGATCCCGTAGCCGGGGAATATGGAATGATATCCCATTTCGAAAATCTGAGGGTGAAACCAATGAGGTCAGATCAAAAGAAAACGAATCACTACCAAGAGAAGTTGAAACCAAACGCAATTCCTTGCAGTCGTCTTCAAGTTTTTGTGACGAAATTCTCTCCCAGGTAGACATCGAGGATGATGCAATTGAAGGTGTTGATAGTTGCGGGGAAAGCTTGGGCGACTATAGTTTGGCATCCGATGATGGTGAGTTATAAATGAATAACTATTACCTATAAGAAAGGAATAACAACTATGTATTGCATCTAGATATTTTTCGATATAAATCTCGTCTGGCAATGTCACTTTTGTCAATAGTAAGTGATCCAATTTGTCTAAGTTACTTTGTGCAATACTTAGATACAAGGCATGCACTTCCTCCACTCAAGTTTTATCTTGACACGGAGAATTTTAAAACTGTTGCACAAACATACTTAGAGAGGGAACAACACAATGATGGGCAAGAACCATTAGAAAGTGTAAAAGCATTGCATCGTTCTTCCGAGGTTAAAATACATGCCCAGATAAACGGGAATAGAATGAATGCTACAAATTTGGAAGAGGACAAGGATAGAGTACCTGAATTAAAAAGTTATTATGATTTATCTATGCGTCAGCCTCTTACAGATGATGAAAAGAGTCAAATATACGCCGAAACTAATAAGCAAATTCATCAATGTAATGAGAATACACGGAATAATAATTTAAACAAAAGTAGCAATAGTTACTCGGGTAGAAAAAGTGGCATTGAAAGTAATAAGCCCAGCAGGGCTGAAAAATGTATGAGTCCAGCTAGCGTTCAAGATGCAATAGCAATATACCAAAAGTATCTAATTGCAGATGCAAATCAGTTTGTCTCTCTACCGGTCGAAATTTTGTCGCAAATTTCGTTGCATTTATGTACACAAACTGAAACACAAGCATGTTCACAAAATTCAAAAGGAACAGAAGTTGCATCCACGCTCCCGTCAACATGCTTTGACGAAGCGCAACGTTATGTTTTAGACCAGATAGAACGAGAGTATTTAAATGACTTTTTACAGAGCCCTTTTTACAGCAAATACTGTGTAGAATTGATAGAGAATGGCCAACCAGACCTATCAATTTATGATATTCTCTACAGTGAGGCCACACTCTTTTTCTTCATGGAGTTTCTTGAGCAGCACGGCGAACGAGAATGTCTCGACTTTTGGACATCAGCCATAAACTTTCGTAAAAGCTTCGAAGCTTCGGTAGAAGATACAGAAATTGAAAACGATAAGTTGGAGTTGCGAAAATCACTCGAATCAGAAGCTCAAACGGATGCAATGATCATTTATGAAAAATTCTTCTCGCTTCAGTCTGAGGATCGTTTTTGGTTATCTGACCGACTTCGATGCCGAGTTGAAGAACGTATTTGTGCTAAAGGACGTATTGCGTACTGTTTTGATTTGCCTTTGCAGTTGATTGCAAAATATTTAGAGCGCAAATATTTTCAAGGTTTTCTAAAATCACAGCTTTTTCAAAACTATTTAAATGAGTTAAAGTTGAAATTACGCGATGCCAATGCAACGAGTGCGGATTTTACAACAGATGCATCGTCTAGCGGTGCTTTTCGTAAATCAGTCCACCGCAAAACACTCTCTGATTGTAGTGAAGGAAGTCGGCGCGAAGTTTTGAAACAAAACACCCTACTAGCGATGGACGGTAACAAAATGCCACAACCACGTATAAGAAATATCGCACAAACGTCAGGGTCGGATCTTCACATTGACTCACGTCAACTAATAAATCCAAACTTAATGTGGCATCGGTCATACTCATCAGATGGTGGAGCTCTTAAATTTGGTCATATCAACGAATTGGGTCGCTATGAACGTGACTTCGATGCAGTAGATTCTGTGGGGAGTGAAATAGCAAGCGGGGGCAAACACAATTGGTCTTTAAATCTTAGTGGCAACAAAATCAAAAATGCAATGCGAAAACTTGTTAATTTGCCTGAAGATAAGGTTCAAGAAGAAATTGCTTGGCAAGTAGCTGAAATGATCGTTAGAGATGTGACAAATGTAACGCTCAGAAGTGATCAACTCAACTCTAACCCACAACTAAAAACACAAACAAAAACAGCCGCCCCCAACTTTAAGAGTGAAGTTATAAGGCCATCTTAATTACCTTCTTTTGGAAATATGAGTTCAGAACTTTGTATTTCTCAATAATAACTCTAAGTGTTTTTATCCGCGTCAGCATATCGAATGCAAGAAAAATGACTTTTGCTTAATAATAATATATTAGCCATCATTTAGTTTTCTGTTGCATTAATATAAAATATTTTGACGTAGAAGCTTGGCATTTGGAAGATGATTAATGCAAAGCGGTCAGATAGTTAAAAATTGTATATATATTCAAAACTCGAAATTTTCAGTTGTTAAAACAAACTGCTCTCTAATATAAATTTGTTTTATTGTAAATTCAAAAATGTTTACAGTTAAATATATGTATGTATGTATGTTCATGCTAAGCCTAAATGTGTATACCTCAAGTAACTCTTAACGTCATGCACAAATTTCACTCTTTATACTCTTTTTTCTGAAAATGCTAAGTTACAAAAGTATAAAATTAAAAGCAAAACATTTATTGCATGAAAAAGTTTAGAAGAATATAATTTATAAATCTCTTTAGAATCTCATAACAATTCCATACTCATTTTTATAGGACAGCTAAATATTATGATTGACGTATTGTGCAATGAATACATTTAGTTACAATTTTTTGTACCCTACGAATGTTAAATATTATGTTATATTTTGTAAAAGTGAAACACAACTGCAATACTAATATATATATATATGCAGTGTTGGAAAAAATAATAGAAATAATAGAATAATGTGAATTTTTCTTTCTTTTGGGTATATTTCTTGCAAAATAATTTTTGCTGTTGAAGTTCATGTCTTTTTATAAAGAAACAGTTTTAGATATAAAAATAGAGGTACTCAACTCTTGCTACATTTTTGTAAAAAATAAATCATGAACTTCATTTTATTGTGCTTGGAGAAAATAATAGAAACGACGTCCTTAAAGCTAATAAACATAAGTATTTTTTCTTTAAGATAATTAAACAAAACTTTTAAAATTTTAAGCAAATTAATATTTGGTTGTTGCACCCTGGGCTTTAATGACTGCAGTGCAACGCCGGCTCATTGAGTCCACTAACTGGGCACAAACTGATGGGTTTATACTAAACCATTCTGCCTGGACTTTTTCCCACAAATCTGCTTTATTTTTTGCCTTATAGGCGGCAATTCTTTTCTTCAGAGTGCCCCAAAGGTGCTCTATTGGATCTATAGTCCGCAGCGCACATCTTATCTTTAATCCAGAATAAAGGACCAACTCCTGCCGACGAAAAACATCCCCAAAGTAGTATATTACCACCTCCATGCTTCACGGTCTTCAACGTGTGCTTTGGATCGTATGCAGAGTTTTTAGGTCGTCTTACATGTACCTTGCCATCAGACCCAAACAAATTAATCTTTGTTTCATCTGACCATAATACGTTTTTCCAATTTGCACGCAGTCGATGTTTCTTTGCAAACGATAATCTGCAGGTTATGTTTTTTCTGCTAAGGTATGGTACTTTTCTTGTACTATAGGCCTTTAATCCCCCAGATATTAATCTATTTCGGATTGTTCGACTGCTTACTGGCGCTTGTGAAACATTTTTCAATTCTTCTGAGGATAAAAATGGTTTTTTTTCGATTCTCGTATAAGCAGTTGGTCAAACTTCTTTGATGTTGCGCGCTTTCGTCCTCGTTTTTCTTCTGTAATTTTAAAATTAATCGCAGAAAACACCTTTTTTTTGAGCATTTCATTAAATCGGCAATCCGTGGCATAGAAAGGCCATCACTTTTTAGTTTTTTTTTAATTTCTCTTTCATTAACAATACAGTGTTTACCACGTCCCATTCTGAATGCAATATTCATGAGATAAGAAATATTTTATGAACAAGACAATAATAAATATAATTTTTTACATACTTTTCCAACAAAATATCAAACAGTTTAAAAATAACAGTATATTATTAATTTTAACTGTAGCTATTCAAATTTTCCCGAAACGTTTCTATTTTTTTTCCAACTAAAACACGCGGTTCTGCACCAAAATGAATACTGAGCCTAAATATTTGCGATTATGCACATAAAAACAAGACAAAATGAAGTACCGTTATCAAACAGTATTACACAGTGTGTATCTGCATAAATAGGTACATACTTACAAACTAAAAATTTTATATGAAATGTGGAGTGATTGTCGTTTCTATTATTTTTTCCAACACTGTATGTATAAACCACTGTCATCTGTCTGTGAGGTATTTGCGAAACTCTTCTTTTATTTGAGAGGTCAATGCTGGTCATTATGTGTGGAATTTTTATCGTTCAAAGGTACGCCGCAAGAGATTCAGTGGCTTGGGTTACATTCACTTCGAGAGAGCAGGTTTAACGAATTTTTTAGTTCCTGAAAAAACTTCTACATTAACCCATAAAAGAGATTCGCCCATGCACGCACAAATAAAAGCAGTACCTTATTTATGCTAAATACACTCGTATATTAAAGCTAAAACCGAACCCTCATACACCTAAAAAATTATGAACTTTATTTGTAAAGTAGATTGGAAAAACAAGTCCATAAAAATTTGTTGTTAAGTAAAACCAATTCTGTTACGATAAAAAATTTTTATTTAAACTAAAACTAATTGGAAAATCGAAAACATAGCTACATACGTAAATATATTATGGGCTAAAAAATTTAATTTACTATCGGTATAATAAGAAAATTTAATGCTAATTCATATATATGTACATACATACAAATATATATGGACTTTTGGCAGAACAACTTATCCGACTTTAATAGGTTTTGCTTTAAGGTCAATGAATTCTGATCTACACTGAAAACATTGGATTTTATTAAACGCTTAACTCAAGAATAGCTTGAAAGAATATTTCGAAAACAGCAAACAATTTAGTGCCTCAGAGAAAAAGGGCGCCTAGTCGAATTAAGTTGTTTTATCAAAAGTACACAATTTACACACACGCGTTTAGCCTTAAAAAAGAAGGTTGGAGTGGGCATGCATACATACTACATATAGAAGAACGCATATAGGTACATATGTATGTGAGTTGTAGAACATGTGAAAAAATCTCAATAATCGGGTAACATAACTCGATCGTATTTTTCCACATATCGAATACTTGGATAATGTATTGTATTACATTCTAAGAAAAGTTTATTTATTTTCGAATTTATCTATTTTTACCATTAAACATTGAGTTTTTGAAACATCAGCACAATTTGTGGAACTTGCGGATCCATTTATTTAATCATTGTTGATAATAAATAATTTATGTAAGTGAAAAGATTTATTGTATCTCTTGAAAGATGAATATCGAAAAATAATGAAATGGAAGCAGCAACAAAATAGCATCGAAAACGGTCTCTGCTGGCTCAATCACGCACAAGAAAATGTTGGTTGCCTTCATCAGACAATAGTAGAATGTGGTGAGGCCGACGGCATAACTTGAAGGAATATTTTTGATAAATGTGCATACGGCAATTGAATATGGATATGTATGCATATATATGTATTGAAGTAAAGCAAAGCAACGCCTTAATTTTTGAAATGAAATATAAAAATGTACATATGTATGTGTGTATTCCGTTGTATTTAAATTGCATAAATAAATAAAAATCCAATTTAATTGTTTTTCATTTGAAATTGCTAGAAATCAATTTTCATAATAATTTCCTTTGAGGCTTTAGGTCTGTCCATGAAGCAAATAATTTGTAACAATTGTGTAAATTATCGAAACTTGCAAAGTAGGGGAAATTGAGAGAACAAAATGAGATTTCGTTTTGAGGGGAGGTTGGAAGTTTTTTCTGGATAAATTTTTACTTGTAAGAATTTGCGAGTGAGAAAAACAGCTGATTGCAAGTAAAAATAAACACGATTTAAAATTTGCGAATTGAGTCTAAATTCTAAATTTAAAAAGAATTGTGATTAAATGGAGTAGAGTTTATTTGAAGTCATATATTAAAAAGGAATCGGCCAATGATACATATAGAGGTATGTACTTCTGAACCACAGCCTCCAGTCACCGTTGCTGCAGTTTCCGAAATACAAATCGAAAGCATTGAAGGTATCTTTTGTGTTTTATGCTTGTACTTCTTAGATATTAACTGATTCGGCAATATAGACGGAAGTAAAGAAGAAATTTGTGTTTGCAACAACAATACTGTCATGTGACAGCGATGGTGAAATGAACAAATTATTGTGCACAAAATAAAACCAATTGATGTTAAGCTCGTTATTTTGCATTTTATTTGGTTTATTTTTTTTTTAATACGAGATAGCTCAACTGAAAAAGATATACTTTTCCCCGTCAACAATTTAATCAGCTTATTCTAAAACTTGGAAATTGTTACTGGTTTTGCGTTCATGTACTTTTTTGATATTTTTCTCTTTGAGAGCGAATTCTCGGAAATTAAGTTACTCGCAAATTACTTGATAATTTTTGCATGAACAAACGTTTTACCTTCTTTTTTGCAAATAAAGTTAACTTCTTTAATGTATTAAATATGTGTACATCAATGACTCAATACTCAATACAATATGTTGAAACTTTAAATAAAGAGATGCAAACGATTTTATGATATTTACTGTAAACAGAAGCATGATGCACACTATGCACACACATATGTGCCTACATATAGCTTCGGATAAAACATATTGGACTGGTGCTTAATATTGACACTATCATCTTTTGCAAACAAATGACAAAATATTAGTCTCAATATAATACAATTATTTAAAAATAAAGAACTATATTAGTTATTTAAAAACATAAACAATCGTAGAATTTATTTCACTCCGTGACGATGAGTTTGCACATATTCAACATTATTATTATTTAAAAAAGTAAATAAATAAATTATAAATTTTAATTTTAGTTTCTAGCACTAGCGCTGAAGGCCTTCGGCAAGATTCATATTCAATATTAAGTGCGGCAAATTAAATTTAGACTCCTTAGATAAACAATTACACTTTTCCAGCACTTCACTGACCAATAGATGTGTTCTGAACTAAATTACAAAAGTTTTAATTGATTTTTGCGTGTAATAAACAGTTTAGCTGCCCTATAACTTCTTCGTCCGCCTGCACGTGCTCTTCTTTTTCTTTGCACAGTTCTGCTGCCTACTTTTAAGTTTAGGGCTTTAACTATGCTTGGTGCCGATTCATTTGTATATTTCTATAAGTAGCCGTGAAATTTCCGTGTTGTAGCTTTAAGACGTCCTCTTCGATAATGAGATTCCACGACTCCACCTACCCAAACCTTTCTTATTGTGAAAGATGAATACTGTTGAGTTTTTTTATGAAAACTGTTTGCCAATATCTTTGAGATACGTCTTTATTGTAATCATTAATAATAGATACCCGGGGAATACTGCTGGAGTTACAGCCCTTGCCCGCATATAAATTCTCATCTTTCGTTAACGTAGAACCGACTGTCGTCACTTGAGCTTAATAAAGAAAACAATTTTACTAAGAATATTTAAACTACACATTATACACACAACCGTGTACAAGTAACGGTATTTCGTCGCATCCAACGATAAATTGCGACGAGTCCGGTAGGTTCTGTTGCGCAATTTTTTGCTTTTCTGTTTATTTATTTCAAATTTGTAAACAAAAATTTTGGTTATAATTCAAATTAAAAATAATTATCAAACCTAGTCTTAAGGGTCTTTGTTTAATTTCATTTGCTAATTCTTTTAAGTTACATGGCAATGAGTTTATATTAATACTTTCTTCAATATGTTTTATCCGGCACTGTTTATACATATCGCTCCTTTGCTTCAAGAATATCATAATTCAAAAATATATGCAATTATGCAAGTAAGCAGAAATGACCAGAATCGGATTATTCATGTCGAGGCCCCTAGGCAACGCAATGAAAAATCGCATCGTAGAAAGCAATATATTGGCGTTGAGGATACAAATCTTCAAATTAAGTTTTCAATCGATGCAACACTTTCGCGAGGTGTCTAGGCAGTTGCCTACACTGTCTTATGGATAATCCATCCGAGAAATTACCTCTGCTCTTCTTTTATGCTGAGCAAAAATTCATACGGCATCAGTACCTCATTAGAAGAAAATATGTGCAGATAATATTTGTAGTAAATCTAAATATAAATAGTTAATTCAAAGCTTTAAAGCCGGTTTCTCGATACATACGTATGTACTTATACTTATAAATATACTTTTTTTTGGGTATGGCTCTCTTTCAACAAACGCGCGTTATGCACATGCACATGTAAAATGACTTTTCGAGCAATGCCACCTGCAATTTTACGATTGGACAATTAAGATTCTTCCTCAATCGGTGACTCGACAAACCACGTTAGCACTCTGATCATCGTTTTTGCCGAATAAACACAAAATGGGTACTCATTGTAACAGCGATCGGTAGCACCTCGCAGAGCCAGACCTCGGTTGAATGCGCGTTCAATTTTTGTTGGCGCTAATGCCACCGTCGTTTCGAGGAATTCCGTTAGCAGTTTAGCCTCACGCGAATGACTCTCTGCACCCGACATGAGCTGGCATATCAGTGATTGCAAACATTCGAAAGGATCTCGTGATAAAATACGTTTCCAGTCAATGCTGAGTGTAGTTGTGTTGGCAATATTTAGGCTTATTGATTGCTCTGGTATATTAAAAAACTTGTGAACTTTGGTGACTGCCTCGTTGTTGTCTCGCTTCGATCGTGCAACCGTGTTGCTAGCACTTGCGAGTACGCGGGCAGCTGCAGCAACAGGTTGGCGAATTTTATTGTAGTCCTGTGCAAGTAAGTGCATCATGTACATTGCGCCCAAGCCCATGGCCATAAGCAAAATAAGTCTAAAAAACGGATATAGTACAAGTTGATAAAACTTTTAAAAATTTATTTGAAAATATATAAGCTTAAATAATTGAGACTCGGATTTTCAAAAAATATCTATTTGACGTAAGAGCGTCTCAATATTTTCGGGGAACCTTTCCCATACAAGCTTCCATTCATAGGTATAAGTATAAGGAAGAAAAGTTCAAGGGAAGTACAACTTATGGCTGCTTTTATGCGAATAGTCTCGATATCTCAAAAACGTAAATACGAAATTAGGCAGCATGTTTGATGAATGATTTTCTTGCCACATAACTTTTCACATGCACAAATAAATAAATATTTGCATTGTTAAATTTAATCACTTCACTTACTTAAACATTTTCTCACATATGTATGTGTAGTTGTATTTTGATTTTGTAAGTATTTTGAATCACTCTTGTTTTCGAAGTTTGAGAAAGATGTTGCAACTTGCTTCTAAAGCGTCCGATTGGGAAATGAAATCTAAGTTTTTTCACATTTAATCCCGTCCTGTATCTTGAATTATTTGAAAATAAAAACAAAGAAATATTTGGTGAAAACTCAGCTAAAATCGTTACAATTGCGCCTTGTTTTCCATTAATACCGGTTGCTAGTGCATACAGTTGGTTAAATGAATAGTGCGCGCGGGAAGCATGCCGGAACTCGTATTCGGTGCACTCTCTTGTTTTGGTCAATTTAATACTTGCCCCTGACAGAGCGGATCAACTTTTATACAAATAGAAATAAATACAAATATATTTACACATACATGCACTCATATGCATATGGAAATGTGTAAGTGCTAAACAAGTATGAGTAACAGAATGCCGCCACCCAGGATCCTCTCGAACACCATCAAACGCGCCAGTTGTGTAATATTTTCAGGTACTTATATAATTTTTGTGTGGCATGGCCTTGCAGTAGGTTAGTTATCTGGTATAGCACCCCTTTGAAGGTTTTAGGAATTGAATGATACCATTGCAGTAGTTATGTACATCTTTTCCACTGCTTTTACTGCCAAACAAACATTTCGCACCATTTAGACAAACACTCTAAATTATATTTTGACTAAACTACCCTTTGTAAAGGTTCTAAGGTCTGTGCGCAAAATTTGATTCGAAATTTGTGGTACGGGCTTTGTTGGCTTACAAATAAAAAATACATCATACGAGAAGGCCGACGGATGAAAAATGACGGTTACGTTAATCGCTTCGCACTGCTGCTGAAATTGAACTGGTGCCTAAATCTAAGTGCCGCGAAGGCAGCCCAACAGAGGAGAAGGTACTGAGATGATTCCACCTCATTCTCCAAATAGTTGCTGCAAAAAGGACTCAAAGTAGTGCTAAGCCTCAATGTCCGGAAGCGGCACCCACAATGTTCGAGAGCTGAGGCTTTGTTAGCCTAAGAAGTACCACCCGTGTACTTGTTCAACGCTCGCTGAGCTTACACAGATCCCACTTTTCCAATACTGACTATATTAATTTTTGTTCGAGATTGCGACTTCTTGTTATTACTTATTCAATCATTGCGGCTAGCTCCGTTTGGAAAGCCCTGACGTATTCTCATTCACCAACCCATTTATTTAATTTTGAGCCATCGGTGAACATGTTCACCACGTTAGCATATGTTGCATCCCGCCCACTCTTCCTTGGAGAGGAGGGAGAAAGTCCAAGTGGAACTCAAGCTAAGGATGCTTTGATTAGCCGTCGTTATTAATAAAACAGAATTGGGTTTATAATAGTATTATAGAAGCAAAAGCGCCATAAAAGACAATTTATGCCTTCTTAATCCTTTCCCCAATATTGCGTCATAAATAAGCATGAATTGCTTCTGCGCATACATAATGGAATAAAGGTATTTTGAATATCGCCATCTCCGCCATCATGAGACTAATTTGTCACATGGTGCCATCCGAAGTACATAAAGATGGCCGTCGTACTTAACAGGAATTTGTGCCAGGTTTGATGATCACTTTGGACACTAAATACCAAATCAACAAGTTTTTTCTATCGGTGGTCGCCTCGCGCTAGGCACTGTGTGGGAACACATTATTTTTAATAAATATATAAATAAAACTTAAATACTTTTAAATTTAATATTTAAGTAAATATTTAGATTTTAATTTAAAAACCTTAAACAATTGAAATGACTTATGTAATGTATGCGCATATGTCTCTATTTACTCGTGTATGCATATCGCTGCTTGGCAGAAGGCGAAAAGCGCCTGTTTTGCCTAGGCCTCTCGGCATTCACCAGAAATATGAAAATTATAGCAAAACACGTTTGAATAGTGGCTTCATACCAATATATAAATATGCATGTAACACCTAAATTTTGTGTGCTTGACCCACTATAAATTATGACGCAACGCTCGCGAAAACTTCAGTTAGTTAAAACTCATTGACTAGGTTGTATGCGGAATACACATCGGCTACAGCTTAGGGTAAAATAATTCCAACTTGAATGAAAAGTTGTTGTGTCTACCTTTTGAGCTATAACGGTGAAGTGGCATGAAAATTGCAACTAACAACGTGTAAGCAAGTGAAAGTGAGTTGCATTTTCTTAGTCCGGAAGTGCTATTACATGTACAGTGGCGCCACCCTACCAAGAGAAAAATCTATCATATCTGGAATTGAATTGTTGTTGTTAATACGCAATGTTTTATACTGTTATATTTTTTACGGTATTAGTTTTGCTCTTTCTCTTTTGGGATGTAAAAAAGCCTCCGAAATTTCCACCTGGACCAAAATGGTATCCAATTGTCGGATGTGCCTTACAAATCTCCGAATTGCGTTTGAAGTGCGGCATGTTTTGCAAAGCAGTCGATGAATTGGCCAAGTACTACGTCAATCCCTACGGTTTATATGGACTTAAGATCGGCAAAGATAAGGTTGTCATTGCGTACTATAGCGACACCATAAGCGAAATGATGACTAACGAGGACCTGGATGGCAAGCCAGATGGTATATTTTATCGCATGCGAACATTCAATTCGAAGAAAGGCATTTTAGTCACTGACGAAGATTTGTGGGTGGATCAACGTCGTTTCATATTGCGGCACTTGAAGGATTTCGGGTTTTCCCGCACAGGTATGGTGAACATTATTCAACATGAAGCCTACTTCTTATTGGAAGACTTAAAAGAAGTTGTCAGCGATCAAGGTGGAAAACATGCGGAAGTATCCATGCACGATTTGTTTAAGGTGAATGTGTTGAACACGTTATGGTCCATGATGGCTAGCAAACGTTACGATCGCAAAAGCGAAGAGATCACCGATCTGCTAAACATGTTTTTTGAACTTTTTCAAAATGTCGACATGGTAGGCGCGCTTTTCAGCCACTTTCCTCTTATACGATTTATTGCGCCAAACTATTCCGGTTACAATGCATTCGTTGAAAACCATCAACGAATCTATGCATTTTTACGCAAAGAAGTCGACAACCATCGTCTGACTTACAAGAATTACGACATGCCACGTGATCTAATGGACAGTTATTTGCGTGAATTGGACAATCCCCAACGCGGTGAGTTTTTCAGTGAAGAGCAATTATTGGCCGTGTGCCTGGATATGTTCTTAGCTGGATCGGAAACCACCAATAAGAGCTTGGGTTTTGCATTGCTGCATATGGTACGTAATCCCGAAATACAGGAAAGGGCTTACAACGAAATAATGGAAGTGATTGGCATAGACAGTTTGCCGGAATGGAGTGATCGCACTAAGTTACCATACTGTGAAGCCATTGTCCTGGAGGCTGTGCGCATGTTCATGGGTAATACTTTTGGTATACCCCACCGCGCTTTACGTGACACACGACTGAGCGGCTTTGCCATACCTAAAGATACCATGGTGATCGCTTGTTTTCGCGGCATGCTTATGAATTCGCATGATTTCCCTAATCCGAGCAAATTTGATCCAGAACGTTATTTAAAGGATGGGAAGTTGAAAATCCCAGAGGCTTACAACCCTTTTGGTTTCGGCAGACATCGTTGCATGGGTGATATATTGGGACGTCAAAATCTCTTTATGTTCATAACGACAGTATTGCAGCATTTTCACTTTGTGCCAATTCCGGGTGAAATGCCTGACGACGAACCCTTGGATGGAGCAACAGCAGCAGTAAAACCGTTCAGAGCCTATATTGTGCCTAGGCGTACGGAAACCAAAATTTCATAAATATAAATTCGACACACAGAAAAATTATAAGCAAACATACATAACTGTGAGTTTTCCATATCTAATCAGTTGTCAGCACTTAATTGAAAGTATATTATATTTATTTTTATTTTTAGCTTCCATTGCAGTGAGTACATACATATTCATGTATTTGTTTATGAATGATTGAAGACTTTTATGGACACAAAAAATCGCTCCATTTATAAACTGATCTCAAAATTTCTTTCTTAGATAGTTTAGCTTCTGATCCATATCGGTTTGGTTCTTGAGCAGCTTTCACATCTTCTTTTTTTAATTGGCGCGATAAATGTTTTCACGATTTTGGCCGAGGCTAAAAAAGCGCGCAGTAGCCGAATGGTAAGTCCCACCATTTGTGGAACAACAGCAAGATGCACGCCACAAATAGGAAGAGGAGCTCGGCCAAACACCCAAAAAAGGTGTACGCGCCACTGGATCTTTATTCGCTGCGCTATGTCTATGCCGTCGTAAAGCTCATACAGCTCATCGCCTTCGTTATTCGCTATCGCTAACGTACAAAGGTCCAAAAATCTTCTACAGAATCTTTCTCTTAAATACTCCAAGGGACACCTCATCGGATGTTGTCATCGTCCATGCTTCTGCGCCATACGATAGGACGTGCATAATTGGAGTCTTGTGAAGTGTTAGTTTTGTTCGTCGAGAGAAGACTTTACTATTCAATTGCCGACTTAATCCAAAGTAGCACTTCTTGGCAAGAGAGATTCAGCGTTGGAGTTCAAGGCTGTTAATGCTGGTTCCTTGATAAACGAAGTCTCTTGCATCCTCGCAGCTTTCACTTAGTCTCTACAAAATGCTCTTGTAATTAACAACATTGAACTCTCTGATTTGTAATAAAAAAAAAAAAATAAAACATTTTTGAAGAAGCCAAATCGAAAAAAAATTGGATGCATACATATGTGTTGAAACTGATAGCAACATATCAGGACAAGTGGACATAGCTCTCAGTTTTTTAAAAGCTTCTAATTTTCGCCCACGTATATCTGTATATACATATGTGTGCAATCTTGTATTCCCAAATTATTTGTAAATATCTCAGCATCCCAAACTTCTCAAATTTTTCTTCAGGGATTTCAGAAGTGAAATTTTGGTTAAAATTATTTTGGCCAGATCAGATACTTTCCGACTCACGGTCGTGAATTCTACAACGGACTCGCTACGATTCACTGCTGTTTTTACATTTATACAACAATTTACTGACTAATTTTAATAACCTCTTCGTCCAGGATATTATGCTAATAAAGCCGTATGGATTCCGGAAATATTCACACAAATCTATGGGATGCATTGCTTTGTAGCCTTCAACCTTTTAGACTGGTCGACGTAATCACTTTGTTAGCTATCCTCGCCTAACAGGAAAACCAAAAAAATGTTTGTCTGTAATGTTTTTACTTATTGTTCTACTTATAAGTGTAATGATACTTACTTTTCCGACTCAACTCTAAGAACAGCAATGCGCTGAATAGTCTATGTTAATAGAATTATTTCATTTTAAAATAATTACTCCGACATTATTGACTTTTTTGTAATTTAGTGAGATTTTGTATATAAGGATTTTTCTTTTAGCAAACGGTTGTAAGCGAATGAAATAAAATTAAAATAAAACAATTGAAGTTGTACGAGTATATGTTACATATTCATATGTACTATAGTAGTAAGAAAATAATTTTGGTAGTTTTATGTTGAGTTCCGAGTGACACCAAAAGGAAATTTATCATATGAATCTCACATATCCAAGCTGATGGTCGAACACTCCTGTTTAATAAGTGCGTTCGCACGACCATCAGGACTATATAGGTATTAGTTTGGGGAAAAAGTAATCCTTTATTTTCACGGTTGGTGGCTGGAGTGATCGAAATCTCGTAAAGAATCGAACAAACAATTTAAAGTTTGAGCTCGTTGTCAAGGTGGCATTTCACACTAAAAAATTCTTCGGAATTCAATAAAGAGAATATTCGATAGATTTTACAGTTTTCCTTTGATAAAGGCGAAAATACAAGCCCGGCCGCTGAAATTATAACTGGAGTTTATGGTGCCGATTCTCTAACAGCTAATTACGTGCAATTTTGGTTTCGTCGATTTCGTTTAGACTTTTTTGATGTTAAAGAGAATGTCGATAAAATACACAGAAATAATCGAAGTTGACTGGCATGTTAGTAGTCGTAGCATCGCCCAGGACCATAAAACAGTTCAATCAACTATAAAACAGTTATAAAACAATTGGCGCACAAATAATGTGCATACTCGTATATGGTATATAATTGGCGTTAACACCCTCCTCCTATGTGTGGTGTGCGAGTTGATGTTGTTCCACCTAGAGTTTTTTAAGCCGACTCCCAACGAGATATTGTGTTTTTATGAGAAACTTTTTGCTGGCAGAAATACACCCAGAAGTTTGCCATTGCCTATTAGAAAAAAAGCTTTCCAACATTAAGTATTTTGTGACTGCTTGAAAATGATTTGCAAATTAGTTAATTTGTTAGAACTCTTCCCACTTGTGTTTTATGATGAGCAAAGAAGTAAGTCTAATTTGATTTAAGTAATTGAGTTATATTGTTTTAATCATCTTTGAAGCACTTCCATTTAATTAAATATTTTACACGCACTTTTAAAATAATGAGATTACTAAGTCGCTATGAAAAAATAATGGTATGAAGCTGCCCAACTACATATATATGTATGTATATGTATTTCGGTTTTTATATAAATTTTTTGATAGAACTTTTGTGTTTCCATGTTTATTTAAATAAATAATGTTGCAATGCAGTGCGATCATGAGAATGGCGGGAAGAGAGTTTGTAAAACTAAAATAATTTCAAAGTAATCAGTTGATCAAACTTATTTCAGTTGATTTAATTTTCGTTTTTTCTCTTTGAATTTTAGATCAATGAGAATATATTCATCAGTTTCCGTTTCTTATATGTATGTATATGTAGTTTTACGCAAATACAACTTAAGATTCAATCGAGTAAACCTGTATAAATTTTAGTTTGTTTAAGGTTGTTAGTTATTAAAAATGAATTTTATTTCCTTAGCTTGGATAAATTTTAGTCCAATCATCTAGAATACTCTTAATTTGGAACGCTGAATCAAAATCAATCAATCAAATCACTTAAGGCTTTTCAATCTGATAACTGTAAAGCCTTTCATTTCAGAATTCAATTTGTAAAGCTTAAAGGTAAAGCAACTCATTGTTTTAGCTTGTTCTAAGAAATTATGATGAGTTAAGTGTTAATTTAAGATATAATCCGCTGTTATATCCAACCGTTAAAATAAACTTTGATTGAATTCGATTTTTCTACTGATTATTTTGTTATGTTAATACGTGTATTCATAGTTTTTATAACGCTTACGAAAAATTCCCTATATTCGTGCTAAATTTTCTTAATAATTTTTATTCTTTTACAAAAGGTTCTTCGACTTAATCTATGTTTAGTTAAAAGTTACAATTCAGTTTTCTTTGTAAAAGCTGCATATCATGAATTTATATATTTTATTTTTAATGATAGTTTGTTTCAGTTGTATCTAAGAGCTACATGTAATTTATTGTATAGAGTACGTAGTTTATATGTTTTACCTCCTCGAATATTTCACTCTCATTTAATTTATCATAAGTATGGGAAGCGTTACAAATTATGTATTTGTATGTATGTAGATACAAGAGGCGGCTGATAAGTTCGCGACTAAAGGTACTCAGAGATGGCCCCTCATATTTTTACTAATAACACTAATTGTACATTTGTTTGGAGTTGCGTTACAGTGATTTGGATGACATTTTCCACCGCTTTGTAAGATTTATACATACTACTCGGGTTACGAGGGATGTATTAAAAACTACTACAGAATTCATAGAAAATTTATCCTTTTCTTTTTGTATTTTCGAAAAGGAGTTACGTGAAGGAAGATATTTTTTCCATTTAGAAGAGAAATCTAAACAATATTTTTCCAGTTGCATAAAGGTTTTATATTCACGATATGAAAAGGGGGAAGGGGTTTACATTGAAAAATATAGAACCATACTTTTTATTCATTCTGTACCTTAAGTCGCGAGCTTATGAGTCGCTCCTCGTGTTAATGAATGTATTTAATTTATTATCTGACAATAATCATATTATTAATAAATGAAAATTATTGTTCGCTACTACTATGAATATAAAATTATTTTATCATTCTAATGTCTGCGATAACTAAAGTCGGGTAATTTTTTAGCACAGCATATCGCTACTATGTAGAGCACACCGAAAAAGAAATTTAGTTTAGCTGTTTGTCGTGGTACAGAGCTCATTGTATGTTCGTTGCGAAAGCGCTTTTCAATCTGAAACGCCTGTGGGACAGTCACGAGAGGCAATAAAAACCATAGTGAGTATTTCAAACCATATACTACAAATACACTGTACGGCGTGAAGAGGAGTAGTGCGTATAAGACGTGTGATGCCGTGCGTCCGATGAGTATAGCTAACGTCACAATCCCTGCTTTGCGGTCATTTTCTACATCCCGTGTATTATTGCTGTGTAATATAGCCTCGGCATTCAGTGCAAGAGGAAGAGCATAGTAAATAGTAGTCCAATCTACATGCCCTGTTTGTGACATAAACGCGAACAATACTGAGAGTGGTCCAAAGAGTATTAAAATAACAACATCTCCAAGGGCTATGTACTTGAAACCAATTCCACCAGTGTAAAGAAAACTAGAGGATAGACCGCCAAAATAAATTAACGCGAGATGCTCCATTTTAGCTGGACTAAGAAAGGCTAAACAGATGAAACCACCGCATCCAGCCATATACAAAATTGCGCCTAATGAGACCACCTAAAAAGTAGAAATCGCAGTTAAAAATCGATTCAAAGGACATACAGATGAATGCATAATTATGTGCTTATAAATTAGGCATAAAAATTATATATGTATTACAACCATATATGTATAATATATATATATATATACATATGTAGCTTAGTTTAGAAAACTTATTTATTATGGCAGGACTACTGTAAATGAATCAAAAAGCAAAACCAGAAAAGTAGACAGACACTGTTAACTGTTAACAAACAAACAGACACTATACAGCAGGAGCCACAAATTTTACTTTTCCTTTTACCCCTAGCCGATCTTTTATAAAATAACATCGTCATCAGTATTGCCGAAAATGTATTGTAAACAAATTCTCTTAAAACTGAATATTTATAAAACACATTTGTGCTTACCTCATCCTTCGTAAGAATGTGATCAACGAGAGTGCGGTCATCGGCTTTTTGTTTGTCGATTCCCTTAATGAAATCAAAATATGTATTCACCACATTACCAGCGCAATGTACTGTGACTACTGTGAAGGCTGTTAGAAAAAATGTTATGAGACTAAAATCAGATGCCCACTGGGAACGATATGCCAATGCCGAGCCCATCAATGTTGGTACCAAGCTGCCAGATAATGACCATGGGCGCAGCGCATGTAAATATGTTTTCAACTTCATGAAGGTTCCAGTAGATGTGCGATGGATCGAATTGGCAGTTGAAAATGTAGATTTGCCATTAAGTAGAGGCGCATCTATTTTTCCTTCGTTTTCAGTACATGAAGCTCCATTTTCTGAATGTTGACTGATTTTATTAGGATTTTCTTTCATTAGTTTACGCTGATATAACCTTTCAACTGAAATGTCATTTGCGATGCCATCGTCCCTCTCATTGGAATTGATTGTAGATGCCATTCCTGGTTATATGTATGTATATACACACATGTGTATATGTATATGATTATAGCAATTTTGGAATATACGCAACATACTTACTCATGCTTGCCTTTCTGAGGATTGCCTCGGATATACTAATATTTCACCTTATACAACCTAGCTGGTGTACCAAAACAAATAATTTAGGTTTTGTATGTATGTAGATCTTGGCCTTGATTTCCAAATATCTTTGGAACAAAAAACGAACAACTTTCTATTGTTTGTTTATTCATAAATTTTGTTTGCAAATGCCTGTTGCGTTAGCTCTGCACCTTCTCATTCAACGCGATCGCCACGATTGCTAGGCGAGGGGATAGCTGCTAATATGAACTTTTGGCTTATGGCACAAATGCTATTTTCAAAATCAGTGAAAATATACTGTTCTTATGCAAATTGTTTGGCATTGTTATTGTTTTCCAATGGAGCTCAAAGCAAGAGTCGACATCGCCCTCTGAATAAGTTTGGTAAGTGCCGCCCTACGCCGTTAACTATGATAACACTGGTACCCAGTTCTTCACGCCCTACAAAAAGGTTATGATATAAATGTGTCAAAACTATGTTGGTATTTTGTATTAACTTGTGTTGACATGAGGTTTAAAATAAAGTGGAATAAGATTTCTATTAGTTGATTTATCACTTCGAATGTATTTCACCTGTTCGTAAATTTTTCTTTTTGGCATTTTCTAATCAAACCCCACGTCACCTGTGCCCCTACTGAACATACCTAACAAGAATAGTAGAAAATCAGAAATGTCAAAATTTACCATTTACGCAAATATTGCCACAACTTATTTAGTTTAACTTTTTCGACTTGCAAATATTAAAGTTGTTACATATGCTTCTGATAACAACTAAGGGAAAATACGGTTTCAACAATTCCGCCTTTGTCTATTTTTTATTGATGTTCATTTACATATATCTTTATCAGAAAACTTAGGCTTTCGCCTTTACTGTTCGCCTTTAGTTTTTCAATATGGCAATGCTTCTAAAAAAATATCTGAACTCTACTACACAAGCTACTTGCCATTTCAATCAAACACACTTCATCCATCCTCGATAAAATTGAAGAAAAATCCATAAAAATCTTTGTAAAATCGAAAATTAAACAATTCGAGCTTTATTAATTAAAGTGTGCTTTTGTGGAAGTCGTGACAAACTTTAAGCGAATAATAATAGTGTATTATCTATAGCAGGACTAATTTAAAAGAAGGCCCGTTTACAAGGTCGATACGAATAAAGAGTGCCACATGAAGTGTTATTTTGATTTGAGAAGGAACAATAAATTAAAATAATATTGCTCTTGATTGATGCGATATATGCAATACGAAATGAAAACGTAGTCAACAAACCTGAATGGAAATCTTAAATACCATCATATTTTTTTGGGGTTGTGGATTTTTGAAGTTCACTGATTGAATTACCATTTGTCGTGAAGTACGAGTACTCGTGGATTCGTGGATTCGTTGATTGAAACGATCCTAGTTTGTGGATATTAAGCAAGAAAGAGTGAAAAGTGGGAGCGAGCGAAGAAGCTGTTCGCCCTTGTCAAATTGCAAATTGTATAGGGTAAAGTGGATAGTGCCGTGTCGCTGGTTGCTCGTTGCTGTTTGCTCGTTTATGTGATTCGTTGAGTCAGTCGTCGGGTAATTTTCATTCGTGCGGTTGTCTTTGAATTGATAGTTGGTGTTTGTCTATTATATTAGCTAAAATTTGCATATTAAAAAAGCGAGTTTTGATTTAGTTTATTTTTTTAAATTATCCAAAGAAATATTTTGGAAAACACTCCCGATTTTTTCTTGTCTCCGTGTTAGTAAAAAGCCGTCAAAATTGAATCCACGAAGATTGACGAGACTTTTTCCTCCTCTTCGACTGCGATGGAGGATAAAGCAACAACAAAAGATCTGGATCAATGGATTGAGCAGTTGAACGAATGCAATCAATTGACGGAAACACAAGTGCGAACCTTGTGCGATAAGGTAAGTTTAGTTAATTTGAGATGATTTGCAAATCACTGCATTTAAAGAAGTTGAAATTGAGAGAATTGGAATATCAATACATGAATTGTTTGGCGTAGACCATTACTTGCTGCCGTTACCTTTTCGGATCGTCTTAACATACAAACATTCAAAGAAATTTCTGAAAATTATATGATGTGCGCTCTTGTCTGACGCACTTGCTTGTATGCTGGTAATAAGCTAGCATTATAACTTGCTCACTCACGCAAAATGCTTCGTTAATGCGTCAGCCATCTTGCAAATGGGCGAGTAGTCAGAAGAAGATGTGCGACATGAAAGTTACTAGTGCGAAGGGGATGGCAATGTGCGGTGGTGTAAGAACGAAAAGTTATGATTTTATTAAGGGACACAAATGAATCTCCTTACTGAAAAAAAAAAAAAAAATCTTATCTCCGATGTTAGCAAAACCCTGTTTTAGAAGCTCCTATATGTTGTAAAATATACCTTAATTGCTTTCAGATTTACCAGTTTTCCAAATAGCATACGTTTCATGTTAATTGATTTGGGTTTGATATATTAATTTGAACCAGTTACACCGAACAAATTTCCGCTGAAAACATCAAGCAAAATTTAAAAATAGAAATTTCGCCATATGCTAAATTTCTACATGTAGTTCTCTTCAATAGAGGCAGACTTCTGAATCAATTGCTTGAATATGTTTAGGGAAAATTTATTATGGGGCGTTTGAGGTTATGTAGAGTGCATACACGACGTACCACTTGTACATACGGATGCATTTAATTTATATGGAACACGAGTATAAATAGGATGTTAGCGAAAATATTTAGATAAAAACTATTATAGATAAGCGTTTGTACGATGCCCCATCACTATTTCGTACTAAAGATTAGGAAATACAGAAAATATTGGTTTAGTGTTAATTTTGCTAAAATTAACCATTACTTTAATAGTTTTTGTTCGCAAAATTTGTCTTATATCCAAATTAACAAGTGTACTTATCACATAAACTCATCACGTCTCAAACTCTTGTATGTACAATAAATCCATAATTTAAATTGCATTTATAAATTGCAAAACTCCTAACGGCGCAACCGAATTAAAAATACCTGAAATAGTGTGTCACTAGACGCGAACAAATCGAACTGAATGAAAAAAAAAAACAAAGCAGTATACTAACACAAATACGTGTATTCTTTCTTGTTAGAGTTTTAATAACAATGAGAGGATAGGTGTTTAGAATACCGGAAAAACTTTAGTATAATGTATATCGCTTTGGAAAAAACGGTAAAAAGGGGGTGATAGAGGGGTGTATCCCCATCTTAAAACTGAAAACAGAACCTGCCGGAGGCTTATAGTTTTTAAGTAATTTAATGTTAAAGTTCTCTAATTTAGCGAAAAGTTGGTGTTGCCATACACCTGAAATGAAAACGAAATTCGCTCGCAGGGATGTTCGGTGGAAGGTTCATTGAAAAACTGCAGTATTTTTTGCCCTAATTTAAAGTTGAGAAATATTTATCAAAATAAAAACGTACAACGCATTTAAACTTAAAAACAATGGTATTAAGCGTATCACAAAAAGTAATAGAGTAATTAAAATTAAATGAATTAACTCAGTATTTTTGCGTAGAACTGCTTATCGCGTGGGTGGCCTTCGGCCGCGCTTCAAAAAAATAACCCTCATCAGTCCAACTCCGGCTACGCAATCCGCAGTATTTTTGCTTAGAACTATTTTTCGCGTGGGCGGCCTTCGAACGCGCTCCAAAAAAATAACCCTCATCAGTCCTACTCCGGCTACGCAATCCACAGTATTTTTGGGTAGAACTCCCTTCCGTGTTAAAACCATTGAACCCAAAATTAAAACGTCATATGCGTGTATGTAGTAAGGAGGCACAATAACCCCGACCCGACCCCCATGATTAACACTAAACTCAAGAACTTATTTTTTGTTTTCATTTGCAGGCATCCGGCAACACCATACTGTTGGCATTCCAATCTTCTTCTTATTCGCGCTTAAAATTGAAATGTGATTGCATAGGCAAATGAATTTGCATTTAATTTTAATAGATATAATTAGAATATTAGCATAAAAATCGGTGAAAACACGCGTGTGAGTGTATATTTGGTGAATTTTAGTGAAATGTTAAAAATATAGAGTGTAATGTGGCAAATTAAAGTGAAGTTCCCGAGGGCATTTTGAATGTAAATAATTAAAAAAATATTATTTCCCGAATAATTTAAAGTTATAAAGAGTGTTCCTTAACACCTCACTAACATCTCCACCAAGTTTCATTAAAAAAAACATTATAGTTTGCCATAAATTCCAAAATATACATTGTTCTAAATTCCAGCCCTTTAAACATATGCCATTTGCGCCGGAATGTATTGCGGCATGTATGTGGGACTTTCTACTCAAAAATAACTCTACTATCTAGCTGTCAGTTAAATGTGCTGCCGCAACGGGTCTATTAAGCTGCCACTTTTTTCCATGTCACGAAAATCCTTAAGAATTTAAAAATAGTTTCTCTCTTGAGCGGACAACCATCTCATGCAGGATGCTGCCACTTAGAAATGGACGATGTAAATTTTTTACCTGTGACGGATAAGAGGAAATCATATCCTTTTGAGAATTCATCCAAAATTTTTGTTATTTTTATTTATTTTATTTATTTATTATTAAAGTCAAAACATAGATTATTTTTACAATGATTGACCTTAAGAATAGTTTACATAAAAGGGGTAGCAGTAAAATCAAAATTAAAATTAAAATTACAGATAGTAGTAAAGAAGTATAAGTTGGAGAAAGTATTAAAGGGAAAGTAAGGTAAAAATAGTAGTAGTAGGAGTAGAGATTAATAGGAAGAGATTTAAATAATGTGGATCCATTTGAGTACATTCAGCAGTTTTCGGCAAGATAGCGAAGCAATTTATTTTTGAAACACGAGCTTTCTTTTATACGTTTAATTTTGTAAGGTAAGGTATTCCAAGGACGGGCAGAGAACACAAAGTATTGACGTTCAGTCACCAAACAACTGTATTTCATCGGGACTAAGTTTAACGAACGGCAGGACTTTGAAGGCATAAGTCGATCTTTGAGGTATCTGGGTTTCTGAGTGTTTATGATCTTGTGGAGTAAAACTAAACATTTAAACCTAAGCAAGTCGTAAAAGCATACGGAAGCAATTTTTTTCGCAAATACAGAAATATGGTCATAACGTTTTTTACAGTACACGTATCTTGCAATGTTGTTATACAAAACATTAAGCTTACTACGACACACACTATCACAAGGAGTATATAACTCACAACCATACAGTAACGATGGTTACAAATACGTTTTAGCTAGTAGCAGTGGTGTAAGATATTGAGTTGTCCATAAATTTCGGAGCATACCATAAACTTTGCCTATGACAGTAAAGATTTGGTTGCTCCATGTCAAAGTTCTATTAAATGTAACCCCTAAATTTTTAACATTGTCCACATATTTAACCACAGCACCATTTAGTTTGACTTGTGTATAGCCATCGAGCTTGATATATTTCAGGGACAAAAACCTATGGTTGTATGTTTTGACTTTAATAATAAATAAATAAATAAATATTGAAGCATTTTTAATTCTATACTTACATAATGAATACGCCCTGCTTTGTTAGTTGGCAGGTCGGCAAATGTGTTTTGCTGTGAATGATCTTTTTTCCTTATCTCTTTTGCAAAGCTGAATCTCTCCCGAATTAGCTTTGTTTCATCCACTGTAAAAAATATCCTTGAAAAATAAAATTTTTCACTATAAAAATAACTCCTTACCGTTTTTCTGGACTAGTTGACATTTTAAATTTAAACTGATGGTCAGGAGATCAAATGACAATAAAGAAACAACTGATTGCCATTTTGCCACCTACTGATAAAAAGCTTGCCACCGTGACGTATCGTTACTTTGCGCTCGTTGGAATTAAAAAAAGCAATTGACATCAAGCTGCCTAGTAACGAGCTCGATGTGAAGATCCCTATTATTTTACTTTTACCGGTGTTTTTGCACTTTTTTGAATGAAATGGAATGGATTTTTAGTTCTTTAGTTTTTAGGCGCATACTTTTTGAGACGTGGTTTTTCATGTTAATTATACATATTTTTTTATTATTATTTTGTGAATATTTGAAACACTTATAATCATATTTTTACGGCATATTTATGGTTGCCCGTCGTAATATAGTATGTATGATCATCTCTACGTTCACAGGCCAGAATGTGGGGCGAGTATAATAAATACATGTGTATATTATAGACAATACATACATATGTTCTTTGTTTTGTGACAAGCAACTATTTAGTTTAAATACAACATATATTATTATTATTATTATTATTATTTAGCGACAACATATAATACCAATCACTTCCTTTAAAACAAAAAATACATACAAATATATTATATTTGTTCCTATTTCCTTCTTCCTGTTGGCAAACTGCTATTTTTTCAAGAACATTTTCATTAACCCTCACAAAATTTAGTATAGTAACAATAGTGTCAGTACATTCTTGACGAGTATTGCAATATTATTTTATGCCGATGCTAGATGATTTTTATGTGAAGATTTTTTAATGGGTATTGGTATTTTCCTTTTTAAATTATTATTAATCGGCGAACTAACAGCAGCAGCGAAAAACAGACAAAAATATAATGACGTCATTAATAATATGACCTGACAACCGTACGACTAAGATCTTAATGACGTTTGTATGTAATCGCGAACATTCAGCATGGATACGCCGATTAAGAAGAAGATTATTAATTTTGTAGTTTATTATTATTAGAAGTATGAAATAAAATACGTCGACTTTGTTTGCTTTGGTTACCAAATCCAGTTTAAGAGCCACTAAGGAACTTTATTAGATGCATTTAATAATTAGTAATAGTTCAATTTCTACTTATTTTCAATTTAAATATCGCTTTTTTGTTAATTTCTGTTAACCGTGAGAAGAATACAGGAATGACCGCTTTCCAGCTCTCAGTGAAGTTGACAGAATACGCTGATTTGCTGACGTAATAACGTATTACTTGTAGACATTTTAAAGTTGCAACGTTTTTAATTTTTATTGTTATTCACGAGCGAATTTCCCTACAACGGCGTTCTCTTTGTTTTTTATTTATTGTTATGTCACAACCAGTATTACGTTCAAGGTCATCGTAATCTTGTAATCTAGTAATCTATCATTCTTGGTTTCTTCTTGGGAAACAGCTGATTGAGCTCAGCAAATCAGAAAAGTAACTTGGCTTTGGAAAAAGAAAATATAATTAGATATGGAAGAAGTAGTAAGTTTGGAGAACACACTAGGTGAGGTCCAACTTTTTTGTTTTCAATGTAACCAAACTATTAGCTGTTCGTGAAACTTTCCAGGTTTTACTGATTATTTTTCAATGTTGTGTTGCCCAAACAGTGCGTAATATTTTTCCGACGAAGCCTACTTTCATTTTGGTGGCTGTGTAAACAAGAAAACTTACTACATCTGGGGATACGGAAAACCCGAACATGGTCGTCGAAAAGACTATGGTGCCGATTTTGGAGCGGTGACCACCTCCCAGGCACGTCAGGGGGCATCTCTTCAACTACACTGACGAGATCCATTACAAAACACAATTACAACTACTGGACAGGGCAGTATACATACACACATTAAACGACATTCATCGGGAGACCCTAGCCACCTTCCTAAACTCCCGACCCCTCAATGCCGTTATCGGAGTCCAACCTCCACCTTTTGCAGACGAAGAACTTGAGTTGACTCGCGAGACCCGCGTAACTTTGACGTTGTGGATATTGTAGTAGGTTAACCCCTATTTATCCAGAATCGACCCCGACTTACGCAATATATGTCCAGCATGTGAGTACACAACCTGTCGACGCAGCAGGTTTCCTGAGTGTACCGCTGATGAGTTACACGAAGACGACCGTTGACTACACTGCACTACCAGAGTTTAGTAAGCTGCTACAATAACAACATTCAAATTGCCTACATCAGAGCTGCGAGTGCCGTGAAGGGCCGAAGTTATTCGAACAATTCATTAATGATTCATGGCCTTAAAGAGAATATGGATTTTTTAGTAATTGTTTTGAATTAAAAAAAGAAACCATTATGTGGACTACCCTATAGTAAAGCCGTTATGATGTAATATAATTGAAAACTTATGACTACTTAATGACTCTTTATGGCAATCCCTTTGCATTCATCCTTTACCTAAGCTTGAGAACTAGCCCGAAATCATGGCGATTATTCAAATATGATCGTTTTGCCCAACTCTATGTTATAAATCAAATACATGAATATGTAAATATAAGTACAGCGCCAGCTCGCTAATCCGAATTAATGATTGCAGACCCTGATTCGGATTAACGAGATATTCGGATTACTGGATGTGCTGTTATTATGCTTATAATTCAGTATATTCGAAAATAAAACAAAAGCCAGGATCTCAAAACAAATTTATTTTATTTTTATTAATCGACAATGAAAAAATTAAAGATTTTTATAAATACATACATATGTGCATGTATGTATTTACATATTACGCTTTTTTTTTAAACTAGATAATTAGTGATGTAGGTTTGCTTTTCTTTCAGTGCACATGCTTCTACAGCCTTGTTCCCCAATTCTTTTAGCATTAATATGTAATCTGATTGCAGACCTCGTTCCTTTGCCCAATCTATTGAAGGCCTGTAGAGCTTCACGATTTTTAACGTGTTTCGTAATTAAAGGCTCTGGTTCCACATTTTCTATGTCTGACTCTGAACTACTACACGAAGTATTGTCAGAGTTCATAATCCAGCTAAGAACTTCATCTTCAGAAATATGCGCGTCATTGTTGCGGTGAAATAAGTTGGTTATTGTGCGAAATTCTTCTGTTTCTTCAACATGATCATTCTCTGGCAACTCTTGTTGTAACAATGATAGAGGGATGTTATCATCTGAAGCCCACCTCTGAGAATGAATATGCTTCCAACAAGACTTAATAGAAGAATTGGGCACCCTGTCCCAAGATCGTTTAAGCAATTCACAAGCGTCCTTTAAACTGAATTGTTTAAAAAAAATGTCTGAATCATCCGCTACAGAGCTTACCAATTCACACAAGAGATCTTTTTTGTAAAACAGCTTAGTTAGTCGTATCGCGTTCTGATCCATGGGTTGAATAATACTAGTACAATTTGGGGGTAAAAACATAGTTTTATATTGCCCACATTCAGATACCAGCGGCTCTCCATGACACTTCGCATTACCCAATAACAATAAAGCTTTTTTGGGCAAATTATTTTCAATTTGATAGTCTTTTACCTGTAGTATAAACGATTTAAAAAACCATTCAGTAAAAATATATGTTGTCATCCATGCATTTTTCGATGCGTAATATTCAACAATATGTTGTTTTTTAAACGAACTTGGATTTTTTGATTTCCCAAACACAGCAATGTTAAGCTTGTGAGTTCCAGATTTGTTAGCACATCACAAGAAGGTGATTCTCTCTTTGCTCATTTTGGTACCAGGAGCAGACTTTTCTTTACAATGCACTAAAGTTTTTTCTGGAAATATTTTCCAAAAGAGTCTAGACTCATCAGCATTGTAAATTTGGTCGTCAATCAGATTTTCAGTCTCGATAATGTCATAGAGCTTATTTTGAAAATCAGGTACAAGATCAGGTCTAGCAGATAAGGATTCGCCGCATATTTTCAAAGTTCGCACAGAAAATCGCTTCTTAAAATTTTTGCAACCATCCGTCACTAGCGTGAAATGTTTGATTCGGATACATTTTTTGATGAAGTGATTTAGCTTTTTGTTGTTGTTGTTGTTGTTGTTGTAGCAGCATAAACATTCCCCATACTTACATACGGGGAATGCTGCTGGAGTGACAGTCCTTGACCGGATATAGATCCGGGTCGTTTCAGTAACGTAGAACCGACTGTCGTGGAAACGATTTAGCTTTTTGTCGTTTAGCTTTGATGCCGTGACCGCTTCTCTTCAAACCAAGCATACAACTTAATCTCTAATTCTTCATTCTCTCCCGATTTGAGTGTCTTGCGCTGTTTTAAAAGTTTGGCATCAGAATTCTGAGCAAATTTTATAAAAGAATAAATATGTATGTACAGTAATATTTATAGAATACATTTTTTACACAGGTTTTTTACTTTTTAATATTTTCAGCATTTCTTTTTATGTCGCAAATTGTTGAAGCTATACCAAATTTCTTTGCTAAAACTTTTCCTGATTGTCCACGATTTACTTCTTCTATTATTTTAAGCTTATCAGCTAATGACAGTGTTTTATGTGCACGTTTTTTTGCCATGTTATTTAAATTGATGTTTTCGCGACTAATACCACAACTAAACTATTCGCAACAAGATAAATACACACTTACATACATAGAAGGCTCTGCATTTCAATAATGTCCCGTTAGTTTTAAAATTCCGTTCATGATTTTGTAAAAAAACAGACTCAAAAATAAAAAAAAAACAAAAATTCGGTTTAGCGAGCTTGCAACGAAAGCGGACTATAGAGCACGTAATGCGTCATAAATTCAATTCGGATTACTGGATAATTCGGATTACACACCTTCGGATTAGCGAGCAGGCACTGTATATAAGTATACGCAATACTAAGCGTATTAACTAAGTTGTGATATTTTTAAGCGAAATAAGGCAAAAATAAAATTATATAAAAGAAGATGATTTTGAGTAAATAATCACCGCTATATCATTTATTAAATAAAAAGTCAAAAGAATTACAAAAATATCAAATTATATAATATTTCCAATAATGTTCTTAGGGAAATCAAAGTTTTTCTCTTTATATTGTAACTGCAGATAAAACGCCATATAATATTTCCAAGCGTTGTGTTCTTAGGCAAATCAAAGTTTTTCTCTTTATATTGTATCTGCAGATAACACGCCATTCGCTATACTCAGATCACAGTTGTAGTGGTATTTTAAAATTTACTATCGAATTTCTTGAGCTCAATTATCAATATACCTGGGAGACAATAAATGTAGAAATCGCAATTTAAATTTATATGCGTTTAAGTACATACATACACATGGTAGAAAAGGTCTGCGTTCACCCACTGTTATAAAGTATTGTATTAAAATTGTTTAACGTGTTTATTTTAAAACTCTCAGTTATTTCTTTTCACTTATTTCAAAGAAAATTATTCGTAGAGGGTATGAACAAAATTTTTTGGAGTTTGAGCTGCGTCGTGTTCAGATAACGGGATTGTAGCACAGTTTCTTAAATAGGCTGAGCAGAAAAAGTGTGCGTTCATTTCGAATAGTGACGATATTTGCATGGCAATTACGTTAAATTTAATTTTAAATCATTCATGTAGTTGACGCGGTTAAGAACAAATCTAAAGAGGGAAAAATTGATATTAGAAATACATTTTTTGTTACTGTGGACCAAATGCGAAAAGAAATAGATATTGGTGATAGGAAAATCATTGTAAGTTTGTGGCAAAATAGTAAGAGCTTTCGGGAAATCGCGAAAATTGTTGGGAGGCAATACTCCTCGGTCCAAAGAGTGATAAACAACTTCAAGCAAACGAATTGTTTGGAGTCTAAGCCTCGTTCTGGGCGTCCAAAAAAACTGACGGAAAGAGAAGAACGCAACATAACTATTCTTGTGAAGTCTAATTCACGACTAACAGCAAGCCAAATTTCAAAAGACATAGAAGTAAAATACCAAAAGAAAGTACATCCAGATACAGTAAAAAAAATTCTAAAAAGAATCGGATTCACGGCAGAGTGGCCCGAAAAAAACCCTTCATATCGCGAGTAAATCGACTTAAGCGGATGGCTTTCGCCAAGGAATACGTAAACAAGCCACCAGAGTTTTGGAATAGTGTGATTTTTTCAGATGAGAGTATGTTTTGCATTTTCGGGATAAAAGGTCGTAAAATTATTTGGAGGAAAAACGGAACGGCACTTGGAAAGCAAAATCTGGTACCTGCGGTAAAGCATGGGGGAGGAGGTGCCATGATATGGGGGTGTATGGCTAGTTCGGGCGTTGGAAATATACAGTTTATTGAGTCGATAATGAACAGGCATGATTATCTCGATATTTTAAAAACGAATTTGAAAGAAAGTGCAATCAAACTGGGACTCGGTGAAAGATTTGTTTTCCAACAGGACAACGACCCGAAACACACAGCAGAGATTGTTAGGTTGTGGTTGTTGTATAATGTTCCAAAACAACTTCGCACACCCCCACAGTCACCTGACCTTAACCCCATTGAGCACTTATGGGACGTTCTAGAAAAAAAAATACGAAAGCGTACAATAACTAGCAAGGAAATGCTTAAGAACGAGCTTAAAGAGGAATGGGAAGCCATAAGTCCAGAAATAACAGCCAAACTAGTTGGATCAATGAAAAGACGCCTTCTAGAAGTCATAAAAAGGCGTGGATATCCAACTAGCTATTAATTTTAAAACATTTCTATGATCTTAAGCCTTTTATTTTATTATTATTGAAGTGAACGCAAACTTTTTCCGTTTAGTTTGAATTGCCTTTTTAATTTTATGTGATCTCATTTTAAATTTGATTTTGTTATTGGTAGCGAAATATGTGTGATAGTTACGTTTAAGTGAACTAAATAAAACTCATTAAAAAAATGTCTGAAATATTTATTGTTTTGAACTTTTTCTAATGCAAAGAATATTTGCATAGGTGAACGCAGACTTTTTCTACTATGTGTACGTACATGTTTGGTATTAATTACTACTTCTTATCTGTCCACTCAACAGGCGAAGGAGATCCTTTCAAAGGAATCAAATGTTCAGGAGGTGAAATGTCCGGTCACAGTGTGTGGAGATGTACACGGACAGTTTCATGACTTAATGGAACTCTTCCGGATAGGCGGCAAATCTCCCGACACAAATTACTTGTTTATGGGTGATTATGTTGATCGTGGGTACTATTCGGTGGAAACGGTCACTTTGCTTGTGGCATTAAAAGTACGTTATCGGGAAAGAATTACAATTCTGCGCGGCAACCATGAGTCCCGACAAATTACGCAAGTTTACGGATTCTACGATGAATGCCTGCGAAAGTATGGAAATGCAAACGTTTGGAAGTATTTTACCGATCTGTTTGATTACTTACCACTGACGGCATTAGTCGATGGCCAAATATTTTGTTTACATGGCGGTCTCAGTCCATCAATCGACAGTTTGGATCATATCCGTGCTCTGGATCGACTTCAAGAGGTGCCACACGAGGGCCCCATGTGCGATTTACTGTGGTCCGATCCTGACGACAGGGGCGGCTGGGGCATTTCACCACGTGGTGCCGGCTACACATTTGGTCAGGTATGTTAACGCAGATCACAACACTTATGCATGTTTGCAGTTTGTAATTATTGAAATTATAATTAACAGGATATTTCGGAAACGTTCAACAATACAAATGGACTGACACTGGTATCACGCGCTCATCAGTTGGTCATGGAAGGATACAATTGGTGCCATGATCGGAATGTTGTTACAATATTCTCTGCGCCAAATTATTGCTATCGCTGCGGTAATCAAGCGGCTCTAATGGAATTAGATGATTCACTTAAGTTTTCATTGTAAGTAAAAAAAAAAACGTGAGTGATAAATTGCACATCTTTAACTATACCCGTGCACCTTTTCCCGAGAGTATCATAATTTTGTTCAAATAAGGGTTGCTTGTAACGCCTTAAAGGAATCGAAATAGATATAGAGATATGTATACCAAAATGCTCAGAATGATGAGAGGACTTAATGTCTGTCTGTCCCCTCGTGCGCACGACAATTCGGTAAAATTTAATATATTTCCATGGAACTCGATTCATATATTACTTTTTTGGTATGAAATTTGGGCAAAATCGATCAATAAACATGCCCATGTTCCATATAACGATAATTTCAAAAAAAAAAAAAAAAAAAATCTGCTGATATCTCTGCTATAAACGAAGCAAAGTTAATCAACTGCATACAAATGAACTAAAAAAAAAAAAACTTCGCAAGCAAAATTTTTCAAAATAGGTGGTGTCTTGCCACTTTTGTGTAAATGCGTGTATCTCGATCATCCAAACTTGGTACACATAGTTCTTCCCAAATTATTAGATCCAAAATAAATGTTATTGAGATCGTATAGAAACCACGCCCATTTTTTTTATATGTTAACGCTAAATTTCTATCTGTTCCTCTGAGGTTGCAAGCCATAACTCGAATTGTATATGTGTTTGATTCCAAACATTAGCAGCCAACCAAAATTAAACTTAAATAAAATGTATATAAACTCAAGTCCGGACCGAATTTAGCTGTTCTTTTTTGTTCTGAAATTACGTTTGATTTATCCGTTGTTATGTTATTATTTATTTTTTTGATTTTAGTTGATGTAATAAATAAAATTTTCTTTGAATCTTGCAGCCTACAATTTGACCCAGCACCTCGTCGTGGTGAACCACACGTCACACGAAGAACACCAGATTATTTCCTATAAGAGAATTCTTCACACATTTACATATATTATACATACATTTATATAAATGCAAAAAAAAGGTCAGCAGAAAAGGCAACAAATACAAAATTATTTATATAAATTTAATTCCAACCATAAGAAATGAAGGAAACAATAAAAAATAAGTAAAATCAATGTAGTTGAAGTAAAAGGAAATAACTGAATGTAACACCAGATGTTAGCAGATATACTGATCGGAAGATGACAATTTGCTTGCTGAAATGGGTGAGACTACAAACGGTATTAGACGCGATATATTATAAGGCAACAGCAGACTTGAAAGAAAGAAACCTATAAATATGTGTTTACTTTGTAGGCGGTAGTTTGAGGCTTACAAGAGGCAGCCAAAATGCAACAAATTATGAATGGGGGAAAGCCTTAGTAAGTGCAAACGAAAACTCCAAATATTATGCACTCTTTATTTAAAATTAAAAACATTTGCTCGGATAGACTCACATTCGACCATCATTTCTCTAGAAGAAAAAACGCGAAGTAATCACCGTTAAAGAGGAAAAGCGAAGATAACAGAAATGAATATATTTAATATTCAAACATTAATGCAACTAAAAAAATACGTTACGCAGTGAAGCCGATAAAATACATAAATACACAAAGTAAACTAATAAATTAAATTCGTAATTTAATACAAAACAAATTTAAATTAAAATTTTTAAGAAAGATATAATTTCTAGAAATCGTGTATAGACATAACCTTTACGCCCAATTAAATTATTCAAGGATAAAATAGGATCATTGTCTTTAGATGCGAAAATAAAAACTATGGCAAAAAAAAAATAAAACCTACCATCTTAAAGTCGGTAGCTGAAAGTAAGCGGGCTGGCAGGGGCACGTAATCTACAATTGGAACTGGAACCGAACTGACTAGCGAATGCAAGATAGATGAAGAGTTTGTAGCTTGTAGAGCTTTACACAAAACACATATATACACTAAAAATATAAAAATAAAATACTAGAGAATAAAAAATATTAAAACTGAGAATGAAACGAAACACAAAAAGGAAAAATAATATTTAAGTTGCTAAATTGTGAAAAGAAATACAATTTATTATAAATAATATTTTATTGCTAAACTGAGAAAAATAAAAATGTATTATAAAGGATAAAGTGTATTTAATGAACGTAAGCATTAAGATTTCCATTCTAATTAAGGGTATATTCAGAAACGCATTATAAATGCGCAGTAATTGCAGCGCTGGCAGCACTGCCAATGTGACAAGTGTTGCAATTGATAGATTGGCAGTATTAAAATTTTTCCTGCAAATAATGCGCGACGTTTGATACAAAAATGGCGTTTTGGAACGCGATGCATTTGCAGTACTGCCATATTTGCATTTCTGAACGCATTGCCAACACTGCAAAAGTACGTTGCGCATTATAATGCGTTATTGAATATACCCTAATATTTTGATTTCTCATATAATAGCACAACATATGTGCAACGAACATATGTGTGTGGCAAGAGGAATTGAAACTTTTTAATATTACACCCGTATACGTTTACTTATGATTGCTAACCCTAAGAAATGGACTCGAAATGGAGAACTAAGTGGTCGCAAAAAGGTATTTCGAAGCCAGAGCTGAGAAAAGTACTTGCTTTGGCTCGAGAAAAATCCCTTATATGTACCTCCAAAAAGATGAAGAAGTGAACTAAATCTTAACATGAACTCGCCAACAATCAGAAATAAGCTTGCTGCCGCCAGGACATGTGCGGACTACAAGAAAATTGCTGAAGAGCACGTAAATTGGACAGTTCAAAAATGATAGATAATGTTTTTGTAACAGCGTTAACATTCCCCATAAATATATGGGGAATGCTACTGAAGTGTCAGTCCTTGAATGATGGAACCAAAATTGTTTAATTTGGTTCCAAAGAACGGAGAAAATTTGTACAAAAGCCACGGAATGCTTTTAACACTAAATATGAATGTCCCGAGGACAGTAAAACACGGAGCTGCCAAAACCAACGCATGGGACTGTTTCTCACACCTCATACCGGACTGGTCCAGTATATTGTGAAAAAGAAAACATAGACCACATGCGGAGTGGAGCAGTACTGTTACTTTTCGTTGATAACTGTTTGTTTATAAACTTAAATCAACAAATAAAACAAAATAAAATCCCGTTCTGAGAAATTTTTTCGTCGGTATAAATTTCGATTCTATGTCACTGCTTTTATTTCAAATAGGTGTTGTATGCATGCTTTTCGAGAATAACAAAAGAATTTAAATTATTTATACGCTGATTTCATATGAAAAGTGAGATAAGGAGTAGGTGATATGACCAATGTGTGGAAATATGGAGATCTGTAACGCCTCCATCGCCCCAAGTGGGACACATCAAAAGTATAGCCTTGCCTAGTAGTGATTATAACCTTAACAAACGGTTTAGGTCTAAGTTTTCTGATTCACGGTACATGCCCGACAAAACTATAGGGTGTACATTGTACGTTTACTGTGATATGTAAATTAATATTAGCACCAAATTTGTAGACAAATCTCTAAATTAGACCGTTGGTAGACCGGTCGTCTTCGTCTGGCTCATCTAACGGTAGGCCCAGGAAAGGTCCACATTTTGGGCGATATCTCGAGACCCTAGTCACGGAGCGGCATCAAAAATACTCTATACTATAGAATTATCAGCAGCTTCCATTTGCTACCCATATTGTACAAACACATCCTAGGGTTACCCGGGCCCACGTTTTGGATTATATCTCGAGACCCTAGTCACGGAACGGTATGAAAAATACTCTATACTATAGAAATCATCAACAGCTCCCATTTGCTACCCATATTGTACGAACACATCCTTAAGTTATCGGGGTCCACATTTTGGGCGATATCTCGAGACTCTAGCCACGGAGCGGCATCAAAAATACTCTATACTATAGAATCATCAGTAGCTTCCATTTGCTACCCATATTGTACAAACACATCCTAGGGTTACCCGGGTCCACGTTTTGGATTATATCTCGAGACCCTAGTCACGGAACGGTATGAAAAATACTCTATACTATAGAAATCATCAACAGCTCCCATTTGCTACCCATATTGTACGAACACATCCTTAAGTTATCGGGGTCCACATTTTGGGCGATATCTCGAGACCCTAGTCACGGAGCGGCATCAAAAATACTCTATACTATAGAATCATCAACAGCTTCCAGTTGCTACCCATATTGTACAAACACATCCTAGGGTTACCCGGGTTCACGTTTTGGCCTCTTTCTCGAGACCCTGGTATCCGATTCTTAAAATTTTAAAACACAAACCATCTACTGAATAGTCGAAACAAAGCCTAAAAATTTGGTTTGGATAGGTGAGCCCGTTCTTGAGTTATAAGATTACCAAGGAAATGTAACTTCTTTTTATATATATAAATATCAAATCCATATACGCACTTCACATGTTATGCTATTAAGTACAACTAGTATGTAACCCCCGAAAATCGGGTGGGCTTTTTCCCCACGGAAAGTAAATAGCATATGTGACACTTTTTTTCACAGATCTTTACGTTTTAAAAAATTTTAAGAAGGATGGTAAAAAAAATTTACAAAGTTCATATTCATATATGATTTGATAATGGCTGCATACATAAAAATATACATACAACACTTAAAAATGTATATCTGTGTCAAAAAGTTCGTTGATTTGATGGGTAATAGTGTTCTTTTAAATGACGTTGGGCATCGTCTATTACTATAAAATTTGTCTGAGAATAGCCCAAATACAGTTTGCCTTTGAAATAGTATCAAATAAATAACTAATTTGTCTCTCTCTCCTCATTTTTTTAAAACTATTTAAAATGTTGAGTTTTGCAAAAAGGACCAAACGCACACAAAATTCTTAAATACATACATACGTTTATATATTGTAGTTCAATTGTACCATATATGAACGAAAACAAAAGTGGATGCTTCTACCAATCATATCCAATACGTGACGTTTCAAACATTTATCACTTACTTACCTGCTCTATTCCTCCACTTAAAGTAGGAAATCTTCTACGAACTCTTCTTGGTCGTCCTCTAGGCATATTTTGAAATTAAATATGGATGTACTTTTTGACGTGATAACGTCTTATAATTCGATTTAACAGGCTGCACGCACGAAAAAATGTGTCGTTACCTTGCTCATTGGTGTTACCTTGCTATTTAGTGTTACCTTGCTCATATGTAGTTACCTTGCTCATTAGTGTTACCTTGCTCTTTAGTGTTGCCTTGCTCATATGTAGTTCCCTTGCTCATTAGTGTTACCTTGCTCTTTAGTGTTACCTTGCTCATTAGTGTTACCTTGCTCTTTAGTGTTACCTTGCTCATTAGTGTTACCTTGCTCTTTAGTGTAACCTTGCTCATTAGTGTTACCTTGCTCATTAGTGTTACCTTGCTCTTTAGTGTTACCTTGCTCATTAGTGTTACCTTGCTCTTTAGTGTTACCATGCTCATTAGTGTTACCTTGCTCATTAGTGTTACCTTGCTCATTTGTCGTTACCTTGCTCATTGCATTGCATGAACTGCAAGCGAAAGCGCGGAACGAACGACAAAACAAACAAAGCAAACGAACGGCAACGTTCGATATCTTGCTCTCTCCTACTTAAGTGAGCGTATATATGTATGTATATGCGCATATGTACATATATAAATTCACGTATTTGTATTTGCATATGCCTTCTTATTGATTATTATTAATTTGATTCACTTGAAGAATTTAAAATAAAACCAAGTTTGTTAATAATACCTGTTGTTTTAATGTTATAATTATTAATTTTTTTATTATATATGAAGGAAAAAATGTATTTTAATATTTACCATATACCTTATAAGATATGTTGTCTATACTAATATTATAAAGAGGAAAACTTTGTTTGTTTGTAATGAATAGGCTCAAAACGACTGGTCCGATTTTAAAAATTCTTTCACCATTCGAAAGCTACATCATCCACGAGTAACATGGATTATATTTTATTTTGGAAATAGGGCTCGAGTTATAGGTCAAAACGTGGACCCGGGTAACCTTTGGTTGTGTATGTACAATATGGGTATCAAATGAAAGCTGTTGATAAGTGCTTTAATACGGGGTAATTTTCATACCTATTGATGACTAGGGTCTGGAAATATATGCCAAAACGTGGACCCGCCGTGTCTTTGCACCGAATTAAACCAAACTTACACACATTGTTAAGGAGGTATTGAAGATGGTTTCCGTATAGTTTGGATACCTATTGGTAGATAGGGTCTCGAGATATAGGTCAAAACGTGGACCCGGGTAACCTTCGGATGTGTATGTACAATATGGGTATCAAATGGAAGCTGTTGGTGAATGCTTTAGTTCAGAGTATTTCCATCCGCTCCGTGACTAGGGTCTCGAGATAGAGACCAAAACGTGGACCCTAGAATGTGTTTGTACAATATGGATATCAAATGAAAGCTGTTGATAAGTGCTTTAATACGGGGTAATTTTCATACCTATTGTTGACTAGGGTCTCGAAATATATGCCAAAACGTGGACCCGCCGTGTCTTTGAACCGAATTAAACCAAACTTACACACATTGTTAAGTAGGTATTGAAGATGATTTCCGTATAGTTTGAATACCTATTGGTAGATAGGGTCTCGAGATATAGGTCAAAACGTGGACCCGGGTAACCTTCGGACGTGTATGTACAATATGGGTATCAAATGAAAGCTGTTGGTGAATGCTTTATGATATGTTATGTTATGTTATATATGTTATGTTAATGTTAACTCATTCTCTATATCCATACAAAATATCTATCAAACAAATAAAATTAAAATTTTCTTTTGAAAAATGCAACCATTCAATCAGTATTTTCTTATGACGTTATCACGTTAAACTATCGTCAGTAAACCGACTTTACAGACAACCTCTTTTTCTTAAAATAAATTCTATTTTGCGTCTGTCCAAAACTCTTTCTAATTTACACTGTTACCGTTGTTTTAAATGAATTGACAAATTTCAAGTCAATTGTCGATTCATACCAATTATTGCCATCACAACAAAATTTTGAAAAAAATTCGCTGCACCCGTTGGGACTATGTTCATGAATACATATTTATTAGTAAAGAGAACAAAACAAAACCATTATTGAGAATCCAAATGTATACAATGCTGTGCTCATTAGAAAGAGAGCTAAACAAAGCAAACGTACTCATACCTATATATGCGTATATTTGTGTGTCATCCCGCTTTGCATAGACATCGCTGTTATCAATATGAAAATTTTTAAAACTTTACACGCAAATATTTCATGAACACATTAACCAATTTTAATTTTTATAATTTTCCGGAAATATGCTCATCAAAACCTTTTTTTTGATATATATTTCATATCTGTACATATTGTAGTTTAGTCAGAATAAGCGCCATGTTTTAAAATAATACTATAGATTAGTTGGATTTTTCAGTGATTACCTTAATTTAATAAGTAATTATTTTGGAGTTTAAATTAAAATGTCATGTCTAAAGGATTCCGGGAAACATTGTAAAACTCTAGTTATTTTAGTAAAAAAATTTACCGACATACGTATACATATATATTTAATTTTGAAAAGCAATAACAACACCTAAAAGATAAACACAAGCTAAAGGACAGGTTTGAGCTGAATCTCGTATCATTTAAATATTTACAAACATATTCAGAGTAACTTAAGCACTAAACGTAAAACAATACGGTAAATTATAAAGTAAGTAAGTAGCAACACGAAAATAAATTCCTTATGCTAAGTGATAACATTGAATCCGCTTTTATCGGTTTAAATTTCCATTGATGTTATAGCTATTTCCATTTCCTGGTAATTTTGAAGACTTATCATCGAAATTTTCATTTATAAACTCAGATGCGGTGAGTCTGTCTAGATTCGATGCTGTTTCTGCAGCCAAAGATGCGATTCTTGCATCGTCAGTGTCATTTAAATGTAAATTATTGTTGATTCGCAGGTGGTCCAATTGCTCCTCCAGAAAAGAATCTTCGTCTGTCTTTAAGTTTCCGTTACTACTTGAAAATCTCTCATTGCGGCTTAACGACAGAGATGGGTTTGAACTTGTTGAGCGAAACGTTGACGCCTCTGGTGCAACATGATAGTAAGGCGAGCGTGGTCGTGACAAGTCATCGGCAGGCAAGGCGAATCCATGCGAAATTAGCATATGACCAATGTTGACTTCCACACCTGATAATATAATACATGTTTAGTTTATAGGAAAATATCCGACACCAATTAAACTGGCCAACGTTAAATATCTCAATAGCAAGAACAATTTAAATTTACCTTCCGTCAAGTCGAAAAGTTCAACACCTGGTATAGGTGAACTTTCGCGAGCTGCGACAGTGCCTACTGCAGCTTTCTGACGTTCTTTATAGGTTATAGCTCGTGAAATAAGCTTTTTCCAGTTGGCAACTGCCATAAAAAACACCAAATTAATTAAATTCTGTTGTATAAGAAATATAATTTTTACACTTGCCTTGGGTAAGTTCCTCGAACTTTTGAATGGATTGTGGATCCCAAGTATCCGAATCGTTCAACACTGTGGACTTCACACCAGCTAAGAAGCATTCCACAGCTTGAAATCTATTAAATTTGATACATATTACAACTTGATAAACCTTGAAGTTCTCTTTATATGCTTTGATTGTTTGTATACCTTAGAGTTAAAAAATCTGTACGCAGCTCAAAAACCTCATGTGGCGATACATATTCACTGTCGCCATAATCAACGAAATATAGGTCTAATACTAATTCGTTTGGGTTGTATTGATTTGGTAAAATGCCCACAATTTCTGCGCGATACCACTTCCCATCGTATTTGAATACGGCTGCTACTATTTGTCCCAAGTACGGTTCAGAAATTTGATGGCGAGCTTTATTCTCCGGCTCACTATAATACTCCGTCATAGATTGAACCATGTCGTCAAGTTTTTTGGATTGTGGACCAATAATCTGTACCCAAAACTTAGAAGGCGATGCTATCGCAGAGACGTAAACCTCCATTGGCTTATCTTCGTTTCGGGCAGCGAGCATTTTTTCACGGGGAGGTAAATGTGAACTTAATGAAGTTTGTGAAGAGTACATACTGGAATTAATGCTATTTGAACGACGTGGTTCACGTCGCTGTTCGACCTCTTCGACCGCCCGACGAAGTTCTTCGTCCTCTTCAATTTTTTCCTCAATCAATTTGCGTGCAATGTTCACCTACAACATAAATATTTATATTAAACGTAATATATTACGAGCCATAAATATTTATACATTGAATTTCTATAATGCATATGAATGTTCTTCTAAACAGCGCAGTGGGCCGTGTGTGCTTAACCGAAATACATAACTCATCACAGTATAGTATTGATTCGAGATCGGTAAACTATGTATTACAAACCATTTAGCTAAAAGTTAAATAAATTATTTGAAACTATTACGATAAGTCGCGCAAATGTTAGTCTAGTCGACTACCAGAAAAACCAAGATTTATATCCGGCCAACGACTGTCGCTCTCACAGCATTCCCCAAAATTATTAAAAAATTATATAGGGAATGTTTTATTCAGTTAAATGCGACAGTTAATTTTGTGACGAAAATATGACTTTGGTGAATATAGCTGAAACTGATAATCGCTCACATTCTTATAGTAGCGAGCTTAATTTGAAGCTGTAGAAATGCAATACCAAACACGAGTTTATTATTTGATTCAATTCATTCAATTTGATAGTAAAGGGGTTTTCAATTGGCGCGGGTCGATTTTGGCGCCCTGTGGCAGCCATTTTGTTTTGGTGACATCTGTTCAAATGATAAAACTTTATTATCAAAATTAGTGTTCATTAACGCAAACGCTGCGCGCATTGCGCCCATTTTTCGGTAGACGTGGTGGCCTTTCCAATTTCTTATGGCCCATATTGAACCATATGGACCTAGACGTGGTTCCAGCAGGACGGCGCTACGTGCCACACAGCAAACGCCATTTTATTCCATTTCAACATCTACCCGCCCTTATTGAAAAACCCTTTAGATTGATTTTTGGAAATCTTACCTGTTGCTGATTACCGGTTATTAGGATGCGCCGTTTGTCCATAGCACCACCGTTACGACCGCCACCTGAATCTACAGCCACTTTGGCTAAGGAGATGCGGCATATTTCTTGCATTGCTTCACCGCACCGACCCATAATTTTACCACACACACTTTGCGGTACCCAGATTTCTTCCTTGATAATAGGCGCCCGTTCGATTTCTTTTAGCAATAATGTGCGTGCTTGCTTTACACCGGTTGCGTCGCCGGTTATATCACATATTTTGTACTTATCATTTTTGTTTCTATATTTCCAGGAATAAATAAAAGATAGAAACAAGTCTAAAACAAATGAGATTGTAAGTATGTTTAGGGAACTTACCGCAAACGAATTCTCGTGCGCGTCTGTTGTTCAATGGTGTTTAAATTGGTCCCACTACGTCCTACACACAATGGAATATGCTCGTTTGATATCTCAAAGTTAATTGTTACCTCTTTCTCTTTTTGCTTCGCCGGTTTTGTTGATATTGACTGTACTTTTTCCCGTTTTACGTCTGGTTTTTGTTGTGCTACATCCTCGTCCTCATCGCGAGTTTTGAAGTAGGCGTATAACATAGCGCCACCCAAAGTGCACAATCCAAAACCAAGGATTAATTTATATGTAGGCAAGCCAGCTAAGGCGTTGTGACGAAACATGTTTCCTCTTTTATTTATTTAATATATAAATTATATTATATATATAGAAATTCTTACAACCTGAAAAAAAATAAATAAAATAAATATTTTTTACAGTATATTTTTACATAAATGTCGATTAATTTATTGCATCAGAAAGAGTAACTTGAAGCCAAAATCAAATGAAATCAAAGTTTCTAATAAAGCAACACATATGGATTGTCAAGTTGGCTTTGACAATCTCAAAAATATAAAATGCAACATGAATCAAGGGAAAATTGGTGCATGAATACATGCGCAATTGTATGGACATTGTTACACTTGACATCGAACCCGAGACCAAACGAATGGTAGTCACGTACAACTCGACTACGCCACGGTAGCTGCCGTAAGTCTGATCGATTTATGTTTGCTTACATACTTATGCAGTCAAATATGGCTTGCTTCTGAATAGAGGCTGCAACAAATCACGTCACGAGTTGAGCGACCAGGACAAAATATAAAGAATTCAGCATTTCATACCGATTTAATGAATGAAACCGATTGTGTGTAGCTCAATATGACTATATGACAAATCATGCATATGATTACCTGCTTTATTTCCATATACGTTACCGAACGCGTACAATTTTGTACACAACAAAATATAACAATAAGGTTTCTAGATTACAAATTCATGAAATTGCCCGCTGATAAGTGAAAGCATATAAGTAAATCCGTAATGAAAAAATTCGTATAAAAATAATTTATATTTCATATTAACATTTAAGAAAACTCTAAATACTATACGCATATGTGTATTCGTTTGTATTTACATAAGAACCAGAAAATAGAATAAAAGAGAGCGTCATGAAATTACGAACACAAAGTGAAAGATCGCTAATTTTAGTCGAGTGACATAATGAGAATATCTAGTTGAGCAGTGTGAGACAAATGATAAATCAAAAATCTTCAGTTTAAAATATCTATTAACGGGTTTCCCACGCAGTTTAGGGTAACTTCGTGACATTCAAAAATATTTCTTGCATTGCATAGTTCACCATACTATGTAAGTAGCACTTTAGTCTGTAGAAGTGTAAAATCAATGTTCGTAGTAGATTGGCAAACTTAATGCTATGTATGCTTCAAAAACTCTTCGGTTTTAACCTTTAATGGTATTTATCCTCTACTTTTTTGTGTAGCTTTTTGATGGCAATCTCAATATTGGAGTACTGCATTTAACAAACTTATCAAATCAATTCCTTAGTTCTAATTTCACCCGACACACAAATATATGAAATATTCTGAGTAAGATTTCTTCACCTACGTTAAATAAGAACATTCATATCATCGACTACCTCTTGTATGCATAGCAAAGGATTTTTGTTTTTTGCGTAATACTTTCTAGCAAGTTTATTTTTAAATCCTCAAGGTCCAAGTTCAAATACCTTATTTATATTTATTCCAAATATTCAATGCCTGTATGGCAAACTTCCTTGAAGGAAGAAACATAGTCGGCATTGCCTATTAAAAATTCCCTATTAGCTTGCATTGGAGTATCAACTAATCATCTTTATGATAAAACCAGTTCGACTACTGCTGTGGTATTAATTTTCAAACTTAGATTTCACTTGAGGTAGTGATTTAAACGTGTATTTGTTTTCAAGGACACTATCTTAAACCGGACCAGAGAGATGAAGAGAATTTTACCGACGGACATATGTACGTGTATACATTTATATGTAGTTGGGATAGAAAAAGGTAAAAACACGAACGAAAGTAAATAGCTTCGTACTCTAGCTTGCATAAAACCAAAACTTGTCTTCAGAAATTTTAGCTTGATAGAGCAGATGCCCTGTAGAATTACAGATCGGCTCGTGAAATGGGTCGCAAATCTAAATCTAGGATGCATTAACATACTTAGCTGCTGTAGCCGGACCACGTTGTTTTTTGTATTGGATAAAACTTTTTTGATATACATATGTTTTTCTCGTTCACAAATAGCTGGCACGTTGTATATATGTACGACAAGGCATAAAAAAAGAGATATACTGAGTGCGCGGTATGAGCCCTATCATTCAACGTTTATAAATATTGGCTACGCCATTGGTAGGACATTGAAATTAAACTGAACAGATGCCAATAAATCTCTTTGAGACCGTTTATTATAATTCCACTTGTTATGTATACTCCTATGAAATGAAGTCACCGTCTGTATACAGATCTCTACTGTTTCACTCCGTTGCAAACGCACGGACTTACCTATTCTCTTTAATGTGACTTTGTCTTGGTGATATGACGTATATTTTAAGGAATTAATATTTTGCAGGAATTTGTTACTTAAAACACTTTTTCGCCCTTCGCCCCAGAAATTGACAGAAATTAAGACGATAGTTAAATAAAAAATCAACAATTCCTCTCTGTCAGCAGAACACAAGCTACAACAGTGTTAAGTAACGCTACAAACTGTCGCAATTTTGTGACAGTGTTGTTTTTTGTTTAAAATTTGCAAGTAATATTTTTTTCGTACATAATCAACACTATCTCACTTTTTACCGCCCTCTCTTGTAAACAAACTTCAATCAGTTATTTAATTGTGACAGCATATCAGCTGATTCTTTCAAATTCGTTGAAAGCCGATTAGTGGTTTGATGTTTACCACATTGCAATCCATACATTGTGATTTTGGCAAACGAGAAGACAAGGCAGCTCGGTATTCGGTGATTTAAATGAAAAAATTTCCTTAAAATTAGCATAGAGCCCCGTTCCACGTTGGTACCATTCAACCGATTAAAATGTTTTTGTTATTGGTTTTAAAATATGCATTCCTAAACGAAATTGAATTTTAATTTTTTTTTCACTAGAATCCAAATATTCAATAGATACAAAGTAAATCTTACCATCATATTGATTTATTGATTTTTATTTAACATAACAACCCTACCAAGCATCAGCTGTGAAAGGGTCATGTTTATTTAAATAAATTTCTTTGTTTACTTGCTGTTGTCACGTTTTGTGTTTAAATATGTCTTCGACACCAGGAAGAGAAAACGTTGTTAATTTTACTGACAATCTCACACCTGTTAGATGTAAATATGCATTATTTTAACAATCGTATGCATATTTAACAATATTTCTTTATTTAAAATAGTTTTGGATAGCCCACGCTTAAAATCAAATTCTGAGGATGCAAATTTTTCAGCTTGCAAGGTTCGTTTAGGAGAGATTGTTTTACTTCTGCAGACTAATTACTCTAAGTGGTTGGTGGCTCAAAAGAGAGGTACAGCTATTTGTACGTCGATTGAAGCAATAAAGACACGAGCAATTGAAGTTAAAGAACCGTCCTCTCAAACTAATAGTGACATTAAAGTAACCACTGATACACTTTATCCAAATGATTTGAAACTATATGTAGACAGATTAAATATAATTTTGTCTATATTCGAAGACATAACAAAAAGTGCAAAAAAGTCACTGCAACAATTGATATCATTAAGTAAGTTGGCTGGCACCTCAGATAAAATTTTTTATCGCACGTGGAAGTTGGTGCATTATATTAACTTTTTAGAGCAATTATATGCGTGTTATGAAAAAGAAAGCAGCGTAAAACAATTCGTTGCTCGTAAGTATATTTTATATATATGTATGTAATATCTAACTCCACTAATTTTTAGGTGAATTACCGCACTGCATGAACAGAGCCGACTTGATACGTTGCACAACTGCATGGGAATATCCTCAATACATCGATGAATGGACGTCATTGAATTTCGCTTTATTGAAAGAAGAAATTAAATGACAAGTTGCTGGATTCAAAATTTAACATTGGCTTATGTACTATACCTTTAATAAAAGATTTTTATTTATTTATTTATTTATTAATAATGAAATATAATTATAAATAACTATGTATATTACAAAAAGAGGCACTAGCTACTAAGACTATCGGCCTGATGTTTATCTAATATATCTTAACATTACTGAGTGTGACAACTTTAGATTAGGGAACATTAATTGTTTTATACAAGATATAGTAGATTGTTTTGGTATATAAACTTGTAAATATCTTTAACATTATCGGGTGAGTATTTTCTTAATGCGACGGAAGGTGATTGGTTTTTAAATATGTTTTTCCTCCTATTGGAAAACTTAGGGCAATGATCTAAAATGTGATTTATAGACAGTGGGCGGTTGCATATACCACACTCGGGGGCTGCTTTACCAGTTAGGTGTTCGTGGCTAATTTTAGTATGACTTAGACGGCATCTTGTGAAAATTTTTAGCTGCTGAGAGGAGCAATTCGATGGGATATCTGGCCTATTTCGTTCCGGATTTATGCGCTTGTAGGCGTGCTGATATTTGCACCAATCGTTGTGTGTGAATTCTTTAATAAAGGTATTGATTCTGTGTTTAATATACGCCTTAAAGTAAGTGTTGTGAAAAATACTTGGTGAGGTGCTAGCTTCCTTGGCTGCTTTGTCAGCGAAGGTGTTACCACCAATTCCACAATGCCCTGGGACCCACATAATTTTAATTTTGGAGCTGCATCTGCAAAGGGCGGATCGAATTTTTACAGCCCAGAGTTCATTGTATGCAGTGTTGTTAAGAGCAAGAAAAGAAGACTTACTGTCCGAGCAGATTATGTATTTGCCTTTAGCTTTGGAAACGTAGTCGACTGCAAAGGTAATCGCCAGAGCTTTTGCGGTAAAGATAGAGCAATGCGGGAAAAGTAGACCTTTTTTAATGAGTACTCCTTGTTCATTTACCACCGCAAATGAGGTGTTCAGGTTGTCTTTGGATCCGTCTGTGAATACAAAGCTCCATTAGTGCTCCACTCACTATGTATTTCGTAAAAAAACTTTCTGTATATCAGGGAAGAGGTATTGCATTTGGCATGATCAAGAAGGTTTGCGATAAAGGTGTTTTCTGGAAGCTTCCAGGGTGGAAATTGTGGAGCAACACATAACGTTGGCTTAAGAAAAGGATCTATTCTTCCAGCGTATTTTATGACTTTGCATATAGTGGAAGGTCGCTTTAGTTCTGTGTTGTTGTTGTTGTTAACAGCATAGGTAGCCCTGTCAGAGTAGGCATATCATCATTCGTCTTCGTCTAGCTCATCTAAGGGTAGGCCCAGGAAACAGGTTGGGTCCAAAGGGAGAGGGGGGTTAGATGAGTCGGTTTGAGGGGGCATGTGAAGAGGTGGTTAGTGTCGTGCGGGGTACCTTCGCATGCCGGACATGTGTTTGGTATGTCGGGGTCGATTCTGGATATGTAGGAGTTTAACCTGCTACAGTATCCAGAACGTAGTTGTGCCAGTGTTACACGGGTCTCACGGGGAAGCTGGAGCTCTTCATCTGCGATAGGTGGTGGTTGGACTCCGATTACGGCATTCACAGGACGGGAGTTCAAGAAGGTGGTAACGGTCTCCCGGTGAATGTCGTTTATAGACTGTCTAAATACTGTCCGGTCCAGTAGGTTACGGTCAGTCTTGTCCTGGATTTCGCCAGCGTAGTCAAGGAGGTGTCTCCTGACGTGCCTGGGAGGCGGCTCGGGCTCAAGCAGGTGTCTGCAGAGATGAGACCTACGGTAACATCCGAGCAGGAACTGCTTGCTGAGCAATTTGTTGTACTCCGCAACTGGGAGCATTTGTGCCTCGTTATGAAGGTGTTGGATGGGTGACATCAGGAGGCACCCGGTCGCTGTCCGAATGGCGGTATTTTGACAGGTCTGTAGCTTTGTCCACTGCGAATCACTAGTTCCAGGCGACCAGACAGGCGCAGCATAGTTAAGAACCGGCCGGCCAATTGCCTTAAATGTCGAAAGCAACAGTTCTTTGTCTTTGCCCCAAGTGCTGCCGGCCAGCGATTTGAGGGCCTTGTTGCGATTTTGGACTTTTGTGGCAATTGCGGTTGTATGCCGTCGTTGTTATTTACCGTCGGAATTGGTGTATCATCGACTTTTATCTTAAGGGACAGCTTGACCTCCTTTGTCCAGGTGGTAAAGAGGGTCGCCGTGGACTTGGTGGGGGAAAGTTGGAGATTCCTCGCAGTGAAAAAGCGAGAAAGGTCGGTGAGGTAGTTGTTCACTTTGGAACACAGGCCATCGATGTCATTGCCCGACGCCATGATCGTGCAGTCGTCAGCGTATGAGATCAGGGAAACTCCCACTGGTGGTTGGGGGAGCTTCGAGATGTAGAAATTGAACAGCAAGGGAGAAAGGACACCACCCTGCGGTACGCCTTGCTTAAACTTTCTCTGCTTTGAAGTTTGATCTCGAAATATCACTGACGAGTGCCGACCGCTCAGATAGTTCGCGGACCACCTCTTCAGCCCTGGCGGGAGTGTCGACTGATAAATGTCATCTAGTAGCGTGGAATGGCTGACTGTGTCGAAAGCCTTTTTCAAGTCCAACGCTACTAGGACAGTCCTCTCGCAGGGGCGGTTTTGGTTAAGCCCGCGATTTATCTGGGCGTTTATCGCGGTGAGTGCAGGGGTGGTGCTGTGCACTCGTCGGAAACCGTGCTGATGTGGGGCTGGGGCCAGGTGTTTCGTGTAGAGTGGGAGTAGGAGGGCTTCAAGTGTCTTCACTACTGGGGAAAGGAGAGTTATCGGCCGATAAGACTCCCCTTGGTTGGCGGGTTTCCCAGGTTTCAGTAGTGGGACCACTCTCCCTGCTTTCCACTTGTCAGGGATGATGAGAGTGGCCATGGACAGATTGAAAACCCTTGTGAGAAATCCTACTCCCAGGGGTCCCAGATGCTTCAGCATCAGTGCGTTTAAGCCGTCAGGGCCAATGGCTTTCGATGATTTCGACTTGTTGATGGCCCCCTGAACCTCATCACCGGAGAAAGCAAGTGGCGCACTGTCGTTCGTCAGTTTGTGCAGCCTTCTGGTAGCACGACGCTTGGTTCTGTCGCCCGGAGGATGCAATATGAAAAGCCGGCTAAAATAGCTCGCGCATCTCTTCGGGTCCGACGAAGTGCAACCGTTGAAGGTGATAGCCACCTTGTCGTTGTGCTTCGTGGGGTTTGACAGGGACCTAACGGTGGACCAGAGCTTACTCACCCCAGAGGTGAGGTTGCAGGTCTTCAGGTGCTCAACCCATTTGGTCCGCTTATGCTGATTTACCAGTTGCCGGATCTCCAAATTGAGATCCCTTATGCGGGGATCCCCGGGATCGGCCTGGCGTAGGTGGTCACGCTCGTTTGCAAAACTGGCTGCTTCGGCTGGGAAATGAGGACGAATGTCCTTATAACTTCCAGCTGGAATGAAGCGAGCCGCAGCAGCTGTGAGCACCTTGCGGAATGCGCGTTCGCCTACGCGCACATCAGTGGGGATGGGAAGAGCGGCGAAGGTGTCCTCGGTGAATTCCGTGAAGCCGGCCCAATTAGCTTTTTTAAAGTTAAAATAGGACCGGTGATTCGCGGAAACGAAGTCGGCAGGTCTCTCGATCGAGACGATAATGGGCAAGTGGTCTGATGCAAGCGATAGCATAAGTCGCCACGTTATGCTATTTATCAGACCAGCGCTAGCAATTGTTAGGTCAGGCGAGCTGCTGCAATTGCCCACTACCCTGGTGGGGGCGTCGTCGTTCACTGTGCTGAATGTCGCGTCGTCTATCTGCTCTGCCAGTTGCTGTCCCCTACGATCATTTGGCAGGCTTGAATGCCAAAGATCGTGATGCGCATTAAAGTCACCTACAACCAATCGGTTTTCACCTCTGATGAGCGCACCTATATCAGGGTGATATCCTGCCGGGCAGCAGGTGACAGGGGGTATATATATGTTAAATATTTCGATTCGGGGGGTGAGGGACGCGTGGTGTTGTCTGCGTTGGACCTGCTGCGCAATCCACTGTGGCTGTTGCGGCCTGATGGTGGTGGGCGGCCGCGCCTCCGGGGGCGGTAGTGGGTGCAGAGCTCTGCAGCAGGGGGCAACGTAGGCAGTTGTCCACTCACGGGTGGTGCGCAGGCCGGAACATCTCCGAAAATGGCACCAGCCATTGCAAGAATTGCACTGGACTGATACCAGATTCCGAGGTATTACGGCCTGACACACGGAACAGACTGTGCGGGGGACCAGGAGCTGCTGGTTTGTCCCCGCACTGGGGTTGGAGCTGGAAGGAAGGGGAGGGGTTGAAGGGGAGTTGTGTTGCTCCGATAGGCTCCTCACCGTGGAGGTGTTGGTAGTGGTGGCGGTTGGTAGTGCCGGCCTATCAGGGGGTGTGTTAGCCGTGGAGGCATCAGACGCCTGCTGGCGGGAGCAACACGTGGACCACTCCCTATGTGACTTAAGACCCGAGCAGGTCTTAAGGTGGCTCCACCCGTTGCACTTGTTGCACCTAACCGAGGTGGAGTTCGGGTGAAGCCGTTTGTGGCAGACGCAGCAGTAGAATACTTCTGGCCCAGGGTTGGATTCGATTCCAGCTCTGAGGAGAAGTATTTGGAGCAGGATTGCTGCGAGAGTTTGCTCCTGTGACGTAAGGGGTGGGATGATATGGGTTTCACTAGACAGGGCTAGTATACTGGGGCGGCAGCCCTTGGTTGGGAAAAACCCGAGTCATTCCAGTACGTAGAACCGGCTGCCATGGGAATGTGTTCCTTTTGATCGCCTTTTTTATGTCACTGTTCAGTATAATATTGTTGGATACATAAAGTTTTGGGATTAAACGCAGAGTGTTTTTATGTACACGATCTTTCAATTCCGGAAGCCCCGCTTCGGCTAGCAGGTTTTTGACAGGGGTGGTGGGAAACGCTCGTAGACTTTTCCTTGCTGCTGAGTGGTAAAGTTGTTGTATGCCAGCGAAGGTCTTTTTAGAACACTGTCCATAAATGGATAAGCCATAATCAATCACCGATAAAATTAAAGATTTTGTTACATTAATGAGGGAGGTTGGATGAACATTACTGTGCTTGGACGCTAAATACTTTACAATATTTAATCTCTTAGATAACTTATGCTTAAGATATGTACAGTGAGCCTTATAACTAAGCGATTTATCGAAAATAATTCCTAGTATTTTAGTGCATGGCACGCAGTCAATAGTGTAGTTATTGTACCTGAAGCTAATATTATTACAACTCTTTTTTTTTTAAATATATGAAGTATATTACACTTATTGTATGCAATATTCGCGCCTGAGCTAAGCGCCCAGTTTGAAATTTCGTTAAGAATATTCGAAAATATCTGTTTAACAGCATCGATGCTGTTATTTTTAGAATAAATGAACACATCGTCTGCATAAATGGAAAATTCGACATTATACTTAACGAGGATGTTGGTAATCTCATCGAATGCGATTATAAAGAAGATTACTGAGATATGGGATCCCTGAGCAATACCATTGTACAGGGATACCCTATCCGAGTAGGTGTTGTTAAGTTTAATTCTGAACGTCCGATTCGTTAAAAGGCTCTTAACAAAGTTAAAACCTTACCTCAGATTTTCCATTTTTGTAGTTGGCGAAGCACGACGTGTACTCCTATTCTATCAAATGCTTTAACAAAATCTAGTCCTAGAACGGTTACATGATTTCGACTAGATAGTGCGGAGGATAAGTACTGCTCGAAATGTAGCAGTGCGTCAGTAGTCCCCTGTCCGGTCTTGAAAGCTGACTGGTTGGGACTTATGAGTTTTTCTTTTAAAACAAACCACATAAGGCAGTTTGCTATAATTTTTTCTAAAACTTTGCTAAGGCATGAGAGTAAGGAAATTGATATCATCTTGTGGTTGATTTGGCTTTAAAATTGGGACAATATCAGCGTTCTTCCACTTTTGAGGATAAATACCACTGCTAAATATGTCATTATAGAGTTTCAGTAGTCGATTTTTGACACAGGTAGGCGCGTTTTTTATAATGTCGTATGAGATCCTATCTTGACCAGGTGTTTTACCCTTTAGTGAATGTAGAACTTTATTAAGTTCGAGAGACCTGATAGGTTCTTCAATTTAAGATATTTAAAGCAATCTGATCAAAGACAACAGGATATATTGTTGTGGAAACATAAAACATACCCGTGCATGTTTGAGAAATGCTGGTGAGGTCACAGTCCGTGGCCTGATATAAATCCGGTTGGCTGTGGGTTGTTGTGTGACTACCATTCGGTGGTGCCCAGTTTGAAAATCTGTATAAAATTGATGTGAATAAACATCAAGTCGCACTCTATAAATAGGATACTTTGATAGTGTCTAAATAAAAAATAAATTAGATACGTATGCAGAAATGATTACAAGATCTTTTATACTGTGTAAAAAACTCTTAGCGTCATTAGATGAAAATACGCCTATAATTTTATTTAAGCAGGCATAGTAAATTAAAAACTTTGAAGCCACTTTTTTTCAAAAAATTTTATGTTTTGTTTTGCATTATGACACTATCGAAGTTAATCAGTGATATACTGAAATATATGAAATCAGTGATATATAGAATACATGAATGAGTGCAAACACGATCGTAATAAATAACAGAGAGATCTTTATTATTCAAATACTCGGTTTAGTATTCTAGTGTTTAATTATTTTCGGAAGGTAAACTGTAGCCACAGCACCAAAAGCTGCCATTGTGCATATCAACGTCCAAAGACCGACAGAAGCGTATAATGGTTTCTTAGTGTTTTTGTTTGCCTTTCGGGACAACTGTTCATCCACAGTGAGCTATTAGTACAATATTAATTTAAATATCAAAAAGCTTTAGTACAATATTATATTTGAAACTCAGATTACCTTAGTTAAATCTTCAATTTCTTTATCGATTTCGTAAGTGATTGTATTCAACTCCGCTAGTGCTTCTAATACGAAACGACTGGCAAAACTTTTCTCTCCCACAACAATGTCCTCAGGAGGCATAATCTTCAATTTATAATTAGCCGCACACAAAGCGGACCGCATGTTTTCCAAATGCTCAGTGGCATTGATCACAATTTCGTTATTATACATTTCTGCTTCGGGCAGAACACAAATGCTAAAATATTAAAGACAAGCACTTAAATACTCGGCTATGGGTGAATACTATATCATATGTACATTTCATATGCCGGATCTTGATTTGGTAGCTCTGCGAAAAAATTCAATAATTCCTCACGTTCTTTGGCGTTCTTGAGACCCATTAATTCCAAGTCCGTATTTGAAAGAGAGGCCAAATCGCGATACGATATTTCTTCAGCCAGTAACTTCTCGATGTATTCGCTAGAGTTATCCCCATGAGATAATAATAAAGTAGTAAGCGCTTCCCGATTAGATCGCCTTTCGCCGCTGGAACGCACCCAGGATTTACGTTGAAATCTAGCAAAGGCACTATCGCGTTCATGTGTCAAACTCCGCTTCTGGAACTCTTTATTTGGATCGAATCGCACTGCTGGAATGTTTAGCGAAGAAGGCACTTGACCGCTGGGGTTCTGCATCTTAGCAGAATCAAAAAATGAAGAAATGCCTTGATTTTATTATTGATCAAAATCACCGCAGTATATTCTATACTGACAATATATCGTATTGTTATTGTCGACAAGGGTATGCCAGAGTTGCTAGTTTGAATTCTATTATTTCTTATACATATCTATCTATATATCGTTGTTTTTTAGCTGCATGAGAACAATCGATATGGATAACTATGATTTGACTGCTCCAATGGGAAAATGTGTTGACATTTCTTACGATTTACAAATTTTCAAGACCTGGCTAAATAATTAAATATACAACTAAAAAATACTTTAATTGAGGTTAAGAGTAAAATAAACACCTTGATAAAGAAAATTCAAGATTTTAAATTGGAGCTAATAAAAAATAGTTAACTTTGACAGTATTGAGATAAAAAAAGTTATTGATTCTTCTACTTTTATATGGTTTTAAATTTATAAGCGTTCAATGAGCAGCATCAAGTGGAAGCGGGTCTCGAAAAATTTAATTTTGTGTTATGCCCTTCTCTTAAACGAAAATTACTTACTACAGGGTGGGCCATATAGCGTTTGCTTTTTGAACCATCTATTTTTTTGAGAATGGTAACACAAATGGCATGTCAAATGTGTTCATAATTTACTTAAAGCTTTGACATTTACGAAATGGGACGCTATACGCTTGAACAAAATTGGGAAATATTGAAAACCTATTTCCAAAGGGGTGAGTCTTCTTTTGCTTTTCTGATTATCACATCGATGGCTACGTCAATAAGAAAAATTGTCGGATTTGGGGCTCAGAAAATACACACGTTACTGTAGAGAAGCAAATGCATCCACAGCGAGTCACTGTTTGGTGCGGTTTTTGGTCTGGCGGCATCATCAGGCCATTTTTTTCTCGAAAATGAGCGAGGAGCCGTGGTTACAGTAAATGGCGAGCGTTACCGTGACATGCTCAACGAGTTTTTTCCAAAAATTTAAGAGGATGATATGGACGACATTTGGTTTCACCAGGACGGCGAAACTTGTCACACTGTCAAAGTTACATTCGCACTTTTGGCTACCGTTTTTGAAAACCGAATAATCGGCCGAAATTCCGATATCAAATGGCCGCCTCGGAGCTGTGGACGATTTTTTGTGGGGAGCCATTAAGGACAAATGCTATGCGAACCATCCAGAGACGATTGATGCTTTAAAACACGAAATCGAAGTTGCCATTCACGAAATTGGAGCCCAAAAAATCGAAAATGTGATTAAAAATTGGGTTGATCGAATGGCCTACTGTAAAGCCTATCGTGGCAGTTATTTGAACGATATTATTTTTCATTCATAAATGACAATGTTCAATCTTCAAAATAAAAAAAAAAAGTTTGAAGAAATATTGATTAGTTTTTTTTTATAGCCGATTCAAAAAGCAAATTTTACATGGCCCAACCTATGTAGGTATGTTTTAAAAAAAACAAATAGAAATCATGATGAACATAATCAAAAGCTTTGCACTGTGAAAATATTGTAGTAGAATTTGGACTAAAGCCCAAGGACTTTAACTGAAAAAGTTGCCTATAGTATTACAACCAGAGAACGTAAATGAATTTACGTTCTCTGTTACAACTTTAATAGGAATCAGCAAACAAGTTGGATCGTATAGTTTTTTTTCGTACTGCAAATCGAAAAACGAAAACAAAAGGGAAGTAGAAACAAAATAATTTGATATTCCGCAGAGAACGTTTGCCGGTGAGCAGAGAACAACACGAATAGTTTAGGAACTGAAAAAACAGCTATATTTTTTAAATATTTTGACTAATAAAAGGTATTAGTGAAATGACTGCTTGGCTCCCACTTGAATCAAATCCAGACGTGAGTTTTTTAACTATTTTTTGATATTCTGGGTGCTTTTATATATTCAATTGCATTATCCGTGAGTCATTCCTCCGCCTATAATTATTCACTCTTCCTCGTACTTCTGGTAGGTACTGACCAAGTACATTCACAAATTGGGCGTATCTAAGGAGTGGGAAATTTTCGATGTCGTTGGCTTGGAACCGCAGATGCTGGAGTGGGTTCCGCAGCCAGTAAAATCGATTATTTTGCTTTTCCCTATTTCGGAAACTGTGTGTATTTGAAGTGTATATGGAGTCCTACATATTTTTTAATTTGCATTTTCCTTTAGTATGAAAAACATAGAGCACAGGAGCATGAAAAGTTATCTGTAGATCCCGGAGTATTTCCAGACGATCTTTTTTATATGCGCCAACTTACTTCGAACGCTTGCGGGACTGTTGCCCTTATACACAGCCTGGCGAACAGTAAAAGGTGGGATATAAAGAAAAATGTTTTGAAAAAAGTAAAAGAAAAATAAAATATCTCTTTTATTAGCATCTCACTAGAGGATGGAATTTTGAAAAGCTTTCTTGAGAATGTTAAGGATTTAACACCGGAAGAGCGTGGCAAAGCTTTGGAAAACGATAAATCATTTACTGAGGGTCATCATGAACTTGCGAAAGAAGGTCAAACTGTCGCTGATCCTGAAGAAAAGGTGAACCACCACTTTGTTGCCTTGATTAATAAAAATGGGGTATTGTACGAATTGGATGGTCGCAAGGAATTTCCAATCAAACATGGTCCCACTACAGACGAAACATTTATACAAGACGCAGCTAAGGTTTGCAAGGAGTTCATGGCACGTGACCCTGATGAACTGCGATTCACTGTGATGGCGCTGTCTTCGGTATAATACTGAGCCCATGGATATTGTACTCAATCTGCATAATTTCTGTGTTTGTTTTGCGCTTATTCATCTAAAATATCGAAAAATTATGTAAAAAAGCTTTAAATTTGTATGCGGAATTTTTCCATATTGCTAATATCTTTAGACTTGAAACATAAATCTCCTTTTAATTTGCTTTAATATAAATACATAAAATCGCTTTCTACATATAATACAGATATTTGTGATAACATCTGCCTTTTAATAAACGAGTTGTAGATGCAAGTAAATACTTACATATGGATACGTTTAGACATCTATAATCAATAGAGTAGGATTATCAAATGCGCATGCCAACTATTAGTGCTATATACATTAATACGTGCGCGTTATAGATGTATGTATATAAGTACCAGTTAACTGAAGGAAAATGTCGTTTGCCACGTAAAAATTTTAGTTTTTAATAGAGTAGTATTTTAAATGGAAATTAATTATTTATAGACGATTAAAACGAAAATTAAACTTTTTGAGTATGCTTATAAAGGAGTTGATCCGATTTTCTACGCAGCACCGTACGTTGCACTGCTATTTGATACTGAGTATATGGATTTTTCTCCTAATCGCGGGTAAGATAGTTTCATAAATTCTTTGAATATAAAGAAATAATGTGTAATTTAGGTATGTATAAATACATTGGATACAACGGCAATTCCCTTAGTAGTACCTTTCGTTTCCTTAATGGAAAATTGCAGTCGAAATCAGCATCTGCTCCTATACGTTATATGGATGACACTGATGCCGAGGCACAAGAGCAGTCCATCTTTAAGTATAGTCGGTTTAAAGAACGTTGTGCACCTTTAGGACACTTAGTGCGTCGCGACGATGGTGGTATTTTAGATGGTTGGAAATTGCAGGGAGTACTGATGGTCATCAGACATGGCGACCGTGGCCCCATGTCCCATATGCGCGGCGTAATGGGTATTGACTGCGGTGTAGCCAACAATGGCTTTGTTAATCGGTGAGTAATTGAAAACCAACTGTATATATAACATGTGATATCATGCTAATCACCACTTTTGAGACTTCCAAGCTCCTTGTTAATTTAAATTTTCGCATCCGACCACTTACCCATAATTATCTCAATTAACAGACCTGCTGCCCTTAAGTGAACAAAATGGGGAAAACGCGTAAAGACTTACAACTTCACCATCGGGAAGATGAAAGCCTCCAAAGAATTTAGATCAGATGCTACAAAATTTAAAAGAGCTGAGCATAATGACAATAAACTACCACCTCATCAGTATGGCTTCAGCAGAGTGAACAGTACCACCACAGGGCTCAACGCCGTAAATACCTGGGTCAACCAAACCGTCCCTGCGAGAGGACTGTTCTAGTAGCGCTAGACTTGTCGAAAGCTTTCGTCACAGTCAGCCACGCCGTGCTACTAGATGATATTCAACAGTCCACCTTCCCGTCGGGACTGAAGAGGTGGTCCGCGAACTATCTGAGTGTTCGGCTTTCGTCATTCATCTTTCGAGATCAAAGCTCAAAACAGAGAAGCTTTCACCTTTGCCTTTCTACTTCTACAATTCGAAGCTCCTCCAAACACCAGAGGGAGTATCAATGGTCTCCTATGTTGACGATTGTTCGATAATGGTGTCCGGTAATGGCATCGATGACTTGTGTTCCAAAGTGAATATTTATCTCGCTAGCCTTTTTTGCTTGTAGATCGCGTATCTTTGGCTTAATTAGGATCTGGATTTTGTAGTAGGTTAAACTCCTACTTATCCAGAATAGACCCCGACATACTCATTATATGTCGGGCATGTGAAGGCACACCTCACGATACTAACCACCTATTATTGTGGCCCCTCAAACCCGCTCACCTAACACACGTCTGCCTCTGGAACCCAAACTGGCGAAATAGCACATTCTCTGGGCCTGCCGTTAGTTGAGTTAGAGGACCACGATCTGCTACAGCAACAACAATAACAACCTCTGCGATGTCAGCTAATTTTTTGTTCACTACTCTATTCATCCTTGAGTTGCAGCTAGACTGGAGTCACCACTGGAACCTGAGAAATCTCACTAAGCAAGTGAGGTCATGTGATTTGTATTCGCGCCTTTTCCCAGTAGTCAAGGCTATTCAGGCCTTGTTATTTCCATCATTCATAAACCATATAAGTTCAGCACGGATTCTGCCACCAATTAATTGCCTGCAATTTTTTTCTATCGCCCAATCTTTAGACGTATTTTATTTATTATTAAAATATTTAATATTCTAAGAAACTATTTTTGTAACTTATTTATGAAATGTTTGTGTATTCTTTTTTAGTTAAATGCCTTATACTGTACATACAACAAAACTAATGCAGATGAAACTTTTGTTCTGAACTCGTATCAAAACTCAATTACAGCTATCGGAGTTTCCTGTATAATTCGACGTCATCTTCAGGCTCTAATCACATGTACTGGAATAAAGTGGGCCCATTTCACGGATTCCCGTTGCTCCCGGCCTCCGAGCGTGCATGCCTTTTAGGCCAGTTAACATTTAAGTGCGTAAACAAGATTTTTTCATAGACTTTCGCAGACATACATACCTACATATGTAAATATGAATGTTTGTATGTATACACATATGTATGTATGTTTGATGATTCATAGTCGTTTTCATTTTTTATTTTTAATTTTTTATTTCATGCTTTTATGTACAGGGGAGTGGCTCAGATGTTACAAGTTGGTGATATTCTACATCAAATTTATGCACACCCATTGGAGCTGCTCGTCAAACAAACTTCGAATAGATCATTAATGGGTGGCTCTTCAACGCCCAACTTATTACTAAACTCCGACGAAGTGGTATTATTTTCAACACGCTACAGGCGAACTTTTCAATCGGCTCTGGCATTACTCTTCAACTTCCTGCCCAATGAAAAGTGGTTATCTTTGAATATTCGTGAGTCCCATAGCATGGCGTTTTGTTTCACCGACTGTGCCTGCCAACAAGCAGAAGTTTTACTCAAGCGCCGAAAAGTTGAGCAAAAGCTGAATTTAACATTTCAACCAGACATTAGTAAGGTTATACAATGGGTGGGAGGTATTTTGCTTCAGCATACGCCAAATGGAGTCAATAATGCACACGATGTTGTTGACGTGCTAAACATGGTTTTGTGTCACGATGCGCCTCTGCCTTGCCGACACACAGTTTTCAACAATACCCGCTTATTTTCTACCACACAGCTAAATACAATAGATTTAAACGATGTTATTAATATTGATCAAGATGATCCCAGTGTAAATCTAGTAGACGATCGTGCCGTACCCGAAAAAGCATTCAACGAGCAACTCGATGGTGAAAATGTGATGGGATGTATCGAGAAGTCACATGTTACTGCTCTCATGGCATACACTAACTGGCAGTCAACACACGAAGCTGAACATGCTCATTACAAACGGATTGGCCTCCTCCGTGCTTATGGCATGATGCGCCACATTGTCAGTTATATGCTGCGAATGATTTCCGGCGATCGAACAAAATTTGTATTGTACTCGGGTCATGATTGGACGCTGCAATATTTAACTGCTGCCTTGGGAATAAAAACTGGCAATACATTCATACCATATGCAACCCGATTAGCCTTTGAACTGTACAAAAGTGAAACGCACACGGACTACTATTTTCGAGTGGTCTATAACGGTCGAGATGTTACACAGCAAATCGATTTTTGTGAAGGTGGCAAAAGTTTAAGAATCACACGCGATAGTCGAGGCAATAAGGCAGACCTTTGCCCAATCGAGAATATCATTCGTTTTTTGCACGAAGACTACTTTACTCCTCTTAATGCAACTAATTTTAAAGATGCCTGCAGCCCATCAGCATCGCACAAAGATGCCGACTTTTGATAAATAGAACGCGAAGGAATATAATGCACATATATACATATGTATATCAAACATATAAATTACATATCTCCATATCCACATATACATATATGTGTGTATGTATACATGGACCATTCTAACAAATTGTAATCCAAACATATCAGTGGCATACATGACGCAAAATGTACGTATGTATGCACGAGTACTATTTGCAAGCAAATCTTAGGTTAAAATTATACACACCTACTATGTATGTATGTACATAAATTTAAGATTTAGATACAAATAAGCGGATATATTTAAAATATACATACAATAATGGACGCATCAAAAGGCACTAGGACTGATCAATGCTATAGAGAATTAAAATGTTTTCAATTTATCTCCTTCGAAAAGTGTTTGTTTTTAAAATATCCGGAATACCTTAATTTACAGAAGTCTAGACATCATTTCTACAACTGGTGGAAAATTAAATATCATATTTTGAATGTATGTATTTAGAATATTGCATAAAAAAGCACCGCTTCTTATGTGAAACCGTCTTCTCAAACACAATTGGATTGAACTCCTCAAGATTCCCAATGAAGTGAATGTAATTTCAATTAACAACGTTATCAAAGTTGTGAAAGCAACAATCTAAAATTACTATAAAAAAATTATATGCGATAAATTCATATGTATTATGTTCATAAAAGAAGAGCTGATAGTCCTGACAGCTAATGCTCATTAGTAAATTTTTAGGAAGTTAATTTATATAATTTTGTTAATAAATAATATTAATATATTTGTGGAACAACATCAAGACGCACGCCACAAATAGGATGTACGCGCAATTATATATGTATATATAGGGTGGGCCATGTAAAATTTGCTTTTTGAATCGGCTATAAAAAAAAACTCATCAATATTTTCTCAAACTTTTTTTTTTATTTTGAAGATTGAACATTGTCATTTATGAATGAAAAATAATATCGTTCAAATGATTGCCACGACTGGCCCAGTTTTTAATCACATTTTCGATTGTTTGGGCTCCAATTTCATGAATGGCAACTTCGATTTCGTGTTTTAAAGCATCAATCGTCTCTGGATGGTTCGCATAGCATTTGTCCTTAACGGCTCCCCACAAAAAATAGTCCAACGGGCTTAAATCACAGCTCCGAGGCGGCCAATTGATATCGGAATTCAAAAACGGTAGCCAAAAGTTCGAGTGTAACTTTGGCAGTGTGACAAGTTGCACCGTCCTGTTGAAACCAAATGTTGTCCATGTCACCCTCTTCAATTTTTGGAAACAAAAACTCGTTGAGCATGTCACGGTAACGCTCGCCATTTACTGTAACCGCGGAGGAAGAAGAAGACTCACCACTTTGGAAATAGGTTTTCAATATTTCCCAATTTTGTTCAAGCGTATAGCGCCCCAAATTTTTAAATGTCAAACCTTTAAGTAAATTATAACACATTTGACATGTCATTTGTGTTACCATTCTCAAAAAAATAGGTGGTTCAAAAAGCAAACGCTATATGACCCAGCCTGTATATATTATATATTTATAATATATTTTATTACTTGTATTTTATTATTATAATTTACATCATTTGTTTTATTTAATTTTTTTGAAAATTTACGTTTTATGGAGGGTGGGTATGGTTTTTTACCGTTATAACTCAGTACAGAGTGTTACTTTATGAAACTTTTAAATAAGCAATGCGGAAATCATACTGACCAATGTTTATGTTTTTTTTTTTTGTTTTTTGAAAATTTACGTTTTATGGAGTGGGTATGGTTTTTGACCCATTGCGTCCATTTTCGATACTAAACGACCGTTACATACAAAAAAGTAAATCCCTTGGGGTCAAGTGCGCGGGTATAAAAATATCGTGCATGTTCGCAGTAAAATTGTAAAGTCGTGGGAAGTTGTGGGTAGAGGGGTTACGGTCAATATCGATAAAAGCGATCGAAAATACTTTGTGTAAATTTCATTACCCAGTTAACTGGGAGCCTGTTATAACTCAGCACAGAGTGTAACTTTATGAAATTTTTAAATAAGCAAAGCGGAAATCATACTGACCAATTTATTTACAGTATTTACAAATATTTATATTTATATCCACGTGAACTGCTGGATGGCCTCACAGTTCAGCTCCTTTCAACACTAAAACGATTTACATTTTCCCTTTTCAACACCACATCAGCAGTCTACAACGTATCGCTATATCACTGCCATCCCGCTGGTTGTTTAGTGCACTCGCACTGCAAGTTCGTGTTACATTGGCACAAGGAGCGCAGCTTTTGCAGGTTGCAACTTTTCACAACAATATGTTGTTATTCGTATGCATCTGCGCTTACATTCGTACCTAAACACAAGTTATCATTATAAAGAGAGTGGGCATAAGTATTTATAAGTGTTTTGACTCGTTTTTACTGTTTCCTTTCATTGTGACATAATATGCAAAAGTATCTGTCTGTGTAAATATGTACATAGTATATAAAAATATGTGCCTGTATACGTATGTGCATGTGCATTTTTATTAATGTGCCCAGCAGTAAATGGGAATTCTCAAATCTAGTGCGAAACTAGCCCATATTGGTACGGTATAACGGTATAAGTTCACACTCTATCTACTGCAAATATTTCCAACATAGACCACCGGCTTTTTAAAACTGACACTCTGGCATTTCTATTATTTGTAGGACAGGCCGTAAACATATCTGTACGTACATAGCTAAAGGTGATGTATAAATAATTATTCCACATATTCGCAAACATATAATCTAAAAGCATATGACTGAACTTTTTGTAAAAAAAAAATATTTATTTTTTGTGAAATCTGGTGTTTTGAAAACGCCTGCTCTTGCGCCGAAAGTATATTTTGAGCGACGCAAGAACGCCGTTCTCTTGCTTGTTTATTCAATTGTTATTCATAGCCGGAAATACTCTGCCGCCATATTATAATCTATCATTCTTGGATCAGTTTCTTTTTTGAGATGGCCTCGTTTTTTGCTACACAGTTGCCACACGTACACATGTACTTTGCGAATAAGAAACCGTATCACAACTATAAGCGCAACTGCACTCCAAAGCCCCAATACATTTAGTTACTTACCTCTTTACTCTCCCTTTTACCCTGACAACTTATGGGCACTACGAGTAACAGGCGCATCTGTAGCGCATTTTATGCAACGAAGTGTTTGCAATTACAATTATCAAGAGAAGAATAAAAAAGTAAGGGGACAGAAAGAGCAATTACTATATCTACAGTGGCACTTAAGCTTTGTATTTTAACAACAAACACCTGCATGAATGTTTTTCTAGCTATAAGCATATGTAACTAGAAATGCTTTCCTATTTATGTACTTACTACGTGGAATTAACTGTCCCAAGGCTGCGGAGAAAAATATAATTTTCTCTCCCAAAATCACTTTTATTCTTCTTCAGTGCACAGTAGCCTCCCCGAGCAATGCACTTAACCCAGTGGTTCTCCAATATTTTGAGACTTTCAACAAAAAAATTCGAGGTCTTCAAAATATATCTCCGTTTTAGCGATAATTTTTTTTCCATGGAGAAGCCTCTTCATAAATAGTAGTAGTTGGGAGCCAAATCTGGAGAATACGGCGGATGGTGAATCAATTCTTAGCGCAATTCCCTCAATTTGGTCGTCGCTTTCAGCGATGAATTTGTCGGTGCATTTTTATATACATATACATACATGCATAAGTATATGCATATGTATGTACATATACATATGTAAGTATGTTTTACAATATCGACTAACGATTCCACGGCCTGCAAACGGCATATGACTTGCTCTTCGAAACGTCATAGCTGCACTCACCAACCATCAGTCCGAGCTAGCCACTATATGAGACAAACACTGTATTAACACAATACATTTACAGCATTTACAGCAACTAATACAACAACGGATGGATACAACAACAGAATTGATCCATGCACTTGGAAGTGCATACAAGCATTCCATAGATTTGTTTACTCTGCCATTGGTTGTAGCTGATTCTGACTTGGCTGTGGCTGATGTTTCGCACGTCTGGTGTTCGCTGTGCTCGTATGAATGAGAGTGCTGCACTGTAGCAACGACTTCTCGATTGGGTGACGCAGTGACGTTTAAGTAAGTTTAACATTACAAAAATGACACTTACTGCCATCTTCTGCGGCTCTGCTACAAAATGTTGACGAAGAAAAATCGTGCAAAGTTTTTTCGAAAACTCTTTTCTCGGTTTTTGTTATTGGTATATTTTCATCCGTAAATCAATTGGGAGCATTGATGTTTGCTACACATATTCTCAAACACTTATTACCACCTATGAGCTAATGGTAGGTGTTTCTTCTTCTTCTTCTTTGATGCCAGCATAGATTGCCTTCGTAGGGATTTTCATTTCCTATTGTCATTCTAAAATTTAGGGGAAACTCTGTGCCAGACATTACCTATTAAATCCACTCTTTACCACGTAGATACATATACCTATGTACATATGTATATGCATAGGTATCGTTGCAATAGAAGGATGTCGTCTGCAAACGTTGTTAGAAGAGCGAAAGGCCATGGCAAAGAAGACGTGGAAGGCAAAAGCAAAGGCTGCTGGTGTTGTTTCTAGCATTTTGGCCTAACGTGAAAAAGTTTTCCGTTACAGCGTTTTTACCCCTTGGACCCCGGGTGGCCAACTATAAATGTACGCGTATATGTATGTGCTGGTATGTATGTAGTTTCACCGGCAGGTCTATCGCCATGAACTTCCTATCCACGAGCTGCTACGCCAACGGCAGCACCGATGATAACGTGTCGGCTGAGAGCATATGCTTAGTGCACTATACTCGTCCCATTGGTCATAGACACATCTGGAGAGCTCTTTTTTTGGCTCTCAATCTATTTTTATACTTTCTTCCATATGGAGAGGATGACGCGGCTACTGGTGATGTTTTCATTTAAGCTGTTTAGTTTCGTATGTGCAGTAGCTGCTCCTCCGCATCGCGCATCGTGCATCGCATTCTAATGCAGTTTTCCGAGTAATAAGACTTAATCCATTCCACTAAAAGACAGATGCCACAAATAATTAACCATTATTTTATTAACAGCTTTTAAAGTAAAGAATGTAGCATTTTTCTGGTTTTATGATTGAATAATAATTATAAATACTCCTGTACATACATATGTATGTATTTCTATTGTTTCTTGCACATATGAACATGAAGATCATCATTTCTTGTTTCTATGTTTGTTTATATGTACGTATATATAATTGGCGATTACATCCTTCGTTGGGTGTTTGGCCGAGCTCCTCCTCCAATTTAAGGTGTGCCTCTTGAAGTTTTTCACAAATGGAGGAACCTACAGTTTTATGCTGCCACCAAACGGTAGACATTATTTATACGGAGACCTTTTTCTTGCAAGAAACACAGTAGGAAGTTGCCATTGCCGAGAGGCGACCGCTATTAAAAAAAAACCGTTTCTATCATTTGATGTTTTAACCCGAGGGCACTGCCGAATGGTACTCACGCATCAACCCATTCAACTACGGCGCACGCCACGTTTTTTCACACGATGAATATTGGTCATGTAAGTCATAATGAGAAGAAATACGGTTCAAGTACTCGTCACTCTCTACCGTTTTTCATGACTCCTTTACGTACGCTGACTTGGCCGTAGTGAGAAGAAATACGGTTCAAGTACTCGGCACTCTCTACCGTTTTTCATGACTCCTTTACGTACGCTGCAGAAATTTTGGTAGAACCCTTCAAACTATTTCCATAAAACGCTTCAGAGGTCCCATATAACCGAAATTAAAATAAATAAAAATGGTAAACAATTATTAATTAAGAACTTGTATTTTTTATCGAGAAACACTTTACATGTTTCAGGTTTGATATCTTCGCGTACAGCTTCAATATAATTTGGTAGCATTGTGTGTAGTAAAATCTGTATATTTTATTATTGTCTAATTTTTCCTAAGAGCAGAAATACATATTTTCTGTTGACTGTCACTCCATCAGCATTCCCCGTATATTGTGCGTTTCCTTCTTTTTGTGTGCAATGAACGTTATTTCGATCATTGATGTACTCCTGAGACATTTTTATAAATTTAAATTTGAACCAAGTATTGCTTTAGAGGGGAAGTACTGTAGAAATAATATTACATATTAACTAAACGGTGGGGTTTTGTGTGATTTTGTATAAAATTAAAATAAATTAAGAGTTTACTTATATTTTAGACCTGTAAAAAACATGATTGATCAAAAACTCTTAAGTTTTCATAAGTACTTTAGCTATGGGTCTAAAAGGTATAAAGCGTATTAGCAACTGCCATTATACCTTGTTTTAGGCAATTCAATCATTTTTGATGCTATCAAGTTTTCTGTAAATTGCAGTAACTTTTCAAGCCATTTCGCTTACATGACAGACATAACAGTGGAGCTTTGAGGAATGCAGTACATCTTTTTTGCGCTCATCCGCCACTCCCTTCCACGGTTCTTATTTGCTTCTTCTTCACTACCTAACAGTAAGTCCCATTTTTGCGGATTGTACGGAACTCTTTTGGTGGTCTTTTGGTTTGGCAGCTGATTATTGTTCTTGCTAAGAACTTTTTTGAAAAAACTAGTTGCTTTTGGAATACGTCGACACCAAACTTATTTGCACAGTGTTAATAATTAATAAATTAATAGCCCAAAATTAAAAAAATTAATATAAAATAACGGGAAATTTTAAAATATAATACAAACATTGTGTTGGTAAATCTACTAGCTCTGTCTATATATGTATGTATGGTATATTTATTCCTTTAGTTTTATTTCCTCTTGACATGAACGTATAAATATGTGCATATTGCATACGTATGTGTAAGTATTTATATAAATGTGTACACGTAAGTATTTGTTGATGGGAGCATTGCCCCTCTACAAGCATTCTCGTTCACTTTTGTATATTTTGTGTACTATTGGCCTCGCTCAGTGTGCAAATATTTACATACATTCCAACATAACTCTACTCTCTTCTGTCTGCTGATTTGACTCTTTTAATTGCACGTGTTTGGACGACACTTCTGTTTGCCTGGTAAAATAACATCGAATGACGCAAACTCTAGAAATTTCATGATACCACCGCAAAGCAGTGTAGCCGATTTTCGATAGAAATGGCATGCGATTTTTTAAGTTTGATGAAATCGCATTATTAGATTTTGCAGCCCGTGTGCTGGACCTATTCATGCACACAAACTCGTACATAAAATAGCGACGAACCGCATAGAAAACTATAAAATAATATAATTTCTTTAAATAAGTTTTTTGATGGTCGTCTGCAATTTCAACAAAAAGAAACTATGCTTTTATTAATTTAAAAAAGATTTTGAAATTTGTTACCCGTTACCCACTTAAAATATAATAGGAAACTCGTTCACTACTTTTAGTTTCTTTATAATAATTTTGAGCTGCATATCAAACATATAAAATTTTGTTGTATCAGAACAATATGTACCTAAATTAAACGTTTTAGCAGTTAGGGAGACATTAAACAACGGCTGCATGTCAACAACGGCTGTAATTCACAACATTCTTAACAAGAAGCGACATCACTTATGTGGTACGAGTAAGTTGCCGAGCGTGTGGCCAAATACGGGTCTGCCTCTCTACTTGCCCATATCTACTCTACGTAACAGTTGTTACTGCATGACTACATGTGCATACAATATTTAAATTATATACATATATGAAGTAGATTTGGCGTTAAAAAATGCAGTTGACAATAATGATCATTTAGAAGGACGAGACAGGTTGGAGAAGATGACTAACTTCTTAAAATTATAATTTATTATTATTATATTTCATTTGCTTAATTACACTCGGCTAACAGAAGTGCTACAGCAGTGCAATTCTCTTTTATTGCTATAAATGCTATTGTACTGTATACATATGTATGTATGTATATAAGTGTTATATGTATAAAAAATGAGCATCGCTGCGGCTTTTATGGCTTTGGGTTTCCAAAGTACTCGTCACACAAGTTTGTTCATACATACTTCTTTTTACATGCATACATATGGTACATGTGTATTGCACGCACACTTCAGATTAGCTGAGCAATTTGTTCATTTTAAATTTCTTGCAAGTATTCGAGTAAATTGCAAGTCCCTGCGAATTAAAAGCAAGAGTGGAGCTAGCGTCCAATTCATTTGATACAACATTAGAACAAAAGTCGAGAAATAGTTACGACCCAAACGAAATAATAGTAAAGCACAGCATAAATATTATGTATCTGTAGGTATTTAATATATTTACACTCAGCGGAAGCTCCACAATGAATTTGCTGCACTGAAAGTGAAAAAAAACACTTTTTGAAATTAAATCACTTGCTGAACTGGGGAAGTCATGTCTGTAGACACAGGCGAACAGAATCCCATCAGTCTACACACATGAGTTTAATACCTAACTACACATGTATGTACATATGTAGTTGCGGCGTTTCAGGCTCTGCAATTACTAATGCTATATTCCCACGGTAACTAATTAGCTCTCTTAGTAACTCGCGAATTATAGACGGCGGCGTTAATCCGGATTATCGAGGCAGTTAATCTGATTAAGTGAATTAGTGAAGAACTAATCATCGTTATCTCGATTAACGCCACCGTCTGTTTAGGCTATTAACCTGTTTTCACGGCGCATTCGTAATTCATTTTGATATATATATATATATTTATATATATTATATATTTTTATTATAGCGAATATTGTGTTAATTTATTCATTCCACTTTATAGTAACGAGTAAATGACAACAGGTACCAATCAAATCCGATTTAGTACGCATTTGTTTTGGATGTTCTTTGCTTTAAATAAGTAAATAGTACGCAATAAAAATATAAGTTTTAGCACTGAGACTCTTCTGACAACTATCAATCATTCTACTTCCCAATTATTTCATTTTATTCATCACAATACATAACTATACATATGTACTATATATCCAAAGCCCTGGCGTACAAAAGTTTACAAGAAAATCCAGGGGTTGTAGCCCAAGAAGCCTGAGTGGAAAGATTAATAAACGGAGTGGTGTCGTGGGTATCAAGAGCCGTCTTATCGACAATATGTACAGTAGGGTGTCCCAGGCTACAAGGGGGAATTTTTTTTTTCGGAATTTCAATACGCATACCCTTTATTTTTTTTCCATTTGACTCTAAAAACTTAAATATAAAATATTATTGAGATCGGATGCCATTAACCCGTGCCGATTTGATGTCAAACTTTAAGATTAAAAGTTAGTATGAAAGCTATAGGCTCACAATAGAGAAAAGTTTAATTGAATTTTTAGATTAAGTAAATAAGTAAAAATAAAACACATACTTCGTATTTATTTTCTTTTTATTATAAAAAGGACATCGAATTTTCTTTTCAAAGTTTGCTTTTTATAGTCGGGATATACCTGTCTGTGTTCTTGTACGCAACGTAATAAAAATAGTTTTTGTTGCTCCTTTTGAACAGTGATCAAACCATGGAAGTCTTGCATTAACTTAACCGCTCTTTCTGCCGTATCATTAACTGCTTTCGGTCCTAGCAGCTTCCTTTTAGCCTACAGAAACGAATCATCATTTGACCACGAAGAGGGGCACTTGTTCAGAAAACTGTCGTCAATCTGGAGTCGATTAAACAGGAACTTGCTTTCGACAGAGACGAAGTCATCAATATTCTGCTCTGAAATTAAAACAGATAGATCAATTATCAAATATACCTATTAGCAAACTTAGTAAAAGAACAAAATCAAAGCTTAATTAACGTACCAAAAAGTGGGTCACAGAGTTGTTCTTTGGATGCAATGTAACGTTTATTGTGGACTGTTGGGTTTTCTCTAGTTAAGTTAGCAATCACTTTTACTTTAGTTTCTAGATCGACATCATCATCAAATAAAGCCAGAATAGATACTTCATCTGTCAAATACCACAAATGGTGGACAAATTTCTGCAAAGCTGCTTTTGAAATGCTTTTGTCTATTGTTTCTTAATTTTTCAGGGCCTTCAAAAAACACAAATCCTGATACGGCGCCTTTACTGCCAAAATACATTGGAGCCAGGGTTTTACGTAGGATGTCACGATGAACAGACATACGTCCAACAGACCTTATCCTTGTTTGAAATTCTGAATTGAGAGCTAAGTAACGATGTTTTTAATAAATAAATGGCTCTCGCCATCCATCAAGCCTGGTGCATAGCTCCTGGAGGCCGAATCTTAAATTCCTTCGCTGAATCTCCGCCATGAAATATAATTGAAAGCTCAATTAATTCGCGATAGTCATCTCTAACGATTTCTTTGGTTAATTCAGTTTTGTACAATTTTAGCAGTTTGTCAATTTCTGAAACATTAAAACAAGAGCTTTTCTCTACAGCTTGCCTTTAAGTACTAATTCGTAAACGTGATGAAGGCAAGCAAAAATAAGCACTTCTCTACCCAGTTTGAGCCCCAGAGCCTCAATAGTAGCCTCAATTATAAAGACAGAATCCCTCACACTTAACTTCTTCTAAATCTATTATTTCAGAATCAGAAGATGACTTTTCCAGTGGTGGTTCGCAAGATGATGTTGATGGTGCTAAGGTGAAAAATATTTAGCACGTCGCTTTTCCTCCTCGATGATTCGAAGGCGCGTCCTTTCTTCTTTGTTTGTTACTTTTTTGTGCACTCCGGCTAAGTGACCGGGCCCACCTGGTTCTCTTTGGCGCTGCAAGAAGATCTTATCTTCATTTATTTTAATCAATTGAAGAGTATCGGTATGTGCGATGTCAAACAAATTGTTTAAGTTTGAAGCAAACTCCTGTCGACGCTGTTCAAACACTTCTTGAGTTTTTTTCGCATTTTTTTGCAATTCTCTCGAAACTTGGTATAAGTTAACTAGTTTCTTAGTACAGTTAGATATTGATCTGGTCGGTATACGTGCCTTTTCCCAATAAATAATATACTCACGAATTGTGAGATTTGTACTTTCAGTGACACTTAAGTTCACTTGACGAATATTATAGAACAAAACTGCCAGTACTTGCCCGTTAGAGGGAAGTTTAGAACCGGTGATTTGATATTTTACGTCCCCTATTGAAAAAACATCTCCTTTTTGGAACTTCGTAACTCCACTGACATGTTGAATACACGAAAAAACACGATTACTAATAAAACGAACCAGTAATTACACGCAATCAATCCGATAGTTCGCGCGGTTTCACAGGTTTCGGTGCAACTCGGCACGGGTTGCCGTGATTCTAAATAGACGAAACTTTATTTTTAGATGTTTTGAGACCATTCAAACAAAATAAGAGGGTATGCGTTAAAAAAAAAACAATTTAATTTTTTTGGGACACTCTAATGTACAGACCTAATTAAGCCATCCCGGGGTAGATGTGCATCCGCCTTATAAATGCTATGTACGTGATGCTCGAGCTGACACCGTTTCATGTAGTTATTCAGCAGACAGCTAAGCTGTGATATGTCTAGGGAAGATTTTGGCAAAGGAAAAATTATAATGTGGAATCGTTGATTCTACCACTCCCATGTATCCAACTTCACAGAGATGACACCACTCATAATATTTGAATATAGGGTTGACATTGAACTAGATGCTAAGGCTTACTCATCGATTAAATAAAAAAATGTTATTATTTAATTTAAATTAAATCCACCAAAAACTTGATCGAAAGTTATTACTTTGAAATACTCATACTCATAATATATGCATATGTAAGAGTACGGAGTACGTAGGTTAGAATCTCTAATAGCGGTCGCCCCTCGGCAGGCGATGGCAAACTTTCGAATACATTGCCTTTGGGTTTGTCAGCGTTTGGCCCTTAATGAGTGAGTGAGTGCAAACTTTCATTTTACAGTCGGCGTGAGAGTGCAAACAATTTTTAGTGAAATTTCTGAATAGGAGAACAGAATAACGTAGGGCTAATACCCGGAGCCTCTCGTTGGCACTGAATTTGTTCAATTTACGTGGCATTCGGTAAATGAACTCCGTACTGTTCTAAGCAAAAATACTCTCATCCCAAAACAACAAGGCCTCACACTACAACAACAATGACAAATTACAAAAAGTAATATAAACAATAACATACATATATGAAACAAAAATGCTAAAGCAGAATAGTGGAATTAATAAATATATGTACACATATACATATTTATACCACCAAATAATAACTCTGTGCTCAATCGCCCGTCCACCCTCCTAAAATATGTCTAAAAATTCTTTTACACACACAGTTTATATTTATATATGTATCTAGAGTTGTGTGAAGAGTAACCATAAAATGCCAGTTTTTTGCCTTACTTGGTTTCAGCACTTCATACCACCCGCTTCCTCTTCTGACCAGACGATTCCCGATGCTGAGTACTCCTCGCACTGACTTTGAAATTCGTTTGACATTGTACATGTATGTATGTGTGTGTGTAGGTACAGATATGTGTGTATGGGCACACAATCAAGTTCGAACCTACGCAAGCACTCCCATGTACTAAACGTGACGGTGTCATGAAGGCCTGGCATTAACCCTGTTCACCAGCTTCTTGCTCTGCTGCCAATGCGGGATCCAGGCAACCAAACAAGAAACACTTATTTCTAATTGTGATGTTAACAGAGTAAACACAAATATATATTTATGTAGATACACATATATACATATGTAAGCGTTTAGGAGAGTGCGCTTTCCGTGAGATTAAAACAGGTAAGGTTGTTGAGGTATTCGGCAATGTTGAAGGCGGCATACCTTTTTCGCAGTCGAAATTAGAGCCAATATTGATTCGATTAAATTAAATTTCGAACTCAATTCAAGCAAATAAAACGCCATTTCAAAAATAAATTTACTCTAATAGCCGTAACAGACATTCATACATATGTACATACATATGTATGTTAACGATGCCACACACGAACGAATGCTAACTAAATCCACGGCGACCCTTTTTACCACCTGGACAAAGGAGGTCAAGCTGCAACTTCAGGTACACGCCGATGATACCCCAATACCGACGGTAAATAACCCCAGAATATTGGGAGTTACCTTTGACAGCTTGCTCTCCTTCTGCGCGCACACAACCGCTATTGCAACGAGAGTACAGAATCGCAACAAGGTCCTCAAGTCGCTCGCCGGTATCACTTGGGGCAAAGACAAAGAAATGTTGCTGTCGACTTTCAAAGCAATAGGCCGACCGGTTCTTAACTATGCTGTGCCTGTCTTGTCGCCCGGAACCAGTGATACGCAGTGGACGAAGCTCCAGACCTGCCAAAATACTGCTATTAGGACCGCGACAGGATGTCTCCTGATGTCCCCAATTCAGCACCTGCATGAGGAGGCTCACATGCTTCCTGTAAAGGAGCATAACAAAATGCTCGGCAAGCAGTTTCTGCTAGGGTGTCACCGTAGGTCTTCCCTTGCAGACACCTGCTTGAGCCTGAGCCATGTCCCAGGCACATCAGGAGACACTTCCTCAACTACGTGGACGAGATCCAGGACAAAACAGACAGACCACTCCAGGATCAGACAGTGTACAGACAGGCCATAAACGACATTCATCGGGAGACCCTTACCACCTTCTTAAGCTCCCGACCCGCGAATGTTCAACCACCACCTATTGCAGACGAAGAGCTCCAGCTTCCCCGAGAGTCCCGCGTAACCTTGGCACAATTACGTTCTGAATACTGTAGCAGGTTAAACTCCTACCTATCCAGAATCGACCCCGACATACTAAACATATGTCCGGCATGTGAAGGCACCCCGCACGACACTAACCACCTTTACACATGCCCCATCAAACCCACTCATCTAACACCTCTCTCCCTCTGGACCTAACCCGTCGAAACAGCTAGTTTCCTGGGCCTACCGTTAGATGAGCTAGACGAAGACGACCGATGATTACTCTACACTGACAGGGCGAAGATACTGCTACAACAACAACAACGAACGAATGCCAGTTGCGAGTACCAAATAACAGCATTTTACCATGTGAACAATCTTGTAACAGAATTTCATATGGTAAAGAAAATCTACATACATATACATATATCTTTTTAAAATCAGAATATATAACTATGTATGTACTAGAAAAATACAAAGCAAGAAAAGATCAAAATTGAAGATAAGAGATGGAAGAGTATATGACTGGTTGTTGTTGTTGTCGTAAATATTCCCCATACATGTTTGGAGTGACAGTTCCTGGACTGATATAATTCCGGGTCGTCCTGTAAAGTAAACCAACTCTCGTGGAAGCGTATGTACATACATATACGAGTATATCTGTGGGAATAGATTTCGAGTTCTTATCTGCACAATAAATTGTATGTGCCTTGGAAATCACACTGTTGGTCAAATAGAGCTAGGATAATTTCAATATAACTTATTTACATAGTTAGATTAGTATAATTGCTCCACTGTGTCATACTTTTCGCGAGTACCATTCTATACATACAATCGTACATACATACATCCGTATATATCATACTAAACGCACGTACGCGAATGTGAGTATAGGTATTTTTCCTTCCACGTAACCTTTATCCATTCACTCTCTAATTATTACGGGTCCAATTCCGTAGTACTCTCTTTCTCATGCGCATGTTCCACTATCAACAGCAAAAGGTTGGAAGCATCAGCATTAGCAACAACACCTACAACCACAATATCTAATATAAAGTGGGTGAGCAGTGAATAAAAAATGAATGGAACAGAAATGCTTTCGTTTGAGTGAAAACATGACGGCGACTTGCTGTTTGTGCTGGGTGGCTATTAATGCAAAAACTCAAGTTTGCAACAGTTCAAACATTTCATTCCCCAACAATGGCATCCAGTGTGCCCAGAAACGTTTGAATCGAACACCCACATTTTTACACGAGACCTCCATGCGCGACCGAAGCCACTTCAAAAGTAACGGTTGACAAGGCTGGGATGTGAGAGTTTGGAGCAATAAAATGAATGGGGACGACTCAAAGGCGCAGCACCTACGTGGCACACAGTAGCTGGGTGACTGAATTGGATTATGAAGTGAGTGAGAAATGAGTTAGTGGGTCGAAAACTGTGCCTGCTCCGTAATGGCTTTTTGGAGGAGTAAATTGTAAATAGTGCAAACTGTGATACTGGCAACAGGCGAGCATGCGTAGAGAACAGGTGATCAAAACATTGTATCTAAAAAATATATACGCATTAGGTGCGAACAAGTAAAATCTTCATTAATACCGAAAGAGTTTGTTTTGCGGTACATATTAAATAAATGCTCGTATCGCACATGCATGCATATGTGTGCACGTATGTATGTAAATGTTTGTGCGAAATACCCATAAAAACATTATTGTTTTTTGTCTTTTCTAGTCATCGCCTTGAGAAAAATATGAGCCCATTGCTTACTGATACTCGTAATATTAGAAATATTAGACTTGGTATAGTCGATTTAATGCTATTTGTATACGAGTACATATATAAAAAATGTATGTTTCGGTATTTATGAATGGAACAGATATGGAATATTTGGATAGGTCTAGTTGGAGTGTGCCTCACGTGCAAGAAGGGGCAATCTATTTCCTTTTAATTCTGTTATAAATTTTAAAATTTGAATGCGTATGCCTTATAAATGGTTGTGAAAAGTGCACTCACGAGCTGCAAAAACAAAACTTCCGAAATATACTTCAAATTATTAAAATACTCCAAATGAGATTGTTAATGCAAATTGCTCACATTTATGTGCATATGCATGTATGTATGTGTGTGCAAAGCTTTTCTTGAATCCGGAAATTTTAAAATTAAAAATTTTTTATTTCCAACCCGCTTCTTGGTCAACAATGCTAAGAAAGCCTTTCTTAAATTGATAAGTCGCCTTGGAAAAGTTTATAAAGCACCCGCGACAAACGCACAACAACAAAGGTATAGAAAAGTGTTTTGTGCTTACAGCAAGTTTATACAGCTCGGAAACGATGTAAGCAAAATGCTTAAAGTGCAAAATGGGAGACTGAACCAATTGTTTTTGTTGGAATAAAGTTTTGAGACATTCCGTAATAAAAGCTTTAACACACATACTAAGTGCATGCAAACAAATATACTCGTACAAGCTATGTCGCTAAATACATCGATTTCATAAAACTGCTACTTATGAATATAGTAATTGTTGTAGTAGGAATTGTAGTTTGCAAAAAACGAAAAATAGTGTGGTTCAAGCGCTGTGATTATCGTTGGAGACTTTCAACAATATGGTAATTTAAAAACTCCTAACAATAGCAACTTTGGCCACTCACTATTTGGGTAAATAAGAATTGTTTTTCGATCAAAATTTATGGAACAATTGCTATAACACATATGTATGTATGCATGTGTGTATACTTTGCTTTTCAGTCGCTTTTTCATGGCAGAAACTTACTTGGAGGTCTGTAGTTGTCTGTCAAAATATGACTGCTTCTAGAAAAGCAAACTTTTCTCATTTTAAATTTCAAATCCACAGTTTGCATCCAGTGCGGGACTAACCGAGTGAAAGTCTCGGTAGCCCACTTGGCCACGGCGAACGGCTCTTGCCCTCAATGTTCCTTATTATCAAGCAAATATGTGCTTTGAAGAGAAGCTCGGAATAGAACTGATTAATTTGTATTCAAAAAGTTATGTATATATACATAAATTATTGTTAATACTATGTACTTCTATAAGAGAACACGGAAAGTGTCCAATTGTCGCTTATCCAAAGCTTCATCACTGAATTTATTAGATACTTACATACTTTTTTTGTGAACTTGAATAAAGTTTTGAAATACATACACATGCACCTACTTATACATACATATATATGTATGTAAGTATTTAAATTATTTAATTGTGCCAACTCAATTTTCGATTTTTATTTAAATTTAATCTCCTAAATTAATTATACACTTATATGTCAGCAATAAGAGATGAGAATATGGTTTTGGTTTCAGAGAATACTTCGGCGAGGAGCAAGCGGCTCGAAGCGCTTTATTAAAATCTAAAAGCAATAGCCCAAACACATAATGAAGCGCTTTGGCAGAGACGGACATATTGCCCGCAGTTCTTGTGCTTTACCACTAGAACAAGAGCAAAAAGCATTTATTTTCGTGCTTCGCTTTTTTCGATGTTTAACTTTTAAAACCTCCGGCAGATAGACTCGTAAGCACAAAAATTTGGGCTTATGAGTGGTTTGCTTATGCATACACACATATCTGCATTGGCAAATATCGAATGAAGAAGTTATAGCTGAAAGTTCTGCTACTAGGAGCTAAAAGATTCCATATGCTTTAGCAACACGATGTTCTCAGTTATTTACAATTTAATTACAGACACATATCTTTCTATATAATAACAAAAAATTGTTTTGGACAAAAAGCTTAGTTCAATAACAAAAAGCAATTCAAGTTTCCCTATAAAGTTTAGATGTCGGGCAATAATTATGAAACAATATGAATTATCTGATCCCTTTATTTGTAACTGCATTTAATGTATTCGAATATAAGATATTTCTCTATAGACTGAATTAAATAAATACACTTAAAATTGCAATATATGTAGCTCCATTCGTATCATTTTCGTACCATTTGCAAAAATAATTATAAATGAATGCAGAAGCCATGATGCAGCTTGGGCATCCATATACGCACATATGCAGTTTATACATACATACACACTGTATTTCAAATTCTACGTGGTTTGTGCACCTATTTAAGTTTTTCCCCATAGTCACATACATATGTATGTATGTATAAGTAAGTAGTATATCGAAAATACATACATATTTCGGGCTCATCAAATCGCAATGTTGATAAAAATTATATTGAAGTTATAAGGCATTATACGAGTATATATGTACATATGAAGATCGCATGGAAAAATTTTTAGAAGAGTTTAATTAATTTAGTAAATAATTATTTTAAAGTTTATTTTAGCCGTTGACCATTTTCTAAGCAACAAAATTGTTTTTTAATTGTTGAAACACAAAATTGGTTCACTCACTCAGCAGCACACTTTGCCGAGCGTCACACAAACAAACACATCGTCATCATTATCGTCTACAACGGTATCAGCGATATTCGAAAACGCAATCGGTGTAGAATTATTGTAATCCCCACCAAGCGCACAGAAAATCACTGGAGGCCGATTACTCGCGAGACAAATGTGGAAAAAGCGTTCGATTGGTGTTGGTAGTTTATGGTAGTGTGTATTAGCAAATGCAGCCCCAACGGCAGGCGAAGTACAAACAGCCGTGTGTGGAAGTGAATGAAGTATAGACGAAGCGACGGCAAGTAAGTATGAAAGAGAGCATTGACGAGTGTATTTCGAGGACGTTAATGAATATAAGAAAAAAGTGAAATTACGAAACCGATCAGTAATGGTGGGGTGGCGCAAGTACATATACGTACATCGATGTGTCTAATTTTCTGTGCTTTTATATGTATGTTTGGATGCATCAGCTCTTGGTAACATTACGAATCTAATGTCTTTTGGGCAAAACGAGCAACCTTCCAATTTGTATATTTTAAATAAGTTGCTTGCAGAAAATTGAGTTCTAAAGGTTCTATTTTAATTTATGGAAGATAAAGTAAAGGAAGGAAAGAAGACAATGCAAACCCCTGAGTGTATTTTCATGAAAAATCTCCTCATAAAAAAAAGCCCAGCTATAACTTGTGAAAGGATTCAAATTAATCTAAAGCAATACTTTAATTGAAATGATGTAAGTTATGAAAAACTTTAGACTACAAAACCTATGTACATATGTACATACAGAGGTATAAGTATTGAAAAAAATATATACACTTTGTCGAATTAATGGACAAAACTCAAATTATGTTAGCTGTTCTAATGTACGGAGATTGACAGTTTAGTGTAATTGAAACAAGATTTCATCAAATAATTATAAATAAATAAAATCAGCTGCTCTACTGCTATTACCTTTTCAGTGTGCCTTCGTTTGGCCTGAAGATTAATTCAAATGAACCAAATTCTTTCTATCAACATTTCGTTGCAATTAAATTCAGCCTTTGACATAAAAATAGTAATTAAGTGTAAATCTAAAAAGCTAGCTGAAAAATTACTAAATAACTTAGCCTAAGAATAAAACAATTCAAGCCTGGACTCTCTGGATGATTGGCGTAAAAATACATTCACATATGCATTAATTACCAATAAATCCACAAATTTAATCTACCCGTCCACATATGGCAGATTACCTGCAAAATTGACAATCAATATTGTTGTGAAAGGTTTTTCTTCATAGAAATTATTTTGGTGGAATATTGCGGTGTTTTTGGTTTGTTTAATTATTATTAACGATATGAAGGAAATACAAGAAGAAGGAATAGCTTATTTAATTGCGCAATTGGCTGCTAATAATAAACAGTTGTAGGAAATCCGTAAATGACGTCTACTGAGGTTTCAAAACATGGCAGCAATACGCATTCGAAATTCGGTATTATATTTTAGAATACGTAATAAGAGGACACATGCCTTTTTTCTGTTTTATGAATGCATAGTTAATAATACCTCATGAACAGTTTATTAGAATTATGTCTACAAACCTGTTTTCTTTGCCAGCATCCATTTTATTTAGTTTTTCCTTTGACGTTTTTCTTTACACACAGAAAACACAGGGTTGTATGTCAAAATGATAATGTTTAATTATGGATTGGGAGTGAAGCACGAAAAAGTAGATCATCTACTTATATGTGAACGTATTATAAGGTTAATCCTTAACGGCGCGCCACAAAAAATAGTATAATAGAGTCAGAGGTGTCCGAGTATCTAAGTGGCCGATTAGCATCATCGTTTCGGCTAATTGTTCGGTTTACAAAGGTAGTGCGCAAAATATATAATTTAGATTTAGATTTAGACGGTATTGTGGAAACCAAAGTTAATCTATGCTTTTCTCTTCGAATTGGGAGAAACAAAAAATCGCCAAAGTGGTGTGGCGACGGTATAAAGTAAATGAACTTCCGAACCCCAATTCTATTTGTTAACATTGCATATTCATAACATATTCAAAATAGTAAACGAACAGAAATACAGTAAAAACCTGCAAATTAATGGTCAGTTATTATTCCTCTGAGTCCGATCACTGGATTGCTAAATAAAAGTTGCGAGCTAGTGGCAACACAACTTGCTTGCTTTATATAATTTCAATCCTTAACCACTTTACTTTACGTTCACAAGCTCAACTTCATGCTGAATACTTTATGCGCAGGCACCTCTGCTTATATACATGTACTTAATAACTACCGTAGTTTCTAGATATGGCAACTTCTGTCTTGTAATCTGGCATTCGTGTTTTTGTTTCAATGGCTCATTCCGTCGCTATTGCACAGTTTTGCGCATATTTTGATTTATCGCAGTATACTTACCCCAATTTTCAAATGGGTCTGGCAGCTTCAGCATAAACAGCTGAAACTATAACGAGTTGAAAGTGTTGTTAACCCTTAGCAGACATCGTCGTGGCCATAGCTAAAAAGGGAATGGGTTTACGTTTGTGCCGTAATACTTGTAATAAGAATGCAATAACAAAAGAAAAAACTTACGTAAATGAACGCTCTTGCCACGATTCAATATTAAAAAGCATGCAAACCCACAGAAACTCGCTCTGAAAGATAGGTTTTTTTTTTTTTGTTTACGAAGGGGGAATCTTTCATAGATACCGTCAACTTAGACGGCATGCACGATTCATACTGCTTACTAAGGGTACACCTCCCTGCGGAACTGCTTCAACGTATTACTTCGCAGGGCTGGTTAGCTATATAGCTTCGTCGATGTCTATCGGTTAATGCGTCTCATTTGCTCAATGTATCTCAGTTCTTTTTGAACTCTAGTAGCGTATGCAGCTATCTCCTCCCACTTTTCTTCCGATTGCAACATGAACTCGACTACGTCAGTTGCATTTGGAATTATTCTTCCTGTTATAAAGCGTGGGCAGTGGAAACTGGCATGTTCCACGTCTTCTTCTACATTGATGCACACAGGGCAGTAGGGGCTGTCATCATGCCCGAACCTGTGCAGATATTTCCTAAAACCTCCATGCCCAGAAAGGAACTGTGTCACATGGTAGGTTGTATCTCCAAAACTCCGATTTTGCCATGTTCGCAAATCGGGAATCAGTTTATAGGTCCATCGCCCTTTACTGGAGGTATTCCATCGGTCTTGCCACCTTGTTAGTGACACAAGCCGCTCTTCTTCTCTCACCGCTTTTTTATTTATTTCGGCATCCGCTGCACATCTGTCATAGACTCGCTTCATTTCACTCACGAGAATATCCGCTGGTATCATACCAGCTATGATAAACGCCGCGTCATCCGATATTGTTCTGTAGCCGCAACATGCCCTTAGGGCACTTAGCTTATATACAGACAATAGCTTCCTTTTGTTATCCTTCAGTTCCGCCGCATTTGCCCAAACTGGGGCTGCATACAGGAGGACTGAAGTGGCCACATTTGCAAGCAAATTCCTTCTAGGTGACTTAGGACCACCTATGTTAGGTATGATCCTTGAGAGTGCCGCTTGTATGTTAGCGGTTTTCTCTACCGCGTAGTCAATATGGGCCTTTAAATTTAATCTACAATCTGTCATAACTCCTAGGTATTTCAGAGCCGCTTGTGAGTGAACAATTTGCTCTCCCACTCTGATTCTCATCTGCTCGACTTTTTTCCGACTTGTTATCAGAACCGTATCCGTTTTTTGCTCAGCCATTTTGAGTCCCGCCTGTTCGAGCCAATCTTTCACTTGTTTTATCGCGGTAAGCGGCTTTTGTCGTACATGATATTCCAGAGTACAGGACCTAGGACCCCAATTCTATCCCTGTGGCACGCCAGCAGTAACTTTGTACCTTTTTGTTCCAGCACTACTCTCATACATCAGTTCTCTATCAGAGAAGTAACTCCTTAATATCCTGAGAAGATACGGTGGAATGCCAATTTCATACAGGCTATTCAACATGTGCGACCAGCTTGCCGAATTAAAGGCGTTTTTGACATCCAATGTGGTTACAGCACAGTATTCCTTGGTGCCCCAACGCTACCGCTTCCTTCTATTGCCTTAATAGCCGTTTTGACAACCGTAGTAACTGCAACAATCGTCGAACGGTTTTTCCGGAAGCCAAACTGCATTGTACTCAATGCTCTCTTCCCCTCTAGTATTGGCAATAGTCTATTGCAAATAATACGCTCGAGTATTTTGCCTGTGGTGTCCAGTAGGTAAATCGGCCGGTACGAGGACGGATCATCGGCTGCTCCTTTTCCTTTTGGTATCAACACAAGTCGTTGCAATTTCCACTGTGTAGGAAAAACACCTTCGTCTAAGCATTTTTGTAGTTGCTCAACAAATATTTCGGGACGCAAGCGGATAGCCGCCTTAAGGGCTACATTTGGTATGCCATCCGGCCCCGGTGCTTTTCGGTCGCCGATTTTCTTGCACGCTTCCATAATCTCTATTTCAGATACGACTGGAATCTGCTGGGTGTTTACGGTATCTGCAGATTCCAATCTATCTATACTCGGTCCCTGGGGAAATAGCGTCACTACAACTCGATTAAGAATAACTGGGCATACGACTGATGGAGCTCGTTGTCCCGCCAGTTTCTTTAATACCATTTTGTATGCAATACCCCATGGGTTTAAGTCCGCTTCGTTGCACAGTTGCTTAAAGCTCTCGACTTTACTTTTTTTAATCGCTTCTTGTAGTGCTTTCCTTGCCTTTCGAAAGTGCGCTAGCACCGTTTCATAGCAAGCTCTGCCCCTAGTCCTTTGCATTTTACGCCGCGCTTGCAGGCAGATCCGTCTCAGTTGCGCTATTTCCTCAGTCCACCAATAGCATGGCGCTCCTTGTCGATTTGGCCTTCTTATTGGCATTGCCGCATCGCAAGCTTTAGACAAAATGCCCTTTAGCTGTCGAGCTTGCTCACTTGCTGTACCTCGCTCTACACTTTGACCGTTTAGTGCGTACCCAAAGGCCTCCGTGTCCATCTTTCTGTCATTCCACCTTGGTCCTACTGGCTTCGTTGCGCGTATTCTTTTATTCTTTGACAGTTCGAATAGAATTGCCTGATGGTAACTGTGAGTGAATTCCTCACTTACTCGCCACTTGATTTTCTGCAAAAGTGAACTGCTGACAAATGTTAGATCAATAATAGATCCCGTGCCGGCCTTGCGATATGTAAGCGCGCGACCATTATTTGTGATACTAATGTCTACTCTAGCGATGGCTTCTAGCAGGCTACGTTGGGCTATGATATTTGTATGGATTTGTACAAGTGTTTTTGGTGATGCTTGCGCATAAACACGGTAGTAGCGCGTTGCGGTGGAAGTAAGCTTAGGTGAAAATGTTATATTAGGGTGCGCGCGACAAATAATTGTTACGAATTATTCCTTATTCCGGAAGATGAAATCGAGAGAGCAAAATAACATTTTATTTTGTGAGGAAGTTACACATTTTTACTGAACAAATTTTTTGATTTAGCAAATGGTTGAATTTTTGCCAACAACTGAGTCTGAAAAGATTAAAAATGTGTAAACATGTATATAAGAGTGGGCGAATTATATATTCAGTAAAACATACTTAATCTACTATATATTTGTCTAGCTCAAATTTCTAAAAATGAGGAAAAATAAGAAAATTCAGTATTATATTTTACTTAATAAGTAACCTTCAATCATTGCAATTATCTCAACTACATCGGCTATTAAAGTTTAAGACATTTAAGACTTCTCATTTTTTCGTGACATATGACTTTATTTTGTAATTTTCAATGCTGAATTAAACACCAACCAGACACAAATACACGTTCCCACGACAGTCGGTTCTACGTAACCGGAACGACCCGGATTTATATCCGGCCTCATCATGCTGGTCTCCTTGACGCGGGGATGAGGCTTAAGTGGTGGTCTGACCCCCATAGCATGGGGACCAACCCAACACGAACTAAGAGGGAAGCTTCATATGGGGATTGGCTAGCCATCCATTCGCTTTACGGCGAACCTGGTGGCCACCCAATTCACCATGCGAAGATCACCGTACCGACGAAGATCCCTTTGTCATCCCCAAACCCCTTACATCCCATTATTTCCTCTCCTAGCCCACCCCCTAATCCAGGGTGTTATGCGACACCGTGCCCATTGGATGGTTTGCAGCCAGGGGGTTCACCAGACCGGCTGTATTTCAACGGCGCCTTCCTAACACCGGGCCGCCTTAGGAAGTAACTGTGGCCTTGCCACGGTATGGGGCGCTGCCGTGGTGGACCGTTTTGAATTCCCCATTATATAAATAGACCACTGCGCTCGCCTCGTCGAGCAGGTGGTCGTACGAAAAAGATGAATACAGACAAAAATCTAAGCAACAAAACTTCCATTGTAGCGGGAGCAGGCTACAGTGGTCGTAATTCCACTGCCAAACACACACTGAACGCTCTTCAGCGCGGAGGTGCCGTTGTCAACGAGGACTCGGACCACGAAAGCGTCGGGAGCACCAACACAGCTGAGGAAGAGGCTCTTCTGCGTTCTCCGGCTAGGTCCAATGGTGCTGCTTCGGATAGCAAGAACAGACCAAGGATCAAGCCTGATAAAGAGAAGCTGAAGGCCAAAGCCCGATACAAGGCTGCGGTCAAAGTTTTTGACCGATTCGGCAGCAAGTCCAACCTGACGAAGCAAGAGGAGGAACGGTTGGCTTGGGCCAGAGAGGAGATCAAAAATGGCCGGGCCTTCTACGCAGCAAAGCCAAAGTTCGCAGCCTCGAACCCGAAATATGCGAACAAAATCGAAGAAGAGCTAGCCATCAAGAGGCAGCGTTCTGCGGATAGTGAGGCCTCAGGGCCATCAAAAAAGCAGAAGCACAGGCACGAGACGGCTAAACCTAAAAACAGAGACGAAAGACCTACGACGTCGACAGTAGCGGTAGCGGCTAGTGAAATTGCCAAGAGACACCTCATAGTGGCACTCACTGACCGTAGCGACCAGCTGGGGCGAATGTCGCAGGAACGGTGGAAGGTAGTGAAAATGAAGCTACTGGAAGCCTTGTTTACTAAAATGGACGCGGAGCCGAACGCATCCATGCCAGCATTTGACGGAGCAGGGTGGTTCAGCGGCGTCAAAATCATAAAGTGCAAGGATGACCCCACGCTCACATGGCTAAAGGAAGCGGTAAAAACGCTTCACGGCCTGTGGGAGGGGGCATCACTGGAAATCGTTGATCGCAGCTGCATTCCCTCAATACCGAAGGCAAAGGTTTTGAGAGTGGTAAAACCGGAATATGCGCTGCGACTACTACAACGTCAAAACACGGACGTGCCGACAGACGATTGGAAAGTGTTGAGCGTGGCAAAACCAGCAACTGCTGATGGTGGCCAGGATTACATTATCCAAATCAACAAGCCGGCAGAGGACCTGCTTTACGCGCGATTCGGGAGGATGGTTTGGGGAGTTGGTAGCGTGCACCTTCGCCTCAAAAAGCGCAACCCGGCAGACGACAACCACAACACGCTCGCTGCGGGGGAGGTGGAAAAGGATCTCGGCATAGAAGAGATCCTGGAAGCCTCCCTCAATATACAGGAAGTGGAGAAGGGCGACTTGGAGGTAGTATCCAACCCCGAGAAGGTACTGAGGCCAGATGCTGAAAGTCCTTCAGATAAACCTCCACAAAAGTAAGAACGCCTCAGCCGAGCTCCTACTCAACATAGAGGGAGTCGGCTACGATGTGGCTCTAGTCCAGGAACCATGGATAGCATCGGGCAACATAGTCTCCGGTCTAAAGTCACAAAACTACAACACATACATCCCGATTGTAAAAAATAAGGTAAGAACAGCGATAAAGATCAAAAAAAGTATATGTTCTTATATTGATCATAATCTCTCTTCAGACGATCTGACAGTGGTGGCGCTGGAGGGCTGCAGGGATGAGACGCTACTCTTTGGGTCCTGCTATATGCCACATGATGAGGAAGCACCACAGACGGAACTTCGGAAGCTGGTAGAAACAGCTGCCAGAAAGAAGCATGCTCTGGTGATAGGAACGGACGCAAACGCACATCACACGGTCTGGGGAAGTGCAGACATAAACGACCGAGGTGAGTCACTATTTACCTATATTCTTCAGAGTAGTCTAGAAATAGCTAATAGAGGTGAGGAACCAACATATGTGGGACCAACCTCGAAGAATGTACTCGATTTAACACTCTACACAAGCAGGCATGTTATGGTTCAGGAATGGGAAGTATTGCGTAGGCCCTCATTCTCTGATCACATATACATAAGCTTTCAGGTGATATTCCGCTCAAAAAACAAGCTTACATCCTTTAGAAATCCTAAGAATACGAACTGGGACTTGTACAGGGATATACTATCAAAAACACCAATAATACCCCGGAAATACAAGTCAAACATCGCGCTTGAGAAAGGGGTTGAATTGTTTACAACTACTCTTGTCAAAGCCTTTAAAAGATCCTGCCCTCCAACACGTAATAGACGCAAGGTGAAGCCTCCTTGGTGGAACAGGGAATTAGGAGCACAAAGGCGTAGAGTACATGAATTCTATAGGTTAGCCAAAGTGGCTGACGATGAGTTCTGTTGGAAAGAGTATAAGGATCTGCTAAAAGTATACAAGAAAGAGATACGTAAAGCCAAGAGAGAATCTTGGAAAGACTTCTGTAGCAGTATGGAAGACACTAACGATGGGGCTAGACTTAGGAAACTGTTATCCAAGAATCCGTCTACGCCAAGAACAATACGAAAAACTAACGGGGAGTGGGCTGACAGCTGTGAGGACTCTCTAGAAGACCTAGTCAGTACACACTTTCCAGGGTGTGCGGATACTGCAGATCTCGAACCTAGAGGAGATATTGTGCACGAAATCCCGACGAACATAATTACAAACAACAAAATAGAATGGGCTATACAAAGTTTCGACCCATATAAATCGCCAGGACTGGATGGAATCTTCCCAGCCATGCTCCAAAAGGTAAGCCACCTTGTGGTACCATGGTTAAGAACGATATTCAGGGGATGCCTGAGGTTCAGCTACGTTCCTGTTTTGTGGAGAGAAGCGAGAGTTGTGTTTATTCCAAAAGCGGGAAAAAGCAACCCTCTATACTCAAAGGAATACAGGCCCATTAGTCTGACCTCATTTCTCCTGAAAACGTTAGAGAAGATTTTAGATACATACATTAGAGACACAATTGCGCCGGACGAATTATCCAAGGCGCAGCATGCTTACACTAAAGGCAGATCCACTGAAACTGCACTTCACTCACTTATACTAAACATAGAAAAGGCGTTAGAATATAAGGAGTATGCTCTAGGAGTATTTCTAGATATATCAGGAGCCTTTAACAACGTGACAAAAGATGCTATTTTAAATAGCATAGAGTCACTTAATGTGCAACCCGCGGTTTATCTATGGATAAGGCAGCTATTAGCTAGCAGAAAGATAAAAGCGGAGTGGAACGATGCGAGCGTCACCAAATATGCATGCAGAGGTACTCCGCAAGGTGGGGTACTATCACCGCTATTATGGTTACTTGTAGCAAATGAAATTCTTAAGAAACTTGACGGAGGGGCACCTAAACTAGTGGCATATGCCGATGACATAGCTATAGTAGTTACGGGAAAGTACCTGGACACCATCAGTAATGTGATGAACAATACTCTCAAAACGATACACCAATGGGCATCTCGCGCAGGGCTAGGGATAAACGCCGCAAAAACGGACATGGTACTTTTTACCAGGAAGTACAAAGTTCCGGCGTGGAACCTACCGAAGCTAGGTAACAACGAACTACTTCTCAAAGACTATGCGAGGTAGCTCGGAGTAATACTGGACAGCAAATTGCTGTGGAAGCACAACGTTGAGGCGAGGGTGAAGAAGGCCAGTAATGCATTGTACGCATGTAAAAGAATGCTGGGCGTTACTTGGAGTCTATCACCCTCTCTGATGCATTGGTGCTACACCGCAGTAGTCAGACCGATATTGCTGTATGGAACCTTAGTATGGTGGACTGCGACAAAAAAACTGACATACTTAATGCCGCTAGAAAGGATTCAACGCCTCGCTGCTCTGTGCATAACAGGAGCGATGAAGACCACTCCAACGGCGGCGCTGGAAATGATACTCAGCATGCCACCTATTGACCTCATGGCGGAAAACCTGGCAGCGAAATCCGCGAGGAGGCTAATGGCTGCGGGGGTATTCACCTGCAGAACCTTCGGTCACAGCTCAATAGGAAAGTGGAGCTCAGGTGGCACGGACTACATGACTCCGTACTTTAATTGGGAGAGAAGGTTTCGCACTACAATTGAAGAGGAGGGATGGCACAAAGGCATGAAGCCTGGCCATAGAACTTTTCACATCTATACAGACGGCTCGAAAACCCGAGACGGAGTGGGAGCGGGTATTTACTGCTCAAAACTAGGAATAAGGCAGCCTATCAAGTTGCCAGACCACAGCAGTATTTTCCTAGCGGAAGTTTTTGCTGTGGGGAAGGCCGCGGAGCTAGCCTACTCTAGAACAAGAAAGAACTCAACAATTAATATATACGTGGACAGTCAAGCAGCAATAAGAGCAATAAGCTCATATTGTATTAAGTCCAAAAATGTTCGACGGAGCAGGGAGGCCATAGAAAGGCTAGCCGAAAACAATAGGCTGCATATCTACTGGGTACCTGGTCACAAAGGCATTATGGGGAACGAAATAGTAGATGAGATAGCAAAAAGTGCTGTAAGACTACCATTTGAACAAGAGAACGACATACAAAAACCGCTAAACACAATATACAACGAAATGGACGACCACATGAAAAGGCAAGTGGAAGCTAGGTGGAATAACTTGACCACATGCAAAACAGCAAAAGTCATGTGTAGAACTAACGACAAAAAACTGACTCCATTCATACTTACGCTCTCGCGAAAGGAATGCAGAACTATCATAGGTATGCTAACAGGCCACAATCTATTGGCTGCATATGCGTACAAGATAGGGATTGCTAACACGGACAAATGCAGGAAATGCAGAAAGGATGTTGAGGAGACTTTAGAACACCTTCTGTGCGCTTGTCCGGCATTATTAAAAACGCGACTAAAATGCCTGGGAGCCCCACTGTTCGAGGGTCTGGAAGACGTCTCAAAAGCGGAGCTCCCAGCCCTTCTTAGATTCGCCAAAAGCGCTGACATCCTACATGATGTCTACTTCAGGTATTCATAGAGGTCGGTTTCCATCTGGTATCGCTAGGGACCAAAAGGTCTATGCGCGGCTTATTGCCAACCAGGCTAACCTAACCTAACCTATATCCGGCCAAGGACCATCACTTCAGCAGCATTCCTCGTATATGCATGGGGAATACTTATGCTGCTACAACAACAAAATCTTAAAGATACTTACAGTTTAGATACAAAAAATTAAAATTTTATGGCTGATTATATATTATTAAAAAACACGTCAAATTTTACATTCCGAAAAATCTTTTATCTCAAAATGTAATCTTCGTATTATATAAGTATATATAATTGGCGCGTTTCACCCTTTTTGAGTGTTTGGGGCCGAGCTCCTCCTCCTATTTGTGGCGTGCGTCTTAATGGTGTTCCACAAATGGAAATCTTCTTATTGATTGGCGCAAAAATCTCTTAGGCGATTATGGAAGGCGTTAACAAAGTGTGCTAGACGTTTTTTTTCTGGGACGCCAGTTGGATACACCGACTGAAGTCAAGTCCTTATCTACCTGAGCGTTGACCTTCCTTTACTACCACCAGTTGGTACAACATCGAATAATTTCAAAATATTACATATAAAATATTATGACGACCTAGGAAGACAAGTCGGGTTAGAGAGAAATGTTATTGCATTGGTCCAGTTTTATTTTAATTTTGACTGGACTAGGACGTGATTAGAACTATTGGACCTACACCATATATATTCAGTAACCCCTACACCCCTATCAGTAACGTTATTACACAGCTTACGTGATTAACGTTGTACTGAAAAAAATTTTACGAAACTTAACGTTTGCCGTCACTGTTGGAAAACAATGAACCAGCGAGTTGACTGAACTCGTTGCTATTGGCAGAGAAAGCGCAGTCTACTCTGTCAAAGACTATCTTTGCTTCTGTGATAGGCCCGAAGTTTTTGGTTAGGTTTCTTATTTTGTCGATATTGTCTTTAAAATTTGGGAAAAATATTGCTTTTTCGTCCAAATTTAGTGTTACGTTAGGAGAAAAGTGATGTTAAAGAAACACTCTTTAAAAATGGCATATTTTAAGGGGAAACGGTGAAAACTGTATAGCATGCAATTAAATTAAACGTGACTATAAGAAGAAAATCTCGTTTTTAGCGTATGTATGCGTGCGCTGTGTATGCTGCGGAACAGCTAAAGCCGCTGCCGAGGTGACAACAGTAATAAACGTAATTGATTAAAGTGATCCTCCTCTTCTGTGACGCTCTCCCTCCATCACTTTGTTAGCAACGAACAACGACGTGTGTAATGAAAGAGTCGTCCCGGTGCTAGAAATAAAGTATACAATACAAAAAATAAAAAATAGTACACGCTAATAAAGAAAACTTGGCCTGAGAAGAGAATCGTTGAAGGGAAATTTAGCGTTTTCTGTGATTTTCCTGCGATACACGACAAACGGAAGAAAAAGTAAGTAATTGGTTGAAAATTTGAAAGAAATAAAAAAATCACCTTTATGCTACATATGTTTTATTTTAATATTAATATATTTGCTTTAATATAGTGTATCCTTCCCCGTTGCATTACTCCACTATGCGGCCACAAGCACCTGGTGCTGGCCAACAACAATATGACCACAATGCTGAGGAGTTGGGCAAAGCAGAATGGTATTGGGGCGAGATTACGCGTGAAGAGGTGAAAAATATTTTATCTGGTGAGCCGGATGGCAGTTTTCTTGTGCGTGATGCCTTGAACAAAAACGGCGAATATACTCTAACGCTGATCAAAGATGGAACCGAAAAGTTAATAAAAATTTGCCATTTAAATGGAAAATACGGTTTCACCGACTGCAAATTTAATTCAGTGGTTGAATTGATCAACTACTATCGAATAAATTCATTAAAGCTTTACAATAAAATGCTAGACATTACGTTGAGCAAACCAATCGTGAAACCGGCAGAGGAAGATGACCATAATGATTTGCGTATTCTTGCCGATAAGTTTCTTAGTCTGCATAATATGCTGAATAAACAGCAGTACCTACTAGATCAAAAAATGAAAGTATTTAAAAACGTCGAAGCTGAGCTAAACGAAAAGAAACCAGATCAAGAAGTTTTTCTGAAAGCGGAAAAATTGTTTAAAAATCAAATAAAATTATTAGAATCGTACATATGTACTGCAGCGCAGCCGCAGGCCGGCACAACTGGTACAATAACGAACGCGAATGGCGGCGGAAATGGTTCTTTTGTGGCCCGTCAACAAGAACAGGAAAAGTTACAGGCAAATGCAGCGATATTAAAAAAGAAACTTCATTCATTGTGTACAGAAATGGGAAAACTGAACCGCTATGTGGAAGATAAGAAGGAGGACTACAAAAGGTTGGAACGACAAATTAACGCAGCGAAACCAGAATTGCAAGAATTAAGTATGGAAAAGGACAGGATAACAGAGTAAGTAAACTTGTTCATATTACTTAGAATTAGTAGATAGGAAATAGAAAATAGAATAAACTTATCTGTTAAATTGGATGGTCTCTTTAAATTTCATCGAAATTGCGCCACATCAAAAAAATTGTTAATAAGAACAATGAAGTTATTGTAATAAAATATTCACAACGCAGACTCATTATAATCGAGATTTACTATATTAGTTTTCAAACGACATATTTAAAAAATGTTTGCTTTACACAAGTTCAAAGAATTTCTTTGTAGAGAATTGCAATGTGTGCAATTATTCTTATCGGGAAATGCAAATATTATATTTAATTAAATTAAAAAAATAAATCAATTTGGAAAAAAATTAGTTATTTTTTAACATAATACACCAATTTGACAATGCAATTTTATTAAACCGCTAGAAAATCTTTTGCCAAAAGCATAAAAAAAAGTTTCATTTAGAGTATGAAATGATACGGAAGGAGAAAAATACTATGATTTAATGTTTCTCAAATATCCACTTTACGTATAATTTTTTTTATTATTAAAGAAAGAGTAGTGGATTATAATATGGAATTTATCGTTACAATATATTACGACGAATTATTTGCAACCTATAACGCGCTGCTTTAATTATCTGCCTAACATCTATCATTTTGTCATCCTGGTGTGTGTATGTATGTACATTTTCTCATGCCTTGAACTGCGACGACTTTGCCGGTAACAATAAACCAGACAACTCGTAGCCAATAGTCAGATGTCTGAAAATAATATTTATTGTATTGCGGTAGTATTGAAAAAATGAGAAATTTCAATTACCCACGCAAAAAAAGTCGATTGTAGCGGGCCTTTCGAGCGTCTTCTTTAGTATTTTGTTTGGAAAGCCGCCACAGTTCGATGACGCCTCTTTTCTAATTCGATTTCGTGACAAGAATCCAATGTGGGGGATCTATTAAAATTTGCGACTTTTAAAAATTTTGGTTATTTTCGTTAAAATCGGCCAATTTTAGGCGATTAACTTGGTACACTACCTAAAAACACTAGTAAATATTCATCCCGGCCACTCAGTGGAAAATATTGTTAGGAAAGAAAGCATTGAAGAAGATCAAAATGTAGTTATAATGCGATACCGAGTTATTTTGTTTATAGTAGAGATGTTGACGATATGTAGTTTCCACCAAACACTCAACGAAGTGGAGTTTATGTGAATAGATCAGCAATAACTGTTGAAGAATAATATTCGGCGTGAAGTTGCCTAGATGGAGTTTCAATCTTATCTAAAAGTCATCGAAAATTTCACTATAGAATCGACGTTCAAACGGTTCACTAGACAGGAGGACTAGTTTACTGGGGCGGCAGCCCTTGGTCGGGAAAAACCTGAGTCATTCCGGTAACGTAGAACCAGCTGCCTTGGGAATGATAAAAACGGCGTCTTTTAGCATGTTTCGTTTGAAAAATAAACTCGAATTGAAAACCCCTATACCATGCGTTATGTGCATAGTTCATTAGTATTTGAAAATATATTTACTGATGTCTTCAATTAAGTTTTTTGTGAGGCAACAGAATAAAAATAAATATTTGCAGCAATCATTTTTGGAATAAAATGCGTTGTTGCCCGTCGCCTTGGCTTACCGCTAGATGAGATAGACGTCGATGACTGATGACTTTACCGCACTGGGAAGAGTTTGCAAACTACTACAACAACAATAACAACGATCGGTCTGTTATAATCTACAGACATTGAAAGTCATTGTATGGGTTCTGAAATCAATAAAAAACTTTTAAGAAACGCTGAAAAGGTTGCATTAATTATTTGCATCAACCACTGGCTTCGTGTTCTTATGTACTCTGAACTTTTGCTGAATCACAATCCAAGATTGCACTAGAAATATAAAATATTTCCAACATAGCAACAAAAATAATAATATAAAAACAAAAATAACTTGGCAAAGGTAGTTCGAGAAACAGGCCCCCCTCTCACATCGAGTCTCAACCATAGAACAAGAAATTGGTCACAGTCTCCGGGTCTTCAATTCGGTGCTATTGATTAGACTATTTTGTTGTCAACCGCAGCCTCATAGAACATATTTGTGTGCATGTATGTGCATATTGCAAAGGAACGCTTTAGCATTTAATATACTTTCAGTTTCGGTTTACTTGGAACCCCTGCTGATAGTTGTTGCCAAGCAAAGTTAATGATCCTATTATCACCATCTCGACACACTGGCACAAAAAGGCGGAGGACAATTCGCTTTGGTGAATTTGCCTTCTGTAAATCTGCTGAGATATCTGTGTTTACAAACTAAAAATTTCGACAATTCACATCATGCTTCAAGGCTCTAAGAGGTTTTGCGAAAATGCCCTCAAGTCGCATCAAACACCACTTTTCCGATCAAGCTGAAAAAGTTCCGAATTTTTCTGTGTGCTATCTATCACATACCCATTTCCGAGTATAAAGAATGGTATGTAAATAAATGATATATTGTGAGCATTTAAACATTATATTTACCATATATCAGATTGTGTTGAGGTAAGAAATGTATACTTATTTATAATTCAAAAGCAAATTCCATCAGGTTGTTGCCTATAAGGGGTATTGTTGTTGTAACAGCATAATTATTCCGCATGCATGCATGGAAAATCCTGCTGGGGTGACAGTCCATGGCCGGGTATAAATCCGGGTCGTCCTGGTACCGTTGAACCGATTGTCATGGGAACGGCCTGTGAGGCGTCAATCAGCAAGTTTTAATATAATTCATACATATAATCGGGCAGGTTCAGAAAATTTCAATGGAATTTTATTTATTTTATTTTTTAAAGGTTTACATAACAATAAAATTATTATACAAACTGAAAGTAGTGCAGCGCTAGCATCGGAGGCTTTCGGTTGGAATTAATATCGCAGTATGTATGTAAAGAGTGATCAATTTCGGGTATCAGATGTTAAATTGAAATAAAAAAACGGAAATTGAAATTGATTGATTGATTTTAAAGACAATCCCCTTCTAATGTTGGTAATTTGAAATTCATTGGGCCTTAAAGGGTTAACTCTCATTTCTTCTGAACTGTATATTCGCGAAATATCTGCGAAATGCACTTATGGTTATTAAGTTTTTGAAAAGTAGGTATGTGCACATTTGGACCAAAAAAAGTACGTTGATGATTAATTGTTATGATAGTGATAGTAGTTGTTATTTTTGTTATTTTTGTAATTGGTGAATTGTATATTATATGTGCATACTTGAATTTATGTGCAATACTTTCTGCTTTCTATTTATTTTACCTTATAGACGTCTCATGGAGGCTGGTATTAAGGAGGAGGATATCATTCTGCTCGCTGAAATGGGTTTCGAGGCCTGGCAAAAGAGATACGAAAGTCGGACGAATTTACCGCATAATAATGATTCTCTATGGTTTCTTCGCGATTGTTCGCGCCAAGAGGCGGAGGAATTATTAAAGGGTGCCCCTACTGGCACATTCCTTATTCGTGCTCGATCTGCTGGTCATTACGCACTTTCTATCGTTTGTAAGAATGTTGTGAACCATTGCATCATCTACGAAACGGAAAGTGGCTTTGGCTTTGCAGCTCCTTATAATATTTACGTTTCTTTGAAAAAATTGGTGGAGCATTATGCCAGCAATTCCCTCGAAGAGCACAACGACACTCTGACCACAACGCTACGCATACCGGTAAAGTATTGGCATGCCAACAAAGATTCGCTTCTGAAGCAGTTGGAAGAAGAACAGGAATTGGAACAGCTTCAGATTGAAGAGCAGCAGCAGGCGGAGCAGCAACACTTACAAATGCAGCAACAGTCAACTTCTGCGATTTCAATACCTAGTAGTGAGACACTGGAAGCGCAAACCCCACCCTCTTCGTTAAATTCTTGGCCTGCTGGCAGCCTAGAAGGGAGTGCCAGTGGCAACCAAAATCAGTCGCAGCCATAGTCGAAACATCAGTAAAGCCTGCCAGTGTTGAATATGCTATTATGGAACTTCCATTCAAAACCACAGGCCCGCAAAGAATACAAAAATCCTAAAGAGGGAGAAAATAAGTTATATTTTTTAAGTCCAGCTTTTGTGATGTGATGATGTTGGAATTTTTTTTTTTGAATGCATGTTTCCAATGCAGCAACATGACAATGAGAGCGACGATTGTTGGTATAAGTAAAGTGTAGAAAGTTATATTAATTTGCTTTTTGTCATTAATTGAAAAAAAAAATGAAAAAAAACTCTCGCAATATCAGTGCAACGATAGCGGTCGAAAACATTTTCTCATGACAATGAGTCATTTTATTTTAAAGTTGCCGCACTTTTGTCATGAAGTCTGCGTTTTGTGATTATCGAAATAATTATAGAAGTTATTGTGATGGATATAATTGTGAAAAAATATCAATATTAAAAGGAAAATGGCAGTTGTTTCGTATTTTTAGTATTTATAATCAGATGAAGATACTAAAAGTAGGGTCGAATTGTTCTATATAAAAATGGGATCCAAATGTGGTGAAGCAAAGTGCATTTCTCTCGTGATACGTTAAGTTGTTAAATGTGAAGTATACAAAGACCGAAAATCAGCATACGGTTTAAATTTGTGTGGTAAAATTTCAATTTGAATTTTTTTTAGCCATTATTTTAATTTGAAGTTAATCGTGTTTAGCTTTAAATGTTTAAAATGGAAAGCCACTGTTAAATCTGTCGGAATATATGTATGTGCATGTATGTTTGTATATGCAAACATTTAAAATTGTTTCGGAAACACATAAATCACCGGCAGTTTAATGCAGCCATTTGAGTATACACAAATGCTTGCAATAGTAGGTAATCGCCTCACCGAAGTCAATTCACTATTAAAGGTTGACTTAATTTTGGTAGAGTTTGAAAGCGAAGATGATGTTGAAGATAAATTTTTCGTTCGTAGTGAAAATATTGTATCGTATTTTCCAAACGACATTTTGTAATTTTGTTAATGCTAAGGTTCCGTCACACCTTTTTCTCGTAAGGCCGATGGTTTTCCAGTAATGCAATATTAAGTTACCACAAGCCAAACATACATACATACATACATCTTGAATTTACAAGTAATTATATTTAACCGAAAAACTACATATACTGATGCAAATATATATACCATTTATGTATATTACATGAACTGTAACTAATGTTTTGTATTTGTGGATACTTTGAATCGCTAAATTTTGCAGTTATCGAGTTGGAAACTGAATTGTTAATTATTTAAATTTGGTATTTTTAAAGATGAACATTAAATGTTACTATAATGTCGTTGACATTTGCTCTTATTACTGAATGTTTTTTATCTTTCCTGTATTAGTGGCTATATTTGCTACACGAATTAATCCTATACGGTATGCCATAAACGCCAATCGATTTGGTGTTAATAATGTCAGAAATCCCGCCAAAGAAGATAATGGAAAAATGCATTGGGTTAAAAGTAGGATACAAAATCGAAATTGTTTTACGTTTGTTTCAAATATGATAAGGTTAATTTAAAAAAAATTTCACAATCAAAGTAAAAATGAATTTCCTCGTAAATAAAGTTATTCCCAGCGATTAATTCGGCAACCGAATAAAAATGTGTAGAGTTATTCCATAATTGTTATGTTAAGGAAACCGTCAATCTCCCTATCTATAGGATTTCGAAAAACTTCCTTAGATATTTTACTGATAATAATTTTACTGTTGTAGATCTTCGTGTATTTTTTATTCGCTGTAATTAACTTTTGTTTAATATTTTGTACATTTATGCATTAAGTTTCTAGTTTAATGAAATTTTTATATACAATTATATTTCCCTTCCCTTCTTTTGTCTATCGCCGAATAAACTATGGAATTTTTAATTGTTTTCTATATATCCATACTAAATTATTTGAAAGTAGCAGCAAAAGAATTGCGTAACAAACAGGGTATGAAAGTAGTGGGGAAAATAAAAACAAATTTATTTCTAGCTGTGTATATAAATAACGAATAAGTGTGCTAACTGTGCATATATTGACTATATAATATACCTATAAATGTTTTATATTTTGTATTAAAAATTGGCATGAATTGAAAAACTTTGGACTTTGTACCTACGTATGTCTTAGTTAATAAAAATAAACAAGTACTAAAAATCTGATGCATCAATGTAACTATTTGGCACTTTACAAACGACCGTTTCTTAATCGGGATTACCGAAGCAGTTAATCCTATTACCTATTAGATGCCCTGATACTAAAAAATAATTATTTATTAAATACAAATCTTAAATCAAAATTTCTCAAACTGTATCGAATCATCGAAACGATTCGAACGTATTAGTGCAAGCTATTGCATCCAGTGAAGAGCAAGCAATCTTCTCTTTAAAAGTTTTATTCGCTTTCATTCGAAAATGTTGCCATCGGAAATTCCCTAATCCGCTTAAATTATGAGAATTAACTCTAGTTGTCAATCAGCTTTAGTTGCACTTATTTCCTGAGATAATTCCGAATTAAGTCGTTAATCCCGGTTAACGCCACCGTCTGTCTAGGCCAGGGGTCTCCAAACAACGGCCCGCGGGCGGGTGGCATCCACCCGGCCCGCAACAGCTTAAGACTAGTGGCATCAATATGGTCCACGACAGCTAATGTTTTACTGCTGTTACTATTGCTGTTATAATTTTAGTGGAGGAGAATGAAAACACAATGATAATTACTCGATTTTATTTACTTGCACGGTAAAACTTTACAACAGAAATATGAAGGACCTAAGCATATTAATAACTAAAAAATAATTAAAATTTGTCCCAGTAATAAAAAAAAAATACTAATGAGATTTATGTAGTTGTGGTTTTCCACCGACCATTGTTTGTAGTTGTGGATTAATTTTACTTGTAGCAATTATTAAAAGAAATTTAAGATGCTGATCGGTTAATTTAGATCTGTAAACATTCTTTGAGTATTTCATCTTGGAAAACGTTTTCTCACACAAGTACGTTGTACCAACAACAGAAAACAATCCACGAGCAAACTCTTGCAAATTATCAAACTGTGCCAGTGGAAGACTCTTATAAAATTCCAACAAAGATGAATTTTGATATTTGTTCTTAAACATATCACTGCACTGTAAATCAATAATTTCATAAATTTATTTCTGTTGTCTTCAGAAGAAGAAAAAAACAATAAAAAGTTTCCTAAATACCACCTGTTGTGGATAGCTGAAATAGCTATGACGTAGTATAGTACATACATAGTAGCACTACTTGCCACTAGATGCCTGTTTGCTTAGGTGTGCAGAAAAATTAAAATTGTTTTGGCCTTTGGAACATTCCGAAAAAATTATTATGGCCCTAGGGTTTCAAAGTTGCGAGACCTCTGGTCTAGGCTATAAGGGTGTAAACTTTAGCCTTAATGCTCTTATATATGTATTTTCAAATTAAAGCACCTCCTCTTCCGGTTACAACAAAAATAACATCAGGAGCATGATCCTGTTTTTATGGTAGTAACAGGTGGAACATTTGTGGAACTACATCAAGACGCACACCACTAATAGGAAGAGGAGCTCGGCCAAACACCCAAAAAGGGTGCACGCGCCAATTATAATTACATATATATATATATATTGTATATATATGTATATAACAGGTGGGAGGTTGGTCTTAAAAATGCACCGATAAGTCTTCAACTGATTATAATGGCAAAATTAAATAAATATACTGAAATTACAGTGCAGTTGATGGTGAATGCGTTGGATTACTCCAAATGCTATTAACAAAAGACAAACGTGGGGATGCAGTATAGGGTATGTTCAACAATGCATTACAATGCGCAACATACCATTTCAGAGTGAGCAGTGCGTTCAAAAATGCAAATATGGCAGTACTGCAAATGCAACGCGTTCTTAAACGTCATTTTTGTATCAAAAGTCGTGCATTATTTGCAGCAAAAATTTTCACACTGCCAATAAATACGCTAGTACAATGTCTGATGAAAAGTGGGTATTTAATTATTTATTTTAGCTTTTAATACAAAAATTGATGAGAAATACGATATTTAAATTTTATTTTATTATACTTTTCTTGGTGCTAGCGATTACTTTAGTACATCGGAGATAAAATTACTGCTCAGAGTCCGACTGAGCATGGAGAACGAGTTCACGTCGGGAAGGAGGAAAAAGAGCGAGCTCTGGGCTAAGGTCGTAGATGAAGTAAAAAAAGTTAATAAAGATTTAAAAATAGATAGAAACATCGAGCAGCGAAAATTTTCTAATTTACTCATCACGTATATTTACTGTCACATTCAACAGATGGCCAATTTATTTCACTTTTCAATTTGCATATTGCCTTAATTGTTTTGTTGAAAAGATAATGCGCAGCTCCCTTAGCAATATCGAAGCGATCCGAAAGCTGTCGGAAAGTGACCCTGCTATTACATAACTTCCATAATGTTATGTATAAACATTTTTCTAATGGTTTCCCACAACGACCAGTCCTTGCAGTTAACCAAACTGGAGTTAAAGCTGCTTTCAAATACTTCATAAAACATTTGATTAAAAATACTGATGCAACTGGATATCAAAAACTTACCTCAAAAGTGGACCAATTCATTCGAAAATGAGAATAAAATATATCCTCGGGAAACGATTTTATTGTTTCAAAAAAATACTTATTTTTGGGTATTTTCCGTTTTGATATTAAACTTTTGACAAGATATGTTCTTCTTTTAAGCTTTACACGGTTTTTTTTTCTTAAATTTAATAACAGACTATCGGTTTTTTCCTCACATACATCGTCCATGACAAAACTTAGTAACAATTCCATTTTACTGCACAGCGCGTTCATAAATGCAACAAATCTATTTGCAATTTTTCAACAAATCTATCAGTTGCATGAATTGTCACATTGACAGTGCTGCCAGCGCTGCAAGTACTGCGCATTATAATGCGTTTCTGAACATAACCATAGTTAGGTCCTTCAGTTTCAGTTAAGAAACTTCGTCCCCCAATAAAATGAGTCGATAATATAGTTCACTAAAGGATGGAAAGAGTCTCCGTGAAACGAAGGAACAGTTTTCTTTTTTTTTTAGCGGTGGCCCGTCGACAGGCGGTTGTAGTTTACCCAACATATGTCCAGCATGTGAAGGCACTCCGCCTAACATCTCTCTCCCTCTGGACCTGTCGAAACAGTATGTTTCCTGGGCCTACCTACATCGCACTGACAGGGTTTAGTAAGCTGCTACAACAACAACAACTCGTATTTCAAAAAGTGTTATTGTAAACCACAAGAATATGAGTGTACCATACGAGTTATGGCACGGTAAAAAACTACTGGGCAAATTAAGAAAAATGTAAGCGCATGAAGGTAATACATTTATTGTATTATAGAAACACATTTAAGCCAAATCTTTCAAAAAAAGTCCTTAATATGAGATTTACGAAATCATTGTTAATATTGTTTAACACGGGACCACCCTAGCTTACTGTAATTAATTAGTACTTGCAGTTAACATAAGTACAGTTGCGAGCAAAATACTGGCAGAGTATTTTAACTGCCTTTGTATTTATACTATTTAGAAGTTTTTTGACTTTTTCTTATTGCTAATGCGTTTTTTTGTCGGGACAACTAGCAAGTGGAGCACTCAGACAATAATTGAGTCCATTGTACTACACTTGGATTCCCTTTTAATTTTCTTTAAATCTACCCGATCTCCGAAGAAATCTGAGTAGATCTTGTGGTGCCAAGGAGCCAAGATGGTCGCTTCCTAACACATCAGTGCCAAAGACCTCAAACCTGATTCGAGCGAAGGCGGGGCAGACACACAGGAAGTGGTCCGCCGTCTCATCCTTCTCTTCACAAGCTGGGCAGTGTACATTGTCTGAGATGCCCAACCTTTCCATGTGCTTTGCCCACAGAAAGTGGCCCGCCATCAGTCCAACCAGCCGTCTACACTCCCCTCTGCCTAATGACAGAAGGGTTTGCGACAGTCGATCGGACATGATAGGTAACATCAGTTTTGTTCATCTGCAGCCTCTCTCAGCCTGCCAAGCTCGCTTGTGGGTGGTAGTTACCCATTTGCTAACCTTGGCCGTGATGGCCGCAGAGGGGAGTGGCAAAGCGGGCTCTGGGCCAAAAAAGTTGGCCTCAGAGCCCATTTTAGCTAAGGAGTCAGAGGTCTCGTTACCCGCGATACCCACGTGTCCCGTGACCCATGTTAGGATCAGGCTATTATGTCTACCGACATAGTTCAGCCTGGATTTACAGGACTTCACTACCCCTGATGTGGTTGGAGGGCTGTCTAAGGCCATAAGCGCAGCTTGGCTGTCACTGCAGGCACATATAGATCTGCCTCTCCATCGTTTTTCCACAACAAAATTCATCGCTTCTTGAACTGCATACACCTCCGCTTGAAATACAGATGCATGCATTCCAAGAGCAAAGTGCAGTTTTGTCCCGCTGGATTCCACGTGGACCCCAGAGCCAGAGCCATGCTCGGTCCTGGAGCCATCCGTAAAAATGCGAAAACAGTGTTTGCCGGGCTCATTTTCTGAGTCTCCCCACAACTGAGCCTCTAGTAGCACTACACTGTATCTCTTTTCAAGTACGACTTTTGATGGCATGGAGTCAAGGGGCATGGAGAGAATCTTTGGATCGATGTCCATGCCTTCTCTGTGTTCCAATGCCGGACAAGGGCCGTACCAGTTCCCACTGTGTTTCAGTCTGCAGATGGCCTTCAAGGCCTCTCCTTGGATGAAAGCATCAAGTGGTGGTAAGCCAATCAGAACATCTAGTGCCGGACCTGAAGTAGTCGGAAAAGCTCCGGTACAACAGATGGCCACAGTGCGTTGTAGTCTCGATAAGGTCCTCCTGACTCCCACTAGAGAGAGTCTACTCATCCAGACCACTGATGCATAGGTGATAATGGGTCTTATCATAGCCGTGTAGATCCATAGGACCTTGCTAGGAGAGAGACCCCACGTTTTCTCAAAGACACCTTTGCACTGCCAGAAAGCTGTCAGTGCTTTGGATGCCTTTGTTTCAACGTGTGATTTCCATAGGAGCTTACTTTCGAGGATTACTCCAAGATATTTAATTTCCTTGGATAGCTGGATTGTGACTCCTTTTAGCTTTGGCAAAACGAGTCCATCAAGCTTCCTCTTTCTGGTAAAGAGGACAATACCAGTCTTGGCGGGATTTGTCGATAGCCCATTCACACAGCACCAAGTGTCAATCCAATCCAGAGTTTTCTGCACTTTCCTGCAGATGTTCATAAGCGAAGGGCTTGTTCCCAAACAAGCAACACCGTCCGCATATGCTTGTGCGTAGACTCCCGATTCGTTTAAGGTGGTGAGTAGATGATCGATTGCCATGCACCAGAGCAACCCCAGATGACACCAGCAAATCTTCCTCTGCTCGCACCGAAACGATTCTTTGGGCCAGCATCGAACGAATCCAATTTACTAGCACCCGGTCTACGCCGTGCCTACTAGCAGAGTTACACATACTGTCAAAAGTGGCATTACACGGTGTGACAAAAAAAAAAAAAATTAAATATACTTTTATGGAGACCTAGCACAACTTGTAGGTATAGTAAAACTAAGAAACATGGTATAGGAGAAATTTCCAATACACCCCCAAAATCTCATTTTATGGCCATAAAACCGTTTTTCAGTAGGTTGATGTGAACAATCACTCCTAACTTCGCCAATTTCCATCCGATTTCGAATTTGTTTTTTTAGTACGAAAGAACAAAAACAAGCCTTTTTGACAGTGAGTTGACATTTTTTCTGAAATGACAACTGACGAGACGGTAGACGGAAGTATTTGGAATTTTTTTATTTTTTCTCTATTTTTTCAACTTTGACATAATTTTTACGATATTATCCGATATTGAGGATTTTTTTTAGTACACTGCTGTTATAGTAAATTTAATTTTGCGCCAAATGAGCTATATTTGACTGTAATTGAATTAAAATTAAAAGAGTTGTGAGAGTTATAAGATTTTATTTTTTTTTTCACTAATTTGGTATGTAGGTATAGCTTACGCTAAATGGGAATAAGGACGTGTTTTGATGCGTTATTATAGATACGTAATATTGATTGGAGTGTATATGTATACATAAGAGTACACTGTACTGCATACAACAGAACTGGTTAGAATTTACGAAAATATCTGACATTTTATAGCACATTTTTTTCAATGGAAATATGAAAAAGCTCCCAAGTGTACCAAAGTTCACACTGTACATTGATTAACAAAAGAAGTTTGTTATTATAATTTAACCTTATTAAAACGTCAAAGTTGTATTGTTTGTTTCATTGAAATTCAAGAGATATAAATCAAAACGTTGCCAGAAAAGTCGAATTTCTCAATATTCTCCGATGATGTGGCATCATCAGCCTTATCAAAAACCAGATGATTGTTATTTTTGTAAAACGGACGTAAACGGTCATCATTATAAAACTCGAAAGCACATAAAGTATGCTGATGTTGCAACTGCTAAGAACCCCGTAGTCTTAGACGATATGATTGACTCAACTGCTAGTCATGAACTGAAAAAAGTTCAACTCATTGCTGATGATGATCAAACTGATAACAATAAATCTGATGATGAAGAGTACTTTCCGTCTGGTTCTAAGTCTTCAGAACGACACATTGTATCAAATTCCGACTTTCAGGATCTTTCTCGTGATTTACTTCTATCGGGAAGACAATCTGAAACGCTCGCTTCTCGATTTAAACAATGGAATTTAGTTGATGACGACTTAAGATGAGTGATGATGATCGAATTTCTTACAGAGAAGTATTCAAAACTGATGAAGAGAATGACAAATCTACCGTACCATACTAAACTCCAAAGGGCCGTTTCCAATGCATTTTTAAATTTGGAACCAGTTCCGCACCGTACCATACCGTACAGTGATGCACTGCACAATACTCCAATAAATATTATGTGTTTATAATGACACTTGTTATCATTTTCATGCTTCGAAACGCATACCAAATCTCGTAGTAAAAAAAAAGAAAAAATCTTAAAACCCACATAACTCTATTAATTTTAATTCAATTACAGTCAAATATAGCTCATTCGACGCAAAATTAAATTTACTATAACAGCAGTGTACTAAAAAAAATCCTCAATATCGGATAATATCGTAAAAATTATGTCAAAGTTGAAAAAATAGAGAAAAAATAAAAAAATTCCAAATACTTCCGTCTACAGTCTCGTCAGTTGTCATTTCAGAAAAATTGTCAACACACTGTCAAAAAGGCTTGTTTTTGTTCTTTCGAACTAAAAAAACAAATTCGAAATCGGATGGAAATTGGCGAAGTTAGGAGTGATTGTTCACATCAACCTACTGAAAAACGGTTTTATGGCCATAAAATGAGATTTTGGGGGTGTATTGGAAATTTCTCCTATACAATGTTTCTTAGTTTTACTATACCTACAAGTTGTACTAGGTCTCTATAAAAGTATATTTTCACTGTCGCACAGTGTTATCAAACGCCCCCTCTATGTCTAAAAAGATGCCCATAGCGTAGTCCCTCCTGTCGATGGCCAGCTCTACCCTAGCAACAAGGTTTTGCAGTGCCGACTCGCAGGATTTTCCACTCTGATAGGCATGCTGAAATAGAGACAAAGGGTGAGCCTTCAGCGACTTCTGACGTATGCGCAGTTCCACCAGTCGTTCAAGACTTTTCAGGATGAAAGAGGTCATGCTGATGGTTCTAAAGCTTTTGGGGCTGGTGTAGTCGTCTTTTCCAACCTTTGGGATGAAAGCGACCCTCACCATCCTCCAAGAGCGTGGTATGTAAGCCAGTGCCAGGCATGCCGAGAAGATTTTCTTCAGGGCTGCTGTCACGAACTCTGCACCCTCCTTCAGCATGTCAGGATATATGCCATCTGGTCCGGGCGACTTGTAGCCGCCAAAAGATTTCATGGCAAATCGAATGGCGGCCTCATTCACCACAGATCTGGCAACGAACCAGTCATGCCGAGAAGGTGTAACAGCTCTGACAACTGCCTCTATCAATAAGGGCTGTTGCCGGCTGATGCTTATCTGATTATCAGGAAAGTGAGATTCCATCAACAAGCTGAGTGTTTCACTTTGCCGCTCCGTGAAGGAGCCATCAGATTTTCTAAGTGACCCCAGCTTTGCAGTTGGGTCCCTTTTCAGGATCCTAACCGATTTCGCCGTGTCACTCAGAGATTCAATACCGCTGCAGAATTCCCTAAATGAGGCTCTTTTCGATTCCCGAATAAGCCTCTTGTAGTTCTTCTGAACATCACGGTATCGCTCCCAGTGCTCTGCAAGGTTAGTCTTGAGGGCCCGGTTTAGAAGTTTTCTCGACTCACGCCTCAACATCTGGAGCTCTCGATTCCACCAAGGAACGGGAGTCCGGCTAGGGAGAGGTCGAATTGGACAGGCTGACTCAAAACATCCGGTTAGGGCAGCGTTGAGTTTCTCAACAGCCGTCTCAATGGCCTGTTCTTTCCGAAGTCTTGGTGGCGTATCGTCAAGGTCCCGCAACGCCTCCCTAAACTTCTGCCAGTCTGTTTTTCTTGGGTTTCTAGAGGGCAATGGCATTTGTGCCTCCTCGCCACACTGAAACTCAATGTAACAATAAGCAGATGCAATCACAAACTTCGACCATCCGCGTCTACCTCTGTATCACACCTCAGCCGCTACCAGGTCTTGGCAACAGAATTGCTCAAGACCTGTCACAGTGAGATGGGATGATACTATAAGACCGGTCCTAGGTCTACTAGAACTCCTGTCATATAATAACGTGGCCCCTTTCAGCGCACTTAAGCCACAGAGGCGGCCCCTAAAGACCCAGGGCTCTTGCACTGCTGTTATGTGGGGTAATGTGTGCAGCTGGGAAAGCCTTCTACTTAGTAGTGCAGTAGCGGCTTTGGAATGCTGCAAGTTAATTTGCGTCACCGTCAAGGGACGGTAGCTACAGGAATCGTCCGAGCCAATCATTTGGGAAAGACATGGAAGCTGACCGTCCCAAAGAAGAGACTCAGACGGTTCCCGTACCGTGAGCCCATGACATCAACACTGGCCTCGTCCACTCGCACCACAAGAGCAGCCCCTTCCTTCCCTTCCCGGTTTTCGCTCTTGGTGTACGAGACGACTCGCCAAAGCCTCGTGTTGATGCCCGGATTCTGGGCACGTAGACAGGATAGGACATCCGCCGTAGACAGGTTTGGATCCTGAATCCAGCAGATGGCCTTCCTGAGGGGTACACTCTCCTCGCTGTAGACTGCGAAGCGAGTGGTCCCCATGGGGGGCACGTTATTGACCACGGACCTGATCCACTCGAAGTTGGCCAGAGACGCGCACGTCACCTTTATGGTGCCGTCCTTTGTCTCATAGCCCCTCGCGTTGGCTTCCGGACGGGAGGCAATAACCCGCGCATCAGCTGACTTTTGCAGTATTTGATTTCTGCATCCGTCAGCTGATGGTCAGGCCCCAGTTTTCCAATCACAGCCACAGGTCGTGGGCCAGCAGCCTTCTCGCTTTGGATGGCTTGGCCGCACCCTTGGATGTGCTTCGGCGAAGGTCCAGCTCCCGATCCTCCACTGACGAAGATTTCGCCGGGCAGACAACTGTGCTGGACATTTTGTTGAGGCGCCGATAGGGACGTGGCTCAGCAGAACCTTTTCCCGCCACATTGACTGGCGCCAAGACCGCGCTCGTACCTTGGGGGTCGTGGCTCGGCCATTGGCGGCAACCGCAGGATAGGGAGGTGTGCTGCTTTCAGCCACCGTCTTTCTCCGCTTACCTCGAGAGCGAGACAACTTGGGAGTGCCTGTGCCCACCGAGGATTCCGTAGCTTCCGTGGGTGTCACTTCCACTGATCGAGATCTTTTGGAAGATACAGACGCAGAAGGGCCGGCAGAGCCACATGAGGATTTCTCCCGCATGAGCCTTGCCCGCCGCTTTCTTCTCTTCCTCCTTGCCACGCTCTTCGATTTCCCTGCTTCTTTGGGAGGTCGTGCAGCCACCGAAGAGACCTCACAACTCAGGCCCTCCGAAGCAGGGAAACGTTTTTCAGACTCTGAAGTAGAGGAGATTGCGATAGCAACCCCCGTCTCCTCCAGGATGCGCTCTCGCTCGTAGAGCTGAGAGGCTTGGGTAATGGTTGGGGCCTCCAGAATCCATGCTCCTGCCGCCGAAACGGGTGGATTGCCACTTGTGTGGATTCCACCTGGAGTAATAAAACCATTGTTTCTATGCCAACTTTGAGTCATCACACGAGTGTTGAACACCCCCCCCCCCCATCAGGGAAGGCCACTCTTCTGATGCCAGGGCTTCCCTATCCACCACCTGGGACGCGCCCGATGGGAGATCAGGCAACTCCACACGGGGTGCGTTTACCTACACTAGTATTTGCAAGCAACAATGTTCACGTAACGGTAGGCTCGCCTCATATTTCGACATTTTAATTTTTGCAGCACTCAGTGGTTTATAGGGCTAGAACGAGAGGGGCAGTGTTTTACTTTTCCTAGACCATCATCGAAAATTTGGTACATCCGCATCAGCTAATTTGATAAAAAGTCCGATAACACAGTGCGACATCAAAAATCAAACCGCACGGGACCTTTTTTTTCTGAAAATATACCTATTCAATGGCAAAACCCTCGCTGGGTTTTTAAAAGTTAGCTCGATTTTTTTTTTTATTGCGTTTTGAAGTTTTCTATTTTCATGAGATTTTGGAGTTTTATCTGTACGCTAAATTTGACTTATAAATCGACCTTTGTTTGATTTAATCGATTTATTTTGTCATAGCTTGATGCAGAAATTTCGTACATGTACAAATAAACTTATTTTGAGAAGAACCTATATCTCAATACGCAATTTTGAATACCAAAATTTCGAAAAATTGTATGTTTTTACCATTTTTTACTGTAATTATGAAAATAATTTTATACGTAACCACCCGTTATACACATTTTCAGATTTTTCTATTTTTGCTAGTATTTTTGCCAGATACGGTTTTCCAATGAATATTGGATGTAACAAAATGTGATCGTGAGTAGTGAAAAGCAAGATTGGTCTCACAAGACTTTTAGCCTGTTAAGTACATAGAAAAGTGGCTAGCACACATTCCAAAATAAAAAGTATAAAGAAGGTTGTAGTCTGTCTTATCAGGAAATGTTTGTTTTAGAAATTCCAAAATTTCTTCCCAACGATTTTACCTGTTCTAAGATCGCAGCAGTCTTGCGAGCTCAGGTTCGTGCATAACAACTCCTAAAACACATTTGACGCGCTAAATATTTTGTGAACAATACGGTTTTTGTTAACATATTTGAATTTATTAATTTCATTTACGTGAATTTTTTATGAATTAAGAAAATAAAAAAATGTACAATTGTCCTGCAAATATTAACGTTTTCTGCTATTGTTGTGGGCGTTTCACACCAGCGAGTGAAAAGCATGGATCAATCAGTGATGATTTTACTGTGAGAAAGGAGAGCGCTACCATCAAACTGCGATGCCATTTGAGTCAAGATACCGAGGAAAACGAGCTCCAGGTGCCATACTAGCCGAAATATGTTGGTGGAGTAAACATATTTTTCAATACGACCAGGAAGAAAATGAAGAAAAATGGAGTAACCAGGAGGAAAAAGAATATGAGGTAGAAGAAGAAGAGACAGGCATGGAATTCTTTACTGATGAATCTGATTACTCTGATAATGATGATGTTGAAATTCAATCATTGTCGAAAAGAGCTCGTCTCTAAGGTTTTAGTACGTAAAATTCTTTATTTTAATAAAAAAAAAAAAATAAAAGAATTCAAGTCTATATTGTTTTTACGTAATCTATTTAATATTTTTACCTACAGAGTTTTTAGATATTTAAAAAAAAATTTAAAGCAGGCAGAAAGAAAAATCTTGTTAAAAATTTATTTTTTTAGAAACTAACAAACTTAAAGTTCAGTTTTATGTTTTTATCTTATAAATGACTTTTTTAGTACATTTTGCAACATTTTTGCTAGAAGAAATAGTGAGAAATTTTAATTATTTTCATAATTACAGTAAAAAATGGTAAAAACATACAATTTTTCGAAATTTTGGTATTCAAAATTGCGTATTGAGATATAGGTTCTTCTCAAAATAAGCTTATTTTTACATGTACGAAATTTCTGCATCAAGCTATGATAAAATAAATCGATTAAATCAAACAAATGTCGATTTATAAGTCAAATTTAGCGTACAGGTAAAACTCCAAAATCTCATGAAAATAGAAAACTTCAAAACGCAATAAAAAAAAAAATCGAGCTAACTTTTAAAAACCCAGCGAGGGTTTTGCCATTGAATAGGTATATTTTCAGAAAAAAAAGGTCCGGTGCGGTTTGATTTTGATGACCCCAAAATTGTCGCACAGTGTAAGTGAAGAGAAAACTTATAAAGAAGTACACAAATGATCAAATTGCTCTGAAAAATGATATCTTAAGCAATCTTGTGAAACGCACAGTAAGGAATAACAGAGGCAATCCAATAGACGCAGCTACCCAAATAGAAGACGAGCTAAAATACGGTTAGAAAATGTTTCCGTGACAATAAATTGTTTGCTCAGAATACTCGCAAGGTTCCTCTTTCGAAAGAAGTCATATTGATAAAAGTTTACAGACGCACATTTGTTGTGGCCACTTCAAAAATGGAGAAATATTTTATGGGCCGATCAGAATAAAATTGTTCTTTATGGTGGGAAAGGGTTACAGGAATGTTTGAGACGTCGCCCTAATACGGCAATTATCCAAGGCACACAAGAAAACCATTTAAACATGGCGCATCATCTATTAGGGTATGGGCATGTATTTCTTATCAAGGGATTAGTTCGATAAGTCTGATGAAATGGTTATGGATCAATATTTACATAGGTATATGTTAACATCATACACAAACAGGCTTCCTTGAATCCTGCAATTAGAAACCATCCTAAACATATTAGTAAAGTGCCAAACGAATGGCTTCGGGAGGATATTCACATTGAGTTTATGTAGTGACCAGGGTAATTTACAAATTTCTATCCTACAATTTGTGGGAGATAACTCAAAGAGCGTGGCAGAATTTTCCATTGGAAAGAGGTCGCTGTCTTGTCGACTCCATTATGAATAAAAAACATTTTAAGAAACATGGGGTAAAGCACTGCTTTTAAAAATCTCTACAAATTAAAATTCCTGGATTTTTTTTAACTTTTGAAAAATCTTCTTAAAATGTATGTATATACAGTGAAGTCTAGCAGCATATTTTAGAGAGAAAAATTCGACGCAAACTCGCTAAAGAAAGAGTTTATGTAGGCATGGAATCAAATAACACAGGAGAGCTTACCCAAATACTTGGATCAGCGCCACGACGCCTTCAAGCAGTGATTGATACCGGTGGTGGACTTTCACCCGATTTACACACGGAGACATCTGGAAGGGAGACACTGGAAATTCTCTTTTCATGTCTCATTCGCGGCCACACGGGCAAAATTGTTTTCGGCAACATTTTGACATTTAATGCTTTAGCATCGTCTGGTTCGGATATATTTTCGCACGCGCTTACATGTAAAGCGGAAAACGTTCGTCAACCATTTCTTAAATATATGAATGAAAAATGCAAACTGGTTAAATAATAAATAATTTGTTGTTTTTTTTATTTAAATATATTTATAAATTGTTGTACTTGAATGAAAAAAATTAAATTAAAAATACTTCATACATAAATAATTAACTTAAAATTAACTTGTGTATCTAGAAATGCGGGGAAAATTAGAATTCAACATAAACATGCCCCATAATATATTTTAAATTATACCTACTTTACTAGCAAAAATAATCGTGCATTTCCCAAGCAGTGTTCGGATGTTTGTCATCTTTGTTATCTTCCGTTTGCTTGAAAACCAACACATAACTCAGAACCTTCTCCCACAAAAGAAGAAAACAAATGAAGCAAATGTCAAAAATTGCTTTAAGATTGGAAATACGAATAAGAAGAGCAAAGCGTGTCGCCAGTACAGGAGACAAATTCCCTTCTCTCTTCCGCGGCCGTCCTTCACCACCAAGGTGGATTTAATAAGGTGACAGCATTCACCCAGCTGAATTTTTCGCTGTAGGTATGGCTTACGTCAAAATGATATGCTTTGTTTGTATGTATTGGTATGTTTACATTCGTATGTTTACATTTGCTTGCTGATTTTGACATGATGCTTGCACCAAACGCAACAACAAATACATGTAGGGTTTTACTTATATGTGTTTGCTGTCACCTGTAATAAATTCGCCTTGTTCACCACCGAACAAAATGTTTCCCTTCCAGTTGTCTCCTCGCGTAAATGGGCACTTACTAAATACTAAAATTATTTACAAATGCTAGTTTTAAAATTAATAATTTGTTTGCTGTTTTGTTGATTTTATTGTTATAAAGCAAGTAAGATAATTTAATTTTTGGAAATTTATAAATAAATATGAATTCCGAAAAAAACTACATCACCCCTTTTTTTAATTATTGTATACCTTCTGGGAAATGAAAAAATATGCCGCTGTATGTAGACTTAAGTCCCTTACTGTGCTTACATACATACATATACATACATGCCATTAGTGTATACTTGCATACATAATCTCTATTGTTTACGCGAGCACTATTCCATGTGGATGTGCCGTGGAATCTACGCAGTAGTTTTATATTTGAACAAAAGCTTCTGCACATGTGTGCTTACATATCGCGCAACAAATACCTACCGGCAAGCCAACTTGTTTCTGGGCCAGCCGGCGTTTAACGTACGTGTGTACATATCCATATGTATGTATAAACACGCCCATATGCATATGCTCTAGAGATATGGTCATGCATATACGAGGATGCGTCAATAAGCCCCCATTAATTGAAATAAGAAACATTGTGTTGGGTAAAAAACGGGTTGCTTTGTACTGAATAAGAAATTAGTAATCTGGTTAATGCCCAACCCTTTAAACTGTTATTCTTAACTTCTGTTACTCATTACTTCTGTCGTGTACTTTGTTTTTGTAAAAATTTGTATATACTGAATAAAATTTAAATCTTTACCGAGGTTCCAGGTCTCATAATGATGTAAAGAACATCTTAACGAAACTCGTTAACATACCAACTGAAGTTACCTCCAAATGCGATTCTCGCAACTGCATTGATTAACTCAGTGTGTGACAGCGAAAATCTATTTTCTTCGAGATATACGCCCAGTTAAGCAAAAAATTGTGTTATCTAAGTACTCAAAAATCTGTTTTTTGTATAGCCTAATCCGTGGTGGGATATGGGAAACCAAAACACCCTCTGACTTAAGGTACTTGACCACGTTATAAGTTTCAAAAAATTAAATTTTTTTTTTTACATTTTTTCAATCCTTATACTTTTAAAAATCATCACCTGAAACTGTTTTTTTAAATTCGAATTCTAACAAAGTGAAATCAGTGAAAATGTGCAGGCGCATCCTGCACTCATTACTTGCTGACTCAGCTGAAAGAAAATAGCAAGTTTTAACTTTAAACGCGTTTTTCCAGAAATTACTTTTTTTCGAATGGCGGACACTTTATCTCCGAAACTGCTTAGCCGATTTTAATGATTTTGGTCTTGTTTTATTTGTTAAGATGTTTTGTATGCCAATTTACCACATTTTGCAAAAAAAAAGTTAATAAAGTATTGCTTTTTAAGCATAACATTGTGAAAAACAGGGGTGTTTTCTTAACTTTTTTTCAAACATCCGCCATTTTTTTATTATTTTTTTTTTTGTCAGTTTGTGGTAAATTCTCACGCAAGGAACCTTCCTTTTGAAAATTTTGTTTCTCTCTTTTGTTTTAGAATTACCATTTCTAAGATTAACTGTCCGCCGCAAGACATGATTTTCTTCAGGCCTCGACTTTGGCGCCTCCTGGATATATGTTAAAAAAAGAAATTTTAATAAATCAATTTTTTTTTGTATTATATAAGCTCTAAATAAAAATTAAAAAAAAAATTTATTTTAATATATTATACAGAACATGAAAAAAAAATTATTGAATATGTTGTACTTTTTAGCTTTCCAAGGTGGTCAAGTACCTTAAGCTAAGAGGCACAAAGTAAAGCTCCATAGTAACAAAGCTCGTAGCTAGCTTTTGTTATAAAGTATTCACATATAGAATGACAATATTTCACTTCATTTGATTACACAAAACCTTTCACTCGAATATTCATACTGAAATGGAACGGAACACCTCAGTTGTCTGCCACGGTTGTCGATCAATTCAACACATTTTTATTTTATATTAATGTTTTTTGCCAAAACCTTATCAGCGAATGAGGTGAAAGTTCTCATCAAAGTTAGACTGAATATGGAGGCAGAGTTTACTGCTGGACGAAAGAAAAAGGGCGTGTTATGGAGTAATGCTGAAGAAGTGAAAAAAATAAACAAAGCTATAGAACTTTATAAAAATTGGGCACACATAAATTTTTTAAGTTTGCTAGTGATACATGAAAGAATCAATGATTTTCTCTATTAAACTTTTTTTTTTTCTTACATGCAAACAAAAAAATATCGCATTGTATATCATATACCATACACCGTCAAGGTCACTTCCGCCGTACTTACTGCATCATAGAACGCGGTCTAAAATACAAGGAAAATGTCAATACTTACATATATGTATCAGCTCCATTATATGTCAAATCTGCAGCGTTGCTAGTTGTACGTGTACTGCAAATCGAGTTGCATTTCCGAAGAGATTCATTTTCTACTCACTTTTCTTTCAGCATTTTTTGAGTGTTTTAGAATGTTTATAAATAAGGGCTTGTTCGAGCTTCAATCACAATCGCAGTGTTGTATGATTTGTGAGAGTATCAGGTTCGATGTAAAATTCTCGCACATTATCAAAAGCATCACGTTCGAAGTGGCGAAAATTCGGCAAATATTGCGCGCGAATACAAATAAGGGTATGTTCCACAATGCATTATAATGCGCAACATACCATTTCAGAGTGAGCAGTGCGTTCAAAAACGCAAATATAGCAGTACTGCAAATGCAACGCGTTCTTAAACGTCATATTTGTATCAAAAGTCGTGCATTATTTACAGCAAAAATTTTCACACTGCTAATAAATACGCTAGTACAATGTCTGATGAAAAGTGGGTATTTAATTATTTATTTTAGCTTTTAATACAAAAATTGATGAAAAATACGATATTTAAACTTTATTTTATTATACTTTTCTTGGTTTTAGTGATTACTTTAGTACATCGGAGATAAAATTACTGCTCAGAGTGCGACTGATATTAAACTTTTGACAAGATATGTCCTTCTTTTAAGCTTTGGGTATATTCAGAAACGCATTATAAATGCGCAGTAATTGCAGCGCTGGCAACACTGCCAATGTGACAAGTGATGCAATTGATAGATTTGTTGACGATTTGCAAAAAGATTTGTTGCATTTATGAACGCGTTTTACACTAAAATGGAAGTATTATTGAGTTTAGTTGTTGAAGATATATTTGAAGTAAAAAGTGATAGTTTTTTGCTAAATTTAAGAAAAAAAGACGTGTAAAGCTAAAAAGAAGATCACGAAAAATTCCCAAAAATAAATCTTTTTGTCCTAGTTGCTAATGCTTTTTAATTTATTGTGATTGTAATTCATTACTTTTCCAATTTTCAAAAAAAAAAAAAAAAAAAAAATCGTTTTTTGAAACAATTAGAAAATTTTCGCTGCGCGATTTGCCCGTCTATTTTCAAATCTTTATTCACTGTTTTTATTTCTTCCGCCACCTTATTCCACAAAACACTCTTTTTCCTCCTCCCTGAAGCAAATTCACTTTCCATGCTCAGTCGGACTCTGAGAAGCAACTTTACTTCCGATGTACTTAGATAATCGCTAAAATCAAGAAAAATGTAATAAAATATTGTTTTATTAACGTATATTTAATATATCTTTGCGTTAAAAGCTAAAAAAATTAGTTGTATACTCACTTTTCATCAGACATCATATTAGCGTAATCAGCGGCAGTATTAAAATTTTTCCAGCAAATAATGCGTGACGTTTGATACAAAAATGGCGTTTTGGAACGCGATGCATTTGCAGTACTGCCATATTTGCATTTCTGAACGCATTGTCAACACTGCAAAAGTACGTTGCGCATTATAATGCGTTTCTGAATATACCCTTTAAAAAAAGACTATCGGTTTTTTCCTCACATACATCGTCCATGACCAAACTTAGTAACAATTCCATTTTACTGCACAGCGCGTTCATAAATGCAACAAATCTATTTGCAATTTTTCAACAAATCTATCAGTTGCATGAATTGTCACATTGACAGTGCTGCCAGCGCTGCAAGTACTGCGCATTATAATGCGTTTCTGAACATATGGCCTCTGGTGACGATCCAGCATGCTTGTCCAGCAGGCTTATATGTGTGCGTGTCGGGTGACACTCGTACTTGCTTCGTGTCACACATACTTGTTGTCGGCTTTTGCTTGATGAAAATCAAAAATTTTAGATATTAGCGTCAAGCACCCGACACGCACACATATAAGCCTGCTGGACAGCATGCTGGATCGTAACCAGAGGTCAATAGCCTAAATCGGCATCAAAAATTTTTTGTTTGCCGATCATCAGAAAGGTATCAGTTGAGCAATTGCAACCATAGATAACTAGATGTGAAACTTATTCATTTTGAGAGAGAGCGCGCCCATGAGGACGTTTCAAAACTTGGTAGCACTCACACATTATGGGATTTTGAACAGCTGATAGGCGAAATGGCTGGCTACCAGAAGAAACGCGCCAAAAATAATTGACGAAAACAGTTCCTTTTTTCATAGTGGAGAAATGACGCGTTGAAATGTTTATAATTATTTGTCTTTAAATTAATTCAATTGAAACGTAATAATTTAAATTGAAGGGAGTTTTAGAATTTTTCAAAGCCTTTTATATCCTTTTCAACTTCTACTTTAATTAGTCTTATGCACATATGCATATGAATACATTTTACTCGTACATACATGTACTTTTATTGAAATCTGTATGTTGGTTATGTCTGTAAATTGGTATATACGTAAATATTCTATGAGTGAAAAGCGTAGGTAAGGGAATTTAATTTGAGTTTGAGTTATTTTACGAAGATTAAAAGTAATCTGCTTTAACTTATTCAGTTCGTTGTTTGAGAATTTTTGTTTTTTGTTACCCACTTTCTGTGTTATATTAAAAAATCGCAATAAGTCATGTTTTTAATTATAACTTAGGTTTTTCGGGTTCATAACTTTATTATTATTAAATTACTTATGAATATCCGTTTTAAATAATTTCATTTACATATAAATTTTAAAATTTTTTGCTTATTTATGTACATATTTCATACGGATTGTGCTTATTTTTAGTATATGTTGGGGGTTACGAGTGATATAAGGCTATTGGGCAACCGCACACTAAATACTAACCTCAATGGTGGTATGGAAACTAAAAATTCCAGACCTTTGGTTCAAAAATACCCAATTCATGTTTCTACCGGTGTGGCAATATTGGAAAATGTTATAAAAAATGCACATTTTTCAGCGCTCTCACGAGAAAAAGAGTTTCACATCTAGTCATCTATGATTGCAACAGAGTCGCAAATTGTCATCAGTGCAGCAGTATTGCCGCTTTTATTGCGTGCCTCGAACAAGCCCTAAGTTTTCTTTTCATTACTCTTCACCGTCATCTTGATGACTTCCTAAGAAACCGCCACTTCCGTAATATTGCGTTATTTTGTGAATGAATGTGTGCAGTTGAAATGAACCCGGGGCCAACCGAATGGCAGTCATGCACGCAGGCCCGGCGAGAGGGGGGGCGGGGGGATCGGGGACTTTTTACCCCGGGCCCGGAGTTCTCAGAGGGGCTCGGACTCGAGAGTAATTCGAATTATATGAATCAGACATAATTGGAAAGGGCCCGCATTTGCAGTTTTCCCCCGGGGCCCGGATGTGCTCTCTACGGGCCTGCATGTACACCTCATTCGGCAAAGGTAAAAATGGATTGTATATATGTATCGTATATAATTTAAATTTTTATTTTTGATATCATGAACAAATGTAATCTATAAGTATGTATTTACATCTTAAGGTTTAAAAATACGCGCATGCTACTTAATTAAAAATAATGATCTGAAAAAAATCACAAACAAATTGGACAAATAGCGAATTCTCTTCAACGTTTTAAGGCGGTCAATATGACCGATGCTCAATTGTAATTTATAATATATATTTTTAGCTCTCATTTACATATTTATGTACAATCAGTTTTAAAGCATTTTTCTTTGAATTCCATAAGAAGCTTTTAGGTGAAAAACTAACTCCTATAAGAACTTCCTGATGGAATATTTCTAACTATAAAAAAGATATATGTATGTGTAGATGATAATTAACCACACTTAGTCGCGATAAGTTCAATAAATGAATGAATGGAAGGAAGCTTAAAAATACTTCGAGGAATCGTATCCTTTTGGTTAGTTTTTCTTAGTATCAGCTTAAATTTTCTTCTGTTGTTTTTATGAAACTTCGAGCTTATGGCAGTTTTCGGAATATATTGGATTTCGTGGAAGGTATTGCTCTTTCACCTTTTATTCCATACCATCTACTACTGTTTTTATGGTCCTGATATATTACAATTCCAATTGGAACTGCTCTTGGTCTTCTATTTTCAGTGATTGGGTCTTCTTCACTAACTCGACTGGCAGCGGAACGCATTTCCGGAATGGAGTGCGCGGGGTTCCACGGAGCAGGCACGTGGGCAGATTGGCAGGTGGTGTTCGACTTAACGGTGAACCTCTCAGATCCTTGAGAAATGACCGCTCGTAGATAAGCTTCGTGCCTGTGGTTAAAGAAATATATCCGATTAAAAATAAAAATATTTATGTAAATGACGCAAACAAATTAGCAACGTAAATAAAATTGAGTGAGTGAGTAAAATAATTATCGCGTACATATGGTCTTGAATGCACACATACATATGCCTATTCCATGCACTTGAACAGAAACCAGAAAAGAAATAAATGAGTTTTGCACCAAAGGAGTTCTACAACAAAATGAGTCAACTTCAGTGATATGCACAGCGAAGATTTTGTTATTTTTATTAAACACTCATGTCGTATTATTAGTCTATTTGATAAGTCTGTACATATGCATACTATTGTACTATACATATTATATGCACATATATATATAAATATATACTCGTATATGTAGTTAGTATGTATATTCATATATATTTTTTGGGAATGCTATGTTATTCCAGGGATTATCAAAATAAAAACAAAGTTTAACACTTTCATTTCCTGGAAACGCTCAAACTTTGAATTGGTGCTTCAATTTGTTAAAATTAATTTAATTTATGGGTTGCACTAATATTTAAAATTGAATTTCTGCTATGCACACATTTTATTCCACGCTCAAACTTTGATAAAATAACTTTTTCGAGAAGTTTACAAAACTTACCACCAGGTGTTGTCGAAAACAATGTACCACCGGGCGTGGATGAGTAGACTTCCGGCATCTGAATGGGGTCCGAGATGACAATTTTTTTCGTTTTCGGGAGGGCATGAGTAAAAGCCTGGCGAGCAGTTGGTGATGCAGACATTTTGTCTTTTTACTTCAGCTTTTTTTTGACTAATTTGGCACACAGCGGTGCTATAAAATTGCTTTAAAAAGCCGTTTAAAGCAGATTCACTTAAATTTAATCCTTTAGTTTTGCGTAGTCAACGACTCAAATATTTTCCCACCAGAAATCGAAATTGTGCAATAAGTTCCCGCACTTTACGCAATTGATGAACTTTTCTTAAACTTGAATTCTTTTAAGAATCAACTATTATCAACTTCAATTTGGAGCTGTGGCGCACTTAGCTGTGACCGACGATTCCCGACATTCAATTACCGTTCCGAGTCAAATGAAAGTTTGAACTTGACTGTTGTGTTTGGGTCGCGGAGAGCTCATATTTATACGAAAGCATGGGCGAACGTGACGTTGTGGAAGTGGTGAGCACACGCTCAGTCGGCAGACAGCTCAGCAATAGGTTTGTCGACATCGCCCTGTAGGTAGGTATATGGCGCTGACGCCAATGCCAAAGTCGACGTCGCTTTTGTTTTTGTTTGTTCTAGCATATGCCGAAACGTTCTTACGAGCTATAAAAGTGTTGAAGTGTTTCTGTTGTTATTGCCTCTGTTGGAAGTGATAAATAAAATTATTGCGCACTGTACAAGCGTTTTAGAATTCGCTATTTGTTGATTTTCTCTTCATCGCAATGGCCTGAATTCATTAACCTTGTGGGTGAATTTACTGACCGCGTGCCTGTTCTTTTTTCGTCAATATTTCTGCATTTACTTTTCCCTCTCCTATTTGCTTTTATTATTTACAAACACGTTTAACCGAAATTCTTCCATTTGGTTGATCAACATAAGATTATCATTGATATTTCTAGCATCAACCATATACATACATATGTATGTATGTATGTATGTATGTATGTATGTATACATACATATGTATGTGTATAAGTAAGAAACTACTCTGCATAAGAGACATATGTATGTATGTATTTCAATTAATAGCTAATTGTGGGTGCTGAAATGTGCACATGTGGATCTACATATGTATAACATATGCACATAGGGTAGGTTCATATTTATAATCAACGAAGTTGATGGGAAAAACATACATACATACATATAACGAACTAATATTTAAACAAGGTGGATTTAATAAGGTGACAGCATTCACCCAGCTGAATTTTTCGCCGTAGGTATGGCTTACGTCAAAATGATATGCTTTGTTTGTATGTATTGGTATGTTTACATTCGTATGTTTACATTTGCTTGCTGATTTTGACTTGATGCTTGCACCAAACGCAACAACAAATACATGTAGGGTTTTACTTATATGTGTTTGCTGTCACCTGTAATAAATTCGCCTTGTATTTAAATTATTGCGTTTACTTTCCTTGTAATGATGTTGCATTTATTCTGCCCTAGACCAGAGCTGTAACGTTTTGGTGCTCTCGCAACATATTCATTCTTTTCTCAAAATTTTGCTCTCTTACCGGACAAGAGTGTCTATCAATACATTCATGTCTAATCATTTTCTACTCTTTGCGATGGGGTGAATTATTTTAATTTCTCTGTGTACATAATTGTGTCAAAAAAGTTGTGCAAAAACTTAACTCTTCTAAAAAATTGTTTTCACATTTATTTTGCTCAGAATATGCATATAGTAGTACATACATACATACTATATGTCCATAGAACTTGAGGAAGGGTTGCATTTTTCTAGTTCTATTCTTATATGATAAACGCAATATTTTCGCAGGGTGCAAGGAGGCATTTTTGGAATGTTGCCGTATAGAGGTAATATTTTTTCGAGATAGAAAGCGCTATTAATCTGGCCCTTAATATAGCAGCACATTAAAGTAGAAATTAAAATTTGAGTTGTGGTGAAGCCCAATGTCACCGTGATTTGTATGTAGATACTATATGAGCAACATTTCGTAGAACTTCCTAGTATTTGTGATATTTCACTAGATTGACGCAGTTGAAATAATTGGGACTTGTGCTCAACGTCATGTACACGTGTATTATTAGGAATTTTCGTTATAGTTACATACATACGTATTTACGGAACACGTAAACTTTGCCAGTGAGCGTATATAATACAAACATACACACTATTAACATGTCTACTATGCAACTGGCTGATGCAATAAATACTTATATGTACATACATACATACATAGGTGGCGCAACGGCGACAACAATACAAATCGTGTAAACAAAGTCGGCATATACCATTTTCATACATAAATATGTTTACAGAATCATGCGAACATAATATCGGCAAACTACACAAAATAATGCCGGCTGTGATAGACGCAAATGAAGTCCACAAACCTGGGAGAGACTTTCAAACGGCGTAGTAAAATTTGCAAATTTGTGCGTATGGATGTATGAATTTAACCCTAGACGGCACCATTAACAATTGTTGAGCGATAAAAGAGAATAATCTTGAGAGCGCCAGCTAAATTTAAGCGTCCACAAATTCATACATACATACATTCATTTGTGTGCACATAAAAAACGTGTGGGTTATTGCTGTTGGGAATCTAAGCAAATAGGCGAGAGGCGAACGAAACAAAATACATACATATTATGCATACATATATAAAAACACAAATACAAATCATGCGCGTGCTTTAACAAATCTGTAAAAAAAGTTGCGACTACTGAATTGTATTTGCCCATTTGTACATATTTTGATTGACTAAGATACAGCGGATTTTAAAGGACGCTTCGTACATATGGACGCTGCACATATGTATGTACATGCACATTTACGAATCTTTTACATATGTATATTACGTTCTGCCGGCTACAAAACAATAAACAATCGGCATACCTATTTATATGCGCACATGTCCACGCAAATTTATTAGGCAAAAATACGCACATACATATGTATGTACAGTCAGCGTCAAAATGATAGCACATTTGATTTTTTATTTTTAATTTAACATATGCTACGAATGATAAATTTAGATTCATACAGTTCCAATATATATGTAATAATATATTTAAAAATAGTGTTTATGGACAACCAAAATTAGTAGCTCTTCATTAACCGTTTGAGTGCGATTCGTCGATATAGCGACGATAACTAATTACTCCAAATTTGCGGCGCGTTGCTATAGCGACGATTGCATCACTGTGCATTTGGCGTTCGGCTAGGAACGTGTTGAATATTATTTTGCGATATTTATAAAAAATTTATGTCATATAAAAGTATAAATTAGTTGAGACCGTTAAAAACAATTTTTATTTTTCGTTCAATATCGATATTTTGAAAATAAATTGCGCAAATGTGTAGTTTGTAGTGTAAAAGGATCTAAAAATCCAAAGCGTTCCCGGCTAATATGCAACATTTGCAAAAAAGGTGTGCATGGTACATGTGTGGGGAACCACAAATGTGCCAAAATTTGAATAATAATGCCGGAACTTGTTGTAAAAAAAAAAAAAAAGATGATATTAAAAAAATGTAAATAAGTTTTTCTTATAATCATAACTAATAGTTTAGTCTACAAAATAAAAATAAAATTATTGAAATATGTATTTTTTTGTGTTCTCTATGCTTATATTTGTAAAGCCATCATATTTCAGTTTTCTTAGACCAAATTTTGCTTCGCAATTTTCGTATGTATTAAAGAAAATCGCTTAGCACTCAAACGGTTAAAGTGAAACAAATTATTTTCGTACTGCGTCAAAAATATAGCACATTCATGGAATCAGTGAGTTTTAAGCACATAACAATAATAAATAAAGAAAAAAACTTATTCTAATAATGAGTGGACCCTCCATTTTTCTTTATGACTTCAGTCATGCGACTTGGAAGTGATTTAAATAGTTTCTTAATATACTTTTGCGGAATCTCGTCCCACTGTGCTAAAATGCTGCTTTTAAGTTCGTCAATACTATCATACTGACGATTTTCGGAGTAAACCTTAAAAAACCTCAAAATATTAATGTTTTTTTCGTTGAAAAATTGTTTTACAATTTTTGCTGTATGCACAGCTGCGTTATCCTGCTGGAAAATTGGGGAACCTTTTGTAACATGATGGCCACGGTTTACCACTTCGTTGTCAATCAGATTTATGTAGTCTCTGCTGTTCATTCTTGAAGGTACAAATTTAATTTCACTTATTTTATTTATTCCACTTAATGTGCTCTTCTGCAAATTGTAATATTTCTTGCCGATGCGTCGCTGTTAGTGGTGGCTTCCTTTGAAGTTTTTTGCGTTGGATAGTTTCAGATTTTTGCAAAAATCTTTGTACATTACGTACCCGTGTTTCAACACCAGCTGCTTCTGCAATTTTCTTGGCAGTGGGGTCAGAATTGGATGCAACACGCAAAATCACTCGCTCTTGTCTAGTCGTAATTGATTTTGGGCGGCCTCCGGAATGAGCTTTTCCATAATTCTCGGGATCTTTTAATAAATTTGAAATTACTTTACGGCTTCTATTTAATTGTTTTGCAATTTCACTTATTTTTGCTTTGTTTTTATGCAAATTTAGAGCCACTTTCACTTCTGCACTGTTAAGCTGCGTTCCTCGCCCCATTGTTATCAATAAATGTTATTTTTATCTTTATTGTACAAAATAAACACGTTTTTTTGCGAAACAAAATAATTGTCCACATTTAACGACTGTCCATCAATAACTACGAATTATTTTGTGCAAATGTGCTATCATTTTGACGCACCGATTTCACACATTTTTCAGATAACGGTAGTTTAACTAAAATATATTTACCGCTATGCCGCTCAAAATGAGCAAGTGGACACATTTAACTCTTACATTGCAAAAAAAAAAAGAGGTTGTCTGTAAAGTCGGTTTACTGACGATAGTTTAACGTGATAACTTCATAAGAAAATACTGATTGAATGGTTGCATTTTTCAGAAGAAAATTTTAATTTTATTTGTTTGATAGATATTCTGTATGGATATAGAGAATGAGTTAACATTAACATAACATAACATAACATAACATAACATAACATAACATAACATAACATAACATAACATAACATAACATATCATAAAGCATTCACCAACAGCTTTCATTTGATACCCATATTGTACATACACGTCCGAAGGTTACCCGGGTCCACGTTTTGACCTATATCTCGAGACCCTATCTACCAATAGGTATTCAAACTATACGGAAATCATCTTCAATACCTACTTAACAATGTGTGTAAGTTTGGTTTAATTCGGTTCAAAGACACGGCGGGTCCACGTTTTGGCATATATTTCGAGACCCTAGTCATCAATAGGTATGAAAATTACCCCGTATTAAAGCACTTATCAACAGCTTTCATTTGATATCCATATTGTACAAACACATTCTAGGGTCCACGTTTTGGTCTCTATCTCGAGACCCTAGTCACGGAGCGGATGGAAATACTCTGAACTAAAGCATTCACCAACAGCTTCCATTTGATACCCATATTGTACATACACATCCGAAGGTTACCCGGGTCCACGTTTTGACCTATATCTCGAGCCCTATTTCCAAAATAAAATATAATCCATGTTACTCGTGGATGATGTAGCTTTCGAATGGTGAAAGAATTTTTAAAATCGGTCCAGTAGTTTTGAGCCTATTCATTACAAACAAACAAAGTTTTCCTCTTTATAATATTAGTATAGACAACATATCTTATAAGGTATATGGTAAATATTAAAATACATTTTTTCCTTCATATATAATAAAAAAATTAATAATTATAACATTAAAACAACAGGTATTATTAACAAACTTGGTTTTATTTTAAATTCTTCAAGTGAATCAAATTAATAATAATCAATAAGAAGGCATATGCAAATACAAATACGTGAATTTATATATGTACATATGCGCATATACATACATATATACGCTCACTTAAGTAGGAGAGAGCAAGATATCGAACGTTGCCGTTCGTTTGCTTTGTTTGCTTTGTCGTTCGTTCCGCGCTTTCGCTTGCAGTTCATGCAATGCAATGAGCAAGGTAACGACAAATGAGCAAGGTAACACTAATGAGCAAGGTAACACTAAAGAGCAAGGTAACACTAATGAGCAAGGTAACACTAAAGAGCAAGGTAACACTAATGAGCAAGGTAACACTAAAGAGCAAGGTAACACTAATGAGCAAGGTAACACTAAAGAGCAAGGTAACACTAAAGAGCAAGGTAACACTAATGAGCAAGGTAACTACATATGAGCAAGGTAACACTAATGAGCAAGGTAACGACACATTTTTTCGTGCGTGCAGCCTGTTAAATCGAATTATAAGACGTTATCACGTCAAAAAGAATAACAAAAGGAATACAAACATATTGAAGCAATTTTTAGTTTATTTGTGATTGTGCTATCATTTTGACGATGACTGTATGTATGTACGTATGAACATACTTGTACTACGTCGTAGAGGAGGCGTTGGCGTCAATTTATTATTGGAGCTAACACGTGTGCCAACTTAAGTGTTCCTGTCGTGTTCCCTACGAAAGCCAAAAACCTGCAAGTACGCATATTATACATACAGAGAGTCACAGTGAAAATCATTCATACTTTTTATATTGGACGAAATAAGCAAAGCAGTTCGATTTAAATTTTTTTGTAGTTTTTTATTAATTAATGCGCTAAATGCAACTGATATGTACATATAAAAAATCTATAAAATGTGTAGTGTGGGACTATAGAAGAATGGTATCAAAATCAATTTACTTTTTTATCATAAAGATTTAAGTTTTTTTTTTTTCATTTTTATCAATTGAGTTTTACAATTTTAAACATTCAACTAATCTTTTGGATCCAAATACTTGGTATGTTGTCAGATTAGTTCTTAAAGTGAACCTGTATACATATGTTTATACGTTTGTATACAAAACATTAAAATACGACGCTATATGCTAAGGCAGCATAACTCATCCTGGAAGTTGCAGCCATGGGCACCGGCACGTAGGCCAATGCATCAAGGCATTTTCCAACGCTACTGCGCTGCTTTATTTCATATATTATATATATGTATGTATGCATATTACACATACAGTGGTGGTCACGAATTTAGCATTCTAGTTTTTCTTCTTAGCAAACTAAATGATTACTAACATTTTTCTTGGAAAGCTATTTACTAAATAGGGAACATGAACTCCTATAATTGTTGTCTGATGTATTCCTCCTTTCCTTATAAAACTCATTTATACATTTATACATTTATAAAGGTGTTCGTCCATATAGGCGCTTCGTTTATGAATTGGACCTTCGCCAGGTCAAAAAAAACTATGTTTTGCGTGTAAAGTGTTGTTCGGTGGACGACAAACATGCCCACAAAATGTTTTCCGAAAACTCTTTGGTGAACAAAAAGTCTCTTTGACGAACAAAAGTCTGGATTTTAGGCTTGGTGATAAGTGGTTTACGTTGCGCTATGCACCTTCAATCGTCTTATACATGGAACATACACATGTACATTGATACCACATGTTGACGACACTGGATCTGCCAATGAGATTATACATATTAACTAATTTTCTGGTTTTTCGCGCTCTGGGCCGTTAGCCCATTTTTTATTGTACGTTACGATATCTCTACATTTGTTGAAGTACATATAGACCGACCATCTTTTAAGAACATTGCAAATGCTTCGATATTTTCAGAAAACCCTTTAGACCTATAGAAATAATGTTGTCTCGGCATAGGGTTCAAAATTCATTACCACTACTGTATGTGCATATACGATATGATACAACGCAGAAAGCCTAAGTTGAAATCGTTAGAGTAGACGCCAACATTCATCCCCCAAAGTGCAGTTGCCGGTTTTTACGTGCTTATTCACAGTCTGTGGCTTTTACATACACAACAGGTATATGTGACGTTTCAGATTTTCCTATTAACAAGCATTTTCTGAATATTAATCTACATACCTACCTTAATATTAATCTACATACATACCTACAAGCGATGTTTCCAGTCAATAGTAGGCATTGAAACTAGGATGAACCAAATGGCATGTTAAACTCACTCGTGATCATTTAGTTTTGTTTTATTTTTTGCCCAGTTGTGCATAAAGTTAAATATAGTTTAATAAAAACCACGAAGTACCAATACAGGAATTCCAATTTCTCTCGTTCTCGTAACATATTTTTCAATGTAAATATAAACAAGTGCCAATAAGCATTTTAGCTTAGCACTATTGAATTATATTTGAAGATACATTTGTATGTATGTATGTATGTACGTGTGTCCATGTATGCATACAAGGGCAGCTAAATTACTTTAATTTAGAAAAATACTGTAAAAAGAAGTGTGTCAACCTGACTTAAAGTTTTTCTTCTTTTTGTGTGCCGAGTTTAGCCTGCCAACTAACACATTTTCTTCGACATTTTTCGGTTATACTTTTTATACAAAACGGGGTTTTACATATGTATGTATGTACTTTTACTTTTTCAAAAATTTACTACGGTTCAGAGTGTATGTATGTTAGGATCACTCGCTAGGATACACATATGTATGTACATATATATAATCATTTTTAACAAACTTGTCAAGAACATATGTTGAATTAAGTTTAAAAAGGCCCATACAAAAGGTTTGCAGTTCCTGTATAATCGTATGTACATGCATACATACATACATATGTATGTAGTGGTAGCGGAGAGGAGTTATCAGCGAAAGTAGTAGCCGGCTACATGCTGAGTGGTGCCATTGAATGGAAGTCAATTAGTAATGCATTTTAGATCGGCTTAGAAGTCTGGAAAGATAGTTGGCGTAGGAGCGATAATATCTGGCAACAGTCCTGAGCGGAGCATAGCTCTTCTTGAATCAGGGTGTTCTTAGTATCAGAAGAAAACAAGAAGAACGCGTATTCATAAGTCCTTTGAATAAAATTTCTTATGTTGTTATAAACAAAATTTCATCAGAAAATTTGTTGAGATTTCGCATGGCTATCAACACAAAAAATAATTGCCTAACACTTCATATATGTACGTATAAGCATACTTTTACATGTGTTGAGGGGGTTGTTTTTTTTTTGCTTTTTTTATTTCTTTATTTATTTTTTTGTTTTGTAGTTTAATTCGCGATGATAATGCGTAAAAAAGTCATCGTTTAGTAAGCTTTACGTGCCGGATAAATCACTAGCCAGCTCGTTCGTGCGACTACGCCGATACACAGTTTAACATTTAGAAGACGACTTTTAACGTAACATATTATTGCTGAAATACCGCTTGCTTTACTATTGCGAAAAGTGTGTGAAAACTCGTCCTCCATATTATGCGTCAGTTCCGGCCCGCAATGATATTCAAAACTGCAGCCAATTTCACGGACATTTAAACAAATTCTTCTGTACTTTATTTCAATGTAAGCATTTCCTCTTGTAAAAAACACTCTGTAATTCTGTAGAGTTTGCAAAAAACATATTGTATTAAATAAACACATATGTACAAGCATACATACATATGTACATATGCACGTGGATTAAACACTTTCTACAAATATTCACTTATTTATGTGTGTATGAATGGAACTTCTATTTCCAGAAATACTAACTTTCGTATCATTCATACGAACATGTGAATGGGATCAAAACAGACATAACAACCCTAAATATAAACAATAAATAGTTAAATTTCAATTGCACTGTTATTCAAAATGAAGGTTTGCGTCTCCGTAATTGATGCAACCAAGCACCAAAAATAAATCCCTCTACTCAAAGTTAGAACAGTTAGGTAGCATAACTTTCTGCAAAAGGATATTTTAATCGAATTTTACTCAAATTTTCTTTTATACAGGGCAGTTCAAATACATATACATATGTAAGTATAGAAAAAAACGATTTTGTTATGGGAGCCGTAAGCTGTCATTTACTTTTGTTTCATCAAATACGTAGAATCCTGTTGCACTTCACTTAGCAGCATGCACATACAAATGTACATAGGTCTGTGCTCCTATGTAAGTTTGTATGCATATAAAAATGTGTTTCTGTAATGCTTTAAAGACACTTATAGTGAGTGCTCAAACAATTAGCACCTGCGAATTAAATAATCTTGCATTTGTTGCAGGAGCGTCATGATACAAAAAAAATACATTTTTAAATAAGCATTAAGAAATTCCACCAGCTCTTCCTTTTGGCTGCTTAAAAAATCCATAGCGATATCCATTAACATCAGCAGTGGCAGAACTGCTTTTCGGTGCATTGCCCCTAAAGTATGAATATATGTATGTATGTATATCTCTTGTGAGGCAAACGGCTACAAACATAGCTAAATTGTCATTCCTTTCATGCACAAATTTTCCGAGAAGTGATGAATCGATGGCGGTAAGTATGTCATTAGATGAAAATGTGTATGGATATAGAAAAACGTCTCGTATTAAAGTCACCTGATTGTTGTTTTCTTTCCATAATTGAAAATTAGTCTCGAAATAAATCAAAATACGTCTGGATGCATGCGAAAGATAAACAATTTATAATTCAGGTAACTTTACATACATACATACATGCATATATACAGATGTATATACATATGTATATGTACATAGATTTGCTCAAGGTAAATACATACTTAATAAAATTGGCTATTTATTGAACAGGAAAGACAATTATCATTGCTTGATGGGAATGCGAAATTTCCATTGCATGTATGTACATAAGTTAATGCAACATTTATTCATATTTCAATATTTAGTCAGCATATTTAGCCAAGTTCGTTGTACTGATTTCGTATTTCAATATTTAGTTATTTCATATCAGTTATCATATTTCAATATTTAGTCAGCATATTTCATGACTGCTTACATTGCAGCTAAATGCTTATAAATCATTTATGCTTACTTTACTGTGCCAAATAATTAAATGCTGATCAATAAAGAATTATGTAAACCAGCATAAGACTATTTATAAGAGATATTGTAATTTTAAGTAATCAGTGTAAAAAGATAATTGAATTAATAAAGAGCTAAGCTCTTAAATATTTTTTAAAAACCAAAATAAATATATAATTTATTAACTGGCGCCCGAGCAGGAACCCCAAGGGTCCAGGGACCAGTAGTGTCAAAAAGGATCAGTCGGTAAACGTCCTAGTAAAATTGCATAAGTCGGCCTAAAGTAGCCCGCCGCAATCGGTAAAAAAAAAAACGAGTGTGAAAATAATAAAAAAAATATTTTCTCCGCATAAGTCGGCCTAAAGCAGCCTGCCGCAGGTAATCACCCGTAACCGCGGGACAACCGACCGAGACCCATAACTTCCAAATCGCGTAACTCGGACTACAAGGATAGCCTGCAGCGAAAAAAAAAAAAGGAGAAGACATCTACTGGTCCAATCAACCAAAAAAAAAATCCACGGGAAACGAGGCACCTGAGTAGAGCAGCAAAAGGGGAGTGGAATCAAACACTAGCCGCCCGAGGTTCCAGAAAGGATAATGATATTCCTACTAATAACATTATATTTGCAAATGGCAAACGCAGGATTTCGAATAATTGACTATACGAACGCACAATTCTTCTCTTCTTAATTGGCGCGATAACCGCTTACGCGATTTTGGCCGAGCTTAACAAAGCGCGCCAGTCGTTTCTTTCTCGTGCTAACCGGCGCCAGTTGGACACACCAAGTGAAGCCAAGTCCTTCTCCACCTGATCTTTCCAACGCAGAGGAGGCCTTCCTCTTCCTCTGCTACCACCAGCTGGTACCGCATCGAATACTTTCAAAGCCGGAGCGTTTGTATCCATTCGGACGACATGACCCAGCCAACGAAGCCGCTGGATCTTTATTCGCTGCGCTATGTCTATGTCGCCGTAAAGCTCATACAGCTCATCGTTCCATCGCCTGCGATATTCGCCGTTGCCAACGTGCAAAGGTCCAAAAATCTTACGCAGAATCTTTCTCTCGAACACTCCAAGCGTCGCTTCATCGGATGTTGTCATCGTCCACGCTTCTGCGCCATACGTTAGGACGGGCATGATGAGAGTCTTGTAGAGTGTTAGTTTTGTTCGTCGAGAGAGGACTTTACTGCTCAGTTGCCTACTTAGTCCAAAGTAGCACTTGTTGGCAAGAGAGATTCTACGTTGGATTTCAAGGCTGACATTGTTATCGGTGTTAATGCTGGTTCCTAAATAAACGAAGTCTTTTACAACCTCGAAATTATAACTGTCTACAGTGACGTGAGTGCCGATACGCGAGTGCGCCGACTGTTTGTTTGAAGACAGGAGGTACTTCGCACAATTAGTTACATTTAATACAGGATGGACAAGACTACAAACTGGAACATATAGGATCGTACACGTTATTCACTTAGACGAATACCAAGAGACCTTGGACTACCTTAACACTATCATACAGCAAAAAATAATTAACACTAACCCACTCCTTCCTTTCCTAAAACACGAAGTTGAAAACATCCAGAACAATTTGGATAAATTAAAAACACAACCAAAACATAATAAAAATAAACGCTCAATTAAAATATTAGGCACTGCTTGGAAATGGCTTGCAGGAAGCCCAGATTATGACGACTTTAGAATCTTAAGTGAAAAAATCAATAATGCATTGGAAAACAGTAATGATCAAATAATTATGTTATAAATAGAGTACTAAGTGAAAGAATAAAAAACATTACAGAACAATCTAATAAAATACTAAGTGCATTAAAAAATAATGAAAACATACAGCATAATGTAGCTGTTAATATTAAGTATAAGCTAGATATAATAAAGGAAGATATTGCTAACATAAATTACGCCATTCATTGGGCAAAAACAGGCACAGTAAATTCTTACATTTTTTCAAATAATGAAATAAATTTAATGAAAAGCATTCATGAAAATCAAAATAACCCCTTTAATAATATAGACGAAACCTTAGAATTTTCTAACGTTAATGTAGCTTCAAATATATTAACTCAGTAATATTATATGTAGTAAATATTCCCTTAACCAATAAAAATACATGCGAATCATTACTAATAAAACCAATAAAAAAGGGAAACAAAATAAATAAAATAATAGGTCTATTTATAAGTTCGTGCGGTTTTACAACAGATGGCGTAACTTGATTATTATTCCATCGATCCACATTTCCAAACATTCATTGGAGAGCTACTGTCGTAAGGCACAAACGTCAGTATAAGTTTTTTATTTGAAGCGTAAACAACAATATTTTTACCACACTTGAAAATGTCGAATTTCGTGCCAAATAATGTGTTTTTGCGGGGAATTCTTCTTCATTATTTTAATATGAAGAAAAAAGCAGCCGAAAGTCATCGTATCTTGGTGGAAGTTTATGGTGAGCATGCTCTATCTGAGCGAACGTGCCAGAAGTGGTTTGCACGCTTTAAAAGTGGTGATTTTGGCTTGGAAGACGAAGAACGCGAGGGTGCGCCGCCAAAGTTCATGGATACCGAATTGGAGGAATTGCTCGATCAAGATCCGGCTCAAACGCAAGAAGAGGTTGCAAAAACTTTGGGAGTTGATCAATCAACCATTTCCAAACGTTTAAAAGCCATGGGAATGATCCGAAAGGTAGGCCATTGGGTGCCGTATGAATTGAAGCCAAGAGACGTTGAACGCCGTTTTATGGCATGCGAACAACTGCTTCAACGGCACAAAAGAAAGGGTTTTTTGCATCGAATTGTGACTGGCGATGAAAAGTGGGTCCATTACGACAATCCAAAACGTCGGGCAACGTATGGATACCCTGGCCATGCTTCAACATCGACGTCGGCGCAGAATATTCATGGCCTGAAGGTTATGCTGTGTATCTGGTGGGACCAGCTGGGTGTTGTGTATTATGAGCTACTGAAACCGAATGAAACGATTACGGGGGATGTCTACCGACGACAATTGATGCGTTTGAGCCGAGCACTGCGAGAAAAACGGCCGCAATACGCCGATAGACACGACAAAGTTATTTTGCAACATGACAATGCTCGGCCACATGTTGCACAAGTGGTCAAAACATACTTAGAAACGCTCAAATGGGATGTCCTACCCCACCCGCTGTATAGTCCAGACCTTGCGCCATCCGATTACTATCTCTTCCGATCGATGCAACATGGCCTGGCTGACCAGCACTTCCGTAATTACGATGAAGTCAAAAAATGGATCGATTCGTGGATTGCGGCAAAACCGACCGAATTTTTCACAAAGGGAATCCGTGAATTGCCAGAAAGATGGGAAAAAGTAGTAGTAAGCGATGGACAATATTTTGAATATTAAATTTGTAACCATTTTACGTCAATAAAGTTTCAAATTTCGAAAAAAAACCGCACGAACTTATTCATAGTCCTATTACAATTCGAAAAAATTTTAATATGTGAAAATAAAATATTTGGGAAAAGAAATGAGTGCGAAAAGCATAACACATTAGAAATATGTAATGATAAGGACATTATTGACATAAGCAACTCCTCGTGCATACCAAACCTACTCAACAGTCATCCAGCTAACTGTACAACAATCAACAACCAACACGTATCCGCAATAGAAGCCATTTTACCAGGAATACTATTTTTAAACCAATATGAAGGGTCAGTCACATTGGACAATGAAGAAATGCGACTCAATGGATCATATGCAATACATTTTCAACGGAACATCAGCAAACAACCCACTTCCTGCTATTCTCCAGCCCAGCAATACAATAAACCCAGAGGAAGAAATTCTAAGTCTTGAAATGATGAAGGAATTGCGTTTAAAAAACCTTAAGCACATCGAAGAAGCAAAAAGAAGAACCTTAATATCAACAGTAACAAATTTTGGCGTATCCAGCCTATTACTGGTTCTAATAATAGGGCTAATGATGAAATTTAGACCAATAAAGGAAAATAAATTAATCGGAAAATATGTAAAACAAATACCATTGGAGAGAATGAAAACTACACAAGAAGAGGCTAAAACACAGTCAACAGAATACGATGACCACACGAATAGTGCAGCACCATATTTCAATTACAACACGTAACGCTCGAGGACGATCGCTTTTAAGAGGGGAAGAGTTAATGCAACATTTATTCATATTTCAATATTTAGTCAGCATATTTCATGACTGCTTACATTGCAGCTAAATGCTTATAAATCATTTATGCTTACTTTACTGTGCCAAATAATTAAAATGCTGATCAATAAAGAATTATGTAAACCAGCATAAGAAATGCTGATCAATAAAGAATTATGTAAACCAGCATAAGACTATTTATAAGAGATATTGTAATTTTAAGTAATCAGTGTAAAAAGATAATTGAATTAATAAAGAGCTAAGCTCTTAAATATTTTTTAAAAACCAAAATAAATATATAATTTATTAACTCATATAAATAAAAAAATGGGCTCACTTCAAGATTTTTCCAGCTGAAGAGTTTACGAGAATGTTTAAGTATATTTATGTATGTATGTACATATGTAAGTATGTATGTAATTACGCTTCAAGACCTTGAATTGATAAGTTCTAAAAATAAATTCTTTGCAAACATACCTCAACAAAGGTTTCAATTATGTACTATGTACATATGTGCATATGAGCATTCATATGTATATATCTATGTATGTGTGTATGTATGTAAAAAGCCAACTTGAATTTAATGTTGATAAGATTTCGGTACTGAGACTGACATACATACATACATAAATGTAAATAAGTCAATTTGAAAAATACATACATAGAGACATTCTTATGTATGCCTGGTTATGCTACTCACTGAGTGTTTTCATTTTCTGTTGCTGAAGCAGCATTAACATTCCCCTTACATATACGGTGAATGCTGATGAAGGGACCGTCTTTGGCCGTATATAAATCCGGATCGTTCTGGTTACGTAGAATCGACTGTCGTCGGAGCTTTTAAGTCAGTTTTATTGTTATTAAATTACTTGGGCTATTTTGAGGGTCTGTGCTCCTATGTAAATTGGCTTCTACTACTCGTCGACTGCGGACTGTGTTCGAGTTTTTCGACAAATTTAAGTTATTTTCAATGTTCAATGAAGAAATAAATCGATTTTTTTTAATTAAATTGATGATTCTGTATAACACTGTGAATCCAAGCAGTTTAAATCTTTCAGAAATTTATTTTTGGGAAAAGCTTTCTCTAAATGGTTTAATTATCAACTTAGTATGCACGTTATATTTATTTTTTTGCAATGCAAGTAATGTTCACTGTAGAAATTTTGTACCTAAAAATACAGAATTTACTTCAATAAACTCTATTTTATAAATATTTGCGAGCTGAGTCATATTATTTGCGCAGTTAATATAATATATAACTCTCAGTCATGAATGATATAATAGCTTTCTGTATACCGTGACTTTTAGCGTCAGCATAATTAAGGTAGAAGCTGATGCACAGCGACCTAGGTACTTTTGTGATATCTTCCAATGTTGCCAGAGAGCGGATTTAACTGCAATTAAAAAAATTTTAAAAGAAAATTGCTCCGAAAATTAAGAACAAATTTCATTTTCGTATTTGAAATATGAAAAATGCAATGGGAACTTTCAATCCACAGCAACCATGTGAAAAAATCTGTGGAGTTTTGTTCTACCGCTTACTTCAAATAGCTTCTTACTCAAAACTAGAAAACGAAATAAATACAGAAAATCTTCAAAAATTAAGATATAAGCGATAGTCTAAAAAACTCATCCTGTCTGTGATAGCTGGAAGATATTCGAAATAACAAGAGAACCTGGCAATGTTTTAAAGTAAAATATTCATTGATTGTAATTATTCATGACATTTCCAATAAAAAATAGCTTTGCCCATTGCCATCATTCTACGAGTATATAGCAATGGTATTTCCAATATGACTGTCAAGTTGCTGTCAAATCTATGCGAAATTCGAACAAAATTTCTTAAATTAATTAAACTTAAGTAATTAAAAAAAAAAAATATCAAATTTTTGTTCATTTAAGTACTTAAACCGAATTGCAAATGTGTGTTATTGTAAAATGGTATAAATACTTCAGATCTCGATTAACTGATCCTCGATTTAAAAGATTCAAAAACATCTCTACCCTAATCGCAGTCAGTTATAATACCATCAAACTTATGAAATATTCACTCCTTCATTTCTAACTCTCGCATTCACTGTTCATCACAATTGTGTATATGTACCTATATGTACATATGTATGCACTTCGGTGTTAATATTAGCATACAAACAATTTGTATTGAACGTAAACACAAATAAAGCTTAATAAAATTCCTCATGAGTGGTACTCCGAAAAAATCACGTAAGCACCAATTAGACACGGTCATACCTAAATGTGTGAATAAGTGTATACATACATATATATATGTATATATATAATATATACATATATACAGCCATGGACAGATAAATAGCACAAATGTGAACCTTATATGTTAAGTTAAGTTTTTAGTACAAACTCTGCTTTGATCAAATAAATTTATTGCTTACATTTATTACCGTTATTAGGCTTACATTTGCCGTTTTTTTTCGATGGAATTTTTTGCGTTCTATTTTATTTATGTTTATTGCTGCTTTGAAGCGGACACAAAAATAGCACATTTTAACTTGTGCAGCGGAGAGTAAAATTTTAATATTTTTTCAGCGATTTTTATAATTTCTATATATAATTTTTTGTTTCTTAAATAAAATTTTAAAATAATTACTAAAAATTGGACGTGGAAAACATTGCACGCCGGAGAAAAGAGCTCTTATATACCGTATGAGTCAAAACGGAAAAAGCTATGCAGAAATAGCTGAAATGTGGATGTGCTCTTCATCTAATGGATGTGCCAAAGATTCATCCTATCTAAGCAAAAAAACGGAAAGAAAACCAAAGCCGCGAAAAACTGATGTTAATGTGGACAGAGCTATAATACGCAAGAGCAAAGCAGATCCTTTTAAGTCGGCACGGCAAATAATGCTTGAAATAAACCAAGAATCTGGACTACAGGTGTCCAGAAAGGTGACTTAACGAAGCCCAGCTGTTTGACCGCATAAGCAGATAGAACCCACTTCTCTCAAAAAGACTTATCGAACACCGACTTGCCTTTGCAAAAGCTCACAAAGACAAATCTATTCAGTTTTGGAAAAACGTACTTTGGACCGACGAAACCAAAATAAATAGGATGGGACCAGATGGGAAAACTATTGTACGTCGTCCAAAAAATCAAGCGCTAAATCCGAGGTTCACAAAAAAGACGATTAAACACGGTGACGGAAGCATCATGGTTTGGGGAGCTTTTTCCTGGCATGGTGTTGGGCCGATTGTTTGTGATCTGGCAAAACAATATTATTGCTGATTTGTTCACTATTTTTGCTTTTATTTGGTATTTTTTAGGATGTGTCCAGGAGGTTTCGAGAGTTATCAATGTTCTCGTAAATTAAATCAGAACTGAAATTCTTTTTGGCCATTTTTTTGTTTTAAAGTGGAAATAAATAAGTTTTTTATTTTTTATGTTGCTTTTTTGCCAATAAAAAGTAATTATTTAAAAACATATTTAACTCTTTGCTTTCAAAGTCTTAATGTGCTATTTATATGACCATGACTGTATATGAATGAGTATGAACGCAGGGATAGCCCAGCCACAAGTGAGAACGAACGGGTGTTTATCTGAACTTATCAAATATACCAACGGACTATGACGTATGTATGTATGTAAGTATGTGTAGCACGTGTATTCCCCGGACATGCTCTCAGTCATGTCCGGCGAGTCTAAAAAGATTCTACGCACAACAAAATTCGTGTGTGGACAAATATGTATAATATTGCCATTATTCACACATATGTATGTATGAATATCTATGTAATTATAGTACGTACGTATGTATGCGTTTATGCTATTTGTATAAGTTAATTAATTATAAATTTATTTTAGTTCATTGAAAAATATTTAAGAACTGAGCTCTTTATTCCTTCAATTCTCCTTTTTCAACTGAACTCTTAAAATTACGATGCCTCTTATAAATAGTCTTAAGCTGGTTTACATATTTATTTGTTGATCAGCATTTCTTATGCTGGTTTACATATTTATTTATTGATCAGCATTTCTTATGCTGGTTTACATGTTTATTTATTGATTAGCATTTCTTATTATTTGGCACAGTAAAGTAAGCATAAATGAGTTATAAGCATTTAGCTGCAATGTAAGCAGTCATGAAATATGCTGACTAAATATTGAAATAGGATAACTGATATGAAATAACTAAATATTGAATATGAATATGCTGACTAATATTGAAATAGGAATAAATGTTGCATTAACTCTTCCCCTCTTAAAAGCGATCGTCCTCGAGCGTTACGTGTTGATAGAGTTAATTTGATGTGTGTTTTTTATGTGCAGGTCTTTCAAAGCTTCTAAGGAAAGTATTTCTATGTGCTCTTTTTCTAATGGAGTTGGCTGTAGTATTGTGGGTATGGCTTCGATCGGTCTTGTTTCCAAATTTTCGAATAATTGACTGTTTATTTTTATTGTTGAATTGTGAAATATGATGACATGAGTACCATTGATTTTTTTGGGGTATTTCGTCAGCTACTAGTTCGCCGTCAAATTGATTTAGCAATATAACTCCTTGTTTTACTTCTTCTAATGTAGGGACGTGATGGCCATTTGTTGTTGAACAAGTCGAATTCAAGCTATAAATAATCCTAGTTATACATAAATCTTTACTTAAATCTATTAAATTAGTTTCTTTACAAATCGTTAGATCATTATATCTTTCGCATTCATTTTTTATTCCGAACAGTGAATCTTTTCCTTTAAGTATTTCTTTATACTCAGTTTTGATTATAATATTGTTTGCTTTTTTTTTCTGGTCGTATTATAATTCTTTTAAAAATTTCATTTAATGTTAGAGGTATTTTTACCATATATAAAATTTCCATATCCTTACTTAATACGTTTATTTTCGATATTTCTAATGCTTCTTCGGCACTTTTGAATGGTATTTTTTCCTTTTTCATTTTTATTAATTGACAATTCTATTTCTTTTTTACTTAATATTACTGAATTCAATATATTTTCTTTCGCCCATTGGATGGCATATTTTATATTTATTAATTCTTCCTTAATTAACCTAATCCTATTCTGCAAATTGATTATAATTTCTGTTATTACATTGTCTTCCTTTCTAATGGTATTTACCATTCTATCAACTATACTGGTTATGTTATTTATTCGTATTTCAAATAGTTTATTAATTACTACTTGGTCATTATTATTTTCATTTAAGTTATTTAGATTATTTGTAATTATTTTCAAATCCTCGTGATCTGGAGATCCGGCTATGTATTTCCATGCCGTTCCCAGTATATCAATTGATCTCTTCGTTTTGTAATTTGTGTTAGAAGGTTTTAGTGCATTTAGGATTTCAAAGGTTTGAATGGTTTCGTGTTTGAGGAGAGGATATAGGAAGTGGTTGTTAGGGATTTGGTGATTTATTTCTTCGTATGTTTCTGTCAAAAATTGTTCGTATTTTCCTAAGTCGATGAGGTGAATAAGTCTAAATGTTCCGTCTTGTATTTTCGCTTGTCCGTCGTCTATTGTCACAAGTTGAGATTGACTATAGTCTAAAATTTGAACGTCTGATGAAGAAGTAGTGATCGTGATGAGAAGGATAAAAAGTTTGTAATGGTCCATTTTACCTGCAAATTTAATTAAGTTTTTATTAGGGATTTATGAATTGTTCTTCCTGTTACTGTTTTAATCGTTGTCCTGTGGTTTTCTAAAACTTTCTCCTTTTTATACCTTGGAGTTAGTTTAGAACCTAGTCTCTTGTTTATCTTGATATAGATTATTTCTCCTGGATTTCCTGAAAAATCTCGCAGACACCTAACCACGTCTGGTATCTTGTCAAGATCAGTTATGTTGTTCAAGTGCCTTGCGTCTATAGTCACATCAGTTATGTTGCTAAAACTTGCATTTGGGTTTAATGCTGCCTGAACCATATTTCTGCCTTCCTGACTCATGATATTGTTAACCAGTCCTGTAACTATAGAAGTAAGTTGGTCCATGTTGAATGAATTTGGGGAGGAGGCAGTTGGCTGAGGTGGTGAGGGTACGTTTAGCGTAGGGGGTCGGATGATATTGTTAGGGTTAGACATTATTTTAATTAATTTATTTTTTTTTATTTTATTTTTTTTTTTATTTTTTTTTTTTTTTTTGTTTTTGTTTAACAGTTCTCTGGAGGGTCCCTTGGGTGGTGAATCGCAGAGAATGTTTGTTATTATAAGCTGGAGGGTCCCCCGTTAGGTGGTGAATCGCAGCTTTAAATTATATTATATTATTGGCTGTACAAGCCAGATTTTATTATAATAATTTGTTTTTTTTATAACTTTCTTTATATTTTTTTGGTTTTTTAAATAATTCAATTAATTTGTATAGTAATATTTAATTCTGTATTTCTCACAAATTTGTTTTTCTCAATAAAAAATTTTTTGTAATTCCAAATTAATAGTAATATTCAACTTATATTTTTTTCAATAATTTCTTTATAATTCTTAATATTGCTTAATATTAATATCCTTTTTTTCAATAATTTCTTTATAATTCTTAATATTGCTTAATATTAATATCCTTTTTTTCAATAATTTCTTTATAATTTTTAATATTGCTTAATATTAATATCCTTACACTAGTACTTCCCGGCGGTGGGGTGTGGTTCCTTTTTGCTAGTCTCTGCTACTGGGGCACCTCCAATTCGCACTATTAGAAGCGAGCGTTTTTTTCCTACTGGATTCTAACGCTGCACCGGCTCACTGTTCGCGTCCTTGTAATCGTACTCTTTTTTTGTACAAAACACTTCACTTCACGAACTTTGAGACCGGTCCCTGCTCGGGCGCCAGTTAATTAATTATAAATTTATTTTAGTTCATTGAAAAATATTTAAGAACTGAGCTCTTTATTCCTTCAATTCTCCTTTTTCAACTGAACTCTTAAAATTACGATGCCTCTTATAAATAGTCTTAAGCTGGTTTACATATTTATTTGTTGATCAGCATTTCTTATGCTGGTTTACATATTTATTTATTGATCAGCATTTCTTATGCTGGTTTACATGTTTATTTATTGATTAGCATTTCTTATTATTTGGCACAGTAAAGTAAGCATAAATGAGTTATAAGCATTTAGCTGCAATGTAAGCAGTCATGAAATATGCTGACTAAATATTGAAATAGGATAACTGATATGAAATAACTAAATATTGAATATGAATATGCTGACTAATATTGAAATAGGAATAAATGTTGCATTAACTTATATATACATATATATAAATATCGAGAAATCAGGTCAACAAACGACATTGTTCGAAATGACGTGCTGACGACCTAACGGTCAACAGCATCAGAAATTACAAAAACCCGCGTGCTTAATTTTAGAATTCTCCCAGCTTTAAAGGTATATACTAACGTACAAATGTACATACATACATACTATGTATATACATACATATGTAAGTATAAACTGATAACCCTTCCGCACATAAATAAGTAATCCATTAGGTTAACGGTAGCTATCAAGTAAAAGAGCTCTCCTACTAAATTTATACAGTGGAGAGGCTGAGCGAGATCTTGGGAGGCGATCTCATGCTTCATAAAAGGACCTTATAGTGGGCCAAAGAAGTTCTCGTCGTGAGCGACCAGGGGAAACTAGGGAAAAGCGACGAGAAAAACATTCCGTACTCTCTATGCGCTTTTGAAGAAAATAAAATCAGGCTCACATTTTGAGTTGACTCAAGTCCCTCAGTCTCCATCACATATCTCCAAAGCATTAAAGACGCGACGAAAGAGTATTTGACATTGGTAGTTATCGACAGGTGGTGCCCTGACGGAAACATATCTCCGGATAACAGGAAATCGGTTCTAAGGTTGTATTTACGAGATACTCTAGTCCGGCACTGGTTATTCGGGATGCTGGCTGGCATCGAGGTCGTGCGAAGCTTGCACCATGCGCTGATGAGCGATCGGTCAAGTTGACCTAGGGTAGACCTTGTGAGTTTTTATAGGGCATTGTGCCTTTTTATATGTGACATTCGTAATGGGTCGCAAGAAATTTTGGAGCTTATCCAACTTGGTATGGAAGGGCTATTCACCGATAACTCGAGGAGTCTGAGTTGGCGAGGTCAAGGAAAAGCAGCGACATGTTGATTTTGTTTTCAACGAAGTTACGCTCCCAACTCTCGCGGACTGTGTGTCCTCAAGAAGAACGAGTCGCCAAAGGATCAGTGAGGCAACACCTCGAGCGGACCTGCTGAACCAAATACCGTGGAGGCAGACATAGTGAGCAACGCTCAGAGCGGGCCTCCTGACATCTTAGCTACATATGTTCTGGCATCTTAGTAGGTTAAAATCACATGCTTTAACAAATCCATGCATAAACCGATAATCCATTACCAGAGTCTAAAATTTAAACAGTTGCTCAAAAAGAAAAGAGGAGTTCTGCGAACTAATCTCGGTTTCGAAAATACTACAGAAGCATCAACCGTGGTCAGTGTGGTTTCTTTTGTAGGTTTTTGTGTACATGTGTATAAGTATGTATATCGGTTCCATGAATCCATGAAAATACTGCAATTTGTATTTTATATTGCATCACATACCAATCCGTGCCTTGCAATGCTCTTCAGTCGTTGACGCGTAAACTGTGCCATTTATTTCATTGCAGGCGTCCTGATAAGAATGGGAACGTCGGCGCACACCAGATCGAGTTCGCCTTAAAAGAGAACAGATCAATCACCTCATGGTATACAAATGTACATACATACATACATACATATGTAGGTTGTTATTTTGAATAATTTACGTATATAATTTGGTAGTGGGTTGTGCCAAGCTTCTGATCGTACAAGTCCCGCATAACAGATCTGAAGGTAAACTTTTGTGTGATCAAGTGTTTCAATTGCCAAGAATCTCTCAAATAACATTATTTGAATACCAAGTGTAGTCATTTACGTATATATGTGTGTGTGCACATATGCAAGTGGACTGATAAACCTTGTTGAACAGAATTTCTCTGTCATGAGTCATTGTAACCGAAATGTTTGACTTGTACAGCAGCTACAGATTATTTTTTTTAAATTAATGTTGGGAAATCCTTCCATATGTCACAAATACAAAAATAAATGTGTATGTGTAAGTGAGTGCCGTGTCTATGAATCATTGCTGTTGATAAGATACTAAAGTGAATCAATTCTTGGAGTTCTTGGAGGCACACATACATACGTACATGTTGAATATGTATAAAAATACATATTATGCACATACATACATACATGCAATAAGCGAATAAATATTTACTACGTACTTAAAAACCACAATAAACATGTTTGTATGCACATACGCACCCACGTTAATTAATTTGTTTATTTACTCTGTTTTGATTTCGACGAAAGCGTGCATTTTCCTATGGGATTTGCATCAGCCCAGGCGATTTTTGACAAATTTTATTGATTTTCACATTATCACAAATATACATACATATATATATGTACATAAGTGCTTTAATTCATTATCTACATTAGTTTAGGGCCAATAAATAATTGTAGCAGGAAGTCCGTGATAAACTTTTGTTTTTAATTTTTTCTATAATTTGACATCCTTGGTTTTTTTTTTTAATTATGACTTATTTCGCTAAGACGTCGAAAATATGTTGGAGTTGAAGCTTGAGTGGACAGTGTTTTTGCATTTTATGTTGAGAAATGAAATAAAACAGAATAAATAAAATAACTTCTCACTCTGTTTTTCTATTTTCGCAAAATATTGTGAAATATAAAACACTTTCCAAAAAATCGTATCTGTATCCAATAAGGTGTGAGTGACTTCATGTGCCCATCAACAAGGCCATCGTTCTAAAATTTATTTTTGATAGTGATATAAATTACTGCTCCCTCTTAAAGAAAATAATGTGCGAATTGGTTGAGCGCCGCACGACCTTAATTTCGCAAAACCATAAAAACAACCTTCAAATGTGCAATGAACTTATTTACACTAAGTTCGACTGATAGCCCGTTCGTTCAGTCTGTTTAGAAAATAAAATAGGGAATTAGTGAGAGAAAGTGATAGCGTTTTTATCGCGCCGGTCGGAGAACGAAGACGCCAACCACTTATGTATGTACACGCATACATACATATGGGCATTTTCACGGTAACGGACGCGACATTTGTACGCTTTTAAGTGCGTCCAAAACAATGAAGACAAAGTAAAAGTTTATATATATTGATATTGTTTTAAAGGGCTGACGGAGTGCTAGATTTTAATATATACGGGAAAGATCTTTTACAAATAAGTACGTAATTATAAGCAATTATAAAGTGATACGGACGTGACAAAAAATAGAAGTTTTTTTGAGGCGCATTCAGAAATATACAAAATTCAGCAAATTAAGGATTTTTATATATATACAATATATATGTTAATAAATGCGAACAGATGACTGTTATTCGTAGGTTTATGAAATATGATAATTTTCTCTTCGTGTTTTTTAATTGAGTATAGAAGAAATACGGACGCGACATAGCGGACGCGACAAAATTTTCCATGAGCTAGGAAATAGAATTTTTTTCATTATAACACTTCAATTTTATTAAAAATAAAAACTTAAGTAATATTACAGTAAAAACGACTTAAAAAATTAAGAAGAAAGTTATTAGTTTTTAGGATGGTCTATTTTAATTATTTTCTTTAATGAATAGGCCGTCCGAGCAACTTCAATACATTTACTGTCGAAATATGAAAACCAATGCATACTTTTAACTCCTTTGATATTTGGAACATTTTGCCATAACTCTGACAGTTGATTAGAAAAACTATCAATTTGTGTTCCAGAGATATACAAAATTTTAACTCCATCAATGTTGTTCTTAGCACATTCATAGAAGCATAAGGCATCACCGAGAATGATATTTCTTGTTTTAACAATTTGCCAAAATTTTCGTTTAACAACGGCACCTATTCCGTCTACAGCACCTTTGCCATGTGAAGTGGCGAAAAAATTCCACTCTAAGATTCCGCAATGAAATTCAGCTACAAGTCTTGGAATACTAGAAAGAATAAATTTATTTTTGAATTGGGAAGTGCTTCCATCAGAGAAAATATAAATGCTGGTAACTCCTTTGTACTGGTTTTGTAAGATATTGATAATTTTGGAAATAAAGCAGTAAACGTCGAATTTACTGTGAGTCAATCTATCACTGATAACAGCATAGGACTTGGTTTCACCAAGAACCCAAGCTATGCACGTAAACACTGTTACTTGGTTATAACTAAAGAGGGCATCTTGAATTTCGTTTTGGCATGTCAAGCGATAATTTTCAGCAAAATCAACTTGAATAACAATTTCATTAGCTGCTAAATTTTTCTTTTTAATTTCAAAGTAATTTTGTTGGTGACGTTTAATAAAACAATGCATTTTAAAAGCTGGTAGCTGAACCTCTACTAAGTCGCTTAAAGGACCAATAGTGTAGTTTAAAGTTATGCAATCGTCTACTTTTCTCCACTGTTTCCATTTGATTTGCGTATCAAATTGATTAATAAACTGTATTGGAACTAGATCGTCTTTAATATCGCGTACACAGCTGTCACAAGTATTAGCCATGCACTTTTCATTCATAACGTCGCAGCAAACTGATGTAAGAAATAAATCAGCTTTGGCAGGAATCTGCGGTATAATCTTTGCACAGCCTTCTAGTAAAAAAATAAAATTTGCATGGTACTTACAGATACACATATTGTGTCGTAAATTATTGATTAACTGAATGTACATAAGTTGGCTTAAAACGAATAAAAATAGTTTTGCAGACTTTTTCCTCGGTATATTCGGCTTTGAAGAGTTGATATGCTTCTGTTAAGGTCATAAGAATAAAACGTTTTGAGACTACTTTCCCATTAATTAGCATTGTATCCTTTCTCCCAGGAGCTTGAACGCCGATTCCTTCTTGCAAAAAGAATTTTTCAATTAATTTTTCACGCATCAGGCTTTTTGATGACTTGGTAATATTTTCACCCATCGTTTCTGTTGGCCTAAGATATAATAGATTTGATATAAAGATTTGAGAATAGCTATTTTTCAATTCAGATTTTTAGGTAACGCACGCTCAACTTTTTTTATTGCTTTTCCCATCGTTTGCTTACATTTCGCAATTCAAACTATCTATATTATTTACGCTCTTTTTTTGCCGCAAAACTTGTTGCCTAACACGGTCCTTTTCTTTCTTCTTTTCTAATAAATTGCTATCAATTTCCATTTTTTGCGATAATCTTTTTCGGTACTCTTGATTTCGTTTAGCTTCTTTCTTCTTGTCTTCCTGCCATTTCCCGACGTTTTCTTTCATTTTCTCTCTATATTTCGTTGTTATTGTTTTTCTTGTTTCTTTTGCCGTTTTTGCCATCTATAAAATTTTAATCTTGTGCAATCTCTACGACTTTATTTAAAATTTAAGGTTCGCGGTAACGGACGCGACGAATTTCAAACACCAATAAATTTTATTAATCGTTTTTGTCGAGAGTCAATGGCTACTTTTCTTAAATGAAATAAGTTATTTGCTTAAAGTCTGAAAGCATTTTATACTTCAACACTTTTTGCACTAATGAGAACAATAAATGCTATTTTTCGGTAACGGACGCGACATACGAATATAAGCAGAAGTAATCAAAAAAAAACTACCGTTATTCGATCTCCACTAAGTCTCTCTGCTTGTTAAACATTATGTTACTATCAGTAGGAGATTTTTAAATTATAAAAACATCATAGTATTGCTTTGAATAAGGGAATATTACAAGGAAAAAAGTTGCTATATTTGGTCAAAAGAGTTAGATTTTTGTAAATTTTGTATATTCGTTGTATATTTCGGCTCAAAATTAAAAGAAAAGAAAAATTCTTTTATATTTATAAAGTATACACATTTGAGATTTATTATTCATCAACAAAAAGTTCTCAGGAACAGTTTGAGTTTTGCACTCGTGGTTGACCTTTTTGTGAAAATGCCCATATGTAGGTACAACTGTGTTCACAATAATAGCAGCGCGATATAGTGCAAAGTTTTGACAAATTGGTCCCCTCCACCATTTTTGAGGTGTTCAACAACCTCTCGATACAATAATTTCTTTCATAATATTTTTTTGCTTACATTATTACAATTTGACTTTTTCTGGTAATTATTCAACGTTTGATAATATTATTTGGATTACAGTTCTGTTTTGACTTAACAGTTAATATCAATAAATTTCCGAGTAAAATTAGGGAGGACAACGATTTGTTCGTGATTTTCGGGGCAATTGCAACTGAAATATTTCCAAATTAGATAATTCGCTCTCAAAAGTTTGGGTAATTGGAAGCGAGTTACGTGACATGAGAGAATAGCATAAGAAGCTTTAACTTACTATTATTCATGCCGCTCACCTAACCCTCCTCTCTCTTTGGACCCAATCCTTCGAAACATATTCGCGTCTGTGTTTTTTGTGATAAGGCAACAGTTTCTCAAGCATCGACTCCTAAGCTAAATAACCGTTTTTAATCGTGAACAACTTACTCTAGAATAAATCTGTACACAAAAATTTGTGTAAAATTTTAATCATCATTGAAGGCTTTACATCCGAGTATTGGTAGTATTGTATAATTTTGCAATCGACAAGGAGTATCGATCCGTAATGAAAAGCACACTACTATTATGAAATTCTTTAAAAATATGGCACATTGAAAAGTTATTAACAGTAAAGCAAAAATTACAAGAACAGTGTACATATCTTGTTGTTGATTTTGGTCCCTCGAATGTCAAACTGTATAAACAAACATTGACAGCTTAGAGTAATGAAACAAAATTTTACAATTTAGAGACCAAATAAATAGAAAAAATCAAAATAGCAGCCCTGCGACCGCTACTGTCTAATGTGCCAGGGTTAAAGAATTAGCAACAACACGAACCAATAATATTGCCGTCAAGTTGACTTTTGAGCAGGTGAAGCATGACAGTTTGATTTGTCAGAATGTCAAAACTGACACTACTTATAAACAGCAATCTTTGCAGAACAATATTTTTTTGTGATATTTGGAGTTTTAGCAATAGGTAAAAGAAATATTAAATTTTAATTTTTAGTTAAAAAATCAGTATTTTGTTCACGGATTATTCTGCATTTCTAGTAAACTATGCCCGAGGCGCGCAGTCCAATGGCGAGCTTCGCCCAGTCTGTGCACAACATCATCGATGGGCCTGTTACATGGTTCAGAGGTATGTAAATACTCTAATTCAATGCGTGTTCAACGTGTACATTTGTGTATCAATGCGAAAAAAACACATTTAAATATTTAGCGAATAATTCTTTAAAAGTTGTTGGAGCGGTATATTACATAATAACATAACCTCAATGGCATACAAACGAGTCGAGTAGTTTGTTTACATTTTTATTAATGCCAGTTTTCACTTTTATAATATTTTTCAGAGTCGATTGTAGAGCCAAATCAAACGAAGCAAGCGTGGTACCACCAACGTTTCCGTCGTGTACCTACAATTGACCAATGTTACACTGATGATGCTGTTTGTCGTTTTGAAGCTGACCAACAATTCCGTCGCGATCGAATGGTAGAAAACGAAATCGTATCGATTTTACGTCAACGCTTCGAAGATTGCATATTATACGAAGCACCCGATCACATGAGAAAATGCAAGTCAATACTAGAACAATACGAGAAGGCTGCTGAAAATTGGTTTATCAAATGTAAGTGGCAGAATTTGATTTCTACGAAAAACTTAACTATTTTAGAAATGTTTTGACTCTTGCAAGACGGTGATTTAGGAGCCTACGCTAATGCTAAAACCGCATATATGAAGCAGAAGCACCGTTTGATCTGGGAGCGTCGCCATGGACCTGTTGGTAGTGGAATGAAAAGCCAAGAAGAGCTTGCCAGTCCTGCAACGGAAGAAGAGTAACGTAGTTGCTGCAGGAAAATGCTCAGTAATACATACATTGACATTTTACTAAGGTTTAAATTAATATGAATTTCTGTGAACGGTCAGAATGCAAACGAATCGAGTCACAAACTAATACCGGATAGATATTTTATTTCAAAATAATAGAGCCAAACTCGACTCTTTTGGAAAGCATTGCTTTAATAAAACATCTGGATGAAAATATTTGCACGTTTATTATGTTATTATGATTTAGTAATTTTCTTAATGTCCAAGATACTTTGGAATGCTGTTTTAGGTATCAGCTCAATGAGTTTTAATTAATTTTTGTTCCGTCAGCAGAGTGATTGTTGTAATTGGATAACACAATGTTAATTGTATTACATTTTTAAAAAGTAGTTAAATTTACTGAAGTATCCTAATATAAATTGTTCACGATTTTCAGTCGAAAGTTGTTCCTGATTTTCGTTGGAATAAACTTGTCGTTAGCTAATAGATACTAGTGGCTTATCCACGAGATTCTTTTTTAATTTGGCCAAAACGCTCGCTTTCTGATCACTGCTTTTCTGACGTTTTATGTTCTTAGCACCAAGTGGTATCATTGTGGTGTCATGCAGGCGCCTACGAAATAGCTTATAGAACTGAAGCACTTGTGCATTGGCCCAAACCTGTTTTGGATCGAAGTCTAATATGCGTAAAGAATCCAACGATTTCGCACGGGATAGGGCTACGTAAGCCTGCCCAGCTTCAAACACTTTCGACAATGACATCTCAACGCAATCCAATGTGAGCCCTTGGCTTTTATGTATAGAAAACGCCCAGGCCAGCTTCAATGGCACCTGTCTTCGTGTTATTGTACCACCTGATGCTGTTTTTATAATCCATTTCTCATGTTTACATAAATATTCGCGGTTGTTTTTAAAACGCACAACTGGAACACCTTTTTCAATGCGGACGACAATACCACGCGCACCATTTACCAGACCAGCAGCAATATTAATATTTTTAAGTAACATTACTTGTGCGTTTATTTTCAAATATAAATTGGAAGTCGCTTGCAGCTGCGAGTCTAGCTGCTTCGTTATACTCGCATCAGAATCCTCAGCTCGGAATAGAATTTTTTCGCCATCTAAGCTTTCGAGTTTGGATTCATTAATAGATTGTGCATCATTCGTATGAGAACACAGTTGTGTAGCCAAAATCCCATCGCCTTCGATTTTTTGCTTTGACGTGGCACGCAATCTTTTAGCGATTTCCTCATTTACATGACCAATGCGTATGTGATTTAGAATTTTCACGAATTCTGGATCGGATTGTCGATGCACCTCATTGAGTTCAAAAACACACTCAATGCATTTTTCCCAGGCATTACTTTGAAAGCAAAAATTTTTTGTTGGAGTGGTATTATTGTCACTTTTTACCACAGGTGGTAGTTGTAGAAAATCTCCACAAAGAATCAATTGAATTCCACCAAACGGTCGGTCGTTTTTACGCACATGTCTTGCCACTGCTTCTATTTTCTGAAAGTAGGCAGATATTTCAAATATGTTCCATAAAAATTATAATTTCTCTTGTAGGTACTTCAAAATACTGCCCGTCCACCATGGAGATCTCGTCAATAATCAACCTTTTACATTTCCGCCAAATCTGCCCGCTTGCTGGACGGGATGCCAATTCAATACAGCGCTGTAACCCATAGTCACCACCGCCGATTCCCGCAAAAGCATGTAAAGTTGTACCACCTAAAAGAAATATTCAATTTGTATTTAAAAATATTATAAATGCATCACATTAACCTATTAGGCAAGCTGCTACACCCGTAGAAGCGGTTGCCACAGTGCCATCTGGAGGCAGAGCAGATATGATTTTCCTCAACAGAAAACTTTTCCCCGTACCAGCAGAACCTGTGAAAAATACACTTTTGCCCGAAGTGCAGGCCCGTAACACTTCCAACTGTTCTTCACAAAGTTTCACACTTTCTTCGATACCAAGTGATAAAGTACTTTTTTCTTGGTAAAGCTTTTTAGCAGCTACTGTCTCAGATGTAAATTGGCTACTTCCTCCATTTACATCTTCGTAGCGTCGTTTTTTCGCCGCCAGTGGTGATGGCGTAGTCGCAGTGCCACGCCCCAGCAAACCAGCCTTTTTTCTTGCCATTATCATCTCAGTAGTTGTTACCGGGGAGACATCGTTGAAATTGCTCGGCTTCCCCGAAAGCATGTGAGCACGTAATTGTGATTGAGTTGTCGCTTCATCTTTTTGATCTCCACCATTTAATTTGATGAATATGGTGCGAAGAAAATACATTAACGTACCAGGTGGGGCATTTGATAGATACATTGCACATTTCTCAGCCTTGAAATTAATTGATGCCTTACCCTCCGACATAAATTTCTTATGGACCATCACATCTTTTAACTTGAATTTTATTGGCTTAGCCTTCTCCCCCGTTACTTCAATGAAAAGTTCTCTTATTTCGCTTCGCACCAAACGCAATGTAGCTGTTTTGAAAGCCAACTTTCTTCCAGTTACGCCGACCGCATTTGTCCATAAAATATTAACAACACATGTTAGCACGGCATCATTTAAGTCCATTTTTAGTAAAATTGCCGCTCAATGTTCAGAAAATTATCCCACTTATATTCCAACAAAGGAGCTGAAACCCGCCAAATCACTGACATCTCTCTTTTCTTGTTCTTTCCGTTGTGCATTCACAATGTAGAGGGCATCACCTTGCCGATGTTAGCAAAACCATTATTTTATTCCTTTCTGCTTCTTCTTTATTGGCGCCGCAACAGCCAGCGATTTTGGCCGATTTTAACAATGCACGTCAGTCTTTTTTTTTGAGGTATTTCCACATATTCATACATTTGATTCTATTTTTATCCAGTTATTTTCCAAATAAAAAAAAAAAAAATTACAAACAACACCAAAAGAGATTCGCGAAGTTGAAGTAACGAAATTTGCTTTGTACAAACGCGATCTAATGAAGAGAGAATTACAGCATTCAATATAGTGAGTTATACCAGTTTTAGTATTCTGTATACCGTGATTCAAACTAAGTTGATCTATATATTCGGCGCCTTACAAAGATAGTTATAGGTTAAAATAAACTCTGGGAATATTGAAGAAATTTAAAATTTATCATCTTTCCTATGTAAATAAGTTGTTCTCTGTTTAAATTCAGATCAATTCAAAAATTTTTTTAAATATTATTTAATACTCTTTTAATACTAGTACAAACTTGATTTTATTTTACCCCTTTCTAAAACGTAGAAAATGGATGCTATCAATTAAGGCAGTCTACCATTCACTGAAAGTAACAACAAATTTTTCGAGCAGGATTCGCCGCTAGCGAGTATACCTGAAGTTATACCTCATAAAACTGTTCACACTCACCAACGTAAATGTACACTCGTATGAGCTGACTCGATGAAATTAATGAGGGCCACATGTAAATGAATTCTCACTACCGTTTCGTCCGTTCCGTTCCGTAGTATCGTAGATCGTTGACGTGGGATTTTAGATAGTGTTGCCAAACAGTACATTTCGAAATCATGCACAAAATAAACTCAGAAAATATTAATTTTTATCAAAATAACTTATAAACAATGTTGAATAATGTTAATTATAGATAAATGAACTATTTTCATTTGATGGTTTTTGACTTTCACGTGTTGTACAATGAAAAATTGTAAATGATAACGCGGGTGTGTTTTTTTTTTTCATGGGCGTTGTGGTAGCGCGCTACCCTCAAGTGGCCCTTTGAAACCAGGACAAGCCTGTTGTTTCGTCAAAACTCCACTCCCGACGGGACATCCGTCAAGCATTACATCGTGGGGGGAAAGGCGAATTAGTCGCCGGTCATTCGTCGTAATCTTTCGAGGATCTATAGTTTTTTCATGGTCTCTGCTATGACATCGCATGCTGCCGTCCATTTCTTCCTGCTTTGTAGCATGGATTGCACGAATATATCTGGATCGTAGTTTCCATCAAATATGAGCCGAAGCTTCGATCTAGAGCCATAAAAACGCTTACATTCGAAGAATAAGTGGTGAACGTCTTTTATCGCGTTTACCCCACAGTAATCGCAAATGGGATCCGATTCATGTTTGAACCGATGCAGGTATGCTTTGAAGCATCCATGCCCGGTTAAAAATTGCGTCAGATAAAAATCCACTTCTCCGTGTTTTCTTTCAATCCAGCTTCGCAAGTCTGGAATGCAGCGATGTGTTCAGCGGCCTTTCGTTGTATTATTCCATTTTTGCTGCCAAGTTAAGGTACTAGTTTCCCGTGCTACGATGCGTTGCGTTTCACTGTCAGCCAATACTGCAGCTTCGTTTGCCAATGTCTCTATTGGATACATTCCAGCGATAACCAGCGCTGCTTCTTCTGAAACCGTTTTAAATGCGGAACATACTCGAAGCGCACATAAACGATACGCTGCCTTTATACCGCGGAAATAGGAAGGATGTTGCGTAGCCATGTGCCAAACCGGAGCACTATATAATATTTGGTTCTTCACCACGCTTGCTAGGAGTTGACGTCGCCGTTGTTTTGGCCCGCGGGCGTTATTCGCGATAAGGCTGCTACAGTTACTGATGCTTTTTTGGTCGTATACTCCAGGTGCCTTGTCATGTCGGTCTCCTTGCCGCGGGGATGAGGCTTAAGTGGCGAGTTAACCCCATTCTATGGAGATTAACTTACCACGAACTAAGAGGGCAGCTCCATATAGGAATTGGGTATCCACTCAACCGCGGAACGGCGGAATTGGTGGCCACCCAAGTACTATGTGGAGAGTACCGTACCGACAACCTGGCAGGAGGTATAAAATGCATTTCATCGCAATGTGGAGGTTAACAAAGGATCTCTCAGCACGAGGTAACCCACTTTCGGGAAATCCTCCCGTCGAGCAATCGACGGCTCGGGCATCGGATGTGCAGGCCCGAACTCCACATTCCCCTGTGACCGGAACTGGCACCCAGGGTTCCGGAGGAAGCGCACTACTAGTGGTGAAACATGGCACATTGGCTATGCCAATGGAGAGCCGAGTGAGTGTGAGCGATATACAGCCGTCGAAACGATCTGAAGCAACTGAACAAGTTGTGGAGGATATGGAGATGGCGGACAATCTCTCAGTAGACTCAGACGGATCTCTGGTACCGAGTAAGTCTTTGACAACGGTTAAACCTGGTGTGAATCAGGTAAGTACCGGTAAAAAGACCGAAGTTATTGGGGAGTCGAACGCAGGTGTTGGTCTAACCGCAAGGCAGATCAAACGAAGAAGACAAAAGGCGAGGCAAGCCGAAGCACTAGCTAAGGCAAGGACTCAAGCTCCGTCAACTTCGACACCTGTAACGGAAACGGGAAAGCGTGGCAGAACAGAGGACTCCTCTGTAGCGCTGCGCTCTTCCGAAAACGAAACGGGGTCTGTGCCAACGACCGGGAAGAGGAGAAAGGCAAAGAAGAGGAAAGTCGAGAGATGGAATTCGGAAATGCCTGCATCCTCGACCCAATCCAAGGCAGACAACCCTTTGCCTGACAAGGCAGAGGCTAAGGGACCACAAATGTCGAATGACACTCTTCCGTCAACGTCTGGCGAATCATTCGCGAGAATGGCAGCAAAGGCAATGACGGTGGAGATACATACCGACAAACAAGATGGTCTACTGTCCAAAGGGCAACAAGACTATCTTGACAGCTATCTTTGGAAAGCTATCGGTGAGCCGAAAGACGCGCCGACTTTCGAGGGGAAAAGCGTGGTGGACGGCATCGTAAAGGTGCACTGTTCCAATGCTTTTTCCCGAGAATGGCTAGAAAAAGCGATAGCAAAGATTCCAGCCTGCGAAAACAGCAAGTTTATTCTTGTTGAGAGTAGGAAAGAAAGGCTGGCACGAGCGAGTGTCTGGATTCCGGGTCCTTCCTGTAATTCAGCAGAACTCCTCAAACGCATTCGTGTTCAGAATAAGGATCTTGACACGACTCTCTGTCCAGGATAAGGTGGAGGACAAAGCGTAAATATACTCAGTCTCATGACTGAAGTAATATTTACACAGATAAATCTGTAGCATAGCAAAGCGTCTACGGCTCTCTTGTGCCGTAGGCATGCAAAACTGCAAACAAACCCACTCATAATACTTATACAAGAACCATGGGTATATCACAAGCGTATCTGTGGTCTAGGTGCTATGTTGTGGGGACAAATACTTCATTGTGAAGGGAATGTGAGACCGCGAGCATGTATTATCATGCCGAGGTTGATCGAACACACGATGTTAAAAGAGCTATGCTCCGGAGATATCGTAGCTGCAAAAATAAAGTACTTGAAAAGTGGGAACAGTGTCGAAGCTATCGTAGTTTCGGCCTACCTACCCTACGACTCTTTACAGCCACCTCCTTCGAGGGAGCTAAGAAAAGTGGTCAAGTACGCAGAATCCAATAATCTGGGGCTAATAGTGGGATGTGATGCAAATTCACAGAACATTGTGTGGGGAAGCAGCAAATGCAACCCCAGAGGTCTCAAGTTACTGGATTTTATCCTGTCATCCGATTTGGTCATTCAAAACACTGGTAACAAACCAACTTTTGTGACCAGAAGGAGACAAGAGGTGATTGATTTAACACTTACCAATAGGTCAGTTGGAAATCAAATCAACCGATGGCGAGTTTTGGAAGAGGACTCTCTTTCTGATCATCGCCTTATAGAATTCCGACTGGGAATTGACACAATATCAATACCTTCCGGTAGGAATCCTCGAAATATGGACTGGGACAGGTATGGTGAGCTTGTAACAGAGCGATTACCAAACCTGAAAAAACTCAAATCAGCAGAAATGATTGAAGATGCTACTAAGAAATTAGAAGGTACTTTAATCAATTGCTTTGAGGAACTGTGCCCACTCAGGCAAAGCAGACAGGGGAAAGCGGTTCCTTGGTGGAACCCTGAACTGTCAAAGCTTCGTGTACGGTCCAGGAAACTTCTTAATAAGGCCTGGAAGACCAAAACAGAAGAGGACTGGGCTAATCATCGACTTACACAGAGAGAATATAAGAAAAAAGTACGGCAAGCCAAACTTGAATCCTATAGAAATTTCTGCAGTAACGTCGAAGAAATGAGGGAAACAGCGAGACTTTGTAAGGTCATTCATTTAGACCGCTCAGTAAGGCTGGATTCTATTCGAAAACCTGATGGTTCATACACCATTTCCAAATCGGAAACGTTTAATGCTCTACTCGAAACCCATTTTCCGGGTAGTAGAACTCTCTCTGAAGTTGAGAGTGGCATGAACAATAACGGTAGCAATGGTGGAACCTCTAGGTACAGCTGGTATATTTCTAGTCGGATAGTGACAAGTGAATCGATAAGGTTTTCCTTATCTTCCTTTGAGAACTTTAAGTCCCCTAGACCTGACGGAATATATCCAGCAATGCTTAAAAAAGGAGAAGACAGGCTGATTGAGGCCCTGAAAAGGATCTTCACAGCCTGTCTTGCATTTGGTTATATACCATCCCAATGGCGACGCGTAAGAGTAGTATTTATTACGAAACCAGGAAAAGATGGCTATTCCCTAGCAAAAAGTTTTAGACCAATCAGTTTGACATCGTTCATGTTGAAAAGTCTGGAACGAGTGGTGGAGAAACATATTCGAGTGGGGGTATTGCCGAGAAGTCCACTTAGTAGAAATCAACACGCTTACCAGGGTGGAAAATCATGTGAATCAGCCTTACATGATCTTGTTAGCAAGATTGAAGCTGGGCTGGAAGCTGACGAATACAAAATGGGCGTGTTCGTGGACATTGAGGGGGCTTTTGATAATGCCACTTTCGGCTCGATATGTTCTTCTGCCGAACGACACGGAGTTAATCAAGCCATTATAAAATGGATATACTCCATGCTCTCTGAGAGGCTGTTAACCGCTGGTGGGAGCGATGACGAGCAAATCACAGTCAGGGCCAAGCAAGGATGTCCCCAAGGGGGTGTTCTTTCTCCGCTGCTGTGGTGCTTCGTCGTAGACTCCCTATTAGTGGAGATGCAGGAGCTCGGCTTTCACGTCCAAGCATATGCGGACGACGTCTGTGCGCTAACATCGGATAAATCCTTAAGGAGGCTTTGCACGAAAGTGCAGAGGATTCTTGACAAAATCGATGATTGGTGCATGAGACAAGGTCTTTCCGTTAATGCGAACAAAACAACCATAGTCTTGTTTACGAGAAAACGGAAATTGGATGGACTCAGTCTTCCAACACTGAAAGGTGTGACACTTGGTCTTTCCAACGAAGTTAAATATCTAGGAGTAATCTTGGATAAGAAGCTGACTTGGGAGACACACGTTTCACTGAAGGTGAATGGTGCATTGAAGATTTTTCAGCAATGCCGTAGAGCCTTTGGCAAAACTTGGGGTCTGAAACCTGCTGTGGTCCTATGGATATACACGGCACTTATCAGACCAATCATCACTTACGCTTCTGTGGTCTGGGGGCGACGGAGCATGGTTAAGTCCACAATCCGGGAACTATACAGGCTGCAAAGAAGTGTATGTTTATGCATCACGGGTGCCATGAGTACAACCTCTAGTGATGCCCTAAATGCTATGCTTGATTTGCTCCCCCTGGATCTTAAGATACAACAGGAAGCTATAAAAGCAATGTGTAGACTCCATAAATATGGTTTCTGGCACGAAGATGGAACTTCGGGACACAGAGAAATCTTTAAGTTGCTGTCGGAGCAGTATCCACTGTTTTTGGCACTTAAAGATGACCTGATACCCACAGTTGCATTCGGAAGGAAATTTGATGTCAGATTTCCATTGCGTGAGCAATGGAGCAATCCAGAATGCATGAAGGGAGGTTTGACGGATATTTTCTTTACCGATGGGTCCAAGGCTGAAATAGGGTCTGGAGCCGGATGGTACTTAAACGATAGCAATAAGTATCACTATGCTATGGGGGGAATGGCAACTGCTTTCCAAACAGAAGTTTTTGCCATCCTAAAAGTAGCCGAATGGATAATCGAGAGGAGATGGAGCGGGAAACAGATTGGAGTCTTCTGTGACAGTCAGGCTGCATTGAAGGCCCTGGAGAACGCGAAGCAAACCTCAAAGATTGTTCAAGAATGTAAGAAGAAGCTTAATTCTGTCGCAAGACGAAACAGGCTTGTACTTATATGGGTTCCGGGACACTCCGGTGTTCAAGGAAACGAAATTGCCGACGAATTGGCCAACCGTGGATCAGCGGTGCCCCCACAGGGGCCAGAGCCAATAATCGGAATCAGTCCCGCAGGAATCAAGAATTGGATCAACGATTATGTAGGCAATCTACATAAAGAGCGATGGTCCGGTCTAGAACGCTGCAGAACTGCTAAGTGTTTTGTGACAAGTCCGAACAGAAAACTGTCAAACTTTCTACTAAAACTTAGAAGGAAAGACATTCGGTTGATGGTCGGCATCATTACAGGACACAACCCATGGGGTCAGCATATGACCACCATTGGAATCATCGAGGACCCCGTATGCCTGTCATGCTTGGAGGAGGCGGATAGCACTGAGCACTTTCTCTGTGAGTGTCCTGCCTTTGCTAGAGCGCGACTACGAGTATTGGGTTCCGATGTCATGAGAATGAGTAATATTCGTTCTCTAAAACTGGAGAATATTTACAGATTTGCCAAAGAATCTGGAAAATTCTCACAGGACTAACTATCTCTATCTCTGTCTCTATTCTTTCCTATCTCTTTCTCTGATTCGTTTCTCCCTCCCTCCTTGACAATCTACCCCCTTTCCAGAGCTTTAAATACAATGGGCTTTTTAGCCTGAGTGTTTTAGGAGCCACCAAATCTCCTGGTGCTCCTTGGCTCGACCTTTTCAAATTCAATTCAAAAATACTCCAGGTGAGTTTTAAAGGATAATCTCCTATCTATCATTATTCCCAGATATTTAACTTCTGGTACTGTCGTGATGCTGTGATTGCCAACTTGTATAGTTGCCACTTCTACTTTTTTCCGGCTTGATATGAGAACGGACTCCGTTTTTTGCTCGGCGAGTTCAAGGCCGTTTTGCACCAGCCATGAATTAACGGTCGCTATGGTTCGATTTGTTTTTCCGCAGATGTCGCTCAGTCTCTTCGCCGTAATAACTACTGCTATATCGTCCGCAAATCCGATAATGTTGGCACCATTGGGTATGTTGAGGCGCAAAACACCATCGTACATGATGTTCCAGAGCAGTGGTCCAAGGACTGAACCTTGAGGGACCCCACCTGAAACCTTATAACTTTTTCTGCCTACTGCTGTGTCGTAATCCAGTACGCGGTCTTCGAAGTAGCTTCGTATCATTGCTCGTAGATAGGGGGATACTCCGATCTCGTCCAGTGCGTCCAGTATTTTGGCCCAGTTTGCGGTGTTGAATGCATTTCTTACATCCAATGTTACTATTAAGCAGTACTCTTTGGCACCTTCGAGCCATCGGGTACCACTTATTGCCTGTTGTGCAATTTTTTTGGCGGTATTCACCGTGTCAACGGTGGACCTTCCTTTTCTGAAGCCAAACTGGTTGTCCGATATTCCTCTGGCGGAATCGATCTCTTTCTCGAGGCGGTTGTAGATTATTCTCTCCAGTACTTTACCTGCCGAGTCGAGCAGGCAAATCGGTCTGAAGGTAGACGGTTCCATGGGAGGTTTGCCAGGTTTGGGCAGTAGAACCAACCTTTGTCGCTTCCATATCGGAGGGAACGTTCCCTCTGCGAGGCATGTATTAAATAGGCGTACGAAATTTGATGTTGCCTGGGAAAAGGCCAGCTTAAGTACTTCGTTTGGCACCCCGTCTGGGCCAGGAGCCTTATTATTTTCAATTCTATTGACTGCTTGAAGGACCTCGTCTGATGAGATTCTTGGAAACTGATGTGAGATTGGCTTCGAGGTTAAAGAAACTAACTTCCTTTGTTTGGGGAAAAGTGTGTTTACCACTTCATTCAAGAAGATCGGGCATGTTGATATGGATTCCTTAGCAGACTTCAGCTTCTTGGTCACCACCTTGTATGCTGTCCCCCAAGGATTGTTGTCAGCATCATCGCAGAGTCCAAGAAATCTTTTACGCTTGCTTTCCTTTATTGCTGTCTTGAGTTGACGTCGCGCAGCTTTATGCGTTTCTCTGGCTTCTAGGAAGTTAGGTCTACCTCTTGCTCGTTGGAAGCTTCTTCTAGCCTTAATGCATTCTTTTCTGAAAGAAAGAATGCTCTCGTTCCACCAGTAAACAGGAACGTGTTTATTTGTTGTCGTCTTGCGAGACATTGACGCATCGCATGCTCTACAAATATCACCCATTATTTTGGTTGCCATGTCGTTCGCGCATCCTGTATATTCGCTTGTTGGCAACATCTCTTTAAATACACCAGGATCTAAGGGGCCGGTTTTCCATCCTCGGTGCTTCAAACTTAATTGTTGTTTTGGAAGTTTGCATTCGTTTAAATCTATGTCGCATATTCTTGCTGAGTGATCACTTTGAGTATAACACTCACTAAGCTTCCATTTAGACTCTCTGTAGATGTTAGAGCTGAGCCAAAGCCATTTCTGAAGAAGGTATGTTCCCCGCCACTGTTCAGTAAAACAATATCCAGGCATGCAAATGCTTCAAGGAGTGCTCTGCCCTTTGGTGTAGTCCGCTGTGAGCCCCACTCCATAGCCCAGGCATTGAAATCGCCTGCAATAATGTATCGCTGTCTTAACATTGCATCCATGGCGATTTTCCCAACTATCTCCTCATACTCGTCTAAAGGGGTGCTTGGAGGTATGTAACAACTGTATATAAATATATCTGAGATCTTGCCGCAAACAAAGCTTCTTTCTTTTGCTACGCTCTCTAGATGTAAGGGACGTGGTCCGCAGGACCATATTGCAGCCTTTTTGCAAGCGTCTTGCGTCCAGTTGGCTGACCTTTCTCTATAGGGTTCGCTCAATATGGCTACATCAACCTTGAGTTCTGCAATTGTTTGCGACAAGAGATCTTGTGCGGCTTCGCAATGGTTGAGATTGCGTTGTAGCAATCTCATAACTGTTTTATCTTTTTAAGCGCTTCTTGAAATACCGGGCATTTATAGCCGCCGGTAGCATGATCAGCGCGGTTGGTACGTCTTTTTTCACATAATAAGCACTTTGGAGTGTTTGTGCATGTTTTTGCTACATGCCCTTCTCCTCCGCATTTAAAGCAAACTCCTTGGAGATCGGTTCCGCTGGTACAATTTCTTGATATATGCCCGAATTCTAGGCATTTAAAACAGCGTCTAGGTTGGATTTTCTAACGGATACGGCATATTACCCAGCCAATGCGAATTTTACCCACTTCTAGTAAGTTTTTGGCGGCCTCAGAAGGTAGTGAAATAACTGCCGTTTGTGTACCATTATATGCTTTCCGTATCGAGCGAATCTGCGAAGGCTCTACGTTGAGGTTGAGGAGCTGCGAGTTTAGTACTACGCGAACCTCTTTGGGCGTAGTTACTTCATCAACATCGTGAATCTCGAGAAGTGATTCTTCGGTTAACGATTTAACCTCCGCCTTTCCTGAGAGAGCAAGACCCACCGCTGCTTGTAGTTTCGCCGTGTTCGCGTCAGATGGCTTAGTCAGCTGAACAATAAATCGCCATTCGCGGTTTTACGGATTTTTTGAACCAGCCCGTTCATCCCTTTGACTGTCTTCAAAATCTCGGCCTAAGAACATTCGCCCGTGCTTCTAACAATGATGGCATCGGGACGAGCAGATTTACTCTTTGTGCGCTGCCGTTTATTTACTGTTATCCACGCGCCCTCCGTTGCCTTTTTCCCCTCCATATTTGCCATAGCTGTCTTTTGTGAGGCATTGACAATGGATTTAGGAACTTCATTCTCCTTCCTAGGATGTCCTTGTATTGGTAATACCTCGCCCGGTGTTCGTACATGGGTCCGCTTTGTTGCTTGCTGCGCAGTTATTCTAAGAGAAGGAGTCGTCTGCGCATACTTCGTATCCTTTGTACGGGGTTTAGCTTTTCCAATCTCTTCTGCTACCTGATCGTAGGAAATTGCAATCGCCTTCACTAAATCTCTGAGATTTTGGTTTATGGACCGTTTGCCACTGCCAATGATATCCTTCAGATCATTTATAAGGTGACCGAGGCACAGGAAAGCATTTTCATCATTTTCTTTTTCAACTGGGGCCGTGAGAGCAGGCGCAGTATTTAACGAAGTTGAGCGCATAGGAGAATGCGATAAACGCGGTCGTCGCTCAAACGGATTTAAAATGTCCTCTCCGACGTATTCCAAACCGGTCACCGATGGAGTACTTTCCATTTTGAGGAAGCTGATTCACCCGTTGCGGCGTTCGCAGCGCCACCTTTTGTTTAGCCAAGACACCTACCTTCAGTGTGGGTGGTAGTCTGGACACACACCTTCAAAAGTGGATCGTTGGCTTGCTGAATACTAAACAGCTATTTCGTGGATCGTGCGCAATTTTTAAAGTTTCAAGTCGCTTTTTTTATTTTTTGTTTTTAAGCACTTACTTTCTTTATGTGTCCCAGGTAACGTAAACGTTCTTTTGCCAAAACGAATCACTACACTTTCGCACTAATTGCGTATAAAAATCTTCACTAGGTTGACCGTTTAGGGTTCTAAAACCAAGAGCCTTCTGAAACACAACCAATTCACTTTCACTGCACTATGTACTCGGGATAAGTTTTGTTCAATTTTGTATATCCTACGGAAAGGGACTACGAAGCGTTGGTGAGTGTGAGCACCGTAATACTCATTAAGTACTTCCAAACAAATGTAATTTTTGGCAGCTCTTTTCGAGTTCTACCTATATACATATGTTTTTTTATGCCAGTAGCTTCATTTATTCTCCCCTCGCTAACGCATGAGGAATCGAAGGCACCTAATGATAACATAATAGCATGACAATAATAAAACTTTAATATTTCAACAGGTAATTGCTGTGTGAAAAATAAAAAATACTTACCTCAAATATAATACTCAAAATGTTTTTTATGTATTATTAAAACAATAATTTATCAACATTTTTTACATATATATTTTTCATTCGACCTTCTTTTTACATTGCAGAAAAGCTGTAACTTTCAGTTTCCGTAAACTTGTTCAAGAACTGTTAAAACTTATGTTTTCAGGTTAACATAGCAATGGGCGACTAAGGAAAATACCAAATTTGTATTATTTATTTATTAATTTATCTGTTTGTCTTTCATTCCTTCATCTATTCTCTTTCCATTGACAGTTCTAATTAGAAAAATGTCGCCATCTTGAATAGATTCGCCTTGAACTATGCTAAAAAAAATTCTATTTATTGCACTCTACTTCGCATTCTCTGGCCCACTTTCGCCGCACACATTTCAGTTTCTCATTTAGATATTTATTTCAATTCCCTCGACTTTTTATTCCTTTTGATTAACTGATGAAAGTTGGTCAGATGCTGTGTGATACGGAAAAACTCCATATAAAATTTTCAGTTGTTCAGCTGGTGTTGAGCACTGCAAAACAAACTTTGTAGATTCTGTGAAGAAAGTAAAATAAGCGTATTATAATGTAAATAAAATTCATAATTGTCACAATTTTTGTGAATATGTAATTAAGAAGTAACACTGAAAAAAATGCAGAGAATCTTGCAAACATTTACACTTATGCGGCGTGGTATAGGGCACCCATTTCACTGATAACGGTATTTGCTGACTTATTTTCAATTGAAAAGTAACGAAAAGGAAGTATTTTATCTGTTCGAAATTATCTTGTATTATTCTGTATTATCTATACATACTCGTATATGTGTATGTATAGTATTATTTTTTGATCTATCAATATGGTCTGTAACAAGTTTGACTCCGACATAGATATGATGTTGCGTCCGGTCTCATACAGTAACTTGTTTGAGCATGATGGCGGCGCCCAATATACCAACACCAACGAGATACGACGAAGCACTTTTGTATTCGTTGAGTCGTTGGCGCTTTTGTCGATTGATATTGTTGGTATTGGTGGTGGTCGCTACTCAGCCGCTACCGTTGCTGTCACCGATAACGTTGGCATATTGTTGTTCTGCTGCTTTCGTGAAAGAAGGTGGTATGCGCCGCATATTTCGCAAAAATACTTAAAAGACAAACGAATATTTTATCGACGCGAACTGTTAAATAATGGTGAAGCAAAGTGGATTAAATAAAATTGTTTTTGAGTGCTGATAATACACATATATCTAATGAAATAGATGATTCAAAATATGAGATAGAAAAAAGAGAATTAGCAGCCATTTATTCCAAAGTGTATTGTCATGATTTAACACGGTTTAGTTTCCGAAAAAGCCGAATGCAATGCAATTGTAAGATAAAGATACAAAAATTGAATCGGCGAAATACGAAAAGTATTTCAAAAAAGTAAATATGCATAAGTAAATAGACACATACTACATAAATAAATAAATAAAAACAACTGCGACAATAAATAAATAAAATCAGAGTAAAAGCATTTGCAACACAAGTTTTTGGAAGTAAAGCTTGCGAGCGGTACAAGTTAAGGGGTGGAGGAATTCAGATAGCGACTGGGTCGCCTCATTTGTTTGTATTCGTGTTCGTCGCCTTGCCCCTGTGATGCCTCACAACATCTGAGCTGAACGCGGTGTCGATATTTGCGAGTCGCGACGACAAATAGACGAGACAAAAGTCTGCCTCTGCGTCTCCAATATACTTTTGGGTGTATTTTCTAATCAGCAACAACAGCAAATAAAAAAGCAATTGCAGAAACAACGACGCAGGGCAAAAACTGAAGCAGAAGAAGAAACGAAGCGACTGAAAATCGAACTGGGAGAGTAAAACACGCGCCAGCAAACACTACGGCCAACGCTACCGGCCACAACCACACCAACGTACAAGTTGCGTAGTCTCACAGCATTACAGTCGCAGTGTTTGCAGCTGCGCTCTTTGGGGCCACTCAACGTCGTGCCCACGTTGGCGTGCTCTCTCGTTTGCACATTATTGTATTAGTGTAGCAGTGACAGAAATAAGAACATATGGAAGTTTCTTAGGCACAACAACAACAGGTAGTGTAGCTCACGTCGTGTGCGAGAGCAACTTGTGTTCGGCACGAAACCAAATTAATGAAAGCTGAAGAGCAGTAGTGGCAGCAGCAGCAGCAGCAGCAGAAGCAGCAGAAGCAGTAGTCAAATCCAGTTGAATTTTTGACATTTCAGCCTCAGAGCGCCGCGTTTTGGTCATCAGTCGAACGGTCAGTCGCGAGGTCGTTTGTTTGGCGCATTATTCTACATGCGCACATTATCTTGATACACACAGATATCTATAACGCATAGATATATGTAATACGCATACCTCCATTCTTATACACACAAGCGCACAACATATGGAGATGCGCCTGTAAGCTCAACGGAAGTATCGCCCAAACGAACAGTGAATTGTGTAGTGATGTGAATTTGCAGTTTATGTAAAAATGCTATGATTTATTTATCTTCTAAGTTTGTCGAAAATTTTAAGAATTGAAGGTTTTGATGAGCGGAAAAGCATTTGCGAAAGTGATAAATATTTAATTGAAATTGCGGGTTAACTTCTGATTATATTCTGAGTAATCGGCGATGTTATGTGAAGAAGTTGGGCAAAAGAAAAGAAAAAATCAAAATAAAACATGAAAATTAATGAAATTTTTCTAATTTTTGCCGTGCCTGTGAGTTTAAAAATAACTGCACAGTTTTTTAATTCTTTGTTTTTATTTGTTGTCGGTGCTGATTTTGAAATTCCGTCGCTGCCAAAACCGGGCTGTGTGCGAAGTGCTCAAAGCAAATAAAACAAAGCAAGAAGCAAGAAGCAAGAGAAACAAGTAGGCTGGGGGGCGGAGAGTGGAGCAGTGGAAGGGAAGAGTTCTTTGCGTTGCATGTCGCTATTGTTTTTGTAAAAGCACGAGTACGAAATGCCGTCGGAATTGTGCGCGAAAATAATTGAAGCTGCGACAAAATAGAAGAAGTGCAGTGTAAAATTTAGAAATTTAAAAATTTAACATAACAGCACTATAAACGCTCGCAAATATTAAAGTAAAAATTATAAAAAGTGTGTGAATGGAACGGATAACGTGCCAAATTGTTGAATAAAAAAAATAGATCAAAATAAATTATCTACATAGTGAGAAAAGTGCGCATAAATCTCAAAAATTTAAGGCACATCCAATTCACATATCCAAATAATAAATGAAAATACCTTTCTGCTGAAGCTCTATATTATAATATTATTACTCAGGTCAATTGCCATTGAGTTTTGTGAACAGAGCGGCGATTTTTATTAGCGCGCTAAGATTGCCGCCCTCTCCACCACCTTCGGCAGAAGGGAGTGGCCAATAAAAGGACAAGGAAAAAAATGACTGAGTACGTTACGCCAAATATACACACAGTGTTGAAAAAGTATCAAACAAGTGCACCAAAAAGTTTACAGGGCCCTGGCCATGCGCTGAGCGCCGCCGGCTGCCCAACCGGCTCTAACTGCCCGCTTGACGCCACTTTGACTGGCGTGAGTGGCAGCGGCGGCAGCAATACTGAACTGAATATTGTGGGCGCTCGCAATCTTTGTACCGGTCACCTCTCGGTCGGGATTCTACCGCCAAACGGCCTAGCAAGCGGTAGCAACAAGTTATCGCCGCACTGCCCGCTCATAGCCTCGTCATCACCATCTTGCTCAAAATCCCCAAATTCGGGTTCAGCATTGCCACCGGCCGTTCCGCTTATTAAGAAGGAGGTGCTGAGTTCACCCGAGCCACATGAACTGGGTGAGACATTGCCACCACAAACGCTGCTGCTGCCCTTGTCGATGTCGTCACAAACAACACAATCTCAATCCCAAACAACTCCTCCTCAGCCTCCCCTAACTACGGTGAAAATTGTACCCCCTCCACCGCCGGAATTGTCACAACCTATCTTTACTGCGCCAGACTCTGGTTCCGGGGTATTATACGAAACGCGGCTTGAGGGTAAAACAATTGGCTGCTTCTCGCTGGGCGGGGAGATGCGTTTGTGTCTGCCGCAGTTTCTTAACAATGTGCTCGCCGACTTTACACTCGACCAAATTAACCGCATATTCGATGAATTGGGTATCTATTGTTCACAGTGTACACCTGATCAGCTATTGGAATTTAAAACAGCAAAGATTTTACCACCGGACGTGAAGGCGTCCGGCTTGATAACACGGACTGATGCTGAGCGTTTGTGTGCCGCACTTTTGCATCGAGCTGATCGGAATAGTTACATTAGCGATGACGATATACCGAAAGGTGCCATCTCCTTCAAAGTATACCACCGCTGTTTCGGAAAGTGTGACGGCATTTGCACGCCCGATTTGTATTCTTACAATAAGCCAACTTGCATTATGTGCTTGGAGTGTAAAGGTTGGTTCTCACCACAGAAGTTTGTAGGCCATGTACATCGGGAAGTTGAAAATCGTACTTGCCATTGGGGATTCGATTCGCGAAATTGGCATGACTATCTGCATGTGGCGTTAGATGTCGAGAACCGTGAAAAATATCAAAAGATACTGGACGAGCTGAAGGAAGTCGAGATCAAGGAGGCGCTAAAAGCACAAAACGAAATACTCTACATGAAAAGAAAGGTATGCATCCCCGTAAAATTAATTTCGAAGATATGAAGTTTCCCATGCTCTCTATCGCAATTGGCGAAGTTTGTGGAATTATAAAAATACTCTCAAAGTTACAAAATATTTTTATGTAGTGGCGAGTAATAAAAATAGTGTTTTCTTTTTTTTGAGAAAAGTGCCATCCATTATATGACAACATTACAAAAATGTTATGTATTTCATATGAGAATAGCAAAACGCCAAACCTGCCAATAATATTGAAGTTAGTTATATATAATATAACGATTTACATCCATGTTTTTGTAACAATTACAGTTTTTGGAAAACTAATATAGTTTGACGAACTTGTGTTCACAGATTAATTAAAATTAGTTGGTCAACGTTCATCCGCACTTAACTGGTATAAAATGTAAGGAGGTAAAAACTTTTGCCCGGTTAGGGTGCAAATTTTGAGAAAAGATCACGCAACTTTATGAAAATGCTGTGGAAAACAATAACATTTGTCGCAGAGCAGAATAAATGCGACATTATTACGAGAAAAGAAAACTCCATCCTGCGTTGTGTATCGACGCGACAAAAACGTTATTGACCACTGGTTAAATAATTAACAAACAACTCCTCCTCAGCCTCCCCTAACTACGGTGAAAATTGTACCCCCTCCACCGCCGGAATTGTCACAACCTATCTTTACTGCGCCAGACTCTGGTTCCGGTGTATTATACGAAACGCGGCTTGAGGGTAAAACAATTGGCTGCTTCTCGCTGGGCGGGGAGATGCGTTTGTGTCTGCCGCAGTTTCTTAACAATGTGCTCGCCGACTTTACACTCGACCAAATTAACCGCATATTCGATGAATTGGGTATCTATTGTTCACAGTGTACACCTGATCAGCTATTGGAATTTAAAACAGCAAAGATTAACCAGTGATGCTTATGTACATATGTACACACATCAAGCCCGTTTTTATAATTTTAGACGCAGAAATTCGAAATACATACTTTGTATGTAAATTATTTAGTTAATGAAGCACTGCATTTTTCAATAATTTTTTGAATACTTAGAAATTGTGGCCGCGCACGTTTTGCAAATCTAAATAACATTTCCATTAATTTGTATTTATAATACATAAATTCTCGCCCGCCAAAAACACGTATTTCTTAAGGCGTTGAAATTTTAAATATAAACTGGACTTGGCTTTCTTAGCGACAGATATGGAATTGTAAACTGGATGATTCGCCGTAGTCCAAGCGGACTGCTAATGTGACATCTTGACTAGGAGTGGTCCAACTTTTTAAACCATTCTAAACAATTTTAATCATCGTGTTTTACGTTGCATTTAAATTTAGGAGTGAACTCGATATTTATAACAAGTATTTTCTTGCTCGTTTTAAGTGCTCTAATTTTATTTGAACTAGTCCGCATGAGATACTCGTGCATATGTACGTAGTAAAACAACCAAAACCATGGAAATATCTGCAACATCTCACAGTCCAATGGTATCGAAACCAACTGAACCACTTATCCATGTTGACGGGTAGTGCAGCCAGCCAAGCTCTATCCTCAGTCAATCTGCTGATAGAAATTAAAAACCCACATTTACACATAGGTGTGTATGTGTGGAATAAAACAAACATTTTATTAACCGGTTATCAGACGCGACTATGTCGCTTGACTTTGGGCAGAGTTCTGCAATGATTTTGTTGCTGTTTGTGCAAAAATCATGTGTGCGTGCACAAGCGCAAACGGTTAAAAAAGCTTTCGCAAATGGCGAAAAAAGAGTTAAGTGTACACCACAAAAGAGTATGAACAGTAAAATAGCAAAACAGCAACAGACGAAAAAGGTGGACAGCAACAAAACACAAATTTTGTGAAGATAAAACCGTATCGCATTGTACATAAACTTAAAATACCAACGAATCATGCCCGAGCGTCTTTGAGCATCCGTACTTGATCGTACATATCTATGTACATAGTGTTTTTTTGTATTTTGTATAAAGGTAGGCTATACACACTTATGTACTTACTTATGCATGTGTGTTAGCCTCACATAATCGTGTATGTATGTATGTTGGTGTAGTGGATACCAGATTAAGTCACACCGCGTCGAACCAATGGAGACCAAAACCGACGCGCAAAACGTGCAAGACGCTGTTGACATCGACGGCCACACTGTAGGCCAGTGGAGACACGTTTCAAAACCAAAAGCCCAGTTTATTGGTGTGCGATGCTATTGTTTATTTTTGTATATTCTTGTTTGTGAATTGTTTTTGGTTGTAACGGTCGTAATTCTTTTGCGACTATTGACAGTGACTTCGACCGAGTTTTATTACCTCACTCAGCCCGACAGTCGACCGTTCAGTAGGCTAACTGGTCCGTCAATTCGCATATTTTGATACTTTTGGTCAGGTTGCATTTTTCCGTACGGATTCGACTGAAAATGTTTGGTGTGCGACTTGAGGTTGCTCTGGAATTGAGGAACCTGAAATTTGTAACAACCTTCCGAACGACAGATGTTTTCTTCATAAGAAGCTCGGACGATGAATGCCTACTGTGAGCCAATCGAATTGTAGTCACGCAAGCCCACTCCAATACTGATGTCGTGATAACCTTCTTCTTGATCGGCGTGATAACCGCTTAAGCAATTTTGACCGAGTTTAACAAAGCGCGCTAGTCGGAGCGTTTGTATCCATTCGGATGACATGACCCAGCCAACGAAGCCGAAGAGTGCGGTTCCGTGTGTAGAAGTCCACGCAAGTCCTGAAGTTGAAGTAGTTCACAACTTCTGGGCTTCTCCCAAGTATTCTCCGCCAAAACAAAGCCTCGGATGAAAGCTTGGAGTGTGCTTTAGGGATATAAAAATCGACTCCGATTCAACTCAAGAACCATCTTTTCTGTTAAAATAATCTGTTATTAATAATCGACTTGTAATTTTAAGAGCCAATAAAGTATTTAACTTTTTGAATTGTTTAAATTTCACCATCATTGCATTGGTATTTTTTAATTTTGTGTGTATATTGAAAAATTCCAAGCGAGGTGTGGATATACTTTAACAACAGTTGCCGCTTTCGATTCACCACTTCTCTTTTCACTTGAGAATTTCGCTGCTCGCAAAGCGAAAAATTTGTATGTGGAAGGATCAAGAATTTAGCGATGATCAAACCACTCTGCGTATAGCCACATAGCTCACAAGCGATTTGCTTCTCAGAGCTTCCAAGCATAAAAATAAATAAATTATTGGCGCGTACACCTCCTCCTATTTGTGGTGTGCGTCTTGATGTTGTTCTACAAATGGACGGACCTACAATTTTAAGCCGACTCCGAACGGCAAATGGGTTCTTATGAGGAGCTTTTCATGGCGGTAATACACTCAGAGGTTTGCGATTGCCTGCAGAGAGGCGACCGCTATTAATTTTAATCATCGTGCTTCAATATGGTGTTTCACAGAGATTCGAACATATGCACTCCGAATGGTAGTTACGCAGCCGCTGGTCAAGCATATATTTTTTTATTATACTTTGCATACTTAGGGGCAATTCTGTGCTCAAACGGGGTCTTACCATTTTGCATGCTTTCAGGCGGAGCGCTTTGTAAAGCAATACTATCACATGACGGTTTGCCAAAATGAAAACAATGCAGGGCTGCCAAATTATATTCAACGTTTTATTTGTTTCTTTATTCGCTATTCGCTAGAATGGGCAGCAATGTGTAAAGGACGAGGACCTAAATCGGAAAACTGAATAGCCGGCAAATTTCTACCATATTTCTTTCCATATCTTTCGATAATAATAATAAGGGTATTCTTTGAGGAGTGCCGGAGGCATCGTGTTACCAACCAGTTTATAGAAAATAAATGCCCGAATCGCGATCGATTATTTAGTAAGCTCTTGCTGCTATTAACTCTTTAACACCCAACTTTCAATTTTGGCCACTGCAGGCGAATGAGTTATTTGTGGGACTACTATTCGGTTGCTCATCCACTCAAAGCCCAATGTGGCCATGAAACATCAATTGATAGAAAATATGTCTGCTATGGATAAGTGCCTGGTCTAATGTACGAAATCGCGAATACGTACTTATAAGCGACCCATGTGCTATGGATAAGCTCTTTTTACCATTTGATTCCTTCGGAGATGTTTTTGTTCCGAAACTCCTCATATTAATGTTAGCGACGCATTTCCGTTTGCGCCTAAACAGTCGTTGACATGCGAGTATCTATTGCAGTTTACATGCAAAAAATGCATACTTTTGTCTTTTTTGCTTCCGCTGGCCTAGCAACAATTCCTATTATGTAGGCAGTAACAACACTGCTTATGCCACAAACGTAAGTTTTCACATGTGTGTATGCATGACATGGGCTATATTCGCGTATATTTACCTATTGGCGTCTAAATAACCAACAAATAAGCAAGCCAACTTACCTATCAGCGAACTAAGGAGCACTATTCAGCGTTGTGATAAGTGGCAAGTAGTTGTTGGCAGTACCAAACAAGCTCCAAAGCAGGCTGGCCGCAGTACCTCGTTCTGTTCTCAGTCCACTGCTGCACCTGCGATTTAAGGTGGGTTCAGACGTGGTAAATGGTTTTGCTGTGCCGTTTGAACATCACAAAAGAATTTTGAGGCGATTGTTTTTCGGTAATCAATTTCTTGCATAGTCGCAATTTGATTAGGAGCTTTTATTGATACTTTGTATGATATGCCTTTATGTATTTTAGCTATGACTATACTCGGCGGTCGCCGTAGCTGAATGGGTTCGTGCGTGACTACATTTGGAGTTCACAGAGAGAACGTCGGTTCGAATATCGGCGAAACACCAAAATTAAGAAAAACATTTCTCTAACAGCGGTCGCCCCTCGGCAGGCAATGGCAAACCTCCGAGTGTATTTCTGCCATGAAAAAGCTGCTCATAAAAATATCTGACGTTCGGAGTCGGCTTGAAACTGTAGGTCTCTCCATTTGTGGAACAACATCAAGATGCACGCCACAAATAGGAGGAGGAGCTCGGCCAAACACCCAAAACAGGGTGTACGCGCCAATTATATATATGTATATACTCATACATTCATACTGACTTAGGTGACTCGTAGTGGTAACGCTAATGGACACACACAGGGATGTGTTTTGCGTTTTGATGAGCTGTTGCACAAATTATGGCTATTACTTTTCACGTTGTTGTTGTTGTATACGTTCACAAAACCATGCCAAGACCCAGGAAACTGGATGTTTCGACAAGGTGAGTCCAGGGGAAAACGAGCGCTAGATGAGACGGTTTAAGGAGGTGTGTGAAGAGTTGGTTAGTGCCGTGTGAAGTACCCACTAACGTCGGACAGATGTTGATGTTGCTGTAATATCCAGAGCGGATCCGGCGGCCGCCGTAGTTGTTGTTGTTGTTGTTTTAACAGCATAGTTAGCCCTGTCAGTGTAGGTATGTCATAGGTCGTCTTCGTCTAGCTCATCTAGGGGTAGGCCCAGGAAACATGCTGTTTCGACAGGTTGGGTCCAGAGGGAGAGGGGGGTTAGATGAGTCTGATTAAGGGGGGCATGTGAAGAGGTGGTTAGTGTCGTGCGGGGTACCTTCACATGCCGGACTTGTGTTTGGTATGTCGGGGTCAATTTTGGATAAGTAGGAGTTTAACCTGCTACAATATCCAGAACGTAATTGTGCCAATGTTACACGAGTCTCACGGGGAAGCTGGAGCTCTTCATCTGCAATAGGTGGTGGTTGGACTCCGATTACGGCATTCACAGGACGGGAGTTCATGAAGGTGGTAACGGTCTCCCGGTGAATGTCGTTTATTGACTGTCTGAATACTGTCCGGTCCAGTAGGTTTCGGTCAGTTTTGTCCTGGAGTTCGTCAGCGTAGTCGAGGAGGTGTCTCCTGATGTGCCTGGGCGGCTCAGGCTCAAGCAGGTGTCTGCAGGGGTGAAACCTGCGGTAACACCCCAGCAGGAACTGCTTGCTGAGCAATTTGTTGTGCTCCGCGACTGGGAGCATTTGTGCCTCGTTGTGCAGGTGTTGTATGGGTGACATCAGGAGGCACCCGGTCGCTGTCCGAATGGCGGTATTCTGACATGTCTGAAGCTTTGTCCACTGCGAATCACTAGTACCAGGCGACCAGACAGGCGCAGCATAGTTTAGAACCGGCCGGCCAATTGCCTTAAATGTCGAAAGCAACAGTTCTTTGTCTTTGCCCCAAGTGCTGCCGGCCAGCGATTTGAGGACCTTGTTGCGATTTTGGACTTTAGTGGCAATTGCGGTTGTATGCGCAGAGAAGGAGAGCAAGCTGTCAAAGGTTGCACCCAAAATTTTGGGGTTATTCACAGTCGGAATTGGTGTGTCGTCGACTTTTACCTTAAGGGACAGTTTGACCTCCTTTGTCCAGGTGGTGAAAAGGGTCGCCGTGGACTTGGTGGGGGAAAGTTGGAGATTCCTCGCAGTGAAAAAGCGAGAAAGGTCGGTGAGGTAGTTGTTCACTTTGGAACACAGGCCATCGATGTCATTGCCCGACGCCATTATCGTGCAATCGTCAGCGTATGAGATCAGGGAAACTCCCGCTGGTGGTTGGGGGAGCTTCGAGATGTAGAAGTTAAAAAGCAAGGGTGAAAGGACACCACCCTGCGGTACGCCTTGCTTAATCTTCCTCTGCTTTGACATTTGATCTCGAAAAATCACTGACGAGTGCCGACCGCTCAGGTAGTTCGCGGACCACCTCTTCAGCCCTGGCGGGAGTGTCGACTGATAAATATCATCTAGTAGCGTGGAATGGCTGACTGTATCGAAAGCCTTCTTTAGGTCCAACGCTACTAGGACAGTCCTCTCGCAGGGGCGGTTTTGGTTAAGCCCGCGATTTATCTGGGCGTTTATGGCGGTGAGTGCAGGGGTGGTGCTGTGCACTCGTCGGAATCCGTGCTGATGTGGGGCTGGGGCCAGGTGTGTCGTGTAGAGAGGGAGTAGGAGGGCTTCAAGTGTCTTCACTATTGGGGAAAGGAGAGTTATCGGCCGATAAGACTCCCCTTGGTTGGCGGGTTTCCCAGGTTTCAATAGTGGGACCACTCTCCCTGCTTTCCACTTGTCAGGGATGATGAGAGTGGCCAGAGACAAATTGAAGACCCTTGTGAGGTATCCTACTCCCAGGGGTTCCAGATGCTTCAGCATCAGCGCGTTCAGTCCGTCAGGGCCAATGGCTTTCGATGATTTCGACTTGTTGATGGCCCCCTGAACCTCATCACCGGAGAAAGTAAGTGGCGCACTGTCGTTCGTCAGTTTGTGCAGCCTTCTGGTAACACGACGTTTGGTTCTGTCGCCCGGAGGATGCAGTGTAAACAGCCGGCTAAAGTAGCTCGCGCATCTCTTCGGGTCCGACGAAGTACAACCGTTGAAGGTGATAGCCACCTTGTCGTTGTGTTTCGTCGGGTTCGACAGGGACCTAACGGTGGACCAGCGCTTACTCACTCCGGAGGTGAGGTTACAAGTCTTCAGGTACTCAACCCATTTAGTCCGCTTGTGTTGGTTTACCAGTTGCCGGATCTCCAAATTGAGATCCCTTATGCGGGGATCCCCGGGATCGGCCTGGTGTAGGTGGTCACGCTCGTTTGGTAAACTGGCTGCTTCTGCTGGGAAATGAGGACGGATGTCCTTATAGCATCCAGCTGGGATGAAGCGAGCCGCAGCAGCTGTGAACACCTTGCGGAATGCGCGTTCGCCAACGCGCACATCAGTGGGGATGGGAAGAGCGGCGAAGGTGTCCTCGGTGAATTCCGTGAAGCCGGCCCAATTAGCTTTTTTAAAGTTAAAATAGGACCGGTGATTCGCGGAAACGAAGTCGGCAGGTCTCTCAATCGAGACGATAATGGGCAAGTGGTCTGATGCAAGCGATAGCATAGGTCGCCACGTTATGCTATTTATCAGACCCGCGCTAGCTATTGTTAGGTCAGGCGAGCTGCTACAATTGCCCACTACCCTGGTGGGGGCGTCGTCGTTCACTGTGCTGAATGTCGAGTCGTCTATCTGCTCTGCCAATTGCTGTCCCCTACGATCATTTGGCAGGCTTGAATGCCAAAGATCGTGATGCGCATTGAAGTCACCTACAACCAATCGGTTTTCACTTCTAATGAGCGCACCTATGTATATCAGGGTGATATCCTGCCGGGCAGCAGGTGACAGGGGGTATGTATATGTTAAAAATTTCGAGCTCGGAATCGCCTGACCGGACAGCTATGCATTGACATTCTAAGGTGCTGTCCCTGGGTTCGATTCCTTCATCGATAAGACGATACTGCACAGTGTGGTGGACTATAAACGCTAGGCTACCACCGTTGTCTCGCTCGCGATCGTGTCTGTGCACGTTATAGCCATCCCTGGTGATCAGAGATGACCTAGCGTGCAACTTTGTTTCTTGGACCGCAGCTATTTTGATACTGTGCCGGCTCATAAAGTCGACTATCTCGTCGACCTTGCTCGTAAGTCCGTTGCAGTTAAACTGGAGAAGCTTGAAGCTTCTCGGTGAGGTCAGTGTAATCCGGGGGGTGAGGGACGCGTGGGGTTGTCTACGTTGGACCTGCTGTGCAATCCACTGTGGTTGTTGCGGCCTGATGGTGGTGGGCGGCCGCGCCTCCGGGGGAGGTAGTGGGTGCAGAGCTCTGCAGCAGGGGACAACGTAGGCAGTTGTCCACTCACGGGTGGTGCGCAGGCCGGAACATCTCCGAAAATGGCACCAGCCACTGCAGGAATTGCATTGGACTGATACCAGATTCCGAGGTATTACGGTCTGACACACGGAACAGACTGTACGGGGGACCAGGAGCTGCTGGTTTGTCCCCGCACTGGGGTTGGAGCAGGAAGGGATGGGAGGGGTTGAAGGGGAGTTGTGTTGCTCCGATAGGCTCCTCACCGTGGAGGTGTGGGTTGTGGTGGCGGTTGGTAGTGCCGGCCTATCAGGGGGTGTGGTAGCCGTGGAGGCATCAGACGCCTGTTGGCGGGAGCAACACGTGGCCACATACCGTGTGGACCACTCCCTGTGCGACTTAAGGCCTGAGCAGGTCTTAAGGTGGCTCCACCCGTTGCACTTATTGCACCTAACCGAGGTGGAGTTCGGGTGGAGACGTTGATGGCAGACGCAGCAGTAGAATACCTCTGGCCCAGGGTTGGATTTGACTCCAGCCTTGAGGAGAAGCATTTGGAGCAGGTTTGCTGCGAGAGTTTGCTCCTGTGACGTAAGGGGATGGGGTGATATACGATACACTAGACAGGGCTAGTGTACTGGGGCGGCAGCCCTTGGTCGGGAAAAACCCGAGTCATTCCGGTAACGTAGAACCGGCTGCCATGGGAATGCGGCCGCTGTAGTCGAATGGGTCGGTGCGCGACTACCATTTAAAAGTGCGTCTGTCGAATCTCCGTGCATGAACATCAAATAAAGAAATAGTTTTCTCTTATAGACGTCGCTCCTCAGCAGGCCATGGCAAATCTTTAAGTGTATACCTGCCACGAAAAAGCTCTATTTGTGGAGCAACTTCAAGACGCACACGACAAATAGGAGGAGGAGCTAGGCCAAACACCTAACAAAAGTGTGCGCGCTAATTATTTTTTTAATATCCAGAACGTAATTGCGCCAGAATTGCGTGGGTTTCACAAGGCAGCTGAAGCTCTTCGTTTGCAATGATTGGTGATTGGACACAGATAACAACAATCATTTTCAATCATTTTCATACCACTATAAGAATTAACCAAGCTTCCGAACACAGGCGCAATTTAGTTTAAAAACTAACTGCCTGAAAGTGTTGCTTATTGCAGTGGGGGAACAGTTAAAAGGAGTTTCAGAATGTTGCTCAAATCGCTTCTTGAAAATAAAAGCTTTCTTTCAGAAAGTAAAGCACTTTAGTTCAACTTGATGAAAGTACTTTCCATATCAAGTCTGTCGGCAGCTTAACGTTTGCTTGCTGCATTGGTGGTTATGCGGTGGTAGCGAAATATTGTCTTGTGTGTGGGTAATTTAGATTTTGCATATGTAGAACTCGTGTTGTAGTTGAGTTCGTTTGTGCTGTTGTCGTTTTTGTTTCTTCTTTTTTGTTCTTTGTAAAACTGGCAAAATGCGACACAACGAGTACACACAAGTGGCAAAGCTACATTGCATGATTAGACAGGTGTGTTTTCAGGCTGGCTGTAGCTCCGTTCGTCCCTCTGCCAGTCGGTTGGTCTGTCTCATTGTTTTCAGCTGCTTATGTCGACTCGCTTGTCTGTTTATCTGTCTGCTTGTCTGTCCTTCTGCGCATGCATCATCCAGTTGTTCATCTAACAACCTTTAGCCGTCTATTCACGCCAGTCCAGTCAAAGTCGCCTCCAGCGGCGACCCCTTCAGTCACACTCTGGTCTATCGTTTCAGAGAGTCTGTTGTGCCTGTCAGTTGGTCTATCTTATTTTATATCAACATAAACTTTAGTTGCTTGTTTTTCCTTTTCTGTTCTCTTTTTAAAGTATGCAAGTGTATCTGCATATAAATAAACAAGCACTTGTATACATATGTGTGTGTTCGTATGTGTATAAATGTGTGCATGTAAATATGTGAGCACGTGAAGGCATTTGCTTACCATCGTGCACTTTTTTCTGCAGGTATTATTGAAGTCGCTACTGCGCGCTTTATTTTAGTTGTAACCGTTGTTGGCTTCAACGATTTGCAACATTGCGGCAACAGCTTCGTCACTGTCATGAGTGCAGGCGCACGCTGCTGAGCCAACTTGGCGCAGCTTTTGTGGACCCTCAGCGCTGGTGGTGGCCCCTTTAGCTGGCAAACCGACGAACTGGCAAACTGACAACTCGAGTTGGATGCGATCTTATGTTGTTGTGATGTTTTTGCAACAATTTCCCTGACATGTAGTTGAATATGTTTTTGTAATTTATGAACAACAATTAATATAAAAAACGCCCGTTGCCGATAGAAAATGCATAATGAATGCGGAAAAATTTATATGCATTCGGGTAGTAATTAAAATTATCGTAATAATGTTGACTAATCGCGTATGCCTCCGTCATTCTGCATTGGTGTTTGAGAATGCAAAATATGCGGGCGAGCAATTAGAGCGCTGGCTGAAGATTCTAGTATTGCAATTCAATCCGTTCTGAGTGAGGTAAAGAAGTTAACTGAACTACCGAGCGATCCCTCCTGCCAAGAAATACTATTCTTATGCTCATTTAATACAGTTTTTTCTTTTAACTCTCGACTGCTCATAAAGTTAGCACTTATTCTTTTCATAAGGGCTTACATAAACTTGGGTGACGTATTATTAAGGAGAGATAATTTTGAAACACTCATATCTTATTAGTATTAACAAATTATAATACTAGTTAATTCTTGTATAAAGATTTCATAGTCAAAAAATAAAAAAAATTAATTAATCTAAATTAAAGCAATACACTTGCAGAAATTTTCATAAGCTTTCCATTCAGCTGCTGCAGTTACAATTCTTGGCCGGATTTAAAGCTGCAAATAGTGGCGCCGTACCGTAGGCATAGCCGTAACCATAACAATCAGCTGTTCTGATCAAGCACTGGGGTTTCACTGTAAACGATTATGTAGTAGGTGCCGAATCATGGCGCCATAAGCATCGCCGTATGTATCCATTAAATTCTGGTTTTTCACCGTAACCGTAAGCAGTGGTGAAATACTTTAATATTTGCGGTAAAAATTTGGGTATTAGAAATGAACGGCGAAAAATTAATTGACTTAGTGGAAAAGTATCCACTGTGTTTGTTTTTATGACAAAATGTAAATGTTGTCATTAAATCTACTTCAATATCAGCTGTTTATGGTTACGGCATGACTAATTTTCAAATGGTGTAATGTTGTGGCTATGGTTATGGTTACGGCTATGGCATCATCATTAATCAATGTCTCAGCAATTTCATATAGTTGTATTGTTGTTCTTGTAACATCATAAAGATTCCACATATATGTACGGGGAATGCTGCTGAAGTGGAAGTCCTTGGCCGGATTTACATCTGAAATATATTTACTAACATTTTTATTTAAATTTAGAACTTTGACTCAATTCGCTAAATTGAATTCGCGATTATTTTTACTTGGCGATCAGCTGGGTTTCTCACTTTGCAAATTCTCACAAGCAAAAATGCATGGAGTAAAAACTTACAACTTCCCCTCAAAATGATATGCCATTTTGCTCTCTCACTTTCCCCTATTTTGCAAGTTTTTTGGATACATGAACACCAAAACTTGATAATTTGTAACAAGACCAAGAAATTTAAAATTATTGAAATAAGCATAGTTGTAATATATTCGCATTTGCTTGCACCAGAGGAACTACATATTGCGCATACATATGTACATATGAAAATTATTGCTAGCACCAATATAAAAGTCACGGCTAGAAATTTTCTTCAAACCAGCCAAGAGAAAAATTGAACCAATAACACAACACTTGACCAGACGAGAATAGGAAGCAAGAGAAATTGAAAACCCTTTTCAGCGATCATTATATTTCTTATCTATGTATGTATGTAGATATGTGTACATACATATGTATATATTTATTACGTTTTTGAAACTTCTGCCCCACATCAGTATGAATGTATTGACGAATTATTGTCGCGCATGCACTCGCAAAACATTGGAAAACTTACGTATGCACATACACATGTATGCAGGTATTTACATATTTGTGTAGGTGTGTGTGCTGATATGGCAAATTTTATTGATTTTGCTTGTGCTGTTGATCTGATGAATTTCGAATGCGCTGCAGGTACGAGCCATTAAGTAGCTAATAAAAAATCCATACGTGTTGAAACCGAGAACCGAACAACCAGCAATCTACTAAAACAATAAACTCTAGCCGACGAACCTTATGGGGAGGCATTAAAAATATCGCAAAATTATTGATATATTGTGCATATGTACATACACACATACATATATGTGTGTAGTAGGATCTTTGCATGATTTGCGCGTGAAGATCGCTTAAACGATGTGTGGTAAGTCTGTCTGTATGTATAGAAACATTTTTAATGACGCCAAAAATGATAAGAAATTCCAAAAAAACCCCAAGCACACGACGACCACCCAAGCGAATTTCGCTTTTTGAATTTATTTCTTTTTTTATTATCATTTTGTATGCTATCGAAAAGGTACAACCATATCTACATAAATACATATGCACCTACATATATACAAGTAAATATTTACATACACTTGTACGTATGGGCCCAAACAATTCATGTTGTTTTGCGTAACGACAAAATGAGAAGCCACTAATATCTGCATATAAGTACTTGTATTTAAATCACAAATATGTGTGTGTGCATTTATGAGTGTAATTTGCTCACATGTTAATGAGAGTTTAAAAATAAATACATTGTTGATAAGATAGGGATAGTGCAAAAGCAAGTAAACAGCTCTCGTGCTTAAACAACAATAACGACAAGAAAAACAAAACGAGAAACAGAAAAACAAACGTAAATTTGATAGTGGATCCGTATTTGCAACTTAGGTGGCGAACAAATAATTAGGACACTTTTATTAATGTCTGGAAATAATACATTCCCATACACACATACGCACATACTTACAAATTTGTATTATAATAATTTGTATTAATGTATAAACGCATATTTGACTATAAATATAATACAAATATGTATTTAAGTATTTGTGCGCACAACCCACTAAAGCGAAGGAATTAACATATGAGGGCTGCCTTTTATATTTTTCGCCCTTGCAACACTACGTGTGATGAACTGTACCTCGGTATTTTGATTGAAAAGTTTAGTATTGTATTTTTTAGCATAAACCTAGATATAACGTTTCCACTTATGAGATTTGTTTGATTTTTTCAGGGAGCTGAGAAATTCATCTCTTCCAGTTAAAATTTTCGTGCGATGATTTATTACGATTTTCGAGACAGCAGGAGTGCATTGATGAATTTACTTCGACTTTTGGCATTGAAGCACCACACTTAGCCATTGTGGAACGCTGGTGCAACGCGTTCGAACGTGGCTGTCGATCCTTGCAGGATGAATTTGGTGAAGGCCGCTCAATCGAAGCCGTGCGCGAATCGATAACGCAAGAACGTCATGTGACATGTCGCGAGATAAAGGCATGCTTGGGCATTAGTTGCGAAAATTGGTTAAAGCGCATGTTGAAACAATTTTGAAAAACAATAAATTTAATTATTACAATATTTTACTTTGTTTTAATTACTGGGCGAAAAATTTAAAAGGCCACCGTCGTAAATATAAGTACACAAGTATTTAATGACATTAAGAGTGACTTAGAATTTAGTTCGCTTATTGTTTTTAATACATAATATTTCCCTGATAAGCAGATTTATATGCACATGAGTTAAAATTCTGTTTAATACTGAAACAAGGAATTGCTAACCAATACAGATGCTAATTCCAGAATTGGAGAAACAAAGAAAACTTATTCTAGAAGAAATCAATCTACATATTATATGTATGTAGATACCTCAAACGCAGTTGTTGCTAGCATGCAAATTCGCATACGCACCACCAACACATTGTCAAGTTAGAATAAAATCATTTATAGAGATACTAAAGAAATAGTCTTCAAAATATACCCTTAACAAGCATAAGTTGCCAGGTTTACGAGGGTTGCTATTTATATGTATAGCCTTGGACACTTCTAATACACTCGGAACATTTTGACATGTGAGTGCTGTTTATAGTGGCTTTAAGAACTCATCTCGACAAAAAAATTGAACTAAACCGTAAACGTTATCGTGCAATTATTTTTTACAAAACAAGAATGCGACGATGAACTAAAATCGTCACACGAGAAGGTCGTCTGAAGTCAGAAATTATAAAATATCGATGCTGTGCGCGAAATTGAGCAAGATCGTCATGCCACATGCCGTGAGATTGAGGCATTTTTAGGCACCAATGCTCAGTTTTCCATTCCTAGGCCAGAAATATAAATAGCAACTCTCGTATAAATAATATTTTCTCCTAACAATATTTGTCGCGCTCTGTTACAATTTTTCCCATTAAATAGTTTTTGAAACATTCCATCTATATATAAAGGAATGCATCGAAATCTCAAATCGCGCGTTTGTTTTTGAGCGCCTCTATATGCTTATCATTAATCGTTCGTCAAGTACTGGTCAAAGTATTTGTGTACCATACATACATACTCCTACAAACTATGTATTTGCTTTTTTGCTATTTTTTGCTGCGATTTTTATGACTTTTAATTTTTTGCTGTATTCTTGACACCGCCACGAGTTAACGCTTACCCCCGTTGAAGCGTTTGCTATTTCAGCCGAGCGAGCGTGCAATCAGTGTGTGAACATTTCACTCCGAATTAGCACTTGAAGTGACAGTCACAATTTAAAAAAGTGCATACATGCAAGCGCGCATACACAATACACTGTACCATTTTCAGTAGATACCTACGTATGAAACTAAAAGAGAATAGAACAAAGAGACAAATTGATAATAATGCATACATTTGCGTGTGACCACGGGTGACACTTTTCAGATGTGATCAAATAATAACACCTAAGCCCAGTGCCGAACTGTAAAAACGCAATACAAATTATAGAAAAACAAAAACAAAACCAAATAAATTAGTAGAAAAGATAATAAAGTAAAATTGAAATCAAAATGTGGAGACGAATTGCTACGTAAATATGTGTGTATGCATGTGCAAATGCATTGATAGGCGGGAGTATGTGGAGTGGTTTGAAGGCGGTTTGCAAATCCTACTAATTGCTGTGTTGCAAAAGTGCAAAGTTGCTAATACCAGACGCCGCCTCTTGCGCCGACAGCATTTAGTGGTATTACAAGTGGACGAATGAATAGCGGTTAGTAGCAGAGTATAAGGCGTACAAAAACAAATTGTAATCTACTATTATCAATGATAAGAGCTTTAAGAATAATAAATGAACGCATTTAAAAAAAAAAAATTTAAAATTTATATTTGAATTTTGAAAATCAAAATATGTCAACATACATTTCTGAATACATTGGCGTATTTCCACGATGACGAAAATAAATGTTTTTTAACGCAACGAAATTTTTTTTTTATGAGGAGGAAGCATCGGAAGCCTTAACCAGTCAGTGTGGGACTTTAACCCGAACTAAACCTCCTACCGTCAAAGTACCGATCCCCCCGGTACTACCGTCAAGTATTTCGTCGGGAGGCGGTTTGAGCGTTACTGTTCTGATACAAAATGTCACAAGCTGCATCTGCCTATTGCCACCACTGTTAAGTCGTATCTGACGAGAACTCCCCCTGTCGGATCTATACGCCCCTCCGCCCATGTCCCTGTTCGTTACCATAGAAAAGTTAGTTTCTAATAGTGGTATCGTCAGTTTACCTGCGTTTTCATCTCTGGATAGGTGTGCTGCTTCACGTTCTTATTTGGCGTTCCCGCATCCTCCTGGCCTGCTCGCTATGTTGGAGTTGCTGCATTATTTCAGCAGCCATGTGTTGGACTTTGTTCCAATTGTCCTGGCCCTTCAACATCAGTGGCACTAAATTCTCGGGCGTGATGCTGCTGCCAAGGCTGTCTCCCAGTTTAGCCCTTACTCTTCTGAAGTGGGGACACGTGAGAAGCACATGTTCTGCGTCCTCCTCAACTGCTGACGTGCACTGCTCGCAGTATGGACTTTCTTCGTGTTCAAAGCGGTGAAGGTACGTTTTAAAGCAGCTATGGCCACTTAGGATTTGGCAGAGATAGGATTCTACTTCTCCTTGCTTTCTCTGGAGCGTTGGGGATGAGACGGTGGGTTCAACTGCCTTTATTTGCACTGTCCCATCGCGTCTGCCACTGGTCCATGCAGCGGTGGTTTATGGATTTTCTCAGTGCCAGCTGGTCGCATTAGGCTTGGTTGTTCCCCATACGTCTCATTTCGTACATCTCCTGCGCTATCAATTCGAGTGGGCGTAGACCAGCTATGATGAGCGCCGCATCTTCTGAGACTGTTCTGAAGGCAGAGCAGACTCTAAGAGCACTCAAGCCGTACGTGGAGTTACAACTTCGTACGTATGAAGCGTGTTGGAATGCATCGCGGCAAACTGTCGCGCCATATAGAAGGATAGACCTCGTTACCCCAGCCAGGACCTGTCTTGCCTGTTGTATTGGTCATCCAATGTTCGCTATTATTTTAGCCAGGGCTGCTGTCGCAGTCGCAGCTTTGTTGCTAACGAAACGAAGTGACTATTCGTTTAAATGCCAGTGCCCTGAAAATAGCAGTTATTATTATTAAAATTTTTGCGTCACTGAATTTTCATATGTATGTTTGTATTATATCTACCACATTTACATAATTGAAAGCATTAAATACAAATTCTTCAACCGCTATTTCACTGAGCCAGTTTAAAGTCATAAATGTACACCTGGATATATGAAGTTCATTGCAAATTCGCCGCTCCCTGATTACGAAATGCCTATCCAACCAGTATAATGCACTGCGTGTAATGCACTGCAACAATAAAAATATGTTACCTGCTCCCGATACAGATGACAGAAAATGCATTATGACGCATCTGAAGGCATCAGCGTGCGATGAGTGTACAAGTAGTTACATACATACATATTTACAAGCCCTGCAGCAAAATTTGCGAAACTTTTCAGAAACACCAGTTCTACACTACGAGCATATCACACCAGTAATAGCAGTCTATTGCAATTTAATGTGAACGTGAATTATTGGCAGAGAGGCGCAGTTACCACTGCCAATGACTTGTTCAGTTTGCAATAAGCTGCAGATAAGCTTGTATTTTATTTCATGAAATTTTTATATTTAGTCGTTTTTTTTAACGTTACGCATTTTTACTTTCATAGTGAGCCAATACCTACGGAAATAGTTTACTATATTATATATCCACAGCGAAGTAGTTTTATCGGGTTACATGGCGCTTGACATTATCACTTTTCACTAGTCGTAGTACAAGCAGCACAGTAAAATGCTCAACAAACTATTTCTGCTTGGATGTTTTCTTTTCTTTATCCAGAATCGACCCCGACATACTAAACATAGGTATGTCCAGCATGTAAAGGACACCGCACGATACTAACCACCTATTCATATGCCCTCTCAAAATGCCCTATGCCGCTCACTTAACACTGCTCTCCGTCTAGACCCAACTGCACTGCACTGGCAGGGCCTGGTGAACTGCTACAATAACAATGCCCGTGAGCATTCTCAGTCTAACTTTAGGGAGGGTTATGAGTTTTCTCAACCTCTTTCGGTTGTACCACCCCAATAACAATTATTTATTTTTTAATTTTTAACATTTTTTTATAAAGCATAAGGACATAATTTTTTGGACATTTATGAATTCCATGGGAATTCAATGATAACTTTCTAAGCGGTAGTGACACGGATAAATATTAAATAAATAATATAAAATAATCTCTCAACAAATTTAGGGGGTATCATCAAGAAAGAAAAAAAATTGTTTGAGCTACCCCACTGCACCTATGTATGTATGTAAATACTTATGTATAAGTACGCATAAAAGTATTCATGTACATCTTAGTGAATGCATATTTTATAGCATTCCGTCATTCCATGCCGGTGATGCAAAAGTACATCTTCACTAAAATAATATAAGTACTGCGTCCAACTACTTGACTAACTGCGGACGTTAACTGATTAAAATCTAGACCAGTTGAATAGCAAGAAAAAAAGGCGACCCTAGTGGCCAACTCTCCCTGCGTGAATGTGTCACGTGTATGCACTTAATAAAGCAGCATAGACTGAGTTTGTGCTGGAGTCAGCAACAACAGTCTCGACAGGTGAGTATTCGCTTTGGGCGGGTTTAAGGGAGACAGTTGCTGAAGTGATAGAACAGCGACAGATATCATAAAAACAACAAGAAAAGCACCTATTGCAGTTCATTCTTTCGCTATACTGTATAGAATTGTGGTGTACGGAAAGGCAAAAAAATGCAAAATTGCAAAAATGCGAAAATGCACGCATTACCTGGTTTTCTATTGCAACAGAATTGCATGCAATGTGATAATGATGACAGGAGGAGAAACAGCAGAAATAGCAGTTGTAGTAAGTTGAGTAGTAGCAGACGATAGACGCGCACAGCAGCTACATCTCCGCTGCCTTGGATGGAGACAACACACAGCAATTATGAGGAAGAATTCGCACAACAAATAGGTAGAGACGTCAGACTCGCAGTCAGAATAGCAGGCAATGGAATGTGCGACTATTCGTGCACGCACGCACATTCTAATTACATACACATACATACTTAGACAGATATTGTGCAACGTGCAGCGAATAAAGTTCACAAATGACGCGAACCTACATACAATGCTGCTGGCGTCATTGTTGTCATTAGCGGCGACAGAGATTCATTGCTTGCTGCAATGGAAATGGCAACTCTATTATTCGCATCTGTACTACTCTAAAGGTGATCCATTAGCAGATTATCCACATCACATTTGACGTCCGATGCATGTGCATGCACATACACTTATATAAGTATGCAGTTATTAAAAATTACGAGTACATATCCACCACGGCGTATGATGAACTTTTAAAGAAGTGATATGCGCACTGCCGCCATTAAATTTAAAGAACGTCTCTTTTCGAGGTTTAGTGACTCATTTCCTTTAAAATTTATTTCATTAAATTTAATTTGATCGCTATGACTGTGATTGTTTGCCTGTCAAATAGTTCCTGTGATCAGTTACCGAGCCCTAGTTCTTCAAGAGACAGCACCCAGTAAGGTCCAAATGCTACCCAGAGATGATATTACCAAAGTCAGCAAATTTGAAAAGAAGTTCAGAAGTGAACTGGACGACAAGGTAAACTGGGGTTGACCCGCATTTGAAAGGAAACTCTAGGAGTGTAACCTGCACTGGTACAGAGATGGCTCGAAGACACCAGAAGATATAGGCGTTGGAATATATGGCCGCAGAACCAAGCGTTCTGTGGCGATGGGTAGTTTTCCAAGCGGAGATGTAAGCAAAGATAAGCTTAGACAGATAAATCTGGAATGAGCAAATCGCCATTCCGAGCGACAGTCAGCCGGCACTCAAGGCTCTGTCACTTTGTGAGATTAAGTCTTCACTTGTTCTTGAGTGTATCAAGAAACTGATTCTACTAAGATAGCAATGTGCAAACCTCGACGTAATCTAACCTATGCTCAGAATAATATTTCGCAAAATTTGTAATTTTTTAGGTGGAAATAGTCGTCCGAATGGGTCGACAATTCAAAGATTGACAAAAAATTTCCAAAAAACTGGTCCCACTAAGGAAAAAGGACTGACATAAAGTATACAGGTTATGTATTTGCATAAATATTTACGTGCCTATGATACAATTTGGACAATATCTATGTAGCACGGACCTATAAGTGGAATAATGAAGCAATTTAGGTATGCACATATATCGCAGTATGAGTGTATGTATGTATGTAAGTAAGCACTCAATTTGTCAGCCTTTCAGTGGATTCCCCTCTACACACAGCCACACATACACAAGCGCGATCGTACACACTGTGACATTGTGGGCTGGTACACGTGATCAATTGGCCAAGTATTGAAGCATTTCAACATCAACTAAAATAATAAAAACAACAATAAGAAAACACCTCAACAATAAATATTGCCACAGAATTGACTGGTAGCCAGTTGCTTTTGTAAGCTGAAACTTGACATTTCACATTCTTACTGCATTTTAAGCGACAACCATAACAACAATGAGAATTACAACTGTTGGCGGCATTCAATTGCACGCCGCACATCAACATCAAGTGCAACAGCAAAAAATTCACAAAGCGTTACTAGCAAATGGAGACTGGCGGACAAAAGTAACAGTGATTCGCTGTAAGCACAACGCCTGCGACCGGCTGGCGTTCACACGCAGACAAGCTGGCACTACGGAATGCCGCTATTACACCAACATACACTCATTGACCACTGGCTACTTCAGCCGCAGTCGGTCGCTGGGCCCATCTTGACCACAAAACATATATTTGGTAGACCCATTTTTGTTCCACTAACGACGTTAATAACGCTAATGACGATTGCCCCCGCAGCTGTTGTTCGTTTACCACAAACGATGTGGACGACACGGACGATGATGATGTAGCTAATCATGACGTTCTTGTCGACGACCGCGCCGTTCCATGTTGGCGATGGCTGCTAGCGCGGATAATGTTACAATCGCTACTGGTGTTTAGAAGAATTCTAATGCAACTGAGACGCTCACTGACAGCTTCAGCGCTGAAGCGAGGAGGTGCCCCAACGGGCGGCTTTATCTTCGTTTGTTGTTTTCTTTGCGCTTCAGTGCGCATTAGAATTATAAATAAATTAGAAGCGAGTAAGTCTTGGCAGCGGCTATACAGCTGGTCGTTAGCAACTGTAGCCAAGAGCTGGCAAAGCGAATGGCTATAACAACAACAATGACAACATTATCGGCATACTTGTGCACCTAGATATATTTGGACTTGTACTTGCATGTGTGTGTGCAGCTGCATTCCATCAAACAAACGTCAACCAAACGTCAGCAACGCTTTTGTTTTCGATTTGCCATTGTATTTGTTGTATTTGTAGTGGCTGAAATGTTTGTTGCTTGGAATGTGTGAGTGCAATTTGTCTTGTTGGTGGGCGGAAAGGCGGTGCTGAGAACTGCAGCCGGTGGAACTCATGCGCAGCATTTAGTCTGCCCTAACGTGAAAAGAACAATTCATTTTGCACGCGTAACAAATCGACATACAATAGCGTAGGTAATGTATACCTCGAGTAGAATAGCAGAATAACAATAAATTAAGCAAATTCTATTTTGCAACTACAAATATTAATTTCAATAGAAAGCTCTAATCAATTATTCGCACTGAATGAGGTTTTTTAAAATATGGGCGCATGCTTTATGATTCAAGATTCACTATTCTTTTTCGAGACTGCGAAATGTCAATAAAATGTGAAATTTTGTTTTAAAAAGAAAAAAAAACCAAATAAAAAATTAGGTGCTTATTTTTAGAGTGTAAGGGCATGGAGGTAGGGTTCTTCCAGTTACCAATAATCCGCATACTCGCGAGGCTCAAAAGGTCGTAAGCATGTTCGGAACATTTTTTGAAATTCTGCACCTTCTTTATATGACATTGAGCTGGTTGATATTGTAAAATGCAGTTGCTCTATTATTTCAAAAATGAGCTTAACTTAATTCGGATGCAGCACAGTTGTAAAAAACAATAAAAATTTTACATATGCCAATTTAATTTCGGAAAGGGCAACATATACACCAACATTCTACATTTTTATGTTTTTCGGAAGGCGCTAACCAGCGCCCCAAACAAGGCTTGGGATGGTTGGTTGATTGGTTAGAGTGGAATCACAAGTGGAATCCAGAATCCAACTAGCGCTTCCGCACCATTTGGTTGCCACAGCCTCGTTACCAACTTGTTTAACAGTTATTTACAGCAATCTGTGCGATTTAGGAACCTTATTGGGCTGTTGACGTCTAAGCCGGACAGTTGCTCGAGACTCTCGAATAGCGGTTTGTCCAGGGTTAACACTCTGCTCTTCCATAGGGCAGGGCATTCGCTGAGGAAATGGAAGATTGTTTCCTTTTTCTCCGGTTGTTTACAACTGTGACAGTATGTATTGTGAGGGATGCCGATTTTGGTGGCTTGTTCTCCGATAGACCAGACGCCGTTAGTCTACAGGCGTCCTGTCGTTTCATGTTTATCAATGTCGACGATTGCTTGAGGTTGTAGGTGGGCCATAACGTCCTGCTGATTTTGTATTTCGGCTGGTCTGACCATCTACAATCTGCGATTCGAAGGTATTTTAGGGAAATTCTCGATTCGCCTAATGGTAATACCGGTACTGCAAGAACGTTTTTCATGGCAGATCCCCCTCTTGCCAGTTCATCGGCTTTGTCGTTACCTTCTATGTTCCAGTGTCCCGGGACCCAAATAAAGGTTACTTTATGGTTTTCGCTCAAGGAAGGCTATTCCTACTTTGCTCCACCACTTTAGATGTTGATTTAGCTGAGTCCAGTGCCTGCATTGCAGCTTGGCTATCCGAAAGAATAGCGATATTGTCCTTAAAAGAGAAATCCGTGATTAGTAGGCAGGCCCGTGCGCAGACTCTCCGATTTAGGGGGGTTCCAAATTTTGTTGCAGTCTGATATAACTTCGCTTGTGTTTATAAATTTGTGACACAGTACACGCTTAGGCGGCCACCGTAGCCGAATGGGTTGGTGCGTGACTACCATTCGGAATTCATAGAGAGAACGTCTGTGAAACACCAAATTAAGAAAAACATTTTTCTAATAGCGGTCGCCCCTCGGCAGGCAATGGCAAACCTCCGAGTGTATTTGTGCCTTGAAAAAGCTCCTCATAAAAATATCTGACGTTCGGAGTCGGCTTGAAACTGTAGGTCTCTCCATTTGTGGAACAACATCAAGACGCACACCATAAAAAGGAGGAGGAGCTCGGCCAAACACCCAAAAAGGGTGTACGTATATATATACATATATATATACGCTTAAGTCACAGTTTTTGATATGATGAATAATTGATTGGTGATACGGATAAATAATAATCAAAAAAATATTGAAATTGATTTATTATAATATGCTTTATAATAACTCATCAATGTTCTCATGCTTCATTCGAATATAATTTGTTTTTTCTGTACATCTACTCATGTCTATGTCATTAGCTATTATCAGATTTTATGGAAGTAATTGAACATAAACTATAAATTTATTACTATTTGAGTAAACACAAACAAATGTTTGTACGACCAAGTCAAACAACACGATCATTCAACGTCGACTAGCATTTTGACTCTTCGTGGAACCGAAAGAAACTCCTTTGCAGCTCTTGGAGGATTTACTACAACTTATCGATGTATATTCAAAGAAGCTAAACCGATTTCTTTTTCCCTAAAAAATATGGGCATGACATGTGGTTTCAGCATCTTCAAATAGTCCTCGACAGTTACTCGCTCTGAGAAGACGTGTTTGACAATATCTGTGCTCTTTTGACATTTTTCACGCAATACACACCTGATATACGTGCACGCGTTCTTCTTGTAAATCTTTCGTTCGCATATTGCTACTTATTAACAAGTGTTTCGCATACAAGTGCTCCGAGTGTGTAAATATATTAAACACGGCCCCCGGGCCGCCCAACCTCGGGAAAAACAGGTTTGCTCTGCTCGCCACGGAACCCATCCAAAAAAGAAAAAAACATCATACACCCCGCTAAACTTCCCCGAATTGCCCCAGTCAAAAGAGGAAAATCGCTAGAGCGCTATTAATTCAAATAAACCTATTTCAAATTATTCCTGTTTCGCAGTACATAAAGCTTTAGAAGCCATCAGCAAAGAAATCATTTCGATTTCTGAGCTACGTAATGGCAATCTCCTTTTGCTTGTTAAAAACAGCCAAATCGCTCAAAGGGTTATCACGGCCAAAAAACTTCCTGGTGTTTGTGAAATTGATCTCAAATATCATGACAGCCTTAACAGCGTAAAAAGTACAATATACGCTCCCTGTTTAAACAACGTCAGTGCGGAAGAAATAATTGAAAATATGTGCAAATAAGATATAGTCGGAGTATATGAGTTCACTAAAACAATAGAAGGTGTTCCACAATTCACTGGTGCTGTTTTACTTACTTTCGACCTTTACGAGCTACCCGATAAAGTTGATGTGTCTTGGCGGAGTTCTAAGGTAAAGCCTTATTTTCCCAATCCAATGAGATGCAAAACCTGCCAACGCCTTGGTCACACCGCTAAACGCTGTAACAATGCACCCACATGTGAGTCATGTAATTTGCCCTCTCACCCCCCTCCATGTACCCGCATACTCTGCGTTAACTGCTCTGGCGACCACCCGTCATCTGCTAACACTTGCCCAAAGTATATGCAAACGAAAGAAATACTTAAAATAAAATGTCAAAACAGATGTTCCATACGCGAAGCACTCAAACTTTACAAAGCACAAACACCATCATTACTCAATTCCTCTTTTGCCGAAGTCGCCAAACAGACACAAAAATCAACCAACACTCCAGGACTAAACTCCAAATCTCTCCCCTCACCACCACCCGTTTTATCAAACAAATCACATGTTACTGCTGCACCGAATACTTCGAACCCACCTCAATCAAATTCTTCTCTACCCAACAATTCACCACAAACCAACTACAAAACCCAACTACCCTATTCGCAAACTCTCATACACACTCCATTCAGTTTCGAAGCCACGCTTCGCAACATCATTTCGCAAACCAACTCTTATCAAAACATAACTGATTCATGCACTCTGACTGCAATGCCAACCGACACCTCTTCTATTAACCTAGCAGAAAATATACCACATACTAATGTAAATAATAAAGAGCAAACCATGTCAGCTGACGACTCCCATTAAGCACAAACAACTCAACATAGCATATTAATTTTGTCTCAATTCCATATTATATTCCTATGTTCAAGATCTTACAGTGGAATATACACGGCTACTACAATAATTACAAGCAACTCGAACTTCTCTTAAAAGAGCATTTACCTAGCTTCATCTCCCTTCAAGAGACGCACATTGCCGCTGACAAGTCAGCAGCTGTTCCGCATCAATACCAAAGCTACTTTTATAATCTGCCACAAAATGCAACCAACGAGCAGGGTATTGCAGTTTTGATAAAGAAATCCATACCCCACAGACAACTCTCTCTTACTTCAAATATAGCCACAATTGCAATAGAAATCTCAGTACCTTTCAAATTCACTATCATAACACTTTACATACCACCTGCACAAAATATCTCATTCGCTGAACTTAGCTACATCTTGCGATCAGTAACCACTCCAATCATAATAGTGGGCGACTTTAACGCATGGAGTCCTCTTTGGGGCTCTGCCCTTACCAACTACAAAGGTACAGTTATAGAAGATTTGATTCTATCGGAAAATCTTATTCTATTAAACGATAACAAACCGACACACTTTTCCACACACAAAACTTTTACCACTGTAGACCTGACAATCTGTTCCTCCAATATTGCCCCTAAACTAAATACAAACAACCTCCCTCACCTACACGGTAGCGACCACTTTCCTATCCTTAGTGTATTCTCCACTTCTCCTATTTACAAAACCAAACCCAAACCAAATTTTTTAATAGACAGAGCGAATTGGGAAAAGTTTGAACTTGTTGCTAGCAGTTTATGCAATAAATTTACCGAATCTATCAATCACAAAACAAATCCAAAAAAGGCTTGGTCTGACATCAAAAGGCTGTCCGGTATTTACCCACAATCCACCCGAATTACCATAAATAACACTAATAGACCCATCGCCAACGCCAAAGAATTATCAAACTACTTTGCATCTTATTGGTCCGAATACTCGCACGACTCAAATTTCCATTCTACTTTCATTTCAGATAAATACAAATACTTAAAAAATTCCAATAACAGTTCTTACACAATATCAAATATCACTGGCTGCGAGATTGCATATAAAGAAATAGAATCCACTTTATCTTCTCTGTCTGGCAAAACCCCTGGGGCCGACAGAATATCGTACCCCATGCTTCAACATCTACCTTTGTGCCTAAAGATTAGATTACTTAAACTATACAACAATACCCTCAATCCGCAAGCGTGGAGAAATGCAGTTATTATTCCCATTCTAAAGCCTGGAAATACTGCAACGGAAGTTTCAGTGTTCAGACCCATCGCTCTACTTAGCTGTTTGGGCAAAAGTAGAATATAAAAAATTATAGCCAAGCGCATTTCATGGTATGCTTTGAACAACAACTATATATAAGTCCACAGCAAGTAGCTTTCAAAGAAGGTCAGGACACTATTGATGCCTTGCTCTTATTCGAAAACTACGCTTCTACTGCTCTTTCCAATAGAAACCACCTCTCGGTTCTAAGCATAGAATTCGAGAAGGCCTTTGACAGTGTCGGAGGCCATATTGTCCTACGGCAGTTGGAAAAATGGAACCTAAGCGGTAAAATACTTAAAATTATACAGGCCTTTCTCACTAATCGCAAGATTCGTGTCCAAAGTAAATAATACCTTTTCAGTAAATAATACCTCAAATTAATGACCTAAACATCGTCAATCGGGTGCCAACGTATCTATTAATAAATGCAAAAACTTCCATATTTGTCGGAAACATAAATGTAATTACTTTAGTTTAAGTTATAATAACATGAAAATTGTAAATAGTGTTAACTTAAAGTTTTTGGGTATAATTTTTGATAAAAAATTAACTTTCAAAGAACATTGTACATATTTAGGGAAACAACTGGCTGCTAGGCTTAATATTATCAAATATTTGTCGTCTAAGCACTGTTTAATTAACTCTTCAACGCTAATAAATGTAACCAGGGCACTCATATTATCGAAGATAGACTACGGCCTTCCCATTTATGGTGACTGTGCGAAAATCAATATAAAACTTATTTACTCAGCTTACCACACGACTGTAAGCAGAAGCATCCGTGCTATGCTTAAATCCCCAACAAAATTTATACTGACGGAAGCGGGCCTCCCCACAATTGAAGAGAGATTCACGAGACGAATACGAAGAAACTTATACCTAAGCTATTTCTTTGCTACAACAGCGCTTTATATGAAGCAGTGGTAGGCGAGCTTCAAAGAAGTAAGACCCCACGTCGCAAATCGACAATTGCACTGTGCATCGATTACGCCAGATCTTTATTGATAATGAACACAATGAACAAGACGCGACCGCATAAAAGTTATGTGGATTCCAGGCCATGCAGGCATAAGAGGGAACAATCTAGCGGACGAACGAGGTAAACTCGCTGGGAAAGAACCACTAATAACTTTCGACTATATTTCGAAAAAATACGTATACAAATTTATACATCAGAGGCACTATAATACACAAATGGTCAATTGGGGATCCTCTTCCCATCATTATATCGTAAATAATCCAAATAGGATAAAACCAAACTACCCACTAAATTGCCGTTGCAACGATATCAAATCATTTGTCCGCCTTCGTCTAGGGCACACAATCGCCACACATTCATACGTTTCCAATGGTTCAAGCCCTCCATGCTGCCAACACTGTCACTCACCATCTTTAACGGTCTGCCACCTACTCGACGACTGCCCACATTTTGAACAAATCAGGATAAGTATCTTCCGAAATCAAAGACCTTCTACACTGTTACTACTTCCTCAGAAAATATATCAAAAATGTCAGAATTTCTAATTAATCAGGATTGAAAAAATTGTTTGATGTTTGCTTCTCTAACATAGTTACTATATTTTTACCATAGTCTTAATTAATTAAGTTTTCTAGTCTTCTTTTACATGTAAGACCTTTAAGCTAACTATCTGTTACTTCTATATCAGCGAGCCGAAGGTCCTGGTAGCCAGTGCTCCTTTTTTACATGTAAGAATAATTGTATTATTATTTCACGTCTGTAAATAAATAAATAAATAAATTTTCAAACATTAAATTATATGGACTGTACTATCGATTTAAATAAAAATGCCATGAATTTTTCTGAATTTTGCGTGTGTTTTTTTGAAAAACTTTCCCATAGCTCTTAAAAAATCACCCTTTATATTTATAATCGATAAAATATTGATGGCGTTGTTTGATTCTTTCACTTATTTTGCCAACAGCGGATATTTAGTTCGCTTTTGAAATCACAAACACACTCTCACACACGTATGCAATTACTTATACACTTTCGTTTTTTAGTGTAGGTATTTCAAAGATTTACCGTCGTCCGCGTGTGAAATTAGTGCACTTTTCAATATTTTAAACATTTTCAGAGTTTGTGCTTGCCCATTTATTTCGATGCCCGGTGTCCCAGTCATGCAGGAGATACCTAAAAGTTTGAACATATCCATCATTGAGTGCTTGTACAATTTAAATACTTCTATGCCCATATGTTCACTTGTATCTGTGTGCTAATATTGCCGTTAAATAATAATCTTTTCATATTTCATTGAAAAGTTGGCAAATATTTAGGAGCAAAATATGAACTGAACAAATAAATATTTTTTACTCATTCTATTTTGTATAATATAATTTCGGTTTATTTCTTCTTCTTCCTTTTTTTGCTCAGCTTGTTGTCTCGCTTTTGTTAGCACATACAATATTAATATTTCATTAAGATGTTTTTCTCAGTCGCGTCCACTTGTTTTATTCCTTTATGTTAATTAATAATTTTGTATGTTTGTGTGTTTTTTCGTTATTTTTAAGTGCTTCAAATAATTTGTCTCCGCCCACTTTGAACCATTTCACTGTAGGCACATTCAGAGGCCTATGACTATAGTTTGCGATGAGTTCAGATATGGCATTTGGGTCAAGAGCTATAATTTTTAGATAAATTACACTATGCGGCAAACGGAAACTGCTGTAATAACATTAGATAGCGAAATCATTATTCAATTTTCAAAAGGGAAAAATCATTTCCTAGACACCTCTTATAAATTTATTGCACTCCTTATATCCATATTGGCTTTAATATTACTTGATATGTGAGCGCTTATTGACCAGCGAAAGCTCTGATTCTTGGCCAAGTAGCCAATAAAGGGAAAGAAGCTGTATCCGTAGCTGTATCACGTAAGTCGTCGATCAAAATGAATGCCTAAGTATTTATGATTTGGCCACCACTGTACATATGCACGCGTATATGAATATATGCAAATACGCACAAATGCATACATACGTACAAATCCTCAAAACACGTTTTATTCACATATCGTCGGCACTTGCTTTATGTGCTCGAGCAGATCCTATCTAATTGCTAGTCTTTGGACACTGGTATCGCAGCGTGTAAGGCTAAGCGTTTTATTCCCCTATGGGTTCTTTGATATCTAAAACATTTGCCCCCTAATAATGCATGGGCTTTTTTAATAACGCTCCCCTATTTTGTAAGACGCCATTTTTCTTTGCCTTAATTCTGTTTAAAATTGCACGTGTGTGCGTGCGTGCGTGATTGACCCCTCTGAAAGACTGTATGCACATTTTAATTGCTGTTAGGGCAAATATTGACGAAAGTGCGTTTGTCTCGTAGGTACTTTTTATCTTAATTTTTATGAGATACTTTATCTCTCCCTTTTATGCATTTAAATGGATTGAATAAAGCTTTGGTTGTTTTTGTGTTTTTGTAAACACTTTTATCCTAAGGGTATTACAATGTGAATAAATAAAATAAAAATACAAAACGCGAAGGAGACATTAGCCCTTCTAATCAGCCAACAAAACACCTGTGTTGCATGTGGACCTTTGACATAAATTTTTAATTTGAGATGTTTTGATTTTTATTCCACTTTCTTATTCTAAAGGGTCTGTGTTCGTATTTTACTTTTCATGTACAATAGATTTTCTTAATTGGCTAGTTAAGTAAGTTTTTCGCTTAAATACATTTTTTAGGTTCAAAGCTAAAGGTGACAAGCCATGTGTAACATAAAATGAGCTGTTATATTCATGTGTTTTGTGCTAGCTTGACTCCAAATATCCCACGGAGCTTAGCTTAGTGCAATAGTCTGCAATACGATCGCAATTCCCGGATCTTAAAGGGTTAACCCCATTTTTACACTGTTTTTTGTTTGAGTTTGCGAATGTGGTTTTTTAAAACTCTGACTTGACAAGAATGCATCAGAAACCAGATCCACAAAAAGAATTGAATTTTTAGACTCTTATTAAATGCAGGGATAACCTATTAAACTTTCTTGTGCTACCAAATACCGATAGATGTGCACCTTTAAACACGCATGGTTTTTCAACATTTATGCGCATCAGATAAACAAAAAATGTAAAAGATATTCCTGATGTGTACTTAAAAATATACCTGTAATCCACTTTATTTATATTACATTTTCGTTTCGTTTCTGTTTTCATAATTTTAGGAAAGATAAACCAAATTTTGAGTTGCTTCTTTGAAAATATTTAAATATTGGGTCCTCTTCCATACAAAACGTATGCGAGTCGCCAGAAGCGTTAGTTGTGAATGTGGCCACGGAATTATCTATTTATCAAATGCAGTATTGAGGTAACAAGAGTAGAGAGGATTTACGCCGACTAGTTTTATATTTTCCATATCTCATTGGTATTAAACATTTTGTTCGGTAAGTAAATTCACGGTTTTTTCGTACATGCATATGTATTTGTGTACAACTGTTTAAGGCAAAAGGTCTACATTAAGCTAAATTCCTGTTAACAACGTACGAGTTAATTAGAGCAAATTCAGTACAGATAAAATAGTGAAACGTACAAATTGCGACTTCCGACTCCACAGAGCTGCGTCGCTGTTGCGGCCCTCGCACGTCTACTTACTCATCAACTTACGCACTCGCGTACTCACTTTGCTACTTCACTTACTGGCTGCTTCAGTTTTTGCGAGTTTTGTGCACTGTTGAGTGCACACACATACATAGATAGGTGTGTGTATACGCTTACTCTATATACGACATACGCCTGTGTGTGTATACTTATATATTTGTACATGTACACATACATATGCGCTCTTATTGCTTGCATGCGTGACTCTTATACACACACATCATTACATGCACACATACATACAGTGCATTCGCGAGGTGTGAGCGTGAAAATCCTTGAAAGGTTAAAGACTCCTTCGTTAGGATATGCCCTGCAGTGTGAACTCATAAAGTTGCCTCAATCCATCTGCAACGCCTGCCACTTACCTACTGCTGTCATGCTGCTGCCCCTCTATTTATTCCTGCTGTAGCTTTAAATGGTGCTGTTCAGTTGTTTGCTACCCTTCCCTTGCAAAAGCGCGTTCATGTGTCTTAACTTGAATTCCTGTGCAGCAAGTAGCTCCTGCCAACGCCATCGTCCATGCCATTCCTGTCGGCGACTTACCACCGTTGTCATGGCAATGACTTGTTTTTGTTGATAAGACTTTTTCCATCTCTCTGCTCAGTTGTTGAGTGTGCGTGTGCACGTTCAAATATCTGGTTCTACACCCTTTTATGTTGCCCTATTGGATAGCCGTGCTGTCTATGTGTTGGTTGCCTTCCTGCCAATATAGACCAACATTGTCAACAATGTCGATTTGTTTTTGTTCATGATTTTTTTTTATTTTTGTGTTAAAGAATCATTTTCTTACTTATAACGGGTGTTTGTTTCGGATGTACATAACTCTTCAAGCCAACAGTCTTTTTAAAGATAGTTTTTTAAAGACAATATCTATCTGCGCCGTAATTCAGCTATCCATAAAAAAAAATTTTTGAATGACTCGCTGGAGGACTTCGGTCGGTATCTCGTGAATAACTTTAGTAATGTTGGCTTCCAATGCCTCAATCGAAGCTGATTTATTCACAAATCATTTAGGTGTGATATTATACGATCTTGGTGGCCAATCTACTGGTCCGAGACGAGAGATAAATTGCTAACCGAAACGACGACGCAGTAAATCCATTGTTTCATGGGCTGTATGGCAAGTAGGCGCAAGTCTTTCTATGATGAAATGTAAATGAATACTAAAAAAAATTATGTATTTAGTGTGACAGTAGTCATGCGTAATCTGTCAAAAAACTCTAGTGGAAAAAGTACCTCCAATCTGATTACCCTTTATAATTAGACTTCAATGGATCATCCAACGAAACATCACTTACAGACGACACTCAAGGAACTAGCCTGAACTTAGTATAAGCCACTAAAGCACAAATTCCGAATTAATTTTGTGACATATTGAGCAACAGTAGCTGAACCATATGAGGAGAAAGATTTCATTACAAAATCAATAAATAAAAGCTTACGTTTGGTCTCGAACTGATTTGAGTTGCAACTGGAGTGTAGTCGTGTATGTGGTTATATATATCATGCGTACGTGCAAACATACATACATACATTCAAACACACAATCATACGCGCAATGCGACAAACTGACGAACTTTTTCAAAATCTATCGAAACTTCAACATTTGTTAGCAATGAATTGTTCTCGCACTGGCGATTTTTCGCGCAGCCATAACTTTTTCAGCTGCACTGGGACTTGGAATTTTAACAGCATTAGCAGCAGCAGCGAAGTACCTAGTGACCAATGGGAAGCGCTCAATAGTGAATAGTGGTTAGATTAAAATGGCTATAACTTGTTCTGGAATCGTATCAGCGGTGACAACTCGGAAAAAATAAGTATTTAAGAAAGTATGTACATATATATACGTAGGTATGCCCATACTTGCAACATTCTGTGCTATCTATCACACTTTCAGTTGCGCTATCACACTTTCAGTTGGTCGAATTACTCGACTCTTTGTATAAACAGTGCGCTGTTGCAGAAACTGCAGATGTCTTGGACTTATTTGAATGATTCTTTTGCTGAATAGTTGAATGCTTTTACCGCATTTTCTTCTTTAATTTTCCTTTGTTTTCCGAGTATTGTTGCATTTCTTGTTGTTGGTATATGCTGATTTACCTTGGCTGCCAGTATTGATGATGCGACTTTGCTGCTGCTTTGTGCATATCTGGTCACGTCATAAAATAGTGAAAAAAAAAGTAGAGATGGAGAGTGCAATCAAACAAAAAAAAAATTACTTTTGTAAGAATGATGCTGCTTTTATGGATTTCTGCCCTGATGAGGAAAAAGCAAAGAAGTTCCCATTCTACAGTTAACTGAATTTGTAATGAAAATTAAGTAATTGAAGCACGATCCGTATTTTGAATCTTTAACAAAATTATATACAATAGAATTTTAGTGCCCCAATACAAGCAACACTCTTACTTTTTTGTTTATAAACGAGACCACTGGTTGCCATAGTAAACCCCCGAACTTTTTATCGGTTGAGTAACTAATAAAAGTATATGTAGGTACAAGAATTTTATCTTATCGTTCACAGAAAGCTTAATTAAAAATTCCACAAAATTTCCAAAAATTGCTGCAGCACAGAATAGTTTGGGGACCTTTGAACCAAGCGCCCATTCTTGGAACGAGTTGGCAACAGAGTCTTGCAAAATTGTTCTACGAATTTTGAAGCATTTCGGCTAAGTATTTAATTTTATTATTTATTTGTGAGCACTTCTTTGCTTTCGATTTTTTTCGCTCTTGCTAGGAGCTGGACGCGTTCCAAGAATTATTTTTTTGGCACATTTCAGAGTCTTTATTATTATTTTTTTGTCTGCATGCATTTCATTTATTAATGAAAGAGCAGGCTAGACGCAGTTACAACCATTTATGTTACCTTTGTGCTATTGTTTTTTATTCTCAAGAAACTTTTTAGCAGCGGATTAGAAGTATTACCTAAAAATGCCTGTATGTATGCCCACCCATAACAAATTTTATCAAGTTATTTCTTCATGGCCAACTGACATTTAGATAAATTGAATATTACATTCATGCATATACATCCATATATACATACATACATTTGGATAGTCGTGTGTATCATATCTAAATAATTATTTTAATATATTTTACAGTGAATATTTGGGCGGCCTTCTTGCCATTTCATTAGATATTTCTTAAAATTTATGACAAAACATTCAGTGATTAACCGTTTGGCTCCCAAACCACTCCTACACCTACGCCCTGCCTTTCGTGGCCAACACTTCGAAAATCTACGAATCTGCTATGCAAATATGAATATGAAACGTATAACATACGAGGGCAGGCGGATAATATTACGACCTAAGTGGCATAGGGATGACTCATCTTAAGTTAAATACTTCCACCTTTTTTTAAAAATCTTTCCAAGTATGCAGGATTGGAATGAGGGGAAAATCTGTGCCGAGCCTGGTACTTCTGTCTTCACTGATGGCTTGAAGGTGGAATCGGGAGTCGGTGCATAGGTTTTCTCTAAATCAGCAAATTTATTTATTTCCTTAAAACTGCTAGTTTTTTCAGGCAGAAACAGGCTTAGGAAACGCGCAAGCGAAGTAGATTTTAACATTATTTCCGATAGTCAAGCTGCGATCAAGCTCTATCGTCGTCATGGTGTAGACCCGAACTGGTCAACTCCTGTAAGGAGGAGATTAAATCTTTTGGGAAGCAGGTAACATTTCTCTAATCTGGGTTCCAGGTAACACGGAAATTAAATTGCTAATAAGCTTGCCAGGAAAGGGCCTGAATTGGTCTATAAAAGGTCCGGGTTTGGTAGCTAGACGATTAAGGTCACTGGGTGCTACAGCCTGGAGCAGTGTTCCAACCTAAACCCCATCAGCCTTCTCCATTACATCAATAGCTCTGGCTGGCTGCAGATATCTGCCCGTTGGAGGTCTCATAATGATGTCGAAACGGCGATTTAGTGCTACTTGGGGAGCGCCAGACTGGTACTTCAACCATTTCACCTACCTACCTCCAGGCGGCCGTTGTAGTCGAATGGGTCGGGGCGTTACTACCATTCGGAAACCTCGGAGGCTTGAAACCTCCGCACTAAAAAACAAGTAGCGGTCGCCCCTCGTCAGGCAATGACAAACCTCCGAGTCCATTTCTGTTATGAGAAAAATTCCACATAAAAACCATCTTTGAAGGCGGTGCAAAACTGTAGGTTCCTCCATTTGTGGAAAACGTCAATATCACTAATAGAAGGAAGAGCTCGGCCAAACACTCAAGAAGGTGCCGTCTGTCCCTACAACTTCCTCATACAGTGGTAAAAAATGGGCTCTGGTTTTTCACCACGGAAGAGAGACCTGTGGAGGCAACCCCCACATAAAGACATTATCATCTCGATGTAAAAAGTGAATTTCACGTAATCTTGAAAAAAAAGGTAACCATTTCATTCATTAAGAATCATAGACCGCGAACTAATCAGTCGGCCCTCTTATATATACGTATTTAATTATCTGTGAATAATTCCGTTGGAATTTCTTTTTATTGCCAACTTGGCCTGGCGGGCTTCACCGCTGGGAAGGTTATTGATACGTTGAGCGTTTTTGTGTGAATGTTTTCTCGCTTTCCTGACATTGGGTGAATCTCGAGTTTTTAAATTTTATATTGTATATAAATACGTTTGGCTTGCCGCATAAACACTATGCATTCATTATATACATACATACATATACATATAGATATATGAAATTAATCATTTGTTTTGTTCCTTCTTTCACAGGTAAGTCGGCCAAGTAATGAACAATTAAAAATTATGGTGAGTTTAATAGTCGATATAAATTGTTTAGTACTTTATCAGGCAAACCAGCAATCATGCTATAAAATTTATAAAGCTCAATTCGCAACTTATCTTCTTCTTTTTGATTGACTTGATAAACCTTCCCCTTCTTCTGCTACCACCAGCTCATTGCCCCTTCGCCTACAATACTCGCCGTCGCCAACGTGCAAAGGTCCCATAGAATATTTCTGTCAAACACTCCAAGGGACGCCTCCAAGCTTATGCGCCATACAATAGGACGGATATCATAAAAGCCTTATAAAGAGTTAGTTTTGTTCGTCGAGAGAGGACTTTAGTTCTCAATTGCCTAATTAGTCCAAAGTGGCATTTGTTGCAAGAGAGATTCTACGTTGGATTTCAAGTCTGACATTGTTATCGCTGTTAATGCTGGTTCCTAAATCAACGAATTATCTTACAACCTTGAAATCATAACTGGCAACAGTGAAATGGATGCCGATACGCGAGTGCGCCGACTGTTTGTTTTATGACAGGAGGTACTTCGTTTTGACCTCGTTCACCCCAGACCCATTTGCTTTGCTTCTTTAACCAGCAGAACTGGCATCGTGGTTGTTAAGGCCGATGATATCGATATCATCAGCATACGCCAACAATTTACGCTCTTATAAAAGATTGTCCCTGAACGATTTAGCTCTGCGGCTGGCACAATCTTTTCCCGCATTAGTTTAAAGAAGTCACAACACATCAAGTCACCTGTCTGAAATCTCGTTTTGTATCAAATGATTCCGAAAGGTCTTCAGTGCCCAATTTTGGTGGCACTGCTGATATTAGCCAACGTCATCTTGCACAGCCGTATTCGTTTTTTAAAGCCGCACTGCTAAGGTCCAATCAGTTCGTTGATGGTGGGCTTCAATCGCTCGATAGAACCTTCTACGCTATATTTAGAATACTAATTCCGCGGCAGCCGTAGCCGGAGAGAACCTAGGTTCGAATCTCGGTGCAACACCAAAATTAAGAAAAAGTTTTTTCTAATAGCGGGCATGGTTTCATCCGAACATATTTGACATAGAAGCTGATACATGTACCTCACCAGTTCATTGCCGCCGTGTTTGAATAGCTCAGTTGGCAGTCCGTCGACTCCCGTGGCTTTGTTGTTCTTTAGCTGCGTTATTGCTATTCTCACCTCGTCGTGCTCGGTTAGCGGAACGGTAGCCCAGTCATTAACGATTGGGGGATCGAGATGGTTGTATTCTCTGTGACATCCACTGTTGTCACTATTCAGCTAGTTTGAGAAGTGTTCCCCCCACAACTTAAGTATGCTCTGGACGTCTGTTACCAGATCGCCGTCTGTGTTCTTGCCGGATAACGCGCCGGGAAACTTTCTATAAGCCGCCGACCTTTCTTGAAGAATTTTCGGGTGTTTTTCCCCATCGGCCTCCATCTCAAGCTCTTCGCATTCACGTATTTCGGCCTCTCGTTTCTTCTTTCTGGTAATAAGTCGTTCTTCCTTTCTCAGCTCCCGGTAGCGATTCCATACGGATTGTGCTGCGCTCGATCGCGGTGTGGTCCTATAAGCAGCGTTCTTTCTCTTCGCGTCAGCTTCACATTCTTCATTGCATTAATTGTGTTTTTTCGTGCTCGCCGAAATTCGATTGCTTCTCCATTTGTCGTGTATACCGAAATTAGCAATTAATTGGCTTAAATACCGGAATTAGCAATTAATTGGTTTAAATATACATACGTACGTATTTATATATTTATCCATTACTTCATACAATAAATGTTCAGATATGAACTAATCTCAAAGTAAAGTAAAATATTCCAATTAGATAGGCTCCAGAGGCGTGAAATAGAATTCATATTCGCTTGTTCACACGCATTAGCATGCACGCACGTACATAGCTACGTATGTGCAGTTCAGTATAGTGTTTAGTGCTACTTAGTGTAAATATACATACAATAGAAGCGTCCAATTATAGGTTTACAGCCAAGCACAAGGGACCACACCAGAAATCTAAAGCCTATATAATTTTAATAATATTACACGTGACAAATGACAATGTTCGTCAATGAATGAAGCCTTGAAGAAAGTTATTAGAAAACCAACAACTAACCATATTTTGCGATCGTTCATACTTAGCGGCTTGAGCACACAGGAATTGAGATTTTTTTTCCTCAATCATTTTCCACCCTCTGGAAACTCGTTGTGTATGATCATCCGTCAATGAACTTAAAGCAAGATTTATGCAAATCCATTTGTATGATTTTGAAAAACTCATTTGTATTTGTTGTACTCTAATTGTGATATCTAATTTGTGTTGATGCACGTTTTGTTAACCTGAACTTAATTTTTCGGGCATTGGATTTTGAATTTTAAATTTGTTTTTATAAATCACAAGAGCTGTATTTTCTAGCATGTGTGTGTTTCATCGAAGAATAGAGTAAGCATACCTCCGAATTTCCACCGATAAAGGCATACGATAGCCTAGAGAAAATGTACTCTTATTTTTGTGAGCACAGCTGTATAGGAGTATAAGTACATACATAAGTATGTACATGTGTATGTATGTACGCTCGCATTCGTATAATTGCAAAAGTAATATGGGAAAGATAAACGTGTGCTGTTGACATTTAAATACATTGCGTATGCAAATAAATAACAGCCAAGTCGAGCTGAGCTCTGTTAAAGAGCCGACGCAGCAACTAACAGGTTGCCGACCAGTGGTATTTGCAAATATGCGCCCACACATACATCCGCATGCATCTTAGCGTATTAAAGCATTACGGCGGGTGTGGGGATGTGTACGAGTATGTGTTGGGCAGCGATAACTCTTGACAGGTGCATATGCGACTTGTACTGGTTGCTGTTGTTGCGCTTACTGCCAACGATACGGCACTGTTGTGGCCAGCTTTGGATCATCGCCTACCCGATCTACTTAATGCCATTAGTTTTGTAGATTTTCGACGCCATTTAGCACATTTGCCCACCATTCTGTAAGTTGTTTACATTTTCGATTTAATGACTGCTGTGATATAAAAAAGTTTTGATGCGCTAAATAATTAACTGAAATCGCAAAGTTGTTTATCTCTATAAAACCGAAAATATTATTAACAGATATGCGCAGACGATTTTCAAACGAAAGACATAACAACAACAATATTATTGAGTATTTGGATACTCGTGTGTACATAGTACGTATACGAATGCAAATATATGTATGTTTGTGTGCGCGAGTTTCTTGCGCAATGAGTTCGTGACGCTGCTAAATTTCAGAACGAAACAAATAATGCGGCTTTTGACAGTTACCAACTTGAGAGCTCTTGCTTTAATTTTCCATTTACTATTCCCCTACCAACGGAGGAGTGACTCTGTAGCTTAACATCTGTTCGTCTAAAGGTTTCCCCATTATGTTATTTGCCGTAACGGGGGGTCAGTCTTTAGCGGTTGTAGAGGCTTAGCATGACCAAAATATGTTTAAATATCGTTGGATGTCATGTGGTGCTTAGATGAAAACTGAAACTGTTCATTTCTAGTCCACTTTAGTAATAATAATAATAATAGAATGATACATAAATTATTTACAGGCTATAGGCCGGATTGCAAATTATGATGGGCATCTTGAAATATTCTTGCCGATTGAGAACCTACCCCAGTTGATGAGAGAACCTTTTTCTAGGCATACTATAAATGCACTTAGAGGCTTATCAGCGATTACCGAGGGGTGGCTGCTGCCATTTTGATAATTCTTGCACCTGTGGAAATCGAACGTAGGACTACTAACTAATTTTTTACCACAATAACAACTATGCACGACTCAAATGACAATTTCTGCTGCCTGTTATCTCATAAGGGTTATACGAGTATATTTAAACTTTACAATGTATACAAATAAGTAAAAAATATAAAACATACTTAGTAAAACGTAATAATGCGAAAGAATAAGAGAATGTCCTCTTCGTTTGAAATTAGTATAAATCGCGTTTTCGCAAATGAGTGAAGAGGCGAGGCCGCTGGGCGTAGGGAAGGGAAAGACTCAAAGCTGACGTGAATGCTAATCGTTTTCATGCGATACGATGAAATGCTAATAATACTCGTATAAGCGATAGGTCATTGTCTGGTCATTGTCCGCGCATTACAATACTGATATGACAACACAACAATAAAAACATTAACACAAACGATAAGGAAAGAATACTAAAATGACATGAATACTACATAGAGCTGAGGCAAATAACATGCTCGTGCCCCTTCTGCTGTTGTTGTTGTTGCTGCTGGTGATGTTGCTTCTTGTCGTGTGATCGTTATTGCAGCACCAAAGCAAAAGCAACTCCAATACAAGTTTACCCAACATTGCCGTCATCGCCCATCGACATTGCCGACGCTGCCAACATCTCTGCCATGGTCATTATTGTCTGCCCGAACGGCAGGCGGCCAGACAGCCAGCCGTTCAGCCGGCCGGGCGGCAGTGGATTTTGCGTACCCTCTCCCGAAGCCGAAAATACTTGCCCATTGCGGATCGCAACAACACCTATTGACGTTGGCAACAGTTGTCGCTGCTTCTGCCGCTTTTACGGCCTCTTCAGGTCGTTCGGCTGTTGCTTTTGCTGGAAGTTGTTGGTTATTGTTTGTTTTCCAGTTTCTTTGCGAGACATTTGCGCATTTGGCTTTGTGCCGCGCCTCAGTCAGTCAGTCAAGAAAGGCGGGAAGCAATAATTTGAAATGTAGCCGTTGTAGTTGATGTTTGCTCCAATATTGTTGGTGTGGTGGTTGTTTCTTTTTCTACTTTGTTTACTTTACTTAAAACAAAGTTTTGACATTGTTGATGTGTATTGCTGTCGTTGTCATTGGTGCTGTCGCTGTTGCCAGTCATAAGCACGACGCTCAGAGCCATTGCCTTCCTTATCGCTTGTTAGCCGTCAAAAGACCGCGCGCATGCGTAGACGGCACATGATAGACCGAGCAAATCGTCTGCGCGTTTATTGCGTTAGGTTCGTGCGCGTGTGTATAGCGATTTTTTATTTCATTTCTATGCACTTACATATGTACAAGAATGTGCCTGCGCAGAAATTTCCATTTTCCCATTTGCATATTTTTTATTTTATTTGCACTTTTAATTTAATTTGCCCGCAAACTAAAACAAACGCTGATGATGGGCACATGTACTCGTACATATCACACATATGTAACATAGGCTCATACGCATGTATGTGTGTGCGCATATTTTAATTTTTATGTGCGTACGAGTAGTGGGTACTCGTCTCTTTGTTTACAACATTTAAAAGCAATTCCAACTTGCAACTTGACACCGCATTAAAGTCGCCTTTCCTTTTGCGACAAAAGCTTTCTGTGCTGCATGTCAATTAGGCGGAAAACACATTGCCACACTACGCCATCACACATTAGCATGCACAAACACGTACTTATGTGTATGGATGTATGCGACAGCAGTTCCTCTCTTCGATAAAGAATTTTCGACAATTCTTCATTGGTTGTCGTAGGTCAGTGTACGTCATTATTGGGAGTTGAAGGCATATGAGCCGTTGTTTCTCAAAGCGACGTGAGTCCAATATTCCAAATATTGAAATCATTTTTTGTGTTCATGCTTTATAATATTGTAAAGGGTTTTCCAATAAGGGGTGTTATTTTTAAATTCAAAGAAAAATTCAATTTTTAAATTTTTAAGGCAGATAACCACCACGACCACGCTTACAGGACAATATCCTTTTCATGAAATTTTCCATAACCGAATTGCAAAGTGGCTGCCTTATGTCCTCGATAGCCTCACGAATTCCATCTTTGAGGTCTTGATTCGACCCTGGGCTGTTGGCGTAGACCTTCTCTTTCACGTGGCCCCAAAGAAAAAAGTCGCAAGGTGTTAAATCACAAGATCTCGGTGGCCAATTGTGATCACCTTTGAGAAATAAAACGGTCCGGAAACTTTTCCCGTAAAAAATCAATGGTTTCGTTGCTTGTGTGACACGTAGCGCCGTCTTGTTGAAAATAAACGTTGTCCAGATCAATACCGCCCAATTCCGGCCATAAAAAATCGTTAACCAACTCTTGATAGCTCAATCCTATTCAAAATAACACCCGTTATTGAAAACCCTCATTTAGATATATTAGATATACATTCTGCAAAAAAAAAAAAAAAAAAAAAAATACGATGCGCTCGCCTATGGCACTCAAACCTTTTATTTTTCATTTAAATTCGTTTCATCGACATCAAAATAATACACTTTTGCCAACGAATAATCCAATTCTGAAACCATTTTACAAACGAGAGAATCGGCTTAATTTCTCGAATTCTGTGTTGAGCTTTATCGAGCGAAGATGGTGTTGTTCGATAATATAATAATTGTTAAGTTCGTCGTCGTCAAAAAATCGTTGCAATGACATTCTTGTGATATTATGCATTATTGTATCAGCCGCGCCGGTTCCAAACATGCCTATGACATCATAACAGGTGACGAATCTTGGATCTATGCATATGAGCCGGAAGCGAAACAGCATTCGAAAGTAAGGGTGTTCCAAGACGACAAAAGTCGCACCTCAAAGTAAATTATAGCCTCCTACTTTGGAAAATCTGGTCGTGTCGCAACTGCACGACTAGAGAAACTTAAAACAGTCAATTCTGTGTGGTACACAACCATTTGATTGCCAAATATTTTCGGTGAATTAAGGAGAACTAACCGCCGAAAACGCTTTACTCTTCAAAAAAACAATGCGAGTTCCCAAGCAAAGCGCCTTACACGAGAGAGTTTTTGTGCGTTCAAAATATCGAATTAATGGATCATCCACCTTACAGCCCTGATTGGACATCTAATGATTTCTTGTTGTTCCCCAGAATCAAAAATAAAGTGCGAGGTTAATGTTGTTCAATGCCTTCAACGCCGAAGCTTTCGAAGCTTTTAAATAGCGCGTTTCGGAGGTATCCACTTCTGTGTGGGAAAAGTGCTTTGAAAATTGGTTCAAGCGATCTTCATTAAGATTTTACTTTGTTTTCATTATTGGGCTCAAATATAAAAGACAACCAGGCAACCTTCGCATTTGAATACGTAGAACAGACTCGAAAACTTTTGAAAGACGGCATTTTTTGGAATAACTATGTAACGTATTCATTTATTCCTGCATTGTCCGTCCGTCCATTCGTCCATACGCACAATAACTCGAGCAAACTTTGAAACGTTTTAAAAAGAAAGAACGATATATCTCTGTTATAGGCAAATGAACAAAATTACTCAAATATGATACAAGTGAAAAATCCGGAAAAAATACGATGAAAGAAAGTGTGGAAAATTGACGGGGTCTCAACCAGTTTTGGCTAAGTGCATTTCAATCAGTCGAATTTTCGAGTTTTCGTACATGACGAAGTCGGATGAAGTCCAATAAATAATGGACCGATGATAGATACATTCACGCCGTACGTACATACATACATATATTGGAAACAACATTATTTCCACTGTATTTGTATGTATTCGTTGATGAAAAAATAAAAACACAACATCAAGAAATTACGTATAATATTATATTTATGGCTATTCAAGGCAGTGTTGTTGCCGCTGTCGTAGGGGGAAAATACCAGTAGCAGGTGGAGACCCAATCATCATCGCACATAATCTCGCCATTGGTCCGGTTATTGTTGTTTTTGTTATTGCACATGTGACTGCTTGGCTATGTTCCCTTTTATTGTTGCTACTTCTATGTTTTGCATTTGTGTCTACACACACATAAACACGTACGAGTACTCTGGCCGCTGCTCGCTCATCCCTCTCTCGCTTTGTAACAAAAATAAATTGCGGACATTAATTGCAAACATGGTTTGTTGACAGCGACTGCCGTTCTTATTGTCTTGTTTTCGCTTGTTTTCTTTTTTCCAAACGTTGCTGTTGTGTTTTTATGTTACTGCTGCTGCTGCTGCTGCTGCTGCTGGTAATGGCGGCTCGTCTGCGTCGCTGTTTATTTGCTGCTTGATTTGACTTGCCTGCCATACTCAGTTGCTCCCTGCCTTTTGGCTGCCAATTGCTGATGATGGTGTTGGTGCTTTCTTTTGCTGTTGCTGTCACTGCTGCTAACAGCTTTGTTTGTAGCGTCGTTGCTCATCTTATATTTGCGCGCTTTACTAATTACAATTATTTGCTTTCAGTGCAAAATATTCTTTTGAATTGTCACCGCAGTCGAATTTTCTGCCCTAATTTTAGCGCATGACTCATTTGCCCTGGCAGTGCCCATGAACGAAGCCTACGAGTAGGAGAAATTTACAAACAACGTGAATAGCAAAGAAGCAATGAAAAACTACACTACGAAATATTAAATATGGGGACTGAGTTTTATGTATAAATACTTATGTATAAGCATAAATACTTATGCCTGTAAATACTTTATTTACAGAATTTGCTATATGAAAAATGTTAGAAGGAGTACATTTGACTATTGAGGAGTGGGCAAGGGCGTTCTCCAACGAAACGCTTGCGGCCAGTGTTCAATATTTTGTAATGAAAATATTGCAATTTATTAGAAAATTTCCTTGATAAACTAGCACTACCTCTATTGCCACAAAAAATCCTAAAAACATATAGTTTTCCCCCGCATTAACCTTATCTTGAATAGGGTGTGATTTTCTTATAAATACAAAACGGAGCGAGTCGTTTCCAAGCTAAACATTTGTGTCTAGTAATACGAAGTGGCTTGTTTTCGACAAATTTTATTTTTTGCTTAATGCCATAAATTTAAGCGGGACATAATAATAATATATAATATAGGGTGTTTTTTTTAGAGGTTAGGTTTTCAAGTTGGCACTACTTTTTTCGTAGATGGTCTTTTTGACAGCTGTCACTTGATTTATGCTCAGTTTGGTTTGCCATTTCATAATGAATAGACTTACACCTGAACAACGTTTGCAAATCGTGCAAATTTATTACGAAAATAATGGTTCGGTTCGCAACAATGCAACAACGCAACAATCGATTTATTGAAGGAAACTTTTGGTGAGCGCATTATCTCGCGCCGTGGACCTGTGGCGTGGCCTCCAAGATCGTGCGATATAACACCGCTGGACTATTTCTTGTGGGGCTATGTGAAGTCGCTTGTCTACGCAGATAAGCCCGAGACGATTGACGTCTTGGAAGAGAATATTCGGCGCGTTATTGCTGACATACGGCCCCAATTGCTGCAAAAAGTGGTCGAAAATTGGGCCTCTCGGCTGGAATTTATTCGAGCCAGCCGCGGCGGCCACTTGCCCGAAATCATTTTTAAAACATAATGGCAAACCCTTATCTTTATAATAAAGCTAAATTCTTGGCCATAACATTAAATTATATACGTTTTATTTCATCTTGAAAACCTAACCTCTAAAAAAAACACCCTATATTATTGGACCGCACATCCTTGGTTAATTGTTTGGCCGAGGTTCTCCTCCAATTTGTGGTGTACATCTTGATGTGGTTCCACAAACGACTACAATTTTACGGCACCTCCGTGCGACAAATGGATTTTATGAGGAGATGTTTTATGGCAGAAATAAATTCGGAGGTTTGCCATTGCCAACCGAGGGGCGACCGCTTTTAGAAAAAATAATATCCAACCGACTGGTAGTAGTCACCCATACGGCTATGGGGGCCACCTACTAACTATTATTTTGCGTACAATTAAATTTCCGTTACCCCTTTTCCGTCTGCTAACTTTGTGCAAATTCTTTTATATATTTACTTGCCAAATACTAAACGAGAAAGTTGGACTATCTGCGTCGAGGCATTGCAAAAAGGGACGCACACACACGCACTGGCAAAAGTCTCTGGAAGCACTCAAAACAATCATTCTTTGCTTTGTCATCAAAGGCAAACTGGAAGTCCCTTTTATTTGGCTTTTTACGGTGCAGTTGTTGGTGTGGATGGCTTTTTTTTGTTGCAGTGGTTTATTTCGTTTTAATCGTTTTGTTTGCATTGAGTCTTTGACGTCTTTGTGACAGAAATTTCAGAAGCAGCTTTAGCAACAGCAGCAGCAGCCATAGCTGTTGGCTCAATAACCAGTCGTGGCTCACTCGATTTTGGTGTTTTTCCCCTTTATTTTATCGGATTTTTATTTTTTCACGACTCCTGCCGAGCGCACCACACTTTGAGACGAGCTTTGGCACCGGCATCGCTCCCCAAATCGTCAAAGCCGCACGATTGCCTTTTGATGTCCCGGCTAAAGTGGCACGCAACGCAGCTAGTCGCTTTGTGTAATAAACAAATTAGTTGCATGCGCCTTTGCTTTTCTGAACACCGAATATTCATGGAGAATAAAGTTTAAGTACCGCCTTTCGCTTTTGCACCATTGTTGTTGGTACGAATATTAGGCAGTAGGCCTACATGCTTTGAGCTTTAAGTTTCTTTCTTAATTTAATCCTTCCCCGTTCTATTTCCTACCTAATATATGAAGTTCTTTATGGAAGAGATTTACCGTAATTTTTAGGAAATATATATAAATATAAATAACATTACTTATTCATAGTAAGTAATTGGGGCATACTTCTCCCCACCAGCTTGATGTTGTGCTAAAAATAGAGAGACCTTCAATTTTATGGTGTCTACGGATGAAATATTGCTTTTAAGAAAATCTTGATGGCTTGCCATTGCTAACTTACTGTTATATTAACGTAGCATTGTCCAAAAAGTCTGTGTATGATTATGCAAAATATTTTCAATTACCGGAGTTTGATTTTATTTTGTTGACCAGCTACCTTATCCCTTTTTATTTCTGATTTTTAAGTAGTCATCAAGGCAAACTAAAAATCAATATAAGGAAAATTAAATGAGGGACAAACAAAATGTTGCATTGAACAGATGATAATTGAATTGGCACATGGTTAATTTTTGTAGTTACAACTCTGAAATACCAACGATAATTTGTGAAGTTTTAGCAACCATTAGGTTCTGAAAGCTTAGTGTAGAGACTCCATCCTGTTGAGACGAATTGCAACTGCGCCGTATTTCTGTCATCCGTAAACATCAATTTTGAATGACTCGCTGAAAGACTTTGGTCGGTATCTCGGGAATAACTTTAGTAATGTTGGTTTCCAATGCCTCAATCGAAGCTGGTTTATCCACAAAGCACTTAGACTTTATATATCCCCACAAATAAAAGTCCAAAGGTGTGACACCATACGATTTGCTGGCCAGTCTACTGGTCCGAGACGTGAAATAAATTGCTGACCGAAACGACGACGCAGTAAATACAATGTTTCACGGGCTGTATGGCAAGTAGCTCCGTCTTGTTGGAACCAAATGTTGTGGAGATCACGGGCTTCAATTTTCGCCATCAAAAAGTTGGTTATCATGGAGCGATAGCATTCGCCGTTCGTTGCTACATTGGCACCAGCCTCGCCTTGAAAAAATATGGGCCAATGATTTGTCCCGCCCATGGGCCGCATTAAACGGTTGTTTTCAATGGATATAAATTTCAAGCCAGGTCCAAACATTTGCCCTATAGAAGGGATAAACTTCGTTTCGGAATATTAAAACTAGCTTTCTAAGAGATAAGACAGTTCACCATTCCTTGAATAACGTTGTAGAAAAAAGTTAACGATAAAGTAGACTTACGGCTTTCGACAGTTTTCAGATTTATTAATCCGAAAGAAAGGTATGTAAAAATATGTTAATTTTCGCAGTGTCTAGAAATTCTTGAAATATTAGAAAGAGAGTTTTCCAACAATTGTTAAAAAATATGAAATGTTACCCAAATCGTCGCCTATATACAAACATTTATATTTTCTATAAGTTTATAAATATGTGCACAGGCATGCATACATTTGTTCAGAAGCACATACGGCGTTCCCCAATACAACTTTGCATTCAGCAAAGCTATGACTTTTGATTAAGGGATTTTTGTACACACGAACATAGTTAATATAATATATGTAAATTTATGTGCAAGCGTACATACATATATATTATGTACAAATACATAACATACTTGTATACAGCAACAATATTTTAAGTACGGCTGAACTAACTGCGTATGGTGGCGATGGTGCCGCAATCTCTGGGGATCGAAAGGATGGAAGGCAGCGCGATGTGCAGATTATAGTCACCAATGTGGTTGCGCTGTTAACCAGAGAGCGTCGGTGTGTCGGTGCGTCAATGTGCCAATATATGGGTGTGTGTCTGTATTCAATTGTTATTATCTGCTAGGTTTGGTCGCTGGCGTTGAAAAGTCTGTTGAACTCGGCTTTTAAGCGCGTTGCGTTGCTCCAATTCTATGCTGCCAAATGAAATACAAAAAAGGGGGAAAACGACTGCAGTGGCCATAATAATACAAGTGGAGGGAAAAAGAATTTCAATTGCAGATATTGCAAATGTTGATCGGTCGACAAAATACAACAACTGCAGGAATGGCAGCGACAAAGTACTCGTTGCGAATGCCATAATTTTAAATAAAAATTTGCAACACGTTCAAGGTGTCCAAGTGAGGGAATATGCATGATTTACATGCATACATACATACATACATATATGCACACACATTCATACACATTCTAAGCGCTCATTTGCACCTCGTGTGCTGTTCGCACGCATGAACAATAGTTTTTTTTTTTGTTGTTTCTGCATTGTATGAGTGTACCGTAAAATACAACATTGATTGTAAAATATTGATATCCGCAAAAGAAGAGTGTTCGCCCACCTACCTCCGTCGCACAAGTGTCGGCTGCAGCTTTGAGTGCTGCTGTTGTTGTAGTGTGCGGTGGTCTTGGCGCTTGATTTTTCTTGGTTTTGGATTGTTGCACGTTACTACGTTATTGCTTTACAAGGTGTGTGGAGCAGCGGTTGCACGATTGTTTCGCTAGCCGGTTTCGATCGGTTTCTTTTCTTGCTGTGTGCGGTGCAACTTGGACACCGTCGTATTTAAGTGTTTTTTGTTATATTTATTTTGTTTCCCCATTTATTCATACACGCGGCACAAGGCCACTTCAGGTTGCATGGGTATTTGTATTTGTGTGTGTGTAGATGTGCTTCGAGTTCAGCTGGTAGGGCTCGTTTCTTGTTGCATCGGTTTTCACATAAAGTATCGTTACTGCGATTGTTGTTTTTGGTGTTATTGGTGGCAATTTTTTACTGTCATTGCCAATTGGCGTGAACACTAGTGGCAATTCGTACAGTGTTCTATTTCACACTTTTAGCAATACACAAATAGTGGCAGTGGATTGTGCGTTCTACATACAAGGGGTTTCTTAGAAAATTTTCGGAATTTACTTAAAAATATTCTCGTTTTCTCTTCAATTTGTGGTGTGGGTCTTGAATTTTGCCTGCAAATAGAGAGTCAAGCAGTTTTATGCCGCTTTCGGTCCGCGGGGATGTGCTTTTTATGTGAAGATTTTCGAGACGGAAAATCACTTGGGCATTTGTCGATGCCTGTCAAGAAGTGGCCGGCCGTTTTTAGAAAACATAGTTTTTCTATAATTCTAATGTGATTACCTACGCTGCGATCGTGCAGGTAGTGAACGTCGGAGCGACGGAGATATTAAAATTTTTTTCGATTGTCAAGCTGCGACTAAGGCTCTGACAACTGGTGAAATCCTTTGAGGAGGAGATCAAATATCTTAACATTTCTCTGATCTGGGTTCCAGGTCACAGGGCAATTAAATTGCTGATAAACTGGCCAGGAAGGGACTGAATTGGATGATTAAGGTCACTCGGTGCTATAGCCTGGGGCAGTGTTCCAACCTAAATCCCATCAGCCTTCTCCATTGCATGAACAGATCTGACTGACTGCAGATATCTGCCTGTTGAAAGTCTCATAATAGTGATTTAGTGCTACTTGGGGAGTGCCAAACTGGTACTTCAACCATTTTACCTACCTCCCGGTGAATATCTCGTTATGTCAAAGGACGATCCCGGCGACGTTCCCAATTAAGCTTACGTTATAACCAATAGAGTGGAATATAGGTACATATATGTCATAATTTTTTAATATTCACCTAATACTCATAATTTCCAAACACCGTGCATTGAGTCCACTACAGACACCTCGGCATTTACATTCAACTTGCAACTGGCACGAGTGCTAGCAAAAACCAAAGCTGCCGCGCATGCGCGATACCAGCACCGACATTAGATAAACTTTATGAGTAATAACATGGCGTGAATTACGATTTACTGATCGATTTGGAATTGCATGCATTGGATATGAATTCCATGAGCTTATCATTTCTAAACGCTACATACATACATACATATGGCATTGTGGCACATTTTTTTCGAGGTTTCATGCCCTCTAATTTGGGGCCTCAGTACTTGATGCATTTTCCTGACGAAATGAAAGGGTTTTTTTTTTTTTTTACAGAACATATGTATGGACATATGTATATGGTTTTAATTGAAATTATCATTATCGTATGTATGTATTTGTACGTGCACATGTATTTGTTATATGCAATGATTTGCACTTTTGGGAAATATAACAGAAACAGTGCACTTCAATTTTTCGAATGACTGCATCACTTCTATGTAAATTGTGTTTTTTTAGCTCAATTACTGGGAACGGCGCGCTCAATTCAGACTATATGGTTCTGGTAAGGAGTTTTGGAAAATCAGTTACGAGTTTTGGCAAACTCTTAGTTCCGAGAAGTAGCACCATGAATGTAATTACCAATGGTTCAAAAATAGAACAGGGGGCTGGCGCTGGCATATATTGTGTGGAACTATGCATCAAAAAGTCATTTAAACTCCCTAACTATTGCACTGTGATTCAAGCTGAGATCTTTGCTGTATGTGCAGATGCAACAATTAACTGCGCAATAAACTTCTACGTGTATAGCTAAGCATAGAGGGAAATGAGAGAGTGGACAAAATAGCTAAAGAAGGCGAGATACTACATGCAGGTGATCAAATAAGTCAGGTACTTAAACCCCAGCGCACATTTCAAAAAGAACTAGAGGAACACATTCTAAGAAATGCGAAAGGCTTTGTTTAAAAGCTAAATTTAACTCTTAACTATCCTTGCAATAAATGCAATGAACCGGATACAAGAGAAACTCTGCGTGGCTTCGGCTAGCCAGTATAACCTAACCTAACCTAAGTGACGGTTACATAGTATTGAATAAAAAAAGCAAAATGGGCCGCGCTAAGCATTGCACGGAGGAAGAAGACATATTACTAAAAAGTTTAAGAAAAAAAAAAAATAACGATGGAAAAACAAAAGGGATTTTATGCAATGTTCAAAAAGTTTTTATGCCATTCTTGATGTAGCAAAAGAGGAAACTCAAGGAAGTAAATGTAAAATTGTGAGAAGAGAACAACAAAATCCTTTTCTGCCATCAAAAGAGCTTAAAAATGTGCTTAAATTTGCAATTTACAAGTCAGATAGTTCAATACAGGTTGGCTGATAGCAAGAATACCCAGAACAGTACCACTGTTGAATTTAGAAAACAAAACTAAAAGGCTTCAATTTGCAAGAAAACGCCTCTTTCGTCGAAACTGGAAGAAGCACGGATTAAATAAAAATAAATATGCTTGGATCTGGCGGACAACAATATGTTCGATGGGCCACAAGTACAGCACTTGATCAGTCTTGATAGTCTTCGGCGGAAGGAGTAGGTCCAACATTTTGGATGAAGATCCCAAGCAGTCATCAAAATTAGCCAAGGAGGGGTCTAAAAAAGAGAAAGTGAATGTTTTAGAATGGCCGTCGTAGTCTCATGACTTAAACCCAATTGAGCATCTTTGGGCAGAATTGAAATAGATAATCAGGCCTTTCAAAACGACAATTAAAAAAAAAAGAATGTGGAACCAAATTCAAAATGCTTGGTGCTCTATTTCTCCGGATATTTGTGCAAATTTCATAAATTCAATGCATCGAAGATGTGAAAGCAAGGAGTTGCTGCGAAATAATCATAAAAAACGAAATAAATATTATAAAAATAATAATTTTCCATACATGAGCATTTTTTTAACACTGGGTTTTTGTGGTGAAACTTTCCTTTTTTTTTTGCAGAAAACGTATCTTAGATTCGATGAAATTTTATTATGTTGTAAAATATTTGGAAAGTTGGCTTTTTATTTTCTTAACTTGCAACTGTTGATCTTGTTAGGCATAGTATATCCGGAGTTTTCAAAATTAAAAAAAAAAATTTCAGAAATATTTGTTTCTATTATATTTTCCAGAAGTGCATTTTCTTTAGCGGTCTTTAGCCAGAAAAGAAATCAAAACGCGCAAGTGAATCGAATGTAACGTGAGCTGGCAAATAAATACTTATGATATTAAAATCATGTACAATTACATCCACAAATACATACATACGTACATTTATGTGAACTAGAACTCTCTGCTGTGTGTGCAAACTTGCTTTTGTAATGCTTGTGGTGTTTATTGATGTGTTTGATGGAAAGGAATCGAAATTGAAAATGCATTGCAAAGTTAGTCGCGTTGTCGTTGGTCGTTGCTTGTTTTTCCTCTTACTATTGCCATTGTTATTGTTGTGGTGCCACATACGAACTGCAATCCATTGCACTGCATACATGCAAATACACACTTACTTATATTTTGGATTTGTAATGCTGATGTGATGGAGTGGAATGACGCGGAGTGGCATGGAATGGATAAATTGGTGTTCAGCGATCAGCAATCGGCGATTGGACTTGAAATGTATACACGCAAACCGCTGAAAACTTAAGATCACAATCATTCTGTCATGTCGTCGAGGAATTTTCTGTAATTACAATATTTTTTGTACAATAGTTTTCATAGTATTTTTGCAGCAACAACGCGTCTCAGAGGCAGATTAGTCATAAATTGTGCGAGTATTCTATTCCTACTGTTATTAAGATAGATGAGTTGGTCGCTTCATAGAATTCATGATGGAAAGAATAATGTGATGGCGCCTATCGTGGTCCCGTTACTTTGCTCTCAGCGAATTTGATAACGAGTTACGTGATTTTAGCTCCAGTATGGCCAGATTACCATCTTTGTAACCTGATTTTGCTATTTAGTCTCGGAGTTTTGGTTCTTTCTTCATGACATTTTTCTGGCCTGTTCTAATTAAAATGTAATGTTTATAATTTTGTAAAATATACATTTTTTAAAAAAATAGTTAAATAGTTCACTCAGTTTTATTTAGCTTTATTTTTTTTTAACATCTGGTGGCATTGCCCGCGATTGCAGTTGTTGTTGGTGTTCTTCTGCTTTCAGCAGTCAAATCTCTCTTTCGCTACTGCAGTGTTGCCTAGCTTTAGATATAAAAAACGCACTCAAATGCCCATTTAAAGAAAATAAATACCAAATTTCTATTGAACTACTTAAAGAAATTTGTATGCGTGACAAATTGTCTTTAGAATGTGCGTTTTTTTAAATAAATGTGTTATGGATATGTACAATTTAATTTATGAGTTTTTTGTGTTAAGCGAGACTCTTTTGTTAAGGGAACGACTTATTTCCTATATTTGAGGTTATGTCACAAAATAAGGTACTCTTTTTGTAAATGTCGTTATGGTTTTTTCAGTATTTTCTGGTATTTTGTTGCTTATTTTTACTGTGAATACAACTCTTGATGTCCTATGTCCCACTAAGGATTGATGGCTGGAAGAAACGATTACACCTCTATGGTTTTAATTCGCATTCAGTAAATTCAAACGCCTTTTAAAATGTGTAAAAAGGTTTTCAATCTTAAGAAGAGTTGAGAGAGGTACATTTAATATTCTTAAAGGAGCAAAAAATTAAATTCACACTTTCAAAATATCAAATTTTATAAGAACCAATTAATTTTCATTAGCACTAAAATCTTCTCAGAGTGGCCTTTTTTAACCTTTTTTTGTATAATAACACAGTTTTTTTAACTTAAAGTTTCGATAGCTTTAAATTAAAAAAAAAAAGAAACAAACTCGAAACTTCAAAATTTTCGCATTTTCGGTATAAAAAAGCATTAAATTTATTGCGAAAAGCAAATGGTTGGCAATACTGTACAACTCGGAAAAACGTAACGTCACGCACTCTCTGATGGGCGCAATGTTCTTTCTATCATTCTTGCATAGAATTAGTATCTGAAATATTTTCTGTTAAGTGGGTTAAGGTAATACAACTTTTTTGTCATTCAGGTCTTAAGTATTCATACTTAATATCTTGCGTATCCGTTGCTCCACAAGGGTTTTTATGCAGACAATAAAGCATTTTTCTGAAGCTTGCTATTTTTGTAGTCCGCATACGTTATATCTCAAAGCGTACTGGACCAATCGTTGCACACCACTTCTTCACTCGGAGGTTTGCCATTGTTTGCAGAGGGTCGACCGTTATTAAAAAACACTTTTTCTATTACTTGGTCTTCATGCACGGAGATTCGACCTATGCATTACCGAATGGTAGTCACCCACCAATCCATTCGGCTACGGCGGCCGCCAATTAGAAATTATCCAATTTTTTTTAGCGATCGGCATAAAAATTCAAGAACAATTGCTCAATTGTTGAAATTTTTCTGAGGAAATCGAGTGTATCACAAACGAAAAAAAAATCTTAAAAACACAACTTGTCAGTGTCTTAAGAACTTGACGTTCGAACAAAAATTGAAAGAGTTTCATAACCTAAAAACAATATTAAAATTGGTAATAATAATAAGTAAACAAAATTAACCGCCAGCTCTATTTTATGTTGTATTCAAAATCCAGTGTGATATCTATTAACAGCACATGTATCTCGTTAGAAGAAAATGTGATTTCTTTTAGTGAAATTCGAAAAGTACTCTGGACACCTGAAAGTATAGGCATTTCAGATTTTACTTGAAGAAGGCCTGCAATGCATTAAACTAATGAAAATTGTTTGAAATAAGAAGTTTCGAATTTATATTTTTTTAGTCGATAAATTACTCGTCATAAATTACTGCGTCACCTTATATTTGGATCGTATGACGGCACTATACCAGCAACAACGTGTTCCACATTACAATGTCACGACAAAAGAAGATAGATAATAGAGTTAGAAGCAAACGGCAACGGTGCGAATGGAACAGCTTTTCGTCATTTCATTTTGTGCTAGTACCCTAATGTAAGAAACAAATCAGCTGGTCTACTGATATCACCTTTAATAAATGCGTCATGAGTTTTACAGTGTATCAAATTTTAGAAATTTTTTCTAAAAGCGGTCGCCCAAATCTCCGAGTGTATTTCTGCGATGGCAAAGCTCCTCATAAAAGATATCTGCGGCTTAAAACTGTAGGTCCGTCCATTTGTAGGACAACATCAAAACGCATGCCACAAATAGGAGGAGGAGCCCGGCCAAACACCTAACAGAAGTGTACGCTCCAATTATTTATTTGTAGTGTTTTTTTTTATTTTAGTACAATAAAATGAAAGTTTCAAGAAATTTTCGACGGCTGATGATGTTATGCGCTTTGTATGTGCAGAGTAGTTTTGTATTTAGTTCAAAACAACACCAACAAACCATTTTAAATGCAGGGACTTTTATACTTTATTTTCTAGTTATTTAAGTAGGTTTTTGGCAGACCTGCGAGGGTTCTGCCCCAGAAATAAGCGTGCAAAATATTAATTTTTCCATAGGTTGTTAAGAGGTGCAGTCAAAACCATTCATTTTTGGAAAAAACTGTAATTTCTACCATTTCATTTTCACTTCCCAACGTTGTGTGCCTACATGCGTGCATACATTTATACACACATACACTTGTATTCACTTTGGGTTGTTGATGTGTTTAAATTGATTCCAAAGCATTTTCGTAGCCTTCTAAGGTAACTTTTAACGCTATTTAGTGTTATTGATGTAGTTGGTGGCATCAAATAGATTTCAGTGTCGAGCTTCCATTGTGTCGGTTCTTAATATTTATTATTTAAATTATTGCTGCTATTATTATTATTATTATTTTACTTTAGTACTGCCGTTGAAATCTAAACATTGAACTTAAAATATTTGATATATGAAGCTTATTAATAGCGGGAAGTGTGGGTGATTCGGGATCCCGATTTGGCGTTCCTAATGTCAACGATTAATTTATTTTCATTGTATACTTAAATCTGAAAATGGCAAACACTCATAGCTAAAGATTAAGCTGCCGATTCGTCTTCATCTACATACCGCGTACTCGAAACACACACACACACATGGGGCCAAGTTCGTAATTGGTTGTGTTGGCGCGCGAGTTACATATGCACATAGACAGGTAAAGGAAAATGATAAGTTTGCAGAATTTATCAGTCAAATAAACCAAACAACAAGAAAGTAATATGATATCATTTCCGTTGATTTCCCAATATTTCATCGAACTCAAAAATAAGCATTTTTGATAAATAAGCATTTAAATCAATAAGCATTTTTGATAAATAAGCATTTTAATCAATAAGCATTTTAATAAAATAAGCATTTTAATAAATAAGCATTTTAATAAAATAAGCATTTTAATAAATAAGCATTTTTGTTATTAAGCAATATAATATGTTGAATAAGCAATTATGTATACAGTTGTAAGCTTTCGTTAAACCTAAAATTAATTAATAAAGTTAGTCTGTGACTGAAACCTTCTGGTCAAACAACTGTCTTGCATTTTTTAAAAAACCCCTTTTCCTAAATCAATTATAAAATTGGCGCAGTCGGTTGTCCTTTCAAAAAAAGTAATGAAAGGATAGTGATACGAAATTACGGGATAAAGTAGTGAACAAAAAATTACAAACACTATAATACCCATACTAATCCTGCGAATCCGTAGCCAACTCAGGAGTTGACCGGACCCTCCAGGGTATAAATTAAGAAAATAGTGCAGTGAACACTTACAAAGTGAACGCCACTATATTATAAATTAATACTACAGTGCAGTGAATACTTATAAAGTAGACACCACCAAGATAAAAACAAAGGGAACCATCAGCTTAGCAAACAAGCTAGCTGATAAACCAACAATAAAAAAAAAAATTAGCAAAAGACAGCAAAGTTTTGACGAAAGAAGGAAGATGGAGCAGGCTCAAGGAAGGATGCCGCCAGAGGATATAGTGGAAGAACTGGCGAGGAGAGAACAGCAATTGGAACAGCTAAGACAGGCGTACATCGAACTACAACAACGGCACACAACCAATGACAACGATCTACAGAAAATAATGAAGAACATTACTCACCTTCCGACATTTACGGGAACAGGCGAAGTAACAGTCAACTCCTTCATGAGCAGTGTCGAATATGTGCTATCAACTATTCAAGACGAAGGAACGCGAAGAGAAGCGACAAAAGCAATATTCTACAGAGTAATTCAAGGTGAAGCAAAGGACGTACATTCCTCAACATTCCTCAACCGGACAATTGGAGTCAAATAAAGAAGGCGCTTAAACTTCGTTACAAGCCAGACGTGGAGCCTTACGAAATATATCGAAAAATCTGTAACCTGCGAGCAAACACGGTAAGTGAATTGGCAACAGAAGCCCAAAAAATGAAGTATAAGGCAGATGAAATTAATGTATATTATAAAGGAGATGCAGGTATAGATTTATCTAATATAAATAGTGTACTGGTGAACAACTTAAAAGAAATCACTCAGGGGACATTGTTGGACAAGATATATGAGGAACATGACTTATATACAATATTAGAAATAATGACAAAACGACGATATGAAGACAGTTGCATCCGGACAGAATTCAAAAAGTTTAGAAGAACAGACGAACAGTTTAAACAGAATAAAACATATTACCAATATAAACAGCGTGAAAAATATTCCCACGAAGGTAATAAAGACAATCACTCAGGCCAAAAGAGGTGGAATAACCAAATTTTTACAAATCATTGGGGAAATAGGGAAAACAATTCAGACCAAAGGAGATGGAATACTCAAAATTTTACACCAAACTGGGGAAGTAGAGACAATTATTCAGGTCAAGTAAGGCGAAATAATCAACATTTTTATAAAGATAACAATTCAGGTCAAGGAAGAAGGAATCAACAATTTTATAGAGGCAATAACTTAGAGCAAATAAGGGAAAATCGAGGAGAACCAATGGAAATAGATAATGTGGAAAGAGATTACGATAGATCGCCAAATGCAGGACACCCTAACCATAATTGCAGCCAAAATCGCTTGCAATTATCTAGGCAAAGCTATGGAGAATCTGAAAATCAAGGAGAAATCAACAATTCAATTTTTTTTATGAAACAGCCTCGGAATGCTTACCAAAAATAGAAATGAGAATAGAGAATAACGAGGACGTTATTAAAGATAAGGAGGAGGGTGAAAATACCAGCAAAGCACAGTCATTACAAAATTTAGAAGATTATGAATGTAACGTAAATATAATCGACAATTTAGATGACGATGTGTCGATGGAAACGGTCCATTCAGCTGAAGAAAACTTAAATGATCATTTCTATATTAAAGACGAGATAGTTAACAAATATAAAACACAAATTATTCTAACAAACAACAAGATAGAGGAATTAAAAAGGCTACATGGAAAAAGAATAATTTTTATATCCGAATACGATTTCAACAGGATGAGTGAAATCTTCAGGAAATACATAACAAAAGGAAAAGTAGGAATATTCTCGGAAATATCGGAACGAAAATATAACATAGTTCAGGAAAAGTTAATAGAAATGTATTCCAGCGATAAACAAATAGAGTTTATAAAGTGCACAATAAGAGCACAAGATATCGAAACCGAAGTTGAAGCGGTTAAACAAATTTCGCTATATCATGTTAGAGAAAGCATTCACTCAGGTATCCAAGAAACATATAACCAGCTTAAAAATAAAATTTACTACCCGAAATTATTGGAACTAATACAAATAGTTATTAATCAATGTGAGACATGTCAGGAAATTAAATATGATAGAAGACCAATCAAACCAAAGTTCTTTCACACGGAAACACCCACAAATAAGGGAGAGATTATTCATATAGATACCTATGTCATGAAGAGTTGCCACTTTCTAACAGTTATAGACAAATTTTCAAAGTATGGAGTAGCATATTCTTTAAACCACAGAAATCATATTACTATCATTGAACAACTGGAAGACTATTTCACTAAAATAGGTAAACCGAAAAAGATAATAGCTGACAACGAATTTAATGTGACAAGGATTAAGGAATTTCTAAGCAATGAAGACATAGAACTTCATTTAACCAAGCCTAACAGTCACACTGGCAATGCGGACATTGAGAGATTCCATAATACCATTTCTGAAAAATTTAGAATGTTACATAAATTAAACAAGAGCATATCAGTTAAACAGTTAATACAAAAAGCTATTAGAAACTATAATGATAGGTTTCATTCTACTAATAGGACTATGAATAAGTTCGTGCGGTTTTACAACAGATGGCGTAACTTGATTATTATTCCATCGATCCACATTTCCAAACATTCATTGGAGAGCTACTGTCGTAAGGCACAAACGTCAGTATAAGTTTTTTATTTGAAGCGTAAACAACAATATTTTTACCACACTTGAAAATGTCGAATTTCGTGCCAAATAATGTGTTTTTGCGGGGAATTTTTCTTCATTATTTTAATATGAAGAAAAAAGCAGCCGAAAGTCATCGTATCTTGGTGGAAGTTTATGGTGAGCATGCTCTATCTGAGCGAACGTGCCAGAAGTGGTTTGCACGCTTTAAAAGTGGTGATTTTGGCTTGGAAGACGAAGAACGCGAGGGTGCGCCGCCAAAGTTCATGGATACCGAATTGGAGGAATTGCTCGATCAAGATCCGGCTCAAACGCAAGAAGAGGTTGCAAAAACTTTGGGAGTTGATCAATCAACCATTTCCAAACGTTTAAAAGCCATGGGAATGATCCGAAAGGTAGGCCATTGGGTGCCGTATGAATTGAAGCCAAGAGACGTTGAACGCCGTTTTATGGCATGCGAACAACTGCTTCAACGGCACAAAAGAAAGGGTTTTTTGCATCGAATTGTGACTGGCGATGAAAAGTGGGTCCATTACGACAATCCAAAACGTCGGGCAACGTATGGATACCCTGGCCATGCTTCAACATCGACGTCGGCGCAGAATATTCATGGCCTGAAGGTTATGCTGTGTATCTGGTGGGACCAGCTGGGTGTTGTGTATTATGAGCTACTGAAACCGAATGAAACGATTACGGGGGATGTCTACCGACGACAATTGATGCGTTTGAGCCGAGCACTGCGAGAAAAACGGCCGCAATACGCCGATAGACACGACAAAGTTATTTTGCAACATGACAATGCTCGGCCACATGTTGCACAAGTGGTCAAAACATACTTAGAAACGCTCAAATGGGATGTCCTACCCCACCCGCCGTATAGTCCAGACCTTGCGCCATCCGATTACTATCTCTTCCGATCGATGCAACATGGCCTGGCTGACCAGCACTTCCGTAATTACGATGAAGTCAAAAAATGGATCGATTCGTGGATTGCGGCAAAACCGACCGAATTTTTCACAAAGGGAATCCGTGAATTGCCAGAAAGTTGGGAAAAAGTAGTAGTAAGCGATGGACAATATTTTGAATATTAAATTTTACGTCAATAAAGTTTCAAATTTCGAAAAAAAACCGCACGAACTTATTCATTGTCCTATTATAAAATTCACTCCTTACGAGGTACATAATAATAAAGTGAATCAAGATGTTGTAAGAAGAAATTTGGAACAGATAAAGGAAAAAACAATTGACAAACTAAATAGAAACAGAGAAGAGTATACAGAACAAAGAACAGAAGGATTTATAAAGAATTACAAGGCAGTTAGACACAAGGAACAACCCAAATACAGAAAACACAAATTAGATAAAGTCCATCCAAGCAATATTAAACGACCTTTAAAATTTACAGACATGCATCATGATGATAGCAATAATACTAACGATACGACAATGTAAAGGTATAATGACTTTGACGAAACTAACGGAACAAACCGGATTTATAGATTTACAAATTAGAAACCAAGAAATACCCAAGGATAGTGACATAGTACTACACATGATTGACGTTTACAAACTAGAAACTATTATCAACGAAATGACGGACAATATAATATTAATGAAATTAGAAAATAAAGAGACACTACAACGAGAGTTGTTAGACATAAGGAATAAGTTACTAACGCTCATGCCAGTAAAAACTAGAAATAAACGCGGACTAATTAATGCAATAGGTAGTATGTCAAAATGGTTTTTTGGTACAATGGACGAAGACGATAGACAAAATATACAAACGCACTTTTTACAGACGAATGACACATTGAACCAACAAATCAAAATAAACAATTATTTCAGTTCAGCTATAGAGCATCTCAAAGAAATTGTTAAAAGTGATGGAGTAAAAATTGAAAAAGAACTTAATTCTATTAATAAATTTATGTATGACGAATATAAACAAAATTTATACTTAGACCAGTATACAAAGATTCAGTTATTAAAAAGTAAAATTGAGCAAATACAAGAAAATGTTGTATCAGCCAAATATGGAATATTACACCCAAATATTTTAACTAGTGAAGAAATAGTAAAATATAATATTGAAGCTTATTATCTTAAGTATCTACAATTAGGCACAGCCATTTTAAATAACACCTATCTAATATTCGGCATTAAAATACCTAAAAACTTTGAATATGTAAAAATAAGAAAGGTTATTCCAATACCTAATAAAGAAAATAACGAAATAGAAGCAAAAATAGAAGAAATATTCATTTATGCAAATAAAACTTTATTATTTGAAGAAAATAAATCTTTAAAAAGATTGAAACCAAGTAAACACTGTATATTAAAACAAAACTGTCACCTCACCAGAAATAAGGATCTTGAAATTCTAGCCATAGACGTAAAAACGATTATTGTTAAAAATGCTGTAAATTTACAAATGAATCAAACATGTAATAAAGAGAAACCAATTATGAACGGAAACTATATCATAAGATATAATAATTGTTCAATTAAAATTAGTGACTACTATTTTTCAAATTATATCGAAAACATAGAAGAAAATATTGAAAGTGTAAAATATGAAGACATTCGGAACTTTACGAAAAAAATTACATTCGATGAAATATTGGAGGAAAATAGATCAAATATAGAAAACATTTTTAAATTAAAAATTCATAGTATATTAAAATCTCACATATCTGCAATGTACTAAGCATTACCATAATTCTAATAACTGTCATTGTTGTCATCAATAAACACAAACGTATAACTATTAAATTAAATACCCGAATTCAGGAGAATTCTAATCTTAAAGGGGGAGTAGTTACATATGCACATAGACAGGTAAAGGAAAATGATAAGTTTGCAGAATTTATCAGTCAAATAAACCAAACAACAGGAAAGTAATATGATATCATTTCCGTTGATTTCCCAATATTTCATCGAACTCAAAAATAAGCATTTTTGATAAATAAGCATTTAAATCAATAAGCATTTTTGATAAATAAGCATTTTAATCAATAAGCATTTTAATAAAATAAGCATTTTAATAAATAAGCATTTTAATAAAATAAGCATTTTAATAAATAAGCATTTTTGTTATTAAGCAATATAATATGTTGAATAAGCAATTATGTATACAGTTGTAAGCTTTCGTTAAACCTAAAATTAATTAATAAAGTTAGTCTGTGACTGAAACCTTCTGGTCAAACAACTGTCTTGCATTTTTTAAAAACCCCTTTTCTTAAAACAATTATAAAATTCGCGCGGGGTTGTTTGGCGTTGAAATGCTCTTTTGTATTTTCAGTTTTGCACAACTTGTTGTCCATTTGACCCACATTCCCGGCTATTAAGCGCGCCACGCTCCCACCACACCGCCACGTTTGTCTAATGTACACGGAGTTAATTTCTGTAAATTCGCAAGGTGGCCGTGGAGACCAGCGCCCATTTCGGGCCATTGAGCGATGAACTCCGCAAAACTGCTGCAATTGACGGCGACTCAACAACCTCAAAATCGCCGTAATTTTGGTTTTAAATTACAAAAACGGTAAGCAGCCGTGTGCCAGTGTCACAAACACACATGCACATTTCTCTATGGGGCTGCCCAAAGTCATGCAGTCATTGACTGTTTTTGTCACAGCGGTGTAGTTTTGCCGTCTCGGCAACCCGAAAATGAAAATAAAATGCATTTGTGCATGCTTCATCGCCAATAATGTCACAACAACTTGACAGCGATCGAATGAACCGGACATATTGTACTTTGACTACGATATATTTCTGCATGCCGCAACACTCACTCGTTATTTAATACTCTCCGGTGCGGTGGCCAAGCCCTAGATGCCTCATGGTCAAATCAATAAAATTTTAGAATTTCAAACTATGGCAAAAAGCAACGGATGATTCGTAGAAAGGTAAAATCTGTATTAAAGAATTCGAATATAGCTTCAAATTCTTTGACCAAAAAAAATTGTACAAGTATTGATAGAACTTTTCAGTATACGAAATTAAATTAACAGAAGAAAGAAAAGAAATACCTTTATATTTAATAAACTGTGTGTGTAACGTTATATAGAAAATACGCCATCACTAAAGCTTAATAAGCTGCCGTAGAACCCATTTGTTGGATCTCGTGTTAAGAATTCCCCAGGCGCCGAAGCAAACTGCAAACTTTTCCTTTCATTGAGTTCTAATGGATTTTTGGTTTGCTTGCTAAGTACTCCATACATCTTTTGACAGCAAATGAGAAGTGACAGTAGCTGTTCGGCAACGTCGCAGCCAATCTGTGACACGAGCGTGTTTTGTGCTGATGCACGTCCAAGCAGCTATGGCACTAGCCAAAAAGCAATCGATATCGCAAGCACATCAAAACAATAGCCAGCCAACATTGAATGCAAAAGCAACGCCAACAAAATGGAGGCTCGACGCACCATCAAAATGCCACTTGGCTTGCAGACTGTATTGTCGTTGGTGACACTGTACTTTTGTGTTTGGTTTTTCTGCGTTGCAGTCATTTAAGTGACTTTAAGTGACGTCGTTGGGGGCCTGTTATGCACATGCGAGTGAGTTGAGCTGTTCGATGTCGCTTTAATTATTCGGTTGATATGAATGCAGTTGACACGGCGTTGCTGTAATAATGCAGCAAACAGCAACTGACCTTTTGCTTGAGTGGGGAATAAAGTGGTAACAATTTTATGGCTGAACAAAAAACTCAATCAAATCAAAAATGTCACACCTTAGAAAAGAAATATATTACATATATAATATGTATGTATGTACATACATGCGCATATGGACAAAAATTCATAAATCTTCACTAATAGTACAGGGGCGCATTTTTGCTTATTCTGGTTGAACATAAACTATTTATTTATTATTATTACTGAAAAGAAAGATGCAATAAAGTTTTATCTTAATAATACGTTAGACAAGTCGTCAAAAGTTTAATATAAAGGAACCTTCACGCAAATACAGATTTACAAATTGTGAAAATGCAATTGTGGGGGAACTTCAAGCTACAAGAACAATTATGCCGAACCAGTCTATCGATCGCATTTGTCGCAAGCACATGACCAAAACGATTCTTTAGTGGTTGCTTCTGCTGGGGATGCCAGCATGTACGATGCTGAACAGAATGCAGAAACCTCTTGGTTGGTGGTGCTGGCAGCTGCATTAGCAACAGCCGCAGATGAAATATGTATTTGTTGTACTTTGTGCTTGCTTTTGCCTGATCCTATACTCTCCTTCTTGCACTACTTCCACTCGATCTACTGGCCCAGTTTCAACTGCCTCACTTTACGTTTGCACGTACCATGTAGAGAAATTCATTCAACACAAACTCTTCCACCATTAGGAAATTTGCAAAGTTTAGCGCTGTTCCTAACTAATACAAAGTTGGTACTTTCGACTTGATTAGATAAAACAATGTACATATATACTTGCCAAAAACAAAAAACCTATTAAAAATATGTGCTTGCATTAATATGTATGTATGTATATGTGTGTGTACGATACATGATTCTTCTTTTCTTTTCAAAAAAATATATACAGTATGCAAAATGCGTATTAGTACACCCTCTTACAAATACAAATACCACGTATATTTTCAAATTTACTTTAAAGAAATTGATGTCAATCGTAGTGCGGTATTATGTAACACTGTGTGGCAGTGATTTTATACTTTTATGGAGACCTAGTACAACTTGTAGGTATAGTAAAACTAAGAAAAATGGTATAGGAGAAATTTCCAATACACCCCCAAAATATCGTTTTATGGCCATAAAACCGTTTTTTAGTAGGTTGATATGAAGAATCACTCCTAACTTCGCCAATTTCCATCCGATTTCGAATTTGTGTTTTTAGTTCGAAAGAACAAAAACAAGCCTTTTTGACAGTGTGTTGACAATTTTTCTGAAATGACAACTGACGAGACTGTAGGCGGAAGTATTTGGAATTTTTTTATTTTTTCTCTATTTTTTTAACTTTGACTTTAACTTACACTACTGTTATGGTAAATTTAATTTTGCGTCGAATGAGCTATATTTGACTGTAATTGAATTAAAATTAATAGAGTTGTGTGAGTTTTAAGATTTTGTTTAGTTTTTCTATAGCCACAAGTTGTGCTAGGTCTCCATAAAAGTATATTTAATTTTTTTTTTGTCACACAGTGTAATTCATAAAAAAATAGAATAATAACAAAAACTCCGAAACATTTGCATAGAATTGAAAAAAAATAGCTTTAGTAGCTGTGTAGCTATTTCTACTGCAGGCAAAATTCGTATTAGTACATTTAGTATGCGTTGAATTTGTAAACAATTTGTTGGTATTTACCGTTATTTTCGAAACGATTGTGTTAAACATTCAATGTTTAACCTTGGGCAGTTGCGTTTTAGTAGCCATTTGTTGAAGTTCGCGGAGTTAGTTTGCAATGTCGCCTAAAGTAAGTGAATTATCAAACGAAACTAGAAGATTAATAATAAATATGAACAAAAACGGAAAGTTTTTACGCGAAATTGCGAGAACATTGCAGAAAAGTGTGTCTACAATACAAAACGTAGTCAAAATTTATAGAGAGAGTGGAAGGATTAACAAAAAGCTTCGAAATGTGAACAAGGCAAAGCTTGGACAGGGGCACAATACTTATTTGAAACGCCTTATCAGGAAAGATCCCACCGTCAGCGGAGTTTCACTAGCTGCAGAAGTAGAAAAATACTTTTCTTTCAAAGTTAAACCTCAACAGTGCGCAATTATCTAAAAAAATTGGGATTTAGAAGCAGAACTGCGGTTCGAAAACCGTATGTAAGCTCAGTCAATAGAAGAAAGCGTGTTATATTCGCCAGGCAATATTTAAACAAAAATATGCGGTTTTGGAAAAGGGTAATTTTTTCGGACGAATGTAAATTTAATATAAAATCGTCCGATGGACGCATAAAAATATGGAGAGAGTGAAATACTAGCCTTCAAAAACGAAATCTGCAGCCTTCTTTCAAGCACGGTGGTGGCTCTCTGATGGTATGGGGATGTTTCGGGGCAAACGGAGTAGGAAAGTTGCATTTTATTGATAGAATTATGACTGCGAGACAATATATTGATATTTTATAAAAGAATCTACGCAAAAGTGCCAAAAAATTGGGTTGCAAAAAAAAATTTATATTCCAACAAGATAACGACCCTAAGCACACGGCGTTGGATACAAGGTTATGGATGCTTTATAACTGTCCAAATTATCTCAAAACACCACCACAAAGCCCGGATATTAATCCCATAGAAAATTTATGGTCGATTTTCAAAAAGCAACTGAAACATCATCAAATAAGGAACCGAGAACATTTAAAAAAAGTCCTCAAAACAGAGTGGAAGAAGATTTCTCCAAATCTCACAAAAAAATTGGTGGAATCTATGCCGAAGAGATTGTCTGCTGTTATAAGGCAACGAGGGTATTCTACAAAATATTAATTTTCTGAACTATCTTTTATTTACTCTTTAAATCATTAAAAATACATGTTTACTAATACGAATTTTGCTTCTGTGAAAAGTGTTAATTTTTTTCTTTCTTATTTTTTTTTTTGCAATTCAATACACTTTGTGAGCGGTTTTGTTATTTGGCCTTATTTTAGTTAATTATCTATAAAATAAAACGGTTTCAAGCATTTGTTTTAATATTTATTTGAAAATATACGTGGTTTTTTTATTTATAAGGGGGTGTACTAATACGAATTTTGCATACTGCAAAGCTTCATGGTTTTAAATCAGAAATCTTGCCAGTTCAGGTCTTTCCTGCAGGATTCATCTTTGGGTTTATGTTGCTGAGTTGTTTGAGCTGTTGTTGTTTGCAGTATTGCTGTTGTTCGTTTACCAGTGCTTTTGTCAGTTGTAGCCTTTGTCTGTGGAGGAAAAGGATATGCGAATCGACAGATTTAGGTTGTGCACACGTGCTACATAGTCGTAAGTTTGTGAGCATCCACAAAAGCACACAAGCGGGCGCAGCTCAACCACTGCCACATCATTTGTCTGTTCACATTTCTGTCATTGTTTGCGGCAATAGTTGTTATTGTTGTTTCGTGTAGCGTTAGTGCAAGAGTATTTGTATTTGCTTTTGCTGTTGCTGTTGCCTTTTTGGTTAGTTCGTAGCTGTATGTGTATGAGTGTGTATTTCCGCCTGGTACTGCTGTTTGCTCGTAGTTTGGCCTACATTTATCGTGACTCTGCCTCGCTTAGCCCCCGCTGGCCACCATTTGCTCTGAAGCTCCACATTTCATCGAAAATGCAGCTAGCCGCAATCTGAGCTCTTGTCGCGCCACCACCAACGACAGCTAGCCGATATATACCACACCCCAATGTCCTGTAAGGTCCCTCTGCTCTTGATAATCAACAACTGCGGCAGCAACATTAGGAGTTGCCCTCATTTCGTCTGTCTACTTTGGCTTCATACTCGCACACATACACATACATACATACCTACATACTTACATGAATATATACATGTCGAAAGCGACCTCACGGCTATGCATGATAGTTGTAAAATGCGCCCATGCCCTGTGCACTCAATCCTGTATAATCTTGCGGGTTATGAATTTCAAAGAGGCGCCCACGCACACGGACATACATATGAATTATATATAATATGAATGTGTCTGTATGGGTAATATTTCCTAACTACGCTAGCAAATATGTGTATTATCGTATAGTTTAACAGATATTTGAAATCTTCACCGGCGACCACTGTGTGCTAGTCGGCAATCTTTGTTGCATGCCACATACCAGCAAGTTCGCCCGACAGCAGTCACGCTGTCACATCATTACCTATGCATATATACATGTTTATGTGTGTGGGTACGAGTATGCATGTGTTTATGCGGTTGTTCAGGTGACAAATCCTTAATGTGTACCCGTTTTACTGTTAGCCCATAGTTGGATGACAAATGGAGGGAATCAAGTGATATGCTATGCTGCACGGTGTAGAAATGGGGTCATGTATCTCTGTGGTTTAATAGGAGATCACTTGGTCAACTTTTAATTGTTTTTGACCTGATTTAAAAGTTAGTATAGAAAGCATTTCTGCTTCCATTTAAGCCAAGATATACAATGGAAGTTAGGTAAACCAGTATGAATTTAAGTTGCTCAGAAGCGAAGCAAATTTAAAAGAATTGGACAACTTGTAGTATATTTTAGTGCCTTTAATATTTTTCAATTGAATGATGCTCTGAGTAATTGACTGCAGGACATTTGAGCATAACTTACGACTGCACTCTTTGTTGAAAATAAAGTGAACTGACAGAGGCAAGGTCTGAAAACTCCATAGGAGTATATTTTTATAGTCCAATAACTGGTGTAGTTATCGTTCGTCATCGTCTAACTCGTTCAACGGTAGGCCCGAGGCACGTGTTGTTTTCACAGGTTGGGTCTAAAGGGAGAGGGTGTTAGGTCAGCGGGTGTGTGAAGACAAGTTCCGGACATAGGGGGGGAGGGGGCGCCATAGCCAATTGGCTTTATACAAGGCTACCATTCGGTTAGTCCAGGTTCCCATTGGAAGTATGGAATTGTGGACAACAACAATGAGCTCCTAACTGAAGACATATGATCCAATAATGTACCAGCCTATGTGGGATCCATGACGAACTTGCCGCCGCTTGCATGTTTCAACAAAACTTACCAATACAGACATACAAAAATTATAGCACATCTCCCAGCTTAAACTTGACTCACTAACTTTTTCCATCTCGTAAATCCATATTTCGCTGTGCAACACTGGCCTTAATTTATTTATATTTCAGTTTCTATTTTCTTTTCCAGCACTTTGACTTTTAATGAGAACTTTGTTTACGTAGTTGCTTTTTTTGCCTTTTTTCGTTTCATATTAGCAAATTAAAGTGAAGCGAAATCAGTTTGCACAATTTGTTTATTTTTTCGCTGGTGGTGAATATTTCATTAGAAATTAATGCTTATGAAGCAATTACAATCCCATTCATCGCTTTCTCATAAATCTGCATTTATACATTCATACACACATGTGAATGCATACACTCAACTCTTCCTGGTTCTAATCGTGCCAACATACATTCATATGCACACATACATATACATATACACATATAAACACTGAACACTTCCCCTCATTTTGCAGACACACTGATTTTCCGAATGATGATATGGCTGGATAATGAATGGATTAATGAATGAAAATGCAATCGCTAAGTTCATCATCGAACAATTGCATATTGTTTATGTTGCGGTTAAATAGTGAAATGTAAATAAAAAAATGTTGGCATCATCACTCATTAGTTGAGTTCGAGTTCTATAATTATGTTTATCCGAGTATTTGATTTTCCCTTCATTTCGGTCTTCATTTAGGTAGCGACACTCGCTTTAAATGATCAAAGCGATTTCTGCCCGACGTTCATCACTGGTTCTCATATTTGTCTTAAATTTGAGAAAATAATATGAGAAAGTTTCTGGCCATTGTCCACTGTTCCACATTGTCCATTCCCCTTGTTATGTGCCGAGCCTTGTAGGTTATTTGTGAGAAGGGGACTTATTTGTGAACCCGAAAAAAATGTGCATTTATTAGGACGTCTAGCATTTCGTTATAAGAAGAGGTTCATTCACGTTTTGGCTTTTAGATGTAATTTGAGGAAATCGGATTTTCGATGATATTTTCCGTAAACGATTACCTTCAGCGCTCTCTTCAGTGTTTCCGCAGAGGTCCAAGTTCCGGGAGAATGATCCTCACTGTAAATCACATAAAATTGTCGAACACAGTTTGTACCTCTAATATTTTGTATGCCTTTTACCATGTCATGATAGGAATGAAACCCCGGCCTTAAAAAATTACACCTAAATATTAAGAAATTTGATGCGGCTATTATGCTACAAGTCATTTGCTAGAACCTTGTTATTAATTTTTTTCGGTTTTGGTGTTACACAGTGTAGTGTTAGACAGTTTAAAGCCCATTTAGCATGGAAGATTCTTAGAAAATTAATTTAATTAAAATCCATGAACGAAAAGTACCAATGGCACTGAAGTCATTAGTTTTTGTTTTTTCTTTGAATTGGCATGATTGTTTTCTCCGAAACGTTGGGGAGAGATGAGAATCAAAGTACAACAAAAAATACACACATCGAATAAGAGGAGCAAATCAATACCGACGTGGTAATTGATTTTTTAACTTCTTTGCGAGTCTTCTACAAAATTACCGCTACTTCGATTTCTCAGCGACACCAATTTCGTAATTTTTTATGACCTTTAACACGTGTCGTTTCTCCAACAAAAAAATAAAAAATAAAATAAATAAAAACACACACACACGCAAACCCATTGAGATAAAATAAAACATGAAGTATTTAGAATAAAAAATGATAAAAGCGAATTACTTTTGTAGGTATATATGACATGTGTCAATGATCGACAAATAATCAAGCAAGAATGAAAAATCGTTTTAACTGACAAAATTTATTCAATTAAATTACGACAAAAACTCGCACTTTTGTTGATAGATATGTAAATACGTGTGCATGCATGTTTTATATTTTTATCGCTGTTGTTTGTCTGACTGGGCATACTGAATCTCATTAATAGAACTGCACACAAATTTCTTGCAACCCAAGCTTCTTGTTTTGCTGCAGGCCATGACTCGAACTTCGCACACCAGCCAAATTCAGAAAGCCGTTTGAATTCCAAATACATATGTACATATGTATGTATGTATATGTACTTACTAGCACACATTTTCCGACATTTGGAGATTGCGAGTATTATCAGTGCGTAGCTCGTTCTTACAATATCACTTGGCTAAACCTATTGGCATATACTATACATATGTATATGTACGTGTATGTAATTTTAATTTCACATCCATTGCATAGCAAATGTTTCGTATTACGAATTTACGGCCCATTCGAGTTTGCTTAATAGACTTCACTTCTAATTGGCAATTGATTGATTGACTGATTGACACTTACTCGTATTTGCTTGTGGGAGCAAAATCTTTTCACATAGATATGACGGTTTCGCCTTTTTCTACCATTTACGTTGATTCTGGCTACTTCGGATTCGTAAGAGCCACGAATTCTTCCAAATAAGGGTACACAATTTATGTAAAGTCACGATTTTGAGCATTTAAATTCCATAATATTTTTTTGTTTTTTGTTGTTTTGTGCTTCGCTTTTTTGCCTCATTAGAAAAGAGAACAAATACGACTTACGTACATTCATTCTGACCATTTTATATAACTGCAGAGATTTGTGAAATTCCACGGAACCAAATTGGAGCTGAAAGGATCTCGCTATTTTCCGAAAATAATTTAAATGCCATTGTAAAAATTACTGATTAACATTATAAGCAACGTTCTATGATTCAATTTTTGGCCTCAGAAATCCTTCTAAAATTGCTGGTTTACGATTCCTTAATACATACTTGTATGTTTATATAAAATTTGTAAAAATGTACATTAAAAGACTGGTAGCAAACATTTATGAAAAGTGTTGCCGTACGAAACTAATTTCTAATTAAATAATGATGATCTTTTTAACACACTTTTATTAGGTCGGGTTGTATGTATGTATGTATGTAACGGAATCTTTGAGCTTAATTTTCACTGGCTTCTAAAAATTTGATCGACTTGAAATTTTGCACACCTATCAAGGACCGATGACAATGCAATAAGTTTTCCATTATCCTTATTAGGATTGCCAGGATTAATATTTTCTTTTTTTTACTGTGGGCAAAAAGTAAGGTGAATTTGGTTGTAAAATGAAAAATCTCTATTTATTCTTGTAAATCAGTTTCTCAGGCTCCCTCCACGAAATAAGTTCTTCATCCCAATTACTTCTTTATCACGGCCGATAACTGCATAGCTTTAGACTCACAGTCGATAAGAAAGGAATTAAATAATATATAACACGAATATATCGAATAATTTATTCACTGACTGCAATGATAACAATAATTTTCATTCATAATAAAAAAAAATAGTTTAACGAAACTAAAAAACACGCTTTTTTACTAATCGAACTAAAAAGTAGAAAATAAAAAATAGTTTAAAAAAACTAAAAAACACGCTTTTATTGCTAATCGAACTAAAAAGTAGAAAATAAATTTTAATGACAAAGGGACCTATAATGAAGTAATAGCAAATCGAACGATCAGTCATAGTCAACTACCTCAGAACAGAATTATAACAAAAATTAAGATACAAATAGAATAATTCAAATTCGAGTTAAAAGCGTGGGATGCATTTTGCTTCACTTTCATAACCCTCTGTACATAGGTAGTTGCCAATAGAATGATTGTAATATTTACTATATCAAGCATCCCACGCTTTTAACTCTAATTTGAATTACCCTATTTGTATCTTAATTTTTGTTATAATTCTGTTCTGAGGTAGTTGACTATGACTGATCGTTCGATTTGCTATTACTTCATTATAGGTCCCTTTGTCATTAAAATTTATTTTCTACTTTTTAGTTCGATTAGCAATAAAAGCGTGTTTTTTAGTTTTTTAAACTATTTTTTATTTAACATTGATTGAATATTAGTGTCAAAACCCAATTCTTGATCTTAATTGCTTTGAAATATCATTTGAGATATTAAATCTATGGGGATGGCTCGCTCGTAAGCTTCATGAGCATGGGCAACAATTTCAAGACAAAAATGCTTTAATTCGAATAATTAAAACGGATAGCCTTTAGACTATCTGGAGAATTGTGCAAATTCATTCCTCAACATACATATATACGAACTAACTTTTAAACAAGGTGGCAACACAAACTATTAAGCTTTAAATTATGAATGCAAGAAAACTAAACTTCTAATATTTGTTATAATTTCTTCTTATTTGGTTAGTGAAACCATAAAGCAAGCACAGTATTACAACAAAGTATAGTTTTAATTGACTTGCTTCAATAACCATTTTTCCCATAAAAATTATTGCTTCTAATCAAATGAACCAGACTATTTGTACCATTTTTGCTTCTCTATTAACAAAAATACTGGATTTTTCAAATATTATTACGTATTTATTACTTGGGTCCGTTAAAATGTTCTGTTTGGTTTCGGTTGAGATTGGCTGAAGTTCGTATCGGTTCGGTCTTAAGAATCAATGATCAGTCGTTCTCTAATAAATTTATTCATTTTCCTTAGTTGAGGTTTTTCCAATAGGGAATATATGTATGTAAGTACACAGCTCTGTTTATGTGCGTACGCAATATTTGGAAGTTGCTGCGTTTTCAAATGATTGTAACTGGTATACAGATGTACACAAATACTTATATATTAAATATGTAAGTTCATATAATAGAAGCTCTACAAGCTTCTTCTTCTTCTTAATTGGCGCTATAACCGCTTACGCGATTTTGGCCGAGTTTAACAAAGCGCGCCAGTCGTTTCTTTCTCGTGCTGACCGGCGCCAGTTGGAGACACCAAGTGAAGCCAAGTCCTTCTCCACCTGATCTTTTCAACGCAGAGGAGGCCGCCCTCTTCCTCTGCTACCACCAGCTGGTACCGCATCGAATACTTTCAAAGCCGGAGCGTTTGTATCCATTCGGACGACATGACCCAGCCAACGTAGCCGCTGGATCTTTATTCGCTGCGCTATGTCTATGTCGTCGTAAAGCTCATACAGCTCATCGTTCCATCGTCTGCGATATTCGCCATTGCCAACGTGCAAAGGTCCAAAAATCTTGCGCAGAATCTTTCTCTCGAACACTCCAAGCGTCGCTTCATCGGATGTTGTCATCGTCCAAGCTTCTGCGCCATACGTTAGGACGGGCATGATGAGAGTCTTGTAGAGTGTTAGTTTTGTTCGTCAAGAGAGGACTTTACTGCTCAGTTGCCTACTTAGTCCAAAGTAGCACTTGTTGGCAAGAGAGATTCTACGTTGGATTTCAAGGCTGACATTGTTATCGGTGTTAATGCTGGTTCCTAAATAGACGAAGTCTTTTACAACCTTGAAATTATAACTGTCTACAGTAAATCAGAAGACAGCTATATATAGGGACACATTCATCACCACCACAACGCACTGACAGTCGGTGCCAACGAACAAGCCAACTAGTACTACGAGTAGCAAACACACACGCAAATAACCACCGCATGAACAACGCTTGTACCAACAATGACTATTCGGGAAAACACACACTGGCGACGTATAGTCGTCGCCATTTTGATGCTTCAATAGTGTCGCAGCTGTGATTGTCGCCAACAAAACGGCGATGGGGACAACATTCTAGCCCAGCCATAGCGTGGATGCGGACGCCGGTAGTCGGCAATTTGGCGTTAAGGACGACGGCATCAACACGTCAACAATGGTGGCATGTGACGGGTGCATTAATATGCATTAGTGTGTGTGTAAAAGAGAATATTGGATGTGAGACGAAAAGACTGCCGATAACAATTGGGCTCTTTCCGGATTACATATGTACATACATATGTATGTGTGTGTACGTAGTAACCCTGCAGGGAAAATACTACTGTGTACTGGAATACTTACTACCAGTTCACTTTTCAGCTCAACCAATTCGTGTTCTATCTTTTTCCCATGTTAGCGAGTGGTTCTACAAAATGTCAATGAGTCAGCAAAATGGCAGTTAAAATACCAGTTCATACTAGCCAGTCCAGTCCAGCACGGTGGCGGGACCATAATAATTTGGGGACGCATCTCTCATCTCATAACCAATAAAATGGACAAATTTATTTACAAGGACATACTTCAAGAAGCGATGCTACTATTTGTTGTTAGTAACTGAATGGTTTTTATAAAATAATGTTAATGTTATGGTTTGGCCATATTGGCCATGCGAGTCACCTGACCTAAGCTCCATTGAGAGATTTAAAGAAGCGAATTGGGAAGCAAACATTAAGAAATAAGGATGTATGGCAAAAAGTCAAAGAACTATTCCACTCCCACAGACACCAGTATAAAAAGGATTTTCCAATAACAGGTGTTATTTTGAATAGGATTGCGCTATCGAGAGATGATTAAGGTTTTTTTATGGCCGGAATTGAATGGTGAAGACGGCGCTACGTGCCACACAAGTAACGAAACCATTGATCTTTTACGGGAAAAGTTTCCGGACGGTGTTATCTCTCGAAGAAGTGATCACAATTGGCCACCGAGATCTTGTGATTTAACACCTTGTGACTTTTATCTTTGGGGCCACGTGAAAGCCCAGGGTCGATTCAAGATCTCAAAGATGGAATTCGTGAGGCTATCGAGGACATAGGGCAGCCACTTTGCAATTCGGTTGTGGAAAATTTAATGAAGTAGATATTGTCCTGTAAGCGTGGCCGTGCTGGTTATCTGCCTGATGTTATTTTCCACCATTAACGGCATACCTTCCTCTTTATAATGAAATAAACATCCGATCATTTATATTGAAAAATTGAATTTTTCTTTGAATATCACAATAACACCTCTTATTGGAAAACTCTTTGTATATATTTGGCGCTTACATTCATTTTTAGTGTTTGGTCGAGCTCCTCTTCCGATTTGTGGCGTGCGGCTTGATGTTGTTCCACAAAAATGGAGGGACCTCCAGTTTCAAGCCGACTCCGAACGGCAGAGATTTTGTATGAGCAGCTTTTTCATGACAGAAATACGTTCGGAGGATTGCCATTGCTTGCTGAGGAGCGACCGCTATTGCTAATTTTTAAGCATTTTTAACCCAATTTAAAAATTTAATAGGTTGTGACATTCCGTGAACAACTGTACTTAGCGGCAGTGTATCCTTATTCAATGTATCAAAAAATTGACGAACATTTTGACTATTATTTAATAACAATAAAAGAAATACAAAATTTTTCGAGAAAGTAATTTTTGTAGTTTTTTGAGATCACTTTAGCGCAAGCTAGATTTAATCGACAGTATAGCAAGAATGATAGAAACAAGATTGCGCCCATCAGAGAGTGCGTGACGTTAATTTTGCCTAGTTGTGCAGTGTTGCCAATCATTTGCTCTTCACAATAAATGTATAGCTTTTTTATACCCAATTCGAAAATGTTTAAGTTTGGTGTTTGTTCCTTTTTGTTTTTAATTTAAAGCTACCGAAACTGTAGGTTAAAAAAACTGTATTATTAAGCAAAAGAATGTTAAGAAAGGTCACTCTGAGAAGATTTTAGTGCTAATGCAAATTTGTTGATTCTTTTTTAAAAGTGCAAATTTAATTTTTTGCTCATTTTAAGTTAATGCAAGAGTATTAAATGTTCTTCTCTCAACTCTTCCTAACATTGAACACCTTTTTACACATATTGAAAAGCGTTTGAATTTACTGAATGCGAATTAAAACCATAGAGGTGCAATCGTTTCGTCCGGTCCGGTGGGACATAGGGCATCAAGAGTTGTATTTTCAGTAAATATAAGCCACAAAATACCAGAAAATACTGAAAAACCATAACGACATTTTTACAAAAAGAGTACCTTATTTTGTGACATAACCTCAAATATAGCAAATAAGTCGTTCCCTTAACAAAAGAGTCTCGCTTAACAAAAAAACTCATAAATTAAATTGTACATATCCATAACACATTTATTTAAAAAAACGCACATTTACAAGACAATTTGTCACGCATACAAATTTCTTTAAGTAGTTCAATAGAAATTTGGTATTTATTTTCTTTAAATGGGCATTTGAGTGCGTTTTTTATATCCAAAGCTGGGCAACACTGCAGTAGCAAGAGAGAGATTTGACTGCTGAAAGCAGAAGAACACCAACAACAACTGCAATCGCGGGCAATGCCACCAGATATTAAAAAACAGTAAAGCTAAATAAAACTGAGTGAATTATTTAACTAATTATTAAAAAATGTATATTTTACAAACTTATAAACATTACATTTTAATTAGAACAGGCAAGAAAAATTTCATGAAGAAAGAACTAAAACTTCGAGACTAAAAAACAAAAAGAAAATGCTAAATCAAGTTACGAAAATGGTAATCTGGCCATACTGTGCTGAAACGACGTAACTCATTGTCAAATTCGCTGAGAACAAAGTAACGGTACCACAATAGGCGTCATCTCATTAGTCTTTCCATCATGACAGTATAGTGACATAGTAATTCTCAGTGATTTTACTTAAATGTTTATTTAACAACTGAAGTTTCGAAATATGTACATTTAAACTACATATTTTTGAATAATCTTAACTCCGAAAGTTGCACAAAACGCAACTGAAAAACGAGAATCGAACAGCTACAGTAATTATTTCAGTTTACAGGAAAGTTTTTAGTTTAAAGCTTTTTAAAAAGTACACAAAAAATTACCTAACATAGATTTATTAAATGGAGCTGATTATTTGGGAGCTTTGAAATAATAATTATTTGGATATTCTGGGAGCGGCTGCGATGTGGTCGTATACTCGTACAAAGTTGTTTCTATGAGGTTTTTTTTTTCAATTCGCGAAGTTCATTAAGCGAAGTGTTGAAGCAGGCGCCGAAATGTTGATTCGTCGTCAATCACAGCTTGTCGGCCTTTGTTCTGCGACTACGTGGAAAATTTTAAGTAAGGATCTTGGCTTATGTGCCTATGAGAAGAAGAAGTGATGCAAGAATTGAAGTCAAATGACCATCGTTAGCGTCGCATTATTGTTGATTGGGCTCATTTAGATTTATTATTCAGATTTACTGGAAAAGTGGTGAACAATTGGACTGATCTTATAAATATCCTATCAAAATATAAATGCCATGAAACTGTCTACCAGATGATAATAAAATTGGTCTCAAATTGGTATTCGAAAAGTACTACAATATTTACAAAACATAAAGTTATACAAATTATTATGTAATTGTGATCATTTTCAGACTTATCTCTACGCTTTCCGATTGCTCTAGTCGCTGTTATTTTTGTTTCATCAGAAACTGCTCTTAATTGCATATGCAATTTTGAACTACTTAATAGAGAAATTTTTTCATGGAATGCTGAAGTCGTTAAATCATAACTGCCGGCGCTTTAATGCCAAAAAATCAAATTTGAATATTAAATATTCAACGCTTGAAATATTATTGAAAATCGTAAAACGCAATAATTCCGTTCCTTCATATACTGAGCGAATTTTTCACTTTTCCCCGTTGCTTTATTGCTTGATTTTCTGCTGGCGAAAATTTTCATTATCATGTTAAGCAGTCCGATGAGTGCTGGCAATGTTGCAATCGTTTATATTTATTTATGCCGCCCACTTTTGTACACCGAACCCGGCGCTGTTATCCCGTTTTGCATTTAATTTTCAGTCGCGCGTTCAAATTTAATGCGCGATTTACTGAGTTTTCATTTTCGAATTGCATTTGTTGCTTTTCATTCTTTTTCGACTTCTTCCCACCACACATACATACATATGTATATATATGTACATATATACAGTCAACGTCAAAAGAAAGTGTACACCAATAATGACAAGTTTTGACTATTTATTTATTTATTTTGTAATAAATTTTTTTTTTATAAAAATAGAGTTCATACAGCAAAAAAAACCAAAGAAACCCATATAAAGCAAAGTTTTGAACTTTGTAAAATTCGGCAAATTTTCATCAAAATTTCAAACTCACTACTCAGAGTTTATAGAACAATTTCGGTTATAAGGTTTTATAGATCATTGAATTTTGGTACCATAAAGTGCAAATTTCAAGTAGGTCAAAAATAACGCAGATTTTTGAGAATTTCTTTCGTTCCCGGTCTCGCGCATTTTTTCCATTTAACGCCTACACATCATTTTTTTTATGGAAGGAAACACCCAACACTGTCAGCAGACAATTTTTTCGAAAATCAACACGATTTTTGAACCGCTTGAAACTTGCACTTTATTATACAGAAATTCAATGATCTATAAAATTGCATACCCGAAATCGTTCTAAAGATTCTGAGTAAAAGTTTTGGAATTTTAATGAAAATTTGCCGAATTTTTACAAATTTATATGGTTTTTGTTGAACAATTTACTAAATTATTGTAAAAAAATAATGAACTTTAAAAAAATAGCGGGTCAAAATGTTGGTGCGCTATCTGTACGTATGTAAATGTATAGTTGCATATGTACATATACATATATGTAGTATGCATGCAAGCGTCAACTTTTTGCTTCATCGGTATTTTTCGCGTGTAATAATTGCCGTCCATGCATTGCATACAATTTTCGCCACTTGCCTGCCAAAGCCCGATGCCGCGATGGCGGAGTACCGATCCTTTCTTTTACACGGCTTGCTGTTCCGCCAGTTGTTGTTTTTGTTGTGCGTTGTCGCGGTGCACAGATAAAATTATTTTCGCGCATAAATTTACGCTAGGCGGCAGCGCGGCGAATAGACAACCAACTGTGGCGGCTGCTACCGCGCTGACAACAACATTCGACAAAGCATGGCAATGGTAGCGTACGCATACATATGTATGTGTATATGCATGCACTAGAATAGAAATAAACAAATAAGATCATAAATATTAAAATTGCTCTTAGCGCATGGCAACTGCAATGACACTTTTTACACTTTTTCGGCATTCCTCCACATTTTCTTTCGCATACAGTCCTGTCGAGCAGATTTTTATCGAAATGGGTGAGAGTTGGCTGCCCCTCGCTGACGCCTGCTGCTGCGTTGCACATTTGCTGTGCGCAACGAAAGTGAAATTGTTCTGGGATTTGTGGCGAGAAGCAGCCGTGCCGCCAATTCGTAAAATGGAAAACGTTCAAGAAGAATCGTAATTAAAATTAATGCACGCACGCCTGCCTTGCAACATAAATCTTGTAGCAAAGTGTACAGAAATTTGCGAAGCAAAGCGTACAACGAACGCACTCACATAGCCACATAGCCGCGCAAACCTACACATTCACAAACTAGCGTGTGTGCTTTGCAGTTGTTGGTGTCATATATGCAAGTGCTGCGGTCGCGCATTTTGGCACTGCTGTCAGTGTTGTTGCTCTTGTTGCTTTAGTGCTGCGGTTGCTGTCATTGCTACCGTAAAATCATCAATTTTCCCGGTCGGCCGCTACAGCGCTTCCTCCCTGGCCACTAGGCACCAGACGCACGAGGAACATTAGTTGCACTTGTTGCCGTTGTCGCAGCTGTTGTTGTCGTTGTCGTTTTTGCTGTTTTCATGTGCATGTGTCACACTGGTGGCGGCTGTGCCTTTCGTTCTAAGTTAATTTCAAGTTGTTTGCAATGCACTTCTTAGTGCATTCTCCAAGGCTAAGGGTGCGGTCAGACTAGGCAATGAAAGTACTTGCTTTTTCAACTGATCAAAAATTCTTACACTCGACTTGAATTTTGTAATAATCAATATAAATTACAAGAAAACAATTTTCGAAAGCTTCTTTCAACCTTCTGACGTGGCACTGGAAAGATTTATTTCTTCTGTTAAGTGCTCTCAAACCATTCCAGTGTGGAAGTTTCTTTATTTGTACAAGGTCTCCCAAGTTTGTGTATCTTTTTGGCAGTATTTTTATTCACGCAATAAATGTGATTTAAGTAAGGGAGAGTGGTGAAGCTAGAAATTAGCTTCTCGGTGAGAGATAAATAAGAGCCTGGTAGCTCGTAAGCCTTATTAGAACACCACTGTGGAGCACCTAAACACCTGTTGATAAACTTTTCGACTCTTGCTGCTCGGGAACCCTTGGACAGGGTCGCTATTATTGGGAAGAGCTTCTTTGCTGTAGTACGCACGCAGTGTACACTTTAAATTCAGCATTTCATAATCTAGCATTCAAAAATGTGAAACCTCTACGTGCAATAGTAAAACCTCTCTCTCCCGATAAACAGATAAATTTGGGTTGAAAAAAGAAACTCGTATTTGAGCAGCAAACAAGTTGGAAACCAAAATTGATATCGAAAAGTATTTATAATGCGCCCTTGTAGACTTATAGCATGGCTGCTCTCGCAATTACTTTCCGCAATTATTCTATTTCTTAGCTTTCTGAAACCATATTTCTTGCCACGTCTCGCGGCTGCCTAACATTTGCTCTTCATAGTGTGGACACTGATGCATATATAAGTACTTATACGCATATGTTTACACTGATAGACACTTCATCTTTGTCTCCCCATTCCAAAGGCATGTGGCCATTGTGACCGCGACTGTGATTGTGATTGTTGCAGCTGCAACAGTTTTGCCACATTTTCGGTGCAATGCGCAAATTTTCTCTAATCCAAATGACTTTTATTGACATATTAATTGCAGTCATTAAAATTTTCTTTTATTCTTCCTTTCTTGCTTTTCCCTGTGGCTTTGCTCACCCATGTCTCTCGGGCTTCGCCCCTCGTCCCTCTTCCCAAGCACTTAATCTTGACAACATTGTTTCAGAGCCGCACTCAATACCATCGGTGATGTTCTTGTTGTTGTATATATATATAATATATATATTTAGACAAATTTGCTATTTGGTATTTCGGAATGCATACATCTGTAGCTACTCGTATACAAGCATTTGGCGTAGATTTATTGTTGCAATAGCAGTGACTTGTAATCCAGAGAACCAATGCGTCGCAAAATATTGGTATTTTTGATATAAATTTCTCTTCGAGAAATGTTGAGTCCTGGTGTTTTTGCTTCAACTTACGATGGATTGATTCGAACGAAAGAATGAACGAAATATTCAGTTAAAGGAACGTCCGTTCACTTTCATTTTAATTATAGTATTGTTATGGCAACTATTTGAGCAATAATTCCTCAAATTTTATTTATAATTTGACTGATAATGTATGTCTGCTCCATTCGTGCAAGTAAATTATATTAATTATTATATTCCAAATTTATGTTAATAAAATTTGTATTTTTATATTTTCAGGTAGGATAATAAATTGCATGAAATAAGGCCAGCTTGCCGATGTGAGTAAAATATGGAAAAATGTATACATATTCGCACTAATTATGTACATATGTATATATATGCAGTTTAGTCAAATATCTCGGCACCGGGCCAGGGTCTCAGTGTGTTGCTGACAAGCAATGGCGATCAGTAAAACAGGGATGTTACCTAGACGAGCTTACTGATACTACTCGATACCCAGGATATTTGAGGTGGAAGTATTTCAATATTTTCTTCAAACCACAGGTTATATTTACCACTCTTATTTTTCTATCCATTGAACATTAAAAAGTTATCAGAGGCTATGCCCGTTTGTATCATAAAACATATTTGTTTACCGAAGTATAGTATACCTATACATCCGGAGAGCTGTAAGCAAAATATTAATTTTGGGCGCTTAATTCGTCTATTATAATTGACGCTTTTTGGGATTTTGTTTTCGAAAGAGTTTTTTGGTTGTTTTATTTTTATTGAAAACCATCGTATCCAAATGTTTAGTATTTTTGTATTATAATTTACAATTACGATGGCTCTCATGGTTGAGTCACACAATTAATCCCGATTTAATTATTGCGGTATTTCATATTAAAATTGCGCGTTGCTAATTGCGTGACTGGGAATTGGTAAATTTAACACATTTATGGGAATTAATACGAAAGTTTTGGCATTAAAGTTAATGAGTACTTTCCATAAATGAATTGCTTTAAAATTTTATTTAACTTGTAAAACTAAACAATATTTAGTTTTCAACATTGTCACCTTTTAGCTCGCTACCTTTTAACGAACATATATCGCATTTTCTGGAGCGCTCAGAATAAAATGATTCTCAAGGCGGACTTGTAATATGTAATGAAAGGAAATATATATATATATCAATTTTTGTGGTGTGCGTCTTGATGTTGTTCCACAAATGGAGGGACCTACAGTTTGAAGCCAACTCCGAACGGCAGATATTTTTATGAGGAGCTTTTCCATGGCAGAAATACACTCGGAGGTTTGCCATCGCCTGCCGAGGGGCGACCGCTATTAGAAAAAGGTTTTTCTTAATTTTGGTGTTTCACCGAGATTCGAACCAACGTTCTCTCTGGGAATTCCAATTATTAGTCACGCGCCAACCCATTCGGCTACGGCGGCCGACAAGGAAATAGTATGGGGATAATATGGTACAAGAAGAAATCGTAACCTGATTCATGCAGCTTTATTATTGCGTTTCCAAAAATTAATATCTATACATCGACGAAATTTGGTTGCAATAAGAGGGCGCAACTTGCCGTACAGCGCGCTGAAAATCGATTTATTTCAATAGTCAAGCCACCATTCATGCCCTACAGCCAGAGTTATTGGAAAAAGTAGGCAAAAATGGAACATGTAACTTGTGCCGCGGCAGATATATGCCGGATATCATATTAAAAAAATCATTGCCATGAAATTATCTACCAGATTACACAGGTCTGCAAAAAAATGAGTTCGGAATGTCCTATAAAAGTGTAGTGTCATTTCCGAAGTAATTTTTTGCGTAGAATCCGAATCCGGGGTTTAAACTGCTCTATCACGTCAGGATTTTAAGACATCCTAACCTAAAAGTGCAAAAACGCTGCCCATTGGTGCAATGCGATATCTCAGTGAAAAAGAGAGATATTTGAGCAAACTCAACGGCATTTAAAAGAGGAAGACTTATACTTTAAAATACTATGTTTACTTTTTTTATGAAGAGCAAAATCTGCGTACCTACATAACCTCAAAAATGGGCAAAAACAGCGTTTTTTGCACTTTTAGGTTAGGATATCTCAAAATCCTGACGTAATAGAGCAATTTAAACCCCGGATTCGGATTCTACGCAAAAAATTACTTCGGAAATGACCCTACACTTTTATAGGACAAAACATTGTCGACCTGTGTTATCTATACTAATATTATAAAGAGGAAAACTTTGTTTGTTTGTAATGAATAGGCTCAAAAACTACTGGACCGATTTTAAAAATTCTTTCACCATTCGAAATCTACATCATCCACGAGTAACAGGATTATATTTTATTTTGGAAATAGGGCTCGAGATATAGGTCAAAACGTGGACCCGGGTAACCTTGGGATGTGTATGTACAATATGGGTATCAAATGGAAGCTGTTGGTGAATGCTTTAGTACAGAGTATTTTTCATGCCGCTCCGTGACTGGGGTCTCGAGATATAGGTCAAAACGTGGACCCGGGTAACCTTTGGTTGTGTATGTACAATATGGGTATCAAATGAAAGCTGTTGATAAGTGCTTTAATACGGGGTAATTTTCATACCTATTGATGACTAGGGTCTCGAAATATATGCCAAAACGTGGACCCGCCGTGTCTTTGCACCGAATTAAACCAAACTTACACACATTGTTAAGGAGGTATTGAAGATGGTTTCCGTATAGTTTGGATACCTATTGGTAGATAGGGTCTCGAGATATAGGTCAAAGCGTGGACCCGGGTAACCTTCGGATGTGTATGTACAATATGGGTATCAAATGGAAGCTGTTGGTGAATGCTTTAGTTCAGAGTATTTTTCATGCCGCTCCGTGACTAGGGTCTCGAGATAGAGACCAAAACGTGGACCCTAGAATATGTTTGTACAATATGGATATCAAATTGAAGCTGTTGGTGAATGCTTTAGTACAGAGTATTTTTCATGCCGCTCCGTGACTGGGGTCTCGAGATATAGGTCAAAACGTGGACCCGGGTAACCTTTGGTTGTGTATGTACAATATAGGTATCAAATGAAAGCTGTTGATAAGTGCTTTAATACGGGGTAATTTTCATACCTATTGATGACTAGGGTCTCGAAATATATGCCAAAACGTGGACCCTCCGTGTCTTTGCACCGAATTAAACCAAACTTACGCACATTGTTAAGTAAGTATTGAAAATGGGTTTCGTAAAGTTTGGTTGTAATTCGGAGCACTGGCAACGGGTACAGCGTTCTTTTGAACCAGCCATAATGTCGCTTACTTTTTTAACGCTCGGGGCGGAACTGAACTGTCAAATTGACAGTGGGAGTTACAATGTGTCAATATTTCTTTCTGATTCGGATGCCATAAGGAAAAAACGTAAGTGCAACATGTAAAAATTGTTTGTGAATTTTTTTGGAGTGGATTTTGGAACAGTGAATAATTTCTTACGAAATTTGAGAATTTAATGTGAAATCCGAATGAAATTATGTGTTCGTGGAAAAAAAATTTTTTTCGTTTTTTTTTTTTGTGAAAAATATAAATGGATAGTGGTTAAAAAAGATCCAATGCTTAATAAAACATATAAATTGAAACGAAAAATTCATGGATGATCAGGAAAAAAGACGATTGTTTATTCATATGCGTTGATTTGAAATTTAAAAACAATCTTCTTTTTTCCTGATTTTCAATTTATATTTTATATTTACTCAAAAACAAATAGAAAAACAAAAAATATTGTTTATGCCAAAGCGCTTGAATAAAGAATAAAGAAATAAATAATATGAAAATCATATATTTTCTGTTCTAAACCATATCTATTCTATTTTAGTGTGCCCAGCGAAGGGGGCCGGGTTTGCTAGTAATAAATATAAAGAAAAATTGATTCCAACAATTTTGTATTATCATTTTAAGTACTCAAACTTTCACAACAAATAAAAAACACTCGTTACAAATATTTGTGGAGAACTCAAATCACTGATGATTGTTATAATCCCGTGAATTTGAATTGAATAAACCAGTTGTGAAAGCTTCCAATCGATGAGTGAAAAGTCCCCACAACACTTTTCAAACTTTTGCTTGGGGTACGTGATGCCTTTTTGGTAAAAAAAAAATCTAACGATCGAAACTCAGTTTTTCTATTTTGACGCTTCCTGACAAGAAAACTAAAGGGAATGAATGAATGAAATAAATGTGTTTCTGCTTTTTTATTTGTTTTTTTTTATAAAAGTATGTATAGTGCATTCTAAAACATTCGCAAAAATTTAACAAAGTAAAAAAAAGTTTCATCCAAATTTTTTAAATTTTCAGAATTTCATAACAAAATTTTTATATATAATAAAAGTATAGTGCATTCTGCAACAAAGACAAAAATTTAACAAATTAAAAGAAAAATGCCATTAAAATATTCAGAATCTTGAGAAAACTTTAAGTTATTAATTTTTATAGTAATCTGAATTTTAGTACAAAGAAATGTTAATTTTTTGAAATTTTTTCTTCCGACTTCTGAACATGTGTTTTAACAATACGAAAGAAAATTCTCATCGCTTCAGCAAAAAAAATTGCCAAAAATCGAGAATTTCGAGCCATTTAAAATTTGCACTTTGCTATATTAATACAAGGCGGCACAAAATTAATTATTTTAATAACAATTTTGTCATAAATAGCTTTTTTACTTAATAACTAAATAATATTTTGAGTGCTGGGAGTATTTTGTTTGACCTTTACGCGCTCCATAGCTTTTCTGTTCGTATACTGCAGCTGTGTACTTAAGCACATCTTCACAAAAATCATACATCTTCCGGTAGAGTGATTAATTTTACGCCACCTTGTACAAAATTCCATACCGAGAGTTTTTCTAAAATTCTTAAAAAGTTGGAAACTTTTATTTATTTTGTTTTTTGAAATTTGTAAAATTTTTTTGAATTTTGCACAAAGTTGAACCTGTGAGTTATATAGGTTATGTTGTGAAAACACAACAAACAAAGTAAATGCAACAAAATATTTAAAACTTGGTGGTTGGTCGCGCCATTATTATCGTCACAACAAAAGAGGAACAAATCTCTCAACTGCGCAAAAAGTGAATAAAAATCAATAATATTTGCGCCCGGTTCAACATCATTGATTAGATTTCTTCACTTTAAGTGAATGTGCGATAACATTTGCAAGAATGCTCGTGTGCAGGTGTCGATTACCGAAAAACAGGCAAAACAAATTGCTTTAATTACCCAATGCTATGTAATCCACCTTTGAGAGTATATGGCGTGTGTAGATATGCTCCAGTGGAGATCTAATTTCTCGGGCCTTCGTCTAGGGCTACTAATAGTTACGTACACAGTAAACCCCTTTCGCGTTTGGTACGCATACCCACTTATTCGATCGTCCTCATCGCCGTCTGTTGTGTCTATCACTAATGCCGAACACGCGCCCGGAGAAACATACATAAATACATACGTACGCGCATTCCGCCATACGCGCCGCACTTATATGATTGAGGTGTTTGTATGTTTGCTGGCAGACACAGAGACGCTGTCATACACACGCACACACGCACGAGCGCGCGCATACATTAGCACATTATTTGCTCCAGCATTACTCTGACCATTACTCATTGTCAGCCGCAACAACTACAGGCAATCACAGAAGCAACGTTGTATTATAACTACAACATTATTATTATAACAACAACACTACCAGTCACAATAACTGGATATAACAAGCGGCCGTCTAATAGCACCAAGAGACAGGCAGACAGCCCTTAATTTATGTGTACCCCATTCGCCGCGAGCTCTGGCTCGGTCGTCATCCACCCCATTTGACGCAAACGACAAAAAATATAACGTTCGTCGCCAAACTCGATGACGCCGTCGTGGCACGCCACATCAACATTAATACAACCGCAAACAACGAACACTCAGTCGAAGCCCAACTTGCCACCCACAGCCGAGGAAGCAACACATTTAACAGCCTGACCCGAAACCCGAAACTGTAATGACTGCCACATTGCTGGAAATAAGAAAAAAACAACGCAACGCATACATGGCAGTATCTTATACTTGGATGAAAATACATACATACATATATGTGCGTCTGTATGTGTGTGTTTATCAAAAGGCTGATACATACATCGGTACTGATTCACCCTGTCTAGCCACAACCTACAGCAACAAAATTTGAATGAAGCTCTCGTCCCAACTCAACGGCTTACTAGCTTATAAGTTCGTCTGCTAGTTATGTTTTGCTACGTTTCTAGTTAATCGTGTGTGCATATGTGTGTGTGCTCGCTGCAAAGGGCAGACTGGCGTCGACGAAAAGCTGTCTCTTGTGCTCCTTATCGTTTTCAGTCACGGCAGCATGGTTGGTCTACATATTGAAATGGAGCCAAGTCAGCGCAGCGTGTAGCAATCCCACCACTCAACACCCTCTATGTTTGAATTGCTTCGCAGTGGTGGTGGCGGCATCAGACACGCGCCATGACTCGTCTCTAATGTTGATACGAAACCAGATGTCGGTGTAGATACTCAGTTCGTTAAGCCTCGTTCGAAGCGTATTCACCTCTTTGGTTGCTCACAGACGGGTGGGTGGAAAATGGTTACTTATTTTTCGACATTTCAGCAGTTTATTTGCATGGGGGTTTATCAATTTATAGCCTATGTGTGATGAGTAGGAAGGAGTGACATTTTGGAATACATAAAAGCACTCCTGCTGGCTGTAATAAAGTTCGTATTAGATTTGCGATGGAGTAAAGTAATCGTTAAACGTGACGAATGTTTTTCGTCTCGTGGAGGTCGGTTAACACTTCCAGTTTCCGTAGAGAAAATAAACTCATTTGAAGAGAAAAGCGCAAATTCCTTATCTTTTTCTGAAAACAAGCATGGCATCGTAAAGCATTTTAAGCCCCTACTTTTAACATTTTTGTATAAATTATAACTATTTCATTAAAATGTTATGTTAATGTTGTAACTCGTTGTTCGGTAACTTTTGTCGTAGAGTTTTTCTTCTTACTAAATATTTTTTAGTTTTGACATGACTCAAGATTTTCCAGTAATTTTTCTCAACGCCGGCCACTACATTTGTTCTCAGCAAGTGGCCCCTAATTTTACTAGCCTAGGCTTACAAGTTGCCCTTTGTGGCCCAATACCAATTGGCCACAATCAGTATGATTTTTACCAGGTTTCTATATTTAAGATAATCGAAATCATCAAAACGAGCTCTGGTTGTAACTCATTCATTCAACAACATTCCAGGCGCTATGGTTTCCAGTTTTTCATTGAGCTATAAGATTATATTCAGATGATAAAAGCGCTAAAGGAATGCTTGGTATAGAGTTCTAGCTTTAGCCGTCCATATAGTTACTACCGGGAAGTGGCAGGGGAGGTGTTTCTTCTAATCCTACTCTGCCGTGCGACAATTTCTATCGAAATCGTTTAAGGGACCCCTTCAGCTAAACAAGTCAACCAATAAGGATTGCAGTTATTAAGTGAATAATATGTGTACTGAGGTTGACGATTAGAGGGTTTTTTTGTCGGGATGACAAGCAAGTACAGCACTCAGACAACATTAAGTCCGTTGTACTGCACTCTGGTTCCCTTTTAAATTTTCTGTAAGTCTACCGATCTCTGAGTAGATCTTGTGGTGCCAAGGAGCCAAGGTGGTCGTTTCTTAACACATCAGTGCCAAAGACCTCAAGCCTGATTCGAGCGAAGGCCAGGCAGACGCACAGAAAATGGTCCGCCGTCTCATCTTTGTCTGCTGAGCAGAGTGCACTCTCTGAGCTGCCTACCTTTTCCATGTGCTTCGCTCATAGAAAGTGACCCGTCATCAGTCCAACCAACTGCCTACAGTCCTTTCTACTTAACGACAGGAGGATCCGCAACAATCGCACGGACATGACAGGTAACATCAGTTTTGTCCAGAGGGTTAATGAGTGGATTATTCACTGTCAATTAAAGGGTAAATTCTTTTCATTAGTAAGAAATGTGACATGATGAGATAGTCATATAACTATGCTGCTGGGACAGATTGGAAGACAGTGGTCGATTTCTCTGGAAACTCCAATGAGATCCGTCATTACTAAACAACGTCTCGGTTTTCTAACTGATGAACTTAATTAATAATTTGGTTTATAAGCTGGCATTAAGAATATTGCGGCACTAAACACCATCTCACACCTGCTGAAGATCTCGCTGCCGACAGAGACTGTGATAGTAGGTATTATATACTTATAAATGTAAAAAAAACAACAACAAAACGCCGAAGAACGCGTTAAAATTATTTGAAAATATTTTGATTTTGCAGAAGGATGGCATTACAAATTGATCTCGACAAGCGGGCGTGGGCACATTGTCACACATACATCTACCTATGCCTATACATATGTATACTAACTTATACGATATACCAAAAAATTCTGAAACCGCATTTGGGGAAAAGCAACACAGCAAAAACCGTCATCGCGATGCATTAGTTGAGACTTTATAGTAAATTCCCATCTTTAGAAAGGAGTAGAAACTACGGGCCGGTGCACAGTGTGACTTTTTTCACTTTTAGGATGCCAAAATTAATAACAGCCAAACCAATGGAGCAATTCATTTCAAATTTTGCAGTGTGGTTGCAGATACCTAAATCTGATTTGAGAATAAAAATGGGCGTGATACGCCCATTTTTTCCCCTTGCCCACATATAAGGTAAAATTTCACATAATCATATTTTCTACTTTAAAAGCATTTTCCAGTGCCAATTTAAATACAAATTGTTTAGATTTCTGAACTTTAGCTTAGAGGCTTATGACTAATATTTAAAAGATTTCATTCAGCCCCTGGGTACCTTTTTATACTACACTAGCAAACCCGGCCCCCTTCGCTGGGCACACTAAAATAGAATAGATATGGTTTATATTAGAACAGAAAATATATGATTTTCATATTATTTATTTCTTTATTCTTTATTCAAGCGCTTTGGCATAAACAATATTTTTTGTTTTTCTATTTGTTTTTGAGTAAATATAAAATATAAATTGAAAATCAGGAAAAAAGAAGATTGTTTTTAAATTTCAAATCAACGCATATGAATAAACAATCGTCTTTTTTCCTGATCATCCATGAATTTTTCGTTTCAATTTATATGTTTTATTAAGCATTGGATCTTTTTTAACCACTATCCATTTATATTTTTCACAAAAAAAAAACGAAAAAAATTTTTTTTCCACGAACACATAATTTCATTCGGATTTCACATTAAATTCTCAAATTTCGTAAGAAATTATTCACTGTTCCAAAATCCACTCCAAAAAAATTCACAAACAATTTTTACATGTTGCACTTACGTTTTTTCCTTATGGCATCCGAATCAGAAAGAAATATTGACACATTGTAACTCCCACTGTCAATTTGACAGTTCAGTTCCGCCCCGAGCGTTAAAAAAGTAAGCGACATTATGGCTGGTTCAAAAGAACGCTGTACCCGTTGCCAGTGCTCCGAATTACAACCAAACTTTACGAAACCCATTTTCAATACTTACTTAACAATGTGCGTAAGTTTGGTTTAATTCGGTGCAAAGACACGGAGGGTCCACGTTTTGGCATATATTTCGAGACCCTAGTCATCAATAGGTATGAAAATTACCCCGTATTAAAGCACTTATCAACAGCTTTCATTTGATACCTATATTGTACATACACAACCAAAGGTTACCCGGGTCCACGTTTTGACCTATATCTCGAGACCCCAGTCACGGAGCGGCATGAAAAATACTCTGTACTAAAGCATTCACCAACAGCTTCAATTTGATATCCATATTGTACAAACATATTCTAGGGTCCACGTTTTGGTCTCTATCTCGAGACCCTAGTCACGGAGCGGCATGAAAAATACTCTGAACTAAAGCATTCACCAACAGCTTCCATTTGATACCCATATTGTACATACACATCCGAAGGTTACCCGGGTCCACGCTTTGACCTATATCTCGAGACCCTATCTACCAATAGGTATCCAAACTATACGGAAACCATCTTCAATACCTCCTTAACAATGTGTGTAAGTTTGGTTTAATTCGGTGCAAAGACACGGCGGGTCCACGTTTTGGCATATATTTCGAGACCCTAGTCATCAATAGGTATGAAAATTACCCCGTATTAAAGCACTTATCAACAGCTTTCATTTGATACCCATATTGTACATACACCACCAAAGGTTACCCGGGTCCACGTTTTGACCTATATCTCGAGACCCCAGTCACGGAGCGGCATGAAAAATACTCTGTACTAAAGCATTCACCAACAGCTTCCATTTGATACCCATATTGTACATACACATCCCAAGGTTACCCGGGTCCACGTTTTGACCTATATCTCGAGCCCTATTTCCAAAATAAAATATAATCCATGTTACTCGTGGATGATGTAGATTTCGAATGGTGAAAGAATTTTTAAAATCGGTCCAGTAGTTTTTGAGCCTATTCATTACAAACAAAGTTTTCCTCTTTATAATATTAGTATAGATTATAATATTAGTACAGTAGACGCTCACAAATTAGAACTCTTAGTAATTAGAATTTCCAGAAATTAGAATCAACTTTTTGAATACATTACACGCTCTGAAATTACAATCGAAAATTCTAATTTCAGAGCGTATTTTGTGTTTTTGTTGCAAAATAGATATAAAAAGGGGAATCCCCAATTTATTCATGTTACGCTCGGTAGTCGTTGGATTTTCGTCGCTATCTGTACAGTTTTTGTTTGAAATTCGATTCGCGTGCACGTGTTTCGGCATTGTTTGCTTAAAAGTAAAAGTCGTTCGTTGAAATGCCAAATAAACGTAAGAAAAATACTTTGTCTTTGGAAACCAAAGTGCAGATCTTGGAAAAGCTTGACCAAGGTATTCAAGGGAAGCGGTTAGCCCTAGAATTTGATGTGGCGCCATCTGCAATCACCTATATCAAATCTATGAAATCATCAATTTTAAGCGCTGTTTCTAATACCTATCATAAGGCTAACAAAAAATTATTGCATATCGCTGAATATCCAAAAATGGAAGCAAGTCTTTATGAGTGGTTTTTAAATAAACGCGAAAAAAAGTGTACATTAACTGGGCCAATACTAAAGGAGAAAGCCACACAAATATTCAAAGTGGAATATCCCGATAAAGATGAAAGTACATTTAGCGCAAGTGATGGATGGTTTAGCAAATTTAAAAAACGACACGGAATACGTTTTTTAAAAATTTGTGGCGAGATTCTTTCTAGTGATGTTGCTTCAGTCACCCCGTTTATTCACAGATTTCGTGCAAAAGTCGATGAGATGGGGCTAAAGGAGTCACAAATATATAATGTAGATGAAACCGGATTATTTTACCGTTGTTTACCTGACAAAACATACTTCTCTCTTTTCGAGAAAACCGCCCCCGGGTATAAAATCCAGAAGGAACGAATTTCAGTGTTACTTGGTGTAAATGCTGATGGATCACATAAATTAATGCCATTAGTAATTGGAAAAGCAAAAAAACCAAGAAGTTTTCAAGGATTCAATAATCCACTCCATTACAACTTTTCAAAAAATGCTTGGATGACATCTCAGATTTTTCATGATTGGTTTCACAAGATATTTATTCATGAGGTAAGAAAAAACTTTGTTTTTAGGTTCAGTAATTCCAAAATATTTTCAATTCACAGGTGATTCGTTTCTCTCAGGAAAATAATTTGCCTCCGAAGGCAATTTTGCTAATTGACAACTGCTCTGCTCATGCACCAATTGAGAAACTTCAAAGCGACGATGGAAATATAATTGCATTTTTCTTTCCACCAAATGTGACAGCAACTTTACAACCAATGGATCAGAATCCTATTAAGTTAACCAAGCTAAACTACAGAAGTATGCTTCTTTCTCAATTAATTGCTGAAGGAGGTGACCTCAAGGTTCGCTTGAAATCCTTTTCAATTCGAAATGCAATCATGCTATTAAAGCAAGCTTGGTATGATGTTCCAGAAAGAGTAATAAAAAAGTCCTGGTCAAAGTTGAACAACTGGGACTCTGATCAGTATGAAAGTGATGACGATGATGTGCCACTAGCACTGCTACTGCAAAAAGATCAAGACTGCAATGGAGCTCTCAAGCACTTTTAACAGAAATAGAGCCAACTAATACAATTAGCATACCAGAAATTGAAATATGGAACAATGATGTGCTTGATGACGACCCTGCACATGATCTCAATAGCGATGATGAGTCTTCAGGTAGCAGCGAATTTGATGACCGGGAGGTCTTACCAGTTGTCTCTACTTCTACAGCCATTGAAAGCGTCAATAATTTAATAAAATGGTGTACTTATAGTGAATCGTTTTCCGCAAAGCACACAAGCAATCTGCTAGCTCTTCGCAATGAGATTGTTATTGCAGAAACAAATAAAAGGAAGAAGCAAACAGCAATAACAGACTACATGCCTGCAAATTAGTTACGAAGTTTTTGATTAATTTTTGGCTGTTTTAATGTATATTTATCGATCTCTTATGTATTTTTGATTAAAAAAAATATATTTACTGTAATTGGAGTTTTTGTTTTTTGTAAGACAAAATTTCATTGTAGTTTTTCAATGCAAATTGACTTAAATTTTAAGGTTTTATTGAAATAAAAAAACGTCCAGGAATTAGAATTTTTCAGAAATTAGAATCACCCTAAAAACAAAGTGATTCTAATTTGTGAGCGTCTACTGTATAGATTATACTGCTCAATGAAGGAGATAATCACAAATTGTTTGAATGATAAATATGTCACTAATCTTTATTTTATTTATATTATTATTTATTTATTTTATTTTTGCTTATACCGTTTTTGCTCCGAGCCATCGCAACCCCATTTGAAAGTCACGAAAACTTCTTGAATACTGGGAATCGACAGCACTACTTCTTTTTGTGCCTTACACAACCTTTTTATACTATGATCAATAAGCGCTTGCAACTCAATTTCGGCATACGTTTCGGTTACTGTGATTTTTTCTGGGTAACATAAAGCTTTGGACTTTTTTATGCAGTTATACGACGGATATAATTTGGGATTTATTTCTGCTGTATGCTGTCTTGCATATTATAGTCATGTGTTGAATCATTTGCATGTATTATCAGCGCAAGTGCTTGGTCTGGCGATAAACTTTTGTTGCGTTCTTTCGAAAGTTGAGATTTTTTCAACACAGTACCTCTTGACGGTGAAGACAAACACAGCTCTTTAAATAATATTGCGGAATTTCTCTTAACGTTTGATCTAAGTCCCATTTCTGCCGCCATTAACACTTGTTCGCTATTTGATACTGCTAAAAGACTCTTTGCTTTTCTTTTTTTTTGTGCGAAGAGAAGAATCGGAAAACGCCACATGTGGTCTACCTACATTGGATCTAATAGAGGATGCAGTTGATGGCCCAACATCAAGACGGTATTTTCAAAAGTCTTCACTCTTGGAAAACCAACTATAATTACGGGCTAGAACACGGGCCTTAACTCGGCAAGACCACTCCCACTTTGAAGAAAATTGGTAACACAGTTTTTTTATACGCTCTCCTAGCTTTTTAGTATCCACGTCTCTTCCGATCACCGCAAAAATTTTCTCTAACACCGCATCACGACGCGTTTCTTTTGAGCTCGTCAGCCAAATTTCAAAAAGTTCTTTCCGAGGAATCACCATGAAAACTTCTTTTAAAGCTGTGGTAGCAAATTGTAGCAAAATTTTATTCCAATATCTGAAACACAGAATCCTAAAGGTCGTTTCGCTGTTAAAGAATGGACGGAACTCGATGGACCAATATAAGTTTTTCTCTGTAAAATATCAAAAATAATATTAAGCTATGGCTGTTTTAGTGATATTTTACTGAGCGGATTTGTATCGATAGTAAAAACTTTATAATCCTCTTACTTACCCCTGAAGTACAAAATTGTTGAAATTTAATAAGCAAATACTCAATTTTATGAAATTGATACTTATTCGTATTATATCTTTTGACAAACTTCACAGCGATGTTCGGATAATAAATAAAAATTATTCAATTGACGCACCGGCTTGTGTTTGTAAACGGTTATCTTTCTTAAAACTATTGTTTTGATAAATTTTGAGTACACTGTCGTAAAATTTGGTCATTTTTACACAACATACCGAAAGAAAATCATTTTCGCAGAACTTCTTTTTTTTTAATTTTGGCATCCTAAAACGATAAAAAGTCACAGTGTGCGGTGTGCGCTAGGCGTAAAGTAATAAGCAAACATTTTTATTGCTGGCAAGTATAAACGAACAACGGCTATAACTACGTCTTAGTTCAAGCCATCTTCAGCTGCAACCCTGCGGCATTTTCTAACTGTCTGCGCATAACTCCCACTCTTAAAGGTTTTTGGCAAAAACTAACGGCGAATACCCACTTCAAAGCCAAGCTAGAAAGATGAGCTATAAAATTAATGAGTTCCCAACGGTGTGGGCCGCGGCAACAACTACTGATACCGCCTAAAACATCGTCACGCAGTAACAGCCGTGACAGTACCAACAGTAACAGTAACAGCAGCACCAATAATAATAACTAAACAGAGTGTAGCAAAAGATATGGGCGAAAACATGTAGAATGCAATTCACTTAAGTGTAGCGAACAAATAAAAATAAGTAAACTTGAAGGAAGAGGAAAATGCAACTCCGGTTGCTGGTTGTGTCTGCTTGCTAGGTCGGTCCTTGTGCCAGTTAGTTGTGGCTGGTTAGTTGGTCGGTTTGTTAGTTCGTTGGTTGGTTGGTTGGTTGGTCGGCATGTTTGTTTCTGCAACTGATTATCGGCAACAATTTCATTAATATTCAAAACCAGCGCAAGTCAGACAGCTTGGCAGACAAGCAACTTCTTGGGCCAATAGTAGCAATAGTGGCAATTACCAGTTACCAGTTGAGCGTTGAATGTTTCCTGGTACTTTGTAATCGTGTTCAAGACCTCGGCTTCCTTTTTCGGTACGGTCATGGGTGAATGTCTGCCTGCTGTTGTCTTTGCATCTATGTACATGTGACCACATCTTTGTTGTTGTTGTTACTGCTTGTTGGCGTTTGGTGTTGTATTTTTATTTTATTTGCTTAGATTTGGTTCGCGTACAGGTTTATGTCTTTGTTTTGTTTGCGATTCGTTCAGGCTTCGTTTTTATGAGGTTACCTGTCTCTAACAAAGCGGTTGGCCGTGATTTGTTCTGTGGTAATGACAATCGTATCGGCCACTCGAACCAATTTGCAGCCGACATTTTTTGTTGCTAGAGAAGCAGCTTTAATTTAGAATAAATAAAATAGCACAAATGTAACTGCCTAATGTGCACCTTATGTGGCATCACCTTTTGCAGCCATGTTCGAATAGCATAAACTCGATAGTCGAAGTCAAACGGCAAGTGGGTTGTTGAATTCATGTAACTCGCAAGTATGTCAGTGGTAACGATTACACCGTCTAGGAAAGTGTGATTCTTTATCATATAGCAAGCACCGTTAAAAATATTAGAATTATTATCGCTTGGCACATAAGTGTGTACAAGGCATTTATTTTCTTCCTTGTTCGTTCCGCTCGAGAGCATTGGGCCGCGACAAAACTATTCCGTTGTACGCGGTCTGGGCTGATGTCGGCGTCTGTTAGCTCGCGCAACATTGGCCTTCCCCGAGTATTCTTTGGCCAATCGCGACCTCTGCTCCCTTGGGGTTCCAGTCCGTTGCTATTTTCGTGATGTTATTTGGTGGTTTTCTAAGCGTGTGACATGACATAAAATATAGGTCTTCTCTTTTTCTTGATTGGCGGGATAACCGCTTAAGTGATTTTGGCCAAGTTTAACAAAGCGCGCCAGTCGTCTCTTTCTCGTTCACCAAGTCAAGCCCACTTCTTTCATATCTAATCTTTCAATCTTTCTCTTCCTCTGCTACCACCAGCTGGTACCTGTCGAATACTTACAGATCCGGGGCGTGTGTATCATTTGGAAGACAAGACCCAGCTAACGGAGCCGCTGGATCTTTATTCGCTGCACTTGTCAAGCTCATACAGCTCATGGTTCCATCGCAGAATCTTTCTCTCAAATACTGCAACGGGCATACGTTAGGACGGGCACGACGAGAGCTTTGAGGTACTAGTTTTGTTCGTCGAGAGAGGACTTTACTACTCAATTGCCTACTTAGTCCAAAGTAATTTAGTTATATTTTGAAAATTAATCATCTTTACAACTCCACCTCTTTACTCCACAACTTTCTGCTTAAGTATCTTCGCTTTAATCCTAATTCAACAAATGTTGCTTTGGTTTGCATTTTCTTGGCAAACAATTTTTATTAGCTAACAGCAGCATTAAAGTAAAAGCTAAGTGATTGGTCATTACGCATTCCATTGTCTTTTTTTTAGAAAATTTCCACTTGTTTATCTCTTTATTGTACTCCTTAATGCGTAGACCATACCTGGACAGTTTACCATACTGGGGCGCGGCAGCCGTGCCGTCCACTCCCTGCATAATATAAATTTTTCGACATTTCCAACATCTGCGTCAACACCCAAAAAAAAAAAAAAAATAAAAAAAAAATCCCGTATCCTGCGTGTAAACGAAACGATGGTGCAAAGTTGAATTTCCTTTTCAATGTCAATTCTTCCCAATCTCTTTGTTCGTGCCGAAAAGTTGTTGATTTTGAAGAGTACATACGTTTCTACATACTGTGTATCCAAAAGACACGCAATGGCAATCGTAAGCAGTAATAGAATCGGTGGCTGATTCCTGTAAACGCCTAATAGCAAACCTTAATAAAAAATGGGGTTGGTGGTGGTGGTGTGTTGCCATAAACTTTCGTCTGTTAAGGAGTGAAATAAAAAAGCATGCATACGCATATAAATAATAAAATACCGAGAAAACGCACACATATGTATATACACCAATACAAACGAATTGAGTCAGGCAAACGTTGAACGACCGACCGGCCGGGCTACCTTGAAATGTCGTTGGCACGTGTTTCGTTCGTCCTGCCGCACGCAGTGTCGACGCCTACGTCAAACACGTCTGCTCTCACACATCCACTACATATTTACATGAATAATATATTCATGCCAACGCGCTAGCTCTCATCAGCCGATCTTCTTGGGGGTGTGGAAGGTTGCAATAGCTCGTCTGAATTGAGGGGAAATGCTCGTTGTATCCTTTGTCCTTGATAAGCACAAACAATTTCATATCCGAGGCGATGAGACAAATATTGGGCTGGAAGGTAGATGATGTGAATATTTGTTTATGCTATTACATGGAGTGAAATATAGAACCGAATTGTTTTGGCTAGGAATCTTAAAATACATAAAAGATCCGTTATGCAGCATTCAAATTCCAGCGAAACAGACCTTAATTTTAATCGGAGTGGGCTTCCTGCTCTCGATGTTCTTCCTGTTAAAAGAGAAGAACGAATGCATCATTACGTCGATCTGCTACCGACGGATGTTACAAATGCACAAAAGCTCGATTGTGCAAATTCATAGTCCTTTAGTAAAATATTAAGCAATTTAGAGAATGTAAAAATTTTCAATACTTCAAAGTCATATTTTATTCTTTAAATAAAGAACGTACTTTAGATACAGTGAACCAAAAACAAACTGGGACACTTGATTGATCTGAGCTTGGGAACGATCCAATCAATTTTCAAAAGGCAAAAGTGAATATAAAGTATTCAATTCAGTATTTTATTATACAAAACGAAAATAATATAATATTTAATTTATTTGGATATTCTTCAGCAAACAATAATTTAATTTTACAACTCAAACATAAAGTGAAACAGTAATGAAAATATGAAAATAAAGGGAAATTGATAATTACTGCTTGAAAACATGGTTGCATTGAGTCTATTGGAGTTTTTGTGAAATCTCTTGGGAAATTTTCCCATATCTCTTCAATGGCAGCTTTTTTTTTTTATGAGGAGCTTTTTCATGACAGAAATACGCTTGCTGACAGGCGATCGCTATTGGAAAAAAAACCTTTTCTTTATTTTGGTGTTTCACTGAGATTCGACGAATTTTCGAGTGATTTGGCAAGACTAACTGCAGAAATTTTCGGATTCTCGTTTATTAAATATATAATCCTTCTCTTGGTCACATTTCAGTTAATTTTGGAAATTCTTCCATTTCCACTTTTTATAAGAAAGGTTTTCATTTTATTTTTTCAATATATTGAATACTGTCGACTAGGGCCTTTTCAAAATTTCCGCTATTTGACGCACACTTTTCCCCCCGAAATGGTATTTCACCATCAGTTCTTTTAAATCTCTCGATGTTTGCTTATTCATCTTCACTATTAACAACTTGCAGTGTCAATGCATGCATTACTCGCAAATTTAGTCCTAAAGTTTTCCCCATAAAAAGGATAAAAATTGCGAAGACTTTCTTTGACATTAAAGTTTATCCGCTCGAGTAGATCTGGACAGTCGACGATGCCATTAGCAATACTGAAAATAAACGAAAGTGAAAGGACTGTCTACTGTTTTCTAGAAATTCTAAATGAATTAACTCTAGCCGAGAATTATAGGATGGAACAGGGGACTCAGATCGTAAGGAATGTAATGCCTGCTTAAGAATCTGTAAGAAAACCTTTTTTATCAAGAGTGCGCAGTTCATTGTTACTTATTTCCATGTAATTTTATTTTTTGACTTTTTGTTCGAAACTTCTGTGACAAATTTCCAAATCAGTTTTAAAGTACATAATTAAAATATTATTGTCAAAAAATGTCCCACGCTTTATGAAATAGACAAATGCATGCATATATACATACCATCAGAATTATATGTATGTGTCCTCTCAAGCTAAAAGCGAACATCTTTAGCCTTCAAGTTTATTATTTTCCGCACTACAAAACGAAGAGTGTTCGTTATCAAAGCAGCGTGTAATGTCGTACATGGCATAGTAAAATTTGCAGGAGGAGGTGGCTGCTCTTGTCAATATTACTGCTTGTCATGAAAGTCGGAGATTTTCAAAGGAAATTTGCTCAACGAAGCGGTTCACCCAACGAAGCGATTCTTACACATAACTGCCGAGTTATTTTGTTGCTTTTTTTTGCTTTTTTTCTTAACGAACACATACCTATGTTACATATGAACGAGTATGATGAAATTTTGAAAGTGTGTGCGTTTGCACAAAGTTTAAGTGTATATATGAATATGTATGTGTGCATACCTACGCTTTGTTTGATGTTTGTTGCCAATTACGTGATCTATAGTCATATTCGGAAAGAAACTTTACCAGACGAAAGCTTTTGACATTACAGATATTTATTTTATTGTTTTGCTTGACCGTTTATGTTCGCTGCATTTTTCTTTGTAGTTTTATGTGTGCCAGTGTTGACTGCCGCACCATTTTGCTTGTGTCTATTTGACGACGTGAAGACACTTGATGACGATGTTGTACAAAACTGATCTTTCGAGGATCGCCTTAAGGCGAAACTCACACGAGCGAGCAATAATTCCGAAATCACAGATAGGTACTTCAATTTGTCAGTGAAGATCATTTATTAATTTATTATCACAAGTCTCTTGCATGCAAGACCATTTTCAATAGATAATAGAAAAGATCTTATCAACTCTGTTGAATACAGCAGAAACTCGATACTTGCGACACAATTTTTGTTTTCATTGCGTACACCCTACTAACGACATTAGAAAATTTTTACCTCGACACGTGCAACATTTTCTGTTTTGTCTTTTTCTTTAGCTCTTTTTACGCCCCGCTCGCGTAGGAATAGTTTTGAGGGATTTAGGATATGTATATAAAAGAATTACAAACAGTAATGTCATAGAAAATAATTTTTTATTAATAACCATAATATTACAATACCCGGCATCCGTTGCTATGCCTCGTTGAATAAAATCAAAACAACCAATCAGAAAAATATCAAGCAAAATTATTTTTATTAATTTTCTATCTCAAACCGGTTTTGAACTTTGCATTTGGGTCATAGGATTATGAAGTCTAGAAGGTGCTATAAATAGTGGGAAATAGGAAAAACTAAGATTTTTTAGATTAAATTTAAGCAAATATTCGATTTTTAGTGACGAATGAGAGTGGTGGCGCGGCCTGAGGGCTGTGTGAAGGAAGTTCCATCATAAAAACATGCCTATAACCTTCATTGGGTGAAAATATGAATGTATACAAATTTTTACGTCATTTGGTGTTGTCGTTTCGTAGTGATGCGCGGACAACGTACAGACATTCACCTTTATAGTATAGATAAAACTCGGGGAAGTACCGTCGATGCCATTTATTGAATTGAATTTAGGAGAAGTACCGTCTAATTTATGATATTTGGTAACGAAATGATAGCTTTGCATTACTTTGTATGGTGTGTCCTCATAAGGGCAAAGGGAAAATTTTCGCTACTTACAATAAAAGAAAAGCCTGACATTATGAACAAATTAAATGAGGGAACTTCCATTAATGCATTAGCTAAAAACTTTCACGTGCATGGAGCAACAATAACTCCTATTAAAAAAATTAACAATCCATAAAGAAGTTTGTTACGCGATCTGAATCCGATCCAGGGAAAAGCAAACCCCTTACAATTTCTGAGTTTCCAAAAATGTAAAACGTTCTGTTCAATTGGTTTGCGGATCGAAAGGCCAACAACTTATTATTTACAAGAAAAATGCTAAAAGAGAAGCCAAATTGTTATATGCCAAAATTCAGGAAAAGCCTGGAGGCTTCCACGCTGGCAATGGATGGGATAGAAGGAGAAAAATTATCTAATAAGAGTAACTCCACCAACTCATTTTTGGATAAATTTATATTAACAAAATAATTATGGATTTAAGTTTGGCAAAGGAGCAGACATACAATGCCGATGAGCCTGGCTTATTTTGGAAGTTCTTAGCCGATAAAACTCTTGAGCGTCCAAAAGAAACCTCGGCTCCGGGGCATAAGATTAGTAAGGGGAGAATAGCATTCCTTGCTTGTACAACTGCTGGTGGTGGAAATCACAAAGTAAAAATAATGGTTATTGGAAAATGGGCGAATCCGCGCTCGTTAAACAATTTTACTGATATGCCTGTTGCCTACAAAGTATATAAAAGAGCTTGGTTGACCTTAACTTTATTTGAAGACTTAGATCACATAACAAAACAAAATAGGAATCCTTTTTTAATCAAAAATGGTTTAAATAAACTCGTAAAAGAGTCCCTTCGTGCGCAAAATCTTCCGAAAAAAGCACTTCTTCTCATTAATAATGCTTCATGCCATACCGAGGCGTGATAAAGAGTTACGACGGCAAATATCGATACTGTGCTTTTCTCCAAATTGTACGACTCTAATACAGCCCATTGGCTGATGAGGTATTAGGAATTATGCCACTGAATTAACCTAATATCAACCGTTATCAATTTCGATTTTAATTCAACTATCAATTCTTCGCCCCCTGACTAAAAGGATTTGTTTATTTCAAGTAGACTTGTGTTGTCTACCAGAAAAGTGTGCTCCTCATATATTTACATATTAGCACATAACTGTATAACAGTGTATTAGTGAGTATAACTGCTTCTTTTGCTTAGGCTTGAAAAGCAAAGACTCGTATCCCTGCTTTTTCTTTTCGTCATTTGTTTCCAGTCACTGTAGTAGACATGTACACAAAAAATACTCTTCTTCTTCTCATACATTTATATATATACATGTAAACATGTATACGCACATAGATATATAACTCTCCAGATATTTGAAAATGGTGTAAATGTGTGATTGTAGGTCGGTCATGCAGCTGCCGCTTTGCGCGACAGATAATGCGCCCGTCTGTCTACCTGCCAGTCTGACCGCCAGAGATGTCTGTCTGTCAGCCGCCTTCTCACCATCGGCCCACATTTGTCACGCAAAATTTGTGTCTGCCGCTCGCTGCGTTCGTTCTTCTCAATTTCTGAATTCGTCTGCTACGCATACATACACACATACATTGGCCCTTTCTCCGACCTCGAAACAACCACCCACCCAACCATTCACAATTTCTGGTTGTCTGACCTAACCGACAAGTCCGACGTCATGTTCGATGTGTGTTTAGGAAGGTAGTTGTTGCAGATTTTCATGCCGCTCGTGATCGACCGAATTCGACACTCTGTTCGACTTGACGTCACTGCAGCTAACGAGCAAAGCCGGCACACGACGCCAACAATTCGGCTAGACAATGACGATATGCCGCTGTTAATAATAGTAATTGTTGTTGCAATGTTAGTGGTAGTTGTTATTGTTGTATTTGAATATACGAAGTGTGCGTGTAGATTTGTAGGAGTTTGTGTAACCTAAGGTGGGGTGACTATTGAGACGTGCAACTACCGCGGGAAAGGCAGACGAGCGATGTTCATGTGGAACGCGACCCGACCAACCAACTAGAGCGCCAATCGGTGGTCCCATCGTCTGGCCGATCAGCGCGATGTGCCGACCAACAGAACACTTTTCGGTTATACATGTGTCCATTTACCACGTTTTGTTATTGTGCTTTTTTGTTTTTGTTTGTATTTTTGTGCAGCTACTATGCGCCACTGCGCCAACTTCTACTAGGCTGCTATGTAAACAAGTTTGAATGTTGTCATGGCTGGCGCGACGGCAAAAGGACACACATATAGACATGCGTGAGAAGAATGCTTCAAGACAGGTCTTGCGGGGTGTTTGGGTGAAAGGCCACAGATCGATGCTTTTGTGGATTGCTGAGTAGAGCACACGCCATGGCATCGGCGCCATAGCCACACCTAGACCCGACGACGTTTTCAGACTTGTGTATGTACATATGCGCGTGTGAACATGAAAATGTACTTTTATATACTTAAACTCGTAAGAAGCTTTTATATATTTGTATATGTATGGGTTACTTCTTGTGCATTAACTAACATTCATCTTTTTTGTACGAACCAAAATTTTGGCTTTAGATAGTTTCTTAGCTCCCGCCCAGTGTTGCCTGAGGAATGAATATTTGTAGATACATTTTTAGAAATATTAATATTTAACCGAATAATAAAAATTTAAATAAAAATTGGGAAATGGCATAAAACTGAAAAAGTTGTGGGCTGTTGGATAGGCGACTATAAAAGCCTACCTCTGTTTGTGTCAGAAGATTCTTTGAGAAAATTAAATTATGTTATCAAGAATTTCTCAGAACACCCAATATGGTGACCCAGTTATCGATACGTTTTCAAGTCGTTGGTTCCGCGTTATGGGAACGGCCCGAGTTTGTATGCGGCCAAGGACCGTCACTCAAGCAGCATTCTCCGTACATCTACAGATATCAAATGAAGTATCCCGCATTCACTCTATTGCGCCAAAAAAATCAAGGGTTGAGGGAAATTTTTGTTTTCGACAAGAATTCGAAAATTTGGAATGTATTTCTGAAATGCACGCATGATATACTCGTACATCTCAAAAAGCAAAAAAAATCACATAAAATCGTCAATCAACTGCAAAAAGTAGCTTCAATTTGTTCGCAGTTGAAAAAATATAGGGCTACTTAAAAAATATTAAAATTAGAAAAAAGAATTAAAAATATTCTGAAGTTTAGGTAAAGCTATTACAAAGCAATGTTCATAGGTATATTCAATCCGTTAAAATTCTTCTGAAGTGGGTCTAAGTGCACCCTATGCCCATATGAGCACATTTTACTCAAGTGAGTAATAATAAAGTTACATATTTTGAAAGACTAGGATACAGTATGTAATCGCTCAATTTAGTTAAAATAAGGGTACCGACTCATTTGCAAATGTATTAGCGTTATGTGTTCCACTTCATCACAAATACATGCATACATATATACATATAATGTGAATGCGTTACCAGGGTAAATGCGAAGCAATTCCTACAGCAACCGGTGTGAGCCGCAACCAACATCTCGTATCTTTTTACGAATTTCATTTTATTATGGATGCTTCGTCTCTGGCGAGCATATACTGAGCAAATACATGCAACATACACACTTAGATGGTCACATCAATATATCTGCAAAAAACAAAGATGTAATGTAAGGACTTCAGCACGAGAAAGAGAGAAGCTGTGTGGCAGAAATGGTGGAAATAGAACTTAAACTTTTTCAGTGAGTCTATTTGCGAGCGCTGCTGTTGTTTTTGGTTCGAAATGTGGGGCAGCATGAAACCATGAAACCGGGTGGGGTCGTCTGTATGCGGTACTGCGCCGTCGTACATATGCACGCACATAAATAAGGACTTTCGGTTCTTTTGTCTGCCCTTACTGCCTTTGTTCATATTTTTTCACCACTGCCTTCCATCACAAAGTTATTGTTCTCTTATTCTGCATTTTTCTGTTGATGTAGTCTTTCTCGAAATATTATTGTACGCGGTGAACATTTATATGCGCACGAGCAGTCAATGTTTCTTTGGGCTTCTGCGGACTTAAGGGGAGTTTTAATGGCTTTTTGTGTATGCTTTGAATTGTTTTTGTTCCACTATTCTTTGCATTGTTATTTGTCTGTCTCTGAGCCTATTGAGTGTTTTGGTCGTTGGCATTTTTTTGTTATAAAAATGTATATACTTATGTACATACATATATACATACTCGCGAATTTTGTTATATGCAGTAAGAATGGGTTTTATGCATGAGAACATACATACACATACGCCCATATACAGATATGTGTGTATATATTCCATTTCATGTGTAAATAGTAAAATTTACATCCGTAGGATATTCGCCAACTGTCAACTCGAATAGGTCTGATAACAATAACAAGTATGTGACATTCACATATGTACATTAATGATTACACATACAAATATGCATCTACAAATGGCTTCCCTCCTATATTTAAAAAAAAATGTGCTACATCGTTAACAAAAATCTTAATAAATCGCTGGCTTCTGGTCAATTTTTACATAATTGGAAAAAATCTTTTATCATACCGATAACTAAGTCTGGAAGCAAGTCGGATGTCAAAAATTAGCGCCCGATCTTCTCTAGTATACTTAAACTCTTTGAAAAACTGGTTCATGATTTGATTCGCTTCCAATTTTCAGATCTCATATCGCCTTATCAGCACGGCTTGGTCAAGGGTAGATCTACTAATACGAATTTAGCTTTATTCGCAAATTTTGACTTAAAATAACAAATTTTGTCTTTGAAGCAAGCCAACAATGCGATGTCATATTCACCGACTTTTCCAAAGCGTTCGCTAGAGTCAGTCAGAGAATCTTACTTAAAAGGCTTGGCTCAATTGGTCTTCACCCTAGCTGCCTTAAGAGGTTTGCATCTTATGTATCTCACTACCAGAACTCAATTCATTCGTATAAGCAATATAAAATCTGATACCATCAAAGTTACCTCAGGTACACCTCAAGAAACCATCTCTGCCCATTATTGTATTGTTCTGATGTATGCAGAGGACTTGAAAATTTACAGTCGTATAGAGGACGTAGCTGACTGCATGAGACTTCAAGAGGACGCTTGGACAAAATTGGAAGCTTAGTGTTACTTAAGTTACAGCAAAAATATGTGACTTACTTTTAATGACTAACTTTTTAAATCAAAAGAAATGGTAAAAAAGGTCAATGTGCGCAACTAGGCCAATATTATTATTTCCAATTAAGCTGTTCAGGTTGGATTTTTTGCAGTTTGGAAATAATATATGACGGGAGCCTTGCATAAATCCGTTTACATATGAAAACTTGTCCCATTTGTACAATATGTTCTTTAAGTTTGGTGTGAAATAGCTGTTCTATATTCTGATTTACATATGCAACAATGAAATATGAGATAATTTTTTTTACATTAGTAATAAATTTTAAAGAACTTGTACTTTTAATAAACGAATAAAAGACATAAAAAACTTAAGCATTTCACATTTTAATATTTATTCATAAATCTAAAGTTTTGTAAATTTTGTTATTCATCTTTGCGAATTCTTTTTTGGTGTTGCCCGTCGTGTTCACAGCGCCGTTACTTACAATTATAGTCTAGAGCCAACAACAACATCACAAGTTACGAGTCGAAGCAACAAAAGTGGCCCTGTATGAACGCGATGTTGCTAATAAGTGCTTCCAAACAAATGTAATTTTTGCCCCTAAAGTATATTGCTTATGACCTAAAATAGTGATGGGCAAACTAAGCACATTTGCACTGTGCAGCAGCGTGTGCTTCTGCGTGCTTAAAAGTGCTAGGTGAAGGGGGATAACAAAGCACAGGGAAGAAACGGAAAAATTGAGCGAGTTGTGTCTGTGTTTGTATCCTGAATGAGAGAGCAATTATTCATGAATTCTTCCCAGGGATGCCAACTTTTAACTTCATATCAACAAATTTCTAAAAAAATAGGTTTTTTGGTAGATTTTTCTTCAATAACTAAATTTAATATATACTAAACTTTCTATTATAATAATGCATTAAGATAATGAACAACAATAAACAAGCAATTAAACATTTCAAAAGTTCGCGTAATACTGTTTTTTAATTGCTAGATGTAAAGAAGATTAAGACCTCTGAAAATATTTAATTTGAGATTAAATTAAAATCTTACATATTGGAAAGCAATGACAGTTAAATCTTCAATAATATTGATCACTGCATATACTGACGAATCTGTAAATTATTCACACTTATCTTATGATTACTTAAATAGTTTTTGAGATCGGATATATTTTTGTAAATTGATTTTTTTGAATTGAACTAAGAAATCCGGAAAATCAAAATTTTTAGCAAATTACTTTATAAAACTGCAAACTCTCTTCAGCTACCGAAGTTTGTCAAATGTTTCAGAATTTTTAGCTACTATATGATACCATTTCTTCTTTTATTTTTCATAAAAAGTGGACGTGATTGACAACTAATTTCGCCCATCTAAATCCAATACACTCTGAAATGCACAACTGCGTATAAAAATAAACAACCAAGAGTATATACATATGTATATAAATCATAAATAATAAAATCAACAATGCCCAAAATTGATTCCCACATTTAACAACTGCGGCAACTCTTACTCATAAGTTTTGACATTTCATAAATAAAATCCGTTTTTTCGTAATTTCTGCACTTTTTGACGATATTTTTTAAGACCGTAAGTTACGTATTATTTTCGCATAAAAAACCACTAATATTAAGTGTATTTGTATGGTGTGGATGCAGTGAAAGCGCTGAAAATTCTATCTAAAAATTTGAAACGGCGAACGGCAAAACAAAGTGCACAGTGTTCGACTGCCGACAAAAACATAATTTTATTTCTAATGTGTAATATATTACTCTGTTTTAACTTTTAATTTAGATAAATAAAGATAAATAAAATATGCAATATAAAACATTTGGTTCAGCATGACCTCAAATAAAAGAACAATGTTAAATTTGAGTCCGAAGTGGAGTGTAACTTTTTTATGCAAATATGTAGACGGAGAATCATAATGCCTTGTATGTGAAAAACGTGAGGTGTGTAAGGTTTTTAACATAAAGAGACATTATGAGCTGCACAGGAGTGAATATGATGAATATGTGGGAGAAGAAAGGAAAAGTATATACAAATCCTTAAGTCTAAATGAAGAGCCCGATTCGATGTGCCAAATTACAGAAAGTCGAAAAAATTCAAATTATTAAATTTTTTCTTTAATTTCTTAGAAAAGCGAAGATTACGTTGTAGATGCATAGCGTGCAACTTATGAAATCGCGTTAAACCTTGTTCGTGAGATTCGTGCATTTTCGGATGGCGAATTGGTGAAGTCTTGTATATTAAAAGCAGTAGGAATTTTGTCCCCTTATCTCGTAGAACTCTAAGCAGACGAGTAGATGAAATGGCGGAAATTACAGAATCGCAGTTAAAAGAGCGTATAAAATCATTCACAGCGATTTCATTGGCAATTGACAAAAGTACAGATATATCCGACATAGCCCAATTAGCGATTTTTATCCGAGGAGTTGATGCCCACCTAAATATAGGCGAAGAACTTTTGGACATTATTCCAATGAAAGGGACGACTAAAGGTGAAGCTTTATTTCAATGTGTTAATGAACATGGTATTGAACGCATGGGTGTATCATGGCGAAAAGTGGTTTGCGTTGTCATCGATGGTGCGAAATCCATGAGCGCATTCAAACAAATTTCTCTAATCATTTTTGTGTACTTTGTCATACTGTGCGCATTGTCATATGCGTGTGATTTAAATTTGAGAGCAACTAAGTACTCACCAAGAATACCCACTCTGCTATGATAATTTCCTCAATGTTTTTTGAAAAAATCCTCTATTTTTTTAATGGAAACATGTATAAATTGTCCTTTTTAACAAAATAAAATGTATAACATGCATTGTTTAAATAAAACATGGCTGGTTGAGATTACTGTTCGCTGTTCTGACCAGCATTCTTTAAAAAAATGCACTAACATAAAAATATACGATATACATACATACTTATATGTAAACGAAGACAATTTTTTCATTCAGAAAAATATTCACCGATTTGTCAGTACAAATTTTTCTCCACATAGTTTGAAACTATGAAACTTTGACATGCGAATGTTCAAACTTCTTGATTATAAAATCGCCTATGCTTCTTGATTACAAAAATTAGAAAAGTAAATACAACAGAAATTTGCAAAGATGATGTTAATATTAAAAGAAGCGTTTCCAATAAAAAAAACGAAAAGCATTTTATTATTTAATATGAACGATCTAGCAAATCCCAACACTTCAAAATCCCCTAACATGGAATGAAGTCCCCTTATCTGGTAACTTTGCTATTGGCAAAGCTTCACTCTATTTTTTACAAACACATATGCGTTGCTCAGAACTGATTAATATACGTACACGCCTATTGCTTACCCTCCTGATGTAAGTTTGTCGCCCCCTCATCTAGCACTTTGCTAGCACGCTCTGCTGCGAGCGTGCCACTCTGCTGCCCGTCCCTAACCTAAAAGGATATAGAAAGAAAATCGCTTGATCATCGTTTAATTGTTGTTCTAATCACAAAAAATTATTGATGAGCAGCGCAGTTCTCTAGCGAGCACAGAGAAGTGGTGAATCGAAAGCATTTCATACTAATCTAAGACCGAAGTTATTATTTTTGTATGCTGTCTTTAGTTCGTTATTTACTTTCCTTGCTGTTCAACCTTTCTTCTTCCTGTGTGTGTGTGTGTATGTAGTCAAAAGAAAAACGAAAATGCCTTCCAAACCATCCAGCGCCATTAAATGCGTTGAAATCAGCTTTAAGGTTGGGTTTTGTATTTCAAATTCGATTTTTGTTTTAGTTTGTTTACGCACACTTTGTCATATTGTGTGCAGTCACCCGATGGCGACAACGACAACGACGAGGGTTTGCACGCCTATTGTATCTCTCGTTTGCGTCATTTCCATTTTCTATCTAACTGTCTCGTCAGTGGCGCGTCGTGCGTCTTTGCTTTGTCTGCCTTCTTATTACGAGTAGAAAAAGGTGACGACGTCGCGTCGCCTCGTGGAAGGTAACAGGCTTGTTTGCTTTTTGCTACAAGCCGGGGAGTCTGGCAAGGGAGGAGGCATTGACGTCGGTCGTGAGATTATGCAAAGCTTTTAGGCTGTACATACGTATTTATGTAGATACATACATACATGCATACTCATGCATACATACATACACACACACAGATAATGGTGGCAACAGTATGCATGTTTAGGGCTAACTGTACTGTTTGTGTTGATTTAAGACTTCATACTCAAGGTTACAATAAGATTTTGGCGTATTTTTTGCATGACAGCCTAAACATGACAGCCTAAACATTTCAAATATTTTGGTTATTGGTTTGTAAATAAATGTTTAAGTGTATTCAAAAGTTCGATAAGCTGATAATTGATAAGAATTAACGCAAATTATCAGGTTTCTGTGTTCGCGTACTAAAGAGAGTTTCATATGAGGGGGTGATTTTGAGGGTAATTTTAAGGTAAAGTTGGAAATTCCTGTTTTATTTACTGTTTTTATGGCAAACATGTTTACGTTGGACAGAAGAGTTGGTGGTATTCTGCGAGGGGCTCCCCATAAAGCTCCAATTTAGGTTTCCGGATCACTGTAGAGTTTTCCACGCGGAGGTAGCCGCAATTAAGGAAGCAGTGCCTATTGGTTGCTTACTGCTGTAAATACTGTAAAGGATGTAAATATCTACTGCAACAGCCAAGCGGCAATTAGAGACTCGGGCTCATTGTTTGTGTGTTCGAAATTAGTCGGGGAATGCATGACTTCTCTCTCGATTGCGTCCCAATATTTTGATATTAGGCTCATTTGGGTTCCCGGTCACAGCGACGCAGAGGGAAATGGCTGGGCTGATGAGCTAGCTAGATAGGGGAGCCTGGAGACGGTTTCATCGCAAAATGAGAGGATTGGGGTTCCCTTAAAAACTTATGGTCAAAGTGCAAAGTCGCTTTAGGGAACTTCTAAAGCTAACAAAGACGTAGCTCTCGAATTTGGCAGGTATTCTTACCGAACAATGTCCGTTAGGTGTCCATTTGGTGAGACTTAGGATTGTTGAAGGTCTTTTCTGCAAAACTGTCTGGAGGACGAGGTGGAGTCATCTCAGCACCGTCGGGCAAATATTTACACACCTGGGCTCTCACTTTTTCGCTACTACTGCGAATATTGCGGGTTTAAATATCACACACCTAGTGAAATTCATCCGTAGCTTGAAGCGGTTATCACGAACGTAATTAGCCACTGTTGGTCGCCATCCATCCATAGTCCAAAACCACTGCTTCCTTTTTTCACATGTCTAGTTCTTTGCTTCTTCTTGAATTTCGTAGGTGGTGCCTAGCTTTTTTCAGTTTCCAGCCGTTTGTCTTTCCCCGATTCAGCAGAAAAGGCGATTAATGTTTTGCCCCAGACTTATTTGGCACCTCAATTTAACAGAATTTAGTTATTTTTTTTGTTAAACATTTAAGATAGCAAGCAAATATTGAATAATGCGTAAAATGATAAAAATATTTGTTTGAACCAAAAAAAGCTTTACGGACTCCAGTTTTTCATTCCATTTACCACAGATTTTAGCGAGTCGTGCTATTGCCCGCTCTTATGCCTATAGAATTTTTTGTGCCCGCTCTATCTAAAGGAGATATTATTTCCATTATGGGGAAATATTTCATTTAAATGATTGGTTTTAAATTTTCATTTAAAAATGAAAAATTTCAAATCACCAAAAAAAAAGATAATAAAAAGAAAATGTCCATAGTCCTCGCTCTCGTGCAACTTGTTTTTCATATTTTTCTGTTCACTTTTGTGTTTCAGTTCATCTATTTTTTGATAAGCTTTTGTAGTTATTGTTATTGCTTCCCTATGTTACGAGGTTGGACTTTATCCTCAAAGCAAACAAGTGTAGACCAAAAAATTCATCTGTAACTGAAGAAAATGAACAAAAACGAAAGAGCATACAAATGGAACAAATGCAGTACGTATTTTTGACTCGCCCCTGAATCTGTCCCTTTCATTATCCATGTTCAGGAGTCTTCCTGGCACTCACACAAATGCAGCCAACGAAAGTATTGCTCGCATTGAAGCAACTGATACACGTACATACATACATACATATGCACATACCTGTCTGTCTACTTGATCAGTACACGAATGCTTGGTTGTTCGCCTGTCGGTAGTCTCCCCTAACGTCAAGCACAGCTCCGCACTTTGTTCAACCCAAACAAAAACGTATTCACACAGAAAAACTAACATCCACACGCACACATAGTAATCAGTTGCTCAAGGACTCTCGTTGCTGTGTGGATTCTATTTTATTTGTTGTTGCGGTTTTATGCTCCAGTTTTGTGATTTTCCGCTTTTTACTGCCATTTCTGAAGCATTATTTTATTTGCAGCTGGTTTTGTTAGCCATTCTTCGCCACCTCCCCACATCCACTGGCAAACTGGCAAAGTCGCACTGGAGATTCTTCACATAAAAAGTAATTTTGGCACAAATCTAGTATTTGTAGTGCTCGTACTTGCAGATTCACGTAGTTGGTACTTTGTTTCCGCAGTTTGTTGGCTCATGGGATGACAAGTTGGTGGGTTGGTTGGTCCGTCGCCCCGTTAGTTGTTTCGTCCATATGTAGCTGATGACCACAGGGAATCGCGCGCACAATTCCTTCTCCTCCACTGCTGTTAGTTTGGTTACATTTAGAACACGAAGAGTTTCCCCATTGGAAAACAACAGCAAAGCGTAATATTATCGAAAATTATTTTAGAAAATGGAAGGGTCTATAGGGTAAAATATATGCCTATGTTTTAATAACGGACGTTTACTTAGTTTTGTACCTAAGAGCTGGAACGTGGCTAAGTAGCCTGGTCTATTAGATCACCTATTTTAAATTTTTTATTTATTTGATAATATCCTATTGAAAAAAAGTACAGATATGGAGGTTCTATCTGATAAAAGGCCATCTAGTAGCATTGCAGGATCAATTTAATGGTGAATCTCTCATTTAGAAAATTTCCAAAGAAAGAAGGGCAATTAACATGTTGAAGACCTTGCGTACACTGATGACATCTGCCTCCTCTCCGTCAAACAAAGCGATATGCAAAACAAAGTTGACTATTTATTCTCAGCATCATTGAGTGCAGGTTTGACGTGTATAGACGCTATTGCGGTAATAAACAAATCGTACGCACAACTTCGATCTATACGGTCGTCGAGTATTTTCAGCAAACAAAACTCCGATTTTTGAAGCCTATTTTTCTATCGGTTCTCTTGTATGGATCGGAAACCTGGCTCACAAGCAATTGGATTGGATATAAAATCCAAAGCTGTGATGATTGCGAATTCGATCAACCTGAGAAGGTGGTGGTGGACTGGGCACACGCTTCGCAAGAACGCAAATGAAATCTCCGAACGTCTAAAAATATCTTGGAGGGAAACGATTCAGAAAGAAGTCGAAGCGTCAGGAAAGACATGGAAGCTTCTTGCAAAAAAAAAAGAATCAGATGGAGATGTTTTATTAAGGCCCTATGCTCCGATGGGAGAAACAGGAACCGATGATTATGATTTCACATTACTAAACGTCATTGTCTGTCAAACTATCCGGTACAAAAAAATATGGTTCTTTTATAAAACTTAAAAAGAATAATAGAGATCTTTGTAAGTAAAGAATTTAATTCCACCAATTTGCTTGAATCTAAATTAAATACTTTAATTTTCTTCGTCCAACTCATTAGTGACTATAAAACTGGAAACTGTTTTCTTTTAGCATTCTTGCCTCAATCCCTATAGCAGGGCCACACGCTTCACACCAAATCATTTTTCAACATGCTTCCCATCCTTTTTGGCGCACTTAAGTATGCAAGTATTTCGAAACGTACCCTATATTTGAGTTTTACAGGTTACATGCAAATATTTAAGTTTATTCGTCTGTCATATTGTTTGCTTTGTTGTGTCATTTGCTACCGTTCCACCGCCTTCCAGTGCGCCGGCAGGCATTTTATAGCACACACGGTACATACCATAAAACTTCCAAAACCCGTTGGCATTTTAAGAATCGACTTTGAAAAGTTTTGTCTAGGTTGTTTCTGTTGTCGTTTTATTATTATTTCATGTTGTTATGTTATGCTGCTCATCTTTAGGACCTTCCATTACCTCCTGCCACTTAGCTTTAGGAAGGGAAGAGGATGCAGGCGAATCTGGAACAAAACGAGCGTAGCCAGCATCCATTTACTTGGTTGCTCCTGATTCACTTCCATGACAGCAGCATGAAAAAACCTGACACACTGCGGAAGGGAGTAGAAGAATGATCGAAACCACAACCACAGTGTACCCAAACGTCCCACTTCGGCATTAAGCTCCTGCGTTCTTCGCCGGCTTGTTGGTGCTCATGTCAGCATGCATATGATTCTACTGGAACAAAGCGAATTTGCTCTGCGATGGGAGAGTGAATGGTGGGATATTTGAATTGTCGATTGGTTTGTTCATTTGTTCGGCTGTTTGTCTGCTTTTTGCAGTTTGGTTGGATTGCTTGGTTTGGTGGATTTCGTTGCCGGGGTTCGTTTGGTTGGCTTATTATCTGATGCTCTGGTTGTGCTAATAATTAGGTCAGTTCAGATTTTTGCAGTTTGCATTTCGGTTTTCGTTACTTTCTTTGCTCATTTGTTTCATAGTTTGTTGAAGTGAAGAGAATTTGTTTTTGAGTTGTGCATTTAAATTTCGTATAGTTGTAAAATATTTTTGATTTTATGTGGGGGGAAATATGAATACACATCTACCGATTGCAGTTTTTGCAATTAAAGCGACGGGTGAAAGTACGGCCAAGGTACTCCTAGTACGCCACTTATATTCGTACGAAATTTTTCAGATTTTATTAATTTAAAGACCACGCTTGTTATCTAATGATTTCGAATCTACCTGGAGATAAGATTTCTTCAAGAGAAAATAGAGAGAAAAGGGAGATAATTTATTGTTATTAACGACAAAATACCCGCATTTTATTATAAAAGTAGGTTATGTTAGACCTACTGAGGTCCAGCGATACCAAATAGAGACTGACCTCTGACACGTAGGATGTCAGATGCTTTTAACAAATCTAAGCAGCGCCGGAAGATCCCTTTGTGAGATATCCTCCAAATTCTCATACTGTGGGACTCCCAGTCATTTCGACACAGAAAGTGCTGTAAAGTTTTCCTCTATATCCACTCTGCACTTCCTGCATTTGTTGTTGCTAGCAATCCTTATCTTGTAGGTGTGTGCAGCCAATAGATTATGAGCTGTCAGCATACCTTTAATAGTTCTGCAATCTTTTTTGTGAGTCGGTTTTTTGTCATTTGTTTGGCATCCACCCAGTTTGGTAGGTTAACAGCACATTTAGCTACATCATCTACTACTTCACTTCCTGTAATGCCTTTGCGACCCGGTACCCCTGCTCCACTGAACATTTTTAGGCTTAATTCAATATCAGGTTATTGCTTTTATTGCTGCTTGACTGCCCGAGTAAATATAATATTGTATTAAATAATTATTGAGTTATTTTCAGTTCTTGTTTAGGCTAGCTCCCAACAGCAAAAACTTCCGCTTGGAAAATACTGCTCTGGTCCGGCACTCCGTTCCCACTCCGTCCAAAGTTTTAGAGTCATTTGTGTAAATATGAAAAGTCCTACGGTTAGGTTTCATTCACTTGTGCCATCTGTTCTCTTCAATTGAAGTATGAAACTTTCTCTCCAACTCTCCTGTTGAGTTATGTCCGAAGATTCTCCAGGTCGTAAGGTCGATGGGGGTGTGCTAAATATCATTTCTAGCGCCACCGTAAGATGGTTTTCATCGCTCCTGTTATGCACAAAGCGGGGAGTCGCTGAATCCTTTCCAAGGGAATTAAATATGTAAATTTTCTGGTTGCAGTCCGCCATGCCCATACAGCAAAATCGGTCTAACTATTGCCGTGCAGCACCAATACATCAGTGAGAGCGATAGACTATATTATTTTATTTATTATAAAATTCATTCAGCCATACCTTTTAGTTGATTAGTTTTAACCGAATCTTTAACTAAATGGCATCATCTTTTTATATTTTCAAGTGAAAACTTCTTTAGAATCGTTGGGAGTGTTTTGAGACTCGATGAAACGAAAAAGCGACACTACGAAGCGTTATATGTTGATATACGTATATGTGTGTGGCTGCGTACTGCTGAGCCACGCTAGTATAGTGAGTATTGTAGTATGTATACTACACTGCCTATTACTTGCTTTGGTGTTTCGTTCAAGCGTCATACGTATGTATGTTTGTATGTATTTTTTATTTTATTTTATTTTATTTTTTATGGAGGTGGCACAAAGCATTGAAAGTCGAAAAGTGTGGGACTTGCCTTTCGACTCACCCACTAAAAACCCACCCCAGCTCCGTTTCCCTCCCACCGCGGGACAACCGTTAGGCATGACTTCGCGGGAGGGAGAGCGGCATATTGCCAATTCTAGAAAATTTGCGCTGTGTTGTTCAGCGACGTCTACCGTCAAGTATCACTTGACGGGAAGGGGAGCGGCCTATTGCCTCTTCATGAAGATCTGCGCTGTTGTTCAGCGCGACGCAGTTTGGAGATTACTATTTTTGCCATATTACATACAGCGGACCAATGTTCTTCTGACTCTAACATAATATCGACTAGGTTATCAGCCGAAATTGGCTTCCCCACCCTAGTGCTTAATTCCTCCCTTTCGAACACAAATCGCGGACAGACAAAGAAAACATGTTCTGCGTCTTCTACAGCTGGTGCACAATGAGAACAGTACGGGTCGTCTTCGTGCTTAAACCTATATAGATAGGATTTAAAACACCCATGTCCCGTCAGTATTTGGGTCATCATTTGGCTATCAAGGGAATCAGACGGTACATCCAGCGTCCGTTCAGGGACGAACTCCAACTTCCCTGCCATGAGCGCAAGCTACGCTCTCTTGCTTCCTTGCGTATTGTCTGTCGTTCTGAAGTAGCTTTGTTTTGGTAAACTTCAGCGTACTCTTTTGCCATTAAATTTATTGGGAGTAGTCCTGCAATAACCATAATGGTGTCTTTTGATACCGTTCGAAACGCGCAGCACACTCTGAGGGCACTCAGTCGATACACTGATTTCATACAACTCACTTATGAGCTGCAATTAGTTGCTTCCGCCCATGCTGGAGCTGCATACAGCAAAATCGATGAGACCACGGTATTAAGTAGTCTCCTACGGGTTTGCCTAGGGCCTCTAGTGTTCATCATTATGCGCGTCAGTGCTGTTACTGCCTCTGCCGCTTTGCTGCTTGCATATGATAGGTGATCTCTGAAGTTCAGCCTATGGTCGATTAATACGCCCAGGTATTTAATGAACGGTTTCGATCCTATGGTATTTTCGCTCACCATTATATTTGCCGACTCCACCTCCTTCCTGCTGCTAATGAGTACTGCTTCCGTCTTATGATCCGCAAGAGTTAGACCATTCTTCCGCAGCCATTCTTTTACCATGCCGACAGCCTGGTTGTAGGTTGCTACAGCTTGCTGTAGTACTTTAGCTACGACCACAACAGTGATATCGTCAGCAAACCCTATAATTTTGGACCCTGGGGGTAAGCTGAGACGTAAGACTCCGTCATACATAATATTCCACAGCAAGGGGCCTAGGACTGAGCCTTGTGGAATTCCGCCAGTTATTTTATACTCCCTAACACCCGCATCGGTATTATAGCTAAGGGTTCTGTCAGTGAAATAACTGAGGATAATTTTTCGTATATACGTTGGAACCTGGAAGCAATGAAGCGCCATCAGAATCTGGTTCCAATTCGCGGTATTGAAGGCATTATTTACGTCTAGCGTTGCCATTAGGCAGTATTCCTTGCTACCGTATAACCACAGAGTTCCTTCGATTGCCTTCTGCGCAATGCTTTTAACCGCAACTACAGCATCTGTGGTTGAGCGAGCCCTGCGGAATCCGAATTGCGAGGATGATAGGCCGCCTGCGTCATCAATGGCAGCCTCCAGACGATTAACGATCAACCGTTCTAGAATTTTACCTGCGGTGTCGAGCATGCAAAGGGGGCGGTAGCCTGTAGGATCTTCCGCTGGTTTAGATCCTTTTGGAATCAGCACCAGTTTCTGTAACTTCCACTGAGTTGGAAATGTGCCTTCTTTTAGGCATGTATTGTAGAGATCTACAAAAATGTTTGTATGACTTCGTATTGCCAGTTTTAGTGCCTCGTTGGGGACTCCGTCTAGGCCAGGAGCTTTGTTGTTTTTGATCCGTTTAGTGATCATCAGAAGCTCGTCTTTGATTGTCAACTGCATATTTTGGTCCCCTTCACAACAATGTTTCAACTACATTACGCAGTGTGGCCGGACACGTTGTTGGGAGTGGCTTGAAAACTTTCAGTTTTTTCATGACTAGCCTATACCCGAGTCCCCAAGGGTTACTATCGACTTCGTCACATAGTTGGAGGAAACATTGTCGTTTACTCCCTTTAATTGCCTTTTTCAGGGCCTTCCTTTTTTGCTTATACTGAAGCTGATTCCCTTGGAAACTGTGCGTGCCCCTAAAACGTTGATAAACTCGCCTTGCTCTGTTGCACTCGCTACGCAATTCCGCAATCTCCGCTGTCCACCAGTAAACGGGTTCACTGTTATGCCTGTTAGGCCTTGTTTTAGACATGGCTGTGTCGCATGCTTTTGTTAGGTGCTTCATAGCTTGCGTAGCCTTCTCAGTTGCATCACCAGTGAGTGTTACATCTGCCAGCATGACTTCGATTACTTCAGCCGCCATTGAGTCGACCCTGTATCTCGCGTCATATGTATATGGCACCTTTGATTCGTCATGTTTCTTTATTTCGCAGATTATCGCGAGATGGTCACTCCGGGTATAATTCTGGCTAACAAACCATTTCGTGGAGCGAGCAAGGTTGGGACTCATGAAGGTAAGGTCTATTATCGATCCCGTTCCTGCCTTTTGGATTGTCTGCTGGTTTTCTGTGTTCATAAGGACTATGTCTAACATGGCGAAAGTTTCCAAGAGGGCTTGACCTCTTGGACTTGTTCGCGAGCATCCCCAGTTCACAGCCCAAGCGTTAAAATCACCAGCCGCGACCACAGGTCTATGGTCTTTAATATCTTGGGCGAGATTCTCTAGGATGCTGGTAGCTTCAGTCAGAGTTAAGCTGGGTGGTAGGTAGCAGCTATAGACGTATGTTTCCCCAATACGCGCTCGTACAAATCCGCGAGCTGTCTTCACGCTCATAAGTCGGGAGCTATTTGTCCCACAGTTCCAGATTGACGACTTGCCAGTAATATCAGAGGCCCAGCCATTGCCTTCTAGGTGTTTATAGGGTTCACTGAGTACAGCAACGTCTATTTTGTGTTCCCGTATAGACTGCGTGAGTAGGTCTTGCGCGCTTTCGCAGTGGTTAAGGTTTAGTTGTAAGATTTTCATTTCTGTCGTATTTCTTTTAGAGCTCTCTGGTTTCGGGGCACTTACTGCTGGTCATCGCATGTGCTGTGTCACTTACATTTTTCTTCTTGCATATTATGCAGTTTGCTGCTTGTGTGCAATTTTTGGCCTGATGATCTTTGTTACCGCATTTAAAGCAGACGCTAGTGTAGTCAGCTGGGCTTTTGCAACTTCCTGCCACATGTCCATATTCCATACATTTGAAGCATCTTTTTGGTTCTATTTTCTCTCGTATGCGAGAAATTACAAGGGCTATTCGAATTTTGTTTGCTTCAAGCAGCTTGGTAGCGGTCTCCGGCGTTACTCTTAGTGTCGCTGTTTGTGTTCCTCCGTATGCTTTTCGTAGACCCAGAATCGCTGAGGCAGGTACGTCAAGTTCCTTGAACTGTTTTGTTATCACCTCATGCACTTCTTCTTTTGTGGTGATTTCATCAAGGTCTCGGATTTCCACTTGCCGCAGCTCCGTTAGAGCCCTGACTTCTACCGCTTCTCCTAAAGCCGCCTTAACAGCTTTATGGATTTTCAGGGTGTTTGGGTCAGATGGTTTTGCCAGCACCAAAAGTAACTCCCCTTTGGCAGTTTTTTTGACCCCTTGTATGTCATTATTCAGCTCCTTTAGGTTTGGCTCTGACTTAACCCGCTTCAGGATCTCCGCATATGATATGCTGCCAACGCTTTTTACTATTAATATCGCATCCTTTCGCGGTGGCCTCTGCCGTTTTCGAATTTTTCTTACATCGTTCCTTTCTGCCTTTTCATCTGATTTGGGTGTATTTTGTGTTAAATCCTTCCATGTTTTCTTGGATTTAACCATCTCCCATTTTTCGGTTGCAACATGCTCTGTTCTCAAAGCTTCGACGCGGTTATTTTTGTTTCTTTTGGCAGGCCTTTTCCTTGCAGCGGCGTTTTCGATTGCCCTTTTTGGCGTAGATTCTATACGCTTAATAAGAGGTGAAGTTTGGGTACATCCAGCTTTGACAGTAGATGGTTCACTATGCGCCCCTCTTATCGCCAGGTTTTCCGGAGTAAGGATAGATCCCTCCAGTTTTTTGTGTAGGTCCGTTATGTACGTGACCAAACCTCGCATTGGCTGGTTTATGTTCCTCTTCGGAAGCTCCATCATTTCGGCTAGTTCTTTGACCTTATCGCCGTGACTCGATATATTTCTTCGGCCGCCATCGCTTTCGTGAAGCCAAAGTGCTGCATGCACGGTGATGCCGACCTGGTTCTTTCCGTGCTTGGTGGTGAATATGCCAACCTTGAGCTCCGTTGGAACGGGTTTTTGAGCAATTCACCGCTGCCGTTATTGCCATTTGCAATAGTTGTTGTTACCTCTGATGCTATTTTTGTTACAACTTCACTTCCTTCCGTGGTTTGTTTTTGTGCTTGGTTTGAATTCATTTCTAGTTTTTTTGGGCCCCAACTCATAAGTCGTTATCCATATCCTGATGCGTAGTCACTTGTAAGGCCATGCAGAGAGGCCATGCGAGGGTTGACAAAAGCTCCTTATGAGAGCTTACGTTCAGAGCCGAATCAGTGTTAACTAGGAATGTTACATCTAGACCTACGCCGACACTTAATGACGACAGGATATGGAGCGTTCTTAGAGACTTGCCATCATTTTAACGGGGCGGGGGCAACAGGAAATGCGAAAGTAGCGGATCGTAAAGGCATCAGTTGGTCAGTATTCGCGGCATAATATCTAAATTCATCTTTACTACTTATACATATGCACATGCACAGGTATTTTAACTATTCAAAACATTCTCAAAAGAATTGTAATCAATATGTTTTGTACTTGCCAGCTCTTTCTAACCACAAACTAACTTGTCTACTCGTATGTAAATGTGACGCCCTTATTTTCGTACTCCGAAATTTCCTCCTTCCGGTTATCCTGTACAGGTGTTGGCTAGTGCATTGGTGTTGCAGTTGCTGCCGTAGCTGAAGTGTTCACTTCTAATGCTTTCCTAAGTGCTGCACCAACAATGACTAGTGTTTGCTTTCACCGCGCTTCTTGTGCATGCAAACCTTTTCGAAGAAGGAGCCAGATTTGAGTCCCCACGAAAGCTTCGATTTCACAAATTTTGCTTCGCGAAAACCAAATTAAGTGCAAAATAAAATAATAATAATAAAAGAGATAATAATAATATAAACAATAAAGGGCGGTGGACAAACCTTGGGCAGCTGCTTAGGCTGAGTGTGTGATGGTGTGCTAAATTTGTAATGCGTGACTGGATATTTCCTTACATTTGTGCATGACTGACGAAATAGGAGAATATTCAGTTTTCAGCTCATGATATTATAATTTTTGGTTTTTGCTCATAAATTATTTCGAAAAATCTGAAGTAAGTACAGCCTTGGCCAAAAGTATTAGGCGCGCCATAATTTACTGAATTTTTCGTTTTAAAAAGTGAAGTAATGATCTTTTATTGATAAATCAGTACAAATGAAAGGAATTAGTAAGTCCACCCTTTGTTTTGATAACATCAGCAATCCTCTGGTCATGCCGCGTACAAGCTTTGCACATTCGACTTAGGTCTGAAGACTGCGCTGGTCAACCTAACTAAACAATGTTATTGTCTCTAAACCAACCAAGCCAAGCCATTGTCTCACGAACATCACACAGCCCATTCCACACGCCTGTTCCGATTTTTTTCTGAAAGTCATTACTTCTTTCGGGCTTTGCACCTTTTAATCCTGCTTCCAGAAGCCTTCTAACGGATTTTCCAATTTCTTCCGACAGGGCAGGGATCTTTCACGATCTCTGAAAGACTCGCATATAGATTTTCGGTCTTCCAGTTCACTGGTGGCACATTTTTTTCTACTTTTTGATATATTATGATGCGATTTTGTCTCCACAAATCGCTTAATAGCACATTGGACGGCGCAGCGCAAACATCTAATCTAACATCATCAAATTGGTAAACTCAGCCTGAGACTTTCTTTCCTTACTTAAAACTTTCTTTCCTCTCACTCTTATTTATATCCGCTTAATAATTTCCAACTAAAGATTATTCACAGATTGACTACCAAATCTAAAATGACAAAAGCAGCGGTCACTTTAGTAATATCACATTTGATATTACGCGTATTTTAGTGGAGTGCCTCATATTTTTGGCCAACGCTGGATGTTGTCGTATAATTTACATATACATATGCGCTTTTTTACACCGTTAGCTTTGCAAGTAAGCCTTTCATTTTACGTTGCACTTCTTCGAATAATGTTTGCATGAGTTTGGCTTTACTCGTTTGCCGATGTAGGAAATTTTCATAGTTTGCAATGCACAAGAGGATACTTACTTAAACGCAGATTTTTCAAAGTGATGCTGACAACAGGAAAATTGTAAATATTTTTTGTATGTCTTTTTTTTTACTTGTGTGAACATCTACTCGAAAAGGATATTGTTTTTTGGAAAAAATTCAGAGTAGCAACTGACTTTGTGTAGTTCATTTTAAGCATTCATTTAGTAAACATCAAGGAATTGATTTAAGAAATGAAAAATTGACGCTTTGGAATTATTGCACACAATACTTTGAGCCGTCATACTCAATCCCATATGTTTACTTGTGAATCGTACTCTGAACTTTTCGTAACGAAGATGCTTCTGATAAGCCTTAAGACCTTAGAAGCTAGGAGAACTGTACTCTCACTATTGTTATTGGTTCTTTAGATTGTACTTCTTTGTTCAAATTTTCAGCAATTTTTTCAATACTCCGCTAAAAAGTCTCCGTCTACTACTCCCTTTTTATGAAATGCCTCAACTACGCGTGTACTTAGGGAATTAAATAAGATCTTGATTTCTATATCAATTGGATTTTCTTTAGAGAAATATGAATTTGTTAATACTTTGAACTCTTCTTTTCAATATTTTACTGTTTGTAATTAAATTTTAGTGCTTTTAGTAATAAACTTTTTATTTGCCTACAATCAGTAGGAATCTTAGTATTTTCATAGACTAAATTTATATGAATGAAAGGGCTTAGAGGCAATAAATATGTAAACGATTACAAAGTATTGAAGAAATTATTGAAGTTCAAATTTAAACAAACACCAAATTTTCAGTATTAAATATTAGAAATCTCTCTGCGGTTCAGTCAATTACGGAATAAAATATTTCTTTTCGCACATACGTTTCGAATTTGAGCCAATTCGAACTGTATATAAGGTTTTTAGAGATATTCCGACTACAGTGCCATCTGTCAGAAAATCCTTCAAATTTTTTCTAAATGGCTTGAAGAAAACTTATCTTTTCAGTTTGCGGTCACAAACATCTGCGGAAAAACGGCAACATTTTTATGTATAAGGTGATTGTCTCAAAGCAGCTTTAGCTTAGTTGGTTACCAATAGATGGCAAAAAAAAAAAAAATATAGAAATAAATTACCAAATCTGTTTTAAATATAACAAATCCAAAATCGAAATGCAAATCCAGTAAATTATTTAGCGAATTTAGTTTACATTTTAGAAGTTAGAAGCCCATTCGTGAGCCCTCGTCTACTCACTCCACACATGCTTTCAATGCTGTGTGTTCTTGTGCATTAACACCCCTTCATGTGTCTCAAATTACATTCACCTGTGACGGGTGTGTAGGCCAACATTCTGGGTTTTCAGCTCGACCTCACTTTAACGAATTCGCAAACTGACTTCAAAGCTAACCGGCCACGTTCATTCACTTCATCAAAAGCGTCCGATACCCTTAATCATTTCCACTACGTACGGCAATAGTTTCTTTGGAATTTAATATCCTTGTTATTGTCTTTGCATGACCATAACAAAATACTTGGCTTTGCCTTTGCCTTTGCAGTTAATCCCTACGCTCTTTGTTGCTCTTTGATGTTGCCGACATCACCTACGATGTCAACTGAGAGGGCGGGAAATGAAGCTGAAATAGAAGCAGAGGTAGTGCGCCAAGCCAGCGGACGACTATCCCCATATGCTCCGGCCGCTTACTTGTGTAAATTGTCACATATCATTATTGTCGTCGGCGCACAATCGCCCGTGCATTCAGCTGCTTTGGAAAGTTTTCTTCACATTTGTCAATTTAATTACCATCTTTGCTGATATTTTTGCATGCATCTTTAAAAACAACACAACAACAATATATGTCTTTTAAGAACATAAGAATAAGTAGAAATACTCTATCCTCACTGAGCTCATTTCTGATTACCTTCTCAAAGGCATTTACTTCTGTCAGCTGAGCGAAGGTCTATCAATTTGGGAAATTTTGGTATACTTGCAAATTGTGACATCTTGGCCCGATGCCTGCTAGGGACGTGAAACATTAAAAAGTTGTGCTCCGATAATAGTCGTCACTCGGCATCCATACATAAAGCTTCGAGTGAATTTGTGGCATTAAAAGACATTCACAAAAATTATCTGTCGATTCGGGTCAGCATAAAATTGTAGTGGCTCCTCCATTATGTGAAAAACTTGTCGTTTGAAAAGTCCGTGCGAAAATAAAAACTATTTAATTGTTTGGGGTAAACGTTTTTTATTTTTCGACATAGTCTTCGTTTCGGCTTCTACACTTCGTCGAACGCTGCTCTAGTTTGTTGATCCCTTCCAAATAATATGTTTTGTCCGACTCTGAAAAGTAGCCATTCGTTTCTACAATCACCTCCTCGTTCGAATAAAATCCATAAAGGATCCGAGAAAGCCAAGTTTGGAGAATAGGGGGGATGTGAAATGAGTTGGAGCCCTATTTCCATTAGTTTTGCACCGTAACTGCTGAGATGTGAGCTGGTGCGTTGCCGTGTTGGAAAAGGGAAATCTCGACCTCCTCGATTCAAACCGGACGGACTTTTAAAGCGACCCTCGAACATGAAAAGTAAATTTGGATTAATTAAGGGGAAAAAAAATTTTTTTTCATAAAATGTTAACATAATACTTTAAGAATATGTCAAAAAAATTTTAGAACGTAAATATATAATTCTTATAATATATTATAGATCGTCAACCGTGACGACTCTATTCTTTGCGTTCTAGCGCTGGGAGAGGTTTGTTACGTTGTATTCAAACTTTAGACGCGTTTTTCTCAAAACTACATTTTTCGAATTGGCGTACACGCGAACTCGAAAAGTTATTGGCCGATCTCCCTGAAATTTTGCACACATCTTTTTTATGATATTACTTTCTATGTGAATTTAGAAGTTTTGGAAAATATTTCGATAAATAATTTTTTCGAAGCAAAAATAGTGAGAAAATTCGCCACAAAATTCATTTTTTCTTAAAGCATTTTATTCCGCGAATTGTTTTTCCATTTGTTTTTAATTCATATAGAAATTGTGACATTAATAGACAAAAAAAATTTTGGTTTTTTATATTCAGGTCACTGACGCCGATGCTACAATGCCCGCCGATTAAGAATCACCGTTGCGACCTTCTTGGAAGAATTGAGTGTACATCCGCCATTTTAAATGATTAATATAAAAAAAAGTATAGTATTTTAATGTATAAATAAACTGTATGCCAATTTTAAAAAAAATATATTGACTTCTTCATTTTAAATAATTTTAATAAAAATCGGGGAAAATATGGCCCTTTACAGGGCCCCTTAACAACGAAGATAACGGATAAGAGAAACAAGTAGATTATAAACAAAAATGTATTAACTGAACTCGACAATTACGTTCAATTCAGCTCAACGGCTGATTTTGTAAAATTCACTAACATTCAATTGTAGAAAAGTTTGACTCAAACACCTTTGAAGGATTCCCAGGCCAGAGTATTTTTACTATTATTATTTAGTTTCCTTAATCTTTTTCACAAAAACTATTTATCATTACTCAAATGGAATGTAAGTGGCAATGAGGATTTAACATACACACGAGGGCGTCTGATAAGTTTTCGCAATAAGCTGCGGAAGTATTTTTCATTTTTCGATGCAATGACCATTAAGCGAAATACATTCTTCACTCTTTATGCTACTGAAAACATAGTACTTTCAAAATAACTTTCCATAATCGTTTGACACTCTTCGTCTCTGTAACTTTTTTTTAACTTAAACCTCGTCTTGACTGTAGGGTGGGTGGCCAATTTCGTTAAATTCCACTCCTTTTAACGCACCTCTCGCAGCCTGAGCGGTGTGAAAGGGCGCACTGCTTTGTAGAACAAAATTAAGACACCCACCAAAAATAGAAAGAGGAGTTTAGCCATACGCCAACTAAGGACCTACGTGCCAACAACCAAAAATTTCGACCAAACGCCTTTAAGAAATTCAAAAAGTATTATTTCTCTAGTTTATTATTTGCTAACTATAGTTCTTCTGCCGCAATTTAATTCTTCGATTGAGCAGCACTAATCTGCCGATATTCGGGCGAGCGTCCTATTGACGTGCCTAATGTAAGAGATTCCTGGTTGAAATAGCCGAGCCTATTTTTTACCATTGTACAGTGTTATCATCTATTGTTTTATATCATATATTATTTTGACAGTGACAGCCCTTTCCCCCTGGAAATCTTCACAGAAAGTCAGTGTCATATCTCATCGACACAAAATGAATCGCTTTATATTTGCAAATTTATTTCCAAAGTTAAACTTGAAGTTTATTGAAAATAAGTTATAATCAGCTTTCCCGACGAAGCGCACTTCCATCTACAGTGGCATAAACGATAAACGATTTTTTATGGCCGGGAAATGAAGATATAGGCTTAAAAGGTCTTCGGGCTTAGCAGGATGGCGCATCATGTCTCATAGCCCATGCCACAATTTATCTTTGGGTCGCCAAGTTCAGTAATTGTATTGCCTGCCATTTTGGCGATGCCAATTAATCACCTCGGAGCTACGATTTGACGCTGTTAGACATTATGGTAGGTGTCGTAAAGGATCCATGTTATACGAACAATTCATTAACAATTCAAGCCTTTAAGGGGGTAGTATGGTATTTTTTTTTTTTTCATTTTTTTTTTTTTTTTTTTTTTTTAATTATTCTATAACATCTTAAGATTATTGTGTGAAAGTTTGAAGTGCATTAGAGTAAAATTGACAAAGACACAAAGGATTAAGTATCTACCTCTCCAACCGGATTTCACGCTGCCGAAAATCTTTAAACGCGTTTTTCTCACACTTGCCTTTTTTACGGTCGGTGTCCACTGTAGATTCATATCTACTGCACCGATTCTTTTCAAATTTGGTTTTTTTGTTTCTTTACTTTATTCACGAGGTAATGACGTCGAGTTTTTTTTTTTTTAATTTTGTCATATTTTAAAACAACAAAGTTTTCAAGTTTTTTTTATGAAAAATCGGTGTTTTGACTTCAAAGCGCTTTAAAAAATTTAAAAAAAAAAAAAAAAAAAAAAATTCGACGTTGTTACCTGCGAAACTTTATTAGCTGATGAAATCAATTTGGTTTTTTGATTTTAGTTGATCCAGTAATGAGTTCTGAGGGACAAACTTTTTTATGAGACGTCCGCGAAGATTCGCTGCCACCAACTCATTTCTTCATAAAAATCAATGAAAATTTCACACAATATTCTTTAAATATGACTTTATAATGAAGTAATTTTAAAATTTTGAATAAATCAACTGTGTCGACAAAAAAAATTTCGAAAAATATGCTTGTTTTACACCGAATTAACCATACTACCCCCTTAAGGCGAATATCGAGCAAGCCATCCGTGAGGTAGCCGAGGCAACCATAAATAATGGGAATTTTTGCTCTTTCAAAAGATCCAATAATAAACTAAAAAGAAATATTTTGTTACTTTTTTGAAATATTGAAAAAGAAACAAATTATGCACCACCGTGTATACGAAGGCTCAAAACACTCACAAGCCGCTGACATTTCTTAGATTTTGTTGTTGTGTGTTTCCTTTTTTAAAAAGGAATTTGTGCTTTCTGAAGGGATCTGTGATGTGCGTTGCTCCAAATTGTAAGAATTTCCTGTTTCCATCTCCCACATGGGATAACAGGTGATGAATCAACTAAAACAGGATGTGCCATTTATACTATCAATGAGTGTTAATAATAACACTGTGGTACAAAAAAAAAAAGTTGCAAAAAAACTTTGGATCGGACATGGTGAGGGTTGTAGCTTATGAAAAACTGAAAAGAATGGTATGTATTAAATTTTGAATACACCCTCAAAATCTCGTTTTAGAGCCAAAAAACCGTTTTTAGGCATATTCATGTACAAAATACATCGTATCTTTGTCATTTTTTGACGAAATTAAAATTTTGTTTTTCATTTTCCAGCTAAAAGTTTAACCTTTCCAACCGTGAAAGAATTTTTTTATTATCTTTTAAATTCATGGAGATAGAGACCAAAAACTTTCAAAAAATTTGATTTTTTTACTTATTTTTCAACTTTGAGACTAGTTGGTAGCTTTAATTTCATATAAAACATCTATTTTCTCTTACTACATCAAAAGTGTATTTAATTTTGCTTTTAATGACCCCTAATTCAAAAGAATTCGTTAGAAATTATCCAAGGAATTGCGTTTATAAGATTATAGTCACTTTACTAGTTTTACAAGTAATGTGATATTTTTTCTATTCTTACTTCCTCGTATTTTTTTTTTTGCATTTTATGCACTTTTCTATACTTTTTCCACAAAATTATCAGTGTGTAGAGTTTAATAATATGTTTATCTGATATTATAGAATAACAATAAATATTTTCGTTATATAGAAACTATAAAATTTATTAATTCCATAAACCATTTTAAACTATTAAATTATCTAACAATATTCAATAACACAAAATATTTTTGACAATGATGAAATTAGTACATTTTAATCTTTCAAAATTTAAAAATGCTTATTTAATCTTTTTCTCTTTAACTTTGAATCGTCTTCTTCGCGTTTGAGCGACCAACAATACTCTGAAAGCATATTAATAGTGCTTTTCCCCTGAAAACGTTTTTCAACGGCTGTCATTTCCTGATGGAATCTTTCCCCTTGCTCGTCACTCATTTGTCCAAGATTTTCAGGAAAGAAATCTAAATGTGAGTGCAAAAAATGAATTTTTATGGACATGTTGCATCCCATTGCACCATAAGCACTTAAAAATTCCTTTACGATTGCTTTGTAATCATGACTTCTATTGTTGCCAAGAAAATTCTGACATAAGGAAACAAAACTGCTCCAAGCTCGTCCTACATCATTCAATTTCGATGGAAAAACATTGTCGTTCATGATTGTTCGAATTTGTGGACCAACGAATATACCTAAAATTTTTTTAAAATCTACAGTATTTTCAAGTTACAACATGACTACTTTAACGTATTAAGACTTGAGTTTATTGTAAAAAAGCTTATATTTCTAGAGATTACCTTCCTTCACTTTGGCGTCACTCAACCTTGGAAATAGTATTTTCAGGTATCGAAAAGCTTCGCTGTCAACTGAGAGAGCTTTAACAAATTGCTTCATATATCCAAGTTTTAAATGCAAAGGAGGTAGTATTATGTTTTCTGATCGCACTAACGGAATGTTCAATACATTTTTCTTCCCAATCTTAAAGAATGTACGAATTGGCCACTCTGTTTTTTCATATTTATTCGGTGCTCGACTATCCCACTCGCAAAAATAGCATGGATTTTTGGTATATCCGCCTTGCATGCCGAATAAAATTGTTAAAACTTTTTTTTTTTTTTTTTTTTTTTTTGATATTGCTAGTTTTAATTTTGAAGAACAAGCCACACAAATATACTCTGGTTCATACCATTTACTAGTTACGTATGCACGGTTAAAAATTTCATTATACACTAGAACCATTGCTTTATTGTTTTCAAATTTTAAACGATCCTTCTTATCTATAAACCAGCCGCAAATGTAGCAAAAGCTATTTCGATTTTCGCAAATCATTTCTGATCACACGTTTTTTGTATCTTTAGCACATAAACGACATGACAGTTCCGTTTTATTGATTCCTTATAACATTGAAGATAGCAGCAAACAATTCTTTCACGCCAAAAACGAAATGAAACTTCATAGTTTATATCGATATATGAATAGTTTTGCTATGTAATCAAATTTTTGACCGCGCATACGTAAGTATGAGGGAAAATTTATTATTATTCTATAGTATCAGATAAACATATTATTAAACTCTACACACTGATAATTTTGTGGAAAAAGTATAGAAAAGTGCATAAAATGCAAAAAAAAAAAATACGAGGAAGTAAGAATAGAAAAAATATCACATTACTTGTAAAACTAGTAAAGTGACTATAATCTTATAAACGCAATTCCTTGGATAATTTCTAACGAATTCTTTTGAATTAGGGGTCATTAAAAGCAAAATTAAATACACTTTTGATGTAGTAAGAGAAAATAGATGTTTTATATAAAATTAAAGGTACCAACTAGTCTCAAAGTTGAAAAATAAGTAAAAAAATCAAATTTTTTGAAAGTTTTTGGTCTCTATCTCCATGAATTTAAAAGATAATAAAAAAATTCTTTCACGGTTGGAAAGGTTAAACTTTTAGCTGGAAAATGAAAAAAAAAATTTTAATTTCGTCAAAAAATGGCAAAGATACGATGTATTTTGAACATGAATATGCCTAAAAACGGTTTTTTGGCTCTAAAACGAGATTTTGAGGGTGTATTCAAAATTTAATACATACCATTCTTTTCAGTTTTTCATAAGCTACAACCCTCACCATGTCCGATCCAAAGTTTTTTTGCAACTTTTTTTTTTTGTACCACAGTGTAATTAGTGTTAATAATAACGAAATGATGAGTTTTGTTCGTAGTTTTATCAGAGGCCCCTCGTATGTCTTACACTTAAGGCACCTTTTATTTACAGCAACTGTTGTGTGAACGGGCAAGCTGTACTCATGTATGTGTGTCTTGCACTCGTATGCTTCCACATGTGTGTGTACGTATATATGTAGACGTTAATAATGTGTTTTAGGTGAGCTTGTCGCTCTACTTTGAGTAAAGTCTACAATCCTTGGTGCCGCGTTATTGATTGCCAGTTGTCCACGCCGTCTGCCACATGAGCATATCTCTTGCGGCTACAGGCGTATGTATTGTGGTATAAACATCGCCGAGCAATTGAACAAGGAAGTTAAGATGAATTTTCTATTTAATACATGGCAATTTGATACGAAAAATTGGTAGCTTACGTCGGTTGCAGATATCCGATCGACGATAGCGTTGTCTTAAAGGCCACATCGGCACCATCGCACTATGCGGCTAGTGACTGGACAACTGGTTATCCATTCGGCGAGTGCTAGTTGTTGACTGGGAGTAGCCAATCGTCTATTCTGGCCTCTGCATTGAACCAGCAAAATTGGGAAAGCAAGGTTTGCCGCTCGACACATTTGGTTGGTCGATTGAACGGTCGGTGCGGTAAATATTGAAAATTGCAGTTTGGCGTGGCAGGGGCCAAGGCTGCCATTATCCGTTGCATTTCACAGCACTGCACAGTAAGTGGGGACAGCGACGATGGCGGCAGTTAAGCAAGTGGTCGATACGACGGCACCAGGCGCAATAACAGACTACCTACTTTAGCTTCCAGATAATTTCAATCATTAATTTGCTTATGAAAAATCGTAGAACTAAAGCAACACAAGCACAAACCAAGTGAACTAAATATCAGAACAAAACAAGAAAAAATATGAAAAAAGGAAGCAACAAAGTGGCTCGCATTAGGCTGAATGCGATAAAAAGTGGCCGTGGCGGCGGTATTGTCGGTATCTTATCGCATGTTGTGTAAAATAAGTGGTTGGCAACGCTAACAGCCAGCAGCAAACAGCGGTAGCAATTGTGGGCACTGCAGCATTAATAGTAAAACAGTTGGTCACTACAACACTGAATCACTGAAACAGTAGTCGGCTTGACTTGCAGCTGCAGCAGCACCGTAGCACCAGGAATCACTACAACAGTAGTTGCGAAGTATTCGTTTTTCGATTAACGAATAAATTGGTTCATTTATTCATCCATGGCACAGCAAAACCTTCTGTGTGTAAGTGTGTAATAGTTATTCTTGAAGTGCGTACGAATGTGTTCCATAAATACGCGTGCGTACTTAGGTATGTATGTATGTGTGCACAAAACTTCCTCCTTTCGAACGACGATCTTTTGTCTATTTTTTCGTTCTTGTGCTTTGAGTGTTCTCACTCCAGGTCTATAAAGAGTACTTAAGTGCATTTTTACTACATCTCGTGGACGTTAAATAGCTGCACTTAGTGGCAACAGTATCTTCAATTGCTGAGCACTCGCTTTTGGGGAAAACAGTGTGATGCTTTTTGTAGGTTATAAACGAACTCATTAGCAGCTGAGGAAGATATAAACGAAAGCCTAAACTGTGGGCATAAAATCTGTTTGGATTAATTACAAAACGGTTCAATGGCTTGATTGTTCTGCACTTCACGGCTTGCTATTTGCTCCTATTACAATAAGCTAACAAAGCCTAAATAATAGACTTTGAAATAAATTTTAGCAAGAGCCAAATTGGCCTTCCAAACTAAAATAGGACTGCAGCAGACATTTGAAATGGGGGGAAAGGCAGGCCCTTTGATGTGAAATCTCAAGCCAAATGGCATTGAATAAGGTGATGTGAATGATAAGATAATATTTGTAGAAGACTATTTGTAGAGTATTGAAAATTACTACATTTGCACTTGTGACTGCTCTCGGCCGTTGGCGGTTATCTGAGTTTTCGGACCCACATTATTTATATTTTATTATTTATTAAGCCACTGAATATAATAAATACTTACCGGCTAAGTAGACATATTTTAGGGTTAATAGGTATTAAAAACAAAGAAAGTACAAATAAACTATTGGATTTATAATAAATATTCAAAGAATTCAATAGAAGATCCTTTGAATTCGAAAAATCTATCTAAAAAAATTTAGAGATTTTATTAAACTCAATTAGGGTTCTTATAATAGGAGCATCTCGAGCATAAAAAGATTTGAGAGACCAACATAGAAAAACTCCGAGCTACGAAGAGCTCTGGCCGGAATATTAAAGAAATTTGTCTTAAGAAGCACTGGATAGTCAACAGCAGCACGGATCAAATCGAAAATTAAAGACAATGATAGGATTACTCTACTGTTCTGCAATGAAATCAATAAGCAGCGCTTCAGAGGTATAGTGGTAGAATCCGAGAAACGTAAATTGCGGAACGCGAAATGGTAGAATATTTTCTAGCAGCGCAAGGAACGTATAACCTAACGAAAGCAAGTGTTTGGCGTAAAATAGGTAATAATGAAATATATATGACTACCAAAGGTAAGGTTCGAATCAAATTATACACCCAAGACTTGTAATAGAACGAAATCTTCAAGAACAAATATCATCCAAAACAAAAAGATACCGGCCCAGAATATTACCTAGGGGACCTCAAAGCAAGCAACGAAAGGCGTCTTTTTAGGCGTGACTCATATACTTAGTCCTGACATAAGTTCTGTTACAAGTTAGATCCGTTATAGATGTGAAACTACACAACTTTTTTAATGATCAATCATGTAAATGTTAAAAAGAAATTTTAATTCTGCACGCACGATTTCCATGGATACTAACGTCGCTGCTCGAACTAACAATTGTTTGAAAATCTCCGAATTTCTGTGAGCTCTTCGATAGTCCAATTTACCAAAAAATAACTGAATCAATAAATAATATGAATGATAAATTCATATTAATTGCGCATAAATTCCGTAAGATTGCCCATACGACTCTGTAAGGGTTGTTTAAAAAGAAAAACGAAGTATTTACAAGAGATATCGAAAATTCGTTTTAAATTACAAATTCCTTTAAAATTGTACAGCGATTAGCACTAAAACCAATAGAACGAAGTTAAGGTGGAATGAGGGTAGTGATGTTGACTCTCCTTCATTTGCGGCCAGTTGGAGTGGAGAAACTCCGTGGCCAACAGAGAAATGAGCACATCTACGTAGAGGTGAAGACGACCACTCTACATTTTCCTCTAAATAAATATCAACACATCAACACATGAGTTATACACGATTCATATTCAGGGACCCCTTACAAAAAGGGTAAACGCTTCAAAATAGTACTCCTCAATCATTCATTTGGAGCTCTAAATGTTTTCTGGTTCGAATAATCAAGTTGCCTCTTATTGCATATAAACAAATGGCTGAAGACAAAGTTTAGATGAATTAAATTTGAAGATATAGGAAATCGAAAACATGTTTTACCAAAAAAAATCCACAAATCTTACTTTAGGATGAAAAATCCTGATACTGGGCACAAAAATCTAAATTATGTATGTTTCAGCAAAAGAACAGGTCCAATTGGAGTGGTTTTGTTCGGAAATAAACAAAGCTGCGGGGAGATTAAAGTACATGCAACTTTTGAAGGGCTGGATGTAAAGAGTAACTGAGAGCCTAGTATGCAACCGCCTCCCGACGATTTACTTAACGGTAGTACCGGGAGGGGATCGCGATCGATGGTTTCACTTAAAGTTCAAACTGACAGTATAAAGGCTTTCGATACTTCTTCTTCACAAACAAAACAAAAACAATAAAGTATGTAATGCCCGTATACGAGTAGCTTTCGTTCACAATTAGACCAATTGAATGGAGTTCGCACAAAAGGATCATTTTTGCGTGAATATGTAAGTACACGTTCGCTCTAAGCAATTTTATGGCGCCAGTAATTTACGCATTAAACAGCAATCAATAGCGTTGGCAACAACACACGTAAACAACAACCGCGACGGCTGGACAGTGAGACTCCTGCTAACTAAATTTACTAAATCGCATGTAAATGGTCAAATTGCCTGAGGTAGGCGGAAGCGACTGCTTTGTGCTGCCAACACATGTTGCTGAGTTGCCTAATCTTTGGGTCTGCACTCCACTCCACACCACTCAACAGACTGGCGCCATTCGTTTGAGTGGCAAAGAAGCCTTTAAGCCACGCATCCAGCGGTGCATGAGTTTTCAACTTGACTCTCCGAGTATGTGTGCATGTGCGACCACGCCTTGTCTCAACACCCATGGGGCCGCCAGTTAAATGAATTTGCAGCGACGACCACGAGTGGTGGCGCACTTCTTTCACGTGCCACCTAGCCAACGGATACAACTGACGCCATTGCGGTACTTACTTTACATAAGAGTGTGGATGTAAGTGCAGACGCCAGTGTTGCAAGTACACCGTCTAAGAGAACAGTAGCCGTTGACATGGGCGACTGGTAATATTCACGTTCACTCTGGCAGTTGTTGGAACGTCGGGGCAACCTAGAACAGCCGTTAGCAAGTCATGGCGAAGGATTGGCTGGCGCCCAGATATGGTCAAATAATCGGCAATGTGCAGCCACTTGCATACAAGAAAGCAGGCAAAAGCGCCACCCTTCGGCTATGACAGGTGGCTAAACATTCCATTACTCCTGGCAGCGTCAGCTGATCAACTGATGTGAGAGGGCGACGGCAGCTGATTGCGATGCATTAGGCCTATCGCGCTATGAATGCTGTTTACATGCACCTCAAATTAGTGGTTGACTTGACGTACACACAGCTATTCGAAATCCAATAATGGTTGTGTATATTTGTGTGTCACAGAAAGTTGGTTTTACAATAGTGGTATGAGCGTTTCTTTCAAACGAATTACAAAGGGGGTAAGCGAAACATTGATCGGACTTATTTTTTTATGTGGGCTTTTTCAAAAGGTCGTAAGGATTGACTTGAACCAAAATAACTGAAATACCATATAAAAGAAAAAGGTTAAATTTACTGTTGACCGTAACAGAGGGAAAGTAGGAGAAACTGTCACAACCTTGAGGAAGTAAAAGATTTTAAATTGCGCCTGTGTAATTGAAAAATTTCCAGGCATCGATATTCGTTACAGATCTGTTTGTTAAAAGCTCTGCTCAACGTGTCTTCAGTAAAATTTGAGAGAAGTGTCAAAATTAATATTAGAAAGACGGAATCTATGCGTGCCAAATTAACAACGCCGCTTTATTTATAATTGGAGAAAAAATCATTGCCGACGTTGACAGTTTATGCTATTTGGGAATTATCATCTCCAGGAAATCTGGAGAATTACTCGCCAAAAAAGCATCAACATCAACGAAATAAAGAAGAGAAAATATGGATGGATAGAGCATACTCTGCGAAAGCCTTAAGACGAAAACCGCATGCCACCTCGACTTGGAACTCGCAAGGAACGAGAAGAAGACGCAGACCACTGATGACTGGGCAAAGAACTATTCCCAATGAAATTGGAAAATCGTTTAATGAGACTTTTGGCTAGAAATAGAAATGTTTGGAAAACTTTTGTTGTACCCATAATCTCCTAAAGGACTATGAGATAAATAATAATTAAAGATTCTTATTCCTGTCTTTAGAAGCGTTGTACAATTGCACCTAATAAATACGGGACAATATTTTTGTGTTTTTTAAAGTGCTGATGTACACCTACACCGAATTATGTAGACGAGTATCTATGTATTTAACTATGGTCGTGTTTTCGAATTCATACGCACAGCAAATAATTGTGTGCTCCATCGATATACGTACACATATTCATTAAGTTGCACTCATGGGCTGAAGTAGAGAACTCCATGCAGCTCATGCATTTAAATAATTTCCGGTCAATGGGATCGATATTTGACTGTGGATGGCATCATTTTAATTAAGATAGTCAAGCTTATCACGTCATAGACATCAGACAGTGCATCTGCCACCTGATAAACTGGCATACATACAAACAAACCATCCCTGGTATGTCGGTTGGGACTCGATCTGCACATCCGTTACGCGGTCGGCGGCAACAGATACGGCGTGTGACTGTCAGCAGCCAACTTGCCGACCAGTCAGGTCACGGAATTGCCTAGACACAGAATTGCAAATGTTGCACATTGCATAGTGATATTTCAATTACACTAACGAGCAACATATGCAACGGCTATCGGCTAGCCGCATTGTTAAATTGTGCAGCAATCGGTAAGTTGAGGTTAATTGTGTACTAACAATGAAGGAAGCAGCAACTTTGTTTGCGGTTTATTTTCAGATGGCAAAAGGGATAGTTTTTTCGTCAGTAAGTAAGGGAGACTAGGAAATAAAGATAACAATAGAAATCGGAATGGAACAAAAATTGTGATCTATAAGAGGCGGACGTTTTTAGCTGTTAGATGCGATAGAAAGAGGGGAAGCTGCATCGGGTGATGACTTCATTTAACTTGTGTAACTTCTACACGTTTACACATTAGTTCCGAACTCTCAAAGTAGGCACCAACGATTCCTAATTGATATTTCCCAGGGCATTGCTTTGTATGGAAGAAGGGAAGGCATCCGACTAGTCACTGTACCGAACTCTACATAACCGGTACAGTTCTGAACCAGTGCTTAAACCTGCATAGTAGATACTTAGTAAATAAGTACATATTTACATACGCATACACACATATATGCATGTATGGTCACTGACGGTCACGCTTGTCACTAATGTTTGTGATAAACATCGAATGCTTCGCCACTCGAGCGCACCGCGCACAAACAACAAAATGAATACATCAACAAAACGTTAACGGAACGAATGCAGCCAGTCGATTTTTGCGGTTTCGCGGTTAAGAAGGCTTGAATAGTTTACAAGTTAAATCTGGTATGAACTATTTGCACATATACATACATATATGTATGCACATATGTTTTTTTCATGCACATATGTAGATATGTGTATGTGCGCATTGGTAAGCACGCGATGGTTAACTGACATCCGATTTCCGTTCCAAACGATCAGTCCGCCCAGTTAAAGATTAAACGAGACTGCGATATGTAGCCGTACTATTATAAAACACGTAAGTGTTAGAAGCATGCACATGCACATATGCACTGCATACTAACCTATCAAATTTACATACATACATGAAGTGCGCGATAAGAGCGGACACAATTATTCGTTCACGAACTGTAAGCGCCTGCACTTTTACGGGTGAAAACCAATAAAGGCGGGAAGTTTGTCACAAGTGCAGCTGCAATATTTGGCTCTAAGTTCGACGGGAGATGGACCTGAATTTCTGATTAAGCCAACAACTGCTTCTGCAAATGCTTTGAGTATTGCAAAGATCATCTACTGCAAGTATGTGTGTATGTACACATGTACATACATATGTATATGTGCTTGTATTATTGAAAGACAGTTGTTCAAACGGCGAGGAATCACTTCTCTTCACTGCATTTTTTAAATCATATTTCACTTAAATTGTTTATCCCCTTAATCGCGTGCTTTCACTCGAGCTGCATTTAGTATGAAAAATACAGATTTTCTCATTTGCACCTTATTTGCTTTACAAATATGTTTCACCAGCCGCAAAAATGTTCACACATTTTGAATTAAAAGGGTAAACATTTTCTTCTCTGTGTTTCATTCCTTTACCCATCACACTACGTCATTTCGCATTAGTTAATGTACATACTATATATGTATGTATGTGCATACGAGTATACCGCCAGGTGAAAGGTGACAACCTCTGACTCCCGCGTCTGTTGTCGCTTTGTTTCTCTGACCAAATGACGACGCGAACGTGAGTTGTAGTTGTACGTACTATAGATACATTAGTTCCAATGTCGACTGTGTGTCACAATGGATTAGCTAATTTTCGCCGCTCATTTTGTTTGCTGTCATAAAAGTTCCTTTGTGCAGCTGTTTTGTTGCCTGCTATTTCATATTATATTTTTTTTTGTTTCTGTTGTGACATAATTTTTAACTTACTTATTATATGAAAAAAAATGTATGTACATATATATACATACAATTCTCATGAGTGCATAATTACGTACATACTTATATTTACGTGTTTTAGTTTATATGTATTTTCATATAATTCGAACTTTAACTTAAGCTCTGATATTCCATAGCTCTGTCTTAGCCCAGTAAAGGACAGCACTTTCTATATGTATTTTTGTTTAGTTTAGTTTTACCTCTTTATCAGCACAGACTAATGCCATTGAAGAAAATAGGGTAACATTATAATTTTGTAAAATTAATTTATAAAAAGTTGAAAACGAAAAGAACAAGGCAACGCTTGTTGGTTTTAAGAAAATATAATTTTTGACGTGATAACGTCTTATAATTCGATTTAGCCGGCTGCATGCATGAAAAAATGTGTCGTTACCTTGCTCATTTGTCGTTACCTTGCTCATTTGCCCTTACCTTGCTCATTTGTCGTTACCTTGCTCATTGCCGTTACCTTGAATGAACTGCAAGCGAAAGCGCGGAACGAACGAGAAAGCAAACGAACGGCAACGTTCGACATCTTGCTCTCTCCTACTTTAGTGAGCGTATATATGTATGTATATGCGCATATGTATGTACATATATAAATTCACGTATTTGTATTTGCATATGCCTTCTTATTGATTATTATTAATTTGATTTACTTGAAGAATTTAAAATAAAACCAAGTTTGTAATAATACCTGTTGTCTTAATGTTATTATTATTAATTTTTTTATTATACATATATGAAGGAAAAAATATATGGTAATATTTACCACATACCTTATAAGATATGTTGTATGCTAATATATGTATATAAACATGAATATACATATACAATTTCGCGCAATTTTCAAAAAGAACATATCAAATATACTAGACTAAGAGCTGGCGGCCGCGGAGGTACTACGATAACACCTCCGGCTAGAATTTTGAGAAGTGGTTGGAAGAACCATGAAACAGTGCCATTTGCAACGATTTTATTTATTTATTTATTTATTTATTTAATTAATTAATAGTCTAAAAATACAATATTTCTTACAGACTATGAAAACAGATTAATGCTGAATAAATTAATCAAAGTAAAATTAAACTTATAATTAACTAGTTTCAATTGTAATGAGTGAAAGAAAAAGAATACATTTTTTATAATTTACAGAAGAAGATTAGATTAATACTAAGAGTTTAGTTCAACAATTCATTTAGAACCAATTTGAAATGATTCTTTGTGGAACAGAAATCCAGGCCAGTATGATTTGAAAGCGAATTAAAATCACCCAGAGTTCTAGAAATCGGAGCATTGGAAGCATAATTAGCTCGTGCCATCCCTAACCGGAAAAAATCATGATTCCGTAAACTTCGCTGAGGAATATTGAAATTGATTTTCTCGAGTAGCGATGGGGAGTCAATAACCCCATTTATCAAATCGAAGAGGAAAGTAATGGAGAGAATAGTCCTTCTAATATCTAGTGATTTTAGATTTATAAGCAAGCACCGACTTTTATAGGATGGAATTGGATCAGTGAAATTTAAAGAACGCAATGCATAACGCACAAAAGCTTTCTGGACACGTTCAAGCCTACTAATATGACAAGCATAATATGGTCTCCAAATAAAGACGGCATATTCTAACTTGGAACGCACCAGAGACGTATACAACAACTTTAGAGTATATGGATCAACAAAGTCTGAACTAAAACGTCGAATAAACGCAAGTACGGAATAAGACTTTGAAATAGTGTGATTTAAATGTTTTTGAAAAGAGAATTTAGAATCAAATACCACACCAAGATCAGTAATTTCACTTCGATGAGATAAGCTAGAACCACAAATGTGGTAGGAAGTGGGTATAAGAGAACAAGATTTAGAATAAGAAATATAAAAACACTTGCTTATATTTAAATCTAACTTATTTCTTTTACACCAAGAATCAACGTTATCTAGATCAGATTGAAGGTTTAAAGAGTCCACTGTACTTGCAATCCTCGAGTATATCTTTAAATCATCGGCATACAAGAGAAAATTTGCGTTATTAAAACAACTAGAAATGTCATTAATAAAAAGTATAAAAAGTAAGGGGCCCAGTATACTTCCCTGAGGTACCCCAGAGGACGCAATGAAAGAAATAGATGACACACCATCAACATTAACAACACATTTCCGAGAGGAGAGATAGGATTTAATCCATTTTAAAAGAGTGGAATGGAATCCTATAGCACTCAATTTGGAAATTAAAACCCTGTGATTAACCTTATCAAATGCTTTTGAAAAGTCTGTGTACACAGCATCAACTTGAGTTTTTTTTTTAAACGATGATATACAATATTCAGAGAACACAGCAAGATTTGAAACAGTAGATCTACCTTTCATGAAGCCATGTTGGTCTACTGAAATATAACGACTAACTACGAAATAGATTTTATCTTTCACTATTAATTCAAATAATTTTGATATCGTGGATAATTTGGCAATTGGTCTATAATTAGTAATATTGTTTTTATTTCCACTTTTGAATACTGGATTAATGGTTGTTACTTTCCAGGCATCTATGAATTCTCCTCGATCAAGGGATTTGTTAAACATTAACAAAAGTGGATAGGCAATTGCAGAGCAGTTTTTAAGAAGATACGAAGATAGCCCATCTACATCAGTTTTTGTTGATGTTTTGAGTTGCCGAATTCCATCTTCGATATCAGAAAGCGTAAAAGTTAACGAGCCAATATTGATTGAGGAATTCATGCTCGAATGAAACTCATCAATTAAATCAGAGTCTACTTGAAAATTTGAACAAAAAAAATCTGCGAAAAGATTGGCTGCATCTGTAGAAGTATGTGCTTGAGTTTCGTTATAGAAGACAACCGAAGGAATACTTGAGCATGATTTCCTAGATCTAACATAACGCCAGAAGGAACTAGGATTTGATTTAATGTCCGATTCGAACTTGAGAATATAATTTCGCTTTAAGTCCATATCCAAAGATTTAAGTTCTCTAGAGAACTGTAGATATTTATCTTTATCTGTGAAGGAATGAGAAAACTTAAACTTTTTGAAATATTTATTTCTCAAATTTTTTAGTTTTCTCAGTTCCTTGGTATGCCACGGTACTCTATAACTAGTCCTTTTTATCACCGGTATATTATTTTTACAGATATCATTTATATTATGCTTGAAAATATCATAACAATTGGCAACTTCAACCCCAGTAAATAAAGAATCCCAGTCTATAATATCAACTGCTGAATTAATTATATTAAAATCAAAGTTTTTAAAACAAAAATTGGAAGTCACATTCTCAAAATAAATATCATTAAACTCATAGAATTCTATATGAAGGACAAGTGGTACATGATGCAGACCAGGAGTAGGCAGAGGGTCTACACATTCTAATAAAGAAAAATTTATATTGTCAGTAATGAAAATGAGATCGAGAATTCGAGAAAGACTATTTGAGAAATTATTTATCTGAACCAGTCCAAAACTTAAAAAATTATCAATCAAATAAATTTCAGATATACTACTAACATTGTTAGGACATAATGCAGTACTATCATCTAAACTAGACCATTCAATATTACTCAAATTGAAGTCCCCAAGAACACAAAAATTGCCATTATTTGAGGTTAGAGCTAAAACATTATCCACATGTGCTTTATACAGTGTATCAATACTTGACGGAGGAATATATGACGCACAAATCAATATATTTGAAGCACCATGCACAGAGACACACAGCTGATCCAGGAGTGTATCATTGTTTTTCAGAGATACTAGTGATGAGCTATACTTCCGTTGAACAGCTATTAAAACCCCTCCACCTCTGCAGAGACCAGTTTTCTCGACATCACGGTCTTTACGATAGACATGGTATAAATTTGGATCAAAAAACTCATTATCGAAAAAGTTCTCATTTAACCATGTCTCGATGAGAACAAAAATATCATAGTCCATGTGCGAACTAAACGCTAAAAGTTGATTAGATTTAGTTCTCAATCCAGAAACATTTTGAAAGTACATTTATAAATTTTTTTGGCCATTATTGAGAGCACAATTTTTTATTGCTGATGCATTGGTGAATCGTTTTTTTGAAAAAAATGAAAAGGTCGGATTTTTACACTCTCTGGCCATATGTCCGCATTGAGCACCTTTTCAAAAGAGCATTCTGATACTCCCAATTTAAAATTAATTTTTCTAAGTGTATTTAATTCCGTATCTTTTTTAACAAGTTTGTAGCATACCAAAGACTTAGTTTCAATTTCAGCATGCTTCGACACATAAGTCAAAATATCAGTTTCATTGACATTGGGCGAGAATGACGACAAGTGTAGCCATTTAAATATTGGGACCACTTGTAGCTCATTATTGTTATTGGAACCAATCACAATAGGCTTATTAAATTTCCGTCTACTATTTTTTGTTACCATTTCCCACTGGGATGTCTGTCGTATTGCGGGCACAGATTCAGTAGCAGCATTTAAAACAGAAGTCGCAGAGACCTGAGATGAAGCAGCAACAGAAGCAAAGGTAACTTTTGCAGGTGCAGTAATAGTAGCAGCAGCCGTCTTAGATGTAGTCTTAGCTTTCTTTTCCTTAGCGACGGCAGAACCATGCAAAGCAGATGTTTGCGACGCAGGCTTAGACGTAGCAGCAGAGTTCAGCGCATTGTTTTCATGGTCATTAGGCGGACAACGAACAGAAAGAGGAGAGAGCAAGGAGCTCGCATATTTTGAATTTGCACTACCGAGAACGCTAGCAGAGTTAGCAACAATGCTTTTGAGATTTTTTACCTCAGTTGTTAATGTAGCGAGAGCGACATCTTTTGCTTCAAGCTTAGAATGCAATGAGCGAATTTCAGCAAGAAGATCATCTGATTTTTGCATTGTTTGTTTTTTTTCTTCACGCAGAGCATTTACAGCAGATAGTATGCGACTGTTTTCCGTTCTAAGCGCAGCTAGTTCTTTAACAACAACAAGCAATGTAATTTGTTGCTTATTATTGTGCACATTTGTATCATCATGATTATTATTTTTTGTTTCGGCCGGAAGTACTGATAATGTTTGACACCTAATGGAAGAGCGTCTATCAGCAGAGCAGGTCTTGCAGAGATACGGTTTATCAGATGAGAGCAAGAAATCCACATCTGCCTGTAGTAAACCAACACAATCAAGGTGAAAGAACTCTTGACATTCAGCACACTGCACTTTCGGTTGAGGACGATCAACTTTTTGTCCACATACACACGGCATATTTGTCTTGTTTTTTATTTAGTTTTTTATTTACACTAATTTGAATTTAGTTCAGACTATAATAAATATAGCTTAAAGTCACTGTCTTTTAATTTTTGATATTAACACTAAAATGCCATTTTATATTATGTCGAAATAACTTTTGTATAGCAAAAATACAGAGCGATTAGAAAAACACGTCCGACATATACCGCTGTTTGCTCAAAACCCCTGCAAAAAAGACGTCAGACGACTTAAAGTTGCAAAAAAAAGTTGCTAAAAAAATTTTCGTACCTCCGGCTGAAAATTTGTAGGCTTACTGTTTGAAGGTCACAAATGCTGTATATAAATCGTCAGACGTCTAGATCGCTGCAAAAGTAGTGTCAGACGACCCCAAATTTGTAAATTTTTTTCGAAAATTTTTTTTTTTTTACCTCCGTCCGACGTTCTCACATATTATAGTAGGCACTATTTTAAGTGTATATTTAAATCGTCAGACGGAAATACCGCTGCTAAGTCATCCTACAATATCCGTGAAGTTCCGGTCTGCCTGAATTTTTTTTTTTTTCGGAATTTATTTTTGTTACCTCCGTCTGACATTTTTACATACTATTGCAAAAAGCATTTCAAGTACACATTTAAATTGTCAGACGAAAATACCGTTGCAAAATACCTCTGCGATAGGCCCTAAGCCACATTTGCGCATGCTCGTAACACATACACACGCACACACACGCATTTATGGCTATATATCTATACATTCTACGCAGTATATTTAGTCCCCAGCCTGTTCCCTATTCCTCTCCCCGTCTCAATATACAAAGCGGGCATAGCGGCTAGGCCCTAAGACACATTTGCGTATGTTCGTGACACATATATACACACACACACACACACACACACATTTATGGCTACGTATTTATATATTTGACACGATTTCATCGTAATTTCAAATGCGATTTTCGCCTGTTTTTTCCCCGCATTCTATATCAAGTACATATATACTAGCTTGAGATAAGTATTTTGCAACGGTATTTTCGTCTGACAATTTAAATGTGTACTTGAAATGCTTTTTGCAATAGTATGTAAAAATGTCAGACGGAGGTAACAAAAATAAATTCCGAAAAAAAAAAAATTTACAAATTTGGGGTCGTCTGACACTACTTTTGCAGCGATCTAGACGTCTGACGATTTATATACAGCATTTGTGACCTTCAAACAGTAAGCCTACAAATTTTCAGCCGGAGGTACGAAAATTTTTTTAGCAACTTTTTTTTGCAACTTTAAGTCGTCTGACGTCTTTTTTGCAGGGGTTTTGAACAAAATGCGCATTTGTATATAAATTCACATATTTGTATTTGCATATGCCTTCTTCCTGTGTGCATGGTAATGAACCATTTCTCTGTTGAGAATAGGACGATGATAGAAAAAGTAGGAAATGAAAGGGAGTGTTTCGAGTGTAAAGTGTCTTGAAAAAGGGAAATCGATGATGGTTCCTCTTAGTGTTGTTGACTTATTAACGTCTGATGCACAATCGAAATTGAAGATATCTTTCATGAATTTGATAAATGTTTCGTCATTTTTCACGTTTGTGTAAATGTAACTTGACCTATTCCATTGCAATTCCATTTACCTCCTCCTCTATATCCATACAAAATATCTATCAAACAAATAAAATTAAAATTTTGTTTTGAAAATTGCAACCCTTACATCAGTATTTTCTTTTGACGTTGTCACGTTAAACTATCGTCAGTAAACCGACTTTACAGACAACCTCTTTTTTTTATTATTTTATTATCATAGAAAAAAATCAACTTATGTATGTATGTATTGAATTACGCATGTATTGATGATTCTTAATTTCCAATATCTGCTTTTAAATCTTCCATTTGATGCTCTGTACTGTTAGTTTCTATTGCCCTTTAAGCAGATAATGTTAATGAACATACTCATGTTGGATACTCATGTTAACTAACATTCTCTACTTAAGGGGTTATATACCTTGTGGTCCGGTGAAATTAGCGAAAGTTGGGTTTTTTTTAAAGATATGTAGCAATAATTTTATTGTATAAAAGTTTTTATTATTGGATATTACAATGTTTAAAGAAAAAAAAAAGGCTTTGTTTGTGTAAAAATATTTAAAAATGGCGGAGTTATGGCGTTTTCCCCCAAGACCCTTTTTTTGGAAGAGGCTTGCGGTGGACGCGATTCAAGTCCACCAAGTCAACTGAAATCAAAAAATCGAAAAGATTTCATTAGTATAGGGTTATATCTTCTTAGTGAACGATCAATATATTAAATATTTTGATTTTTGTGAAAATAGGAACATGTTTTTAAAAAACTCCACTTCTACAGTCCTAAAATTGGCATTAAAAAATTCATATCTGCAAAATAAAAATTTATACATAAAAAGTTGATCGTTCACTAAGAGGCGACATCAATTACGAACAATTTAAAAAAAAAATTATAAAAATCGGTTGAATACTTTTTTTACAATCGCGTCCACCGCAAAGGCATTTTTGGAAAAACACGTTTTTGAGATAATCGCGTTTAAAGTTTCAAGCGCCGCATGAGGCCGTACGCTCAGGACGTGACGACGCACAATTTAAAACGCTGTAACTTTCGATCTATTGCTCAGATCTCTATGAAATTTTTGGAAAATGTTCTCAAGGGATTGTACTTTACGATAAAGAAATAAAATTTATTTTGATTTTTTTGAAAAACACAAGGTATATAACCCCTTAAAGGGCAATAGAAAAAAAGCACCCGGAATTACAGCGCACGCTCAATAACTTGAACGAATTCAAACCAAGGCAGTTCACCTTAACAAAAGTGTTAACGTTTTGGAATGCCCACAAAGACTAAATAAGTATATTTTTTCACATTTAAATTCACATTTTCTTCTTGTTTTCGTTACATACTAAAATAAGTCAAAAAGTTAAAAAAATCAGTTACCTTTTTTTGTATCTTCTGTTTTTTTAAAACTTGAAGCACAGCTTTCTCCCTTAACCGTCTTAGCACACTCATATCATTTTGATCGATGTCTTCATGTTAATATTAATTTAATTTTCTCCAGTTGCTCATCATCGGATTCGTCCTCTTGTTGATGATCGTCATCTGCATTGCCCTCCTCGATATCTTCGTTCCATTAATGAATGGCTGGTAACGTGAATCCAATCTGAAATTTTTAATAAAAAATTTTTTTTCAATAACCCACATACATATCTTTGAGCATATCTGCGAGCACGAACGAACCTCAGGATTTAAACGACTAAGGAGATCGACGGTGTTGCTCATCAAGGTGCGAAGTTCAGCTACCTTTTAAAACCGCCAACGGAGCATTATCTTCGGGACCATTATTGTTTACCGCAAAATTTAAAATACTGTTCCAGCACTTAGCTAATGTTGTTTCACCAACACGAAACCAAGCCGCATCCAAAAGATTTATAGCTGTTTTTAAGTTAATTTTTTTCAACGACTCGAGCAAATCAGACTTTGTCGCTGCTATTGGAGCTAGAAGGCTGTTTCTGTAATGCAACTTAGTGATTTTTATTGCATTCTGATCCATCGGTTGAATGAGGGGAGTAGCGTTTGGTGGCATAAAATAAATAAATAATTAACGCGTACACTTCTGTTAGGTGTTTGGCCAAGCTCCTCCTCCTATTTGTGGTGTGCGTCTTGATGTTGTTCCACAAATGGAGGGACCTACAGTTTCAAGCCGACTCCGAACGGCAGATATTTTTATGAGGAGCTTTTTCATGGCAGAAATACACTCGGAGGTTTGCCATTGCCTTCCCGAGGGGCGACCGCTATTAGAAAAATGTTTTTATTAATTTTGCTTTCACCGAGATTCGAACCAACGACCTCTCTGTGAATTCCGAATGGTAATCACGCACCAACCCATTCGGCTACGGCGGTCGCCCCTTGGTGGCATAAACACTGCCGAAATTTGCCCATTCTCCGTTGTCAGTTCAGCTTCATTTGGGTGAGAAGGAGCGTTATTGACTATGAGGAGAGCTTTAATTGGTAAAGCTTTCTCCTTTAAAAACGATGTAACCTTAAAAAACAACCAGTTAACCTTAAAAATCGGTCAAAACTTGAAAGGAATACTCACCTGTGGAACAAATGACTCATAAAACCATTGCTTGAAAATAGCCGACGTCATCCAGGCGGATTTCGAGCTCTTATAGTCGGTGGGACACTGAAAGTTTTTAAAGCAGCGTGGATTCCTCCAATTACCAAAAGCTTAAGCTCGTGAAATCCAGTGGCGTTTAAACAGTATAAAAACGTGATTCACCGCTTCTCGGACTTTACCCCTGAGGCTCTCTTCTCCAAACTTGACGCGTACGTTTTCTCTGGCAAAAGTCTCCAGAATAACCCCAACTCATCAGCATTATATAACTGATCGTTGCACAACTCCAATTCGGTCATTTTAGCTTTAAGTTTTTCTTTAAACGGATCGACTAGCTGAGGTTGCGAAGACAGTTTTTCGCCTGATATTTTAAGAAGACGAATATCGTACCTCTTCATGAATCTTTGGAGCCATCCATCACTAGCGAAGAAGTTTGTTTCATTTTCTTCAAATTTTGCATGCAGTGTTTTTGCCTTTTCTTTCAACATTAGAGCACTTACTGGCCAGTTTTTATTTCACATTCGGATAAACCAACGATAAAGAGCTCTCTCCATTTTGGACAACTCTGAAGAACACAGTGGTTTTCTATTTCCAGGTCCACAATACGTGTTGTTTACGCATTTTAAAATCACTTGCTTTTTCGCTTTAATGTTACAAATTGTTGATTAGCAACATTATATTTCTTTGCAAAAATCGTCACAGATGAGCCTTTTTAAAAAAGCCGAGAATTTTAGCCTTTTGTTTTAATGTCAAGCACACGGGTTTTTTAGAACTCATTATCACCAGAAAACATAAGACAAACCACTCTTTGCAAAACCAAAACCGCGACTGAAATATTTTACTCCTCACATGCAATTACGAATAAAATGCCCATTTTATAATTAGGGGTCTCCCCAATTTCAGAATTACTTGAGATCAATGTAAACTACATTCAAATATTTGTAACGTTTATTGTTCATGTTATAGAGCTTTTTGGGTTTGTTCACGTTTTAAAGTAGTCAATGCACAAAAATGTATGTTCACGTTTTGGGGTGTTCACGCTTTAGAGCGTTCACGTTATCGAGCGTGCGCTGTATTCAGAAAATTCAAAACTTGGGTAATCTGTGATTAACATTCCTACTAAAAATTGTATCGCCATTGCTTGACATTTATAAAAGTTGCGCCGTCTTGGTAAATCTACCTCGGCACGTGTTTTAGATTTTTTACAGTTTTAAAAATGAATTTGAATTTGCTACGAGTTTGTATTTAATTTCGGGTTAGAAATGCATGCCCTGGTGCGAAAACTTTAGACGTGTTGGAAAACTACTTAGGTAATGATACTCTAAAGAAACAACCGTTTATGAGTGGCAGAAATGCTTCAAAAGGGATCGTGAGCTCATCGAGGATGACGAACGGCTACGAAGTGGCAGGCCGTGGACATCGACAACTGATGAAAACATCAATAAAATGGAAAAAAGTTGATCAATAACCGCAAATTAACCATTATACCATCAGAGACCTAACGGGGCTTGAGGACAGTGTAGTTAGTGATTTGGGTTTACGCAAAGTTGGTTTAAATGAACCTGAGTTTTATGCAAAAAAAGATATCGGATTGGTATTGCTAAAAACATGATTTCCAAAGTCAACACTCATCAAACGCATCATTACCGGAGACGAGACGTGGATTTTCGATTACAACACGCAAACCAAACATCAGGCGAGTGGGTGAAGAGCTCAAAATGAACCAAGCCCAAAAAATTCACGTCATTTTACCAGCACATTTTTACTTAGTGCTTAAATCTTATCTAAGCGACAGGCACTTTTATGTAAAGCACCAAGATGCGTCATCTGAAATATATAGTGTCAACGCAGGTGTGCCTCAGGGTCGCGTTTTAGGCCCAGTCTTGTATACGATATTTACTTACGACATGCCGACAACAGAAAAGGTAGAAGTGGCGACTTTTGCTGATGATACAGCCTTCATCGCATATAGTGAGTTCCCTGCAGAGGCCTCCTCCCTGCTACAAAACCACTTACACACTTTGGAAACTTGGCTCAATAAGTGGAAAATTAATATTAATCATGAAAAGTCTATTCATGTTACATTTACACTAAGAAGAGAACAATGTCCTCCAGTGTATTTAAATGGTCATCAAATTCCTACTAGCGACACCATCAAGTACTTGGGAATGCATCTTGATCGACGCCTCACATGGAAAAATCATATTAAAGCTAAGCATCAACAGCTTAAAAATAAAACCAAAAGAATGTACTGGCTACTTGGTGGCAAATCTCAACTTAGTCTAGAAAACAAGGTTAGATTGTATAAAGCTATATTGAAGCCTATATGGACCTATGGTATACAGCTTTGGGGAACTGCTAGTAAGTCCAATGTGGAGATTTTGCAACGCTACCAGTCAAAGACCTTACGAACACTTGTTAATGCACCTTGGTTTATCACAAACGAAGCCATACACATGGATCTAGGTATTCCATTTGTTAAGAGAGAAGTCTCAGTATATTCTAAGAGATACATTGAACGATTGTCAAATCATGTAAACACAAATGCTATTTGCTTGTTGGACACAACCAATGAAATTAGACGATTAAAGCGCAATCATGTCTTAGACTTGCCATTCCTTTAAATTTGTCAATTTAATAATAATAATAAAAACACAAAAAACAAAGCTAAATATGAAATTGGTAAAATGCTCCAATAAATTTTAAAATTCTAATATAAGTTATACATGAAGTAAGTTATACAATTTTCGAGTAAAAATTAAATCTAATAACATAAAATATGCATAAGAATTGTAAAAAGAAAAAATTCTATAGTTTTCTATGTAGTTTTGCACCAGTGTAAATACTATGCTGTCATTAGGTAATAAGATCTCTTTTGCTGAATATCTGTATTCTAAGATAGATTGCAAATAAAGTATTTCCATTTATAAAAAAAAAAAAAAAATTCTGTCAAAAAAGAAAGCGATGCTCACGACATTTATGGATTCAAACGGTATTGCACACCATGAATTGAGCAAACAGTTCATAAGGACTAATATTTGGGCGTTATGAGACATTTAAGTGAAGAAATTCGCCAAAAAGGAAAGGATTTATGGGAAAACTACTCGTCGATTGCACGCACAGTGCAATTATTATCCGTGAATTTTTTATCAAGAACGAAAAATTATAGCATCCAACAGCCATCGAATTCATCTGATATGGGTTCCTCTGAAATCAGTTGACTTAGAGCATCACCTGGCGGTTATTTGCAAACGAAGGTGCCAGACTACTGAATGCTCTAAAATGTATGTTTATTAGTCTTTCTCAAGGAAAAAAATTATGATACGAATGTAATGGTTTTTGTCTTTGTGTACTATGTTTGTGCAACGAATATATCTGAAAATTTGGAAAAATTATCCTTCGCATGAGACACTTGACATTAGCAGTTAAAGAGTTATCACAATCAAAGCCATACAATTTTGAAGCCAGTAGAAAGTGTTTGTTTCTCAATTTACATTCGCTGCTAACAAATACCAGACTATCTTGAGTTGAGGTGAAGTACTCTGAAATAGAAGTGGAAGCAACAATACATACGTACGGTTATGTAGTACCTATAGTAGCTCTGTCGCATTAAACCTAAACGATAGAATCTGATTTGATAGAATAAGTGTTGTCACGTGTCGGCAGATTCTCGGCCTATGGCCTATCATTATCGCAATAAGTCCATTTTTTGTGCTATGTGCATTAGGGTATCACTTATTTTGATCTATCGATATCAGTTTAAATGTAAACCCTTACGAATACGCTTCGGAAATCTTTTGGCCTTAGAAGTCGAATAGGTTTGGATAAAGCCAAGTATCCAAAGTTGGATGCAAAAGGTAGTGCAATATTTCAGTAACTAATTGACTAAAGAAAATGAAGAACTCTTAGAAATAGCCAACTCTTATCTATCGGTGTGGCTTCAGTAGCATTTAGTAGTTGGCGATTAGCGGTTGTAGATAATGATCGAAGACGATTTTTTATGAGACATCTTATAAACTAGAAAACTGGCATACACTGGGAAATACTGGCCCACAATTAATTCAAGGCACAACAGAAAAGATTTGAAAAAGAGTTTGGGAAATGTGTGAGCTTGTGTTACGACCAAAGGTTTTTTTCTTATTCAAAATGCAAAAGACCATATATAAGTAATCTATCCATCATAAAGTATATAAATTTCAGAACTTCATGTTGTTTGCAAGTTATACAAAAAAAAACAGCGACCTAGATTAGCTGTATTCTAAAACGCACCCTGTAAGCATGCATACTTATATACTCTTTACATGCACACATGTCTTTATGATGGCCAACTTTATTGCCGCAACAATGTACATTTGTTAAGAACCAAAACCGCCAGCCAACATGGCAACTGATTTCCAATCAAACAAAGAGCCGACTAGTTAGGTAGTCACTGAGCCTGCAAGTCAGTCAGCCCACTTTGAATGACGAATCTCATAAAAAATGCACTTAAACCGCGTGCGCAACACACACTCGTACATACACTCACAACTGAATCGACGTGTGGCCGGTTGCACTGCTCAATCAGTCGGATACATCAAAGCTAAGCACAGCAAAGCGTAGTTGCCAATTTCAATGCTATTTTGTAGCATTCACATACTGGCATATGCACATACCATACATATGTACATATTTACTTGTATACGCACACATACCTGCATACAACAAATAAACAATTTCCATCATACAAACTTACTTGTGCACACATACATACATATTATTTTGGTATTGCTGCTAGTGTGAGATTAACTTTGCCGCTGCTGATGGTCATAAAGTCGCAAGAATGTATCTATGTATTTATATATAATTGACGCTTACACCCGTTTTTGTTTATTTGGCCGAGCGGCCCCTACAGTTTTTGGTATGCGTCTTGATGTTGTCCTGCAAATGGAGGGATTCATAGTTTTATGCCGGCTCCGAGTGGCAGATGGTATTTTTATAAGGAGCCTTTCCATAGCAGGAATACACTGGGAAATACACTCATTTTAGTTTTTCGTGCCCACAGCGGGCTTCGAACCTGGACACCACCGAATGGTAGGCACGGCAGCGTCTTGATGTTGTCCTGCAAATGGAGGGATTCATAGTTTTATGCCGCCTCCGAGTGGCAGATGGTATTTTTATAAGAAGTCTTTCCATAGCAGGAATACACTGGGAAATACAGTCATTTTAGTTTTTCATGCCCACAGCCGGCTTCGAACCTGGACACCACCGAATGGTAGGCACGGCAGCCATCGTATATTTATGTTATTACAAGTATGTTTATTCAATTGGGCTTCGCCTAACTCCTTTTTATCCTCTTAAGCGTCTTATCCCAATAGTCCTCTAGCAGTATAATGAATGTGATCCTATCCGATAAAGTGGATTATAATTACACATATGTATATATAATATGTACGTTTATAATTACTCGTATTTATCTCCAAAAAGTATTAAGTTATCATAGTTAAATTTAAAAGAAGTTTTAGTTATCCGAAAAAATTACAATACAAAGTAGGCAATGCAAAGGTTTTTCTTTTCATGTCAGTAACACCAATTAAAAACTGAACAGAATTGCTGTAGAATAGAAATGCTAAAGAATACCAATCCATTCTGGACCAATCTTCCTTCGTAAAATATTAGATAGCCCATTCCAAACGTTTTTTCCGATTTTTTTTCCTAAAAGCCACGGTTTCTTTCGCGTTTTGCATCCTTTTAAATGTGCTTCCGGAAACCTTCTTCTAGCTGTTCGGTAACTAACGAATTTTCCAATTTCTTCCGACAGGGCAGCTGCAAGGACAGAATAGGATTATTTACGATCGCTGAAAGACTCGCGTATAAGTTTTCGGTCTTCCCGTTCACTAGTGAGGCGCTTTTTTCCACTTATCTTGCTCGATAACTTTGTTGTTGCTTTCAAATACAAATTTTTCCTCAAGTGAGTCGAGCAGAGAGAAGGCGAAAAGAAGGCCTGCCAAAAATCCGTGTTACCGATTTATAAAACAAAAAAAAATCATTATTCATTTAAAAAAAATTATAATTTATGTAAAGTAAAATTAGGAATAAAAATCAGTTTCACAACTATTCATCGCTACTTGAACAAGTAAGACCGGTTTGGACTTACGGTACACAATAACGAAGATGCGCTACCCAAAAGTACATCACCTCTATACAAAGTCCGCAAAACAAAATTCTGCGGAGTATACGAGGGGTGCCTTTTATATGTCGGGATTAGAGAACAAAAATACATTTTAATCATCGAAAATCACCTTATTGTTTTTCAAAATATTCTCCATGAAGATCTATACAGTTTTGCATGCGTTTGAACCAATTGTCGAAACACTTTTGCCACTCTGAATGAGGTACCTCCAAAACATGTATTCTGAATGCCGCAACCGCTTCTTCATGTGTCGAAAAACGTTGACCTCTCAGTTTGGTTTTTACGTACGGGAATAAAAAGAAGTCATTCGGTGCCAAGTCAGGACTATACGGCGGATGACCAATTAATTCGATGTTTTGGGTGCTCAAAAATGCAGTTGCTTGAGCCGATGTGTGAGAGCTCGCATTGTCCTGGTGAAGAGTGATCCGTCTTTGGCGATTGGTTTTCCTAATTTCTTGGAAGACAACTGGCAAACAAATGGTTGTGTACCACTCAGAATTTACTGTTATGCGTTGTTCTAGTGGTACGGTTGCGACATGTCCAGTTTTTCCGAAAAAACAGGCGACCATTTGCTTGGAAGTGCTTCGTGCGCGAACAACTTTTGTTGGATTTGGCTCATCTTGAAACACCCATACAGTCGACTGCTGTTTACTTTCGGGCTCATACGCGTAAATCCATGATTCATCACCTGTCACGATGTCATAGACGTATTTCGAAGCCCCGCGATCGTATTTTTTGAGCATTTCCTTCGACCAATCGACACGAGCCTTTTTTTGAGCGATTGACAAATTGTGTGGGATCCAACGCGAACAAATTTTTTTGACAGTCAAATATTGAATGTAAGCTGGTCCCACTAATGCCTAAGATTGTGTCAATCTCACGATAGGTCACATGACGACCTTGCAATATCAGTTCGCGCACAGCATCAATGGTTTTCGGAACAACAACTGATTTTGGACGACCTTCACGAAATTCGTCTTGGAGTGAACTACGACCTCGATTGAATTCACCATACCATCGATAAACACTGGTCCTTGATGGAGCTTCATCGCCAAAAAATGAATTAAGTTCATTCATGCAATGTTGCTGAGTTAATCCACGTCGAAAGTTGTAAAAAATAATCACACGAAAATGTTCACGATTTAATTCCATTTTTGGACCGAGATGAATCTTTTAAGTTACTGTAAACAACACAAATAGCGCTGGTATTTCAAAACGTTCTGAGTACGTAAAAGCCAGAAAATTTCAAACTTTGCGATACAGCTGTCAGTTGCCAGATTGCAACACCAGGGTTGCCAAATCCCGACATACAAAAGGCACCCCTCGTAGTAAATAAATGCGCCATACTATATAAGAAATGGCGACCTCCACCGTGACCTTGGCATACCAACTGTGACTGAAGTAATGAAGCAATTTTCCATAGCTCACAAACAGCGACTAAAAATCATTTCAACGATAAAATATCCAGCTTACTTTGGGTGAATTCTTCTCAAACACGTTAAAAACCCCACGGTAGCAAACCTTATGGGGAGCGAATAGCGATTATGGCGTAAATGGTTCCTACAACAAGTTATCAAATGCAAATTGCTTAGTAATATCCTTATATATATGTATACTAGGTACAGCTCTTCTACAGAATGAATAAAAATCGTTAATAAAAAATGAAAAAATGAAATCTGTTCAGCCCATCTGATTGATTGATTGAAGAATTTTGTTCGCTATTAACGGCGCTTGCTGATTTTTTTTTCGATGTTACCAAGTGTGCTACTAGCGTCATGAGTCATGAGATACCGTGCGAAGTCCTCCAGCGAGGTATTCAAAGTTGGTGTTTATTGGTGAACCATGTACCTAATTTTAGTAAAGTTAAAAAAAGAGTTGGGTGTACATCAATGATTTTTTTTAATGTAATCTTCCATTTCGGCTTAAAGAAAGCAATTTTGTATGAATGTGACTATAACACGCCAATCCCCGTTTATTTAATACACAGCTTTGACGGCTGCCGAACTGCAAAAGTTAAGTAATATTGCAACTTCTCAATCTGATTGGCTATTGGTAATGGCAATGTTGATGGGTTTGGGTTCTAAAACATTTCCCAGCCTTCACTTAGCAATGTTTTAGAAAGTGTTTAAGTGCATCTCAGAAAGAAACACAGAAAGGATGTGAATGTATGCACACCTATACATGGATAGGTTTTGATAAAAATGCTGCAAAGCCGTGTACTTACGTAAAGGGCAAACACTAAGCAAATAAAAATGTATGTACATTCATGTCCTTGTAGTCCCAGGCACACGTATGCGCCTATTTACATCACACACTCGTGTGTTTGTACAAAAGTTTATTTTATGTTATGCCTGCACTCGTATATTCGTAATCTTGGGTGTTAGTTTGAAGTAAAATCTTTAAAAAGGAGAATACCGTACATAACAAAAAAAATTACTCAAAAGCGTTCAAACGCGAAGCATTTAATGTGTCAGCCATCAAATTCGTCCGCAAAGCGGCTTATTGGCCACAGCAATGCGCAGTACCGCTCTGACCACACCAGCCACCCAGCTGCCACTTGAGTGCGCCGCCGCCGAATGTGGCTTTTGTGGAATTGACGGTGACTGCGGCAGTGACGATGTGGTCAAAAGGTGCGGTTTGGCTTTGCGATGGCTGCCACTGCCAATGCCGAGTTGCTGTGATTTGTATATATGTACATGCATATGTATTTATGTATGTTTGTATGCACATATCAATATTTAACATATATTAATATTTATAAGCGTGTGTTGATATTTGATTTGTATGTATGAATGCGTTTGTATAAGTACTTACATACCACATTTGGCGCGCCATTGAAAGCAAATCAAAGCAACAATAACAGCAACGCCAATCATCAATGACAAACACGTCAATAATAAATCATTAACAATAGCCAATAAAATTAAATTATGTGCAAATTAAAGTTAATGAAGTGTGAATTATGCACATACCCAGCTACCTACATGTGTTGCGTAAATTTTACACCGATCATAGAAAACACAAATATTGTATGCTTCAGCATGACCGTTGTGAATGAGGAAATCAAAATAATTCACATAAAATAATGCATTTCTCATAAGCCGCTGGATCCTGCCCCGCCCTCTCTATCAAATTACATACAGACGGTACATACACATACATACAATAGGCTCATAACTGATGGTTCCTCTAATTTGTCGTGTTTGTTTATCTTGATGTTTTCCTACCGATGGTTTTCTTAAAAACCGCTAAAGGTAAGTCGCTTAAGATACCTAATTTGTGGTGAGTTAGCAACATCACCGCCAAAAGCTATGAGGTAAAGAAAGAAAGAGTGAAAAGAAAGGGAGGAAAACAAACAAAAATAGTTCCTCTGGAGGAGGGAGATTTACCGAGTGAGTGTTAGCGCATCTTTCAACATTCGAAACCACCTACTAGCTGAGTATTCTCTTGAAACTAATAAGCCAAAAAATATTGTTCTTGCAATTATCCTCCATGAAAAAGTTCCCGGAATATATTCATAAAATTCGGAGTACAAGTTTATTCCTCAAAAGTACTCCCCATCAACACGGCCTGCCACTACGTTTGTCATCCTCGAAATCATTTTTGCAGAACTTGAAAACATATTTTGTATTTCTGAGTAAGATCTCCCATCAGCTCTGAATTTCAGAATTGGCTTTCGTTGTTCTGTTGTGCAGTGTTCCACTTCACCCACTATAGTCAAAATATAAGAAATATATCCATGACACTCACCAAAATTAAAAAATTATATATAAACAAATAATAAAAAGCGTTTAAATCTGTGCAAAATTGTATTAATATTCCTTGTATAAACTTAAAAAACTGAAGGCACTGCTATTTGAATGTTGCACTTAAGAGCGTAACGACGCTAATAAAGAACTGTTATGTACGTAGGCCAGATTTATTCAGATAAAATCTACACGTCTGAAATCTCTTAACCATTGGAAGATATTTGACATTGAAATTTCCTTTTGTATGATTTATAGGCCGCCGTAGCCGAATGAGTTGGTGCGTGATTACCATTCGGAATTCACAGAGAGAACGTTGGTTCGAATCTCGGTGAAACACCAAAATTAAGAAAAACATTTTTCTAATAGCGGTCGCCCCTCGGCAGGCAATGACAAACCTCCGAGTGTATTTCTGCCATGAAAAAAGCTCCTCATAAAAATATCTGCCATTCGGAGTCGGCTTGAAACTGTAGGTCCCTTCATTTGTGGAACAACATCAAGACGCACACCACAAATAGGAGGAGGAACTCTGCCAAACACCCAAAAAGGTTTTACGTGCCAATTATATACAGGGCCGTCGAAGTAAATCCGGAATGTTGAACTTAAAAACAAAACTATTGGATATTTACTCAAAAATAATTTTATTTGCACTTAACTTTGTATAATATGTGTACACATATCATAGTTGAAAATTATTCAATGTAACCTCCATCTCGTGCAATTACCTGCTCCAGCCGGGACCTGAAGCGCCCACATGCGCGTGCCCATTGTGGTCATCACTTCCTCGATGGTTGTCTTCAGAGTGTCCTTAGTGTCATGAGGCTTCGCGTTAACTTTTGCTTCAACTGTGCCCCACACGTAATTATCAAGAGGATTGCAAGGTGGCCAGTGGTAGGGTAGGTTGTTCTGGAGCCAAGCCTGAGTCTTCTTTGCCTTGTGAGCACGAGCGGAGTCCTGCTAAAACACACATCTTTTTGTAGCCAAACCACTCAACTATCTCTTTAGGGCTTTTTCCGGCGCGAAGTGACTCTAGTGTCGCAGCTCTTCTGTCCTGCTCTCGACTCATCGTTTCACTAGCACTTACTCCGGCACTCCAATGTCTATCAGGAAACAATACACTAAAAATATTACATATGTCCCTTTATCAGCGGTTTTAGACTTAACGCTACTGCTCCAGAGCTTTCGAAATGTTTTCTGGATTTACCTCGACGGCCCTGTATATATATATATGGTTTATAGGAAAAGATTAATGACTTCAAAATAATTCTTTAAAGGCACTGCAATTTTTAAGTTCACAGCTGTACACTTATTAATATAATATAATACGAGGGGTGCCTTTTATATGTCGGTATTAGAGAACAAAAACAAATTTTAATCATCGAAAATCACCTTATTGTTTTTCAAAATATTCTTCGTGAAGATCTATACACTTTTGCATGCGTTTGAACCAATTGTCGAAACACTTTTGCCACTCTGAATGAGGTACCTCAAAAACATGCACTCTGAATGCCGCAACCGCTTCTTCATGTGTCGAAAAACGTTGACCTCTCAGTTTGTTTTTTACGTACGGGAATAAAAAGAAGTCATTCGGTGCCAAGTCAGGACTATACGGCGGATGACCAATTAATTCGATGTTTTGGGTGCTCAAAAATGCAGTTGCTCGAGCCGATGTGTGAGAGCTCGCATTGTCCTGGTGAAGAGTGATCCGTCTTTAGCGATTGGTTTTCCTAATTTCTTGGAAGACAACTGGCAAACAAATGGTTGTGTACCACTCAGAATTTACTGTTATGCGTTGTTCTAGTGGTACGGTTGCGACATGTCCAGTTTTTCCGAAAAAACAGGCGACCATTTGCTTGGAAGTGCTTCGTGCGCGAACAACTTTTGTTGGATTTGGCTCATCTTGAAACACCCATACAGTCGACTGCTGTTTACTTTCGGGCTCATACGCGTAAATCCATGATTCATCACCTGTCACGATGTCATAGACGTATTTCGAAGCCCCGCGATCGTATTTTTTGAGCATTTCCTTCGACCAATCGACACGAGCCTTTTTTTGAGCGATTGACAAATTGTGTGGGATCCAACGCGAACAAATTTTTTTGACAGTCAAATATTGAATGTAAGCTGGTCCCACTAATGCCTAAGATTGTGTCAATCTCACGATAGGTCACATGACGACCTTGCAATATCAGTTCGCGCACAGCATCAATGGTTTTCGGAACAACAACTGATTTTGGACGACCTTCACGAAATTCGTCTTGGAGTGAACTACGACCTCGATTGAATTCACCATACCATCGATAAACACTGGTCCTTGATGGAGCTTCATCGCCAAAAAATGAATTAAGTTCATTCATGCAATGTTGCTGAGTTAATCCACGTCGAAAGTTGTAAAAAATAATCACACGAAAATGTTCACGATTTAATTCCATTTTTGGACCGAGATGAATCTTTTAAGTTACTGTAAACAACACAAATAGCGCTGGTATTTCAAAACGTTCTGAGTACGTAAAAGCCAGAAAATTTCAAACTTTGCGATACAGCTGTCAGTTGCCAGATTGCAACACCAGGGTTGCCAAATCCCGACATACAAAAGGCACCCCTCGTAAAGGGTGTTTTTTTTAGAGGTTAGGTTTTCAAGTTGGCACTACTTTTTTCGTAGATGGTCTTTTTGACAGCTGTCACTTGATTTATGCTCAGTTTGGTTTGCCATTTCATAATGAATAGACTTACACCTGAACAACGTTTGCAAATCGTGCAAATTTATTACGAAAATAATGGTTCGGTTCGCGCGACGCATCGCGCGCTGCGTCCAATATTCGGTCGACATAATCGTCCATCAGAGTCACTTATTCGATTAACCATGGATCGGTTTCGCACCACGTTTGCTCTAGTGGATAATACGCATCCTCAGAGACGTCGTACAGTGCGCACCGAAGACGCTATTGCTGCTGTGGAGCAGAGTATCGAAGAAGACCCGAATGAGTCCATCCGCCATCGCGCGCAGCAATTGGAGATGTGCCCATCCACTTTATGGAAGATTTTGCTGAAGGATCTTGGTTTGCGGGCTTACAAAATCCAACTCGTGCAAGAATTGAAGCCGAACGACCATCAAGCGCGTCGCACGTTCGGTGAATGGGCCCAAAACGAGATGGCCACCGATCCCGATTTTCACAAGAAAATTTTGTTCAGCGATGAAGCTCACTTTTGGTTGAATGGGTATGTCAATAAGCAAAATTGTCGCATTTGGAGTGAACATAATCCACAAGCCATTGCTGAGACGCCGTTACATCCTCAAAAAGTCACTGTTTGGTGTGCTCTATGGGCAGAGGGAATCATTGGTCCATATTTATTTAAAAATGAAGCCGGCCATAATGTTACAGTCAATGGAGAGCGCTATAGAGCCATGATTAATGACTTTTTCGTGCCTAAATTGGACGATGTTGATGTGGACGACCTTTGGTTCCAACAAGACGGAGCTACATGCCATACAGCCAACGCAACAATCGATTTATTGAAGGAAACTTTTGGTGAGCGCATTATCTCGCGCCGTGGACCTGTGGCGTGGCCTCCAAGATCGTGCGATATAACACCGCTGGACTATTTCTTGTGGGGCTATGTGAAGTCGCTTGTCTACGCAGATAAGCCCGAGACGATTGACGTCTTGGAAGAGAATATTCGGCGCGTTATTGCTGACATACGGCCCCAATTGCTGCAAAAAGTGGTCGAAAATTGGGCCTCTCGGCTGGAATTTATTCGGGCCACTTGCCCGAAATCATTTTTAAAACATAATGGCAAACCCTTATCTTTATAATAAAGCTAAATTCTTGGCCATAACATTAAATTATATACGTTTTATTTCATCTTGAAAACCTAACCTCTAAAAAAAAAACACCCTTTACATAACACTCGTTTGTTGGAAAAAAAGTTTTCAATTCACTTTGCCTCCCTGAGTAAACGTAAAGACACATTTCACTTGACTGAAGGGTTGCTGTTATTAGAAAACGCCATGAATGCTTTCGTCGAAGTCAAAATTCTTGTTACAGTATCGGCACCATAAACACCATTCACAATTTCAGCGGCCTGGCTTGCATTTTCGTCTTTATCAAAGAAAATCTGTAAAATTTACGGAATTTTATCTTTGTTGACCTCCATTGTTCACACCCTGTACCTCACTACTGAATGGAAGAAACAAGAAACAACAAAAGAGTTTTTTTAATCTGAAATGTCGCTTTGACAACGAGCACACACTTTAAATTGTGTGATCTATACTTGACGAGATGTCGATCACTTCAGCTATCTATCGGGAAAATAATGGATTTCTTTTTCCCCAAACTATTATTTCAATACAAATACGTATACATGTTAACATGGCAAATGTTAACTTTTCACACGCCGATCAGCAACATGAGTACAGCGGATGTACAGCGCTTACATAGCGCTTCCCACAGTATTCCAGACGCACCGTCAGCAGAAAAGCCAACGGCAGCAACACCCCAACTGAATTAGGCCGGATGTAATGCACGCGCAACCCAAGTCAGCGATTCCTCGAAATTGCGCACGCCACCACAGGTAGCTCGGTGCATTTTAAGTTTAGGTTTTAGATTAAGAAATTTTGTAATTTTAGTTTTAAGTTGAACTCAATAAAGAGCGGTCGTTCCGCAATCTTTTTTAAAAAGAGATTTCCACGCAAAAATCTTTAACTGGCGCCCAACGTGGGGCCAATTCGTTAACATAACGCGGGTGTGAACAAATAAAGGAGCCGTCTCCAGTAATAGTGTCCATAGTGTCCTAAAAATAGAAGAGCCGCCTCCGCTAACAAGTGTTCCGTTCGCGAGTGGTAGCTGAATTGGCCCCCGAACCTGGTGGACATAAAGGGCTTTTACAAGCTGTGCCACCAACAGCTGAGAACGTGTGCCGGAAGAAGGATTTTTTGGCAAACGGGGACCATCAACAATCCGCCGCACCACAGCGACCAAGCGCCGGAAAAGGGATTCCCTGACAAACAGGGACCATCAACAATCCGCCGCACCACAGCGACCAAGCGCCGGAAAAGGGATTCCCTGACAAACAGGGACTATCAACAATCCGCCGCATCCAAGAGTGACGGAAAAGAGGCCCCCTAGTAGCGAAAGCAAACGGGAGACGCAAGCCGTCAGCCGCCGCACCGAACCAGTAAACCAGAACTAGGCGAAACGCCCATACCGCAATACCCTGGACAGATTTTGCATATTGATATTTACATCACCGACAGAAATATAGTATTGACAGCAATAGACAAATTCTCAAAATATGCACAAACAAAGATAATTAAATCGAGAGCAATAGAACACGTAAAAGAACCTCTACGAGAATTGCTTTTCCAATTTGGCGTACCCGAATCAGTGGTTATAGACAACGAAACTTCCCTTAATTCTGCAACTATAAAATTTCTGCTCGAAGACACTCTCAACATCAAAATTTTTAAAACACCGCCTTATGCCAGTTCAGTTAATGGCCAAGTAGAACGATTTCATTCTACCTTAACAGAAATAATGAGCTGCCTAAAAGCAGAACGGAATTTTACTTCATTTGCTGAACTCCTTGATAACTCAGTCTATGAATATAATTATACCATCCACTCAACAACAAAAAAGAAACCAATAGAGATATTTTTCGGGAGAAGAGTCTCCACAGACCCAAGCCAGTTCGAAAAGGCAAGGGAGGAAAACATTTTAGAATTAAAAAATAAACAGGCAAAGGACCTTTGTTTTCACAACAAAAAAAGGGAAACCATAAAAATGTATCATCCAGGCGAAACTATCTATGTAAAAATAAACAAAAGGCTAGGCACAAAAATTACCCCAAAATTCAAAAAGGAAATAGTAAAGGAGAATAAACACTCAACCATAGTAACAGAATCGGGAAAAATAATTCACAAAAGCAATATAAATAACTAGAATAAAACTGTCTAACCTTCTTTTCAGAACTCTCTTTATTTCGACCACCGCAACAATAGACATTTATGACTACTCTACTGCTCAACTGGTTACAATCAATGACGGGACAGCAAAAATTCAAAACGGAGCCTTTAGGCTAATACATATAATCGACCTTAACAAATACGAACAATTTCTAACGGACATTTACGAATACATTTCTTCAGACATTCCTAAGGATAGCATTTTACTACCTATCCTAAAGCACGAATTAGTCCAATCTCTCCAAATCCTCGATACCCTTAAACCAGCAAACTTACGACAAAAAAGATCAATAAATATTCTAGGTATTGCCTGGAAATTTATAGCCGGATCCCCCGATCATGAGGATCTAGAAGCAATATCAAATAATCTAAACCAGCTTAACAGCAATAATGATAAACAAGTTCTAATAAACGAAATTTTTAATGAAAAAATTAATAACGTTACACAAATTGTGAATAAACTTTTTAATAATATACGGAAAGATATGAGTATAATAAATGAAATAATTATTAATTTACAAAATAGAATTAGATTAATAAAAGAGGAATTAATAAATATTAAATATGCCGTACAATGGGCAAAGAGAGATATATTAAACTCATTATTGTTAAACAAGAACGAAATTGAAATTGCACTTGAAAAATTAGAAAATGATGAAATTCCATTTAAAAATGCGGAACAGGCATTAGAAATATCAGAAGTTAATGTTATTAGCAAAAATTTTACAATTTTTTATATGGTAAAAATACCATTAACAATTAAAGAAAATTTTCAAAAAATTATTATAAGACCTGTAATAAAGGCGAATAACACTATAATTAATGTCGAATATAGTGAAATATTAAAAGGAAACAATCAAGTTTACGGAATAAAAACTCATTGTAATAACTATAAGATAATTGAAATTTGTAAACAAAAGCAGATAGTTAATATAACTAATAGTAATTGTATACCTAGAATAATTAATAGCTTTAATTCAACTTGCACCATAAGCAACGGGCACCATATTCCACATATTGAAGAAATAAAACCAGGCATTTTACTACTTAATGGCTTTATGGGAAAAATAGATGCTGACGCAACAACCCAGAACTTGACGGGAACTCATGTTATCAACTTCCATAACTCAACATTGAAAGTTAATAATCAAATATTCATCAACTATGAGGCAATTCCTCCTCCAGCTATCCCAGCTGTCCTACAACCAGCACCAATCGAAAACGAACGGATTGAATTGCTTTCACTAAAATCTCTGCAAGAACTGCATATAAATAATACCCGAAAAATAAATCTCCTAAAGACAGTAACAATATCAACTGGCTCACTTTCACTTGGATCAATTGCAGCTATTACTTGCATAGCACTAATATTTTTCAAATTTTGGAGGAAAACTCAAAACAAAATAATCATCGCACAAAGCTTAGACAGCAACCAGATGCCTCCAGCAAGCCTCAACTTGGGTCAACTTAAAGATCTGCCAAGAGATCAATCAAGATATGTAAGTTTCAATAACTTACCCTATTTCTAACAACGCTCGAGGACGAACGTTTTTAAGAGGGGAAGTGTTAACATGGCAAATGTTAACTTTTCACACGCCGATCAGCAACATGAGTACAGCGGATGTACAGCGCTTACATAGCGCTTCCCACAGTATTCCAGACGCACCGTCAGCAGAAAAGCCAACGGCAGCAACACCCCAACTGAATTAGGCCGGATGTAATGCACGCGCAACCCAAGTCAGCGATTCCTCGAAATTGCGCACGCCACCACAGGTAGCTCGGTGCATTTTAAGTTTAGGTTTTAGATTAAGAAATTTTGTAATTTTAGTTTTAAGTTGAACTCAATAAAGAGCGGTCGTTCCGCAATCTTTTTTAAAAAGAGATTTCCACGCGAAAATCTTTAACTTACATATATTTACACAAGTACAAACATATGTAATTAAATTACAGTTTTGCCATTTCCTATCACTTATCATTGTTATTCTTATTCTTTCTTCTCCTAGGTATGTACCAAGTCGACAACTCGTGTTGAATATATACTTTACATATGTTACATACATGCGGACGTGTCTACACAGATATTATGTCGATTGTAAGTATGGACATCAGACTGCAACAACTTCAGAAAATCTAGCTGAGCATGACCCCGCCTGCAGTATGCACTTAGTGGCATAACTTAAGTATGTACAATATGATGTAAACATTATCCCACTTTCAGTATTTATACACCTCCCTTTCTGCTGAAATCCACACTTCGACGTGTTGAATAATCTACGATAATGAATTTAATCTAATAAAATGCTTGTGACACATCTGATGTTGCTTGTCCGTTGCGTATTCATCGTAAAATAAGCAACTCCATGAATATTCACATAACTCATGAATTTTTTCGCTTATATTCTTCTATGGTTAGATACATTGAATTTCATATGAATGCGTGCGTAGAGTTGTATACTCAACCAGGAACGCGAGCATAAATACATAAATGCGAATATACAATTGTAGAATTTAAAATTTGAGCATTCCATGGTCAAAAGACTGAAATTAGTAATTAGAACGATGCGAAAAGCACAGTTATATTAGCTGTGAAATCGCACAACTAACCCAAGCGTTGTCTTAATAACATTTGATATCATTGTCTTGCTACTCTATTGAATTGACATTTATTCTATACGGAGAGTCATTTCGTAGATGTCACTGTTGCTGCAAGGCATTCTTCCTGCTTTTATGACATCTCCAATTTGGCGGTGGGATGACTTGAATTGAAAAATTCCATTTTCATTTAAATATTTATCTGGCGTTGCATACAGGGTGTACACCTGTTAATGAAAATCAGCAAAAAATAAAAATAAATAACGCTAGATCCCAGCAACGAAAACTTGCAAGTGTCATTTTTATCTGGTTCGATAATTAATTCAAAGAAACAGAGTGGTTCTGGCTGGTGGTATGTAAATACGAACAGTGCGATGTAACTCCTGTCACCGTTAACTGTTCTGCTTTTGATGTTTGCTTGGACACCTGCATTTAGACCGGAAATAAAGTTGGCCATCAAATATTGTGGAGTAGTAAAGACATTTACAGAGTAAAAAAAACCACAGTCTGCAATTCACTCATTTATTATGTCCGTCATTTCGTATGACCCAGAAATTTGGCCGATGACGGCATTTACTTTGACCACTCATTAGGAATCTGTCACGTTAGTGCCGGCTTGTACTCGCAATGCATACAGTGTAGAGACGAGACGATGTGCACGCTTAAAAGCCAGTTAGTTTCCTTACTGGGATGTCACGTGTGGCAGGTATTTGTATACACAAATATTTGCAAGTGTGGATGCACGCGTTAATTTATACACGAGCAAGTATTTCTGCATGTACTTAAATTTGTATGAACTTTCTTAAATACTCTTGAGCGTATGAATGGAAATTTGATTTTTTCTTATTTTCATTACCTCATTCGGTTAGGATGGATTAATTAACTTCCATGTTGTGGGGTTTTAATTCTATAATATGAAGTTTTCATTCAAATGAGCAGTAGGCTGTAAAAAGACTGCGGTTGGCAACTGACCCCTTACTATAAATAAAAGCAAATGGTTTACATAACTGTAGTAATGAAAGCTTGAATTTATAGTTAGTTTTTAAATATTTAACTGAGCTACCAGTTTCAAGAATTTAAGGGAAAATTTGAAACCCAGCGTCATGTTTCTCCTTCAAAACATCAAGCATCAACTCTGGCTAGTCATAAAGTCAGCTGGTCAGTCGCTGTATACCAAGGACCATTGACGGTTACGGTGCTTTCTTCCTCATTTCGATTAATATTGCAATATTGCTTGGCAGAACGCGTGTGGATTTTGTTCGCTCCAAAAGAGGCGATGTTGCTTATTGACATAACTCCTAAGCCTCCATAGCAGATGCTGTAAGGATCCTGCAGAGAAAGAGACTCTCTGGCGGCTGGGCGCTTTAGGTTCCTTAGTGTGCTTTTTGGGAATAACCTGACGAAGTTCTCCAGCCTAGATCTGGTTTCTCTCCTTAACTACATCAACAGATGATTTTTTGGCCAAGACACAGATCTCCGTATTTACAAGTGAGCCAGAATTTCGTTACTATTATGGGGGCGTCCATAAATTACGTGAGGTGTTTTTTTCAATTTTCTGAACCTCCCTCCCCCCCTGGTGAGATTTTATTCAACCCCCTCCCCCATCCCTCAATCTCGCGTGAGATTTTTCAAAATGTGGGTTTCTTATGTAAACGCGTTGGATTGTTATTGTAAAAAGAAAAAAAAGTTGCTTCGTGCTTTTATTTACGACTAGTTAAGACTAGTAATCAATATTGCTGAGAGTTATAAGTGTAATAAAAATTTAACAATAGAAGACTTAAATCGTAACTACTGCGATTAAAAAAAGAAGTAGATATTCAGTCCATGGAGAATCATGCGCGGTTTCTAGAGAGACTATTGGGACCAACATGTCCATATGATTTTCAGTAAAATCATGTGCTCCTTCAACTTCGTTCTAATCTAGCCACTCTAAGCCGTTGACGCTTGCGCACAGTAACTCATTAGCTCGTCTTGTGACAATCCGTGAGGGTCGCACTTTGCGGAACATACGCGCTTGCTTAGCTGGTGCAATGTGAGCTGCTCGCCTGTGCTCTGCAGCTCTTGTGATAGATGCGAAGTAAATACCGCATGTACTGTAGCATATTTTATCTAAATCATCACGTATACTTGGGCAATAGAGATCAATAGGCGTGCTGATGAAGGCATTCAGCGGTTCAATCGGTACGCGTATTAGAAATGGAGCAAATGATTTTCCGTCATGTTCTTTAAAGTCCGGAATTGTCAAACGTCAACCTGAGTGATAGGGCGTTCGGCTCATAGTGGCGCGAAAACAACCGACGGGCTACACTGTACCGCAAATTCAGATTAAATTGAGCTATTTGGTATAAAACAAATATGGTGGTTTGACAGTAGTAATGTATAACGCCGAAGTGTGAATGAAATTATTTTCTTTTGAACGAATTAGTGAATGATCTTAATCATACTACGATTACGCTTGAGATTAAATCTTAAGCATGTACAATTTTTTTGTTTCAATCAGAAAAAAATTGCGTGATATTTGCCGAGATCCGGATTCAGCATTTTTGATATCGTTTTGCTTTTCTACACGCATTTTTCCGATTTCTTCTCTATGTTTTTCGTATTGCTCATCGGAAACATTATTAGCTTTATGTGATACGCATAAATTGCACTGATCTTTTTTTGGCTTAAAAATATAATAATTGAATTCCTTTCTTAATTGCGTAAATATTGGGTACGACAATTTTAGGCCTCCATTTTCATTTTCGGATTCACACTCGTTGACATAAAGCTTGTAAATCTCCTGATATGAGGAAAAATCCGATTCGAAGTAAAACTTGTTGCTATCTTTTCGACAATAATGTAACTCCATTTTTGCCAACTCCTCTAGCCATTTTTTTAGAAAGTCACGTCGGTTTGTGTTGCGCTGACCTATAACTGATGATCGCTTAGCAGTTTTGCGCAAAATTAAAGCTTTATCGGGACTGCATTGAGTACCGTGTTTACCGCCACTGCTAATCCAATTTCGAACCATCTTTTACTTTACTCCTAGTGTTGAATAAAACATTTCACGGCACACTTGTAATCCCTTTGAATTATGACTCAAGAAATATGATATGGACTGATTCCGTCTCGAATTTTCAGACGTTTTCCTTTTTGTTTCAGAAAAGCTCTTTTGCTCCCAGGACATCTCCCAAAACAAACTAAACATTTCTTTTCTCGTGGACTCATTAAACGTCGAACACTTTCTCACCGCACTTTTTACACAAAATCGTGCTGAACATGGCTCTCCTAATTGCCTAGAAGGTTTTTGATAAAGTTCTTTTTTTGATATACCCATATATTCCACGCCCTCCATTCTTTTTTTTATACTTACATTTTGTTTCCATTCGGATTTGTTAGCAGTATTTTTCCTTTTTGGAACACCATCTGAATCAGAATTTTCTTTTGGACAATTCATGTTATTAAAACTTCAAATAAAAAAACTGTTTCCAACACAAAAACGTTAATTGGACTGACACAAAAAACAAAAACGCACCGACGAACGCGCTTAGCACAGGAAATATTCTTGTGCTAGGCAAACTCGGGGAAATTCCTTTTTTTTTAAAGTAAATACAAAAGCAAAACAATAAGAATGTTGTGGCTTTCATTGTGTGTCTATTTTAAATTCAACTTTAAATGACTTAGGGCTTTTTTCTTTCAAAAAAAACTTCGAATGAGTTAGGGCTTTTTTTGTATACACTATAAATCCGTTATTTGCGATCATAGCCCACTAATTTTTTAAGGGGAGGTGTATTTTACAGTGGTCTACCAGAATACATTAAAAACGCGATTTCGAAAAAAATGTAGATACGCCTTTTCTATATTAAGCCATCGATATATAAGGTATGGATCCAATATAAGAAATTAAAAACTTGTCATGATTTCCGCCTACTCTTCGAATTAATGTGTAATGTGGATCGAGTACTTAGTTCGAAACGAATAATTTTTTGCAACTTTTTAATTGCTGATTCGTAAAATTGTGCATACGAGTATGAGTATGTATGAATGCGTATGCGAAATCAAAACCGACTGCCGTTACAACAAACTTGGAGCAACTGACAGACAACAAGCCAACCCATCAACCCAATTCGTCCGGCACCAGTGTCTGATTTTGCAAAAAAACGCCGCCCGCCACTTGCCAATGCGCTTGCCTACATCTTTACACAATCGTGAATGTGAGTTTATGATTGAGTGAGCCGTTGCGACTGCACCTGCGCGCGCTATTCATAACGACCGGCCCAAATACGTTTGTATTTAACAGCGCAGACGTGCGCCGTGCAAGCGTACGAGGGGTGCCTTTTATATGTCGGGATTAGAGAACAAAAACAAATTTTAATAATCGAAAATCACTTTATTGTTTTTCAAAATATTCTCCATGAAGATCTATACACTTTTGCATTCGTTTGAACCAATTGTCGAAGCACTTTTGCCACTCTGAATGAGGTACCTCCAAAACATGCATTCTGAATACCGCAACCGCTTCTTCAGCTGTCGAAAAACGTTGACCTCTCAGTTTGTTTTTTACGTACGGGAATAAAAAGAAGTCATTCGGTGCCAAGTCAGGACTATACGGCGGATGACCCATTAATTCGATGTTTTGGGTGCTCAAAAATGCAGTTGTTTGAGCCGATGTGTGAGAGCTCGCATTGTCCTGGTGAAGAGTGATCCGTCTTTGGCGATTGGTTTTCCTAATTTCTTGGAAGACAACTGGCAAACAAATGGTTGTGTACCACTCAGAATTTACTGTTATGCGTTGTTCTAGTGGTACGGTTGCGACATGTCCAGTTTTTCCGAAAAAACAGGCGACCATTTGCTTGGAAGTGCTTCGTGCGCGAACAACTTTTGTTGGATTTGGCTCATCTTGAAACACCCATACAGTCGACTGCTGTTTACTTTCGGGCTCATACGCGTAAATCCATGATTCATCACCTGTCACGATGTCATAGACGTATTTCGAAGCCCCGCGATCGTATTTTTTGAGCATTTCCTTCGACCAATCGACACGAGCCTTTTTTTGAGCGATTGACAAATTGTGTGGGATCCAACGCGAACAAATTTTTTTGACAGTCAAATATTGAATGTAAGCTGGTCCCACTAATGCCTAAGATTGTGTCAATCTCACGATAGGTCACATGACGACCTTGCAATATCAGTTCGCGCACAGCATCAATGGTTTTCGGAACAACAACTGATTTTGGACGACCTTCACGAAATTCGTCTTGGAGTGAACTACGACCTCGATTGAATTCACCATACCATCGATAAACACTGGTCCTTGATGGAGCTTCATCGCCAAAAAATGAATTAAGTTCATTCATGCAATGTTGCTGAGTTAATCCACGTCGAAAGTTGTAAAAAATAATCACACGAAAATGTTCACGATTTAATTCCATTTTTGGACCGAGATGAATCTTTTAAGTTACTGTAAACAACACAAATAGCGCTGGTATTTCAAAACGTTCTGAGTACGTAAAAGCCAGAAAATTTCAAACTTTGCGATACAGCTGTCAGTTGCCAGATTGCAACACCAGGGTTGCCAAATCCCGACATACAAAAGGCACCCCTCGTAAAGGGTGTTTTTTTTAGAGGTTAGGTTTTCAAGTTGGCACTACTTTTTTCGTAGATGGTCTTTTTGACAGCTGTCACTTGATTTATGCTCAGTTTGGTTTGCCATTTCATAATGAATAGACTTACACCTGAACAACGTTTGCAAATCGTGCAAATTTATTACGAAAATAATGGTTCGGTTCGCGCGACGCATCGCGCGCTGCGTCCAATATTCGGTCGACATAATCGTCCATCAGAGTCACTTATTCGATTAACCATGGATCGGTTTCGCACCACGTTTGCTCTAGTGGATAATACGCATCCTCAGAGACGTCGTACAGTGCGCACCGAAGACGCTATTGCTGCTGTGGAGCAGAGTATCGAAGAAGACCCGAATGAGTCCATCCGCCATCGCGCGCAGCAATTGGAGATGTGCCCATCCACTTTATGGAAGATTTTGCTGAAGGATCTTGGTTTGCGGGCTTACAAAATCCAACTCGTGCAAGAATTGAAGCCGAACGACCATCAAGCGCGTCGCACGTTCGGTGAATGGGCCCAAAACGAGATGGCCACCGATCCCGATTTTCACAAGAAAATTTTGTTCAGCGATGAAGCTCACTTTTGGTTGAATGGGTATGTCAATAAGCAAAATTGTCGCATTTGGAGTGAACATAATCCACAAGCCATTGCTGAGACGCCGTTACATCCTCAAAAAGTCACTGTTTGGTGTGCTCTATGGGCAGAGGGAATCATTGGTCCATATTTATTTAAAAATGAAGCCGGCCATAATGTTACAGTCAATGGAGAGCGCTATAGAGCCATGATTAATGACTTTTTCGTGCCTAAATTGGACGATGTTGATGTGGACGACCTTTGGTTCCAACAAGACGGAGCTACATGCCATACAGCCAACGCAACAATCGATTTATTGAAGGAAACTTTTGGTGAGCGCATTATCTCGCGCCGTGGACCTGTGGCGTGGCCTCCAAGATCGTGCGATATAACACCGCTGGACTATTTCTTGTGGGGCTATGTGAAGTCGCTTGTCTACGCAGATAAGCCCGAGACGATTGACGTCTTGGAAGAGAATATTCGGCGCGTTATTGCTGACATACGGCCCCAATTGCTGCAAAAAGTGGTCGAAAATTGGGCCTCTCGGCTGGAATTTATACGGGCCACTTGCCCGAAATCATTTTTAAAACATAATGGCAAACCCTTATCTTTATAATAAAGCTAAATTCTTGGCCATAACATTAAATTATATACGTTTTATTTCATCTTGAAAACCTAACCTCTAAAAAAAAACACCCTTTACATAACACTCGTTTGTTGGAAAAAAAGTTTTCAATTCACTTTGCCTCCCTGAGTAAACGTAAAGACACATTTCACTTGACTGAAGGGTTGCTGTTATTAGAAAACGCCATGAATGCTTTCGTCGAAGTCAAAATTCTTGTTACAGTATCGGCACCATAAACACCATTCACAATTTCAGCGGCCTGGCTTGCATTTTCGTCTTTATCAAAGAAAATCTGTAAAATTTACGGAATTTTATCTTTGTTGACCTCCATTGTTCACACCCTGTACCTCACTACTGAATGGAAGAAACAAGAAACAACAAAAGAGTTTTTTTAATCTGAAATGTCGCTTTGACAACGAGCACACACTTTAAATTGTGTGATCTATACTTGACGAGATGTCGATCACTTCAGCTATCTATCGGGAAAATAATGGATTTCTTTTTCCCCAAACTATTATTTCAATACAAATACGTATACATGTTAACATGGCAAATGTTAACTTTTCACACGCCGATCAGCAACATGAGTACAGCGGATGTACAGCGCTTACATAGCGCTTCCCACAGTATTCCAGACGCACCGTCAGCAGAAAAGCCAACGGCAGCAACACCCCAACTGAATTAGGCCGGATGTAATGCACGCGCAACCCAAGTCAGCGATTCCTCGAAATTGCGCACGCCACCACAGGTAGCTCGGTGCATTTTAAGTTTAGGTTTTAGATTAAGAAATTTTGTAATTTTAGTTTTAAGTTGAACTCAATAAAGAGCGGTCGTTCCGCAATCTTTTTTAAAAAGAGATTTCCACGCAAAAATCTTTAACTGGCGCCCAACGTGGGGCCAATTCGTTAACATAACGCGGGTGTGAACAAATAAAGGAGCCGTCTCCAGTAATAGTGTCCATAGTGTCCTAAAAATAGAAGAGCCGCCTCCGCTAACAAGTGTTCCGTTCGCGAGTGGTAGCTGAATTGGCCCCCGAACCTGGTGGACATAAAGGGCTTTTACAAGCTGTGCCACCAACAGCTGAGAACGTGTGCCGGAAGAAGGATTTCCTGGCAAACGGGGACCATCAACAATCCGCCGCACCACAGCGACCAAGCGCCGGAAAAGGGATTCCCTGACAAACAGGGACCATCAACAATCCGCCGCACCACAGCGACCAAGCGCCGGAAAAGGGATTCCCTGACAAACAGGGACTATCAACAATCCGCCGCATCCAAGAGTGACGGAAAAGAGGCCCCCTAGTAGCGAAAGCAAACGGGAGACGCAAGCCGTCAGCCGCCGCACCGAACCAGTAAACCAGAACTAGGCGAAACGCCCATACCGCAATACCCTGGACAGATTTTGCATATTGATATTTACATCACCGACAGAAATATAGTATTGACAGCAATAGACAAATTCTCAAAATATGCACAAACAAAGATAATTAAATCGAGAGCAATAGAACACGTAAAAGAACCTCTACGAGAATTGCTTTTCCAATTTGGCGTACCCGAATCAGTGGTTATAGACAACGAAACTTCCCTTAATTCTGCAACTATAAAATTTCTGCTCGAAGACACTCTCAACATCAAAATTTTTAAAACACCGCCTTATGCCAGTTCAGTTAATGGCCAAGTAGAACGATTTCATTCTACCTTAACAGAAATAATGAGCTGCCTAAAAGCAGAACGGAATTTTACTTCATTTGCTGAACTCCTTGATAACTCAGTCTATGAATATAATTATACCATCCACTCAACAACAAAAAAGAAACCAATAGAGATATTTTTCGGGAGAAGAGTCTCCACAGACCCAAGCCAGTTCGAAAAGGCAAGGGAGGAAAACATTTTAGAATTAAAAAATAAACAGGCAAAGGACCTTTGTTTTCACAACAAAAAAAGGGAAACCATAAAAATGTATCATCCAGGCGAAACTATCTATGTAAAAATAAACAAAAGGCTAGGCACAAAAATTACCCCAAAATTCAAAAAGGAAATAGTAAAGGAGAATAAACACTCAACCATAGTAACAGAATCGGGAAAAATAATTCACAAAAGCAATATAAATAACTAGAATAAAACTGTCTAACCTTCTTTTCAGAACTCTCTTTATTTCGACCACCGCAACAATAGACATTTATGACTACTCTACTGCTCAACTGGTTACAATCAATGACGGGACAGCAAAAATTCAAAACGGAGCCTTTAGGCTAATACATATAATCGACCTTAACAAATACGAACAATTTCTAACGGACATTTACGAATACATTTCTTCAGACATTCCTAAGGATAGCATTTTACTACCTATCCTAAAGCACGAATTAGTCCAATCTCTCCAAATCCTTGATACCCTTAAACCAGCAAACTTACGACAAAAAAGATCAATAAATATTCTAGGTATTGCCTGGAAATTTATAGCCGGATCCCCCGATCATGAGGATCTAGAAGCAATATCAAATAATCTAAACCAGCTTAACAGCAATAATGATAAACAAGTTCTAATAAACGAAATTTTTAATGAAAAAATTAATAACGTTACACAAATTGTGAATAAACTTTTTAATAATATACGGAAAGATATGAGTATAATAAATGAAATAATTATTAATTTACAAAATAGAATTAGATTAATAAAAGAGGAATTAATAAATATTAAATATGCCGTACAATGGGCAAAGAGAGATATATTAAACTCATTATTGTTAAACAAGAACGACATTGAAATTGCACTTGAAAAATTAGAAAATGATGAAATTCCATTTAAAAATGCGGAACAGGCATTAGAAATATCAGAAGTTAATGTTATTAGCAAAAATTTTACAATTTTTTATATGGTAAAAATACCATTAACAATTAAAGAAAATTTTCAAAAAATTATTATAAGACCTGTAATAAAGGCGAATAACACTATAATTAATGTCGAATATAGTGAAATATTAAAAGGAAACAATCAAGTTTACGGAATAAAAACTCATTGTAATAACTATAAGATAATTGAAATTTGTAAACAAAAGCAGATAGTTAATATAACTAATAGTAATTGTATACCTAGAATAATTAATAGCTTTAATTCAACTTGCACCATAAGCAACGGGCACCATATTCCACATATTGAAGAAATAAAACCAGGCATTTTACTACTTAATGGCTTTATGGGAAAAATAGATGCTGACGCAACAACCCAGAACTTGACGGGAACTCATGTTATCAACTTCCATAACTCAACATTGAAAGTTAATAATCAAATATTCATCAACTATGAGGCAATTCCTCCTCCAGCTATCCCAGCTGTCCTACAACCAGCACCAATCGAAAACGAACGGATTGAATTGCTTTCACTAAAATCTCTGCAAGAACTGCATATAAATAATACCCGAAAAATAAATCTCCTAAAGACAGTAACAATATCAACTGGCTCACTTTCACTTGGATCAATTGCAGCTATTACTTGCATAGCACTAATATTTTTCAAATTTTGGAGGAAAACTCAAAACAAAATAATCATCGCACAAAGCTTAGACAGCAACCAGATGCCTCCAGCAAGCCTCAACTTGGGTCAACTTAAAGATCTGCCAAGAGATCAATCAAGATATGTAAGTTTCAATAACTTACCCTATTTCTAACAACGCTCGAGGACGAACGTTTTTAAGAGGGGAAGTGTTAACATGGCAAATGTTAACTTTTCACACGCCGATCAGCAACATGAGTACAGCGGATGTACAGCGCTTACATAGCGCTTCCCACAGTATTCCAGACGCACCGTCAGCAGAAAAGCCAACGGCAGCAACACCCCAACTGAATTAGGCCGGATGTAATGCACGCGCAACCCAAGTCAGCGATTCCTCGAAATTGCGCACGCCACCACAGGTAGCTCGGTGCATTTTAAGTTTAGGTTTTAGATTAAGAAATTTTGTAATTTTAGTTTTAAGTTGAACTCAATAAAGAGCGGTCGTTCCGCAATCTTTTTTAAAAAGAGATTTCCACGCGAAAATCTTTAACTTACATATATTTACACAAGTACAAACATATGTAATTAAATTACAGTTTTGCCATTTCCTATCACTTATCATTGTTATTCTTATTCTTTCTTCTCCTAGGTATGTACCAAGTCGACAACTCGTGTTGAATATATACTTTACATATGTTACATACATGCGGACGTGTCTACACAGATATTATGTCGATTGTAAGTATGGACATCAGACTGCAACAACTTCAGAAAATCTAGCTGAGCATGACCCCGCCTGCAGTATGCACTTAGTGGCATAACTTAAGTATGTACAATATGATGTAAACATTATCCCACTTTCAGTATTTATACACCTCCCTTTCTGCTGAAATCCACACTTCGACGTGTTGAATAATCTACGATAATGAATTTAATCTAATAAAATGCTTGTGACACATCTGATGTTGCTTGTCCGTTGCGTATTCATCGTAAAATAAGCAACTCCATGAATATTCACATAACTCATGAATTTTTTCGCTTATATTCTTCTATGGTTAGATACATTGAATTTCATATGAATGCGTGCGTAGAGTTGTATACTCAACCAGGAACGCGAGCATAAATACATAAATGCGAATATACAATTGTAGAATTTAAAATTTGAGCATTCCATGGTCAAAAGACTGAAATTAGTAATTAGAACGATGCGAAAAGCACAGTTATATTAGCTGTGAAATCGCACAACTAACCCAAGCGTTGTCTTAATAACATTTGATATCATTGTCTTGCTACTCTATTGAATTGACATTTATTCTATACGGAGAGTCATTTCGTAGATGTCACTGTTGCTGCAAGGCATTCTTCCTGCTTTTATGACATCTCCAATTTGGCGGTGGGATGACTTGAATTGAAAAATTCCATTTTCATTTAAATATTTATCTGGCGTTGCATACAGGGTGTACACCTGTTAATGAAAATCAGCAAAAAATAAAAATAAATAACGCTAGATCCCAGCAACGAAAACTTGCAAGTGTCATTTTTATCTGGTTCGATAATTAATTCAAAGAAACAGAGTGGTTCTGGCTGGTGGTATGTAAATACGAACAGTGCGATGTAACTCCTGTCACCGTTAACTGTTCTGCTTTTGATGTTTGCTTGGACACCTGCATTTAGACCGGAAATAAAGTTGGCCATCAAATATTGTGGAGTAGTAAAGACATTTACAGAGTAAAAAAAACCACAGTCTGCAATTCACTCATTTATTATGTCCGTCATTTCGTATGACCCAGAAATTTGGCCGATGACGGCATTTACTTTGACCACTCATTAGGAATCTGTCACGTTAGTGCCGGCTTGTACTCGCAATGCATACAGTGTAGAGACGAGACGATGTGCACGCTTAAAAGCCAGTTAGTTTCCTTACTGGGATGTCACGTGTGGCAGGTATTTGTATACACAAATATTTGCAAGTGTGGATGCACGCGTTAATTTATACACGAGCAAGTATTTCTGCATGTACTTAAATTTGTATGAACTTTCTTAAATACTCTTGAGCGTATGAATGGAAATTTGATTTTTTCTTATTTTCATTACCTCATTCGGTTAGGATGGATTAATTAACTTCCATGTTGTGGGGTTTTAATTCTATAATATGAAGTTTTCATTCAAATGAGCAGTAGGCTGTAAAAAGACTGCGGTTGGCAACTGACCCCTTACTATAAATAAAAGCAAATGGTTTACATAACTGTAGTAATGAAAGCTTGAATTTATAGTTAGTTTTTAAATATTTAACTGAGCTACCAGTTTCAAGAATTTAAGGGAAAATTTGAAACCCAGCGTCATGTTTCTCCTTCAAAACATCAAGCATCAACTCTGGCTAGTCATAAAGTCAGCTGGTCAGTCGCTGTATACCAAGGACCATTGACGGTTACGGTGCTTTCTTCCTCATTTCGATTAATATTGCAATATTGCTTGGCAGAACGCGTGTGGATTTTGTTCGCTCCAAAAGAGGCGATGTTGCTTATTGACATAACTCCTAAGCCTCCATTGCAGATGCTGTAAGGATCCTGCAGAGAAAGAGACTCTCTGGCGGCTGGGCGCTTTAGGTTCCTTAGTGTGCTTTTTGGGAATAACCTGACGAAGTTCTCCAGCCTAGATCTGGTTTCTCTCCTTAACTACATCAACAGATGATTTTTTGGCCAAGACACAGATCTCCGTATTTACAAGTGAGCCAGAATTTCGTTACTATTATGGGGGCGTCCATAAATTACGTGAGGTGTTTTTTTCAATTTTCTGAACCTCCCTCCCCCCCTGGTGAGATTTTATTCAACCCCCTCCCCCATCCCTCAATCTCGCGTGAGATTTTTCAAAATGTGGGTTTCTTATGTAAACGCGTTGGATTGTTATTGTAAAAAGAAAAAAAAGTTGCTTCGTGCTTTTATTTACGACTAGTTAAGACTAGTAATCAATATTGCTGAGAGTTATAAGTGTAATAAAAATTTAACAATAGAAGACTTAAATCGTAACTACTGCGATTAAAAAAAGAAGTAGATATTCAGTCCATGGAGAATCATGCGCGGTTTCTAGAGAGACTATTGGGACCAACATGTCCATATGATTTTCAGTAAAATCATGTGCTCCTTCAACTTCGTTCTAATCTAGCCACTCTAAGCCGTTGACGCTTGCGCACAGTAACTCATTAGCTCGTCTTGTGACAATCCGTGAGGGTTGCACTTTGCGGAACATACGCGCTTGCTTAGCTGGTGCAATGTGAGCTGCTCGCCTGTGCTCTGCAGCTCTTGTGATAGATGCGAAGTAAATACCGCATGTACTGTAGCATATTTTATCTAAATCATCACGTATACTTGGGCAATAGAGATCAATAGGCGTGCTGATGAAGGCATTCAGCGGTTCAATCGGTACGCGTATTAGAAATGGAGCAAATGATTTTCCGTCATGTTCTTTAAAGTCCGGAATTGTCAAACGTCAACCTGAGTGATAGGGCGTTCGGCTCATAGTGGCGCGAAAACAACCGACGGGCTACACTGTACCGCAAATTCAGATTAAATTGAGCTATTTGGTATAAAACAAATATGGTGGTTTGACAGTAGTAATGTATAACGCCGAAGTGTGAATGAAATTATTTTCTTTTGAACGAATTAGTGAATGATCTTAATCATACTACGATTACGCTTGAGATTAAATCTTAAGCATGTACAATTTTTTTGTTTCAATCAGAAAAAAATTGCGTGATATTTGCCGAGATCCGGATTCAGCATTTTTGATATCGTTTTGCTTTTCTACACGCATTTTTCCGATTTCTTCTCTATGTTTTTCGTATTGCTCATCGGAAACATTATTAGCTTTATGTGATACGCATAAATTGCACTGATCTTTTTTTGGCTTAAAAATATAATAATTGAATTCCTTTCTTAATTGCGTAAATATTGGGTACGACAATTTTAGGCCTCCATTTTCATTTTCGGATTCACACTCGTTGACATAAAGCTTGTAAATCTCCTGATATGAGGAAAAATCCGATTCGAAGTAAAACTTGTTGCTATCTTTTCGACAATAATGTAACTCCATTTTTGCCAACTCCTCTAGCCATTTTTTTAGAAAGTCACGTCGGTTTGTGTTGCGCTGACCTATAACTGATGATCGCTTAGCAGTTTTGCGCAAAATTAAAGCTTTATCGGGACTGCATTGAGTACCGTGTTTACCGCCACTGCTAATCCAATTTCGAACCATCTTTTACTTTACTCCTAGTGTTGAATAAAACATTTCACGGCACACTTGTAATCCCTTTGAATTATGACTCAAGAAATATGATATGGACTGATTCCGTCTCGAATTTTCAGACGTTTTCCTTTTTGTTTCAGAAAAGCTCTTTTGCTCCCAGGACATCTCCCAAAACAAACTAAACATTTCTTTTCTCGTGGACTCATTAAACGTCGAACACTTTCTCACCGCACTTTTTACACAAAATCGTGCTGAACATGGCTCTCCTAATTGCCTAGAAGGTTTTTGATAAAGTTCTTTTGTTGATATACCCATATATTCCACGCCCTCCATTCTTTTTTTTATACTTACATTTTGTTTCCATTCGGATTTGTTAGCAGTATTTTTCCTTTTTGGAACACCATCTGAATCAGAATTTTCTTTTGGACAATTCATGTTATTAAAACTTCAAATAAAAAAACTGTTTCCAACACAAAAACGTTAATTGGACTGACACAAAAAACAAAAACGCACCGACGAACGCGCTTAGCACAGGAAATATTCTTGTGCTAGGCAAACTCGGGGAAATTCCTTTTTTTTTAAAGTAAATACAAAAGCAAAACAATAAGAATGTTGTGGCTTTCATTGTGTGTCTATTTTAAATTCAACTTTAAATGACTTAGGGCTTTTTTCTTTCAAAAAAAACTTCGAATGAGTTAGGGCTTTTTTTGTATACACTATAAATCCGTTATTTGCGATCATAGCCCACTAATTTTTGAAGGGGAGGTGTATTTTACAGTGGTCTACCAGAATACATTAAAAACGCGATTTCGAAAAAAATGTAGATACGCCTTTTCTATATTAAGCCATCGATATATAAGGTATGGATCCAATATAAGAAATTAAAAACTTGTCATGATTTCCGCCTACTCTTCGAATTAATGTGTAATGTGGATCGAGTACTTAGTTCGAAACGAATAATTTTTTGCAACTTTTTAATTGCTGATTCGTAAAATTGTGCATACGAGTATGAGTATGTATGAATGCGTATGCGAAATCAAAACCGACTGCCGTTACAACAAACTTGGAGCAACTGACAGACAACAAGCCAACCCATCAACCCAATTCGTCCGGCACCAGTGTCTGATTTTGCAAAAAAACGCCGCCCGCCACTTGCCAATGCGCTTGCCTACATCTTTACACAATCGTGAATGTGAGTTTATGATTGAGTGAGCCGTTGCGACTGCACCTGCGCGCGCTATTCATAACGACCGGCCCAAATACGTTTGTATTTAACAGCGCAGACGTGCGCCGTGCAAGCGTACGAGGGGTGCCTTTTATATGTCGGGATTAGAGAACAAAAACAAATTTTAATAATCGAAAATCACTTTATTGTTTTTCAAAATATTCTCCATGAAGATCTATACACTTTTGCATTCGTTTGAACCAATTGTCGAAGCACTTTTGCCACTCTGAATGAGGTACCTCCAAAACATGCATTCTGAATACCGCAACCGCTTCTTCAGCTGTCGAAAAACGTTGACCTCTCAGTTTGTTTTTTACGTACGGGAATAAAAAGAAGTCATTCGGTGCCAAGTCAGGACTATACGGCGGATGACCCATTAATTCGATGTTTTGGGTGCTCAAAAATGCAGTTGTTTGAGCCGATGTGTGAGAGCTCGCATTGTCCTGGTGAAGAGTGATCCGTCTTTGGCGATTGGTTTTCCTAATTTCTTGGAAGACAAAGGGCAAACAAATGGTTGTGTACCACTCAGAATTTACTGTTATGCGTTGTTCTAGTGGTACGGTTGCGACATGTCCAGTTTTTCCGAAAAAACAGGCGACCATTTGCTTGGAAGTGCTTCGTGCGCGAACAACTTTTGTTGGATTTGGCTCATCTTGAAACACCCATACAGTCGACTGCTGTTTACTTTCGGGCTCATACGCGTAAATCCATGATTTATCACCTGTCACGATGTCATAGACGTGTTTCGAAGCCCCGTGGTCGTATTTTTCGAGCATTTCCTTCGACCAATCGACACGAGCCTTTTTTTGAGCGATTGACAAATTGTGTGGGATCCAACGCGACAGTCAGATGTTTATGCAACATTGAATGAATGCTGGTCCCACTAATGCCTAAGATTCTCTCAATCTCACGATAGGTCACATGACGATCTTGCAATATTAGTTCGCGCACAGCATCAATGGTTTTCGGAACAACAACTGATTTTGGACGACCTTCACGAAACTCGTCTTGGAGGGAACTACGACCTCGATTGAATTCACCATACCATCGATAAACACTGGTCCTTGATGGAGCTTCATCGCCAAAAAATGAATTAATTTCATCCATGCAATGTTGCTGAGTTAATCCACGTCGAAAGTTGTAAAAAATAATCGCACGAAAATGTTCACGATTTAATTCCATTTTTGGACCGAGATGAATCTTTTAAGTTACTGTAAACAACACAAATAGCGCTGGTATTTCAAAACGTTCTGAGTACTTAAAAGCCAACAAATGTCAAACTTTGCGATACAGCTGTCAGTTGCCAAATTGCAACACCAGGGTTGCCAAATCCCGAAATATAAAAGGCACCCCTCGTACAAGTTGTTATAATTAGTCGGTACTGCGACGACATATCGCCAACACACGGCCACTGCCAATGTCAGTATGCGGTATTCGCATTTAATGACTAGCTTGCGTTGCTGTTGTTGCACTCTTTGAACTTCACATGAAGCTTCTTAATTTGCCTTATTTAACAAATATGTGTCTTCACATTTGCATGTATGAATTAACACGTAGCCATACATTCCGAAGAACTGCTGTCTATTCGGCAATACTGCAGAATTGTGTTGAACCCAGTCATTTAATTGAATCTGCAGAGGGTGCTCTTGGGAAAGCCTACAAAGTGATGTCGGTGATGCAAGATGGTGGAATGGTTGGTCAGACGAGCGGAAACTCTTTTCATATACATATATGGAGTACAAGCTAACGCAATACTTCACACACCTCAACCAAAAAGTCATTGTAACCCAACACTCCACACGCGCAACGCTTTTGAGGAAATACCAGAGCAGCGATTGGCGTTCCCGTGGGAAACGCCTACTCAGCAAAGTACTGCAAGCACACGAGCCCTGGGTCTTTAGGGGCCGTCTCTGTGGCTTAAGTGCGTTGAAAGGGGTCACGTTACTATATGACAGGAGTTCGAGTAGACCTAGGACCGGTCTTATAGTATCATCCCATCTCACTGTGACGGGTCTTGAGCAATTCTATTGCCAAGACCTGGTAGCGGCTGAGGTGGATTGCAGAGGTAGACGCGGATGGTCGAAGTTTGTGATTGCATCTGCTTATTTTCCTTACGATGCTCTGGAAGGGCCACCACCCGGGAAAACCACTAGTCTCGTGAGGTTCTGTGAGCGGCGCAATCTTTTTTTTTTTTTTTTTTTTATTATTTCTTCCATAAAATATTACACCTGTCGTTAGACAATAAGTAATTTGATTTACAAAAAGATGGAATGAGAGTGATATTGAAGGGCCAATGCCCCCAAGCTCATTTAGAAGAAATATATACATATTATTTAAAAACTAGTGGTTAACAAACAAGGACATGTACGGTTAGTTGACAATTGATTACATGGATTTTGCAAGATCTGTTGGTGTTTGACGGTTAAGCCGACTTTGGGTAGATTTTTCTTTATTTGGTAGTCTTCTCATCATAGGATTTCTGTGCGTTAATAATCTATTTATGTGTCTTCTGCTAGCGCTTTGTATTGTTTCATCAATAGTATCGATGTCAAGGTCGCGATGAATATCTGCGTTAGGTATGTACCAAGGTGCATTAGTTAAGGTCCTAAGTATTTTAGACTGGACTCGTTGAAATATACTTAGATTACTTTTTGCAGCAGTGCCCCAAATCTCAATTCCATATTTCCAGATCGGAGCAATTATCGTTCGATAAATAAGTACTTTATTTTGCAATGATAGATTGGACTGAGGTCCATGTAGCCAGTACAATTTCTTAAAACGATTTTTAACTTCATTTCGCTTTTTCTTTATATGCTCCTGCCAGTTTAATTTCGAGTCGATCGTAATACCCAGGTATTTCGCTTTGGTGTCAATATTCACGTCAGAATTACCAACGCTAACTGGTTCAATGGTTGTCCTTCGGTTTGTGTAGTTTACTTGTATTGTTTTGTCAGCGTTAATTTCGATGTTCCATTTTTTGAACCAGTTTAATGTCACATTTAATTCGTTTTGTAAATTTTGTTTTGCGACTTTTGTATCTTTATGAGATACCATGAGGACTGTGTCATCTGCAAATGTTGCAATCATGCTGTTTTCTGACTTCGGTTCCGGTAGATCAGCCGTGTACAATAGATACAATGTTGGTCCTAAGACACTACCTTGGGGAATGCCTGCGTTCATAGGTTGAATGTCTGAACATGCGTCGTTATATTTAACATAGAATTTCTTGTCTTGGATGTAACTCTTAAGCATAAGGTAAAAGTCATTAAGTAGTTGTGTTTTTATTTAATTTATGGAGTAACCCAGGGTGCCACACTTTGTCAAAAGCTTTAGCTACGTCGAGGTATATGGACATGCACACTCTTTTTTTATTCAGGTCGTCATTAATTTTGTGAACTACTCTATGAATCTGTTGGATTGTTGAATGGTTTTTCCTAAATCCAAATTGGTGTTGGGGTATCAGATTCATGCTTGTTATAATAGGATTTATCTGGTCAAATAATATTTTCTCGAAAATTTTTGATATTGTCGGTAGTAGGCTGATTGGTCGATACGATGTCGCTAGTGTAGCGTTTTTGTTAGGTTTCGGGATCGCTATAATTTCAGCTACTTTCCAGGTACTAGGGAAATATTTGAGACTTATAGCAGCGTTGAAAATATTTCTTAGATAAATTATTGCCTTGTCAGGCATATGCTTCATAATTGTTCCCGAAATTTGATCGTATCCAGGCGATTTATTGTTCTTTAGAGTTTTTATTAATTGTTTTATCTCCGTAAGTGTGATTTTTTTAATTTGCTGCTTATTCTCGTTTGCTGCATAAATAAGATTTATGTCGTTATTATTATTTTCAAAAGTATCTTTAAAATGTTGAGCTAAGACCGTTGCTTTTTCTGAAGAGGTTCGGGCCCATTTCTCTTTAGTTGTTTTTATTGGTGGTAAATGTATTGTGGCGCCCACCACTTTTTTCGTCGCCTTCCAAAGTGTGTAGTTTGAGGATTTTGTTGCGTCAATATTTTTGAGATAATTGCTAAGTTGTTTGTCTTTTTCCTTTTGAAGTAGGTCTCTTATATCTTTTCCCAATTTGTTTAGCTTTTTCTTGTCGTCTGGAAATCTTGTTGTCTGCCATTTCTTCCTTAGCTTTCTCTTTTGTTTTAGTTTCTTTTTTATCGTATCAGGTATGTAGTCATTTTTTACTTTAGTTGGTGGAGAGGGTGTAGATTTACTAACTGCCTTAATAGTTTTGTCGTTAAAAAAAGCTATAGCTGTCTCAATTTCATCGCCTGTTTTCAAAGATACTTTTGTGTCTAAATATGATTCCAAAAGCTCAGTAAACGCATTCCAGTCTGTACGATGATTGTAAAGTGGTGGATTTAAGTTTTGTTGCGGTGGTTGTTGGGTTCTTATTATAATTGGCGAGTGATCAGAAGAGAGCTCAAGACAAGATTCAATTGTCAGTACGTTTGGATTAATTGATTTCATGATAAAAAAGTCAAGTAAGTCAGGTACTTTCTTAATGTCAGAGGGCCAATAAGTGGGTTCTCCGGTACTTATAATATATAATTACAATTACGCGCTCTGATGGCGTCAAGTAATGCTTTTCCTTTCGTGTTTGTTAATCTTGAACCCCACATCATATTTTTTGCGTTATAATCTCCTCCGGCAATAAATCTACTTCCAAGTGTTTCAAGGTAGTTAGAGTATTGTGTTGTTTTGTTGTTGTGTTTCGGAGGGCAGTAAGCAATTGATATGGTAAGCTGGCCTAGAGTGTCATTTATTTGTATCGTCGTTGCTTGCAGATGGTCCATTTGATATTCTTCCATTTTGTTAAACATAATATTTTGTCTCAGTATAATAGATGTTCCGCCGTGTGCTCTGTTGTCAGGGTGGTTGGTGCATATTATTTTGTAGCCGGGAATACTAACGTAGCTTTTGTCATTAAAATGAGTTTCTGACACCAATAGTATGTCAATGTTGTATTGGTCTATAAAAGTTTTACTTTCAAGAATATGTTGAATTAGTCTGTTTGCATTCCATAAGGCTATTGTCATTTTACTTTGCTTGTCCATCGAATTTGGTGACCAGTAGTGTGATTATATTCATCATGTTAGTCATTTGATTGATGAGCTGGCTCATCATTTTTTTAAGTTCTTGAATATCATCATTTTGAGGGTTAGGCATACCTGTGTTATTATTTGTAGCTTGTGCTGCTATTTGTGCATAGGTTGATAACCCGATTCTAGCGGGTTCGACTGTGTTTTCTTGTTGCGGCGGGTTCAGTCTGGAGTTCCTTTTTGCGATTCCCTCAGTGATTTGTATACCATACATCCTTTATAATTGGCTGTGTGTTTTTCTCCACAGAGTGCGCATTTAATATTGTTACTACTTTTATCGATTGAACAGTTCGCAGTTTTATGCGGACCTGCACACTTAACACAGATTGGATTTTTTGTGCAATAGTTTCTAGTATGCCCATATTTTTGGCAGTTGAGACATTGTGGAAGAGACCTTATTTGACGAGGGGCCTCAAATTTTACCTTACAATGCAATAGATTTGTAATATTGTATATATCTTTGTTACCATTTGTTTTGATTTCCAGTGAGAATAAAGGTAGAGGTTGTTTTGAGTCGCTTTTGAGGATGTTGAAAATATTTGTTACATCATGACCGTAATCAGCGAGTTCAGATTTAATGTCATTTATGTCTGTAGAATGATGCATATTGCGCAGAATTACTTTAAACCCTTTTTCTTCCTTTGGTCGGAATGTATAGTATTGAGTATTTCGTTCTTTAAGTAGTTTTATTGTTGCTGAATAATGCGTTGATTCCTTCGTTTGTATCTTTATTTCATTGTTCTTGAGCGGCGCAATCTGGGACTCATCCTATGTTGCGATGCTAATGCCCAGTATACAATCTGGGGCAGCAGCAAGTGCAATGGACGGGGCTCTCGACTATTCGAATTTATCGCGTCCTCCTGCCTAGACATACATAACAAGGGCTCACAGCCAACGTTTGTAACAGCTAGAAGGCAGGAGGTGGTTGATCTAACCCTATAAAACTCAAAACTTGGGTGGTAAATCAAGAACTAGAGAGTCCTTGCCGAAGATTCGTGCTCGGACCACAGGTACATTGAGTTTCAGTGTGGCGAGGAGGCACAAATGCCATTGCCCTCTAGAAACCCAAGAAAAACAGACTGGCGGAAGTTTAAGAAGGCGCTGCGGGACCTTGACGTTGCGCCACCAAGACTTCGAAAAGAACAGGCCATTGAGGCGGCTGTTGAGAAACTCAACGCTGCCCTAACCGAATGTTTTGAGTCAGCCTGTCCAATTCGACCTCTCCCTAACCGGACTCCCGTTCCTTGGTGGAATCGAGAGCTTCAGATGTTAAGGCGTGAGTCGAGAAAACTTCTAAACCGGGCCCTCAAGACTAACCTTGCAGAGGACTGGGAGCGATACCGTGATGTTCAGAAGAACTACAAGAGGCTTATTCGGGAATCGAAAAGAGCCTCATATAGAGAATTCTGCAGTTGTATTGAATCTCTGAGTGACACGGCGAAACTGGTTAGGATCCTGAAAAGGGACCTAACTGCAAAGCTGGGGTCACTTAGGAAATCTGATGGCTCCTTCACTGAGCGGCAAAGTGAAACACTCAGCTTGTTGATGGAATCTCACTTTCCTGGTAATCAGATAAGCGTCAGCCGGCAATAGCCCTTATTGATAGAGGCAGTTGTCAGAGCTGTTACACCTTCTCTGCATGACTGGTTCGTTGCCAAATCTGTGGAGAATGAGGCCGCCATTCGATTTGCCATCAAATCTTTTGGCGGCTACATGTCGCCCGGACGAGATTGCATATATCCTGACATGCTGAAGGAAGGTGCAGAGTTCGTGACAGCAGCCCTGAAGAAAATCTTCTCGGCATGCCTGGCACTGGCTTACATACCACGCTCTTGGAGGATGGTGAGAGTGGTAATCGATCCTCTACTCACCACCTTAAACGATTCGGGAGTCTACGCACAAGCATATGCGGACGATGTTGCTTGTTTGGTAACAGGCCCTTCGCTTATGAACATCTGCAGGAAAGTGCAGAAAACTCTGGATTGGATTGACACTTGGTGCTGTGCGAATGAGATATCGGCAAATTCCGCCAAGATTGGTATTGTCCTCTTTACCAGAAGGTGGAAGCTTGATGGACTCGTTCTGCCAAAGCTAAAAGGAGTCACAGTCCAGCTATCCAAGGGAATTAAATATCTTGGAGTAATCCTCGATAGTAAGCTCCTATGGAAATCACACGTTGAAACAAAGGCATCCAAAGCACTGACAGCTTTCTGGCAGTGCAAAGGTGTCTTTGAGAAAACGTGGGGTCTCTCTCCTAGCAAGGTCCTATGGATCTACACGGCTATGATAAGACCCATTATCACCTATACATCAGTGGTCTGGATGAATAGACTCTCTCTAGTGGGAGTCAGGAGGACCTTATCGCGGAGTCCGGAGAACCTAGAGGAGCTTTTCCGACTACTTCAGGGCCGGCATTAGATGCTCTGATTGGTTTACCACCACTTGATGCTTTCATCCAAGGAGAGGCCTTGAAGGCCGTTTTCAGACTGAAACACAATGGGAACTGGTACAGAGAAGGCATGGACGTCGATCCAACGATTCTCTCCATGCCCCTTGACTCCATGCCATCAAGAGTCGTACTTGAAAAGAGATACGTTGTAGTGCTACCAGAGGCTCAGCTGTGGGAAGACTCAGAAAATGAGCCTGGCAAACACTGTTTTCGCATTTTTACGGATGGCTCCAGGACCGAGCATGGCTCCGGCTCTGGGGTCTACGTGGAATCCAGCGGGACAAAACTGCACTTTGCTCTTGGAATGCATGCATCTGTGTTTCAAGAAGCGATGAACTTTGTTGTGGAAAAACAATGGAGAGGCAGATCTATTTGTGTCTGCAGCGACAGCCAAGCTGCACTTATGGCCTTAGACAGCCCTCCAACCACATCAGGGGTAGTCAAGTCCTGTAAATCCAGGCTGGACTATGTCGGTAGACATAATAGCCTGATGCTAACATGGGTCCCGGGGCACGTGGGTATCGCGGGTAACGAGACCTCTGACTCCTTAGCTAAGATGGACTCTGAGGCCAACTTCTTTGGCCCAGAGCCCATTTTGACACTCTCTCCTGCGGCTATCACAGCCACGGTTAGCAAATGGGTAACTACCACCCACAACACAAGCTTGCTTGGTAGGCTGAGAAAGGCTGCAGATAAACTGATGTTTCCTGTCATGTTCGATCGACTGTCGCAAACCCTTCTGTCATTAGGCAGAGGGGAGTGTAGACGGCTGGTTGGACTGATGACGGACCACTTTCTGTGGGCAAAGCACATTAAAAGGTTGGGCATCTCAGGCAGTGTACTCTGCCCAGCTTGTGAAGAGAAGGATGAGACGGCGGACCACTTCCTGTGTGTCTGCCCCGCCTTCGCTCGAGTCAGGTTTGAGGCCTTTGGCACTGATGTGTTAAGAAGCGACCATCTTGGCTCTTTGGCACCACAAGATCTACTCAGATTTCTTCGGAGATCGGGTAGATTTAAAGAAAATTAAAAGGGAATTCAAATGCAGTACAATGGACTTAATTAATGTCTGAGTGCTGCAATTGCTAGTTGTCCCGACAAAAAACAAAACAAAAAAAAAAAAACAAAAACAAAAAAAGCACAGGGGCTTAGAGTTTACTCTAAGTATTAGATTTCAAATATTTTTAAGTTCAGTTGTAAATAGATTATCAACCAATAAAGGCCGGTCTCGTCCGGAACAATTTTTTTTATAAACCACCACGACCGGGTAGTTTAACTGGCGCCCAACGTGGGGCCCAGTCGCAAGTGCAAAAACGAAGGAAAATTTCCAAGGCCCCTTAAGTAGTGGCGGAATATCCTTCGTCGCGAGTGAAAGGAAGAATAAAATTTCCAAGGCCCCTCAAGTAGTGGCGGAATATCCTTCGCCGCGAGTGGAAAAAAAGAATAAAGTTCCAAAGGCTCCTCAAGCAGTGGCGGAACAATCTTCAACACTTCAGCACCAAAAATAGCAGTAAGCGACTGGGCAGCCACAACCTGGAGGAACGCTTCAGTCAGTGGACACAAAGAGTGTGCGGATACAGGACCCGGAGTCATCGCGGGAAGAACCCTCAGAACAAAACGGATAAGTCCTGCCCGTCACCTCACAGGATGGAGATCTATTTAATTGTGTAAGTCTTTAAATTCAATATAGTTTGTAAGTTTAAGAAAATCAATGTAATTAAATGAAAAGTGAGGAAAAAAAATCTAGAAAGAAAAATTTTGTAAGTTTAAGAAAATCAATGTAATTAAGTGAAAAGTGAAGAAAAAAATCTAGGAAAACATTTTTGTAAATTTAAAAAATTTAATGCATGTTGATTAAGGAAAAAAAGGAAAAAAAAATCCAAAATGCCTGACGACAACATATCTTCAATACTCAGACCTTCCGTGCTGAGCACTGGCACCGCGGCCAGCAGCAGTGCAATGACAGGATTAGAAGATACAATCCGTAGAGTAGTCAAAAATATTTTTCAAAGTGAAGGACAGAAGCTAGTGAACCCTAACCATGAATTCCTTAATTTGAGGGACGAACCCGTAGTTGCACAAGGAACCACAGATTCGGACCGTGTCCCAGAAATAGCTAGAACAATAAGAGAATTTGCAGGAAATCCAAGTGAGTTTGGTTCCTGGAAAAAATGTATAGAGAGACTTTTAAAGTACTATGAACAGTATCAGGGGACTCCGAGATATTTCGGGATACTTATGACAATAAGGAATAAAATTTTAGGTCATGCAGACGAAGTTTTGAAATCTTACAATATTCCATTAAATTGGACGGCTATTCGCTCCTGTTTAACTTGGCACTATGCTGATAAACGAGATCTAAAAACTCTCGAGTACCAACTTTGTAGCTTGGTTCAGGGACGTTTACAGATTCGGGATTTTTATTAACTAGTCTATTCCCACCTGTCCTTAATATTAAATAAAATATCTTGTATGGAGGAGAGCCCAGAAGCTATAAGAGTCTTAACGAACATGTATAGAGAAAAATCTCGAGATGCCTTCATAAATGGTCTCAACGGCGATATGCCAAGGCTTCTAGCGGTAAAGGAACCAAAAGACCGCCCACTTTCACTTCATCTATGTGAAATCCTCGAAAACCAAGTAAACTTTTCCCCTCACAATAGGTCAAATAGACAGGCACCTCCAGCTCCTGTAAAGTTAAATGGGCAAAGGAATATGCCTCTAAATACGCGAGCATCCTACCATATTCCTCGACCATATTACCAACAACAAACCCCTCCACCTCTACCACCCAGAAATATGTCACAATACTACCAAAGGCCTTCACCTGCTCAATTTGGTTGGAATACACATCAACAGTATCCTACATCCTTTCAACTGCCAATTCAACCATGGCTTTCTCAACCTTACCCTCAGGTCAGAAATACATTCACACCCCTCGCCCAGTAGCTCTAAAACCATTACCGGGACCGGAACCCATGGAAATTGATCGTTCCATGCAATCTAAGGCAATTAATTACATGAATAGACCAGGACCAAGTAAACCAGCTGAAAAGAGGCCATCCAACACTTCTCATCAAATACCATACAAGTCTCAGAGGAACTTTCATATTGAAAGTGAACGGGAACAACAGGAAGGATATGAACAAGAATGTATACCTACAATGGACGAATATGAGACGGCATTGAATCATGGATATAATCCGCAGTTGTCTCAGGAATATGAAACCTCAGCTGACTTTACGGATATATATTTCTTAGAATGACGTGTTCTTCGTTACCGTACATAGAGTGTAGGACGAAGAACGGAAAAATCATTAAGATATTACTAGATACTGGTTCTAGTAAAAATTATGTTCAGCCAAATCTTGTTTTAAAGCCTCTTCTTAATGATCAACCCTTCTCGCAAACTCCATAGCCGGAAATATAGAAATCACCCATCACACTTTGGTAAATCTTTTCGGGAAAAATTATACAAATTTAAAATTCTTCCTACTTCCAACATTAAATTCTTTCCACGGAATTCTTGGTAGCGATAGTCTAAGGGTGCGAGCAGAGTGAGCGCTGATGCCGAGCGGAGCCGAGCCGAGCTTATTGACGCTTATTTTCATGCGAGAAGAAAATTTGTATATAACACAGTGAATGCGAGAATCAGCGCTGAAATTCTTTTTATTCCATGTGTTTTGCTCTTATGTCGTTTAATTTTGTTGTTCATTTGTGTTTATAAAATTGCTGTACACGGTAATGGATTCATCTGATGACGAGTATTTTGCTTCTCCTAGTGTGATTAATGCAATTATTAACACAAAAGAGTTTGGAAAACATCAACAATGCAAAAAAGCGCGCAAAACGCTTTGAAACTGTTTTCTCGCACTCATCGGCTTTGCTCTCTGCTCTTGTCGGCGTTCAATGTGTTATACACAAGCTTATTTGTATTGATTTGTATGTAATCAGTTTTATCGCACTGACAATCTTTATCGCACTCACAATCTCGGCTCGGCTTTCAGCGCTCACTCTGGTCGCACCCTAAGAGGCTTGTCTGCTATTATAAATATCCACGATAATACGCTAAAAATTGGTAACAATACAGTTATTAAAATTAAACAAAAATTCTCAGCAGATGTTAATAAAATTGATATTAGGACCGAACACATGACATTGCAGCAGAAAAATGGCATAAATTATTTAACAAGAAAATATTATTTTCGGAACCCAATGCAAAGCTTACTTATACAACCACGGTAGTTGGGGAAATTAAGACTCTTTAGTACAGCCCAATTTATTCCAAATATTATCCCTATCCTTTAGCTATGAGAGACTGTGTAACCCAAGAGATTGAAACCTTACTAAGAGATGGAATCATTAGATGATCAAGATCTGCATTCAACTCACCTATTTGGGTAATACCCAAAAAACTAGATGCTTCCGGACAGAAAAAATATAGACTTGTTATCGATTACCGAAAATTGAATGCAGTGACAGTAGCGGACAAATACCCTATACCTGAAATAAATGAAATAATCTCGCAACTAGGAAATAGCCGATTTTTCTCTGTTCTCGACCTGAAAAGCGGCTTCCACCAAATCCCTTTGAAGGAATCTGACATGGAAAATACAGCTTTTTCAGTCAATAATGGGAAGTATGAATTTACAAGTGGGAGTCTTGAAAAACGCACCAGCCATTTTCCAGCGTGCCCGTGATGACATACTTAGGGATCACATAGGAAAAATCTGTTCTGGTCTATATAGATGACATAATAGTACTTAGTAAAGACGAACGTCACCACTTGGAGAATTTAGAAACCATTTTCCGAACACTCGAAAACGCAGTTGGAGAAGTGTGAGTTTTTTTATGGACGAAGTAGAGTTTCTAGGTGTAGTAATATCTTGTAATGATATTAAGAAAAATCCTAATAAAGTAAAAGCCATCCAATATTTCCCTTTTCCCAGGACGTTGAAAGATCTGAGATCATTTCTTGGTTATCAGGTTACTATCGACGATTTATACGAGACTACGCTAAATTAGCAAGACCACTGACTTCACTCCTTAGAGGAGAAGACGGACGAGCTTTAAAAACTAACTCCAGTAAAAAGTTAATCACGCTGAATAATAATGCCAAACAAGCTTTCCACCAAATTAAAACTTCATTAATATCTGAGGAAGTTATACTCACATACCCAGATTTCAAAAAAGAATTCCATCTGACAACCGACACATCAAACTATGCTTTAGGTGCTGTTTTAGAACAATCAGGTAAACCTATTACGTTCATATCTAGATCCTTATCAAAGACAGAAGAGAATTACGCCGCCAATGAAAAGGAAATGTTGGCGATAATTTGGGCATTGAACACGCTACGGAATTATCTCTACGGTTCAGCCAAAGTAATAATTTACACCGACCACCAACCCCTTACGTTTGCTTTAAGCAATAAAACCCATAACGCAAAAATGAAAAGGTGGAAATGCATTTTAGAAGAGTATAACTATGAAATCTACTATAAACCTGGTAAAACTAATGTCGTTGCAGACGCTCTTTCAAGACCACCTAAATCTGAGGTAAGTACCCTCACGACAACCGACCATAGTGACGAAAGCTCTGCTCATATCCTCATAGCTGCTACATAAGCCCCAATAAACGCATTTAAGAATCACTAATCGGAAATGAAAACAACTACACTTTTGAACTGCCTTTCCCCAGTTTTCACGGACATACTAAATATAACCAAAACACACTATTCCACCCAGGACTTAATAGACATTTTTAAACAACGTTTAGACCCAGCTCTTGTTAATGGACTCTACACAACAGAAAATATTATGGGTAAAATTCAAGAAATGTATCTACTACATTTCAGAAACATTAAAATCCGTTTTACACAAACTTTATTACAGGATATCACAAACGAAACCGAACAAGAAGAAATAATACTAACAGAGCACCAACGAGTCCATAGAAATAGCCGCGAAAATAAAACTCAAATTCTAAAAAAATACTATTTCCCTAGCATGTACTCCAAAATAGAGAAAAAGGTCAAACAGTGCTCAACTTGCCTTCAGCAAAAAAAAAAAATAGACATCCCCCAAAGCCAGAAATCCAAGCCACCCCGATTCCACAAAACCCTGGAGAAATCGTCCATATAGACATTTACTACACAGAAAAGAGGTTTATTCTCACTTCTGTTGACAAATATTCCAAATACGCACAAGTAAAAATAATCCCATCCCGAGCAGTAGAGCACATAAAAGATCCAATACGTGAACTAATGATTGCATTTGGAATTCCCAAAATTTTTGTAATTGACAATGAGAAATCACTGAACTCTGCCTCAATTTCATCGCTATTGAAGGATTAAATGAACATCGAAGTATATGTTACACCGCCTTACGCTAGCACGACAAACGGACAAATGGAAAGATTTCACTCTACTTTTACTGAAATTATGAGATGCTTAAAATCCAACAACAATAGTCTGACTTTCTAGGAACTACTTTTTAAATCTGTTAAAGAATACAACTCGACAATTCATTCAACCACCAAGAAAAAACCTTGCTGAAAATAATAGGACTACAGTCAAAACCCAATCAGGCCGAACTATTCACAAAAATAATATCAGAAGTTAACCTTACCACCCAAAGCGTACTTGGTTCACCAGGCCTCATAACAAGAAGAAAAATCACCAAAAAAGAAAAAAAAAAACAGAAAAACAAAAGGAAAAGGAAAAAGGAAAAAATATATTTTAATTATAGAAAATTAAAGCTTGAACTGAATTTCTTCATATTAATTTAAAATCGCATCCATCGAATTAAACTAATTTCAAGAAATTAAACCAAACTTAGTTCTATTAAATTGAATTAATTTTGATACAATTAAAATCAAAGGAATTTTAATATGATTAAATTTAATTTGAAAATAATTAATGTAATCTTTAGCGAATAAGAAAAATCGTTAAAAATGTCATAGGCCAACGATCTTTAGATAGTAAGAAAAATCGTTAAAAATGCCATAGGCTTTCGATCTTTAGCTAATAAGAAAAATCGTTAAAAATGCCATAGGCGTTCGATCTTTAGATAGTAAGAAAAATCGTTAAAAATGCCATAGGCGTTCGTTCTTTAGATAATAGAAAAAAAACGTTATAAATGTCATAGGCCAACGATATAAATTTAAAAATTAGATGAATAACTATAGGTCTATAATTACAAACTTTTTACAGTACCCTTGCCGCATGGCTTACGCAGAAACCCAAATCCTAGATTATACGAACGCACAGCATATAACCTTGAAGGATGGAACAGCAAGAATACAGGAAGGAACATTTAAAATTATTCATATAATAGACACGAGACAGTACGACAACTTAGCGAAAGAACTTGAAAATACTATCGCACAAAATATCCAAATCAACCATCCATTACATCCTTTCCTTAACCACGAGATAATCCAAATTCGCTCACTTCTTTCAAAACTCATCCCTCGAATTAAAAATAAACGTTCATTAGATTTTATAGGCACAGCATGGAAATGGATTGCTGGTAACCCAGACCACCATGACTTAGAAATAATTAATAAAAATATTGGAAATTTACTAGAAAATAACGATAAACAAGTAATAATAAACAAAATTTTTTTAGATAAAATAAATGAAGCAAGTAATAACACAAATGAAATACCTAAAAGCTTAAAAAATAATGAAAATGTAAAATTAGAACTAGGTCTCAAAATTAAATATATACTACAATTAATTAAAGAAGAGCTTATTAATATTGAATACGCCTTACATTGGGCAAAATCAAATATTGTTAATTCATTTATATTGTCGAATCTAGAAATAAGCACAATTGGAAAATTATTGGAAAAAAAGAAATACCTTACATTAATATTGAAGAATAACTACAATTTACCGATATTAGAATAGCCTCAAATGGCACTTCTATAATTTATATTTTAAGCTTACCTACTACTAATAAAGAAACTTGTGAAAAGATAATACTCAAAGGAGTAAAAAAAGGAAAATAAAATTAATAAAATTGATTATGAAAAAATATTAAAATATAAAACGAAAATATACGGACTAAAAAATGAATGTAGAGCATATAATAAAATAACAATTTGTAATGAAAAAGATTTTATAGAAATAAATAATAACAGCTGTATTAGTAATCTTATAAACAGTAGACGCCCAAATTGCACGCTTATCAACGCTGACCACATTAGCAACCTAGAAGAAGTACAACCCGGAATACTATTTTTGAACAATTATAATGCTTTAATCGAAATAGATGGCAAATCAATAGAACTGAATGGAACATTCATAATCCAATACCACAAGTCCACTATCAAAGTGCAAAACAAAAATTTCTACGTACATGAAATGAGTAATTTACAACCTCTTCCACCTGTTCTACAAAAACGAAACCCGAAGACGCCATTCGAAGAAATATTATCCTTGCAGATTATGAAAGGTCTCCACATACAAAACTTGAAGAAGCTGGAGACGATCAACAAAATCAATAAAGTAGGTTTAACCTTCAATACAGCACTCACAATATCCATAATAATAGCTGTCATACTACTCGCACTTAAAATTTCCGGAAAAAGAAAGCCGAAGGACTTTCAAGGGAACTGTAATAAACCAAACGCCCTTGGTACTCCTGAATCTACGGAGATGCAAACAGGGACGTCCGCACTTGAGGAGGGAGGAGCTAACACAATACTTCACAGACCTCAACCAAAATATCATGGTAACCCAACACTCCACACGCGCAACGTTTTAGCTAACGCAATACTTCACACACCTCAACCAAAAAGTCATTGTAACCGAACACTCCACACGCGCAACGCTTTTGAGGAAATACCAGAGCAGCGATTGGCGTTCCCGTGGGAAACGCCTACTCAGCAAAGTACTAGTCACGTTGCAAGCACACGAGCTTAGCTTTTAGTCTTAGTATTAGAATTAAAATATTTTTAAGTCTCGTCCGGAACAATTTTTTTTATAAACCATCACGACCGGGTAGCTTAACTTACATACTTACATGATTTAAAAATAGGCTAAAATATGTGAACTAGTTTAACATGCGAACACCTACGATTGACATTAGATTGAAATGCGACTCATAAATCTTAACCACTCTTTTTTACTTTCATACGAATACTTAAGAAAAAATGTGCAAATGAGCTGAAAGCTAAATGCGAATTTATGTACGTTTAATGTTGCTTAGCAAATGGAGTAGGAAAATTACTCTTCATTTAATGCAGGGATTGAAGATAAACTGTTGAAAATTGGACCATGTTACTCGTAATGGTCCTGGATGTACGGGTTCAGCTAAGGCCTTTATGCACTGCGACCAGATTGATCTATTGTGTGCCCCCAAGTGCTTAATTTTAATTATTTGGTATTGCCAGGAATCCAACCAGCTCCTTGAGAGGGGGAATTTGTAAGTCTTCATCTTCTAGTAGGCACGAGCCCACTTTTCAGACTGATAAGGGCCATTTATACCATTCCATTATTCCTTGGTTTTTATTTGGATCAATTTTTTACTTTCCTGTTTTAGGCTATTTTTATTAAAGTCGAAAAATGCGATTGGTCCTATAAAAGTATAAAACATAAAAGTCTGGCTTCTCATTTCCATTTCCTTCGTGTCCCTCATGCCCTGGTAGGTACCCAAATCAGGGAGACCGGATTAAGAATCGCCAGTTTATTGAGTGCATTGTTACACTCTTTAAAGAATTTTGAATTAAGCGTAAAACTATTTGAGGCTTTGAGGACTGTTTGACTGTCCGAAAGTATTTTTGTTTTTACTTTTTCGAACCCTCTTTGGGATATGATTTCCACTGTTTCCATTATGGCGAAAAGCTCCGCATGGAAAATCGTGGTATCTGTTCTCAGTGTTATAGATTTTTATGCTATAGGGTCCTGACGAATGCCAAAACAAACATTTTCTGTCATTTGATATTTCATGTCACAATGGGTTTCGAAGCCAAGGGAGCTGAATAACAGTCACTCACAAACCGATTTTGCTATGGCGGCCGTCAGTTGTACACGCATAGTTACGATAATATTTCATATTTGAACTGTTTCATAATTATCCCTCACGTGCAAATTATATAAGACCGATTTTAAAGAACGGCACTCTGCGATGGAAGTGACGCTCGTGTTGATACCGCTTGACATAGTTATTCAGCAATCAACCAAGCGAACCCTGTTGAATATTAAAAGGGAAGATTTCGGCAAAGGAAAATTGATGTCATCTATGGAAATTGCATGTCCAAGTCTGCAGCTCTCACATGCTCAGCTGCCCTGGGATGATATTACTAAAGTCATTGAGTTCAAAAAGAAGTTTAGAATTGAGCTACACGATAAGGTAAACTGGAGTACCCCTATATTTGAAAGAAACCCCCAGGAGTGTACCCTACACTGGTACACAGATGGCTCAAAGGCAGCAGAAGGCATAGCCGCTAGAATATATAGCCCCAGAACCAAGCGTTCTATGTCGATGGGTAGTTTTCAAACATTCTTCCAAACGGAGGTGTATGCCATCTGTCTATGAACAGCGATCAATTTAGACAGGAATCTCCGGAGTGAGCAAATTGTCATCATGAGCGACGGTCAGGCGTCACTCAAGGCACTGTCATCCTGTGATGTTGAGTCATCACTGTTCCTTGAGTGTATCGAGAAACTGAAATTGTTAGAAACCCACAATCGCATCCGACTAATTTGAGTATCAGGGCACAGGGGTATAACTGGGAACGAAGTAGCGGATGCATTGGCAAAATAGGCTGCTTACGGGCATTTCCACAGGCCATTGCAGATTGTGCAGTCATCTGTACGGGATAGGGACATGGTCCACTGACTCTTGACGTTTCTGCGACTCCTTAAGTGCAGCGGTATAGCGCGGAAAAGGTTGAGACGTCTCGGTCAATTACAGCCAGAATAAAGGCGCATACGCTCAGTCCAATCCAGCTCTATCTTAAGTTTAATAAGGTAACTGGGCTTGGATAAAGTACTGCGATAAGTAGAGGGCACAAAAGACCATGTTGTCGAAATGCAAACTTCAAATTAAATCCATCATGCTTAATGAACGGCACTGAACCGAACATCTAAGTTTAGTAAATATCTCTATATTATGGGCTTCCCATACCAATCCGATCATTTGGTAGTTATATGTTGGCCAGTGCATCATTTTCACACCATTAATGCTAAATGAGTGCGTCCCATCCCTTTCATCTTTCAACTCTAGTATTGCTGTAGCATCTCCCCTTTTCCATTTGTGTGTACACAAGAGCAAAAAGTGTTGAAATTATGCACAAATAGCAGACCACACGCAGCGATAGCCCTGATGTGATAGCCGAGTCTGGAGTGCAGAGAAGTGCCACTGAAAAGTACTGAAAAGTGCTGCGAATATATTTTCTTTCCTTTTCCGATGAAACTTTAACTATTATTTTTACAGAGTTGAACATTTTTGTCAATGTGATTGCGGTTGGCGTTACTAATTTTCATGTTTTTCTTATACTAAATCATAAAACCAGCATATCAACAACAAGAAAAGTTTAATTGATGCACGGCTCCACGAATTAACTCTGAAGATGCAAACCGCCAACAGACGTTACCGGTAACATCGTGAACATTAGTGTGCATACACACTCTCACATAGGCATAATAATGAAAGTCATCCAACTTATTCATTGTCATTCATAACTCATTCGGTAATGTTTGTCCATTTTTTCTTCTTTTCTGTTTTGGTTTTTTGTTGACTTCATCTTTCTGTACTTTTTATCTGATATTCTGTGTAAACTCTGCTAGACTAGACAGCTTGGCTGTTTGGCAAAGCTCAGTCTGCCAAGCATGCAACCAGTAAGCCGTCTATTGCCATGTGTTGCCACAAGGAATCGCGGTCGCAACTCTCATTTGTTGCACACAAACATGCGCACGATGCATTTATTTAGGTTGGCCATTTGACTCCAAGCTGAAAAAATGTAGAAAACCCTATACAGTTGCCGATGGGAAAAGCAAATCGTATGCACCGCTACTGGAAGTAAACATTTATGTGATAATGCAACAACTGCGTAGGGCACATTTGAATATCTAATCATACGCGAGTATGTATCTTGCTTTTAAATTATCATTGCGTTCGTACATGCATACGAAGGTACTTACTCATATATAGCAAATATTATTCAAAGGTATATATAACTTTTTTTCTATTAGAATCGAAACTAAATTTTATATAACACTTACCTACATACGTCAGAAATACCTATACCCATCACTCTCCTTTCTGAAAACGGGACTCAAGGAAGAACTAAAGCTCTGGAAACGCTAAGGGCTTGGAATACGAAAACTACAAACTTTGTTTTATCACTCTCTAGAAAAGACTGCAAAATGTTGGTTGGAGTACTGACGGGATACTGTCTCACTCACGCAGCCAAAATGGGATTAATCCAGAGCGATGAGTATAACACATGTAATAAAGCGATTGCCAGGGGTACTTTGGAGGACTTACTTTTTCACTCCCTGCTCTTTATAGGGCTCGACAAATGTGCCAAGGATTATGCTTGAAGGATATTGCTGACAAAAGGCTGAACGACTTGTTAAAACTCGCGACGACGTGCATCAAGAATCTTCTCCTTCTTGATTGGCGTGATAGCCGCTTACGCGATTTTTGCCCACTTTAACAAAGCGCGTAAGTCGTTTCTTTCTCATGCTACCCGGCGCCAGTTCGACACATCAAGTGAAGCCAAGCCGGAGCGTTTGTATCCATTCGAGCGACATGACCCAGCCAAGGTAGCCGCTGCATCCTCATTCTCTGCACTATGCCACTTTTCTATCACCGACGATGCTCGCCATCACGTGCAAACGTCCAAATATCTTCCGCAGAATCTTTCTTCCAAACACTCCAAGGGACGCTTCATCGGATATTGTCATCGTCCAAGCTTCTGTGCTGTACGATAGGACGGATATCATAACAGTCTTATAAAGTTAGTTTTTATCGTCGAGAGAGGACTTTACTACTCAATAGCCCACTTTGTCCAAAATAGCACTATTGGCAAGAGCGATTCTCGTTGTTAGAGGTGTTAATGCTGGTTCCTAATAAACGAAATCTCTTACAAGCTCGAAATCACAACTGTCAACAGTGACGTGGGTGCCGATGCGCGAGTGCGCCGACTGTTTCCTTGATGACAGGAGGTACTTCGTTTTGGCCTCGTTCACCCTAGACCCATTCGCTTTGCTTCTTTATCCAGCAGAACTGGCATCGTGGTTGTTAAGTCAGTTGATATCAATATCATCGTCATATGCCAACAATTGTAGGCTCTAATGAATAATTGTGCCTGAACGGTTAAGTTCTGTGGCTCGGTCGATCTTTTCCAGCATCAGGTTAAAAAGGTGCCACGTCAGAGGATCACCCTGTCTGAAACCTCGTTTGGTATCAAACACCCGGATTCTGACGGCGCTGCAGGTATCGAATGCAGCTTTGAAATCGACAAAAAGATGGTGTGTGTCGATTCTCCGTTAATGGGTATTTTCCAAGACTTGGTTTACTCTGAATATCTGGATGATGGTGAATTTTCCAGGTCTAAAGCCACACTGATAAGGTCCAATCAGTTGGTTGATGGTGGCTCCTTACTTATGAGGATTTTATATACAAAAATTGTCTACTGCGGCTGCCGTTACTGCCTAGTGCTGATGTACCTCAAACATCTAAACAAACAAAATTCATACAAATGCCCATAGGTATGTACATCTGGACCCAGAGTTCTGTTATAGGTTTAAGTTTTCATGTTTCCGCATAAGGCTTAAAGTTGCAATCTCCGTCTCCAAATACCCTAATAAAACTAACGGCTGGGCCATATAGCGTTTGCTTTTTGAACCACCAATTTTTTTGAGAATGGTAACACAAATGACATGTCAAATGTGTTCATAATTTACTTAAAGGTTTGACATTTACGAAATGGGACGCTATACGCTTGAACAAATGGGAAATATTGAAAACCTTCTTCTTCTTTTCTGAATTTCACATCGGTGGCTACGTCAATAAGCAAAATTGTCGGATTTGGGGCTCAGAAAATCCACACGTTACTGTAGAGAAGCAAATGCCTCCACAACGAGTAACTGTTTGGTGCTGTTTTTGGTCTGGCGTCATCATCGCGCCATTTTTTTTCGAAAATGAGCGAGGAGCCGCGGTTACCGTGACATGCTCAACGTGTTATTTCCAAAAATTGAAGAGGATGACATGTACGACATTTGGTTTCAACAGGACGGTGCAACTTGTCACACTGCCAAAGTTACACACGAACTTTTGGCTACCGTTTTTGAAAACCGAATAATCAGCCGAAATTCCGATATCAATTGGCCGCCTCGGAGCTGTGATTTAAGCCCGTTGGACTATTTTTTGTGAGGAGCCGTTAAGGGCAAATGCTATGCGAACCATCCAGAGACGATTGATGCTTTAAAACACGAAATCGAAGTGGCCATTCATGAAATTGGAGCCTAAACAATCGAAAATGTGCTTAAAAATAGGGTTGATCAAATGGCGTACTGTAAAGCCACTCGTGGCAGTCGTTTGAACGATATTATTTTTCATTCATAAATGACAATGTTGAATCTTCAAAATAAAAATAAAAGTTTGAAAAAATATTGATTAGTTTTTTTTTATAGCCGATTCAAAAAGCTAATTTTACATGGCCCACCCTATATTACAAAGAATGTATCAGATATTTGTATTTAAATACTAACTGGTTAGGTTTTGGGCAGAATTCTTTATTCACTCAATTTACACTTACACTTATTCTATAAGCTTGCTTTTGATTAAAATTTTACTTTAGCGAATGGCATTCATTCCTCCGTTATGTCTGGCGTATGTGTGCATGTAACTATTTGAATGTGAATTAACTTCACGCACATCTTCAATAAAAAATTAAAAAGTAATCTTTTTTGTGATTGTCGATTTTCTGATGACCTACTTTTCCGTGCCGCCTCAACCGACCTCCACAAAGCCAACACACTGCCAATAGAACAGTTGCACAGATGTACCTACATACATACAAACGCATTCACATATTTAGAAATGTGTCCACATGAAAGATTCAACACTCAAATGTATCTGTATTCTAATAAACTCAAAGCACAGCAGGCATAAATTGTCTCATAAACATCCCAAAATGTTGAACTGTTGAAAAAGCGCCTTTCAAAAAGTTTTTATTATTGCAACGCCGATGTAGCACGTGGAAAAAAGAATAATTATTGTAACCCCATAGAGAGACAAGTTGTTAGAAATATTTATGTTGTTTTTTTATTTTTATTCGTTTATGAATAAGCGAACAAGTTACAAAGTACAAATCTGTGGCAGCGGTCAAACATTCGATCTGTTGCAGCAGCGTATGCCACCAGTAAGTAATGGCAAATGCATGCAACATGCGACAAATCCGGCCCGTCGTGGGCTGTTGGCTATGATCCAATGCATTATTGCGGAATATCAATGTGGTGGCTGGCTGCCACCTCTTTCCTCGACATCTCCGACAACAGGCGCCATAAATTGCATAATTGTTGTTGCCGTTTATGGGCGACTTGTCACCTTTGCGGCGAATGCTGTTGCCGCCTATGGCCGGAGCAGAGTCGCAATGAATGGCACCAACAACAATTTAGTGTTAACTTATTTCCATTGAGTGGATGTCTATGACACGTCTGATAGATAATAAAGTATCCAATTATTGCCGAAAAAGCTTGAATTGTTTGCTCATCGAATGCCCACACGCACAGGTAAACCACGCAGCAACGTGCTCAATATTTGTTACATATACCACATGCACATACATACATATGTCAGCGATCTGTTTGGCAGAATCCGACTCGTTGAAATTCCACAACCAGAAAAGCTGTTGGTATGAAATTAACCAAGTCAGGTAGACGAAATGAGTAGGCTAAAATATGTTTATTGCTGCCCACTACACCTCTTCATAGTTATTATCATCGCTTATCGAAACCTGTGTTATCCGACAAAAGCAAAACTACAATCTTTATTTTGGTATGATGAAGCCCTTCCACATTTCCTTCACAGTCTAAAACTGTTTGGGCCATATTGATTTCCTATGCGCACATGCGCCATATTCTACTCGTATATTAGCTTACATTTTAATAAGCACTCAAAATTCATAACAATAAATTGTTTGGCTCTTCATGATTACATTTTGCCTGTTAGTTGCTGAGTAACATTTAAAGACCTTCAAAAATTCTAGCACACATCGAATAGAAGGCGTAGTATTTATTAAAGTTAATGATAACCTGACCCAGGTTTTGTTGCAGTCTTTTTAAGAAATTTTTACTTACAGGTATTACATAATCAAACCTTTTATTTAAAATAAAAAGTATAGAATCCCGAGTGTTGTTGTATGTAGCCGAACCTTCCGCGGTGACCACAAAACACCAAATTTTCGGAAAAGTGGTTTCTAATGTCGGGTGATTTTTAGCTGCATGAGAATTGTCTATATCGATAGCTATGGTTTGACAGGTGAGAAAGGCAAACTGTGTTGGTATTTCTGTTCAGTAAGGTTTGGCAAATAATCATGAATTGTTTAACGAATGGACCATTTATCTCGTAGTCGTGGCGGACATATGCCGGAGTTATATTCATAAACAAATGCCATGAAATTATCTACCAGTTCATAATTAAAAAAAATTCATTCCAACAATATTTCTGTTTTGTATTATGATTTTAAGTTCTCACTCTCCTAAAGAAACAACCGATACAAGCTGCATCCGGGAGACTATGGTTAAGATCCTATGCTCCTAAAAACTGGCTGCTTCTCTGAGACGGCATCAAACTGTACTTCTGTTCATTTATGTGACTACATCAAGGTGTTTGGGCATTGTGGTGTGCCAACAATTCAATCGAAGATAGACATAAATCTTACAAGTTTGAATGTAATATTTTTATAACGGTTTAATTTTAACGGCTTCGACAAAATTTGCCGAAAATTATTACTTTGAAATATTTACTAAAATTTAGTGTAGTAGCATTAAAGTATTTGTTAATTTTACTTAAATTAATAAACTCCAAAAACGCTCAACAGAGTTGAAGAACTATACGAGTAGTATTGCTTCTCGTTTCTTGCTGTCGTTTCGAGCTGCCTGCTATTTTGGCATCAGCTGTATTTTTTATTTTCTTTATTCTGTACGCCTTTATTCGTCAAAATGGGATGGTAAAAATTGTTCACTCTTTTGGTTGCCTATTATCTGGGCTGATGACTGCCTGAATCGCATTTTATTCCTAGAACTGCACATAAACACAGAAAAAACTCTTCAATGAATGGGAATTCCTTTGTATTCCGCCACTCCTCTTTCAGGAACATATTAAAATATTTTAGCTTGATTGTACAGAATTCATACATACGTCTATATACAATACAATATATACATAAACATATGTATGTGTCTAAATTTGCTCTACTAGCTTTTATTATTACGATACGCTTTTCAAAACAAAACAAAAAACGTAAACGTAAACGTAAATAATTCCGAGAAATGCCAAAATTTTGTCTACTCGTGGTGTCTGTAGTTATATTGTTTTTTCACCGTTGAATATCGGATTTCAACAAATGACTAACTGGATGAACGACGCTTACCACAGTGTTTTCATCCACAGAAATTCTGGGCGAAATCAGATTCATCTACTATCCCAGGCTTTTAAGATGCATTGATATAGTATGTAAAAATATATTTGCGTACCCATTTGTACTTATGTATGCATGTGCATATATCTTTGGAACTTAGTGACCTGCATTTCTTGAAAATCTGAATCTAAAAAAGCGCCACTCATTGCTCTCATATATCGGGTGTTTTTTAGCTGCATGGGAACTCGATATTGATAACTATGGTTTGACAGCTGAGAATGGCAAACATTGTTGACATTTCTGTTCAGTAAGGTTTGGCAAGTCATCATGAATCGTTTAACGCCAGAACAACGCTTCCAAATTGTGGAAATTTACATTGAAAAAAAAAAGAAAATGAATCTGTTCACGAAGTTCATAGAGCACCTATTGACTGCGCTTAAGAGAATTCTTAGATCTCGAGTTCTATTCAGCTTGACTTTTGGGTTTCAAAGAATGAATTTTATAAACTTCTAACCTCTTTTTTAATCTATTTAATAATTATCTGTAGTAATTTTAGCTCATACTAGCTGTAAGGGGTCTGTAAAAAGGGTAATTATGTTCTAGACTTGAAATAAAACAAGTGTTAAGAAGCCCATAACAGTTAATGTTACGCTAGCGGAACGATCCGGATTTATATCGGTAAATTATTGTTACTCCAGCAGCATTCCCCGTTCAGGCTTTTTCATGCTGCTACACAACAACAAACCGAAATGTTGATTCGTCGCCGCTCCCAACTTGGCCTTTGTTCTTCGACTACGTGGAAAATCTTACGTACGGATCTTAGCTTAAATGCCTTTAAAATATTATACATCTCGTGCAAGAATTGAAGCCAAATAGTGTTTACGTCGAATTTTTCCTGATTAGGCTCATTTAGATTTATTATTCAGATTTATTGGAAAAAGTAATCGAAAATTGGACTAATCGAATGGACCATGAAATTATATACGAGATTATAAAACAAATTCATTCCGACCATATTTCTGTATTAAATTGTGATTTTAAGTTCTCAAGCTCTAAAAACAAACACCCGTTGGAAGTAAATCTACAAATATACAATACATAAATTCTTATATACCCGCTCTCTGCTTAAGAACGCTAATTGCAATATATACATACCTACATGCATACATCCATAAACACATTGTATGTTAAATTACATTTTTAAATATTTATGATGCTAAAAAAAGTTGTTGAAATTATTAATATCCACCTGCAATTTCATTTAAAATGCAATACTAATTGTAACTGCTGCGTTTGGATAAGCGAACGTCCTCTGCAAGGTAAACGGGAAGTCAAACTTGATCAACCAGTTGTTTGATGTTTTTTGGCAAAGACGGACTCCTCGAAATAACCAAAGCTCGTTATGCCAATGAAAATTACGGAATGAGAGCAGTGATATTCTGAAAAGACGCACCCAACCCAACATGTAAATGTTTTTATATCAGCGTTTTGCTTTTATTTTAATCTGTCATTTGCAGTGGATAGAATGAAACGAGTTTCTTGGCCAACTGTCGCTGGTAAGTGACTAGTTTGAGTGCACCAGCGGCTCCATTGCACTGGCTGCAAGCCATCAAAAAAGGAGCGCCATCTCTCATCTTCCGATGGGCGCCAGCAGCAACTACCAGATCTGAACGCTTTGTTGCAGAAAATATAAGCAAATGCTCACGCCATTACATGTAAGGAAAATCGTTCCGTTTTACAAGTCGAAAACAAATTCAAAAACAACAATCACTACAAAAACTAAGCGAACGAGTTGGCAATGTCAGCAACTTTCCGCATTTGTTGCCATATAGGTGTATGTGCAAATATATATGTATGTGTATGTGTATTCATATGCATGTACATACACTTACAAACTGAAAGACGTGTGTGTATGTATAAACATAGGTTATATGCATTCTTGTATGTACTATTAGCTACCCTGAAGGAAAATCCACTAGTTTCCAACTGGTTTCCTTTTCATGCAATAATACGAGGGCGGTCAATAAGTCCGTGACTTTTTGTATTTCTGACCTCTTTACTGAAAAAGAAATACTGCTCCTGTCAACAGGCATCTGTCAGTTGACTCCTGTCAAAATTTGAATGTGCTGCGTCAGTTAGTTTGTGTTTTGCAGCTACCTTTATCAGACTATCCAGTAAGTTCAGGAGAAAATGGAAAAAACTGAATTTCGTGTGCTTATTAAGCCGATTCACCCTTAGAAACCCACTGTTTCGACTGTTGTTTGGTCTCTGGTGTGTGGTTATGGATCCATGTTTCGTCCACGGTTACAAAACGGCGCAAAAACTCCTCCATATTGCGATTAAACAACGCCAAGCCTTCCTGTGAAGTTGTTACACGATTGCGTTTGTGGTCGACTGTGAATTACTGGGTAGTCTGATAAAGGTAGCTGTAGAACACAAACTAACTGACGCAGCACGTTCAAATTTTGACATCAGTCAACTGACAGATGCCTGTTGACAGGAGCAGTATTTCTTTTTCAGTAAAGAGATCAGAAATACAAAAAGACACGGACTTATTGACCCGCCCTCGTAACCATGACCAATTCGATTTATTTTTCCCACTGAAGCAATTGGTGAATTTTGTACAGCTTTTTCACGTATGCTTATAAGTGCTTTCTCGCTACAAATATTTGTATTTCAAACCTTCAGAAAGTGTGCACAGTTCATTCAAGTATCTTTGGTGGTTACCTTTATCCCCTTTTTAAAGACGTGAATCTAGTCAATTTATTTAAATCAATTTATCAGCAAATTTATTAAAAAATATAAATGCTATCCAAAAATAATTCTCAGAAAGTTTTATGTTTGTCGCAATTTTCCAACTAGCCAGGTTATCTGTGCAGATTAGTTTCTGCATTGCAATCCGTCGCCTGCCTCCGCCCAGCCATGTCCATTGGCTATGTTTGTTGGCTACACCGCTTGGTTTAGGGCAATTAGTTAGAATGTTCGCTTTAGCAATGAGTTTCCTATGAACAAAAACAACGTGCATACGAATACATCACAACTTGTCGCTGAACCAGCAGCAGCCGCTCCACTTCTGGAAAATAAGGGGCTGGCACCAACTCAATCTGTATGCAGTGAGTTTAATGCAGCCATATTACACTGTTGCTGCTGCATTGCTGGCATTGGACAGCGGCATTACGGCGGTGGCAATTTTCGGAGACTGTCATGGCAAGACTTTAAGCCGCATTATCCTGCTCGAATTATGACAGGATGACCGAATAAAGTTGCATGAGTGCTTGTCAGGTGTTTTGAATTGTGGACGCGCTTGCTGGCGGCAAGTGGCAAGTTGGAAGGCGTAACAGTGACTTGCAGTGAGTGGCACCCAATTCGCGAATGTTTTCATGCGGGGCACTGGTACAGGAAAAGAAAGTTCGATTAGAATATTGTACTCACTTTGAAGGTAACACCGCTGCAGAAGCCTAAAAAAACATTTTTTTTTTTGGCTTAAAAGTTTTGTTGAATATTCTACAACCCTGAGTCCTATAAAATTCTGAACTCATCCTCTTGTGTCGGGATCTTGTCTCTGACACATTTCAAAACTTCAACTCAAAAACTTTTTGTAATTAAAATATGAGACTACGAGTATTGCAATGCTTTTCATTGAGATTTAGAACTAAGTTTAGTGACCGAGGAATAAACATCCAACGAAACGAAGAGCTAGTTGGACTATTAGAATCGTCTATTAAGCGGGGCGTTAAAGCTGTACACCATAACCAGCGTAAAGCAACGTGAAACAGATCAAAATGCCATAAAATCTGACATTCAACAGAAAGGGACAAGCAACAGCGCCGGAGACTATGTTAAATAAGAAAGAGACTGATAAAAAAATCTGCTGGAAATGCCATTTCGGTCAACGGTAAGTGCTACAGAGCCATGACAAACGATATTTTGTAGCCGGGAATTCACCACCTCGGAACTGCGATTTGATGCCGCTAGACTTTGTTTGTTCGGGCGTGAAGTTAAGACGTTATGCGAACAAGCCATTAGCGATGCAGTCCTTCAAGGCGAATATCGAGCAAACCATTCGTAAGATAGAGCCGAAAATCGTGATCAAGGTCTGGAAAAACTGGATTAGTAGGATGTGCTACAGCGAAGCCCCCTGGGCAGGCAATGGTAAACCTCTGAGTGTATTTCTGCCATGAAAAAGCTCCTCATAAAAATGTATCTGCCGTTCGGAGTCTGCTCGAAACTGTAGGTCCCTCCATTTGTGGAACAACATCAAGACGCACGCCACAAAAAGGAGGATGAGCTCGGCCAAACACTCGAAAAGGGGGTACGCACCAATTATACAGACACAGGCTGTATATGTGTCAGAAGAAATGAACCGGTTTTTTTCTTGTGACTTCAAGAAATATTTCGCCCTGCTTTTTGCTGCGTAATAGTCTCACTCAGAGGCCACGACGCCAGTGCTAATTAAGGTTAGTGTCGTTCGAAACTTTCCCGTAAGCGCAACCAAACAGAAATGAGTGAGAAGTACGCGAAGAGTTTCGAGGCGGTATTTCTTTGCACGCATTCGAAAAGGTCGGAATTATCTTACGCCGCGGCTGCAGAAGTGATTAAAAAATCAAAAAAGTTTGCCGTGATGTAGAATCAGCAGTATAAAGTGTACAAAAATATTGATGTCTATCCCGAGCGTGGCTTGAAGCGAGTGACGACAAAAAAGCAGGATAAAAGATCGTCCAACTTTTTAAGCGGGACCCTTCTTTCCGACTACACCAAGTATGCACAATTCTTGCTAAAAAGGAAATAAACGTGAGTATTAACTCTGACTGAAGGAGGCGAACATATCCCACCGTCCAACATCATCAAAACCACTACTCTCAGAAAAACACATTGAAAAACAGAAAAACAAGAAAATAGCGTCACAGTTGAAAATGTGTGGGGAATCATGAAATGCATCTTGCCGGAAAACCAGTCCACGATTTAAAGGAACTCGTGCGTCAGTTCGCAAAATCGAGTCCTGTTCGTCGACGAGCTACGCAGAAAAGCTGGTTCAAAGCATGTAGAAAATGCCAGGCTATACTGAGCAACGATGAAGACTAAACGGTTTATTGAGTAATTGCGACTCGTAGGTTTGTACATACTTTCATGTAAACTTTTTTTAAATATATTTATTTATACGTCATGAATAATAGCGGTTCCTGTTTTCTGACACAGATTGTATATACAGCGAAGACAGCCGAGACAGCCATAAATAATGGGAATGTTTGCTCTTTCAAATGAAAAAAATAATGATTTTTGTTAATCTTTTAGAATTTTTAAAAAGAAACCACTCATTACATAGTAGACATATACATATAATATTTTCGGATTGAGTTTTAATAAGCGGCTGTATTGAATGTTTTTTTAAGAGCTTGAGAACTTAAAATTTTAATATAAACTAGAAATATTGTTGGAATGAATTTTTTTCATATCTGGTAGATAATTCCATTGTATTTAGCTGACTAATTTTTGGAAACAAAATTTCAGTCAGCATATCTCCATAGCGCCGGCCACCGTAACTACACTTTCGAAACAAATAAGGATTCTGTTAAGGAATCGAGCAGTAGCGAATCGGAAGAGGGCATTGCGATTACTATGAGTTTTGAGAGCACCACCGATGTCTCATGCTTGGACAAAATTGCACAAATTTTTAAATAGACTACAGTGGGCAAAAAGTAAGGTGAATTTGGTTGTAAAATAAAAAATCTTTATTTATTCTTGTAAATCAATTTCATCCCATTCAAAATAATCCGCTCTCGATGAAATACCCTTATGCCAACGATTTTTCCAATACCCGAAACATGCCAAATAGTCCATTTCCGGTATAGCCAGCTTTTATCTCCACAATCGACTCGAAACGCGTTCCCCGGAGTGGTCTCTTGAGTTTTGGGAATAGCCAGAAGTCACACGGATGCCGTGATGCAAAAACCAAGAGTTGTTGGCCCATAATTCTGGTCTTTTTAGACGAATTGCTTCACGTAAACGACGCATAACGCTCAAATAATATTCCTTATTAAGAGTTTGGCCACGAAAATCGAAGAAAAACTGTCATCATGACCTTTATTTTTGAACGACTTTGGCGAGCTCTTTTCGATCTGGCCTCGCCTTTAGCACGATATTCGCTTGATTGGTCGGTTGTTTCAGAGTCGTAAGCATAAATCCAAGTCTCATCTCCCGTAATGATGCGTTTGAGCTTGTCCTGATAGTCTGAAAGCATTGTTTCACACACATCAACGCGACGACTTTTTTCCAAGAAATTGAGAGTTTTCGGTACCAAACGAGATTTGACTTTTCGTAGGCCCAAATGGTCTTTCAAAATGGTTTTCACAGATCCTTCTGATATTCCGATCATATCAGTAAGGTCTTTAACAGTCAACCGACGATTTTTGAGCACCAACTCCTGATGCTTTCCATTTCAATTCAACCGGGCTATTCGGGTCATGTTCTTCGATTTCGATGTAACTTAAATATGTTGCTCTCTGGTCGAAATAATGAGACACGTATTTTTTTGTTCGCCCGAAAAAAATTTTTTTCAAGAGTTATCGGCAATTTTGTTTTTCGCCTCAAACTCGATTTTTTTTAATTATATAAGAAAAAATTTTTTTTAAATGCCCATAACTTAGTCAAAAATGAACCGATTTTAATAATTTTGGGTTCAAAATGATCGTCATTACTTACGAGTGATTTCATGTAGAAATAGTTGCAAAAAAGTAGTTCAAAATTTTTTATTTTGCAAAAACAAAAAGTGCGAAACAGGGTGTTTACTCAAAAATTCATTACTCAAAAACAACTCATTTTAGCTACTAGGCATGCAGCTCAATTAAAGTTTGAGATGTTTTTTTGATTTGGAAAAAGTTATAAAACAAAAAAAAATACACTTTTTGAAATATTGAATTTTGAAAAAATTTAAATTTTTTTTCTTTTTTGCTAAATAAAAAATTTTCAACTACTTTTTTGCAATTGTTTCTACATGAAGTCGCTTGTGTAAGTAATTACGATCATTTTGAACCCAGAATTATTAAAATCGGTTCATTTTTGACTAAGTTATGGGCATTTAAAAAAAAATTTTTCTTATATAATTAAAACAAATCGAGTTTGAGGCGAAAAACAAAATTGCCGATAACTCTTGAAAAAAATTTTTTTCGGGCGAACAAAAAAATACGTGTCTCATTATTTCGACCAGAGAGCAACATATTTAAGTTACATCGAAATCGAAGAACATGACCCGAATAGCCCGGTTGAATTGAAATGGAAAGCATCTCCTTCACTTTATTGACGTGTTGGTCATCTGTTGACGTCGATGGTCGTCCGGAGCGCTCCAAGTCATCAACACGTTCTCGACCCTCTTTGAAGTCTTTGTATCACTTATAAACATTTTTCTGCGACATGGTCGAATCACCAAATGCCTTCCGCAACATGCTAAACGTTTCCGCAGCCGAAATATCATTCCGCAAACAAAATTTGATGGCACTTCTCTGCTCAATCAAATCGGACATTGTAAAAATCGAAAAATGCACTCTTGATCGTTTGGTAAACACAAGCGTAAATATATTACTGATAATGACATTCACATGAAAGGTGGCCCAGATGTTATTAACAGTGATGCCAACTCATGAAAAAAATAACTAGAGCGAAATTTTAATCCCGCGAAGTTTTACAAATAAATTCACCTTACTTTTTGCCCCTTATAACTGCTCCAATATTGGCCATAAAGAGTAATTTTGGTTAGAAGAAAGACAAGATATTAAAGGCAAATTTCCATCCTTTATAAAATAGCAAATCTATTCTACTTTGTGTATTTTAGATTGAGTTCGATAAGATCAACCATCGAGTACTTCTCTCCGATACTTTTGTAACATCGATACTTTTAACGAGTACAGTTATCAAGCACATGGCGGTATCGGAACAACACTAGTTGTTATCGTGTAATTATTATTAGCAAAATTGTGCGTAGAATTCGAAAAAAGAATCGGTATTTTAATGTAAAGTTACGACTTTGCAAAATGCAATGAGCAAAAGTTTAGTGATATTTGGTGAGCTTTAATTTACTGACATTAGGGTAGTACATTAGGGCGGTAAGAACTGAGGTCTGGTGGGTAGGTACATTTACATTTTGTACACAACCTTTGCATTAATTCGTAAAATGTTGTAAAAATACGAACGTAGAAGATAATTATGGATTTAAAATCGTACTGAAGCGGCGGGAAGAAGTGCTGCACCATCTCACACGAGTATTTGGAGAAGCCAACCACTGGCACTGCAGTGTTGAGAGCAAGGTAAACATTTTGCTAATATTATGGCACCATCAGACGCTCATTGAGTGTATTAAAACCCAATGCCTCTCAACCCGCCCTTACCATCGCAAGTCGCCCTAGCAGCAACACCTTCGAATTACCTGATGGAGTTATAAACGTCCGCCATTTCATTACGCTAAGTAAAAACTGAACTGAAAAAATATGTGTAGGTAGAAATAAAATAAAATACTCGTACTCGTAATGAGGAAAAATACAGCAAGTTCAATGTACTGACAGGTTTTTGTATCGCCCCTCTCAGCAGTCCCACCTGTTAGTCGGCAGTTCGCGTTGCATCGACTGCACAACTGTGGTTTGAACTTCTGTATCCCTTCTGCAGGCGTTTTGCTTATTGCAGCATTTGTTGCCTTTGCATTTTAGCATGGCTATGGGGGCAAAACGCAGAAAAGCATACATACATACATGTGTACATATATAAGTACAAAGTCGGAGAGTGGAAAATATATGAACGAAACGAGTGATTGATAAAACATTTTTTAAACGCCATTTGTATGTGTTCAAGGTTAAATTTCGATGGCTTTACTTAGAATTGAAGATACGGTAATTTATGAAGCTCTGAACAAATCCACAAAACGATTCAGTGTGCGTTTTTGAGCACCGTGAGGAAATTCTAACATATCCTGTATACTAATTAATATAAAGTAATGAAACATATATTTTAATTATAGATTCTAAAAATCAGTCTTGTCAGCACATCTGGAGAATGTTTATTTTTAGATTTTAATGAAGTTTCCATATGTTTTACGATTGATAGATTGGTTGTACCGTATAAATATCTTCAGACGTAAACATTAGATAATCCAGCTTAGAAGAGCTCAAGGAAGACTCGTAACGCAAAGCGGTTACGTGAAGACTTCTGATTCCACTAAGAGATTTCAACTTTGTACATTTATTCTTCTTGGCAAAGGTTTAAGTGGCTCAAGTATGAACCACTTACCGATTTTCATTAGAATGGGGAGACGGGTTAAAGGTAGCAATTGTGTCTTAATTGCAAATTTTTACATGGTGTAAAGTTCCTTTGTTAGATAGTTGTTCAGCATTTATCTTGCCAATCTCAATAAAAATATTTTGGAAATAATTAGCGAATAAACCAGAACTTGTTGTCATTTATGATTCATATATTAATGCGCATACATACATATATACAGGATGCATGTATGTGGCTACGCATCAGAAACCATTATTTTTCTTTTTGCCCTTTTTGCAAGAAATAAAGAAACATGCACTTATCCTCGATATATAATATTTACAAACCTTTAATTATGTTAAATGCGTCCATTCATTCGTTCATAAAATTCGCCGGGCATTGGAATGTATACACTATTAGAAAACGCAAAAAATACGAGGAACGTTCTGATACTCTCCGATCTGCAAAACTTATTCAACAATAGCAAGCGATCACTCACGAGGACGCTTCAAAACCAATGGGAACCTTTGCGAAGGAATTTAATTTTTCTGTAGCCTTTATCCATCCAGTTTAAGTGTGATCAAACTCGAGAACAGCGAGTTATCCGATCAAAATTAAATATTCCGGTTTTTCTCCGACGAAAAAAATGTTGACCAAGACCAAAAGATGAACCGCAGATATAACGGATGGCTATGTTCCAATCCTACAGCGGTTCCTGTTGTCATGAACACGAAGTCACTGCTATGGTTTTAGGTGTTGTGAGCAACAAAGGGCATGTAATGATTTTGAGTGAATTCTATTGCATGTATCGATTACCTAGAGCTTATAGTGAAACCCCGGATTGATAGTGGCCGCGGTAACAGACCATGGCCATCGCTAGCTACAACTTTCGCCCATCTTTCGGGCAATTTCCGGATGCCGTTTCTCCAAAATTCTGGCCGCTGCTTGGCTATCCATGACTCAACCCATATTTTGGCAGCCTCGTACGAGGAGAACCGCTGGTCCGCCAAATCGAGACTCATATGCCGGAACAAATGATAATCGGAGGGAGCTATGTCTGGACTATACGGCGGGTGGGGTAACACTTCCCAGCCAAGCGTTCCAAGGTATTTTTTGACAGGTTGAGCAACATGCGGCCGAGCGTTGTCATGTTGCAAAATAACCTTGCCGTGCCTTTTTACCGTTTCCGGCCGTTTTTCTTTCAATGCCCGGCTTAAACGCATCAATTGCAGTCGTGCCTTTTTACCGTTTCCGGCCGTTTTTCTTTCAATGCCCGGCTTAAACGCATCAATTGCAGTCGGTAACGATCCCCCGTGATTGTTTCGCCCGGTTGGAGCAGCTCAAAATATACGACGCCGACCTGATCCCACCAAATGCAGAGCATGATTTTCTTGCCGTGAATATTCTGCTTGGCCGTCGACGTTGATGCGTGGCCGGGCAAACCCCATGATTTTTTGCGTTTTGGGTTATCGTAGTGGATCCATTTTTCGTCGCCAGTCACCACCCGATGCAAAAACCCCTTCCGATTTTGTCGCTCGATCAGCAATTCGCACGTAAAAAATCGCCGTTCGACGTCGCGCAGCTTCAACTCGTACGGGACCCAATGTCCTTGCTTTTGGATCATTCCCATCGCTTTTAGACGCTTGCAAACGGTTGATTTATCAACGCCCAATGATTCAGCAAGCTCTTCTTGGGTTTGGTACGAGTCCTCGTTTACCAATTCCCCCAATTCCGCGTCCTCGAACTTTTTGGGCTGGCCAAGACGCTCCTTGTCTTCGGTGTGAAAATCACCACTTTTGAATCGTCGAAACCAGTACTCACATGTTGAAATCGACGGAGTATGGTCTGGGTAGGCCTCCTGCAGCAATTCACGGGCTTGGGCTGTATTTTTTTTCAAATTGAAGCAGAAAAGCAAAGCTTCCTGCAAATTGCGTTTCGACGGCACGAAAGTTGACATACTCGGAGCACGAAAACACTGCGTTGTTTATACTTCAGCGAAATGACAGATACTGATAAACAAAGCCTAGGGATGAGGCTTTGTCGTGAATATATATTCAGTATTGCCAACGCGATAAAGTGATAAATAGCGCCATCTGTGTGTCACCTTTAAAACTAATTCAACCTCCCAATATATATTTTTTTTTTTTATAAAACACATGAACCGGTTGAAAGTTACGAAGTTTAGAATCAATTGTTTTTATACAAAGCAAACTTTAAACTAACTGAATATAAATGAAATCAAAATAAACTTAGAGATAAATATAGGAATAGTGAGACACATAAAGAGGAACTTACTTTGATGCCTATCAGATCTTATCAATCTTAATTTCTCGTAAAGGTATTTGGGAGTTTTCAATGCAATTAGCTTATAGGTATATACATAAATATACAATTTCTAGCCACCAGATAATCAAAAATTCTGCATCCTAGAATTTTGTTTTCCACAGCAGCTAATGGAAATTGTATTTCAATTTTATAGATAATAAATTAATGTTGTGTAAAAAATCGTGAACTTTTATTAAATTTTGTTCAAAATAAAATCTAATTAGATTTACCCTCAAGCTGTCCTCAAATACCGTACCACTATTTATATTATTAAGCTTGTTTATTAAATGCCTCTAGAATAAATCAGCCGCTCTAACCACATTCCTTAAGACAATTTTTAAACCTTTTTTCTCTATATAAATAAAGGAAGTATTCAAACGCGATTTACGAAATTTCACACATTCTTACGGAAAGTATACCAAAGACGCCGCGAAAAATGCATTAACACTGTGCAAAAAGTTGAAAAGTTCCAAAGGCGATTAAGATTTCGTTGGGTGGAAGCATCACATGAAAGAAAGTGCCGATCCGGGGCATATGGAATGGAGTTCATTTTTACCAAAGTGCATTAATTATACTTTCAATACCCATACGTATTGTCCTTTCATATTGTAACTTCTTCTCTATTCTGTTCCTTTTCCATGTTACGTTGGTCGCATTGGTTGCTACTACATACATATCTATGCAAGTTCAAGTAGTAGCAGCGATGGTAATGGTAGTAATCGTGGTAATGAAATTTCGCTACACCTCTTAGTTGATGATGGGCCGGCCGCAGGCTAAAACTCTCAATTACCATTGATGTTGTGGTTGTATTTGTACAACTGCTTGGCCGCTGTAGTGACTTCTGCTTCTGTGTGAATGGTGCATAGCAGTCATAGGAAAATGTCGAGAAGTAGGCAAGTAAGTTGCCGTCAAAAATGCCAGTTATGGAAGACGTTTTTTTATTGCCACAGTTGCAACTGCTTTTCAGTTCGCCAACTGGTTATTCACTTGTTCGCATGAGCGTTTGTGAGCTCTTTCGTACGATTTATTCATTTATTTATTTATTTGTCTGTCTACGTGGTAAATTTCTCAAATCAAAGAAGCGTTTCAAATTACAGGCACCAAATACGCCGCCAAACGTTCACTGCGCCTTCCACACCATATATCTATACATATTTATAAGTTGCGCTTACATGGAAATACACCCTTGCAGAAAAGAATCGTCAATGTCGTAGGGTAATAAACTTTTAAGGAGCAATACAAAATAAAGTTGGCTCTGTTGGAATCCGACCCATTTAAACACTCAATTTTATTTTTATAATTTTTTTTATAAATCAATTATTTTTTTTATTATTTTTATAATTCAGTTACTTTTTGTATATGTTTCGAAAATGTGTCAACAGCAGATAAATACAAAAGAAGAAAAGTGTTGAAATGTTAAAATTAGAAATCAAAGCTTGAACCAAGCGTTCGTTGGTGCCAGATTTTTGTTTTAACGGGGTTCTGAATATTGACATAACAAATGGTACTCAAATAGAAAAAGGTTCTTTTAAAAGTGACGCCCACATGTCAGTAGTGAAGATTCCTAGACCCTTTTTTGTCAACTTTGATATTTGCCCAATGGACAGATGTATAATTTTACTCGATTGAACGGCGCATTAAAATTATAGAAACTTATTAAGAAAGTGGTTGATCTTCAAGAATTGCATATCGCAAAAATCGTGTTTTTTTGGTTAAAACAATAGTCGGGTATGACGAAAATTCAAAGGTTGGTGAAAAAATTTCAAGAAACTGGTTCTGTCGAGTATAGAAAAAGAACGGTCAAAACAAAAACTCGACGTTCTGTTGAGAATATTGTTGCTGCAGCACAAAGGGTTGTTGAATAACCTTCAATAACGATATCTCGACGTTCGCAACAATTAGACATTCATGAATCGACTGTTTGGCAGATTTTACCAAATCTGGAAATAAATGTCATTCAAAGCTAACATTTTTATCATGTTGACGCTTTCGTAGGACCAACGTTTGAAATTTTTTAAAACTAAAGCACTGGCATAAATTTTTGGTCGACTCACCAGCTGGTGCATGGTGTGGTGCATAAATTCGAGTTAACATATTCACTTTAGCATATTCTTTTGTCAGTGAGTCAATGCACCGTTTGGAAAACCGAAAAGATCGCAAGAACTGAAACCCCCACCCATACAAAATCACAAGAAATTGACAAAAAGCATTTAAAACGGTGAAGCTTTTTTATTAAAATTATGCAAAAGTTATGTTTTTCCCCCTATTGGGTTTTCCTAGTTTTGATCTACTATTACTTTAGCCACGATATCGTGGCGCCCAGCTACAACACTACTTTTTACTATGGAATTATAATATTATCATTGCATAGTTTATATGTATATAGTGCAGAAGTAGTTAGTAAACTTTAAAATCCAGTGGATTTTTTTATGACTTTTTTTTTTGTATTTGGTAAATTTTACTTTAATTTTAAATAAGCTTGATTTCCTACAGGGATCATATCAATTTCTTCAGCCAATATTGCGAATAAGTGCACCCAGATGTACATGTATGTATATACACTTACGTCGTCTATAAATATTGGACATTTTCTCTGAACGGTTAGTAGGCAGATTGTTCAGTTAGTCTGCATTCGACATTCTCTTTGATTTGTTATTTTCTTACGCAGTGAGCCCACAAACTTACATTCCCACACAATGCAAAAGTTACATCTTTTACGTATCAACATACATATGTATGTATGTATGTGCAAACGGTTGGAGGCGCGCCTGTGGCGCTTTGCATGCCAAGCTGCCATTAACTATAATAGTTGTACATAGTTTTAATTCGTTGTTGTTGCTTATCACCAGTTTTGTGTTTGTTGTTGTTGTGTTGCATATCATATATGTATAGCGGTTATGTGCGCAATGATTCTTCCACCTAATTGCAGAATTAGGCGTAAATATTACAATCAATAGAATCACACAAATACGCATACACACATATGTGTGTATGTCTGTCCAAAAATAATTTACAGATTTGACCATAATTTGCGACAATCATTTTGAGGGAGAATATTACCAGGCATTTTTTTTATATTAAATTTAAGAGCTGGGGATGGGTGGGGTTAATTCAGTGAAAAAAGGCATGTTTTAGGAATTCTTTGACTATACAGATACAAAAAATTAAAAAAAAAAATTAGTGTTCATTTAGTTCGGGCATGCAACATTTCAATAATATTTTCCTAAATTTTCATTGCAAAATGTTGAAAATTGGGTGAGTGATAGCGAATCTTCGGAGGCGCCTAGAAAAAAATTGTTTTGCGGTGTACATCATAACCCGCAACAGAATCATCTGCAACAAAAAAATCAAAATGCATTTCTTAAAGGAGCTAATTTGTTATTGTAAGGTTAATACAACAATTATTAAAACAAAAAGTAGTACGGTGGCCGCATAGGCTTGTGCTTGAATACTATTCGGTACTGTCTGGGCTCGAAACCCGCTATGGGCATAAAACACCAAAATGATGAATGAAAAGTTTTTTCTAACAGCGGTCGCCCCTCGGCAAGCAATGAATAGAGGAATCGGATTTTAAATTGAAATAAACTATGAAAATTCAATTTATTTTCTGCAAAATGCAATTTATTTTCTAAAGACAATCCCCTTCAAATATTGGCCGCAACTGCACCGTAACTCAGCCATGCGTAAACACCAATTTTGAATGACTTGCTGGAGGACTTCGGTCGGTATCTCGAGAACAACTTTATTAATTTTGGCTTCCAGTGCCTCAATCGAAACTGATTTATCTACAAAGCATTGAGATTTTACATACCCCACAAATAAAACTCGCAAAGGTGTGATATCGTACGATCTTTGTGGCCTTTTCTGGTCCGAGACGAAAAAGAAATTGCTCACCAAAACGACATTGTTTCACGGGCTTTATGGCAAGTAGCGCCGCCTTGTTGGAACCAAATGTTGTGGAGATCACGGGCTTAAATTTCCGTAATCAAAATGTCGTTTCTCATGGCGCGATAGCGTTCGCCGTTCACTGTTACATTGGTGCGAGCCTCGTCTTTGAAGGAATATGGACCGATGATTCTCCAGCCCATATGCCGCCCCAAATAGTTGTTCTCAATGAATGTAATGGCTGTTCTTGAACGTCTTCGGGTTGCTCTTCAGCCCAAGTACAGCAAATTTGCTTATTGACGTAGCCATTAAAGCAAAAATGGGCCTAATCGCTGAACTACATAAGTTGGTCTGAGCGCGCGATGAACACTTTTCACAGAGCGTCGATTGTACGATTTATAAATGTTGTTGAGGCGTAAATCTTTCCATGATGAAATGTCAATGAATACTGAAAAAAAATTATATATTGATTTAATAGTAGTCACGGGTGATCTGTCAAAAACCAAAAAAACCCTATTGGAAAAAGTACCTGCAATCTGATCACCCTTTATTTCCACCACGATTTTCGTTTCGCTCCACATAAAGAACCATCTGCCATTTTGCATGAAGCCGCAGGTCTCTCATCCCAACGCAAAACCTATGTTTAATCCAACTCGGTACTTATTTAATTTCGGTTGTAATTTTTATTTATTTTCACACACTAGTCGAGCGTGAACATCGCCACGATAAAAATTTAAAGCGGGAGCGACGTTTTAACATTAACAGCTCATATAAGAAATTAAAGGTCCGTTTAGAATTTTGTATGTTATATTCCTATGGAAACCCTGTTATGTCCATTCATTTGAATCAATTTAAAAGGCGTAATGTGTCAATGGAAACGTTTTTCATTTTACTTTTCAAACGAGTCGGTATAAAGACGCCAACACTTTCAGCTTCTACTCCTCTTTTTGGCCTCAAAAGCGCAATCCACCGTTTTAACCTTAATTTTACGCCATAAGTAAATATGTAAAACTGATAAATATGTAAATATGCTCATATTACTACATATACAAGTACGTCCACACACCGATACACACACCGAACAATGCAATCGTTGTGTTTGAATCCACTGGGGGAAAGTGTCGTCGAACTTTGAAAGAAGTTCATTCGTAGGTACACATGAATGTGCAAGTATCTACTATTTATTGTGAATATTAGCAATGCGGATAACCCGATGTGGCCAATGACAATCTTTCCCTGCGATCCCCTCTTCTTACTTTCTTTTAAATCAACGAACCGAGAATTTTCTGCTATTTAATACATGTATTCATATGTTTCTGTGTGGGTTTGTTTGCACACACATACACATATACGTATTAAGTTAAATTAAGCGCCCAGCTATATTAAAAAATAACAATTACGAGAAGCCACAATTTCAGCAACAAAAAGTGTGTGTGGAGTTTTCTTGACTTCGAGCGGATTAAGCCATTGCCCTCTATGAGGTTTTTTGCCCTAAAACATGGTGGAATACTCGCTCATAACTTTAAATAAGAACTGGGGTTGTGCGCCAATAAGTATGCAACGGAATTGGATTTTTGCGCGTACTTACTCTTGAAAAGCTCGAAGTATTGAGCAATACAGTCCCTGTTAATTCGGCAGCATACTCGAGCGTGCATACTTACCCATCAACACAAAAATTTGTGCAGTGTTCTAGAAAATGTTCTTCAAGTAAAAGTTGCATATATTTAAACACAATTTTATTGTTTGCTTAATTTCCCATAATCTTTCGCACATAATTTTGTTGAATATACGCCCGGGCTTCGTTCAGCCTTGCTCTGCTTATGCGAAAATCGGAGTCATTCGTCGCAGGCGTTCAGAAGGTTGTCGTTGTTGCATTTGCAGATTTGTGCGGTGGGATTTTGGGGTGTATCCTCGGATTTGTAATGCCAGCAAGTGCGCACAGCTCGTGCTGCTCGCTGCCTTATTCCCATCATCTTCATCCGGCTTCATCAGCCATTGCGTTGTATACAATTCCCCAGTTGTTATGCTGTTGGTTTCACTATGGAGGCCGTACATGTCGACTTCCCAGCAATAAGTTTTTATGCCATCCGTTCATCAAGCGGTCGGCACTCAATGGCGCACCCCCGCTTTGCCTTCTACTATCCGCTACACAATTCGTCGGCCCGCCTTTCCGTCCGTCAACGTGTAACAGCCGTCAACTGGCTTGCGATGCGGATTCGTCTAATTATATTTTGCAGCATTGCAATCCGTTGTTGATATTCAGTATTTTTCATATTTTACTATTTCTCTGGCTTTTGTTCTTAAATTGTGTACCTCGCATAGTTTCTACCTACATCCCTCTATCTTTTCACTAACTTTTCGAGTGCCACCACCTCAACTCAACTTTTTAAAGTTTTAAAAAATTCGAAATGGTAATGAAGCCGTTGGGAATTTATTCATTTATATATTTACACATACATAAATATGCACGAGTATATACTCTTAAACATACATACATACAACACTTTTCAATTGGTTGCTGTGGGGGAAGTTGGATGCTAGAAGAGTGTAAGTTTGATTTTTTTATAATGGAATTATTACTTTTCTGGTTTTTTGGCACGGTTTTTAAGTAATGCTGCAAATTTCCAACAGAAGCGTCATTAAAATGTGCTTTTTTACAATTAACACCAACAATGAAGCAACAATAAAGAAAAACAATATGGAGTGTTTGGAAAGGCATTTTATATGCCTCATTTCGGTGCAACTCATTTTGAGCAGCGCAGTAAAGCGTCCTGCAAACACTGCGCCAGTCTACGCCGCAAGTCCTATATGATTTTGTGAGAGACAGCAAGGCGGCTGGGTGACCTCATTCCTCCGACCACTTCCACCCCCATGGAACTGGCGTCCAACCACAAATTCTCCAATGTGAATGAACTCTGTTTAATTTTTCATTATAAGCGAATGTAAAATTGTGCAAGAGGCGAAAAGAAACGAAGCAAATGTAAAAGTAGAAGAAAAGGTGAACTTTACCAAGCATAAGCAGTGGGTGTGGCAGTGACGATATTTTATCTGCACTTTTCCAATCTTTAATTTCAACACTTGCCGTAAATCCTTACAGAAGTGTGCATGTATGCATGCAGGTGCTTATGTAAACACGACTGTAGCAGAATTACAGGTGTGTACACACATATATACACATGTACCTATGCATATGCACATATATCCTGTTTCTTTTTATTTGTTGGGAGAAACTAATTTCTGAGCGACCTTTTATATCCATTCGACAGATGACGCCTGTCAACATCCAAAATGTGTACTAATTTTCGCTAAAGCTTGCGGAAAGTATATAAAAACTAGGTTGTTCAATAAGTTTCGCTGTTCTATAAGAGAGGTATGTTATGTTGGTACCCTCTTCATATGGACGTATGCTCTTTGTTTACAAGCCATTTAGTATCGACGTTTATTTCAATCTATCAGTTCGCTCTTTCTTTACAAGCCATTTAGTATCGACGTGTCACAATGGAAAAAATCAAGCACGAATCAGCACGAGAGTGCAGTGATTGAATTTTTATTTTTGAAAGGTTTAAAAGCAAAAGAAATGTTTAAACGAATGTTGAAAGTGTATAAGGACTTTTCGCCATCAATTAGTAAGAAGAAATATGGGTTGCTGACTTTAAACGTGGCCGTGTAAGCCTTAAGACGATCCACGACAAGGATGTCCCAAAACAGCAACATCACCGAAATCGTAGAAAAAATTCAGGATACCTATTGGAAAATCGTCGAGTGGCTGAAAGAGATTTAGTATCAGCCCTAGGCATCTCATTGGGCGGAGTAAACTATATTTTTACTGAAGTATTGGGTTTCAGAAAGCTGCGTGCCCAATGGGTGCCGCATTCGTTAACAATGAAACAAAAACACTTCGATGGTTCTTCAGGTCAGAAACGAGTTCGTGCCCAGAAATCGGCCAAGAAGGTGTTGGCATCAGTTTTTTAGGATGCGAAAGGAATTTTGTTTGTGGGTTTCTTGTAAACTGGTAGAACAATGCATTCTGAATATTATTGTAACCTTTTAGACCAACTGAAGAAAAAAATTCGAGAAAAAATTGCAGAAGAAAAAAAATTTTTTTATCAGGTGTCACAAGAACATTTTGCCAATGGTTAAAACCCATGAATTAAAGTTCGAATTGTTTGAACTTTCACAACAAAAAGAAGTTTTAAACTTTGTGTACAATTTTTTAAAATTGGAATTAGAAATTTGTAGAAATTTTCTGGGTATGCATTTTTATAGTGCATTGAATTGTAATACAAACAAAGTGAACGTTTGAAATGACTGCAAAACACCGTTGATTTTTGAAAATTGTTTGGTTGGCGTAGGTAGGAAGCACTGGAAGAGTTCGAGAGAGAAATTCTCCGAAAAATCTTTGGTTATCTTCGCATAGCGAGAATGAGTTTCGTATTAGATGGGACATAAGCTACATATATCGAGATGTAGACATAGTGAAGTGTATTAAGGATGTGTCTCGAGGATGAACGAAAGTGCTCCGACACGACAGTCCTTCGAGAGAGAGCCCACTGAAGGGCGACGAGGAAAAGGAAAACCGAATCCTCCCCAACATAGATAAGTCATAACCTGGCAGCAGTCGGTGTTACCGAGACAGATGGCGAATGTTTTAGATTCGGCCAAAACCGAGATACGGTTGTAGTGCCATTTAGGCAAGGAAGCTAGGCTTCTTCTTCCTTCCTTAAAATTCGAGGGTGTACGCAATATCCTTCGATGAAGAGAACGCCGTAAAACCAAAATAACTACGAGTACGTCGCTTTGTGCAAAATGCTTTAGTTAGTGACACAGAATTGCTCAATGTTGAGCAAAAGTTCATATTTTGAAGACGTTTTACAACAATATTTTCTTAATAGATCAGGTTTACATCTTAGCTTTGTGAATAATGAAGTTTTTACTGCATAAAGGCAAATGCCGCTAGAGTACCTCAACTTCGAATTAATTTGCTTTCGAAGCGTAAATGAAACTCGCCAATTACACACACACAAGTGCATATGTAATTTCAAATGCATCGCTGCCGCCTCATTCCAAGTGTTAGCGTCATAAACTTTATGCGACGTTATAAAGAATTGTACTTGTGTATGTTGTGAATGTTGTGTGTTGTGTAAGCATGGATGTGTGCGTGTGTGTTTGCATGTTGGTTGCCCTGAGGCAGTTTCCGTGCTCCAAGGTATTAAAAAATTGTTTCTATCCAGCTTATGCAAGTTTGTATTGCTTTTCGAAACAAAAAAAAACTAAACAAAAACATAAACGCACGCACCCATACATACATAAAATAGTAAGAATTCTGCTCATATCATAAATGTGCACCTAATATTGGTAAATATGACCGCTGGGAAACATACCTGTGCATAAAGCTGAACACGCAACCTAACACAGCCTCCTAAGTATTGCATTTCATTACTTAACAATGTTTCAGAACCGAACGGTACTGGCGAAGATGGATTTCCAGATACCACCAGCCGCCATACTGTGCGCGCGCATAGTTGGAAAAATGTGTATGAGTAAACCAAGGTTAATCATTTCCTTAAACATTTTAAACTTCACACCCTTCGTGAATCCAATGCGGTTCTGTCTCGCAAACTGCGAAAGGCGTGACTCGGTTTAACATTTATGGAATCAACGAACTTAATGGTATAAAAAATAGCTAATTTGTATAGGATAATTTGTTTATAAGTACATACAGATACATATGGACTTGTGCAGATTGTGTATGCAAGTATATACACCCTATAGTCAATGCTACTAGTTCTGAACTAATGGATCATGCATTCCTTTCACAGCTTCCAGCATTAGCAGCCAACAGTCATTTTACAGTAGCACAGCGATTTTTTATGAAATTTCAATCGCCAGGTTTTAGATCGCCACTTCACTAATTGCATCCTAGTTCTTAGTAGTCAAAAAACTCGGGACGGGGATTACAGTTTTTGAACAAGATTAGTAAAAAGAAAAAAACAAATGTCAGTACTAATTGATTTCTCAAATGCTATTGACACGCAAAATGTCTTTAGGAAAACTGGGTAACCAATTACGGTTTCGTACCTTTTTATATACAACTAGCCGTAGCCGAATGGGTTGGTGCGTGATTACCATTCGGAATTCACAGAGAGGTCGTTGGTTCGAATCTCGGTGAAAGCAAAATTAATAAAAACATTTTTCTAATAGCGGTCGCCCCTCGGCAGGCAATGGCAAACCTCCGAGTGTATTTCTGCCATGGAAAAGCTCCTCATAAAAATATCTGCCGTTCGGAGTCGGCTTCAAACTGTAGGTCCCTCCATTTGTGGAACAACATCAAGACGCACACCACAAATAGGAGGAGGAGCTCGGCCAAACACCTAACAGAAGTGTACGCGCCAATTATTTATTTTAATAAAAACTTACGTAACGTATCAACTACCGCAACTCCATGCGATGTAAATCATTCGCGCTTAAGCACAAATAAATCAGGTGTTCCACAAGGTTCCATTTTGTGTCTTTATTAATGATATGGTGAAGTGTTTACTTGTTTTCCAGACTTAACGGACTTCAAACTGGGCAAAAGTAAACAATTTAAAAATTAACCACCAGCGCGTATCGAGGTTATTTATAGTTAGTAGCATCTCTTGCACGAACACACACGAAGTTTTAACCAGATCGGTATATTTCTTTGTGTTTGGGATCCGTTTGAATCGAGGAAGTCGAATGATTTTCTTTTTCCATCACGACAACGCACCAGCTCAGCAAAATAAAAAAGGGTAACCCTAAACGATTAAATAGGTTTCTTTATTTTTGCATGGACTTTTAAAACGCCGCTCGTATAATGATTACTACCGTAAATCAAATTGGGAGTTTGTTAAGAAACCTATTGTTCCGCACATCTCGTATGCAGAGTTAATACGAGTACTTTGTGATATTGATAAAGCCTCAAATTATGAGTCGCTAGTTGCTCTAAATAACGCGGCAAGATTCGTATTTGAAAAATGGGAGTGTGACCAAATCTTGAAGTATTCGCAACCAATTCTAGGCAGAGATTGAAATTCGCACCTTAAATTCGTGCGGTATATGGTATATTTCCGACAGTCATCTTACCTATATAAAAATATTAAACTGAGTCTATGCCCCGAACATTAAATCTCATTGTACCGACTCTCTCTGTATCTTTCAATGCTCGGCTTCTATTTAATAGTCTTATATCTGATAATAGACTTATAAGTTTATCTTTTAAATTCTTTTGATTCAAAATAAGTACAATTTTAGTAATGCGTTCAAATTCAATTAGTCTGTACGTTTAATATCCAGATGGAACAGGATAAGAGAAAAAAAACCTACTCTTTCTATGAGACTTAATATTCTCTTTCTTCGGTTCTTTTGTTTTTTGATTAAAAATTAAAATACTTTTCGGACACAGTCGCACTCTCCCTATCGCAAATTCAGTTACTAACTTCTATTTAAGGGGATACAAGGCTTCCGCTCGTGCGCAGCTGGATGACTGCAATACCTTACCTAGACTCTCCCATATTTATGCATAAATATAGTAATAAATCAGGGAATTTTTCCCCTTGCATAATTACTCTAATGATGATATCCATGCTTACAAGTACATATGTACGAGTGTACGCATACAAATGTTTGTAGGTATGTTTATACAATCACACATATGTATCTACATTTTGTGTTGTATTCGAGTGTTTCCTTTCTGTGGGTTTCTTAAATAAAACTGCAAAATTTGTTAAATTTTAATTGCTAAGTTGCCTTTGTATACTTTTATGGCACAATACAAAGCTATAAAATTGTATGCACGTTTCAATTGCTATTTGAGATTGTTACGAGTCATAAAACTAGAGTACGTAGTGCACGTAGTACCAGCAATTTTGCAATCTTGTGGCGGAACGAGTATATCAGCCCCAGCCCTGAAGTGAGAACCTGAATAAGAGGAAATATTTTCTACTCCACGACTAACTCCTTTTCTGTAAATGCGGACTAGATTGGCAGAAATCCGGTAAATTGTATATGGATATACGATTATGGATTACCTTTATTTGGTATATGTGTTTTCGTTTTAGGAATGACCAATAGCTTTTTTATAATTTCATTCATTTATGTAGGTACAAAAATCCACCAGTTTCTCGAAGTTCATTTTGTTAAGTAATGTTTCAAAATATGTAATTAAAATAATCTTTATTTAAAAAAATTAAATACGAATTAAAGAAGTACTTTTTTATAAATTTGGTTCATATATGCATATTCACCATAGTGGCGCATTGTTGACACATTCTAGATATATATCTATTTGGTATTTTCTTTGATCCTGCACGATGCAATTTTTAATACCCCGTCACTTAGCATCCCCTTTTTACAAGTACAACATACAATTGCTTTACTACTTATAGTTTCTGTTTGATTGACGTTTTTCGCTTCACCCGCGGTTCTTGTGCGATCCTCCTCATCCAGGTAAATGACTATGAATGCACTCATTCAAGTGTTCTTCCTTCCAACTGGCTCTTTCTATCCGCCTTCTCAAAATGATGTTGTCAGCATTTGACAGATTTCCAAATAAACATGAGGGGCAGGTCAGAAGGCCAGAGAAATTTCCCAACTTTAGTGAACACAAGTCTGAAGTGTATGCGAACGTGCTCCTAGTCAATTCCAATTTTCTTTTATCCACTTTGCTGGATGCCGATTTCGTTTGTTTTGTTCTTTTTACGAAAAGTTTGAAAACAATATTCATATGAGTTGAGTGCCAGAAATACTCTCGCCGTTCTTGAATTTAGTTATCTATTTATTTTTTTCAATGTATGTTAATTAAATCTCACAAACTGTATAAAAGATAAAAGGCTTAATTCAAAGAAATAACAAAATGATTAAAAGCACTTGAATTTGACAAATTCACTCGGACTCAGGCACTCACATCTATAATATGTAGGGATGTACTTGTGTATGTGTTTGTCAACTAACTGAGTATGCGAGTTCAATGCAATGTGCAAACTTATTCTATATTTTGATAGGTAGAGTTGGAAAAAACGTTCAATATTATGCGTAAATAACAAAAATTATCCTAAAACGCACCCCTTTCGGGACTGGGTAGCATTTCAAGCCTCGAGTAAGCATCTTTGGTTTGGAATCCAATTTATGCTTCTCATTCAAATAGAATTGAACGGGTACAACGAAATTTTATTCGATTCGTTCTGCAACCTCTCCATTTCTCTGATCTACTACCACCACCCTTCAGTGTTCGGTGCATGCTAATAAATCTGGAGTGATTTACCAATAGACGTAGCCTTCAGTCCTTCATGTTTGTTTAGATGTTATTTGTGGTTCTGTTAATTGTCCTGAAGTTCTTGAAGACATTCGCTTCAAAGTTTCTTACAAAACTTTACGATTTTAACGTCAACGACCTAGATTTTATAATGCCAAGATTTCTTTCCCATTCGGGAATTGCATCCCACTATTCATAACGGCTCCCTTTCGTACTAGCTTGTAAGAGTTCTTCTTCTTCGCGATAACCGAGGAACTTAAAAACTGGTTAAAAGTTCAAAATTATGGGCAAGCCACTTTTTACGTCACTACTTTGTTATTGAAAGAAAAGTAATAATAATCGTAGAGCGGATGATGTGGTTGATGTCGTACCTCCTGCACATTTAGCTGCTTCCTCGATGGCCATCACTGCCATTTTCCGCATCCACATTTTTCGCACTAAGCACCAACCTTGGCCATAAATTCGAGTGATCATTAATTTACCATGCCGAAAATCTCAGCTCTTTCTCCAACATTCAACGCAACTTTCTTCAAGTATTTCCTCTCACAAACCCGCTTCCTGCATACGCTATTTATTGATATTGCTTTGTATAATTCTACCAGTCGACGTTTTTTATATTTATTGGACATTTGATATCATAACCATAGACGGGCTGCATTGTCAATTCTGTCAAGACAATGCTGGTATCGGAAATGTTAATGATAGTTGTTTCTGTTATTTGCTTGGATAGCTTATTGTGTATTTGTATGTATGGGTGCATAGCTTAAATATTTATGGCATGCAAGGCACACATCTGGACTTCAGCAGCTTCGAGTATTAACATAGTTAACTTGCGCTGAGGTCCGAGGAGAGCTTTCTTTTCCCTTAATCTTTGATATATTTTTGTTATAATTCGTCAATAAAAACTGAAGGTTGGTTTTATCCGCCTATTTTGGAGCAATGCGAGTGTATCTTCTGCTTCCAATACTCTCTTCTTGTCGAGTTCAATCTTGGTATTTTCATTAATTTTTTAACTAAGAAATATTCAATAATAGTTTCGAGTGCAGTTATGTATATGTGTATTTTTGGGCATATCTATGTGTGTCAAATATTTTCATATTCAAATAAATAATATACATATACGTGGATGGTATACGCAGAATGCACAACACTACACCCTCATCGTTTACCCGGATCGTAGATCATGTCCAAGCAGACGCTGGCTATCAGATGGAACATTTCAGTGTCCAGATGCCACAATCTCCACAGCCACACAGAGGTAGCCAATTGCATTCAACTCGCTGTCCGTTTGTCTGTCCTTTTCTTCGTCTATTTGTCTGTCTATCCAGCTTGTGACGTTTGTGGTGACAACAAACAGCTCCATGGTATTGTGCCGCCACCTTCAACCCCACCAAATACTGAATGCGCTCTACTACTGCGGCTGTCAATGCTGTTGGCCATGATTTTAAAGGTTTTATGGCGAGTGGGGCGTCTTCGTAAAAATCAAGAGCCTTTGATCAGTGCTTTAAAAAACTCGCTTTCCTCTTGCTCTCGCCCTTGCTCTGTTCGGTCTGTACCATTGTCACACGGAATGGCTGCTGCAGCGTTGTTGTTCGTTGTCAAGCTAAGCATTCTTTTACAGTTGGGCTGACATGGTGCCCCTTTGGACATAAGACTTTTCAGCTTTTGCTGATTTTCTTTATAACCCTGGATTTTTACGACTATTGCGCTTAATGGGTCGTTTGTTTTTTTGCGATACTGATATCTCGCCCGTTTGTCTGTCTGTTCTCCTGCCGCGACCAAGGCGGCGCGGTAGCTATGACAACAATCGATTCACTACCGCCATTCAGTCTCTAGTCTGTTGGCTAACCAGCAGCAATCGACAAACGCCAGTCAAGAGTCAACAGGCACCAGCCAGTAATCTGCCACCAGCAACCAGCAGTAAACTGGCGATTAACCCTGTCGCTATGCTTTGGTAAGTGGAATAAACTAGCGGCTGTTTTGCAAAGAATTGCAATTGAAACTTTTAGCTTTTTTATCCACCACTTCCAGTGCCAATTTCTTTGCGCGAATAGTTGGTCACGCTTGTTTCTTTGCAGTTGGAGAAGTTCTTCTACTACTTCATCTGGTGCTCATTGCCATCAAGGTTTCCTGACCTGCCAACTTAACAGCCAATTTCATGTTGAATTTATGTTTGAATTGTCGGCGCATCGGTTTTTACAACATGTTTACATGCTTGGCGCAACCCAATGTGTCCGTGGCTCAATGTGTTCACCCGAGCACAAGTTTACGTACAACGTAACTATGATTGTGTGGATAAGTTTACATATATGGATATATTAATAGGTATGTATGTATGTGTGAAGCTATCCTGGTTTTGCTGGAGTAATGCCGCCGTCATGCAACTGAAGGAGAAGCCAGTTCGTAATGGGCGAGAGTTGTTTTTGCTCAGCAAGAATACGAAAACTTAGAAATATTTAAGACTGTCACCAAGCGGCTAATAACGACTTCTTTCATTGGTATTTAACTAGTTTTTATTAATTGTACGTTTTGCATTTTTAATGGCGGGAGATGTACATCGAACATACAAAGTTAGATCTGATTATCTGACTACTGGTAATCAAATGTTGTTCGAGGCTACCCAATTTAATTTGTAAAGTAAAATCAGCAAACACCAGAAACGTATGCGCTACCGAGCTCAAATAATAAAGCCGTAAATGGCTCACTCATAAACTCAGGTAGCACTCCCATACTCAGTTTCACCACTCTCCCAATAGTAAGCGCAATTTTAGGATATAATCGGTATTTTTGTATCTTCCGAAGAATTTTCCCTTAAATACTCCTTGAAATTCAGAACTTTGATTTGTTAAAGGAAATTATAATTTAAAATTGTTTTACTTTTAGTTCAATAATATGGTAAATTAACTTCACATTTTTTTTTTCATTATAGGCTGTAATGCATGTGGACGACGAAATGCTCGCTTCTCAGCTTGGGCATCCACTGCCAGGTATGGCACCACCATCACACCATCAGATTCACGGTCTAAGCGACAAGCAGCGCACCGAAATGCTTGACATTCCAACGAAGAAAGCGAAAGGTCTCGATGAAACCTCTGCTTATCAGATCGAATACCAGCGCTACCAATCGCTTATGTACGCGCACTGCGCGCAGCAGCAGCGCGTTGGCTCAATGTCTGCGTTCAGGCCATGGGCACCGAAACCCTTCCTGCACCCGGCTGCTACATATAACGCGGTGGCGGCGTTCTCCACATTACCTTATCTAAGTCAAGAACCACCAGTGTTGCAGAATCCGGAAAGAGTAGTGCGCAGCACAGACCGTGAACGCTTCGAACGCACCTACCAACCAAATGTGGCGCTTGTGCCTCGTAAATGTATTTTGGCGAAGGAAAGGGAGAAGGAGCAGCGTGAGTACAAAGAACGGGAAAGAGATCGTGAACGTATCGAGCGGGAGAGAGAAGTGGTGGAACGAATGCGGGAGCGCGAACAGGAGCGTAAGTTGGAACGTTCTAGAGAGCGGGAACAGACGCGGGAACGGGAACAGCGTGAGCTAGAGCGAGAGCGAAGAGAGCGTGAAGTGCAACATAGACAGCAACATTTGTTGCAGCAACAAAATCTGCATCAGGAACAACAAACGCTACAAGAGCAGGTGACGCTTTCGAATTTGTGCGCAACTGAGGTTCAAATAAAACAAGAACGTGCCAATACACCAAACGAGACTCCCCAGTCCCCACCCCTTGACAATGCCAATGGTGGCGACGAGGAGACTACAGATCGACGCGGTAACGTACCCCTTGACGAGGACACCACATTGCCCATGATATCGTCCATGTCGTTGAAAATGAGTCAGCAGCAACGAAAAATGCCAAGCAATAATAACACGGACATCAATCACAGCAACAGCAACAGTAACAGTAGTAGCAGTCATAGTGATTTAGATACTACGCAGCAACAGCAGCAGCTGCAGCAACAACAACAACTGCAGGAGCAGCAGCAGTCACAACCGCGGCGACACTCGCTTTATACCTCAAACTCTTCCGCCTGTTCAACATCATCGACGAAATCAACAACGCCGCCACAGCAACAGCTACTGTCCGCGCACCTGCCCCCGCCACAACAGTACCAACAACAACAACAGCAGCAACAGGAGCAGCAAAGGCATATGCAGTATTTACCGCTGCAACAACAGCAGGCCTGCCTTCGTCAATCGCCCCGCACGTTTCCATCATCGCCTACAGATACGCACAGCTCCGAAGAATTTTCGGGCTCGAACGAAATCACATCTTCCACGTCCCCCGCCCCGTGTAATGAGAACAAATGCATAAGCCGCGATCACGCGCCACATCACACCCATACTCAGCAATCAAAACGAGAGCAAAAAGCGCAAGCCCTCATTGCAACAGTTAATCAGCATGCCAAACTTCTCCCGACGCCGATATCAGCAACCTTTACTGCCAGCAATAATAGCAACAGCAACAACAACAACGAATTACAAAGCCGAATTCGCATAAGTAAAAACTTAATCAATCGGGCGAATATAATTAGATCGCCTACACCTCCACCACCACTACCTCCAATATCCGCATTAGCCCAACTCCATCCGCAGCAAGAGCAGCACCGCCCACAACAACGACAACAGCAACAACCCCAGCTGCAAATATTGCAACATCACCAACAACAGTATGAATACTACAAGCAAAACCATCGACTTTTTGATCAGAAACGACAGCACCAACAAATGTCATCAATACAACACCAACACCTCATTATGCGTTCCCATCATCATTCACAGCAAACGCAACATTCGCCTTCACCCTCACAGTCTTCCACTTCAACCGGGCTGAACCTGAGCACCCACTCCACAAAAGCGACAATGCAGTCGCCGGCATCAGATGTACAAATTCAGAAACAATCTCAACAGCAACGTTCACACAACAGTCTTCCGTACGTCGGCTCCGAATTTGAATTGTCAACAGACACAGACGATGACAGTGTGAGTGGGGAAGCGGATAGCAGCAATATTTTGGCGCCTTGGGACTTAGCTGTTGAAGCGTTGCGTGAAACCAGACCCAAGGAACGAGAACGCGTTCTCGGTTTGCTCCGGAAATTGTTGCATGAAAATCAACAAATGCGTTACAGCAATCTTCAACTCAGCGAAATGGTACACAGGCGCGATACTATGATCAGAGAACTCCGAGAGCAGCTACAAACTTGCCGACATCACATGCAAATGCTCAGTTTGCAGCAAGAGATTCCAGTGCAGACGAATGGATTGCACCACAGCGAGAGTTTTCAAGACGAAGATATGCAAAAATCGCTTTCGCCGGCGGAATGTCGCTATTTAGATAACCATACCGAAACCAAAGATCCTGCCACCAATGAAAATTGTGCTAATGTAAGGAATGTTCTGAGTCCGGCGGAGGCCAGTGGGAAAAAGAACCTAAGTCAATCCGAAAATGACATGCTAAGTGAGAGTGAGGATGAAAGGGAAATTATCTGCATTCGTAAAGGAAGCGATGATGATAACGACAACGGAAGTGATGCAGAAAGTGAGAATGATGCTGCTGACGACATCCGAAATGATGTCGACATGCGGGAGAATACGGATATTGCCAGGAATAATAGAAATGACTTAAAGGACGCTGACATAAGCACACAACCGCAGGTGAAACGTTTAAGGATCGAAAGTGGCAGCGAAAGTATTTGCAGTTTAAGCCGAAAAGTTAAAGCTATGGCTCGAAGAGACGATTACCCATCGCACCAAACTCAGCATAACAGTTCTATTGACTCCGAAGATGAAACACCGAAGCCCAATGCTCAGAGGGGTGCAATAATGAATATAACCGACGAGAGCTCGAATGCCAAAAATAAAGAATACACACAAATAAACAACAACAATGGCATTGAAGATGAAGACGAAGAAGAGGCTACCCGCTTTACAGTCATAAACGGCAGCGGCACTGATACGAACACATCCGATGATAGCGGAGACGAAAACAGCCTTCACCCTATGCGCTCGCTTGCGGGCGAAACTGATGCACAGGCACCTCACAGCAGTGCGTTAGCTACGCCACCAACCGCAACCACGCCACTGTCGCCTCATTCTGCTGCAACTGCTGGACAGTTGTTCGACAGCAGCAATAGTAGTGACGAATCGTCCATGAAGAAGGCGCAAATGTCAGCATCCGACGCGCTTGCCAAAATAACTGAATCTGTTGACGATGGTAACGAGGCATTAAGACTAAAAGAAAATGCGAAATCTGACAAAGTCGAAGACGACCAAGATAGTGTCGGTGCGGAGGCAGAAACAAGTGATGACACTGGAAATATGAAAGCAAGTAAATTTGTCATCAATAAAGAGGAATACTGTACGCGTGACGCACGATACGCTGCCAACTCACGTGAAGCACACAAAACACAAGGTTGCGACGATCAAAATTTCGACGACAACATCAAAACCAGCACCACTGACATTGGTGTCGAACAGATGCCGCGCATACCACTGGCAACGAAAGCCAGCAAAAAACAAACGCCAACAACGAACGTCGAGTTGCGGATCAAAAAGGAAATAATTTAACCATTTCAAAGCACTAAAGGCCGAACTCGCGGTATTGGCGGTTCCCATCACAGGACTCATTGAGCCATGCACACAAGACGAAAGACCCTTCCATGCATACATACATACATATACTCACATGTACATGCAATATATGGATGCATATGTATGTAACTTAACTGTTCCCTACGAGGCCGTTTACTACCCCAAGCACACAGTTTCTCAAGTGCATCGCAATCGCTCCAAATCTATTAAACTCCTATGCTTATGCCGTATGTAAGCTGCACTCTACGAAAGCTGGCATAATGTTTTTAAAGCTTACAGCAAGAACAACACAAATTAGGAAGTAATTTAAAAAAAATTTTATTGACTTAATGTAGGTTGCAAGATTAAATAGAAGGCACCACAAGAATTATGAATGCTAACATTTTCACAATACGAAGAGAACATACATATATACGGATGGAGTCATAATTTATTCTCCCTTTTGATATGCCACTGAAATTTGCAAAACTAACGGTACATTATTATTAATATTACTATGTATCAAGCATAAAGTACACATGCATATATACTATGTATGTATGTATGTATGCTTTGAAGAATAAAACACAATATTTAAAGAAAACCAGGGCATAACAGTTACGCGTCTCATAACAAACACTTTGCTCTATAATAGCTATTAGATAAGAAATGCTTTTTACTTCGCCAATAGGAGTTACATCCCAACATTTAACATATTTTTTAAATTGCTGATTGCTGATATCTAACGACTGGTGCGCTTTGCTAAACTCGCCTAAAACGCTTAAGCGTCCTCAAAAGTGATAGTATCACCTTCAAAGTACATGAAACATTATTTTCGGTATAGCCAGCAGAGTCGTCTTCGATTGTTCGATTACTTCTTTCGGCTGTTGAAACGTTAAACTACGTTCCCGATAATCGTTTTTCGACTCGATCAAACAGAAAAAAACGCAGAGAACCATATCAGGTGAATTCTCTAACTTTTGTATGCTATAATTCTTCGTTCTTGATAAAAAATGCACGGATAATGATGGCACTGTGGTTTTCCCACAAATAATTTCTTTTTTGCGAATTGTCTTACGTACACGTCTCTAACGCCCATATTAACTGGCAGAAATTCGTGGTGTACAATGCCGTTGTAATCCATAAAAATCATAAGCATCGCTTTCCTTTTTGACAGAAAACGACGTGGGTTTTTTGATCTTGGTTCATTCGGAGCTCTCCACTTAGTCGCCTGATATGTGAATTGCGTACTCATAACTCTCGATTAATCTCCAGTATTAATGCGTTTGATGATTCGGAAATCATGTCTTTGGCGATATGAACGCATGAAATTCAAGTATTTTGGGGCCAACTTTGCAGCAACATGGTGCAAACCCAAATCATTAGCTACAATGTCCTGGACGCATCCATAAACAATGTTCAAGTCCTCTGTCAGCTCTCTGATGGTCTGATGTTAAATGAGTTGAACCATTAAGTAAGAGTATCATGGAGTCACAGCCTCAGTACTAGCACCCGGTCGTACTGCGTCTGGCACTCGTTCCTCGAGGTTGTCCCATTTATTTCGATTTCTGATTGTTGAAAACCGAACGAAGGGTGCAAAAAATGCCTTCGCATGATAGATAGATTTGTATGTAGGTATGTATTAATGTAGAGATGTGGATACAGATTGGCAATGTACAAAGTATTTCCCATCAAATAATTGTTACGAAACAACTTTTTCGTTAAACTTCGGAATTCGGGCAACGTTTGCAATTTATAAATGCGAGATAACTGTTATTTTTGGTCCCTGAAGAAAACAGTACAATTGTGCATGCGAGTAAATTTCGTTTCAAACAGCGAAAATTATGAATTGTGTACGAAGACACATAATATGTTTGTATATATTTATATGGTAGTTGTTTATGTATATATATATTGGTTAAATATTGAATTGAAATTGTTCAAAAGTTGTAGTCAGTGATGAGGTAGAGCTACATCCGGTTTGCGAAATTCTTTGCTTCGGTTAATGCAAATTAAAACAGCCACACCAACCGACTTAGGTGGCCACCATTAATGTCAAATCATGTATGTATGAATATGCATATATAATATACATATATGTATATGTATATATTTTCTTTTTCTTTTGATAAGTTAAGGAGTGTTAGAAAATGTTATATAAAATAAAATTCAATCAATTAAATTCTAAGTGAAATACTAAAAAAAGAGACTTAAAAATGTGACAAAGATCGAACGCCAACAAATAAAATGATTAAATGAGTGGGAGACATTTAATGTACATACGGACATAAGTGTAATTCAAAAATTCAGTTTCGTTTCCTTTTTTATGTTTTTTTGGTTTGGCTTTAGTTTTTTTACCCGCTTGGTTCTTATTCCTGTTGAATTGTTCAAAAAGTTTTCAATTTGACAAAATCAGTCTATGCATGCCGGAGCTATAACAAACCGAATTATTGCTTGATCTATCCAGGATGCTTGGGTAGGTGACAAATACTACAATTACGCACATATGACTATTTTCACGGTGCATATTTTTGTATGTGTTCTATGATTTTCCTTCGCCTTTACCACCTTTCATCTTCAGAGTCTTTCTAAAGATTTTTTTTTTGTTTTTTCTTAAAAACGTGAGGAAAATTTTGGAAAAATTCTTTGTGATCTACCATTTATCTGGACTTTCTAAACTAACTCTGCTCAATTACAACAACATGAACACAAAAGAAAAGAATATTTATTCACTGAAACCAAAGCTTTAAAAGGAATTAAAAATATTATATAATTTAAGATATGCGTGATGAATAAATATTTGTAGGTGGCACTTTTGTTCATTTAGTTTTTATTTGTATGTTACGCCATTAGGTTTTAGCTGATAACTCTATAATTAGAATTTGTAACTTATAAAAAAGGAAGTAAATTTAAAAATTTGTACAAGCAAGAATGTATAGGAAGCAGGATATACTTGCAAGTGCATACGCATATGAACTTACACACATAGGTACATGCGTACACATTCATGCAACGAAGCGTATATGCGTTTATAGGGTTTTCCGATAGCGGCGGTTCGAAATGGAGTGAAATACATTCATGCGCCATCATTCATGCAGCGGAGCGTATATGCGTTTATAGGGTTTTCCGATAGGGGCGGTTCGAAATGGAGTGAAATACATTCATGCGCCATCATTCATGCAGCGGAGCGTATATGCGTTTATAGGGTTTTCCGATAGGGGCGGTTCGAAATGGAGTGAAACAAACTGCACGTGACGTATTAATAAAATATTTGTTTGAGGTAAAAGAAATCCATTATTATTGCGTAAAATTTCGATGGTTTCTGTGATTTTATCGACGCTTTCTTTAACATCAAAACTGCCTCAACGCAAATTGTAATTAGCTGTTACAGTATCGGCCCCATAAACACCATTCACAATTTTAGCGGCTTGCAATTTCGCCTTTGTGCAAGAAAAACTGTAAAATGTAAGAAATTTCCTGTTTGCTGACTTCGATTTTTAAAATCCTGTAGCTCACAACTGAATGAAACAAAATAATTTTTTAAGTGTATAAAAACCGAGCATAAACTTCAAGTTGTTTGATCCATACTTTACGAGATGCCGCTCATGGCCGGCACAGATGCCGAAATATGGCCGGCACACCAGTTAAGATCGAGCCGTCCCTATGTTCCCATTTTAAAATAAAGAGAGTGAAGGTTGATATGGATTGGGTGTATTGGTAAACTCCTGCCCCCAAGACTTTAGCGGGGTTAACAGCACAGCTAAACGTACATACGACAAATAGTTAAAGCTCTTGTACATCTCTGTGGTTTTGAGTTTTGAAAGAATAAATCGCATATTACGAGTATAGGGCGAAACGACTTTGCGGTGTGAAAATTATACAAAAGCTTTGAAAACAATTAGATTTTAATGATTTTGCACGTTTGATTCTTAAAATTGTTAGATATTTAAAAGTAAATTTAAGTACAATAGAATTTTTACAAACGCATACATGTACGTGTATGCACATATGTACATATATTTGTTTTTATTACAGAAACAAAAACAAGCCAGATAAACCCACCAGTTAAATTATAAACGAGTTCTTTTTGAAGGATGCAAATAATAAAATGCAAGTATATTTTTTTATTCATTGAAAGGTAAAGAAACATACACACGCACGTACGTACAGGCGTGCGGGTATAAGAATTATTATGAACTCATAATTTGTAGGAGCGTCCAACTTACTTATATTTACATACATATACACACGTATTAATAGGCATGTACTGCACACATACAAACACACTATTTGGTTTGATGTTCAATTACGTTTAATTTAAATTTAATGTAAAAATTGCTCATAGTTTTTTAGAATTGATTTTAATATTTATTTTAGCATTAAAACGCTGATATGCCTAAATTCTATTGAAATGTAAATATTTGTTGTGTTTTTTTACATCTAATCTGAAATTTCTTCCTTTTGTGTGTCTTCATCACGATTGCCACTCTGTCGTTGATTTTTATATTTCTAATATACCTACTTTGTTGCCTCTTGATATTTTGACCAAATTAATATTAATTTAAAAATTAAAATAAATTTAGAAAATTGAGTGTGATTTTGTTTTGTTCAAAAAGCAAAGAAAAAAAAAACAAATTGTAACGATTTCTAAAATCAAATTAGGTTTATTAATAAAAAAGTGTAAAAATATAAAGAACCATATAAATTAGTTTCAAAAACGCCAGAAAGGTGCAAAAAACAATTTTGTTATATATTACATACATACATACATATGTATGTAATTTATGAGAGAAGTAATTACGTACGTACAATTTACGCTATCGCAGGAATGATTGGGAACGATCGGATTCTAGTGAGCTGACAAAGATAGCACAACCATCTTAAATCTAATATTTAAGTTTCACGTTTTATAGCAGATCGTGCATATAATTTTGTAAATTGTAAAAATGAAACAAGAAATTAGTAACCTAAAATCTATAATGTTAAAGTTGGAGAAGGACTTATCCAAAGTCTGTATGACTACAAAAATGCTGTAGAAGCAACTCAATATGAAATAATATGGAACATACAAAGTTTTAAACTTATGCTACTGTAAACATAAAGAGAAGTTTCAAATTTTCTGAAAATAAAATGCAATCATTTATAAACATTTTTGTGTTTTATTTTATTTTGTCAAAAACATTATTTTTCGTTTTGTTTCTCTTAGGTTCTCAATTTTAAAATCGCCCGCTACGCGCAAATGGAAACTTACGAGTAAAAGGGTGTGGGCATAATACTACAATATTAGGTCTGTTGATGTAAAAATTAGCCAGTAACTTAATTTGCAAGAATTCGCACTCAAAGAGAAAAATGTCGAAAAAGTACATGAACGCAAAACCAGCAACAATTTGCAAGTTTTACGAACAGCTGATTAAATTCTGGGCGGGAAAAATTATTATAAATTAAAGCAAAAAATTAAAAATTTCTTCAATTGAGCTACCTTGTATTAAATTTAAAAAATATAAAGCGATAAAAATGCAAAATAAAGAGCTTAGCATTACATGATTTTGTCCACTTGTCCATTTGTTTCATTTACTCCTCGTTATCAGCTGATTAACATTCCATTAGCAATGGTATTGTTGTGGCTAACACAGCTCTCTTCATGTGTATGTGTATATGTGCATATTGCCAAACTAGTTGATAACCAAGAAGTAAAAGCATAAACACAAAAGATACCTTCAATGCTAACGATTTGTATTGCGGAAACTGCAGCGACGGTGACTGGAGGCTGTAGTCATTGTACAGATCCATAAGTAAAAACACCTTCAGCTGGTTGTCAAAAAATGCCCACAGCTGAGAACACCTGATTGCGAAACGCGCTTTTATGTAACATGGCTATTACGTAAATATATTAAAAATATCTGTTATTGTAAATTTTGTAAGTCAAAGATATTATTTTATATTTTTTGTCGATACTCGCTTGTTTTTAATGTTACCATAAAAATTCTAATTTGGCAAAACCGCCAATACGTACAAGTGAAACGACCAAGCACTGACACCATCACACACTTGACTGCCTGTCAAACTCACACCAAGGGTGCCCGCCAACAATAGGAAGAAGAAGAGTGTTTTTACTTGAATTTTTGTGCAATGACTGTCGTTCAGAAGTGCATACCTCTATATCATTAGCCGATTCCTATTTAATATATGACTTCAAATAAACTTTATAAAATTGTTCTAAAATAAATTCACTTACATTCTCTATTCTAATCACAACTTTTATTTAAAGTTAGAACTTGAGTCAGTTCGCTAATTTGAATTCGTGTTTATTTTTACTTTGCGATCTGCCGTTCTTCTCACTTGCAAATTCTTACAAATACAAATGTATCCAGTAAAAAGTTGCAACTTCCCCTCAAAATGAAATGCCAAGTGAGAGATCCCCTACTTTGCAAGTGTTTTGGATTCACGAACACCAACAATTGTGACATTATTTGCTTCATGAACAGACCTTTGATAATTTCAACGCATATTTGAGTTCATTTTTTTCCAGAAAGTTTGTTAGTCGAACACAACTCCTAACCGAGCGAACAATCATTTAATCATGCGAAAAACTTTAATCCAGGTTAAAAATAGTTAAAATACATACACCAATATTAAGAAGCACGGAAATGTGCATAAGAAAAATAAAGGAAACCTAATCTAAGACCATAGAAATCCACGACGTCAAGATTTAGGCTAAACGCAAAACATTAACGTTTATAAGCATACTCAATCACACATTTCTTCATTAACATTTTTTTATAACGCTTATTGCCATTTTTATATTCCCGAAAGCGAACTTTCGTGACCCAAAAAGCAAGTATTAATGTTTAAATTGTTAAAGGGCAAAGTGCCACTAAAAATATATTAAATATAAATGCCAAAGACCTCTAACAACAAATTAAGCAGGGGGAATCGTTAAACAAAAATATGATCAATAAATAAAAACTCAAAAGTTATGTGTCTGTAACTTTTTCATTTCCGATTAAGAAAAATACTCGTAATTACTATATGATATTAAACAGACAGCTAGCGAATCGAATAGGGTTTTGTCTGCGTTAAGATTTTCATTGTACGCGTACAATTTGACTACTCAATAATTAATAAAAACAAAAGATGTACAAATACTCAAAACTCAAAGAAACATAACCAAACAATAAAATAATTATACTTAACAAAGTAATGGTTAATGATGAACACAAAATCAACTTATCTTCAACGTTAAAAAGATTCATATTGCATAGTGAATAATATACAAAATATGTATGTGCATCTACATTCTGTATTAATGAACGTAAATTAGCATACAAAATATATCTACAAACAATCCCCGTAAGACGAGTAACCGTAGGCAAGGAGAATATTTCATAACAGTGTAATAATAATAATTATTAAAGATGAATTTTTGAAATGTACAAGACAATGCAACCAATTAATAAATAAAGAAAAGTATTACAATAAAATTACTATAAAACAAATATGAAACGAGTGTTTGAATTCTCAGTGTGTACTCCTTTTTATATGATTATTTGTATGTGGTTTTGACAAAATCGAAGAGTTGCCCTACCCGCAGGAGTAGCAAAAAAGAATGAAGATAATGCCTAAATCCTAATCCCGTGACCGCAGGATAGCGGAATGGAAGGTGCTGAGATGATTTCAAAAGTGACTCAAAGTAATCTCAAGTTGCACCGCAGAGCGCGTAACGAGCAACGTGCGGATAGGGCATATTCGAGAGCTGTGACTTTGCAAGGCTTAAAAGCTCCTCAGACCGCCTCCAACCCACTTGTGGTTAGAAAGATCTCGCAATTTTCTCGCTGAGTTAGCGCGAAGCCAACTTTCCAGAAGCAGGCTACAAGTTATTAAGGGGAAAAACACCTCACGGTCTAACTCCCATTCGAATTAAGGAATGACAATTTTTATTATCAGTACCGATTCGACAAAGTCACTGTGGCGTTCATAATTCTGTGAGCCGGGTAAAATAAGGAATGTTAAAAGTTGTGGCATTGCTACCGGATGTGCTATTTATTATTGAGAATAGGTGACCTGCAGTCAAACTTACCACTGAAATACCTTACCACCAATTTATTTTGCAGCTAAAATAGCGCGTTTTTTCAACACTAGCGAATAGTATTTTTAGCATTGGCATATCTAACGAATTGTCAGAAGCTAACCCATGCAGCCTCATTACATGAGTTAATGAACAAAATCCATTATGATGATGAAGTTTAATTGTTTCCCGCGCTCAGTAACAATGTGATTTCGGAGTATTGGGCTGTTAGCTTAGAACCCCTAGAGTCCCTATCCTCGTGGTGGGCTGCCAACTTAGGCACAGCTTGTGAGGAATAGCATTTTCAAGAGACAACCGCTCGCTGCGAAACAGACGTTGCTTGAGCCGCTCCTCACATGACGACGGGTGCTGTGATGTGGAATTAGGGCAGAATACTTATTTGATGGCGGCATTGTTTGATGAACTGTCCAATCCCCACACACACCCACTGCTTCTCCGCGAATGATTAATTGTAAATAAAAATTGATAAACGTTTCAAAAATATTTTATTTTGAATTAAAATATGATGGACATAATGGACTTACCTCCAGCAAGCCTTACCATTTTTGTTGATAGTCAAGCAGCGATTAAGGCACTGGCCTCAACGCGCATCAATTCAAGATGTGTTAAAGAATGCAGGAGGTCGCTCTCGCTTATCCAACATCACCACACCACACTTTGTTGCGTTCCCGCCTACTCTGGAGTGGAGGGAAATGAAGAGCGGATGAGTGTGCAAAGAAAAGCTCTGAGCTTGACCTTCAGCGAGTGGTAGAGGTCATGAGCATTTCTCTGAACGCACTGTACACCGCGATTGGCTTGAGTATAATCGCAGAAGCTAATAGAAGTTGATCCCTGACTACCAACTGCAGGGCCCCCAAGCGCTTTGACCAAAACTAAATCTTAAAAGGACAAAATGTCTGCTTGGATCAACCCATCAACTACCAGCGTCCTCACAGGTGATGAAATGAGTCAATGCACTTTGACACTTTAGCCTGCACTGCACTTTGACACTTCTGCAGGAGCTGTGCAGATGAAGAAGAAATTGAGTCGGTACAACACCTCCTCTGTGAATGCCCTGCACTTCAAAGAAGCCTTACCAAATATCTTGGCGGTTATTTCTTTGAAGCCATGGGAAATTTGCAAAATGTCTATGTACTTAAAAAGATCTAAGTTGTTTGTTTGGCTCGGCAAAGTTTTTGACGCTGATAAAATATAATGTTTTTGAAATATCTTTTTTCCTTCCTGGTGTCCATTTTTGTTTCCAACCTTCCATTCATAGAAACAATCAAACCAAAGTGGGATCTCGTTGAACAATTAAGCTTTTATTTTTCCAATATTGTGGTCCCTAAGCTTTTGAAATTTAAATTCCATCAAACTGTTAAAAATGTACAAAATATGTTGCCTGTATAATTAATATTAACAAAAACATGACTTAAATAGCTACGGATATTTAACTGTAAAATTAAATTATGCATTTATAAAAGACACCAAAATTTCGATAGTAAAATATTACCGACTTTCAGAAGCTAGAGCTGGATGATTTGTTATATAAATCGGAATGAGCATATAATAATGCACTTGAAGCGCAATAAAACACTACACTGGTTTTTCTTTTTAATTTTAAGACAAAAGTAAATATTATTTTTTTCCAAATCCATTTAAGTTGTATTTTTCTTTCTTTTGGCATCGGCTGTAACTCCGAAATAACTGACAATTACGAGTGTACGAGTAGTACAACTGCTATTTTAAACTACATATTTATACTTGCAACGCAAATATTTTTAAAAGCTCACATACATACCTACAAAACATGCCTACTTGCATATGCAACAATTATACTTATAAATCACATATATTTATATGTATATACAATGGAGTCTGTGTACATTAAGGCACAAGACGCATTCCTGAAAAGTTGTGCTGAAATTTTGTTATATTAATTATGAAATCTTCATGATTTACGTACATACATCGTGTATTTATAAATCTATGTATGCATGTTTAACTTTACCAATCTAATATATCGTCCCCTTAGTATAACAATAGCCTATGTGCTCATAGGCCATTATTTTTTTATTGAATTTTTGGATTCTCCATCGTCGATTTTATATGTGGTCAAAATTTGGTCAAATTCTAGTTCCACAAAGTGGGTCAAAACGTCAGTCAAAAATAATAAATATTTACAGACATAACGAGATTTGAGTGAGAGCTACTTTCGACAAAAAGTTTGAAATTCATTTTCTCAAAACATCAAAAAATTTATAGGCTATTTTAATACTAAGGGGACGATATGTACATACATATATGCATGCAATATTAATTCTGATAAACGTGATACTTTATCTTCGTTTGAATAATTATCTGCAACGTGTTTAATGAAAAGAACAACTCTAGTCAATGTTAGTGCAAGTGGTAGTGGCCATTAAATTTGCTGAAACTAAGTCACTTTAATCTTAAGTCTACTCTACATATGTAGGTATGTCGTACGTAACCAATCAAGTATGCATCATAGACCTAAAACACTTTCAAATTTGTTATTCAATCAAGTTTCAAAAACTCTCCTCACAATAGGCTCGTACGATTTGCGCCAAGACTAAGCCAGGGTATTATATAGATCATGAAAGTTCCCCGATCGGTGCGTTTTGCAACCACAAATCGTGAATGAAATTATACAAATTATCGCTCACAGCTACCTGGGAAAAGAAAATCAAAAATGTTAATTTAAAAAATATATACGAGTATATGCCTAACTTTTGATTCTATGATACTTTACAAATTTTAGATTATAATACAAATACAATTCCATTTACCGATCTTATTACAACATGTAATTAAAACAAATATTATACGTCCACTGATGTTTTGTGCATATTCATATATGTATGTGTGTATATACATATATGCAGATATTCATAATCATACCTTGTAGGGTGTTGGATTGAGTGTGCGTTTGTGATCATTCCGCAAGGTCTTAAGAGAAATCTGCACTTTTTCGCGAACTTGTTCCAAGGTCGGCAGCTGTTGCACAATTTTACCATCCTTCCAATAGATTTTGTACAATAACTCAACATGTGTGGGAATCACATAGGCCCGCTTTGATTCTTGGAACGGATGGCGGCATAAGACTTTCTGACCAACACTCGGTGGTGGTTCCGTAACTTTCTGCAGCAAATCAATCAAAGCATGACCGTCGGCGCTATATAATCTGCCAAAGAGATATCCGATATGTATTTATTGTATCGCAAAGAAAATGAATGTTCAAAACAAAGCTTTGCTTTCTATAAATAATCAAATCTGAGAAATACCAAGAATAAAAATAGAACATAATCTTGACAAGTAAAAAGTGATTTCATCATGTCAAAGCATTGCCAAATACATATGTACGAGTGCATGGAAAATCCCTCTGCTGCGTTAATTTTGTCTTTTCCTTCGGACATACGGTAGTGGTCACGAATTTGGCACTCTATGCCAAGACAACATTTTCTCGATAGTTTTTCTTCTTAGCAAAACAACATTTTTCTTGGAAAGTGATTCACTAAGTAGGGGGCATGCGCTCCTATAATTGTTGCCTGATATATTCCTCTTTTTCTCATAAAACTCATTTACATGCAATCAATACCGGTTATAGCTGGAGTCGAATTTATCAAGGATAAGAAAACTTTTTTAACGTTACTTAATTTTAACGTTAAATTACTTCTACAAGCAGAGAAAAATACAATAATGTAGTAGTTCCCACGACAGTCGGTTCTACGTAACCGGAACCACCCGGATTTATATTCGGCCAAGGAATGTTTATGCACTACAACAACAACAAAAATTTAGTTATAAATCATGGCGACAGTACCCTGGTGCTATGAAGAGCAGTAGCAGTTTGCTCAGAACATAAAATTATCTAGGAGCTTATCTATGAAGCGGCCGCCGAAGCCGAAAAAGCTCCTCATAAAAAAGCCGTTCGGAGTCGGCTTGAAACTGTAGGACCCTCCATTTGTGGAACAAAATCAAGACGCACACCTCAAATAGAAGGAGGTGCTCGGTCATACACCCAAAACGGGTGTATACGCCAATTATATATATACATATTATATATATATATATACATATATATATATCTATACTATAAAGGTGAATGTCTGTACGTTGTCCGCGCATCACTACGAAACAACAAAACCAAATGACGTAAAAATTTGTATACATTCATATTTTCACCCAATGAAGGTTATAGGCATGTTTTTATGATGGAACTCCTTTCCTACAGCCCCCAGCCCGCGCCACCACTCTCATTCGACACTAATAATAGAATATTTCCTTAAATTTAACCTAAAAAATCTTAGTTTTTCCTATTTCCCACTATTTATAGCACACTCTAGACTTCATAATCCGCATAAGCTGTTCAACTATGACCCAAATGCAAAGTTCAAAACCGGTTTGAGATAGAAAATTAATAAAAATAAATTTGCTTGATATTTTTCTGATCGGTTGTTTTGATTTTATTCAACGAGGCATAGCAACGGATGCCGAGTATTGTAATATTATGGTTATTAATAAAAAATTATTTTCTATAAAACTATTGTTTGTAATTCTTTTATATACATATCCTATATCCCTCAAAACTTCTCCTACGAGCGGGGCCGCGGGTTAAAGCTAGTATATATATAACTCTGAAAATATAGAAGCATTTGCGATGTATTAAGCACATGATTTATATTGTACTTAAACTTCTTGTACTTAAATTCAAAAATGGGACAAGACACTGAGCACGAAACCACTCTTAGAGAAAATGAGTTGATATACATAGCTTCAATGGCAGACCCATTTAAAAGCTCCAGCGTGATCCAAATTGAAGTGTCGTCAACATAAGTTCCAAAACAATGTGTAGACGATTGAATAAAAAAAATGTATGTACGTGGGGCATAGCGCATCGTAAGCCACTTATTGCAAAGAAAATTAAACATCCTGACTTTTGCTCGCCATTTTGTGGAGTGGTGAATCGAAGTTCTGTAATTTTAGATCTAATGAAAAAGGTAAGGTAAGGTAAAGCATTGCGGTGGTAATGTTATAGTATGGGCATCTTTTTTTCTGGCCTGGCGTAGATCCAGATCATAAAACAAACACCTATCACAGACGTAATGATACCATAAGCAGAAGAAGATTCGGTCTTACGATAGCGTTTCATGCATGAAAATTATCGAGCAACGCTACCACGACACTAAGCCAAAAAAATACTGCAAGGTTTGCTCTGACCGTAACACGCCTGGATGTAGGCGGTTCCCGCAAGCAAAATAAGGCCTGTAGTGCAAAGGGATAGATAAATTTACGTTATAATTCTAGGAAAATATGACAATTTCCGTTATAACTATAAAAAATCAAGGCAGTTATGATTTTTTTATTCGGTTGCTGTTTGCAATATTGCATTTTACTACAGATCATTCAAGTGGTAAGTTCTAGAAATAATTGTATAACGCAGTTTTTAGTTTTGCTGTTGTTTTCGCAGTGACTGGAATTCAGATATATAGTCGTCTACAATTTCTTGAAATTATAATTTTAGGTGTGTAAATAGGTTTCTAATTTTGGCTAATTTATTTATTCCAATTTATATCTAATCCCAAGGATGTCCGGAATTTCAAAAATTAGGGAGCTATTGCAGGAAATAAATAGTATAAGATTGATGAACGTCCACAATCTGAAAGAGATAATTTGTCTGAATTTCCCGAATGTAACTATGAAATCTATGGCGAATATGAACATGAGTCGTCGAACACAGAAGAAGAGGAAAATATTTTTCGTTTCCACGACAGTCGGTTCTATGTAACCGGAACGACCCGGATTTATATCCTGCCAGGGACTGTCACTAAAGCAGCATTCCCCGTATATGTTTGGGAATGTTTATGCTGCTACACCAACAACAAAAAGTAAACTATTTCGAATGCAAATAGGAGGCGAAAAAGAATACGGTTGATAACAGAAGTTTGTTAAGTTAAAATTTTGCGATGTATAGTTATTTTGCTATGATAATATAAAAAAGCTATATATGGATATATTAAATAATTATATGCTGTATGTAGATTTCATACAGCATATATTTGAGTGTACCTGAATGCGTTTTTATGCCCTGGCATAGTGACCTTCTCGACATCTTGACTCAATTTAATACGCGGCTGTCCATTTATTTCCACCAGTTTATAAACACAACCGAGGGCTGGCTGTCGTTGACAAGTTACTGCAAAATAAAGACTATTAACATTTAAAACAATTAGGTATTTTTTAGAAATAATTTTGTATGCGTACACAAATATGTATATTTATCCAACACATATGCAGAACTCACCCAGATGAGTACCGATACCGAAGCAATCAATTTTATGGCCCTGTTCATTCAAACTGAGAATAGTGTCTTCATTAATGTCATTCGATGCTACAATTGTCAATTTATTGAACCATGGCACCTTGAAACATTCAGCTACCTTTTCGAATGTTTCGCGCGCCAAACAAGATAAATACGCCAAATCCCCGGAATCAATACGGATACCAACCGCATGATAACCCAAATCGTTGAGTCCCAAGGCGACAGCACAGAAATTCAGAAGCCCGCTTCTATTGCCAAAATTCGATTTCGAAAGAAGAGATGAAGATAAAATTACGAATGTAAACATGGGCATATATATGACATAAGTGCAATTTAATATTATATAAATGCTTTTTACAGTTAGGAGTAAACTCGAAATGCCTACGGTGTGTATCATGAACATAGAACCGCTTAAATATTGACCAAAAGGGATAATTTGGAAGTTTGAAAAAAAAAACAATTTTTTTTAAATGTAAGTTTCATGAGTTATTTAGTTTTCTAACATGAAAAATAAAAAAATGCTGGCGAATAATAAATTTACTTGCTCAAATAATCTTACAAAAGTAATAAACACTACTGGTAAAATGTTAGGAATCCGGTTGAGTTTAAAAAACTTTCGTGTAACTTAATTTCATTTATGTCTTTTATATAAAAATGTTTATTATTTTTAGTAAAGACGCTATTGGGATATACCGTACCACCATTGGACAATATCTAAGCGGCCCGAAAGCGATAGTCAATATAACGATACTAATATTGTGCTTTTCAATAAAAATATTGCTTAAAATACTCGAAAATGGGTATCGAATGTGCTTCAGAGTGAAAATACTTTTGCTGCTTTTCTTTGTAAGTCAGAAGTCGGAGATCTACAAACTGGGCTGCAATTACGCCCGATGCTACTACTATTTGCCTATTTGTACACGTGTGTGTACCTATTGCCACTAGCGAGTGATTTCATGTTGCTAATTGTTTTTGTTTTGGTAACATAAAAGTATGGATTAATATGGCGATATGATAAAATTAAATTGAACAACAACAAGCTAATAATACATAGTTAATAAGTTTTAAAATGCACAAGAAACACACAAGCCATGCAGTGTGCTCTCTCGGAAACAATTTTTTTTAACTGTGGACGGACTAGTGAGAGGATAGAGTTATAAACAGTTCGGTGAAACAAAACAAATGTATTTTTCTAGTTCTCTATTGCATGTACATATGTATTTATGTGTGTACATAATAAACACGTTTCAATGTTATGTATGTAGGCAAAATATGTACCTTTTTCAGCCATACTTATGTGTACTTATGTATGTATGTATTCAAATACATAATCGAATTGTGTTAGTAAATTTACACAGTTCACACAGCACAAAGGTATTGGAGAAAATTACTCTTTACTTAGATTCTGTAAATGTATCTGTGCAAATTATTTGTGCTTGGATTTCCCACGTTGAGTTTTGTAATATGTATGTATGTATATGATACAATGGGCGATGCGAAATTTCGTTTTATATTTTGGGTTATACGACATAAATGTGTGAATTTCGTTTTACATACCTCTGCCAAAATAGTGCCGGGAAGTCATTTGTATTGAGGTTTCGGTTTTTCCGTTTTAGTAAATATTTTTCATAAAGGAAACATAGGTTTTTACGATCAATACACGATGAATACACAAAAAATATGCACATGAAAACGCCATTCTTATTTATTTACTTTACATTTTAAATGGGAATTTCAATTTAAATACGCTTAAATGTATAAACTTTAATATTACTTATGAATGTATGTATGTATGTATATATGGTATGCATGTGCATGTGCAACACTTGCATATACTAAAAGTAAATCGCTGTTATGGTTCATGGCCAAACTAACCACTTCTGGTACCAGGCGATAATATTTAACTTTAATTGAAGTTCCAAATTGGATGTCAAATGAGAATACTTTTAGCAGATCGCAACTTGTTTATATGTATATAATATCTGAGATTTTGTGAATTTTGATCATTTAGCTATTCACATTGAGTATGGTCATATACATATATTGATTATATATACATACATAAATAATTACTTAGGTGTAAGTGTGCGCAGTTGTGTTAAAAAATGAAAACATTAAATTATATGAATGCAATATTGTTATGGGTAAATAAATTATAAATATGCATATGTGGCCATGTTGTGAAAAAGAAAATTCATTTTTTTTAATTGACTGTAGCATTTAGAGAGATTCGGTCGAAGTTAGGAACTGATGTATCGCAGCAAAGCACATAATTAAGAATATACATATGTATGCCAATGAGACATAAATAGATATGAAATTTGGATCACACAAAATATTATATTTGAAAACAGCCTCGAGGAATATTAAAATCCTATTAATGATTTACCTGAATGACTTCTCGACACTTTTTGGCAGATACGCGCTTGGAGTAGATGAGGATATAGTCTGATTAGACTTAGGATTTTTGAGATCATTCGGCGATTGTACAGAAATTTTGTTTCGGATAATCATGTTAGATTTACTGGTTGAATTCAAAAGCGAACTTGACTTAGTTGAATTATGCTCCACTAAATCACCAACATATGCTCCGCCGTTAATAGTAGCAGCTTGAAGGTTATTATAGGTGACATGTTTATTAGCCGCCTCCGGAAGATTGTGCCCGTTTAATTGTGATAAGTCGGTTTGAATTTTGTTATCTGTTGTACTGTTGTCTTTATTTGATTTTGAAGTTTGAACTTTGCTGTTAAATACATTTGGTTTTATTTGCACTTCTTTGCAAACTAATTAAGATACTCAAATAAATAGCGAGACGACACACAGGTTCAATTGCACACGTAATAAAATGATTAGGATAAAATTATAAGATACTCAACCTACCCGATTTGGATATGTATGTGCACCTTGTACTCAAACAGTATTGGCCAAAACATTAGCACCCATTTAGTATACGTTTTTTAAAAAGGTTTTTTTTATGAAATCGACGTTATTTATTTCTACTTATCCATATAATATATTATTTATTTAATTAAGCATTAAAATTCAACGTTTTGTCAATAAAAAAATTGCAATTAACTATTTTTAACGAAATTGTATCGCGATAATTGTTAACAATAGCATTCAGAAACGCTTGCTTGAAGCTTTTGCAAAAGTAGTAGCGCTAGTTACATTTTTTTTATTCCCACCTTTCTTTCAGATGAAGTTTTTATTTATGGAACGCTTTATGCTCCATGTATAGGAAGTTCTAGCCAATACTGTATAAATGAACGCACGCGTGCTATTTATAATCTATAAATTACTGTTTTGATTGGATTTAAAAAAAATAGTATAGTATTGGATATAATAAAATTTAACGACAAATATCTATAAGTATGTATACGTCAACAACAAAATAAGGAAATTAAGAAAAAATTGTTGTTCCGAGAGAATCTGCCTAGAAGCGAAATACCTCTTAACATCATACGTATCGACAAGCGCCATGAATCCATCTGGAAATGCTATTGCGTAGGACACCATTGCCGCCAGCTCGCCTTCGCTTGACTCCTCTTGTGATACATCGAGTACATGTGCCAACGCCTGGCGATGTCGCACTGCATGATCCAGCAGATCACCGGTAATACCTATTGGTTCAAATAAATGTTTCCGATATTTTAAAGTTCGTTTACTTTACTAAGTGCATACGACCACAATCTGGCCGCTCATACCTGTTGTCTTGTGCCTTAACAAACGCGTCTTTAACTCGCCAATACCGGAAAATGAAGTTATGTAAGCATGAGCATGAGTACCCTTAACAGGTATGTTGAAAAGCTTTCCTGCCAGTACATTGGAAGTGCCATCGAAACCACCTTAATTACAAATATTAGCTTTAATTAACAAAAACGTGAAATCTTGTGTAATCTTGTGTAATCTCGAAATTGGCTACACTCCCAGCTTAATTTTATTTTTATTGAAAAAAGCTGAATCTATATTTATGTAAAAATTGTGCACTTATGAGTTTGGAGCAGGCATATTCTCGCTCCAGTAACTTTTACATAACCAAAGCTTTCGCAATGTTGGCAGTTTTGTGTTAGCCAATCCTTCCGAGAAAGTTTACGTCACACATAAAAAATAACCCGACACGGAATGGTATACAGCAAAATAATTGCATACAAACACCTTTTCTACGTTAACTTTTTGGAAGGGAATTCCCGGACACATTAAGGGCACTTTTTGCTATTTATTGCCTTGAGCATTACTCAATAACAATGAATGCGCATACATACATACTGAAGCATATATACAAAATCGTAATGCATATATATATTATATATGTATCAGTTTTAAACATGAATAGTGTGTGTACGTGTGTAGAAAAGGTGTTACTTCACATCTGACTCATGCCCTGTCAAATTGTAACACATTAAAGTGATTGCATGCAAGCACATCATAAAGTAGTTGGTGAAAAAACTTTTGCACAGCTGAAACGGCTTAGGCATTTAAATCAATGAGGCACCTACATAGGTGGTGGATCCGCAGCGTAGTATTTTTAATTGATTATAAGCAATAAGCATGCGATGTACTAGTACCAACTCGCAACAATTTTCTGCTTCGAACCTTTTCGATTGTATTACAAATTAAAAGAAAAAAGTATATTCTCCTTCTTTTGGCCTTCACTCTCATATTGATTTGTTGTTTTTGTGGATACAGCCATAAAGCAGCGATCGAAAAAATTAAGTCGAATAAAAAATGCATGAAAGGATATTACAATTACCTGTGTAGGAATATTTTGAAGCCGATAGCCCGCCATCGGGCCCTTGAGCGCGTCGCAAGCCAAATTCCAACAGCTTTACATGCTTTCCAGCCACCATGCGATAACGTGCCGCATTCGTAGCCATTAAACTGCAATTGACAAGGGATTAGGATGGAACATTCACAGAAACGAATAAAGAACTTCAAATAAATACCTCGCATAATTTACCAGTGTTAATAATGTTGTCTCCAGTAGCTGCACAATTATCAAGGGGCCTTCAACTTTGATAATGGGGACCCTATTTCATTAAATGCAGACACATATGTACGTACATATATAAATATGCTGTTGTAAATTATTTCAATCTTTAAATAAAGATGTAATTCACTTATTTGCTGTGATTAAAATTTTTTGCACTTTCATATAATGTATAAGTCTACTGTAGAGATTACGAGTGTAGGTATACATATATCTTAAGAGTTGGGTTTTTTTTTTTATTGTATATACGCGAAATTTTGTGCGAATAATCGAATAATCAGTAGGGCATATTTCGTCTGAGCTCTATTTTGCTTAACTTCAAACCTTTTCTTTTCTTGCAAAACTATTGGATTAATTCAACCGTGAACTTTTCACAACATTGCTGTCATGAAAAATATTCGATATTCTTTACTCATGCGTTTCTTTCAGGATTTGATATTATATAGATTTTTAAATGGTAATAATCAAAACTATTCATTTATAAAACTTTGGCATCAAGCAGCTGATTTCTGAAAATTATATATGATCTATAGCTTTTTCACCCTTTGCACTCGAGAGGTGAGTCCCGCTCACCACATGATTTACATGATTTAATGTCGCATCTCGAGAGTGAGCGCACATTGTTTGGTGCGGAAATTCGATGGGAACGCATCTCGGCAGTGTCACATCAAATATCATTCGAAGAAAACTTACAAAGACTAATGTTTAAGAAATGGTTACCGCCCTAGCCGAACGGGTTGGTGCGTGACTACCATTCGATAGTACGTAGGTTCGAATCTCCGTGCATGAAACTCCAAAATAGTAGAACAAGTTTTTTCTAATAGCGGTCGCCCCTCGGCAGGCAATGAAAAACCTCTGAGAGTATTTCTCTCATGAAAAATATAATTATAAAAACCCCGATCTGGAGTCAGCATAAAACTCTAGATCCCTTCATTAGTGGAAAACATCAAGACGCACATCACAAATAGGAGGAGGAGCTCGGAGGAGCTCATTAAATATTGAAAATTAAAATTTTTTGTGTTTCTTATGTATGTAATAATTTTTAGTTAGCAGTAATTTCACCAAAAGCGCTACGAAACGCTTCGAGTTGCTGTGGGATTGTCTGCGCGGAAATGGCCTCAAGTGCAAAGAGTTAAGCCTTCACGCTTCTTAAAATAACGCCAATTATTGACATATAAAAGGCAATACTTATTTCTTGAATAGAAAACATCATCACTTATCAAAATTAGCCACGTATCTGCAGCCTTTTCACCAGCAACCAAAAGAGAAGTCATAAATGTATTACCTTGGAAAAGCTACTGTACCCTCGTCAATGGCATATAAAGTAACATCTTTTGCTGTCAAACTGGCCAAGTAGTTAAAAAACTCATTTTCTACACCTTCGGGTAGTGTCTGTCGGAGGTATTCAATATCTGCGAGTAAAGAAGAAATATAATTTCGTATTTAAGCAATAAAAAAACATATAATATATTACCGCTATCGGAATAATGAAAACTGTCCAAAAACTTGAGACATTCCTCCAATCCAGCAAATATAGTGAATTCCCCGTGAAACGGATTTGTGCGGAAAAACAAGTCAAACACAGCGTGGTCGACAGTTTTGCCTGACTTCCAATAAGCATAAGCCATAGTTATCTGGTATAAATCTAAAAAATTCAATTGTATTTAAAATTAATGATCGAATGAAAAATGAAAGTATAAAAAAATAAACAAAATATGTATATACTCATATAAAATATAATATATACTTTATTTTTGCATAGGGAAGAATAAAAATCTAGCTACACTGTACAGTTCTTACTGCACCTGTTTCTTTTACTGAATACAAATTTGTCCTTTTGGCCTTAAACATTTTGCACTATTCTTGCAACTGTCTCACCGAGCTCACATAAGTATTGGCATGTGGAGATGGACAATTAAATATTTAAATTTTTGTATTGTTTATAAAGTATTTTATAAGTTACTAAAATTAGAGGATTATACTACATAAATAATTCACCAGAACTTAAAAATAATTGTTATTTGTCATATAAACTTAACAACATATAAAAAAATCAGAATTCATCATATTTAATATATCGCAAAAAAACCATTATTTGTGGAAACAACCTAATTTTCAACAAATCTCGGGAGGCATATTTCTCCATTTCTCGCGGGAAACAGCGTTAAGCTCACTTTTTGATAAAATTTTGTGTTTCCTCTCCTTATCCTCGAGATATGACCAAACATTTCCTATCGGGTTGATGCCAGGACTTTGGGGAGGTATTTGCAAGTGCTTTGTGTGGAAAAGTATCCACATTTTAACGCCATAGCTGTATGCCTGGTATCGTTGTCGTGTAAATAAATAAAAACTCGCTTTTTGAGTGATTTTCTGCTCCAGAATAAAGACGCTTATCCATCGTTAAAAAAAATAGTTTTCTGAAACTCTTAGCTACCATGACAGATTCTCAGTTTTGATTCGCTCCGTTTTTGATTCCCAGCACTTCATTTGGCTTCCGCCACGCTGACTATCCGATTCAAAAATGTGATACTTGCGTTTGTCACTAAAGATTACGGTTTTCTATAACTCAAAACTTTTTATTTAGGTGCTGGAGAATAAATGTTGTTATTCTTTATTTACGTACAATATTTTTATAAGACCGGTTGTTGTAGCAGTATGAACATTCCCCATAAATATACGAGGAATGCTGCTGAAGTGACAGTCCTTGGCCGGATATAAATTCGCTTCGTTCCGGTTACGTAGAACCGACTGTCGTGGGAACGTATCAGACCGGCTTTTGCCGTGTTACCCGACCAGGAGTATTATTACTCCCGATTACTGTGCGCCAATTCTCATTGGATATTTGGGTGTGAAGTATTGTATTTAGTTTGTCTTTAGTGTTTGGGTCTAATACATGTGGGTTTTCGCAACATTCTTTTAAAATATGGAGTTCTTCTCTGACTGCCAGCAACTTTAACCGACCACCTCGTGTTATATTTCCTAAATTACTGCGTTCTTCACGCCGTTTTATTACGTTTTCTATCATTTAGCGGCATCGGCCAAAGATTTTATAAATGTATATTAATTTCTAGACTTTCCTTCATTGTGAAAATACATATAAAATAATTATTTTTCCAGTTGTAGTTAATTATTTACCTTTTGGCATTTTCGATATGAATGGTAGCAAAATTGCAAACGAAATGAATTTAAATATAAGTAGAATTAATAATAATATATGTAATAAACTAATAACAATAAATACTTTTGTGAGCAAATCTCTAAGTCTAATTGTAATGCACGTCATTTGTTACAATTACTTAACCGTATATTATTTCTACTGCTGACTACCGAATTTCTTTAGGAAATGCACAGCAATTATAATATCCATTTAAAACAGTAAATTAGTTTACTTAATAAATTAAAAAAATTTAATTTGTGCATACAAAATACTTCGGTGAGCCACTGTATTGGTGTATAACAAATAATAGGCCACAAAGACAATCTACGGCCATTTGTGAACAAAAACTACCCGACGGTGAGGCCGGGGCATTGTAGATATGAAACACAAGAAGATAGCAAAGGTTTTTTCTAATAGCGATCCCTCGTCGACAGGCAATGACAAACCTCCGAGTGCATTTGTGTCATGAAAAATCTCCACATAAAACAAACCGTCTGACGTACAGAGGCGGCACCAATTCAGAGGTCTCTAATTAAGGGGGGCTGCTCCTCCAACACTTTCAAATTTTCCTTTATTTTCGTTTTAAAAACTCATTTACAATCTAAAGAATATTTTTTCAATGTTTTAAGCTTAACAGAAAGTCTAAAAAGTTTCTATAAAGTCAGTGAAGTGATAAGCGTCGAACGAAAGATAAGTAAGAATGAAACCTTTAATCTCGTTTTTCTCGAAATACGTTTTTACGCGCTGTCGAATATAACTCAAAAAGTAATCAAGATATCAACTTAAAATTTTACAGGGATTTTCTTTAACACATTGCTTTTGCATATACCTCAAATTTTATATTAATTATCACTAAAAATATTGTTTGGATCAATTTGTTTATAAAAAAGTGTAATTTTTATCTTTTTCAGTTCAAATTTTCATTTTTCTTTTATTTTGTTAAAAATAGGTAAGTGCAAAACGGAATAACTTATTTTAATGAAAAATGTTTGTCTGGTTGATTTCAATTGATTACAAGAGGCTGTACATTTCACGGCGCAAATTAAAGGAGCCACGTTTAAGCAGCTGTAGCGCAGCCATTTTTTATTTAAAAAACAACTTTTGAAAACATGATTAAGATAATAAATACTCTCAGTTTTCCACAAAAAATTATTGAAAAGCCTGATCTGGAGGAGCTCCCCCTTAAAAATCAACGGTTGAACGAATTTTCGAAAATGAGCGGTTAACCGAATAGTCGATAGCTTTCGGCTATTCGAATAGGTAATCCCGACCGAGTATTTTTATCCAACGAATATGGTATTCGAATATCGATTGATAGCAAGAGCCCTAATCCCAAGGTTAAGTAAATTTATATATATAAAAGGTAGTTAACCTCACCACATTTGTGTGCGATAACAGGCTACCGAGACATATAGTAATTTTTCGTAAATTAAGTTTGGGGATGTTTTTCCAATTTGTGTTTTTTTTTTGTTGTTTTGCGTTTGCGGCGGCCGCCGTAGCCGAATGGGTTGGTGCGTGATTACCATTCGGAATTCACAGAGAGACGTCGGTTCGAATCTCGGTGAAAGCAAAATTAATAAAAAAACATTTTTCTAATAGCGGTCGCCCCTCGGCAGGCAATGGCAAACCTCCGAGTGTATTTCTGCCATGAAAAAGCTCCTCATAAAAATATCTGCCGTTCGGAGTCGGCTTGAAACTGTAGGTCCCTCCATTTGTGGAACAACATCTACACGCACACCACAAATAGGAGGAGGAGCTCGGCCAAACGCCTAACAGAAGTGTACGCGCCAATTATTATTATTATTATTTGCGTTTTTTATTTTGCAAAATTAATTTTTTTTGTTTATTTGCTAAACTAGTAATAATTATATTACATTCCACAAAGACACTCGTAACTAAGACTCTCGGCTATTGGAAAGACAAATTTACACTAAGGACTTTCAGCATATACTACGAGACACAAATTGAACTTATATATATTAGAAGCAGATGTTTTGGAGAAAATTTAGTTTTCTAAATCCTCTGCAGGGTCTTGAATAATTATTTATTAAAGAAAGATATTTGAATCTTTCGAATATATTTATATAACAGTTATTGTAACAAAAACCCATAGACTAGTATATCTTGCGATAAGCGTGAGCTCATCAACAAATAGACTTGCAAAATGTTAAGTAAACATGCTCCACAAATAGAGATTCCAACAGGACAGCAGCCTAAACATGCTTTTAAAGTGTATAAGTAAGACCTGCCGCCTTCAGAACAAATATAATTATATCTCTTTATTACCTTGCCTAATACCTCTATCTTAATCCTATTGAGAGCATGTGGAAAATTGTTAACACGAATATCAACAGAAATAATTGGGTCGTGAAAATATCTTCGGGAGGGATATAACCGTATGCCATCCTCTATGCCAAAGAGATGTCCAGGTTGCATCCAGAATAATGTTTTGTATTACGTATTCTAACTGAAGGGACACTGTCTCACTCCATCGTACGCGGCCAAACTGAAGCTAGTGCCGAACGATATATGCACAATATGTAACAAAGTCAACGCGAGAGGAACTCTGAAACACCTACTCTGCCGCTGCCATGCCATTAGCAAACCACGAATATACTGCTTAGGTTCGGCATCATTTTCAACCTTAGAAAGAGTGGCAGCCTACTTAAATTAACTAAACTGTCTATTAAAGACAAATACTTGGTATCACTATAGATGAATATCTGTTGTATACGTGCCTACTGGCCAAGTCCAACCTAGCCTAACCTACGTATTCTAATTTGGAAAGGAACATACAACAGTAAAACCGTTAAGCCGACTTACCTGTTAAAAGAGGTTGCACAACACCATTTTGATTCATGCGTCCCCGATCCATAAATTGACCACCAGAATTACAACTTTGTTGTTCACGGTCACCCATTTTAATTTTTCTGCGCTTTTTATTGCTTTAGATACAAAACAATGTCTTAGGAACACGATACACATGCGTCGCTGAATTATTTTGAATTTTATATATTTTGATTATTAACTCTTCTGAAAGTAAATTTTCTTCTGCAAATATAAACCAGCCCAAAAGTACTATACTATCTATCACAGTTTAAAAGAGTAAAATTAAATTTGAACATTTGTTTGTATATTTCCTATTACATACTTTAATAAATTGAATATGAACATACATATTTTACCTATTTCAATTATATTATGTACTGCGATCGCATTAAACTCTTATTACAGCATATGAAACTTAATTCACATGAGAGAGATTGAAATTGAAGCAAGTGCGAAAGCATAGGGAGTTAGATATACATATATACATACATAATATACATATATACATCAAAGATAATCCAAAAGTAACTAGTATTAAATCCCAATATAAAAGTTATTTAACCGGTTATTTCCGTTGAAAAAAATAAATAGATTTAAAAAAAATCTAGTACAATGCTGCCTCCTATGAGCCCTGTTGATATGTTTATGCAAAAAACCGTTTCAATTATACTATCCTTTTTTAGTCCGTAAAATTTTACAGAAAATTTAAAACATTGACTAAAATAAAAGCATTTGCATCATAAAAATAGAAAAGTTCTGAATGGTCACAGTGATTCAAAATTTCACACGAGTACTGAGACTTGAATATGTAGTTAACACATCCATAACAACATAAGGAAATATCGGTTATCAGTTCATCCAAATGCAAGTGCAAATACTTTACATATGTAGGCACTTGTTTTAAATAAAAACAAAATATGATTATGGCACTGTGGGCAGGCTTATCACTGGAAGTAAATGTTGAACTTTTTTTAATTAGTATACAAGATACCTAGGTTTTTTTTATAATGGTGAAATGCAAATAGAAGTTTATCCTAACTATATACACGTACATAGTATACACATATATGTATATATATATTTTTTTCTCACTTTAAAATAAAATTATTATCCGCCGGTTTATGTTAATAGCTGTTGGTTCACTACACTGTAAGCACTAAACAAGTCTTTGACGACTTTTTAAAATTTATAACCCTAATTTTGTTTATTTTGGGTTACTTAGCAGCGATAACAAAACAGTAATTCACATGAAGTAAGCAGTGCAATTGCTTAATGCACAGCGCCAATAAGAGCATCAAACCAATCAAATGTGAGGCACACGTGAGGTGTAGCTGAAGGTTACCTGAAGGTCGGAGGGAGTCACTCCTTTCGACTTATTTGGGGTGGTTAAACCTTGTTCAAATATATGTAATCTATTGCCAAACCAGTAAAGCTCACTAACAACTTACGGGCTGTATGACCCAACAAATCAACATTTGATAAATCAACAAATTGCAGTTAACTTTGCATTTTAGCACCACAACTATTGTGACTAAACTTATTAACTTGTTGTTAATAATTTCCACCTATTGGTACACTTTATGCGAACATCCTACTTTGCGCTAACATTTCACAACTTCCTTCCGCCAATTTACGAATCTGTAAATAATTTTCCCTCTTCGGTGAATGTTATTTCTGATAAGAACAGATGTCAAGTGTGTATAAATATGTATAATGCATAAATGCATATGTAAACTGATTTGTCAATTTTAAGGCTGCCGTATTTGGCACTTGAGAGCAAATGAGTTCAGAAACCTGTGATAGTGTCGATACGGCAGTGATCTGGTACTTTACCACGGTATACAGAATACTGAAGGTGGCGTCTTCCGAAAACCGCTACTTTATTTTTCGCGGTTTTGACAACCGGTGGACGTCACTACTGGAAATAAAACACAACAAACTAAATTATTTGCTTTTAAATATTTAGTCTTCTCAATACCTGAAGTAGGCACAATCAAGGATGATAGATTACAAGGTTTAGCCATCCGAAGAAAAATTGTGACTCGGCAGCGAAATTCTGCCCGCCCATTTCAAATGCATTCTTACAGTACAGTGATTTAGACTACAAGAAAGTAATATGATTAATGGCTGTGTTAATTTTTTTATTATATCACTAACACAATCTCAGTTTTGTCGTAAACACTGTGTAACATCAGCAAATCAGTTGATTCCTTCAAAATCGCAGAGAGTCGGTTAACGGTCTAATGTTCACCATACCATCTGTATTTTCTCCTCGGCGGGCCAATAATGCGAGCCAATCGAGAACGTACCTCTCGAGCCCGATCATACGAAAAATACATAAAAATAACGTAGATATGAACATTCGAATAAAGAAATAGGATTGGTCCGCCGTAGCCGAATGGCTGGGTGCGTAACTAACATTCGGTAGGGCGCAAGTTCGAGTTTCGTGCATGAAACACCAAATGATAGATACAGTTTTTCTAATAGCGATCTTCCCTCGGAAGTAATGGCAAACCTCCGAGTGTTTTTCTGGCATGAACAAACTCCTCATAAAAAAGCATTTGCCGTTCGGACTCGGCTTAAAACTGTAGGTCCCTCTATTTGTAAAACAAAATCAATACGCACGCAAAGATTCCGCATACAAATTTAGAGAGTAAGAGAGACACTTATTTTGTGTTGGAAAAATTTGAAGAGAAACAAATTTATTTTTTGATGAATGTGGTCTTTTGTATAGGTACTTCCGCCCTTGTGCCGACCTGAAATTTTTTAGTTTACAGTTAGATGCGATAAATGGAAAATTTGGCAACAAAAATTATATTTATGGTAATTTTTTTGGACAACGCAAAATTGTAAACAAGCTTTGCTGATATTTCTTCTTCTCCCGGTTTTTGCAAGATATAGGATATCTTGAGTTCGTTAACTTGTTGCATTTTCTTCTCATTGGGAGAGAATATTCGTTTTCGGTATTGACTTGAATTAATGATACCACTAATTTTGTTATTGAACAATTAAAACATAAACTATTCTATGCCAAAACTTACATTAAAAGAGGAACGGTTCATAATTTGAGATTTGGGAATAAAATACATCATTGGAATATAATTGCATTGCTCCAAACAATTATTTATTTTCAAGAATTTTTTCTTTTTATTTTTAAACACAAAGCGTTCTCTCTTTATATGGTTTCAACTTTCTTACTCGTATATCCAAACAAATTATCACTTTTTGACCGTCAACTATTGAATAACATTTCCATTTTACTTACTGCACCTGCATCATGTGAAATAGGCAGCGTTGCTAGTTGTTCACATACTGCAAATCTTGATGCATTTTCGAACAGATACTGAAAATCTAAAATGTATTCCTTCTCAGTAGAGATTTTGTTTATAAAGTTGTGACTTGCGTTTTGTTAATTCTTGAAATAGGGTTTTTATTTACCACGAGGCTACCTTAAAAAAAATATTATATTAATAAGCGTCAGCTCTGGGAGGCTCAGCAAATAGTTCGTCCTTTTTGCGATCTCCAAAATAGTACTGCTTTAGGCGTTCACCACGCATTGCCTGGAAGTTTTAAATAAAGGAAATTTGCATACTATTAATCAGCTTTTATATATGCATAGACACCAACAACTTACATGGAACCTCAATAGTTGTTTGCGCACACCAACACATTCACTGAAATCCGCTATAATATCAGCACACATCTTCTGACCTTTTTCAACTCCATAAGCTTCAAGGCATTCCATCATTTCCATTTCCATTTTGCCGCATTTTTCGTAGCTTTGGTGATTGATCAAACAACCAGTTAAATCGGTAAATGGCGTACGCAAAAATGGACCCAGAGACATGGCAACTGAAATAAGACAATGCAATTATCAAGATTTTAAAACAAAAACCTTCCGAGCAGGGCCCATGATGATAAATTGCATGCTCTTTTTTTTTGTGAAAGCAGTGACGTAACAATGATTTAAATCAAGACATGCTCGTTTCATATTATCAAACTTAATTTATGTTGGATAATTATTAAGTGAAAAATCTACAGTTTTCACTATTTTAAATAGTTACCGATTTACAAGAACAGAGTTTTTTCCGAAATAGCAAGAACTATTGCAAAAGAAAATGTACTAAAATATTTTTATTTTTGTTTGATGGAACCATCAATGCAAACAGCTGATTTGTGACAGCTACATTGTCGGCAATAGAGTGTGTGTTCTTAAAACATTTGGACTTTTTGAGGTTGGTACTGCACTGCGACATCGTGGGTTGTGTTTACATCGTCTAAATACTTAGTGTTCAATATAGTTGAATTGTAAAAATGAAGAACCAGGATCTAGTTGACTATCTCAGAGAGTGTGGTGTATGTCAATTCTGCCAGTTGCGTTATCTTAAAGCCCGCGGCAATGAATATCAAAATCAAAAGGAATATTTTGAGCGGGTACAGATTTGTGAATTATTTATAAATTGAAAGTAATATTTAATTTTTTTTTATTTCAGGTCAGTGTTGAATTTATAGATGAATCCAATGGAACTTCTGACCCTGCGAATAAAAAAAAACGTCAGAATGTTTGTCCAACATGTTTAGATCTGTTTTCAAACAGTTTTAAGGAGCAGCTCCTGCAGGCAATATTATGTACCGACATTGAAAAATATGAATGCGCCGGTATTGTTGTTGCTATCAGTATACCAATAGTTCTGCAGTTACGGCAATTGTCCATGTGGTACGCACTTTTAGACAAATTTGGCAGCGATATTAGTCTGGATCGGTCTCCAGATGTTTCTTTGAAAGAAGCAATAAAGCTCATTTTGAACCCAACAATTTGTGAAAGTCTGAGAAAAAATTATGATATCAATAATGGCCTTATGATAAACATAAATTTATGTCATGCACAAGAAGAAGAAGGCATAGCTCGATTAGGGAAACTAAATAACGTGGTTCATCCTCCCAAAAAAGGGCATAAGTTGGAACCAATTTCGCGTTCGTTGATTGAGAAAAAATATACACCTTTAAGAGTCGGTTCGGAATTGTTTAAAGAAGTATTTCCTGTTCCACCCTCAATACCAAATGAAAGTCTGAAATTGGATAACATTTCGCTGCTCGGTCCTTCAACATATGTAGCTGGGCGATATAGAAAGATTTCAAGGCATCTTTCACATACTCCATGGGTATTAAATGGTGAAAGAGTCATGAGCGACAGTATAGAAGAGATTATTATACGTAATATAGCTCCACACTTTTGGCAAGTGCAATTTTTCCAATTTATAAACATATATGTATTAATATAAATATCTACATGCATAATGTATATATGTTTAAATTTGATGATTTTCTTTTCGCAGCGATGATACAAAAAAAGTAAATTTTATGTCGAGCGGTAGAGAGGACGTAGATGTACGATGCCTTGGCGCCGGCCGCCCGTTCGTATTGGAAATACAGAATGCTTTTCGCGTGTCTTTGCCACCTGAACAAGCTCGTCAAATGAAGGGATGTATCGATGCCTCACAAAAAATATCTGTCCGCGATCTCCAAGTAGTGGCACGAGAAGATTTGTCCCACATTAAAATGGGAGAAGAACAGAAACGAAAATGTTATCGTGCACTTTGCCAACTCTCTAGACCTGTGACGACAGATATTTTAAAAAAATTGAATCTAGAACAAGGGTTTGAAATTCAACAAAAAACGCCAATACGAGTATTACACCGTAGACCCCTACACACACGTCCTCGAACTGTATACAGCCTTAAAGCGTCAGTTTGTCAACAAAATAAACGCCTAATAATACTTGATGTTGTGACACAGGCTGGAACATATATCAAAGAGTTAGTATATGGAGAATTCGGACGCACAAAACCATCAGTAGCATCAGTGATTGGCCAGCCCATTGACATTGTCGCACTTGATGTAATGGAAATAGATTTAGATTGGCCACCAACAGTTACGGACTAATACATTACCGTTTAATCATAGTGCTTGTTTTATTTTAAAGAACACAAATTAATCGATTAATTTTTATTAAAATTTCGTATAAAGAACAAAATCAACTTAGTTCATAAGTTAATTACATTCTATCTTCGCTCTAATATCGGGCATTGACGCCACTCCATCCTTATTCACAATAGAGACTTTAAAATTCTTTTGATTTATTACAAGTCGTTTCTGGATTTCCTTAACACAGTGTTCCAAAATTTTGTAAGCTTCATCTTTGTTTAAACCCTTTTTATATTCTCTATCAAAGATACTTTGGCAAAACATAGCACCGTAGCCTTGCCCGCTGTATTTCACCTCAACAGAATTAGCCAAATAGTCAATGAAGTACAAAGCGGATTTCTGCGACTTTTCGTCGTATCTGAAAAATATATATTATTCTTTCGGCAATATTCACTATTAGTCAAATGTTTCTTACCCCGCTATCATCATATTCACTTGGTAGGGTGTTCTGCTGCGCAGATAATCGGAAAGATTCTTACGAGTAAAATGTGCAGCCTCCTTGGGAGACAACTCATAGTTGTTGCGCATCTTATATAGAGCAATATTTTTCGAAATGAACTCGGTAAACTTCACTGTATCACCAGATTCACCCATTGTAGCAAATACAAGACTGTCGGAAATCTTGTGAATTTTAATTTCATCTGTCAGAAATGAGAATTGTAATTTCATTACAAGAAGGATCAAATATCAATTCTTGTTTATTCACCTTCCTTCATTACAACTATGGAACGAGCCTGAGTTGTATCAGCAGCAACAATGGCAAAATCATCTCCTCGTATACCCAAAATTGTCTCCATTGTTATAATTTATATTTATTTGTATTAAAATATTCAATGAAATTGCAATCAAACTTTGTTATAACCGGGAATGACAAGCAATTCATAAGTTGTCTCATTTATAGTGAAGTTGGCTGCTCCCAAAGCACTATCGATAATGAAGTGCAAGTAGGGTATTCTGAGTTTTACTTATGTATCGTAGTAAAAACCACTTCCTATTTCACTCAACATTAAAAAGTTGAAATTGAAGATTATTCAATCTGAAGCTCAAAAATTTATTCGCAAAAAATTTAACACGTTTAAAAAAATATTTACTGCGATCACTTTATGTAAGTAACTTTGACAAAGTTTCCCTTCCTCTTTTGTTGGGAGGCCCAAATTCTTTCAGCACGATGATAATATTCAGTTTGAAATTAAATATCAAATTAACTGCACCTTACATAATTTTTTGCTGTCAATTCATATCACGTCAATCCATGTGAACGTGTTAACAGCCGCGTGATTGGCTATCATTCGGAAATACATAGGTTCAAAACCGCGGGCACGAATTATCAAATAATAGAAAAGTTGTTGTAATGGTCACTCGTCCGCTGGCAACGGCAGACCTCCGAGAGTATGTTTGTGATGAAAAAGCCTCCTAAAACACTATCGCCGTTCGGAAACGGTTCAAAACTGTAGATCCCTCCATTTGTGGAATAATATCAAGACGCACACAGCAAGTAGGAACAGAAGGAGCTCACCATTCCCATGGCAGCCGGTTCTACGTTACCGGAATGACTCGGGTTTTTATTCCCGACCAAGGGCTGCCGCCCCAGTATACTAGTCCTGTCTAGTGTACCGTATTTTACCCTAAATCTATCGTCACAGGAGCAACTCATTGCAGCCAGTTTGCTCCAAATACTTCTCTTCCGGGCTGGCGTCGAACCCAACCCCGGACCTGAAGTATTCTACTGCTGCATTTGCCACAAACGGCTCCACCCGAACTCCACCTCGGTTAGGTGTAATCAGTGCAACGGGTGGTGCCATCTTAAGACCTGCTAAGGCCTTAAGACACACAGGGAGTGGTCCACAAGGTATGTGGCCACGTGTTGCTAACGCTCACAGGCGGTCACCGCCTCTACGGCTACACTGCCCTCAGTGCCGGCACATCACACTGCCGCCACTAACAACACCTTAACGGTAAGGAGCCCCCAAGAGCAACACGACTCCCTCTCTAACCCACAACCCTCCTGCTCCTACCCCAGTGCGGGGACAAACCAGCAGCTCTTGGTCCCCCGCACAGTCTGCTCCGTGTGCCAGACCGTAGTACCTCGGAACCTGACAACTGTCCAATGCAATTCTTGCAGTGGCTGGTGTCACTTTCGGAGGTGCTCCGGCCTGCCCACCACCCGTGAGTGGACACGCGACTACGTTGCCCCTGCTGCATAGCTCTGCACCCGCAACCGCCCCCCGTGGCGCGGCCATCTGACAACATCAGGCCACTCCCCATTTTGCGGAACGCACAGCAGGACCAACGCAGATAACATCACGCATCCCTCACCCCCCGAATTACGACGACACTCCCGCGAAGCTTTAAGCTTCTGCAACTGAACTGCAACGGACTCACGAGCAAGATTGACGAGATAGTCGACTTCATGAGTCGGTTTGGAATCAAGAGTCCAGGAGACAAAACTGCACGCTAGCTCCCCCCTGATTACCAGGGACGGCTACAATGTGCACCGAAAGGACCGCGAGCGAGACAACGGTGGTGGCCTAGTGTTCATAGTACACCATTCAGTGCAGTATCGTCTTATTGATGAAGGCATCTACCGCAGGGACAGCACCTTGGAACGTCAAGGTATAGCTGTCCGGTCAGGCGATGCCGAGCTCGAAATTTACAATATTTACATACCCCCTGTCACCTGCTGCCCGGCAGGATATCTCCCCGATATTGGTGCGCTCATCAGGGGAGAAAACCGATTGGTAGTAGGTGACTTTAACGCGCATCACGATCTTTGGCATTCAAGCCTGCCAAATGATCGTAGGGGACAGCTATTGGCAGAGCAGATAGACGATTCGACGTTCAGCACTGCAAACGACGACGCCCCCACTAGGGTAGTGGCTTTCGATACAGTCAGCCACGCCCCGCTACTAGATGACATTTTACAGTCGACGCTCCCGCCAGGGCTGAAGAGGTGGACCGCGAACTACCTGAGTGGTCGTCACTCGTCGGTAGTATTTCGAGACCAAACCTCAAAACAGAGAAAAATAAAGCAAGGAGTACCGCAGGGTGGTGTCCTTTCACCCTTGCTTTTCAATTTCTATGTTTCGAAACTCCCCCAGCCACCAGAGGGAGTCTCACTGGTCTCATATGCCGACGACTGCACGATAATGGCGTTGGGCAATGACATTGATGGCCTATGCTCAAAAGTAAACGACTACCTCGCCCGCCTTTCTCGCTTCTTCACTGCGAGAAACTTAAAACTTTCTCCCACTAAATCCACGGCGACCCTTTTTACCACCTGGACAAAGGAGGTCAAGCTGCCACTTCAGGTACACGTCGACGATACCCCAATACCGACGATAAAGAACCCCAGAATTTTGGGAGTCACCTTTGACAGCTTGCTCTCCTTCTCGGCGCACACAACCGCTATTGCAACGAGAGTACAGAATCGCAACAAGGTCCTCAAGTCGCTTGCCGGTAGTACTTGGGGCAAAGACAAAGAAATGTTGCTGTCGACTTTCAAAGCAATAGGCTGACCGGTTCTGAACTATACCGCGCCTGTCTGGTCGCCTGGAACCAGTGATACGCAGTGGACGAAGCTTCAGACCTGCCAGAATACTGCCATCAGGACCGCGACAGGATGTCTCCTGATGTCCCCTATCCAACATTTGCACGACGAGGCGCACATGCTCCCGGTTAAGGAGCATAACAAAATGCTCGGCAAGCAGTTTCTGCTTGGGTGTCACCGTAGGCCTCACCCATGCAGACACCTGCTCGAGCCCGAGCCACCCCCCAAGCACATCAGGAGACACTTCCTCAATTACGTGGACGAGATCCAGGACAAAACGGACAGACCACTCCAGGATCAGACAGTATACAGACAGGCAATTAACGAAATTCATCGGGAGACCCTTACCACCTTCCTAAGCTCCCGACCCCCGAATGCCGTTATCGGAGTCCAACCACCACCTATCGCAGATGAAGAGCTCCAGCTTCCTCGAGAGTCCCGCGTAATCTTGGCACAATTACGTTCTGGATATTGTAGCAGGTTAAACTCCTACCTATCCAGAATCGACCCCGACATACTAAACATATGTCCAGCATGTGAAGGTACCCCGCACGACACTAACCACCTCTTCACATGCCCCATCAAACCCACTCATCTAACACCTCTCTCCCTCTGGACCCAACCCGTCGAAACTGCCAGTTTCCTGGGCCTACCGTTAGATGAGCTAGACGAAGACGACCGGTAATTACACTACACTGACAGGGCGAAGATACTGCTACAACAACAACAACAACAGAAGGAGCTCACTGCAATGACATTCCCTGCACGTTCCCATGGCAGCCACGTTACCGGAATGACCCGGGTTTTCCCCGACCGAGGGCTGCCGTCCCTGTAAACTAGCCCTGCCTAGCCCACCTGGACAAAGGAGGTCAAACTGCCTTTCAAGGTATGAGACACCAATTCCGACGGTAAATAATCCCAAAATTTTGGGTGTAACCTTCGACAGTTTGCTCTCCTTCTCTGCGCACACAACCGCAATTGCCACTAACGTCCAAAATCCCAACAAGGTCCTCAAGTCGCTTAGCGGCAGCACTTGGGGCAAAAACAAAGAATTGTTGCTATCGATATTTAAGGCAATTGGCCGGCCGGTTCTAAACTATGCTGTTCCTGTCTGGTCGCCTGGAACCAGTGGCACGCAGTGGATAAAGCTCCAAACATGCCAAAACACTTCCTTTCGGACAGGGACGGGCTGCCTCCTGATGTCCCCAATACAACACCTTCACAACGAGGTCAATATGCTACCTGTTAAGGAGCATAAAAAACTGCTCAGCAAGCAGTTCCGTTTAGGGTGCTACTTGCTTGAACCAGAGCCGCCTCTCAGGCACGTCAGGAGACACCTACTACACTACGCAGACGAGATCCAGGACAAAACAAACAGACACCTACTGGACCAGACAGAGTTTACACAGATATTCAACGACATTCACCGGGAGACTGTTACCACCTTCAAAAGCTCCCGTCCAGTGGATGCCGTAATTGGAGTCGAACCACCACTCATTGCAGATGAGGAGCTCCAGCTTCCCCGTGAGACCCGCGTAACACTGGCACAATTACGTTCTGGATATTGTAGCAGGTTAAATATTGTTGCGATTCTGTACTCTCGTTGCAATAGCGGTTGTGTGCGCTAAGAAGGAGAGCAGAGAGGGAGACGACTCCCAATATTCTGGGGTTATTTACCGTCGGTATTGGGGTATCATCGACGTGCACCTGAAGTTGCAGCTTGACCTCATTTGTCCAGGTGGTAAAAAGGGTCGCCATGGATTTAGTGGGAGAAAGTTTTAAGTTTCTCGCAGTGAAGAAGCGAGAAAGGCGGGCGAGGTAGTCGTTTACTTTGGTGCATAGGCCATCAATGTCATTGCCCGACGCCATTATTGTGCAGTCGTCGGCGTATGAGACCAGTGAGACTCCCTCTGGTGGCTGGGGGAGTTTCGAAATATAGAAATTAAGAAGGCAAGGGTGAAAGGACACCACCCTGCGGTAATCCTTCCTTTATTTTTCTCTATTTTGAAGTTTGGTCTCGAAATATCACCGACGAGTGACGACCACTCAGGTAGTTCGCGGTCCACCTCTTCAGCCCTGGCGGGAGCGTCGACTGTAAAATGTCATCTAGTAGCGGGGCGTGGCTGACTGTATCGAAAGCCTTTTGTAGGTGAAATGCTACCAGGACAGTCCTCTCGCAGGGGCGGTTTTGGTTTAGTACACGGTTTACCTGGGTGTTTATGACGGTGAGTGCCGTGGTGGTGCTGTGCACTCTTCGGAAACCATGCTGGTGTGGGGCCGGAGTCAGATGTTCTGTGAGGAGTGGGAGTAGAAGGGCTTCAAGCGTCTTCACTACTGGGGAAAGGAGAGTTATCGGACGATAAGACTCCCCTAGGTTGGCGGGTTTCCCACTTATCAGGAATGATGAGAGTGGCCATAGACAGGTTGAAGACCTTGGTAAGGAATTCTACTTCCAATGGACCCAGCTTTTTTAACATTAGCATGTTTAGTCCGTCAGGGCCAATGGCTTTAGATAGTTTCATATGTTTGATGGCCCCCTGAACCTCGTTGCTGGTGAAAGTAAGCGGTGCACTGTTGTATGGCAGTTTGTGCAGCCGTCTGGTGGCACAACGTTTGGATCTGTCGGCCGGAGGATGCAGTATAAATTGCCGGCTAAAATAGCTCGCGCATCTCTTCGGATCCGACGAAGTACGACTGTTGAAGGCGATATCCACCTTGTCGTTGTGCTTCGTCGGGTTCGACAGGGACCTTGCGGTGGACCAGAGCTTGCTCACACCAGAGGTGAAGTTACAGGACTTCAGATGCTCTACCCATTTGGTCCGCTTGTGTTGGGTTACCAGTTGCCGGATCTCCGAATTGACGTCCTTTATTCGAGGATCCCCGGGATCGGCCTGAACGGCTGCTTCAGCTGGGAAATTGGGACGCTGTGATCGCCTTGCGGAATGCGCGTTCGCCTGCGCGCACATCGGTGGGAGTGGGTAGGGCTGCGAAGATGTCCTCAGTAAATTTCGCGAATCTGGTCCAATCAGCTTTGTAAAAGTTGATGTATGACCGGTGGTCCGTGGAAACAAAGTCGGCAGGTTTCTCGATCGAGATGATAATGGGCAAGTGGTCTGATGCAAGCGATAGCATAGGTCTCCAGGTTATGCTGTTTATCAGACAAGCGCTAGCAATTGTTATGTCAGGCGAGCTGCTGCAATTGCCCACTACCCTAGTGGGGGCGTCGTCGGTTACAGTGCTGAACGTCGAATCGTCTATCTGCTCTGCCAATAGCTGTCCCCTACGATCATTTGGCAGGCTTGAATGCCAAAAATCGTGATGCGCGTTAAAGTCACCTACTACCAATCGGGTTTCTCCCCTGATGAGCGCACCAATATCAGGGAGATATCCTGGCGGCCAGCAGGTGACAGGAGGTATGTAAATATAATATATATTTCGAGCTCGGCATCGCCTGACCGGACAGCTATACCTTGACATTCTAAGGTGCTGTCCCTGCAGTCGATGCCTTCATCAATAAGACGATACTGCACTGAATGGTGTACTATGAACACTAGGCCACCACCCTTGTCTCGCTCGCGGTCCTTTCTGTGCACATTGTAGCCGTCCCTGATAACCAGGGGGGAGCTAGCGTGCAGTTTTGTCTCCTGGACCGCAGCTATCTTGATTCCAAACCGGTTCATGAAGTCGACTATTTCGTCAATCTTGCCCGTGAGTCCGTTGCAGTTAAGTTGCAATAGCTTGAAGCTTCGCGAGAGTATTGTCGTAACTCGGGGGGTGAGGGATGCGTGATGTTGTCTGCGTTGGTCCTGCTGTGCGTTCCGCAAAATAGGTTGTGACCTGATGTTGACTGGTGGCCGCGCCACTGGGGGCGGTTGCGGGTGTAGAGCTCTGCAGCAGGGGGCAACGTAGACGCGTGTCCACTCACGGGTGGTGGGCAGGCCGGAGCACCTCCGAAAATGGCACCAGCCACTGCAGGAATTGCATTGGACAGTTGTCAAGTTCCGAGGAACTACGGTCTGACACACGGAGCAGACTGTGCGGGGGACCAAGAGCTGCTGGTTTGTCCCCGCACTGGGGTAGGAGCAGGAGGGTTGTGGGTTAGAGAGGGAGTTGTGTTGCTCGTGGGTGCTCCTTACCGTTGAGGTGTTGTTGGTGGCGGCAGTGTGATGTGCCGGCACTGAGGGCAGTGTAGCCGTAGAGGCAGGGGCCGCCTGTGAGCGGTGGCAACACGTGGCCACATACCTTGTGGACCACTCCCTGTGTGTCTTAAGGCCTTAGCAGGTCTTAAGATGGCACCACCCGTTGCACTGATTACACCTAACCGAGGTGGAGTTCGGGTGGAGCCGTTTGTGGCAAATGCAGCAGTAGAATACCTCTGGTCCGGGGTTGGGTTCGATGCCAGCCCGGAAGAGAAGTATTTGGAGCAAACTAGCTGCAATGAGTTGCTCCTGTGACGAAAGATTGGGGGTAGGACACGGTACACTAGACAGGGCTAGTTTACTGGGGCGGCAGCCCTTGGTCGGGAAAAACCCGAGTCATTCCGGTAACGTAGAACAGGCTGCCATGGGAATGCCATAATATAGTCTGGCATCCTGCTTTTGCTGACACGTTTTCACAGAAGTACCAACCTATTTTGACACATCATTTACTGTGTTGTTAAGAAGAAGAGTTAGTGCAACAACTGGTAGAATACTTTCCTTTCTATATGGTTCCAATTGCATGCGTGGTCATTTTGGCAAAATATTGTTACACGAAATATACAAACTAAGATAAATGTCGGAGAAAGTTGCAGAGACTGTTGTGGAGGCCGTAAAAGATGCCGTGGAGAACGCAACCAGTGAAACCATAACAAATGAAAAGGTTCCAGCAACACCAGAAGGCATTGTGGTAGCTTACGGCAGTTTGGTAGTAATGGCCATGCTCCCAATTGTGTTCGGTTCAATGCGTTCTGTCAAATTGCACAAGCTTAAAAAGGCAAGTACAAAACACTAAATATAAAATATTTCATAATGCAGATGCCCATTAAGCTACGTTTCGCTACTGCTAGTAGCTCAGAGTGCTAGTTAAAAAAATTTTTTCAGTACTCTGTGTAGTTGGAGTAGTAGCAGAGAATTTGGAATCGGCCGGAGCGCTATTTATGAGATTATTCATGTATACTCCAGCTAGCGCTAGTACCCTCACTTTTGTTGCGCTACTACTACTCCCGTAGCGGCTACTTGAACAGTGGAAAGTAGAAGCGCCAACTAAATATATGTTTGAACGTACGTACTCCGAATGGCAGGTATGCACCCATCCATTCAGCTACGGCGGCCGACTATAATAGACGCATATAAAGTAATGTTTCATTGTTATTTAAAAAGCAATTTGTTCCTGTTCCATTTTAGTGTATTTATGACTGCTCAAAAATGTATGCATTTCTTTCATTTACATTGTCTTGATTTCCAGGTGACTGGCGAAAAGGCGGAAACCATGACTAAAAGAGATGCGATGTTTTTCCCGGTGATCGCCTCGGCCGCTCTCTTTGGTCTTTACATGTTCTTTAAAATTTTTTCTAAAGATCATATAAATCTTCTACTCACTGGATATTTCTTCTGCTTGGGTGTGATAGCCTTAGCGCATCTTCTAAGTCCCATTGTAAATTCACTTATGCCTACAGCAGTACCGAAAATACCTTTTCATATGCATTTCACAAAAGGAGAGGGCAAGCACAAAGAAGACATTATAAACTACAAGTTTTCAACGCATGATATCATTTGCTTGGCTATTTCGTCTTTAATTGGCGTGTGGTATTTATACAAAAAACATTGGATTGCTAATAACATGTTCGGATTAGCTTTTGCCGTGAACGGAGTAGAACTACTTCATCTCAATAACATTGTAACTGGTTGTATACTGTTAAGTGGCTTATTCTTCTATGATATTTTCTGGGTATTTGGAACAAACGTGATGGTTACAGTAGCAAGAAGTTTTGAGGCACCAATCAAATTAGTTTTCCCACAAGATTTACCAACAAATGGCTTAAGTGGAACCAATTTTGCTATGTTGGGCCTGGGTGACATAGTAATACCTGGAATTTTTATAGCATTACTTCTACGCTTCGACCACAGCTCCAAGCGCAAGAGCCGCATTTATTTCTATTCTACGCTAGTAGCATATTTTCTTGGACTCTTGGCCACTATATTCGTAATGCACGTTTTTAAACACGCGCAGCCTGCATTGCTTTACCTGGTTCCCGCCTGTATGGGAACTCCATTACTGGTAGCTTTAGTACGTGGCGAATTAAAGACACTTTTTGCGTAAGTTTGTGGTTAGTTTCTCAGCAAGCGTTAATAAGTCATGATTTTTTATTGCAGTTACGAAGATCATCCCGAGGAGAAACCTGAGAAAAAAGAGAGTAAAGAAGGATCTGGCACTATCAGTGGAACAAATAAAAAAAAGGAATCGAAAAAAGCCAAATGAATTTCTTAGGCTCTAAGAACGTATGCAGAACTAATATAGATCGTATCTGGAAATATTTATTTTTATAAGTCTATATGACTTGGTCCAAGGTTATTTCAGATTTGTATTTTAAATCGGTCCAAGCCAAAGTTTGAGTAGAAATGTATTTGAATACACTTCCATTTAACTTAGCAATTAGAAAATCTTTTAATTTAACTTATTAGAAGCACAAAATTAAAAAAAATAGTGTAAAAAAAAACTGTTCTAAGGAAAGAAAGAACAATATATTAAAGTTTATATATGTGTTTTTTTTCGTCCTCAGGCTTGGCATATTGCAATACGAAAAGTATAATAATTGTTCCAAAATTGAACTTTGTATTTAAACGCTATAATCGTTAACGCGCAAATAAACATACATACAACTTTATAATAATCTAAGTATGTACACAAAGAGTTAAAAATCCATTTTTATTTCCAATTAAAAATCTTTTAAATAAAAAAAGCTTACGACACAAGCCTAACTTTTGTGATCCCGATCTTGGAAGAGAGTGAAATTTTTATAAAATTTACAATTATACCAAACAAGAAATGCTGAAGATGTCCATGTTAATATATTTAGTTTGGTTAGTATGTTTCTAATTGCTCAAGTGGTAGCCATTTTGAACTTTCAAGGGCGTCATACAGTAGCCGATCGGCATCCAATGTCTCCCGATTCAGCTTCTCAATATCTAAAGTATACTTGTGCTCTACTAAAGCATAGTCATCATCCTCATTGACGTTGGGTACACTGGTTGCGGCAGCAGCTGCTGCTTGTTGCTCGTATTGAGCTGTGCGTTGGGCGCTCCACGCTTCTGCATGCTGAGCCAATGTTTGCGGATTTGCATGCGACTGAGCCATTGATTGTTGATAGTAAGTGTTGTTTGGATCTGTCATAGCCCCTGCGCCACTTTGATCATAGTATCCTTGCCAAGAGTTGTAATTCTGCCAATATGTGCTTGTTGGATCATAATATTGTGAATAGTCCGCACTTACTGCTGCAGTGGTCGAGGCACCGCCAATACCACCACCGCCATAACCATAATTACTAGTTGTACCAAGAGCAACGCCCAGCTCATTCTTTGGTTTTGGCACAGCGTTGCAAATTTTAATAGGTTTTGTGCCTAATCCAATGTATCCGTTCATATCATATAAAGCAGATTTCTGTTCATCTTCAATTCCAAATCTTACGAAGCCATAGCCTTTCGAAAATCCCGAGCTATCCAAAATGACTTTAGCGGTTTTGATAGAGGTATATTTTGTAGAAAAAACCTTATACAACTGATAATCATCAACATCTGAGCTTAAGTCACCCACCCATACACTGAATTCTCGCTCATTCCCGGGTAGTTTATACGAATTGCTGGCGCTATTTAATCTGAAGCGAACGATTGGATTAGTTCCAGGTATTGGTTTGCCATTAAGTTTATGCATCGCATCCATGGCACTCTCATCTGTGGCAAAGTTGACAAAGCAGTAGCCGGCAGGCTCGCCGGTGTATTTGTTTCTCATTAAGCGCACTGTCGTAGGTTCCTCTCCCATTTTCCGAAACGCAGCGATTATAAAGTTTTCGGTCATGTATGGCTCCAACTAGTAAATATAATTACAAGTACCTTTGTATTTAGAATTACACTTTTTTTTGCTTTACTTACACTTCCCATCCACAATTGGCAGTGCACAGAGGACGACATATTGAGTTTTCTTTTTAACAAATTAATTAAGTGCCCAAAGCTAAAATAAAATAATGTATTATTTCTTCAAACTTGTTTCTCGGATCTCCTTAAGTATTTTTCTTGATTGGTAATCTAAACAAAACATAAAGAGATGCATGTAGCATCTATGGCATGTAGAATTAAACGATGCTAGTCGAGGCCTATGGTGTAATAATACATGGTGAAATCAGTTTGAATTCACCATGTGGCCTTAATGTCGCATGCATTAAAGTAGCAGAAAGGGGAAAAATAAGTCCAAGTTTGGTGTAGTATAAAAGGAGTATGAAGTAATTTCATGTGGTCTGACTTAAATATTATACGATTTTAATGGAAACCGGGAATAACCTATTTACTTCCCATGTAACAAAAATTAAAAAAAAAAAATGATACATTTTATTTACATTTCTACAATATTCTCTGAGTTTGCTCTTATTGAAACATTCTTCTAATTCATTTTAAGGCTTTAGGTAAAAACTAATTTCACTAAGAATATTAAAATTTATTACTTTTCACCAAATATGTATAGCCAAATTCTAATTTTTATGTTTTAAATTTCGTATTTATTTATTACTAGCTGACCCGGCGAACTTTGTTCCGCCCTAGAGACAATAAAAAGACAGATTTTTGATTTTGTTAAGTTAATTTTTTTATTAATCAAGTATTTCAATGAAGCTTTAATAGATTGCACTCTTTTTTTTGTTTTATTATCAGATTCAAGAACAAACAACGCAGCTAGTTTTCCGACCCGTGAACATGCCACATATAATTGACCATGTGAGAAACATTGATTTTCTAGATTCAGACCACAAACTTTCAAGGATTGGCCTTGTGAATTGTTAATGGTCATGGCAAATGCAAGACGGATCGGAAATTGATGTCTTTTAAACTCAAACGGAAAATCGGTTGGCATCATCAGGATCCTCGGAATGAGAACTTCTTTACCTTCGAATTTTCCTTTGAGTATCGTCGCGTAAATCAAATTGTTCATCAATTAGGTAGGTAGGTAGGTTTGGCAGCCGCATCGCACATAGAGACAACGATGCCACTTAGACCACGGAATGGGCCCGTTGTGAGCCACGGGGGCTGGGCTACATTTCTCTTTCCATATTGAACCATCCTGAGCTTTTGACAAAGCGTAAAAGGTTGTTGATACCTAAAGTGTATAGGTTATCTATATTCGTTAAGAAGTAGGATTTTAAAAATCGGTTTCTGCTTCTGGCTAGAGCCGGGCATGTGCAAAAAAAGGTGTTGAATTGTTTCCAATTCCTCCTCATTTCTGCAGCTACGACAGAAATCATGCGTGTATACGCCTAATCTCCTTGCATGATTTCCTATGAGACAATGTCCTGTGAGGGCCCCTACTAAGGTCCTGATTTGAAGTCTACTCAGTTTTATAATACTCTTGGACCGACGTAAATTTAGCCTTGGCCATGTTTGCCTAGCAGTTTCGCAGGTGTTAGCGCTAATCCATCTCTGATTTGCAGAATTGATTAGTGCGTCCTTAATGAGTAGCTTACAAGTTGCGAGAGGTATCTCCAAAAAATTACTTATGTCTGGCATATAGGTACCTTCTCTTGCAAGTTGGTCTGCCCTACAGTTCCCTGGTATATCTCTGTGGCCTGGGACCCAGCATAATATTATACGATATTGTTTGGCCATCTCATTTAGAGATTGGCGACAACGTAAGACACTCCTTGATGTTGTTTGGAGTGCATCCAGGACTCGTAGGGCAGCTTGGCTGTCTGATAGAATGCAGATATCCGTTGATGATATTCTGTTTATCTTTAACCATTTTAAGGCTTCATGAATAGCGTTTATTTCCGCTTGGAAAACGCTAGAGTGATCCGGTAATTTAAAAATTTCACTAATAAAAAGCCCTTCGCAAAATAACCCTGATCCTACACCGGTATCCATTTTGGATCCGTCCGTGTAGATCTTAACGGGTGTGTTGGGTGTTGGATCTTCTTCAAGCCATTCCAGTCTAGAAGGGATTTTCATTAGGAAATTCCTTTCGAAGCAAAGAATGGGAGGGTGATAATCACAGTCACTGGGTATATCCGTGTAGGAGTCTAAAATGGTTGAATGTCCATGTGTGACAGTTCTCCATTGTGAGCTCGCTTTGAGCTTTAAAGCAGCGCAGGCCGCTGAGTATTTGCAGAAGAGATCTGGGGTGGCAGATGTAGCATGATGTCCAAAGCCATGGATGGCGTGGTTTTCATGGCGCCACATATTGCTAGTTCCGCTGATATCTGCACCTTATTCAATAAATTAGAATAGGTTTTTTTCTGCATAGCACACCACCAGACAACATTTCCATATAGAAGAATGGGTCTGACGACAGCAGTGTAGAGCCAATGAGCAACCTTAGGTTTAATTCCCCAGGTCTTACCTAAAGCTCTCTTACAAGCATAAAAAGCTAGGTTCGCTTTCCTGACTCTTTCTAAGGTGTTTGACTTCCAAGTCAGTTTCCTATCTATGTTAAGTCCCAAGTACTTGGTTCCTTCCGAAATCACAAGAGCTTCCCCTTTGAGCATAATTGGACTTAGCTGAGGGATTCTGTGTTTCCTCGTGAACAATATGAGTTGTGTTTTGTCTGGGTTGACTCCTAGACCACACTTTCCTGAGACAGCAATAACAACATCATCGGCGTAAGCTATCACCTTACAGCCCACCGATTCCAGTATTAACAAAAGTTTATTTACAACTGCGTTCCATAAAAACGGTGAGAGGACTCCACCTTGCGGTGTACCTCTACTTACCAATCTCCTGAGCACCGATTTTCCTAGTTCCGCTTCAATGATTCTGCTATTTAGCATTTTGCCAATGAAGCCTACCAAGCCCGGTTCCCTCCCTAAGATCAGTGAGTGCTGCAGTAATTGGCCCCCCCTTCAACATTGTTAAAGGCCCCTTCAATATTAAGGAAAGCGGCTAAAGTAAATTCCTGTTTGTGCAGTGAACTCTCTGCCGTGTAAATAAGGTTATGTAGAGCTGTCTCTACCGATTTCCCTTTCGTGTAGGCATGTTGTGACGTAGAGATAAGATTTCTATCTATAGTTAGACTTAAGTGAAATTCTATCAACCTCTCCAAAGTTTTCAATAGGAAGGAGGAGAGAGATATCGGTCTTAAGTCTTTTGGATGGGTATGTGAGTTTCTACCAGCTTTTAGAAATGAAAACAATTTTGAGTTGTCTCCACCTAAGAGGTATATGACCGTAGAGAAAGCAACCTTTGAAGATTGCTAGTAGCCCGTGTGCTAGATATCCGGCGGCCTTTTGCAGTTCCACCGGGTAAATATCATCTGGGCCCGGTGATTTAAAAGGTTTCAGATATAGCATCTATTCTGACTTCACGACAGTGTACTGTATCTTCCATGTCGTGCCCAGTAATGTCTGAGCAGCCTGGAAAATGAGTGTCGAGTAAAAGTTCTAAAGACTCTTTACATTGTACTGAAAGTACCATCACTTTTCTGTAGCAGTTCCCAATTTTGAGGGCTTCTCGCTAAAATCTTACGAAGTCTGGAGGCCTCAGTTGCCCCCTCAACCTCTTCACAAAAGGATTTCCAAGATTGCCTTTGGGCATTTCTGATTTCCTTCTTGTAGATTCTCAGAGCATCTTTATAGCCTTTCCAATCTTCATCGAGACGTGTTTTCTTTGCCTCATTAAAAGCGCTTCTGCTTGTTTTTTGAAGCTTGCTTAGTTCAACCGTCCACCACTTAGGCTTGGGTTTACCCCTCAGTCTTCTTATGGGACAGGCTTCCGCCAAGGCAGCATTCATGTTGTAGGTAATCTTGTCAACCAAATTTTCTAGTCCTTCTATGCTTTGTGGTACCACAGATGGACATGTTCCTAGGGTAACCCCGATACAATCTATACACTTTTCTCAGTCTGTTTTTCTGATATTTCTACCAGGCTTAGGTTTCGGTAGATTTTTACTAACCTCAAACGAGATATATCTATGATCAGAGAAGGAATGTTCTTCCAAAACTTTCCAGTTCCTAATTCTGTTAATAACGGAGTCAAAAGCAAAAGTAGCGTCTAACACTTCCTGTCTATTACTAATGACAAAAGTAGGTTTATTACCTTTATTGCAAATCTGTAGTTTAGTTCCTATCAGATAATCAAAGAGACACTCACCTCTAGCGTTAGAATCAGTACTGCCTCATATCTCGTGATGCGCATTTACATCCGCACCAATAATTAGCTTTGCGCCAAGCTTTTGCGCCTGCGCTACCAGATCTTTCAATATTAATCTCGGTAGCTCCTCATGGTCATGTGCGAGGTAACAGGAAGATAGCCACTTGTCGGTGTCGCTGTAATTAGAGAACATGAAAGCATTTATCCCTTTTCTTATTAGTACGCACGCTCTAGGATTACCTTTGTTGCGAGCATACATCAGTTTATATTTTTGAGTCCTTAGTCCGCACACAAGTCCATGTGATACCCATGGTTCTTGAATCAGGACAATGGACACCTTTGGCCAGGTGGATTATGAGGTTGGCGGACGCAACCTTTGAGTGCTGAAGGTTAATTTGAAGAACCCGTAACATCATGGATTAAATTGTGCGGTGGTAAGCCAGGGACATCCAAGGAGCTTAAAAATTCAATTGGATAGTTGGTGGCTTCATCTTCATTTTCTACACAGTCAATCGATTTGAACGAATGCATTGTTCCAATGATATCATTTTGAATTATGTAGTTTAGGTCATCTACATCTTTATTTTTAGCCGCTAAAATTGCTCGCTCACTCAACCATTCATTATTTTTGTAGTTTTTAATGATGTTTGCGAATACTTTATTGATAAGTTCGTCTTTCGATGAGACAAAGTTACAGAAATTCTGAGGAAACGAAATCAATCCGCTCGATTCGTCGACAGGTACTCGACCATTACCGATAGTCAGTAATTGCTCAGAGAAATCTTCAGTAGATGTATCATTAAGTAATGCTACTCTCATGTTTGTTGTCAGCTGAAATTTCTCCACATAGCGCCATAGATTCGATGATTTGTTTCGTATCCTTCTTGCATTACGGCTTTGTCGGGAAAGATACGATCGTCTTGGTCGCGGTATTGATAATGATGATTCAAAGAGAATACAAATTACTGTGATTATATATTTCTGACAAAATTTATATTATCAAATTTTCTACTTAACCATAGACAAAATTACGTTTAGCTGTCATTTGCGTTTTGTTATTCCATATCAGATGCGTTTTTGTTATACCACATTTTATAGTGACTTCAGGAAAACGCGTTCGAACGGGATAAAAAGTATCCTATGTCCGTGTCCTGGTTCTAAGCTACCTCTCCACTAATTTTCAGCCAAATCGGTTCAGCCGTTCTCGAGTTATAAATAGTGTAACTAGCATGTCTTTCTCTTATATATATATAGATAATAAATGTAGGTATGTACTTTTAATGAAAACTTTGTTCTGCAAAAATAATTAATTTATGGTAAAAGTAATACTAGATATGTATGTTTTTAATAAAATAAAAAGCAAAGAAATTAAGCAATTCATCACAAATGTTGCTGTGTTTTTGTGTTTCTGTGCTCACATACATTTGCATGTGAATACATTTCCTTACAAAGGTTTGTTTCTTTTTCAATTTCGCCAAAAATAAAGCAGCTTTTTCGGAAGGCGCCACTTTCTGGTATATAATTCACAGACACTGTCATGATGGTATTCAATTCACAATAGAACAGATCGCCGTTTTAGTCGATAAAGTGGTCGATATGGAAGTACAAACTTGTCCATCGCAAATCGCAAGTAATAGGTTATTTAATAAATTGCTCAGGTGGCATTTGTGTAAGAAAAATCTAAAAAATGCCAAAAAAGAAAACGGGCCAAAGGAAAAAAGCTGAAAAGCAGAAATTACGTCTTAAGGAAATACGGAGCCGTGAGACTTCTCTTGCTGATATGCCTTGTAACGCACCCATGGAGTGCGAGAAGTGTGAGAAAAAGCAAAAGAGTAGGGCTTTTTGTTATTTTTGTCAGAGCCTCCAGCGCTTACCAATTTGTGCTCATTGCGGCAAGGTAAAGTGTATGCTGAAAACCGGCGATTGCGTTGTAAAACATCCAGGAGTGTACACAACTGGGCTTGGCATGGTTGGCGCAATTTGCGACTTCTGTGAAGCTTGGGTTTGCCATGGGCGAAAATGTCTCCAAACACATGCTTGCACTTGTCCTTTGCAAAACGCGAATTGTCTCGAATGCGAGCGAGGAGTTTGGGAACATGGCGGTCGTATATTCAAATGCTCATTTTGTGATGGATTCCTATGTGAAGACGATCAATTTGAGCATCAAGCGTCATGTCAGGTCCTCGAATCTGAAAATTTCAAATGCCAGAGTTGTAACCGACTTGGACAATATTCTTGCTTGCGTTGTAAAACATGTTATTGCGAGGATCATGTACGAAGGAAGGGATTTAAATACGACAAGAATAAAGCCATTCCCTGTCCGAAATGTAATTACGACACATCAGTCACAAAGGACTTGAGTATGTCAACAAGGTCGCATAAGTTCGGACGGCAACAGCAAGGCGGGGCGATGGACAGTGATGACGAATATGGAGGGTATTCGTATTATAGCGGAGGGGCTTATGGTGCAGGTTCTAGTTACACCCAGGAAAATGATAGTGACGATGATGAAGACTATGAAGTAAGCGATGAAGACTCTGAGGAAGGAGACAGTGATGAATTACATCAAGAACAAAATAAAGCTAAATAACGAAAATGGCCTGCCAATTAATGATATATTGAAATTATTAATCGTAGCATTTAATATCAAATAATAACGTGCATGTATTGCACATGAAAATAAAAAATCAACTGATAGGCTTTTAAAATCTAGGAGTAGAAACATTATTCTGCTTATGAGTTTTCCGATTCCTTAAACCTGTAATTGAGGTGATACATTAATATGTTACATATATGTTTGGGCACACGTTGAACTTACTTGCATTTGAGACATGTGAAGAACACGGTTTGCCCCTCATCGGCAGAACGAAGTTGTAACGTAGCGTAAGACATTTGCATGTGACCACATTTTGAGCATTTGCGTTCAACAACAGGTCCATCCGCTTCATCATCCGAACTGCTTTTAGTTTTGCCAAATACCTTTTCAGGATCGTAATTATTGAAGTGTATGATAAATTCAACTTCTTGTGCTCCAAAAACTGATAAAAAGTAAAGTATGTTTTTGATAATCCGAATAGAATTAATAAATGCACAGTTAGATTCACCATCTGGAGGAAATTCTTTTTTGCAGTTATAGCAAGCAACATTTCCCACTGTATTTAAAGGTGGTAGGATGGACCCACATACTGGACAAAATCCGGGTTGTGAGTTGAACGTTTCCATACTTTTGCTTTGATAGACCCAAATACTATTATCCAACACAGACAACAATGGTTTGTAAACACACGTGAAACTTTGACTGCTGTTCTTTATTTCGCCAGATCACAATAGTTTTATTTATTGTAGACCACTCGCCGATAAAGAAGTTGCAAATACAGTAGCGTGTGATTGAAGTTATACAGGCACCAGAGAAAGGCACGATGCAAGAATGATAGATTACAAGAGTGCGCCTTCCGAATTCGCTGTGTAGTTAGTCTACATGAGTAAACAATCAAAAGGAAAGAGAATCACTTGTTTGGAAATAGAATAGCAGGCGAAAGCTATAGAAATTACCAAACACAATAATGCTTTATATTTATTTGTGCATTCACAATTTAACAAGAGGCACTTCATTAGGTTGTATAGTTTAAATCTTACAATACTACCAAGCCATTCACTGAATTTTCACAAACATGTAATTTCTCCTGTTGTTGTTGCTGTAGCAGTATCTTCGCCCTGTCAGTGTAGTGTAGTTACCGGTCGTCTTCGTCTAGCTCATCTAACGGTAGGCCCAGGAAACTAGCTGTTTCGACGGGTTGGGTCCAGAGGGAGAGAATTGTTAGATGAGTGGGTTTTATAGGGCATGTGAAAAGGTGGTTAGTGTTGTGCGGGGTGCCTTCACATGCCGGACATATGTTTGGTATGTCGGGGTCGATTCTGGATAGGTAGGAGTTTAACCTGCTACAGTATCCAGAACGTAATTGTGCCAAGGTTACGCGGGACTCTCGGGAAAGCTGGAGCTCTTCGTCTGCAATAGGTGGTGGTTGGACTCCGATAACGGCATTCGGGGGTCGGGAGCTTAAGAAGGTGGTAAGGGTCTCCCGATGAATGTCGTTTATGGCCTGTCTATACACTGTCTGATCCTGGAGTGGTCTGTCAGTTTTGTCCTGGATCTCGTCCACGTAGTCTCCTGATGTGCCTGGGAGGTGGCTCAGGCACAAGCAAGTGTCTGCATGGGTAGGGCCTGCGGTAACACCCTAGCAGAAACTGCTTGCCGAGCATTTTGTTGTGCTCCTTTACAGGGAGCATGTGAGCCTTGTCGTGCAGATGTTGAATTGGGGACATCAGGAGACATCCTGTCGCGGTCCTGATAGCAGTATTTTGGCAGGTCTGGAGCTTCGTCCACTGCGTATCACTGGTTCCAAGCGACCAGACAGGCGCAGCATAGTTAAGAACCGGTCAGCCTATTGCTTTGAAAGTCGATAGCAACATTTCTTTGTCTTTGCCCCAAGTGCTGCCGGCAAGCGACTTGAGGACCTTGTTGCGATTCTGTATTCTCGTTGCAATAGCGGTTGTATGCGCTGAGAAGGAGAGCAAGCTGTCAAAGGTGACTCCCAATATTCTTGGGTTATTTACCGTCGGTATTGGGGTATCATCGACGTGCACCTGAAGTTGCGGCTTGACCTCCTTTGTCCAGGTGGTAAAAAGGGTCGCCGGTAATTTGTAATTTCTCCTCCTTTTGTTTGGTTTGTTCGTTTGTTTTGTATTGGAGAAGCCTGACGTCAGTCTTGTCAAAATCTCAATCTCAAATCTCGTACCTCTATTCTGCTCACAGTGAATTTGGCAGGATCATATAATTTTTAAATTAATAAATTTAAAATCTCTGCAGAGTAGGTGAACATCCCGACTTTGTCATTCGTTTTCGATATACTACGTGTGATTCGCTCGTGTTCAATCCACAGAGTTTCTCGATGTAGGCCTTGTTAGGTATGTAATGCTCTTATTACCATAATCTTAGCACATTGCTGACCGGGCAGGGTAAAATCGCGATACGCTTTTTCCCGCATCTTTATCGTTTTCACGGAATACTGTTCAAAATCTTGCAGTGTAATTATTTGGTGTGCATGTCTTAGAAAAAATATTTACTACTAGAAAAACAAGTCCGACTAGAGCGTGTAGGGTATGATTTACACGTAGGTGATTGTTGTACTTTTTATCGCACGAAAATAAATATTAAGAGTTGAATAATAAACGAAATTTATTACAATTTATTTATATTGTTTTACTTTAACATCCGCTTTCAAAACAATAGTCAATTTCAAAACAACTATAGCAACATAGCGTGCACAGTTTGGAGACAAGATGAAAGAAACGTATTCAAGCCTGGAATAAATGAACGAAATAAACAAAAGCTTCACACGACCTAGTATTTATTATTGTATATTATATACATTCTTTATCTTTATGTTTAGCTGATGTCGTTGCAGAAACGCACTCTGTAGTTTCCTATTGGCAGTCAATAGGCGACCGTTGTTAGAAATCATTTTTTCCATCATTTGAGTTTTCATTACCATCGAAAATATAATTTTTTTCATATTTGGTGAGAGTGTTTTTTTGCACATTCATCCATATCAAAAAAAAAATTCAAACCTTCTTTGGGCTATGAAAAATAATTAACGATGACGATTTCCGATTGTGTTACCCGCTTCGTACTTCTTATCCTTTTTGATTGGCTCGATTTGAGTTAACAAAGTCGGTGCTAGTTGGACACACCAACAGATTTTTTCAACACAAAGGATTTTTTTCTCCTCCTCTGGTACCGCATTGAATACTTGCACAGCTAGAGCTTTGTATCCATTCGGACGACATAACCTAGCCAGTTCATTGTTCCACCTTCTGAGTTATTCGCCGTCGCCAACGTGCAAAACTTCAAAAATCTTTACCCGCAGGCGTAGCAAACAAGTGAGAACCAAGATGCCTATGTTTTAGTCCGGCAAGAGCAGGTCGGCTCGGGAGACAGCGGTTGAAAAGAAAGTCAGGAATTCCCCGACACCATCATTGAATCCAGAAGGATGTCACTAACGAAGGAGTGCTACCAGCACTGCCACCAGCACTGCCAATAACACGGATTCCACATCAATGATAAAAGGAAATTCCTCTTACTTGCCAAGAGGAGTTTCCCTAACTTCTTCTACCATTTGTAGATTTGGCATCGGTTTAGTAGACACACAGAACTATCCTCTCGACAACACTGCTTGACTCTTTCTGTTCCGGCGAGAGGCCGGAGAGACTCTGCATTTAACAGAATCACCACCTTTCAGTTGTCCGTCTGTAGCTTAGGAGCGAAAGTCGGAGCAGGGAGGGAAGCCAGATACGTGCACGCGGACGCAAAGTCAGATCCTTCTCGTCCACCGTCTCCAGTATGATCCTATTTCCAAAGCCATTGCCTCCTCATAGGTTCCATAATACCACCTGGCACTTTTATATCAAAAGGTGGCTAATACTCCGGCGACGTCATGTCATTGTTATTTGGGCAGACCGCTATTAATTTAGGCAGACGTCCACAAATCTTGAGCCTCTTTTTGAGGAATTTTTCCTGCTCCTGGGAGCGCTGTTTCTTGACCCCTGCTTCCAGTCGTGGTGCGCTCTTTGCTTACCAACTTATCTTAACCATTCATTTTTGTTTACAAATCTTAGGTACTTTAACACTCTTCTTAGTTCTCTGACGTCACAGCATAGTTACACTATTTGTTCCACTTCAATTTGCCTAATGCTTTTTCTATCATAGTAAAGTTCTTTAAAACCTATTTTAATTGCACTCACCCAATAAATAATTAATTGGTTTTAAATAAGCCCGGGAATATTGCCACGTTGCGGTAGCAAATAAGGGCGTCACTTGCAGTTTTTGGGTGTTGGAAAAGCCAGAGAAACGCTTTTTTCAAAAGAAATGTGAAAAATAGTTTTTGAATAGTGTTTGAAATTGGTATAGTAACCAGCGGAAACGTGTGATGACATTTTTTTGGAAAATTTTCGTCATTCACTCACACTCACATTAGAACCTCCTTAGGCCGAAAAATGTGGTATATCTTTCTTGCCAGTGCCTTTGATTGTGCATTGTTTAAGAACCTACCTGTTACCTGTCTTGACATTGTTTTGGTTTACTATACTCCTCCTAATTTGTTAAAAGACGAAATTATCTTAAAATTAATCTGGACTTAATTTTCGGTGGTAAATACCCTGTGAGTTTGCTTTGAGCGTGAATAGCCCTTATGTGCATACATATGAACATGCGAATGCATGAACGTAAGTTTGTCCGAAGTACTTTGTTTAATAGAGCGATGCGTCATCAAATGCCTTAGTTGCTAGTAACTATAGGCAAAAAGTTGCGCCACCAATTGGCCATGAACTTTATATAAATAAAGTTACCATTTTTACATATGTAAACTATTATGAAATGTGAAAGCGAAATGACAAAACCTACATACACACATGTGAACATATACATATTCTGAACAAAATAGTACATAGGGGGTAAATTGCTGAAATTGGCGCATTTATGTATGTATGTCCCTATGTAACCACGTATAACCGCAGCTTGAAAGGCTACGTTAGCTGTGACTCTTTGACCGAAATTTGATGACTCATTTTCAAGCAAATACACTTACAATTCACAAGCTTAAGTACGATATGTATACATGCGTCAAGGCCGTGGCTACTTGGGACGTGGTGGGGGTTCCTGAGCAATCTCAACAACAAGTAGGCTAGTTGAGCGAAGTTAAAGTAAACATTTTAGCTCCACAACTGCATTTGTGAAGTGTTTGTATTGTTTATGGAACTCACAGTAATTTTTGACACTTTCGGCTGCGCTCTTAAATGCGGTAGAATAAAGTATCCGAAAGTCAGTAGCAAATAGTATGTGGAATTGTCATCCGGATAATTAATAAACATTTCTTTGTTATAAATTTTCGGATACTCAACACATTCTTCCTACTGTACACATTTTTATGTATATGGGTGTACATAATATATAATATAATATACATAGTACGTATAGTTCATGAATCGAGGCCATAAATATGTCTGTCTGTTTTGTGATACTACGATGAATTATACATAAACATTTATTTTATGAAATAGTAATAATATTTGAAACAATATCAAGAAATAGGAGGAGGAGCTCGGCCAAATACCCAAAACGGGTGTACGCGCCAATTATATATATATAATAATATTTAAATTCCAAACACTAATACATTCTGGATATATACATTCATGAATATTTCATCCGAGCTTCTTCTTCAGTTTGACCTGTGCTTGTCGGGTGACACTCGTACTTGCTTCGTGTCACATATACTTGTTGTCGGCTTTTGCATGATGTCGTCATGCATCCGACACGCACACATATAAGCAGCAGGACATGCATGCTTGAGCGTCACCAGGAGCTATTAGGGCAGGGTAAGGTAATATTTAAACTTTTTAATTCTCTTTATATGATGATATGATTTTAATAATGAATAACAATGAATATAATAGTCTCAAGAATATTGTGTCAGAATTTCAAGTCGATCGGAGTAAAATTGACGAAGCTATGAGCATTTGAGCGTCTGTTGCTCCGGACCGGGTTTCTATACGTGTTAGTTTTATCCTCACGTATGTATTTCTTCACATAGTTCACCAGGTATCCAAGGGAGCTTTTGTTTTAATTTTTATCCTATCACCGTAGCCGAATGGTTGGGGCGTGACTACCATTTGGTAGTTCGTAGGTTCGAACCGTGCATGGGGAACACCAAAATGATAGAAAAGTTTTTCTGCTTAAAATTGTAGGTCCCTCCATTTGAAGAACAACTGCAAGACGCATATCACCACCAGGAGGAGAAGCTCGGCCAAACACCCAGCGCCAATTATTTATTTTTATTTTTTATCCTACAATAACACAGACTATTTCGTTTTTTAAGAGAAAATCGGTTTTTTGACAAGTTTTTACTGTCTAAAACGATAATCTAAATTAAAATATTTTGAGGGAAGTACTAAAATAATATTGAATTTATGAGTTTAAAAAACACGTTTTTTAAAAAGGAAAATTCAAGAGTAGTAGGATGGGTTGAATAATTCGTATTACAAACGAAACAAAGAGTATACTCCTTTTGCTGTCAAGGTTCTTTAGTTTAATTAAAACGAGAAGTGATTTATAGATTCAGACGTAGATTCACCATTTTATTTAGAAATTTTTTCAATGAGTTGGAAGATCTTAGTAATGTGGAAATCAGGGATCTCCTAAAATTTTTTTAAAATTTACCTTTTGGTTTAAGGAGAGATAAAGGCAAGTTCCCCACGCACCGTCCCAATGGGCTATGAGCCTGAGTGTGTTCCATAGTGGACAACCGCTACAACCTAACCTAGGGGCATATTTAAGGACAAACCCTTCAGGTTCTATTTCGAGGTATGATGTAAATAGCGGAACAAAAAATAATGCACCCATATTTAAAATTTCTAGTGCACATGGCATTCAATATAATGAGCAGACCAGGCAACTAGGAAACTACAAAACGTTAAATATTTCAAAAATATGCAAAATAGGTAAAAAAAGAGAAAAAGGTTTGTGTTTAAAATGTAGCATACACATTTTATTCTAAAAAAAAAATAAAAATAAATATATGCACATGCATATGAATGTATAAATACTATTGCAGTATTGCCAAACTGTAAAACAGAAATATGATACGAATATTTGGATGTAAATTGCTCCACTTATTGCGCCATCTTTGCTTAAATGTTTTATACAGCGGTCAGGAAATGAGTTCAAAAGAGAGAGCTGCTATTGCAATTGTGTCAAATTTGCTAAATCCTTTCCCGAAATGCTTCCAAAACCATGTTTGATGATTCCATGCGCAAGTGAAAGGTCAGAGTGGACTTTCCCTAGAAAAAATCGAAAAAATGTGTGATTACATTAAACATGTAAATATAATTATGGATTCCTCAAACAGATTGCATTTGACGGGAACTGCAGATTTTCTTTTACTCAATCCAAGCTTATAGACAACGATAATGCTCCAACTCATCGATCAAGAGTTGAAAATTTATTTCTAACAAGAAGGTAATGACATCCCAAAAAATTACATGGAAGGCTCGTTTGATAATTTCAAAAATTATACAAAGGTATTTCGGAACAGAAGCCAAATATGCTGATTAATAAAAAATGTTTGAACGATTGTCACCTCATAAACTAAATCTACTTCAGTATAGCTCCATAAAAGTAATGTGGATACCTGTACAGGATACAGGCATTAGAGGAAAAGAATGAAGTAAATACAGGCATTTCAAAAATATAAAAACGTTTGTCAGGCTCAGAATAGGGCACACGATTACTACACATACACATCTACTTAACGCCCACACTGCACCACTACGAGGGGTGCCTTTTATATGTCGGGATTTGGCAACCCTGGTGTTGCAATCTGGCAACTGACAGCTGTATCGCAAAGTTTGACATTTTTTGGCTTTTACGTACTCAGAACGTTTTGAAATACCAGTGCTATTTGTGTTGTTTACAGTAACTTAAAATATTAATCTCGGTCCAAAAATGGAATTAAATCGTGAACATTTTCGTGCGATTATTTTTTACAACTTTCGACGTGGATTAACTCAGCAACATTGCATGGATGAACTTAATTCATTTTTTGGCGATGAAGCTCCACCAAGGACCAGTGTTTATCGATGGTATGGTGAATTCAATCGAGGTCGTAGTTCAACCCAAGACGAATTTCGTGAAGGTCGTCCAAAATCAGTTGTTGTTCCGAAAACCATTGATGCTGTGCGCGAACTGATATTGCAAGATCGTCATGTGACCTATCGTGAGATTGACACAATCTTAGGCATTAGTGGGACCAGCATACATTCAATATTTGACTGTCAAAAAAATTTGTTCGCGTTGGATCCCACACAATTTGTCAATCGCTCAAAAAAAGGCTCGTGTCGATTGGTCGAAGGAAATGCTCAAAAAATACGATCGCGGGGCTTCGAAACACGTCTATGACATCGTGACAGGTCATGAATCATGGATTTACGCGTATGAGCCCGAAAGTAAACAGCAGTCGACTGTATGGGTGTTTCAAGATGAGCCAAATCCAACAAAAGTTGTTCGCGCACGAAGCACTTCCAAGCAAATGGTCGCCTATTTTTTCGGAAAAACTGGACATGTCGCAACCGTACCACTAGAACAACGCAGAACAGTAAATTCTGAGTGGTACACAACCATTTGTTTGCCAGTTGTCTTCCAAGAAATTAGGAAAACCAATCGCCAAAGACGGATCACTCTTCACCAGGACAATGCGAGCCCTCACACATCGGCTCAAACAACTGCATTTTTGAGCACCCAAAACATCAAATTAATGGGTCATCCGCCGTATACTCCTGACTTGGCACCGAATGACTTCTTTTTATTCCCGTACGTAAGAAACAAACTGAGAGGTCAACGTTTTTCGACACCTGAAGAAGCGGTTGCGGCATTCAGAATGCATATTTTGGAGGTACCTCATTCAGAGTGGCAAAAGTGCTTCGACAATTGGTTCAAACGCATGCAAAAGTGTATAGATCTTCATGGAGAATATTTTGAAAAACAATAAAGTGATTTTCGATGATTAAAATTTATTTTTGTTCTCTAATCCCGACATATAAAAGGCACCCCTCGTACCATATCCCTCTTGCGGAGATAGCAACCACATAGTATCTCACATGCTCGATGACTGATCAGAGTATCAACAAAACAGAACAGCTCTATTTACTAACTCTAAACCTTCTGATCATCCTAAATGTATTAATGCCATCAATTTTAATATTCTATCACACTTTGTATCTCTCTCTCAGTTATAAATATACTAATTTTTATCTAGCCGACGACCCTGGCAGCCAGTGCTTTAGATTTAAGTGTAGCAATTATTTATAATTGTTTCTCTTTAAACAAATAAAAAAAAAGATTTGTCACAAAATATACACGCGTTTTTGGAATATAGAGTATACATACATATTCACATATGCTTTTATTTACAGTGGGAGTGAAATTAAGTACCCATAAATTTTCCGCAGAAGCTTTATCTCGATACTGCAAATGCCTTTCCATCGGTTTTTGTTGTTGGTGTTATAGCAGTTCATTAAGACCTGTCCTTGTGGTATAATCACGGATCGTCATCGTCTAACTCATCTAACGGTAGGCCCAGGAAACGTGCTGTTTTGACAGGTTAGGTCCAGAGAGAGAGAGGGTTGTTAGGTCCGCATTCGCTTATTAGGCGCAGTGCGACAGAAAATACAGTTACTGCCGTGAAGTGCATCTCGGCGACCTAACTACTGATTGTACTACTGTGGGCAAAAAGTAAGATGAATTTGGTTGTAAAATGAAAAATCTTAATTTATTCTTGTAAATCAATTTCATCCCCTTCAAAATAATCCCCTCTCGATGAAATACACTTATGCCAACGATTTTTCCAATCCCCGAAACGTGCCAAATAGTCCATTTCCGGTATAGCCATCAGCACCTTCTTCGATTCAGCTTTTATCTCCTCAATCGACTCGAAACGCGTTCCCCGGAGTGGTCTCTTGAGTTTTGGGAATAGCCAGAAGTCACACGGAGCCAAATCAGGCGAATACGGTGGTTGCGGAACGATATGCGTGGAATTTTTGGCGAAATGGTCACGAAGAACGAGTGCAGTGGGAGACAGTGTATTATCGTGATGCAAAAACCAAGAGTTGTTGGCCCATAATTCTGGTCTTTTTAGACGAATTGCTTCACGTAAACGACGCATAACGCTCAAATAATATTCTTCATTAACAGTTTGGCCAGGTGGAAGGAATTCATAGTGCACCACACCACGAAAATCGAAAAAAACAGTCATCATGACCATTATTTTTGAACGACTTTTACGTGCTCTTTTCGGTCTGGCCTCGCCTTTAGCACGATATTCGCTTGATTGGTCGGTTGTTTCAGGGTCGTAAGCATAAATCCAAGTCTCATCTCCCGTAATGATGCATTTGAGCTTGTCCTGATAGTCTGAAAGCTAAATGTTTCCGCAGCCGAAATTTCATTCCGCAAACTAAATATGATCGCACTTCTCTGCTCAATCAAATCAGACATTGTAAAAATCGAAAAATGCACTCTTGGTCGTTTGGTAAACACAAGCGCAAATATATTACTGATAATGGTTTTCACATGAAAGTTGGTCCAGATGTTATTAACAGTGCTGCCAACACATGAAAAAAATAACTAGAGCGAAATTTTAATCCCGCGAAGTTTGACAAATAAATTCACCTTACTTTTTGCCCACAGTGTTATATTAATTTAAGAATTACAGAAGGTTGTAAATTTAACTTGTCCATATTTTCTCCTGAAGTTAAATTAAAAGTACTCGCGAACACCCATCAATTTGCGTAACCTATCACATTTCGTGGAACGAACCATAATTCTTAGGGGTATGTACTGTTCTTTCACCATTGTTTAACATATCGAAAGCACAACATCTAAACAGAAAATCTCCAAATATAACCAATTCTCTGATTATAGTGAGTAATCGAAGAGACTGAATAATAGCACAAATAAGAGATTGCTGAGAGGAATGAGACAAATAATAGCGGGTTATTATAGCCATAACTAGTATTTTGTACTGCGGAGAGAAGCATTTCTTGTATTTGCCAAATGTATGGTTTAACAATATGTTGTCGAACATACATCTGATACTTTATATTTACGAAAATGCACACACATATAAAATTATGTACATATTTGCATTGTCACGAGAATATACCGGTACAGTTAAGCCGACTCGCCATAGTTTTAATTATGATTTTACTCAATATGCTTCTTTTGTTCTTTTGAAGATGAGCCCTGCACTTTTGATTAGATATCTGATTTTGATAAGCAAAGTGTTGACTACCTATGTATATCTGATTTGCAAAGGTACATGTACGAACAAAGCGATGTGCATATGTATGTATTTATATTAACAGAAGAACGTTCATATTTAAGCGCACTATTAAGTTAACTCACCTTAGTTCGAATTTTTTTATTTGTTTTTTGAAGAGCTGCATTTTATTAGTTTTTAGAGTTGATAAGCAAAGTAGCGAATATCTATGATTGATTTTTCATAATATTGTGCAAGTGGGAAATGGGTTTGATATTCATTAAATATTCAGTTACTGCCAAGCGGCGGTCGCATAAATACCTACGTACATACATACATATATTTGGTAAAAATTAGTCTTCCGCAAATAAGTATGGTTTCGTACCAGAAATAATAAAATTACTAATCGCGAAGTGAAAGTGGAAACGAAATAAGGTAAGTAAAAGGAAACACAGTGTACAGGTCTTATCTAAATATGTAAATATATATTTACATTTATGGTATATGGTTTACAGATTACAAATCAATTGGGTAGCCGTGCCAGATTTTTTATATATTCTTTAAAGTGGTTAAAATCGTTAAGTTTGTTCTGATACATAGCAAAATTAAAACTATTTATATACATATGTAAAATGCTATGCATAGATATATTAAAATGCTTGATTACATAATTTTTAAAATACATACTATAATTTCATATAAGGTGAACTAATTCCGCCACTTGTTTTCGACTTCAAGTATTTCTTCATTAGAACGGATCCACTTTATTCTGATATAGCGCTGGAAGTGTACTATTTGTTCATACATACACTCATATGTATGTACGTTATTGGTGGTTTTTATTTTTCAAACTTAAATACTTTTTCCATCGTACGGTCGCGGAGTCGAATGGGTTGGTACGTGATTAGGGTACACCTCCGAAAGTATTTCTCTCATGAAAAAGCTCCTCATAAAAAACCCCATCCCTCCATTAGTGAAAAATATCAAGACGTACAACACAAATAGCAGGAGGAGCTCAGCTAAACACCCAAAGAAGGGTGAAGGGCCAATTATATGTACATATACTTTTTTCCTCAATCTGAACTTATAGCACAATTTTTCAAAAATATTTTCGTGGACTCGTTTCTCCTGTACCTAATTTGGTATTCATCTCTTTTAATATAATATTTTGTAAAATTGTTGCTTACATAAAAATTAGCACAAATGCATCCTAAATAACACAAAATATAATTTTTGGAATAGAGCAATGGGAAAAACGTGCCATATGTATGCTGCTGCACAAACGATAGCGGACGATTACTAATGAATAATACTCGGTGCTTACTACAATGGGACGATTTTAAATTTATTGTTACGTATCCGCATATTGAGGCACTTAAAGTCGGCGATGCAAACAATATATAAAAAGTTCCTATTCACGCGCGCTTACGTGTACTTATGTATGTGTGTAGGTATGTTAAAAAGTGACAATATATACACATTTTGTCTCTGTTTACATTCATGCGCGTGTGTATATGTATTGGCAATACAGCGTGAACGACATGTGCAAAAATTGGCTGATTCATCCTGATGTCAACGCAGGAGTGTCAAAGTGTGCAACAAGAGTTGGGGGCTATCGTCAGGCGCGCTCCCAATACTTCTTGCGGTTCTTTATTTCTTTAGGAATGAGCAGAATAGGAATTTAAGAGATAAATATCCCTCAAGCAAAATTAAGAGCAAGAAACGTGAATGCGCAGACGCAAGGATGTGGGGCGTAAAAACGAAAATATTAATCGGCCATATATCATTGCATACATATACGTACATATGTACGTGAATATACATGTTTAAATACATACGCATATTAGCACTATGTGGCCACTGGCGCATTTAGAAACTCTTTAAAGATACTTATGTATATGCACATACATATTTATACGTATACGCTTGAAAATATACAATTATTTAATTTCTTCTTTGTGGCTCCAGGAAATATTTCCGATTTCAATTTATTTACACCATGAGCCTATTACTGATTAGTCGCAACCTTTAAAGCTTAGTGTAAGTTTGCGTAGTCGTTGGTCTTGCGAAGAGCGAAATGTTTTCATATTAATCGAATTTTAATGCCTTTCGCGGCGTCAGGCAACTTTTTTGGCTGAATTTGGCGCATACTATGCAGAGAACATGTACCGAACAGGCTTGGGACCCTAGAATTGCGCATTCGCAAATCCTGCATTGGATAAAATTACACACATACATATGAACATACATATGTATATATATATGTGTAAATGTGTGTTAGCATTTCTGCTCAGCTGGATACGTTCAAGTCCGTATGTCGGCTGACTTTAGAAAAATGTTGCTTAACTTGTCGCTTGGCTTTCGCAACGGTGAATCATGATGAATTTGGGGAGGAAGTAAACACTGACAACTGCAATAGCGGTATTGGCGACACGTAAATATATAAATGGCGCACGCAAATGCATGAAACTTTTAAATATATGAATGGATGGAAGCAAATCGGCAAGTATTATATTTGTCTGCACATACATATGTATGTATGTATGTATGGACATGTAGAAGTGTTATGCGTCTAAATGACGCAAATGAATTGCTCACATTTGAGATTCTGTACTGGAGTTGTATTGTATATTTAGCCATTTGTACTAACTCGGCAAAAATTTAAAGAATTTTTGAGGGCCCACTTTATCCCATCTCACACACGTTGCATTCGGTGATGTGTGGCGCAAAACTGAAACGCACGATTCTTAATTTGCACAGTTAAATTTACACGCTCATTAAGCCCTAACATGTGGCGGTCTCTCCAATAACAGTTGAAACTAACAGTAGGAGCAATGAAAGCGACAACAATGATGCGAGAACACACGAGAAGAGCAGAGCGCAGCAACAGTGCAGTAAACGCAACGAATGCGGCGACAGCGCAATGAAAGCGTCTGGCATGCCAAAGAGCCTAAATGCAATATCTGCTCCTTGCCAAACAAACAGTTCGAGTCCGTCGTCAGTTGCCACTAGAGTTTCTGAATAATTCGGCAGAAAGAAGTGCAAGAAACATCTGTATACTTTGGCTTCACAGCACAGCAGTTATTTAAGTCTGTGGGGATTAAGACAACAACCAGAGTCGAAAGGATTCAAAAGCAATTTCATCGTAGCAGAAATTATTAAATCATATTGGCTTAAAAATAGTTTAAGTAATTGCAGTCGTTGAATGGAATCTAAAACAACACCCATATGAACAAAAATTAAACAAAAGAGTCCTGCATGCCGAATTTGAATACTAAAAATTGAAGAAAAACTGTTCAATTCATAACCGTTTCATCATTAAATAGAAAGTGAATAAAAATCGATTGATTGGCAGAGATTCTGTGAATTTTCCTCAAATTGAATTGTGTGTTCACTGCGCAGCACTAAAAATTCGATAAAACCCACACAAGAATTCGGAAAAGGAAAACGCGAACAACAGAGGCTCGTGCGAATAAATTCCACGGCGAATGGCTATCTACAATACCAGCAAAAATCACACATAGTCTTAAAAAGAAACAGCAACAACGACGACGGCAACAACGCATCTGCAGCAGCTGTTACGGCAACTGCAACAAAATACGAACACGACAAAAGCTAAAGCAAGAAGCCGATAGAATTCTTCATTATAAGCAGACCATTATTATTGGCACGAGAAGTTTGACCGGACGGACATTGAAAAATTCATAGCAGACATAGACTGGTCGAAAAACTAAAAAAATAAAAACGTGCTTTCGGTTAAAAAGAGAATTGACAGAATATTAAGACTGATGCCGGCAAAGTGCTTGTGTAGATAGGTATTTAACAGTGAGAAATTCTAAAGAAAAAATCGTTTTCGTTTGAACGGGGTTTGGCCGGTGGAGGTGCTCCGGGGGGCAACACAAGGCTTAAAAATAAATCAAGTTTCCAAATACGAATTAAAATACGAAATCGACGGCAAGATACGAAATTTATGTAATCAACAATTAAATATACAAATAAAAAAACAATTATCTGAAATCCGCATACTAAATATATTTTAAAGACATTAAAATTAAATCATAGTTGACTTAATACAAGATTCGCCTCCCGTCATCTCCAACTAAAAAGGCCAACCCAAATACAAATTTCATAACGTTATTACAAAGACAAGACTTAAAATATAAATGACAGTGTAAACATTTATTTATAGAAGTAACGAAGGAGTAAACTAAAGATAAATTAATTTTATTAATAAAACCAAAATAAAATACTTGTTTAGTTAATTGAAACATATATTAAGAGGAAAACCCTAATTGAATATTAATTGAAATCTGTGATTATCTTAATTTAAAAATTGCACTTTCAAAAAGAAATAAAAATTGAAGAAAATATAATAATAACAGCTATTATTTTTGCGAATCGCATTTTTACGCGTCTTTAAAAAAAAATAATAATAATAATAATAACTAAAATATTACGGAATAAAACTTGAATCAATAAAAAACGAAACGTGAGACGTATCGGTAATTCAAGTTAAATAAACTGGAGTAAAATAAGAATACATTTGGAAATACACCTTTACATAAGCTCGTTGAACTTTATTTGTTTGTAAGTATAAAATAAACAATTATTACGTTCATAATGCACACAAATATATGAAAAAGTATGTACACACATACATATGTACATTTGCAGTGGACTTTCCTTGTCAAATCAGTTTAAAACGATTTTGTCTGCGTTTTTGCATTTTTCAATGCACTTGTGCCTGCCAGTTGGTTCTGCCTCTGCTTGTCTGATTGGTCTTAAAATTCACGAGAGTTTAATATAATTTTCTTGTATTTGGTGGGCGCTGCAGCTGGGGAAAAGATATGCGCACACACAAGTATTTATATATATCATTTCACGGTCCTTATTTCAATGTTTGGTACATTTATTGCCATAGTAAATATAAACTTGGTTATTAATGAAATCAACCGAAAAACAGTTGACTCCACCGGTGACCCATATCTAATATCTAATCATACAGATGCTTTCCATTTCAATTCAACCGGGCTATTCGGGACATGTTCTTCGATTTGGATGTAACTTAAATATGTTGCTCTCTGGTCAAAATAATGAGACACGTATATTTTTGTTCGCCCGAAAAAAAATTTTTTCAAGAGTTATCGGCAATTTTGTTTTTCGGCTCAAAATCGATTTTTTTTAATTACATAAGAAAATTTTTTTTTAAATGCCCATAACTTAGTCAAAAATGAACAGATTTTAATAATTCTGGGTTCAAAATGTTCGTCATTACTTACACGAGCGACTTCATGTAGAAACAATTGCAAACAAGTAGTTGAAAATTTTTTATTTAGCAAAAAAGAAAAAAAATTGAATTTTTTTCGAAATTCGATATTTTAAAATAAGTATTTTTTTTTTATAACTTTTTCCAAATCAAGAGGACACCTCAAACTTCAATTAAGCTGAATGCCCAGTAGCTAAATTGAGTTGTTTTTGAGTAATGAATTTTTGAGTAAAAAACCTGTTTCGAACTTTTTGTTTTTTGCAAAATAAAAAAATTTCAACTACTTGTTTGCAATTGTTTCTACATGAAGTCGTTCGTGTAAGTAATGGCGATTATTTTGAACCCAGAATCATTAAAATCGGTTCATTTTTGACTAAGTTATGAGCATTAAAAAAATAATAATTCTTATATAATGAAAAAAAAATCGATTTTGAGCCGAAGAACAAAATTGCCGATAAATCTGAAAAAAAAATTTTTGGGCCAACAAACAAATACGTGTCTCATTATTTTGACCAGAGAGCAACATATTTGAGTTACATCCAAATCGAAGAACATGTCCCGAACAGCCCGGTTGAATTGAAATGAAAAGCATCTATATTAGAATTTTTTTTTAAATGCCCATAACTTAGTCGAAAATGAACCGATTTTAATGGTTCTGGTTTCAAAATGATCATCATTACTTACACAAGCGACTTCATGTAGAAACATTTGCAAGCAAGTAGTTGAAATTCTTTTATTTTGCCAAAAAAAACAAAAAGTGCGAAACAGGGTTTTTACTCAAAAATTCATTACTCAAAAACAACTAATTTTAGCTACTGGGCATTCAACTCAATTGAAATTTGAGGTGTCCTCTTGATTTGGAAAAAGTTTTAAAAAAAAAAATACACTTTTTGAATTATTGAATTTCGAAAAAATTTCAATTTTTGTTCTTTTTTGCTAAATAAAAAATTTTCAACTACTTGTTTGGAATTGTTTCTACATGAAGTCGCTCGTGTAAGTAATGACGAACATTTTGAACCCAGAATTATTAAAATCTGTTCATTTTTGACTAAGTTATGAGCATTTAAAAAAAAATAATTCTTATATAATGAAAAAAAATCGATTTTGAGCCGAAGAACAAAATTGCCGATAAATCTTGAAAAAAAAATTTTTTGGGCGATCAAAAAAATACGTGTCTCATTATTTTGACCAGAGAGCAACATATTTGAGTTACATCCAAATCGAAGAACATGTCCCGAATAGCCCGGTTGAATTGAAATGGAAAGCATCACAGAGAAAGAATTGTATTATTATATATGTATGTATGTATATAGGTATGTACATTTATTTTCAGAATTCTTCTGAGGAACTTTTGCCTTTTAACTCATGTTCTGCTCAAATAAAGCATTTTTTTGCATAAAAAATATTTATTATAAACTTCCGGCTAATTAATTAAAAACAGATTCTTATTCGAAGGTTATTTATTTGCAAACCAAAAGTGATTAATCAATAATTTATGTGCTGGTAGTTCTCACCGGTTTTTGCTATACTAAGTGTCCAGATCAGACTTCTTGTTTTATTTGATCGCCATCCCTATACCTTGTTGACCTTTGGGCATGCATTCTCAGACTTCTTCAATTTATAATTTTACAATTTTATTATTTCATTATCTCTTTTGAATCTATTCGCTCCTCTCTATCATGTCCCAGAGATCCTGGTTCGGGTTCAAATAAAGAGATTGCGTTGGATATTAGCCTACTGGTGTAGCACGCGCTTGTAAAGGGTGATCAATTTAGAGGCATGGGATTTTAAATGGAAATAAAAAACGAAAATTAAAATTGATTGGACAATTTTTATTATTTTTGTGTAGAGCCATTCATGACATTTATTTTCTAAAGACAATTCTTTTCAAACGCGTAAGTCTTTCTATGGTCAAATGGGAATGAGTCCTGAAAAAAATTACGTATTTAGTTTGACAGTAGTCCCGCGTGATCTGCCAAAAAAACCGTCTTGAAAAAGTAACTCCAATCTGATCGCCCTTTACAATGTATAAGCATACTTATATATTTTTTTAGGTAAGAGTGAAATCGTCGTTTTCATGCATTTACTGCGTCTTTTGGTACACACTCTTGTTCAGAAATTCAGAAATTGTCATACACATGTTAATGAAAGCAGCAGCTCTGTAGATCGTCCTGATCAATATCTGTGAACTCATATGCCAGAAATCAATATTAAGATTGGGGAATTTCCAACAGAAGCTTCCGTTAAATCTCAACATCAAAAATGGATGGATTAAAAAGTAGTTTTTGCTATCAAATTACGCTTGGAAGCTGCTTAATTAAATTAACGCTTCACCCTCACTTTTCACCTTTTTCAATTTCTAGCATTTAATATATTTTTTCGATTTCTTATTTGTTGATTGAAGTTAACTTTTGATTTTGCTCAGCCTGTTAATAAAAAAATCTACTACCCTAATATTCATACATTTCCACTTAAATTCATATAATTGGCGCCTAATACTATATAATCAGGGCGTTTTGGTGATATTTTTCTACCACTTGCGTTTCGAGCCAAACTAATTCATTTTACTGATTTTGCGTCATTCGCGCGTATGCAAACGTGGATTAGGCCAGTTCGAAGCGAAACTCCGTTGGGCCCCTTTATTTATTAGCGAAAAAAATCCTTCACCAAAACAGAGATTCATATGTATTGTAATAGAATTATGTTATTACATGCAAGAAATATTTATGTATTAATTGAAAATTTGAAAATGGGGCACATTCGATAGCGGTTTTTGTTTGATAATACTAAGGTCAGAAATTGAATTGATTAATATTAATTAGTGCTCCCAAGCTCCTTAATTTCCGCTTCAATAACTCACAGCCGCTTGTTTATTTGAATTTAATTAGAAAGAACACAGTCTTGTATTTTTGAAAGTTGGCCAAACGCCGAAGCTAGCCTTCAAAAAAGTATAATATAAGCCAGGAATCGAAGGATGATTTCCTTTGATAAATATTTTTATTTCATTGCTCTCACTAGTGCCTCAAAAAATTATTTTTCATTTAATTAATTACATTGATTAAATTATATAAAAAATTGCAAAATATCTTCTTTTTTTTGTGGAAAAAATGTACCTTATATATGGTCGGCCATGTAAAATTTGCTTTTTGAATCGGTTATAAAAAAAACTAATCAATATTTCTTCAAACTTTTTTTTATTTTAAAGATTGAACATTTTTATTTATGAATGCAAAATAATAGCGTGCCACGACTGGCTTTACAGTAGGCCATTCGATCAACCCAATTTTTAAGCACATTTTCGATTGTTTGGGCTCCAATTTCATGAATGGCAACTTCGATTTCGTGTTTTAAAGCATCAATCGTCTCTGGGTGGTTCGCATAGCATTTGTCCTTAACGGCTCCCCACAAAAAATAGTCCAACGGGCTTAAATCACAGCTCCGAGGCGGCCAATTGAAATCAGAATTTCGGTTGATTATTCGGTTTTCAAAAACGGTAACCAAAAGTTCGAGTGTAACTTCGGCAGTGTGACAAGTTGCCCCGTCCTGTTGAAACCAAATGTCGTCCATGTCATTCTCTTCAATTTTCGGAAACAAAAACTCGTTGAGCATGTCACGGTAACGCTCGCCATTTACTGTAACCGCGGAAGAAGAAGACGACTCACCACTTTGGAAATAGGTTTTTAATATTTCCCAATTTTGTTCAAGCGTATAGCGTCCCATTTCGTAAATGCCAAACCTTTAAGTAAATTAGGAACACATTTGACATGTCATTTGTGTTACCATTTTCAAAAAAATAGGTGCTTCAAAAAGCAAACGCTATATGACCCACCCGTTATTTATATATATATAATTGGCGCGTACACCATTTTTGGGTGTTTGGCCGAGCTGCTTCTCTTATTTGTGGCGTGCGTCTTGTTGTTGTTCTTCGTATATACATTCCTTTATATTTCGCAATTTATACAATTTCCTGCCTGAACCACAATTATATTGCCTGAGCTAATTAATGCAGTTTTGTAGCTATGGTAAGCATAAACCACTTTTCGCTATCATTTGCAACTGCTTTTCTAATCTAAATAAAAAAGTTCATATACTCATAATTGAGGGGTATCTATTCGCTAATTCAATACTCTAACTACATATACATGCACATACCTGTATGTATGTAAGTGTTTATACTAATAGTGTTATATCCATTTCAGCTAATTAACTATTTCCTATTTTTTAGCTTGCTTTCGGTTTAGTTAGTTCTGTTTCCACTTTTAATCCAAATTACTCCTAGCGTAGCTAATCTTTTAGCTCAATTTATCAGTTAATTTCGGGGTTCCTCTTGTAATTTTTCTCAATAGGAAGGTAGACGCAATACAAAAATATGCATATATTTAATCAATTAAGCTATTAGTTTTTCTTAGACAGCTTGATTTACTGTGCTGAATTAATTTCAAGCGCAGACTGTCGATGCAAAAACGATTCAGTGTTCATGATTACTTTATAATGTATAAATAACAGGGAAATTTTCGTTTTTTGCTTAACTTTAAATTTCGTAGCAAATGCAATTTCCTTTTTCGGCATGACGCACATATACGACATTAACTAAAAAATGAACTTTTGAAATTGACGCATATATACGACATAATCGCTTAACTGGTTAATGTTTTAAAATGAAGCCCCAAAAGTGCTTAAAAAGGCTACCTTCGCATGTATATTTCCGGTAATACTTTTTGCTTCCACGTTTGATATTTTTAATGCTGTTTGGCGGTATTTTTATCTATTATACCACCTTGAGTTCGTCTGGATTTTTAATGGCTAACTTAAAATGTAAAGGCAATCAAATTTTAGCCATTCCATTAATTTCATCAGTAGCCATGTTTCTCTCACTGACAATTTTAATTCTATAAATGTACATACATACTTATACATGTTTATATGTATATATTATCACCGATGAAATTAAAAAAAGAATGTTTATGAGTTTCCTGGCTTTTGGCTTGAGAGAAGATTGATTCACCCAACTCCATTAAATGGAAAATAAAATTATTTCATACCAGATGCTCTCCAAACTGCTTTTATGGACTTCGAATAGTTTATTTAATAAATACAATAGTCATTTACCAATTTATCAATATCTAATTTACTTTTATACAAGTCAAAAGAAGTCTTCACACATTTTTGAGCAGTTAAATTCTCAAGTACTTATAGGAAGACAGACTGCGGACCTTAAGGATCTTCGAAGCAAAAAAGACAGTTGTAACACGAAAAGTCTTATCACGAGTGGAATTTCTTAAATTTCCTCTTAAATGGGTAAATACACTTTCAATCCCTATACTTGAGGCATGAAATTACCCTTGACGGGAAAAACCTTTCTAAAGTTTTCTTTTTCAATTTGCGTTGTGCATCTTTATTTGCTCTATTAATGGAGGCATCTACAGTTTTATGCCGCCTCCGAACGGTGGCTTTTTATGGAGAGATTTTACATGGCAGAAATATAATCGGCGGCTTGCTGTTGCCTGTCGGGAGGCGACCGCCAAACAAACAATTTTACCAAGCGAGTCGAAAGTCTTAGTTAATCGCACTCCTATGTTGTAGTTAGGCGATTTATCGCTTAATTCCTGTATTATAAATAAATAAAAATCATTTACATAAATACTCGCCTAAGAAAATAATTTAACATAATGGGTGAGGGAACTCACTAGAAAACTTAGAGCTTTGAAATAAGTTTTTTTTTCTTCGCGAATATTTTTTCTTGTACGGGTATACTTCTCCTCTGGCAGATCCCTATGCCAAACCGAATCAGAAATCGTCTCCAAGTGTCGTGTCATCAGACGGCTGCTCACACTGCTGAACAACTGTGCGCCACTTACTTTCTCCAGCGATGAGGTTCAGGTGGCCATAAAAAAGCAAAAACTTCCATAGCCATTGGCCCTACTAAGTCCATATGTTCATGCTGAAAAACCTGGGTCTATTGGAAGTAGAATAATCTTCAAAGGCCTTCAATTTATCCATAGCCACTCTCATAATTGATGACAAGTGGAAAGCAGGGTGAGTGGTCTCCCTACTGAAACCTGTGAAGCCCGCCTACATGCAACAGCCCAGCCCAGCAACAGCACTCATTGCCATAAAAACCCAGGTCAACCGCGGGCTTAGCCAAAACGGCCCCGCGAGCGGACTGCTCTAGTAGCGTTGGACTTGTCGAAGTTTTTCGATATAGTCAGCCACTCCACGCTAGATGAAATACAACAGTCGACCTTCCCGCCCGGACTGAAGAGGTGGTTCGCGAAATATCTGAGTGGTCGACATTCGTTTGTCAACTTCGAGATCAACGCGCAAAGTAGAGGAGGATAAAGTAAAGTGTACCGCAAGCTGGTGTCCTTTTACTCTTGCTTTTTAACTTCTACATTTCGAAGCATTTGGCTTAATTACAATCTGGATATTGTATTAGTAAGTTAAACTCCTGCCTATCCTGAATAAACTCCGACTTACTCAATATATGTGCGGTATGTGAAGGTACATCGCACTATACTAACCACCGATTTACATGCCCTCTCAAGCCCACTCACCTAACCCTCTCTCCCTCTGGACCCAAACTAGATGCTGACGATGGGTGACTACACCATTGCATTGGGCAGGTGATTGTTTTTTGTTCTGCTTATTTTGAGGCGTATGATCTCACATCCCATTGGTTTAGTGGGATGTACTGCGAACTTTTATAAAATCAGATTGTTTGTGAGAAAGAGGATGTTGTTGTTGTTGTTGTTGTAGCAGCATAAACATCCCCATACATATATTGGGAATGCTGCTGAAGTGACAGTCCTTGGCCGGATATAAATCCGGGTCATTCCGGTAACGTAGAACCGACTGTCGGGGGAACGTAAGACAGGTTGTATCCTTTAATTAGATAGTTTAATTTATATTTCTACATAAAATCCCTATAATAATAATATAATATTCATATTTGATTTTAGAAATGGAAATCATTCCTGAAGGTAAACATTTTCGTTTGGTGCAAGAATCTGAGCTTCCAGAAATTTTGGAGTATTTGGAAAGATACTTACCGGAGTCACTAAAGGTACGTTTATTTTGCACACAGCTAGTAAATTGCGCATCGGTTAGTTGAGCTTTCGAAAGCCGTTAGTTATTTGTACAATAATAAAAACAACAATAATAATAAAAATAGCAGTAGTAATGGGATTATCAATTGCAATAAAAATTTCTAGTAAGAATCGCTGATTGGTGCCCAATGCATGCAAGCATATGCAGATGTGTGAGTGGATAGCGTGCAACCGAGCACGGGTTTTTCACCTTGCGGTAAAGTATGGCGCTAAATGTGGCGCCTTTGACTTTATGTCAATCCACACACAAATACGTGCATAAATACTTTTTGTAGTTTATCCCTGATGTTGGTACATTTTGGCCTACAATTCACAGACAACGCCCAACTCGTGTAGGCATAATCGTGTTAAACACTATTTAAAGAACGTCACGTGTTCAGGGCTACAAGTGTACGTATGTATGTATGTAAATATGTGCACATTCATTAGGGTTGAGCCAATATTGAAAGGTTTAAAAATAAGGCTTTCGTAATGCATTATAAGAAATAAAAATAGAGACTTCATGATTTAATACTATTTAATAAATTTTAATAAACGAGTGAAAAGCAAAATATTTCACTATCTTCTTATAATTTATATTTACATATGTATACAAGTATGTCTTACTTCAAATCATGTGTTAATTCAATGTGTATGAATTCAGGCTCTTTATCTGCTTCACTGGTATGAGCTTTTTTTCTTCCACGCAAGCAATCTGCCAATTTTTTTATTATTAAAAATAATGGACTTTACCATATGTACACATACACACATATGTACATATGTACAAAATATATACAAGTATATCTATCACCCAGGTTCTGTAATTATCTTCCGAATGAGATTCAAAGCAGTTGCCACAAAATTTCAATGCCACTTACAGGGGAAGTGAATACCAGAACTTGACCGTATAATCAATATTTCTATTCAACTTTGCGTCTGCATACTATAAAGCCTGGTAAATTTGCGGTTTACAAAACAATATGATGTGCTAAAATTTGTTGCAAGATACGAAAGCCTTCAGAACAGTTATCAAATAATGAACAGTTAGTGCCTCACAGAAAATAGTTTAAGCCGATTTAAGTATTTGTATAAAAATCAATTCGATTGGTGAGGTGGTAGAATTATGTATACGAGTATGTGGCTTACATACTCCTTCGTTGGCTGTTGGACCGAGATTCTGCCCCTATTTGTGGTGTGCCACCTTCGAACGGCAGATGGTTTTTATGAGGCTCTTTTTCTATAATTTTGTGCTTCATACCCGGGGTTTCAAACCGGCCTCTACCGAATGGTATTCACACACCAACACATTCGGCTACGGCGGCTGCATTGGGCATTTATGTACACTGAAGAATACAACTAAACACCTGCCTTCATGCATATACTTACATGCATTCATATCTACTTATATATACATACATATGTGGGTATGAAAAACATACTACACGTATGGTACACGTATACAAATGCATTAAGTTTTTGACATGAAATGATTTCGTTTTCCAAGGTTACCACTATTGAAATTTTTATTTTTATATTTTGGTTTAATTTCCGCCGTTCGGTGGCGGCATAAAACGATGAACGATGAAGACTCACACCACAATTGTGTGCAGGAACTAGGTCTAAACACCTGCCATGTGCCAGTCTCTTATTATGACAAACTACTCAAAAAAGAGAGTACATAAATATTATTGTGCGCCAAAATTTTAGTCCAAAATGTAGAAGAATCAAATTACTAACCAGATCTGTATTTCATGCTTTGTTGTTGTTCATATGCTTATAGTATCTATAAATATGCCGCCACATAAACTAAACTATATTTCTTTCAGTTTCATCAAACCATAAAAACGTACCTGAATGATCGTGTTTGGGACTTTTACTTTTATGTCTCTAAAGATTGGCCCGAGAAACCAATAATATTACATTTTCCAGGATGCACGCTTACGGTATGTATACCTAAGTAGTTCTAAACTAATTGCCATCATTGTCATGGTCATCTATGTTTGTACTTATTTGTATATAATAAGGGTGGTTAAGTTTCAAGGGCGGGTGTTGATTTTGAATAAAATACAATTTTTTTAGGAAATTATTGTCATTTTTCTTTATTATGATAATATTGGTATGGCTCAATTACGTATGGAACAAAATATCGGCCAAATGGCCAAATAAAAAGTTCGTTACCATCTCACGATAGCGAACACAATTCACAGTAACTGACTGACCGGCCTCATTTTGGAAAAAAGACGGCCCAATGATGCCGCCGGCCTATAAACCGCACCAAACAGTCACTCTTTGTGGGTGCATTGGTTTTTCGGCAATCACTCTTGGATTATCATTCGCCCAAATGTGGCAATTCTGCTTATTGACGAATCCACTGACGAAAATTGGTCATTCACTGTTGCCTTTTCCTGCCACCATTCTGACCATTGCTCGATTGTGTATCTTTCCATTGTTCAAATTGAGTTAGTCTAAAATTGAAAAATGTCAAATGAAATGCAGAAAAAAACTTGACGTTTAGGTTTGGTTCACATTCAACATCGGCCCTTGAAATTTAACCACCCTTTATATAATTCCATAACCCAATACTTATTGCAACTCTATCTCATAAAGAAACAAATCCCCATAAATAGGTTTGAACAAGAGCCATGCAAATAAGTAAACTCCTAACGAATAATCGAAAATATGTATGTACATTATTTTTTCATTCGTCAAATTAGCCCAACAACAATATCTACCAAAGCTTTGGCATCTTTTGTCCCTCAACACAAATCGAATGTGTGGATCTGATGCGCACCGAGGATGCCCTTATCGACTGGCAACAGCCATTGTACCTGAATTTCACGCATATTGCTATCATGAATCGCCTGGATGACTTTTACTCCACTTTCGGAGTAATGGAGCGGCTTGAAGGCGACATCTATGTGTGTAATGAGCTGAACACAGACTTGGAGTTGGAGGAATTGTCTGACGATGCAGAGATGCGTCCTCTTACTGCTGATGACGTGAAAGGTATACACGACTTGTATCCGGCCAGCGAGATTGAACGTATAGAAGTATTCGAGATATTGGTGCAGGTGTTGCCAGGACTGGGAATCTTTCGCAAAGATACCAATGAATTGGCTGCATGGATGGTGCACTCTTACTATGGAGCAATGTTCTCGATGCAAACACGTCCAGAGTATCGTCGCAAGGGGTAAATAAACAAACCTTATTTAGTTAAGCTCAAGAACTTTGCTCATTCAAATATAAATTTACCTACCTCTAGTTATGGAATACGTCTTGCTAGAGCTCTAACTAAACTTGTAATTGAACGTGGCTATTCGCCCTTCGTCGTCATACGTCCACAAAACGATGCATCTAGAAATCTTTATACCAAGCTAGGCTTTACGAAAGCGTACGAAACATGTCGAGTCAAAATGACTCCCGGTCTAGAAGAAGGCAACCAAGAAGAAGAGCAGCAGTCTAATCACGAAGCAACGACCAATGGGGTTGCCGAAGGTAAAGAGCCGTTAAGGCAGACAGACGACGAGACAGAGGACAACAAAGAGAATCAACCAATCGATGAGGGCATAGAGGATATGCTAGCTGAAAAATGTGATATTGGTAAGGAGGAAATGTGTACCGCCCACGTGAAAGCCGCCATGGACGAGGGCATCGAAGAAGATAAATAAATAATTAAGGGAATACGAATGAATGAGTAAAAATGATCAGGAGTAACAGGGAATAAGCTATGTTTGTATAAGAGTAACCACGATGGGAGGGAGGGGCGACTAGTCGGGTATAAAAATAAGAAATGAAACTAACAAAAGCTATTACAAATGCTGATATGCAAAAAAAGAAACAAAAATGGAAACAAAAAAACTCCATTAATATATTATATACTTATAACAATGTAAAGAAAAACAATAAGAAATGAGTGCACTTGGACGCCGATGCGATGTAGAATGTAAATTGTATAGACCAAAAGAGATATTGCGTAATAGAAGTTAAATAAGAAGGAAACCTGCAGGAATAGTATGCACATAAACCAAGTTTATTTGTGTATACAAGTATTTGTTCACAGAAATTTCGATTCGGAGCCCGTGCACTCGCACAAACACATGAAAGGATTATTTCAAATATATAGATATACTTACATACAAAATGTATACAAAATAATACATACCTATATGAATCGAAGAGGATTTATTTTAAAGGTTTTTGCTAAAATGCTTTTACAAAAACAAAAATATGGTAATAATTGAGAGTTTAAATGTATGCATCAATATTGAATAAGGACAAAGAGTAATTCCGATAAGGACTTCCAAGATTTTAATGAAACATACATAGGCACTTTGTGTGTGAATAATTTATTTATCTTCATAACTATGATTGCGTCGGCGAATACTATAAAACTCAAGCATATTATACTTAGATAATCGATTGGCAGCCTACATCCGGGCAAAGCCGACTTAAGGGCTTCTGCAAAGAATTTTGATCTAACAAATTTATATGAGTTTTCGCACTAAGCACACGACAATTTCCAAGCACAAGAGTATTATATGGTTTAAAAATAGTTTTACAAATGCATATTAGACATTTTACAAAGATATTTGTTATAGTATTGTGAAGTACATGCAAAATATACGAATTAAACCTACAGCATAATTTAAAACAATGAAGTAACAAAAAAAGAAAATATTTTCGAATCTTAATTCCATTTAATTTACATATAAATATACATATGTATGTACGCATGCATCTAACTTTACAAGCTACCTTTTAAGTAATCCATTAATAAGAAAACTACAACTCATTGAATTAGTTTAAAAACAGAATTTGGAAATACTCACATGAATGCGCTCACTGAGCTTCGGTGTTTGGATTTATATTTCATGTAGCCATTAAATCTAAAACAAAATTGTAAACGCTTGGGAAAATTGGGAATAGGAAATCTCTCCATGGCTAGTTCAAGTACGCAGGAGTTAAAAAATTTCGCGTTCACATCTAAGTTCTGCGTCGAAAGTTTCCGGACTGTTGGAAAATTAGAAAAACTTAAAGAGATTTTGGCAAAGTTGATTTATGTAATTCACATTAGTTCCCTCCGGACTCTATACGCCGCTTTGTGGGAGCGAGAAACATATAATTCGAATTGCTTAACTCGATTTTGGAAACATTATTTAGGATGGGGTCGTCAACCTTCGAATGTCATCAATGTGTGCAAAATGCTTTGCTTTCATAGTCATATCCAAGTCTCCAGGGGGAAAAAATGTCACACGGTGCTAAATCCGCATAGACAGAATGCCATTTATGGTGAAAATTTGTTCTTCTCCTTGATTGGCGTGATAACCGCTTGAGTGATTTTGGCCGAGTTTAAAAAAGAGAGCCAGTCGGTTTTTTCTGGTGCTAACCGGCGCCAGACTTTGTTTTATTTCTCATTGGGGAAAGATTTTTACGTGGCGGGTCCCAAAGCGCACAACCAGATATGCTGGATTGTTTCGCCTTCTCATATTAGTCTGCTCTCAAGGGGATGTTCCGGAGCTACCCAGAGGATACTTGAGTGAAGCCCGGAAGCTGTGAGCTGAAGAATCGTCCAGGCCACTTCCAAGTCAATGGCAATCAGGGACTGTCCCACTTGCGTGGACTTCTATACATACGGAAATATCCGTTATTATGGTCAAAACGTGCGCTTTTAAAATTGAACGACCAAAATACCCTCAAATGGAGGGTGACGAAATCACGGCATAAAGCGCTTCATAACATATAGATACAACACAGTATTAACGTTTCGGCCCATATCCCTGTAAAGCAATCGAGGTTTTCGCTTTTTTCATTCATAGTAGATCCTGGACGACCGGCGTTTAAACTTCTCAAAAGTAGAAGTATGAGAAAAGCCAAATCATTAAAAGCTTTTTGCATAACTACCGAGCTACCGTGTGGTTGTGTTACAGAGTTCAAAAGCAGTTCTTTAAATTGGCTCTTCGTTTAAAATAAATTTTTCGACTGATAGTTCAGAAATACAATTACACTAGATGTATTGTATGGGGAATGCTGCTGGAGCGACAGTTCATGGCCGGATACAAGTCCGAGCCATTCCGGTAACATAGAACCGACTGTGGGGGGAATGGTTACATTAAATGCAAAACTTAGCTGCTGTTAAACCAAATCTCGTGAATTTTTTACACAACACGGGTAATGGATGTGTGATCGTACTCTTGTATCTAAAATATGGCTCCATAGGTTGCTGAGACATGAAGGCAGTTCGGGCACTTTTGAGGCAGACTTTGTGTGTGTTCGCCGCTCTCAACCACTACGGCATTGTTGCGACTCTGTTACTTTTTTGTTGCTGATACTCAGCTGCTCGAAGCTACTTAGTTCCGAACGTGTTGTTTGAAAATATAAAAATATGGATCAGTATTCATTTCAATTGAACTCTGCGCTAAAAGCAACGAATAAACAATATTGAGCTTAAAAGTAGTATTTATTAAATAAAAAAAAAAAAAAAAACGGCAGAACGCGTGACGTTGCCATTGTTGCCTAAATTTGTGGCTGAACCTGGTGCCATCTCGAAAAAAGTAGCACAGCCGCAATTATTACACCTCGAACACACTCTATATATGCACATACATATGTACATGCATCTGTGAAACTTCCTATTGCTAACTTATACAGGCATGCAGACGTGGACGAAGTTGCTTTTCTCTGCTTTTCTGATCTGAATAACGTCGAAAAAAACAAATTTTAAGCACGCGTTTGTACGAACATGAGTGCATATTATTTCCGAAATCGGTTCAAAATTTAACTCAACAATACTGCTCTGCGTACACAAACATAATCATATACATACATATGTACACACGTATATATGTATGTAAATCTGTATGTGTGCGCATTTCGAATGTTATAATATCCAACTTTGGCAAAATACAGCATCCGATTTTTTTAATAAAATTAAGAACTTTCTTTCAATGAAAAACAAAAAATTAATAAACTTAAGAAAAGCTTTATTTAAGAAGATTGCGATTGGTGAACCGAAGGTAAGAAGCCGAAGGATACAAACATATGTACTTATGTATAATGAGTATGAGTGATCAAAATGTGCGCGTACATGTGTACATGTGTACTTACAAGACATTCGCGTGGATACAAATGCGCAGATAGAATAAAATTAGCAATGCCACAATTATTCGGCACATACAAATATACATTTATTGGGCAACATATACATACATACATATTATCCAATATGGCCTAGGCATAAAAGTGTCTGATTGAAGATGCGCATTAATGGACAGTAGTCGCTCGATTCTGTGAACCAATTCAGTACATAATAAAACAAAAAGCGAGTGTTAAATTCCTTTTTACCTATCAGTTGTTGTGAAGGATTTCTTTGGTCGTTTTTTGGAGAATAAGTAAAGAAAATGTTGACCTAATTAGAGCACCTTTATTACACAAGTCTTTTGAGATCAGATCACAAGTCGTTGGCGACCTATTCGCCTAATTGATTTTTCAACCACTTTCGGGTAAATATAAAGTCCGGACCATCATTGTCGCAAGTGTTAGTAAAAGTCATAACCAACAAGTGGACGAAAATTGCTAAATTGTTTAAAAGAATTCTTGCCCTGCTGGTTTTCTTTGTTTTTTTTTTTACAAATACCATAGTTTCGGAAGAAAGCTGTTGCTAAAACAAAGGGCAGCCTCTTCCGTGTAATATTCAGTTGTAGTCATACTCCAGAACGTCCTTTCGGTGTAAAGTGGGTTTTTAAATAAGGCGCCACAATTCGACATTCAAAGAAAATGTTCGAATCTTACTTTAAAATTTCTCAAACAATTTATTTATTGACTCATATTTAATAATTTTAACTGCTATGGGACGGTTTCTGAGGAGTCACAATTTCATTAAAAGAAGTAACAGAAAAATTCAGTTCAATTCAAATGAAAGCGGAGGGAACTAAAAAGAAAAAGGAAAGACAGTGGAAAAATTGCTTTCATCCGCTTTAACCATAAAAATCAGTAAAAACAACAGGAATCTTTTTTTTTTATTGCAACGAAGGTGAAACGTTGAAGTACCACTCTCCAAGTAGCACTCAAGCGCGGTTTTGGTTTGCAAGGAAGAAAGAACACATTTCAAAACAAACACTCCGGAACACTTTTCGGACCACTTTTCTGACACATTTTTGCTTCGGCTGAAATTTTTTACGGGTTCTATATCGAAGAAAAGAAGTGCGTACACCAACAACAATAGCAGCGTCACATATTGCAGAATTAATTGAATTTGCAAGCGAATTGTTGACGTGTATTCGATGATTTTTTAACAAAATATATGGGTAATTTTTTCCCAAACTCAGAAAAAACGCGTTTCGTAAGAAAAGCAATGACTGTGAATAATTAGAAATCACTTTAGCTAAATCACTCGCGAATTAAAACGATGAATTGTTAATCAAAAATAAACTGCATTGAATATTTGGAAGTAAAAAATTAAAATAATGAAAATCAGCGCAAACCAGAAAAATACGACTTCCTTATATCCAAGCATGTATGTGTGTATGTGTATGCTAATATAAACACGAAGTTTTGTTTTGTCTGTGTTGAGTTTATAAAAATAAGTTTATTTAAAAAACCTGTCTAAGTACCGTTGCGTAAATGTCAATGTACATATGTATGCATACAAGCCGTTAATGAGTATTTTTTCACATTTTCGATGCTATAAACCCCCAAGTACATATGTTTATTCTCGTAATGGCATATATGTATATATGTATACTTACTTGAATATGTATGCATCAAAATCAAAATTATACAAAAAGTGTACGAAAATTTAAGTATCACAGAAACGAAGGCATATATGCGAAACCTATTCGTAGAAGAAGAAATGAATAAAATGATTGTGCAAAACTAAGAGATTACTTGGATTTATTTATTCATACGATTTCAGGTTAAAATATTACAAGTTCGTTTAAACCGTTCCCACCATATGAGCCTATACACAAATTTACATATGTACACATATTAAAGGTAATTAATAGATATTTGACTCACACATTCGCCTATTGGCAGCTATCCGATCGAACCCAAGGCGACTTAGATCGATACTTTTAAAGCGGCCGTCTAGTATCAACTCTGAAATGGCTCGCCCCACTGCCGGCGATTGTTGAATGCCATGCCCACTAAAACCAGTCGCAATGTAGAGATTTTTATAGTATGTGTGTGGACCAACTATCCCGTTTTCGTCGAAGGTATTGTATTCGTAGTAGCCAGCCCAACTTCCACAAACTTTGATCGATTCGAATGCACTACACCGCTTTGCCAAGGTTGGCCATATATCCGTTTCGAAAAATTCATGATCAACGTCCAAACTGTTTGTTGGTGGCTCGAATTGTTGGTTGGACGGGCTGCGTCCTGTAATATAATTACTGCCCATGCCATCTCTTCTGAAATATGTACCATCGAGGTCGATGGTGAGTGGTGTGCCCGGTCCGGGTGCATTGTCGCCCTGTGTGGTAAAAACATAAACGAACCGCTTGCGTGGCTCAACAGGCAGCGGTATCGATAAATCACCGGCTCCAGTGCCAATATTTGCTTGCCGAGCTATTTCACCGGAACGAGCACCCGCAGCCAAAACGCAGATGTCGAAATCAACAGTGCAAATATCATTGTTCTTGGCTCGCACATTTACCGAGTTGAGTTTATCTGAGCCGTTTGGTATATCAAAATTGAGCACTTCGCCGTGAAGAAAACCAGCACCATAATCTTTAGCGCGATTCCGAAAGCCCCCTAAAAGAGCCCACGGATCAAACCAGCCCTCTTTTTCGAGTCCATGGCATCCTAAAACGTAAATTGTGAGCAAAATGTTTGATAAAGAAAATATTTTAAGTGATTGAAAGTAATTTTATGAAAATATGTACCCAAAGCAACGTCATCAGCGTTAATCCAGGGAAATTTCTTCGTTAATTGAGATGCTGTTAAAAGTTCATTGCGAGCCCCTAACTCCTTTTGTAACTCGGAGTTTTGCCGCAAAATGTCAGCACACTGCTCTGAGGCCAGCACCAAGTAACCGTGCGGGCGAAAACACAAATCCACATCACCGAAATATTTAGCCGAATTTTCTATGAATTCGGCGCCATAAATGGACATTTGAATATTCTCAGATAGGGAAAATTGCTGGCGTACTCCACCGACTGATAACACCGTGGAAGCTTCCTTGTACTAAAATTGTTGGATGATAAATATTCTTATTCGCTTATTGAAAATATTTGTTTATTGGTATTGGTATTGTTTTAAAGAAGTTCTACTCACCGTGGGGTCCCGCTCAAGCACAATCACACTGAGATCTTTATTGCCTCGTTTTTTCAACCAAAATGCAGTTGACGCACCTACAGCTCCTCCCCCAATAACTACCACATTGCATTTCCTATGGGTCTGTACACTCATTGATCGCTTCCCACAAAAGTCTTGTCTACTTTTATAGGCCGTGCTGAACTTTGAAAGCGAACGGCACACGTCCGTTCTGAAGCTAAATCGCAGGTTGATGCCTAAAATGTGCGCGCACTTCGACATCATTGAAACATCTACAATATTTGTGAAGTTTTGCTGATACATATACTTAACATAAGTCGCAAATTGTGGGACGCCAGATAAGGAAGCGGGCTGATTTGATTAAGAAAAGCTGTTGATATCTCCGAAGATTTACGCGTATATATGCATACATACTTGTGTAAGTATGTACATACAATGAACAAACTTTTGTAAGTGTGATAATACACAAAATATGAAGTGATACTATTCTGCATTTACTTCTAATCTTCAACAATATATTCATACAGGGTGGGCGAAATAAGACCTACCAAAAGCGTAAACCTTTTGTAAGGTTTGTTTGTTTTAATTAATTTTTTCTTATATTAAATACATTTAATGAAAATTTAGGACCTACGTAAGCCTACGATAGCTATCAGAAAAAACATTATCTATCATTTGGTGTTGCATGCCCACAATGTTTCGCGAACGAGGGCTCTACTGATAGTCACGAACAAGCCCATTGGACCACAGCAGCTTTATTCAATTACATATATGCAACCTGAAAAGGTTAAAAATAAATTACATGAGAAAATAAAAAAGTTATCCGTGCTCAACATTGGATGTATGTATTTTCGACCACTCTGTATATTCATACAGTTACGAGTACCACTCTGTAAACAGAAGTACCCGGTAGAGAAATTTATTGATTAGATGCAACGAATTAACTGGATCCATAGTTCGGAACTAATTTAAATAAACTTAACATTAAAAAATTTAACGAAGTGTGATGTTACAAATTTTTTAATTATAATAGTGCATAAATATTAACTTGCTAGTGTATTGAGTAGAGGAACATTATTCTTAGGATATGCCCACCGGCTCTTGCGTATGTTAATCCATTTTATATAGGTATGTGTAAGTAGGCAAACGCTAAGGCTAAACTATATTTCCACGATAATGTCAATCAATTTTCAAATTAGTTTAATAAAAAGCGAAAAAATCAATTCAAAATGACACCCCAAGGCCAATTCATGTACATACATATATGCGTCTATGCTTCCTAAATGTGTGCTTCAATACTGATACTTAATTATAGAAGTGTTTTTTTTTAATAATAATACGTTCACATATTCATAAGTAGATTATCTACTATTTCGTGCTTAACTCCCAATCCGTAATTAAAAAGCGAGATTTCCCATACAAAATTTCTCTCCCAAAATCTGGGTTATAAAATAATCCTAGATAATATCCATACTTTTTTGCATACAACCCTGTGCTTTCTGTGTAATAGATCATTATTTTTACACGTGTAAGGAAAAACGTCAAAGTAAAACCTAAATAAAATGAATGCCGCCAAAGAAAACAGGTTTGTAGACATAATTCTAATAAAATGTTTGTTAGGTATTAATAACTATGTTTCATATAACAGAAAACAAGCGTTTGTCCAAAAACTTGTGTCCCCTTTTTACTTATTATAAAATGTAATGTCGAATTTCGAAAGCGTATTGCTGCCATAATTTTTCGAAATCTCAGTAATCGTCGTTTATGGATTTCCTCCAACTGTCAGCCAATTGCGCAATTAAATAATCTATTCCTTCTCCTTGTCTTTTCTTCATATCGTTAATAATTAAACAAACCAAAAATATTACAATATATTATATAATAATTAAACAAATCTAAAATAGTCCACCAAACCAATTTCTATGGAGAAAAACCTTTCAAAGCAGTATTGACAATTTTGGATTTATTGCTAATTACTGCATTTGTGAACGCACTTTAAGAATAAGATTTAGGTTAAGGTTAACACGAGAAGATAATAATAAGAAAAGGATAAAGGCAAAGATAAAATAAAAAATAAGGCGAAAGTTCGCTGCCCAAATTAAATCACGCTGCCTATCCCAGATTCGTCTGACGAAATTCGTCTTGAAAAGATTTATTTTTAATTTTACCGCTGCCGCTGGTCGACAGCATCAGCTATCAGTGAAAAAAGTAAAAAAAATCTTCTTCCCTTGTAGAAATGGCTTGCACATTTTAAATATAACTTTGATAATTTTAATTAATTAAAAAATTTGGGATGCATCTGTTCACGTTTGATGCGAATTTCTTTTGGTTCTGTTGTTGTTGCTTTGGGTGAAATGTTGCGACGAATATCACCCGACGGCATCGCTCCACCCAACAAAAATTCCTCAGCGATTTGAATTTGTTTATACTTAAGGGGTTATACGCAGTTATGACTTTCAAAAAAATCGATTTTTTATTGTATTTTTGTAATGTACATATATTCAAAAGTATACGCACGAAATTTGAAGTAGATCTAAGCAATACTTTCGGAGTTAAACCTAAATATGTAGAGATGCCTCGGCACGTTTTAAGGTAGGTATTGAAACTTTAAACGTGTTTTTTTCAAAACGGCATTTTTCAAGTCGGTGTACACGATATCTCGAAAACGGCTTGTTTGATCGGTCAACCGTTTTAACTCAATCTTTAAAGATACATTTTCTAGTAATTAATCGTTCCTCTTGTAAATCTGATACTTATTTTCCATTTTATAATCAATTTACGGCCAAATTTTAACGTAAAAATCGAAATCATTTCTTTTAAAAGCTGCCATTTTGTGAAAATTCACTATTTTGATTAGCCGAACGATTAATTACTAGATAATCTAATATATTAACAAAATTTGTTTGGTTTTTTGATTTCAGATAATCCAATCCTGAGTTACGATGTACACCGTAAATCGTCTTTTTTTAAAGGAGGTTCCAGAAATCGCCTGCAGCGCGCTCTATAATCAACAATTTCATAAATAAAAAATTTTGTTACGTTCTTGAAGGATGATTTTATAACCGCCAAAAATTTTCAAATTAAAATATTCTGAAGTTTCTTCAGGATAAATCCTTGACAACCCGTCTTTTATTTGCTTCATAACTGCGTATAACCCCTTAAGGCGTTTAAGCCACTTCCTCGGGGCAGGTAATTTGTTTAGGAATCCATTTCAGAGTAGAAATACAGTCGCTAGTTTGCCATTACCTATAAAGGAGAAACACCTTTAAAAGCTTTTTCTTACATCTTTGATTTAGACTCAAGGAGGTTTAATTTGCCAATAAATGAAACAAAATTCTCACAATTTTATCTGTATCACTTCCTGTTCTACAGTATTCAACTAAAGCTATGATCTAATAAAGTTATTAAAATACATGGATGGAATTCGAATGTAATAATTATTTCGCACCATTTACGTCTGAACTGTTTCCATAAACTTACATAACAATGTCACTACTTTTACCACAACTAAACTTGTTTTGCAAGCACTAGAATCAATTTTATTCTCCACTTTTTCGTAGAAAAATATCGCACATATAAAATTTTAATGCGAATTTTAACTAACTTTAATTTTATTTATGTTACTAAAGTAAAAACCTCAAATTGTATTCGTTTATTAGTTTTTTTAAAGAGTTCGTTTTAAATTTTTAGGATTATTTATAGCGTAAGCTTGCACTAATTTTTGATTGTTTAACCTGAAAGAAGCCTCATTTAATTTCAAGAAAAAAAGTCCTGCATACACATTTAATATGAAATAGTAATTTTTTAAACGTAGGAATGGAATGGATGCATTTTTTATATTACATTTCCATTGTTCTACCCATTAGTAATTTTGGAAACAAATTGGACTATAATTTTTTGAGCTAGTATGAACTTTTGGTTTATTTTGCAGATGCATGGCTGGACAATAGACATTTCGTAGCACATAGCCGTGTTAAAAATACCCGGTGTTAACATGGAAAACAGAGAGAACACAAATGGTTCAAATGAAAAGTAAATTGGTAGTATTTTAGTTCACAATCAGTATTTTTTCCTGCAGGTAGTTGCTACATATGTATACCAATATGTATAATCACAAATATTGTACATAAGCTAGATATCACCTATTATTTGTGAATAAATAACGGAGAATAACAATACAATAAACCTTTCAAGCATTGCTGATTACAATAAAGGTTGCTACGCATATACATACATACATGTGCATATGTACGTATGTTTGTGTTATGTTTGAGTGCATGCATACACACTTTATGTGCATCTGTAAAAGTTATTTGCATAATTCAAACTGCACTTCAGTGAAGAAGCGAAAATATCAAGAAAATATATTGTAAAAATAATTAATTGCCTCTTTGGTGGTCGAGTCGGAAAGTTCACGACAGAAAAATTTAGTGACAGTAGGGTACTACAACTAGCGAACTGTATTCACTATGGTAAAAACTAGCTAAATAACGCAAATCAGAGTCCTATTTGGACCAAGTGAACCAACTCTGGTTTATAAATCTATACTAATATTATAAAGAGGAAAACTTTGTTTGTTGGTTTGGTTGTAAAGAATAGGCTCAAAAACTACTGGACCGATTTTAAAAATTCTTTCACCATTCGAAAGCTACATCATCCACGAGTAACATGGATTATATTTTATTTTGGAAATAGGGCTCGAGATATAGGTCAAAACGTGGACCCGGGTAACCTTAGGATGTGTATGTACAATATGGGTATCAAATGGAAGCTGTTGGTGAATGCTTTAGTCCAGAGTATTTTTCATGCGGCTCCGTGACTAGGGTCTCGAGATAGAGACCAAAACGTGGACCCTAGAATGTGTTTGTACAATATGGATATCAAATTGAAGCTGTTGGTGAATGCTTTAGTACAGAGTATTTTTCATGCCGCTCCGTGACTGGGGTCTCGAGATATAGGTCAAAACGTGGACCCGGGTAACCTTTGGTTATGTATGTACAATATGGGTATCAAATGAAAGCTGTTGATAAGTGCTTTAATACGGGGTAATCTTCATACCTATTGATGACTAGGGTCTGGAAATATATGCCAAAACGTGGACCAGCCGTGTCTTTGCACCGAATTAAACCAAACTTACACACATTGTTAAGGAGGTATTGAAGATGGTTTCCGTATAGTTTGGATACCTATTGGTAGATAGGGTCTCGAGATATAGGTCAAAACGTGGACCCGGGTAACCTTCGGATGTGTATGTACAATATGGGTATCAAATGGAAGCTGTTGGTGAATGCTTTAGTTCAGAGTATTTCCATCCGCTCCGTGACTAGGGTCTCGAGATAGAGACCAAAACGTGGACCCTAGAATGTGTTTGTACAATATGGATATCAAATGAAAGCTGTTGATAAACGGTTTAATACGGGGTAATTTTCATACCTATTGATGACTAGGGTCTCGAAATATATGCCAAAACGTGGACCCGCCGTGTCTTTGAACCGAATTAAACCAAACTTACACACATTGTTAAGTAGGTATTGAAGATGATTTCCGTATAGTTTGAATACTTATTGGTAGATAGGGTCTCGAGATATAGGTCAAAACGTGGACCCGGGTAACCTTTGGTTGTGTATGTACAATATGGGTATCAAATGAAAGCTGTTGATAAGTGCCTTAATACGGGGTAATTTTCATACCTATTGATGACTAGGGTCTCGAAATATATGCCAAAACGTGGACCCGCCGTGTCTTTGCACCGAATTAAACCAAACTTACACACATTGTTAAGTAAGTATTGAAAAGTTTGGTTGTAATTCGGAGCACTGGCAACGGGTACAGCGTTCTTTTGAACCAGCCATAATGTCGTTTACCTTTTTAACGCTTGGGGCGGAACTAAACTGTCAAATTGACAGTGTGAGTTACAATGTGTCAATATTTCTTTCTGATTTGGATGCCATAAGGAAAAAACGTAAGTGCAACATGTAAAAATTGTTTGTGAATTTTTTTGGAGTGGATTTTGGAACAGTGAATAATTTCTTACGAAATTTGAGAATTTAATGTGAAATCCGAATGAAATTATGTGTTCGTGGGAAAAAAATTTATTTTCGTTTTTTTTTTTTTGAAAAATATAAATGGATAATGGTTAAAAAAGCTCCAATGCTTAATAAAACATATAAATTGAAACGAAAAATTCATGGGTGATCAGGAAAAAAGACGATTGTTTATTCATATGCGTTGATTTGAAATTTAAAAACAATCTTCTTTTTTCCTGTTTTTCAATTTATATTTTATATTTACTCAAAAACAAATAGAAAAACAAAAAATATTGTTTATGCCAAAGCGCTTGAATAAAGAATAAAGAAATAAATAATATGAAAACCATATATTTTCTGTTCTAAACCATATCTATTCTATTTTAGTGTGCCCAGCGAAGGGGGCCGGGTTTGCTAGTGTATATATAATTGGCGCTTAAAGGGTGTTTGGAAGAGCTTCTCCTCCTATTTATGGCGTGCATCTTGATGTTTTTCCACAAATGGAGGGACCTACAGTTTTAAGCCGACTCCGAACGGCAGATATATATTTTATGAGGAGCTTCTTCAAGGCAGAAATGCACTCGGAGGCTTGCCATTGTCGTCAGAAGAGCGACCGCTATTAGAAAAACTTGTTCTTCATTTTGGTGTTTCATGGAGATTCGCACCTATACTCTTCGAATAGTAGTCATGCAACAAATCCATTCGGCTACTGCTGCCGCTAACTCTGCTAGGTCTTTATTTTAAATTGAATTGCGAAAATGATTTTCTGTTTGATGAAATTTAATACCATACTTTGTTGAAGCAATAGACTGGGAATGTACCATCTTGTTTTTTATGTTTACGATTTTTGGGCTGTATTAGTTGACTGCCAAAAGCAGCTGGTGTCAAAATTCTGACTGTTTTTTTTGTCCGACTATTTCTGAACATAATAGTTAATAATCGCATTATAGGTCTGTCACAAATTTATAGATATTTTTTCAAATACATGAAAATTCATTCATTTATTCAAATTTCTACCATGATGTATAAAAAATTTTAAAAAATAACGGGATCAAAAACATAAAATAGTAATTCATAAATCTATATATTGCACATTAACTTGTTGTGGAAAAATAAAAAATGAAAATATTGCATCTACATACATATGCATATTGACATGTTAACCCTCCGTTGGATACCTTTTTTAAAACCTTCGGTTGGGCGCCCGGGTTTACCCTTTTTTCGTCCTGTTCGAAGATCCTTTTTAAAAGGTTATATCCATACATCGAGAGACAATTTAATTTTAAGAAGTTACCTGGAATCTCAAGGTGTTAGTTGTAATAAAAATATGTTAAATTTACGTCCAAAGTTGAAAAACTAGTCTGGCCAGACCCGGGTGCTCAACGGAGGATTAAACAAATAGAAATGCAAATCGCATTCAGATATTTTGCCTATCATTCAAAACCAAAATTTCTTGAATATAACTAAAAATATTATTCAAATTTATTGTTACTATCTCTACTTTTGTGGCGCTACCTGCCGCCGTAAAAAGGCCATTGGTTCCATGTATTTCCATCCACCAAACTCTTACGCCGCACTTCGCGAAGATGATGAACCACTTTTTTTCATATTGATCGCGAAATGATCTCCACCGATTTTGAGGCTGTTAAACTACAATTATTAAAAAATTTTATATATTATAAAAATGCTTTAATTTTAAAATAGTCACTTACCGCTCGCATTAGTGGCGGACGCTACATTATTCCCATATTTCTCCTTCGCAAGCCTGTTTCTATACTCTTTCGAGCTTTTGTCGAAAATACAAGCGTGCTTTTGAATTGATTCAATTAATTACAGTTTCATTTAATGCCATTTGATATAATAAAAAACACCACTGACTTGTTCTTATTTAAGGCGTTACATGGGTTTTGTTAAGACCATAAACTCGTGCTTGAACGAAGGAAGGAAAAAAAAATAAAAATTGGAATTTTGGCAGACTTTTTTCCAAAAAATGAAAATTTCGGTCAAATTTGCTTGACATTTTATTTTTTTTTAAATAGTTGTAATTGAAAAAAAAAAAAATCCTCCCTTCAAGCACGAGTAAGTTGTATCTCAAGCACCTGTGTAAAATTTCATCAAGATCGGTTGAGTAGTTTTCGAGAACATTTGACAACCGACTTTGAAAACACGGTTCCGAGAAAAACGCGTTTAAAGTTTTGAGTAACAATAAAAGTGGCTTGGAGCGCACACATTCCAAAGGCTGTATCTCCGAAACCGAATAATAGTCTTCGACTTCAATAGTAATCGACTTCAAAATTTAGTATAATATTCTTGAGATGTTGTAGAAATTAATAAGCCAAAAAAAATCTATTTTTTGAACTAAGGAAACCCATGTAACCCCTTAAATACCCAGATCCAATGTGAGGGCCCGTTTCACCACGTCGGATAACCGGATTTGCTAACGTATATCTTGCGTTTTAGCGGACGATTACCACCCGATTCAATTTCGTTTTTACTAAGGTATAATTAGTAAACACTCGATAAATTCGCTCATTGTGAATATTTTACAAAAGAATTCACAAGGCAGAGAAGTTAAGTATGCGATAGACATCAATGAGTTATAGGAAAACGCTAAACTTTGTGACCATCATTTGTGAACAAAAACCAGCAGGCAGCTGTGACGAAATTTGTATCACACATTCTTGCGTTTGCTTGTGTTCTGTTGAAAGGTGAGGAAAAAATATTGGCTGGAATTTAGAACAATGTATATTTTGGAATTTCTGGCAAACTATGTTTTTTTTAATGAAACTTGGTGGAGATGTTAGTGAGGTGTTAAGGACCACTCTTTATAACTTTAAATTATTCGGGAAATAACAATTTCTTAATTATTTACATTCAAAATGCCCTCGGGAACTTCACTATAATTTGCCACATTACACTCTATATTTTTTAACATTTCACTAAAATTCACCAAATATACACTCCCACGCGTGTTTGTACCGATTTTTATGCTAATATTCTAATTATATCTATTAAAATTAAATGCAAATTCATTTGCCTATGCAAACACATTCCAATTTTAAGCGCGAACAAGAAGAAGATTGGAATTACAACAGTATGGTGTTGCCGGATGCCTGCAAATGAAAACAAAAATTAAGTACTTGAGTTTAGTGTTAATGATGGGAATGGGGGTTATTGTGCCTGCTTACTACATACACGCATATGACGTTTTAATTTTGGGTTCAATGGTTTTAACACGGAAAGGAGTTTTACGCAAAAATACTGTGCATTGCGTAGCCGGAGTTGGACTGATGAGGGTTATTTTTTTGAAGCGCGGCCGAAGGCCGCCCACGCGAAAAGGAGTTCTACGCAAAAATACTGTGGATTGCGTAGCCGGAGTTGGACTGATGAGGGTTATTTTTTTGAAGCGCGACCGAAGGCCGCCCACGCGAAAAGGAGTTCTACGCAAAAATACTGTGGATTGCGTAGCCGGAGTTGGACTGATGAGGGTTATTTTTTTGAAGCGCGGCCGAAGGCCGCCTACGCGAAAAGGAGTTCTACGCAAAAATACTGTGGATTGCGTAGCCGGAGTTAGACTGATGAGGGTTATTTTTTTGAAGCGCGGCCGAAGGCCGCCTACGCGATAAAGAGTTCCACGCAAAAATACTGTGTTAATTAATTTAATTTAATTTTAATTACTTTATTATTTTTTGTTTTCAAAATTATTTCTCAACTTTAAATTACAGCAAAAAATACTGCAGTTTTACAATGAACCTTCCACTGAACATCCCTGCGTGCGAACTTCGTTTTCATTTCAGGTGTATGGCAACACCAACTTTTCGCTAAATTATAGTACTTTAACATTAAATTACTTAAAAACTATAAGCCTCCGGCAGGTTCTGTTTTCAGTTTTAAGATGGGGATACACCCCTCTATCACCCCCTTTTTACCGTTTTTTCCAAAGCGATATACATTATACTAAATTTTAGCCAAAATATTCATTAAGTGCCTTAAACTAATGAAATATGTTCAATATATGTACTTCAGTCTTCTATAATTCATTTAAATATTGCACATTTAACACAAATTAACAAATATTTTAAAATATCGTTGTATCAGTGGAGCTGATTAATTTCGGTGCGTTTATCAACACAGTATATAGCGACCGTCAAATTGTATGATTAATAGAACAGAGCCTGTGAGTCAGCTGATCGTTCTGTCGCAAAGGGGTTTTTGTAAATTTTATTCGTTCGTATTTTTATGAAGAAATTTGTTCGGTATTTTCCGTGAAGACAGAAGTAAATCGTAGTAAAATGAGTGAGAGTGATAGTGACGACTGGTCTGAAGAATGGGTTCCATACAGCCAGCGCAACGAGTGGTCTGATGTGACTCCTATTCCACAAGATGATGGCGAGCACCCCGTGGTTGCTATAGCTTACAGTCCCAAATGCAAGTTCACTTGAATAATTAAAAATGGAAGACACCAACTGTTACCATTTTAATTTATTATTCTTTGTCATTTTTGATTTACAGTTCGCGAAGTCTTCGATTACTTTCGAGCTGTTCTCGCGCATAAAGAAAAATCACGTCGAGCGCTTGAGCTGACGGCAGACGCTCTTCGACTAAATCCAGCTAATTATACAGTGTGGCAGTACCGGCGTAATATTTTACGGGCGTTGGACTGCGATCTGTACGAGGAGTTGAATTATTTGGATGAAGTTATACGTGACAATGCGAAGAACTACCAGGTTTGGCACCATCGTCGTGTTATTGTGGAAATGTTAAATGATTCCTCAAAAGAACTGGAGTTGACTAAGATAGCTCTGGAGCGCGATAACAAAAATTACCATGCTTGGCAACATCGACAATGGGCCATAAAAACATTCGAGTAAGTAGTATTCAAGATGCCCCTTTCCAAGATTGAAATGAATTTAATTTAGTTTAATTTTATAGTCTCTTCGAAAATGAACTAACATTTGTGGACCGCCTAATTGCGGAAGATATTCGTAACAACTCCGCATGGAATCAACGCTTTTTTGTACTTAAGCACTTCGGTTTTACTCCCGAGGTTGTGCAACGAGAGACTCAGTATACAATGAATCGCATACGCGTTGTAAAAAACAATGAAAGTGCTTGGAATTATTTAGGGGGCATTCTAAGGCAATGTGCAGATGAGTCATACAACCAAAACTCGGATGTTTTAGCATTTTGTGAAGAATTGTACGCGAATGGGGTACGTTCGCCGTATCTTCTAGCATTCCTAATCGATATGTATAGAGAGCAGTGCTTACAACAATGTGATACAGCTGAGTCTGAAGTGTTGTCGAGGAAAGTATACAACCTTTGCAGCGACATGTCTAAAACACATGATATTGTGCGAAGTAAATATTGGCAATATGTTGCAGATCAATTAAAGTCAAAACTATCGCAAAAGTGAAAAAGTGCATTACGGTATTTTGGGTATAGTCATTAAGTCGATAATTTGGTTAAATTTTTTAAAACATTTGTGTATAATATATTACTGTATTCTTATAAAATATTAATAAAACACCTCGGGAATTTCAATATGGCTTTGCCGTATGTTTCTCCACATAAGTATGCACGCACATAATCTCAATGCTGGTACTATACCCTTTTATAAGCTATATTTATAACTGCTATAAACTATTACCGGTAAACCTCGTAATAATATTTTCAAGTCTGCATAGCAGCGAAATGTGTGTATATGCACGTACTTGTACATATTTGCCAACATCCAGCAAACAGCTTGCGTAATTCAACAGCACACATCAGATATCACCTTATCTTCAAATTTTCAAGACAATATCAATGGTACAGCCCATGGAACACAATGCTGTAGTAAATAAGTAATACATAACATAAATAATTGCCAATGAATTCCATAATACACTACGTAACAAAATTGAACAAAGTAGAGCAAAAAGAAAAAAAAAAATTATATTCGAAATTTCAAATAAACACTCAAACACCGACTGTGTTGCGATTGCGTTAACTGCTTTATGTTGCTGATGAGGTTCATCAGATTTTTAATGTCAAGGTCTGCTCTATCAGCGGGCGGTCCGATAACCTGAATTTGGCCTGATGGGGAGCTCCTCGCAGAATACTCCTCCGCCAACCCATCATTCCAACTTCGATCTATCCGTGTACAGGTTCATCAGCCTTATGTAGCCAAGTTTAGCCCCCTTGCACTTCTGATTGCGGTACGTGCAGCGGCAATTTTGCCTGCGATGTCTACAGGGTTGTTTAATTACGATGTCTAGACTGGGTTAAACCCAATTAGGATTATATAGCATCCGAAGTCTTCCAAACTCGAGCGCGGCAACATTCCAAAAAATTATATTATTCAAAACAAATATTTTTACTATTCTTAGAGCAAAAGTAAGTTTTTATTTTATTATTACTTCAAACACCATCTAGATTTATAAAAACAAATTGTGCATAGTTTGTTTCACAAGCAAAGTGTGTATGTACGAATGTATTCAGGTATGTATGTATAACAGTAAATTGTTGATGATCACTTCCCTATACCTTTACTCAGTTGATATACAACAGATAATTCAAAACCGGGGTTTGAATGTGGCCGGATACTGGTGGAAGCGTGGCCTAAGCACAGTGTTTCCACTTTTGTCGTACTCTTTTCCGGACTGACCGAGAATAACACCATCGCCCGCTTTGCCATCTTTTCCACCGGAATTTGCCTCAATTACATCAACAATGCGTGGGTTCTTGCGATACTTATACCACCAGTATTCAAAGACCAGAGTGATGCACGCCATTCCAATGCCCACAAAGATAACTATGAAAACTCCGCCAATATTATGTATGGATATACCGTCTGACTGATCCTCTGGCTTGTCGCATTTGGCCTGCGTTTCGTCGTTTTTCCACCACTTTTCTTTAAGTTTTTCCAGTTGCCGCTTATTGAGGAGAGTCAAAATTCTGTTTGAAGAGAAAAAAATACAAATAACTTTGAGAATTTTTGTACAATTGCCCTTAAAAGGTATCACTCACGCGTTATTGAATTGGTCCTTTAAATGTGATCCTTGCTGAACGGCTATGGCATACGGTTTGCGCGAGAATTCTTCACCCACAATCTGTAGGTCGCAGTTGGTCATAACAAGATATCGAATATCAGTGGCATCACCAAGAAAGGCGAACCCAGTAGCGGAAGTTGAACTTCGAACTCGGTCCACTGCCTCTTCCAAGGTTGCTGGCAGCTGAGCCTCCTGCATGGCTTGCCACATTTTCGTGTATTTATCACTGACCGGGTAGTCCCAAACTGCAAGCTTAGAGCGCTCAAGTGGTGTAAGTGAATCATTCAAAGAGAGGTCCTTCCATATTTCATAAAAACGTTGCTCAATATTTGCCATGCGCTGAAAGTAGGTCATTGCAGAGGAACCATTTAACGGCGCATACAAAATTTTATATTGCTTTGCAAGGTCATCCAGCGACTCCACCGGCGTATCGAGGCGAGACACAGTTAAAAAGGCAGCCAAATTAGCCGTGTATGAAGCAATTATGATGAAGCTATTTAGAAGAAAGTAAAATAATAGTCAAAGGGCTGAGGAGTACATCTCATAACTTCATGCCTGAGTGTAGGTTTACTTATAGTGCATGCACGTGTAATTGTATGCATGTGTGCGTAAATATACGTGTGTTTTATTTAGTTATGTGAATGCAAAAAATACCCGAAAAGCCACCAAGTCGCTGCCACCAAACGTCCGGAAAGATTTTTCGGTGCCTCTCCACCACCTTGCGGAGTCAGCGATGTCATGCAAAACCAGAGACATTCTTTTAGATTGAATTCCCGCTTTTCGTCATCGTCCTTGTACTTTTCGCGGTTGTTCTGGTAGCTGTAGGGGCTCCAGCGATCGAAAATCCACATCAAAAAACTAGTAAAGAAGTAAGCGGCCAAAATGCACAACCAAACGTTCGTCTCAAGCACCGTTAAGAACTTGAACAAGGAACTGGGCACCTGTGGCCTTTGCATCATAATGGTAATTCCTACCAGATCGTAGTAGGGCACCGTAAAGTCAATAACTATTTCGCGCTCAGCCATTACGTGCATGGAACCCAATCCGATGTCCGCTTGTTTATCCATCAACTTTTTCACAATACCATTCCATTCCCCCTTCTCATCCATGTTGCCGAATTTTCCGTCTTCAACTTCTTGAATGGTGTAGTCAAAATGTACAATTTCAGCGATCTCGTTGATTAAATCTATACAGTAGCCTTTGTAGCCCTTTGGGGTATTTTCGTCTTTGATTATAAAGGGTGCTTGCTGTGGAGCATAGAGGAATGTAAGAAAAGTAGAAGACAGTAAATAGTATTTATTATAAAATTTGAGAAGCGGACGTTTCATGTCCAGCCCCTTATGGTCTGGTTATCTCCCCCATATACATATTAACAATGAAGAGGGAGAGTAAATTGAATATGTTCCCGATCTATATTTTATATGTAAACTGGAAAAAGGAACAGTTGAAAAGTAAGGTCACTTACGACTACTGTAAAGATACGGTATACGGTGTCCGCAGTTAGATTTTTAATTATTTCCTCATCTTTGACGACTAATGGCGAGTCCAATCCAGCTGTCCAAGTGCCTATCGATTTAGTGTTAACTGAGTTGCCTCCGCGTATCTGAAGGACATTGATGTCCATTTCAAATTTCATGTAACTATAGCCGTTGAATGCCTTTCCTGGTTGAGTCACTAACTCGAACATTCCATAAGAAGTCGGTTCTTGGATCTACAAAGTTAAGCTCTAATTTAAAATAAGCGTTGGCAAGGGGAATGTATAAATAAATTTTAAAATCATTAAAAATATATTTAAATAATTCATATGAAAAATATTGTAATAAAATAATGAGGGTAGCAAAACTCACCATTGTAAAAGCTGTTCTAAGGTCAATATTTCGCTCTGGCGTGTTGCCACCTTGGAACTCATCGCAACCTATGTAGGCCATGTTCTTCGGCCAAGCACCAGATTGCAATATATCTCTACAAAGTAAAGGATGTGTTACTCACAAGCCATTGGGAAATAAGAAAGCATCCGAGATATAAAAATTACTTGATAGCCAAAAATGTGCGAAGCGCTAAATCAAAGTAAAAGGCTGACATTATCTGGGGTTCTTCGTTTAAATTGAAAGTGGTCTTTAGACGTCCGAAACGGTCACGGTTCTGAGCATACGATATTGGCTTCAAGAACATTATAGTTGCATTGTCTCGTTGACTGCTTACTTCACCCTCACTCTGGGTGATTGCGTGCCAGGCAAAGTTGCGTTCAAAATATGCTGGCTTCACGGATTCTATGAATATCAGCAGGAACAGAAGGTATATTTAAATATTATAAGCTTTCATTAATTTTTAAGAACCTCATACCTAAAACCAGGCGTATAGACATAAGATTTCCTAGTATGAAAAAATTATTTATATCCAAATTTCGTAATTTCTCGATTTGTTCCTCGCGTTCGCGTTTTCCCTCCTTAGCAATGCCCGTAATAACATGGCGAGTTTGAATATTCTGCAACAATGATTTGTACTTGTGATCCATGACGAATGTGTCGTCGTACAGAATGGCCGCATTTGTTATGTTCATCTTTCGCACCATGCTGCGCACAACTTCCGGTATAAGATCAGCCGGAGGCATTACCTGTAGCAAGTATTTTTGTTTGCTCTCGTCAATGTCACGCCATTGACGCAAATCGCCCTCCTGCCCATATGAAGCACTGATAGTGGGCAATCCTAGTGCTTGAGTGAAAGACTTAACTGTCTCCGAGGCTATTCCCGACTTGGTAGTATCGAATACGACATGAGGCGGTTGTTTGCGCTCAATACTCTCCGCGTACTTTGAGCAAACTGAAACAAAATTTTCGAAATATACGTAGTTATAAACAGAGAATGGAGTTTTCGAAACAGTCACTCAAGATAAACATTTTTATCATGCTGAAGCTCACACTTAAGCAACGCTTAGATGTGATTAAAAAGCACTACTAGCGGTTACAAATACTAGAGTACTATAGTTAGTTGGTGGTCGCACCTTTGTTGTAATATATTTTTTGCTAACAATTTTCTCCACCAGACATTCGGTGCGTGCTATAATAGATGGGAGTCAACATATTCACTATTGAATATGCCTATGGCATTACTGCGTTACAACGTACCTCGAGATTAAAACCTCAATAATTCTGGAGTGAATGGAGAGACTAAACTCATTACCACAAGACTCCCGGCCCACAAGAACATCGTGAACGAAATAACTAAACTAATTTTAGGATTTAGGTACTATCCCTCCTATCGTTGGGACAGCACACCATCAAGGAAGCACTCAGAGATGAAGAGCGGCGGCTATGGGACTCAAGCTGTACGACACTTTGTGGCTTTGCCAAGCAAAGTCTCTATGGGTAGGATGTAATAATGAAAGATTACTTCTTGTCGATTCTGCGAATACTTAAGAAACAAAAGGCTGACATTAATTAAGTATTGAAGACTTGAAAATATGTATGTACGAATTCTGTTGATATGTACGTCAAATCGAGAATAAATTTTTTTCGTTGACACAATTTTTGAATATTCACCAGTTCGAATTTGATTTTAATTTTTGATTGTCCTGCTTTTTCTGCAGGACATGTGGAGGATTTTCTTAATATCATAAAATATGTGATGACGTGCTGTTCAAAGGTTAAAGCAGAAAACTACTTTGGATACTGAATACATACATATATATGTGCATATAACGGAAGTGTGTTAAGTAAAAAAGTTTCTATGTAAAATATAGGCTTCTTCTTGCCACGTTAAATTTGTTACTAACTTGACTCCAAAAGTGTTTTAGCGTCGGTTTTGTTAGCTTCAACTTGGTCAATCTGAATCGAAATACCATAATGGGGATTCTTTTTGAGATAAGTCAACACAACTGTGACAGCTTTGGCTGCAGGCTCGTTGTCAGCATCGTTAATAAAAACTGAAAAGAAAAAATAATTACAAATAGTTAATGGGGCAAACGATATAATGAAGACAACGATTCGGCCAACATTTAATGCCTTAACAACATCAAGACGTCATCGGCCATCTAACAGAAGTTTACGCGCCAATTCTTTATTTTATTTTATCTATTTCCTACTCTAAACATTGACCAAGTTTAAATGGTCTAAATCAGACTACTAGCACAAATTAAAGAAGATTATATAAAAGATTTCAGAAGGTTAATGAAAACAACATAAGACAAAGAAAAATCAACCTCGATAAGAGATCCGGTTGAGCGCGAGCGAGTGCGTTCTTGTTTTGTTATTACGTCTACAAGGAATTTCGAAGCTCTCTTCTTGGAACAATAAAGTTTATTTTTCCAGAAGGGCAGCACAGTAGAAATCTCACTTTGCAAATCAGGTTTGAGATTTAAAAGATTTATTTTTAAGCCATCAAATTCCAAAACGATTCATTTTATAATGAGCGAAGGTTCGACGTCTCATTTTGTGGTCAGCGCTAATTTTTGGAAGCGGTTTCAATTAAGAGAGCGTAATATTTCCGAACGCTTTAAATCTTGAAAACCCGACTTAAGGTAGCCCGAGAAACATTGAGGTCACATTCAGCCTTGATACCACGTAAGCTCTTCGAACTGTTTCGCGCTAAGCGAATAACTTTTGGCACTACACGGGCGTTTAAAATTTGTTTACACCAACGCTGATTTTTTGTTGCTCCGTATTTGTTTTTTTAATTTCGCCCGATACAATCACTTCTATTTCCCAAAATGTCGTTTTTTGGAAACAAAAGCTAAACTTTTACTTGTTTCCATTTCCGTAAGTTGTGTACCACGCGGCATTTTTATATTAATGGCAAAACCTCTTCAAATTTCGAAAAAAAACGTACTATGCTTTTATAATTTTGCAACAGGTATATTTGTGTACACTCTTATTGCCTAATACAAATGATGCTGTTTTTGTTGCTTGCAATGTGAACTTGTTTCTCTTAACAGACTTGTGCAAACAGTGCATGTAAAATTTTCTCTAAAACACAATAACAAATATGAGTAAAATTATTGTGCGCTTATAAGTATGCAACGGGCGTAACCTTTATTAATTTTATTGTTAACTGAATTTAACAAGGCAAAATTGAGCGTTTACACTCACATTTTTCAGGAGGATAGCAGAGCTAAACTTACACTGAAAAAACTTACTCTAATTTGTACAATCAAAGATTTGATTCATCTCTGAAACCTTTCGGTGAAGTCTAAAAAACTATAACAACTACATTTTTGATAGTATATCAATGAAGTATCTACCTGCAAATTTTCTAATTCTTGCCGAGGACCGATCGATTACAAAAAAAAAAGTTTGTGTTTTCCTTATCCATTTGTGTTAAAAGTTTAACTTACATATGAGTATGTATGTGCATATATTAAAATATGTTACATATATTTACTTAACTCGAAATGCACATATACTTATACAATATATATACATTGTGAACGATATGAAGTGTTACCTATTCAAAACACCATAACTTTTTTGTGAGAAATTAGTTTTTATTGATTTCAAACGGTCAAAAAATGAGTTGCATGCTGCACGAATGTGATCTTGAGGTATTTTGGCCCATTCTCGTATAATAGCTTTTTTCAGCGCATCCATACTGGCATATTTTTTAGTCGTCACCTTGCTCTCCAAAATGGACTAGATGGAATAGTCCATCGCATTTGCGTTTGGCGAATTCGAAAGCCATTGTGTGGACGAAACGAAGTGTGGAACATGATTTTTTAACCATTCTTGGTTCACACGAGCTTTATGAGACAGTGCCGAGTCCTGTTGGAACGTCCATGCTCTACGACCGAAACGTTTGCGTAGCTCTAAAGCAGCTTCTAAAACATTTTCCCAATAATTAGTCGCATTCACTTTGACACCAGGCTCGATAAAAACGATTGGAGAGCGTCCATCAGCGGTCACTACGGCCCAAACCACTACTTGCGATCGGAAATTGCTTCGAGGCTCAAATTCTCGTATGAGCGTTCGGTCAAGTAAACACTATCGTTTTGAGTGTTTATGAACTGCTCAATTGGGAAATTTTTTTCATCAGAAAACACAATGTTAGGAAATTCGCCACGTTCGTACAAGCGCAACAACTCCTTTCGCACCGAACTTTTTTTTGCTGGGATGAAAGATCGTGTGCTTTTTGGAACTTGTAAGCCTTGACCTTGAGCTCATTTTTCAATATGCGTCGAATGCTGTCTTGCGATATTTTCAGTTCTTTGGCAATTTTTCTTCCACTTCGACGTGGATTTCGTTCAAGTCGAGCCTTCACTTTCCGAACCATTTCTGTCGTTGTTGCGGTTTTTTTTTCCACCTCCATAGCGTTTTGCAATGCTACCAGTAACAACATATGTAACGTTTTATAGTGCGATACACACAAATTTTATTCACTTTGAGATGACTGAGCTCACGAACAATAGCTGATTGTGATTTTCCACCCAAATATAACGCAATCACACTATTACGTTTGAATTCCATTACAGAAAAAAAAGTTCAACAAAACTGAGACGCAAATGCTTTTCATGGCTTATTAACAATATATTGAACTGTCATTAGAACAATTTTGACGTTGATGTCATGAGCTGTTTTACAGATACAAGCAGTGTGAAGTTGGTAACACTTCATATCGTTCACCATGTACGTACACACATACATAATATTGTAGGTATATAGAAATGTATTCTTCTGCTAGAATGAACAGACTTGAAACATTAGTAGAAAAATCGATTAAAAGTAATTGGAAATGTAATAACTGTTTACTTAATAATTAGTACATACTCGCACACATACATATAACAGTATATATACGAGTATTATGGTACATGCATGCATATATTTTTTCTTGGCATGCATCGGGTGCTTTTTTAAGAATTTGAGAACTTAAAGTGATAATACAATACAAAAAATATTTTGGAATAAATTGTTTTTTATTATAATCAGGTAGGTAATTCCATGGAATTCATTTTTTGAATTGAATATTGCAATAAATCGATTGTTAAGCTCGAGAATGATAATTTGCACCGCCTTGGAACTAAATGTCGTCGATGTTTCGCTGATTAATTTTTGGAAATAAAAATTTAGTGAACATGGCTCGATAGCGCTCACCAATTACTGCAACGGAAACTCCTTTCTGATTTCAGAAGAAATAGTAACCGATGATGCCGCAGTGAGTTTCCACAATTTGAAAGCCTTGTTCTGGTGTGTCAAACTTTACTGGATAGAAATGTTAACACAGTTTGCTATTCTCAGCTGTCAAATTAAAGTTATCGATAGTTACCATGCAGTTAAAAAAACACCCACTATAAGTATGCCAGTTTTAATATATTTCTACACGAGTAATTTCTCGTTATTAACTTCTATTACCAGACTGTAATCGTGTCTGATCTTTAGCCATATTTGAATAACTTAGAGTATGAAAAATACAAAGTAACTATGTATGTACATATATATCTGCGTGCTTCTGATGGAACAACTTATGCCGATTTAGCACTTTTTTCTGTCGGGCACTAAATTATTTGGTCCTCTCGAAATTTTTAATGAACTAATCATTAGCTAAATCATAGCTTAAGTAACCATCTTAGCAAACGATCAATAAAATACTGAATTTTTCTTCGATAAATCAGAACTTATTGACCTAAGACAAACCTCTAAAATTCACATAAGTTTTTTGGTCAAAAGTTCACAGATGTACATATATTATCTTTTAATAAAAATAAAACTATACAAAATCTCCTTCTGAAGGGGCGTCATAAGAGTACATATTGAATTAAATCCTCAAATTACGTAGTAAAAGTAAACTTATATTTTGTATTACCGGAGAATTCTTGTCCATTAGTTTTCTTTTTTTTTTATTCCCCACGCTATCTGCGACATCCTTAATGAATGGAGTTTCCCCTTTATAGTAATAGTAAATACATGTACTTACCGCATTTAATATTTGCATAAAAATATTATATACACAGAATTTTCTTAATTATAAATAAAATGATGTCAGCATACTCACAAACATTAATATTCTGATTTGTCTGGCCGTTGGCAACACTTGTGAGTGATATTATTTTCAAAATTATGAAAATACAATTTATTGTTTTGAAATATGCCTTGCGCATTATTCAAACAAATTAAAGTACAATAATAAAATAAGAGCTAATTCAGGTTGCCTGTTTGAGCCGAATAAAAATCTAACCACACTAACGGAAGGATCAAATCGTACTACGTGGCTCTTCGTGACACGGAAAACTGAGCATTCGGCAGGAATTTACATTCAGTGCTCATTCAAAGCGCATTCAATATCGCACTACCAATTCACTTTTCACTTTCTGTTTTATTATTGAATATTTTATTAACTCGCTCGTACGTAATACATATGTGAGTGTGTTTGTAAATGTTCTTGGGTTGGTGGCTGCATACGTGTATACACACACATATACAAATGCACTTCGTACTGTACGTTTGGAAATGCTTTCATACAAAACCCTTCAGCGAAGTGCGCTGATGACGAACTAGTTCGTGTTTTTTTCTCTTTCCCCTGTTAGCAACTAGTGGTTTTTATACGATGACATCCTAGGAAGGGAAGTGCCAATTATGCACCATTGCAGCCCTTTTCTTATAGTTCGGAACTACGAGGTATATTTTTAAACTGTAACTCTAATTGAGCGGTTGCCGTTACCCGCATAGTCCGTGAGATTGATCAATGTCATAGCAGTGTCTGCTGGATGGTAGGTTAGAATAAAAAATTAAATATAAATATTGTTTACCAGCCCTATTTCCGGTGTGCGTAATAATGCCCCCCTAATAAAAGGATTTGCAAGTATGTATATATCAAAGTTTTTTTAAGGCAGAAATCATTCGGAGATTTGCCATTTCTTGTGGTGAAGTGATCTCTTATTATCATGTTTTATTTCATATCCACAGTGGTAATCGCACCTGGAAACCTAACAAACTCACTTACATTTTATTAAAATTCAACTGTGTCACAACTACTTTCTCCTTAACCCAACTGGAAGGTTGAGTGTCGGTGTTTACTTTTCGGCTTTTCAATTGCCACACTTTTAACACAGCTGTTGCTACTCCCGACATGAGGGACAAAGTGGTTCGAAAATGGCGAAATAGCACTAGTTTTGAAGCAGAAATTTGTTTCACTGGTTTGGGTTTTCCTTCGCATATGGTATGACCTATTCAGTTTTGTTTATCATTTCTCTAATACTTGTATTCCGACGTACATACATACATGCATACATACAGTGCACTCGCGAAAACTTGAACTAATGAAAACCAGCCCTGTCCGAGTTATCGAAATGTTCGAGTTTTCGAACGTTATGTATTTTTAATATACATATATGTATTCGTTTTAACAGTTTTTATACCCTGTCCATTTTTATGGCATAGTTAATCAAAAAGATTATCTGGTTTCATGTTTTGTAGTTCATTGTCAGTTTATTTAATGAAAAATGTTAGCAAATATGAATGTTGTTTACAAATTATTAGAAAAAAAAACAGTGATCTTGGTTTGATGTTTCTTATTTCATCGCTAGCAAAGAGGGTTGAGCCATTCTCGCCATATTTGGCATGTAACTCCTTAGCTTCCTCTTTCAAAATTAATCCATTTATAGGATAATTCTTGCTGCGTTGTAATAAAAACCACATGTAAAGCTTTTTTCCATTTTTGGCAATTCTGAAGCGCGAAGCGTTTTACGTTTTTCATGGCCCGATAGCGTGTTATTGACGCATTCCAAAATTTTGTTTTCATTTTTCACAATTCCACAAATTGTGGACTTGCCAGTGTTATATTTTTTGGATAGAGCTGTGATACTAACGCCATTCTTGGCCTCGTTAATTATATCAGCCTTTTTTGATAAACTCAAAACATTTAGTTTTCGTCCCATTATAAAACGCAAATAAATTTGATCTTAACCGCGCAAAATCCCGTGTATCACTGACAAATATCAATCAATTTAAAAGAAAAGTTCCGTAATTAGCAAGAAACCTAGCCAGTGCGGCGCCTTAGAATGAAACAAAAGACGCACATAACGACAAAAATTTGAATACTGGCCGTTACAGCACATGCAAAACGACAGTTTCTCACATGTTTTTCCATGAAAAAAGAAAATAATCGTTCGAGTTTTAGAGTACCTACATTTTGTTCGAGTTTTAAAGTAGTCAATGGAGAAAAAAAAATGTTCAAGTTTCCGAATGTTCGAGTTATCGTGTGTTCGAGTTTTCGCAAGTGCACTGTATACTTATACATGTGTAACATATACTCAAGCGAGTTTTGTTCAAAAAGAAGGTGACTTTACTTGTCCCGAAATATATTTATCTTTCCCCTCCTCCACCCAGATACAATATATTTGTGTCATCGCTTTTTCTAATCCTCGAACCACTTCTGATATGCGCTAACATCAACATTTGTTAGGGACAAGTGCCCAACATAACAACAAAGTATTCGAAAAGCGATTCTACGAAGCCCGCGATATTTGAAGTCACCTATTTTTGAACAAGTTTTGGATGAAGGTATTTTACACATAAGTGTGCATGTGTATGTGTGAGGGCAATATTGCCCACGTGGTAAAATGTAGTGTATTAAAGTATTGGAAGGAGAAACAATATCCGAGACTTTGAACGAGAAGGAAGTGCAGGTGGCTCGTTGACCGATAAGATTACCACCACCACATCACACATTTTCGGGTAAAATGCATTAATGAAATAACTATTATGCCATGTTACATATGCGTGTATGTGTGCATACGGCGTATTGCCGCGATTTGTGGTAAATCTTAGCATAGATATATTTCTACATTACTTTTATAGAGGGTTACCAATATATGGCGAAGCACCAGCGAATGCTTTTAATTTTGTAATTTTCGAATTGGAATTAGTTTTATTACAATGGTAGCCTCGCTGGTGCAGTAACCGAGTCATGAATGCCCATTTGCACCAATTTGAAGACAAACACGATGAGTGAATCTATCGCATCATAAATAAAGTTATGCCCTTGACAATGTCACAGTCTGACACTATTTTAATCGACTCACCTGAATACATGCGCGTGCACGTTTCTGGATGTTAGGAAAGCCATTTTCAGCTGAGCTTTCAAAGCAATGGGCCGCCACCATTCATGCAACTAAGTACTTACGCGAAGTGGCGCCCAATGCAGGGGCATACTCGTATGTCTGTATGTAGGTATATTCAAAATGTGTGAAGGGATCAGATCTATGATTTAAGAATTGTATAACTGTTTGACGGCTATAAAACTAGGTGCATCCAGATTATTAGGTTCAGAAATATAAATTCATATGCACAACTATTTTTAAATTGAAATAGCTTCTTCTGTTGAATAGCCATAAAGCATACAATAAAATAATTTGTCAACAGAGGCAATTACATTACATTACTGTTGTTTCGCATTGAATGTGTCCATTATTATTTTTAGAATAGCGCGAAAGTCCCAATGGAGAGTACAAGTTTACAAAAATATTTGCACTATGAATACAAGCGCATGACTCTTATTTTTATGGATTAGTTTTATTTTTTAACTTTCGATGTTCCTAATAATAGACACTCACTTTCTGGTTAAACTTTTTATTAATTTAGTTTGAGATAAAACTCTTTGTGCTGATTACAATTATTGTGAGGTTGGCTTACTAAAGCTCTAAACAATTTTTTTATTGAGCCTGAATACATAGCTTCCATGAAGCGTTTAAAAAAAAAACATCGGACTAGAAATCTTCTAGACATTTTTACCTTGGCGGTCCTTTCCATTTATACTCATATATAAGTTATATTATACTTATATAACTGTGGTCGAAAGCAATAACCATCTAAGTTGACTTACGAAGGAATTGGGTTATATATCCTATAGTATTCAGCGAACAAAACTGTATAATTTCGTGAAAACTTACCTTTGCTGCATTTAGTAACTTTTACTAAAAGACTACACCTTCTCGGCATGACTGGTACGTTGTCAGAACTGTGGTGAATGAGGCCGCCATTCGATTTGCCAACAAATCTTTTGGCGGCTACAAGTCGCCCGTACCAGATGGCACATATCCTGCCATGCTGAAGGAAGGCGCAGAGTCCGTGACAGCAGCCTTGACGAAAATCTTCTCTGTATGCCTGGCACTGGCCTACATACCACGCTCTTGGAGGATGGTGAGGGTCGCCTTCATCCCAAAGGTTGGAAGAGACAACTACACCAGCCCCAAAAGCTTTAGACCCATCAGCATGACTTCTTTCATGCTGAAAAGTCTCGAACGACTGGTGGAATTGCTCATACGTCAGAAGTCGCTGAAGGCTCACCCTCTGTCTCCATTTCAGCGTGCCTATCAAAGTGGAAAATCCTGCGAGTCGGCACTGCAAAACCTTGTTGCTAGGGTAGAGCTGGCCATCGACAGGAGGGACTACGCTATGGGCATCTTTTTAGACATAGATGGGACGTTTGATAATGCCACTTTTGACAGTATGTGTAGCTCTGCTAGCAGGCACGGCGTTGACCGGGTGCTAGTGAATTGGATTAGTTCGATGCTGGCCCAAAGAATCGTCTAGGTACGAGCAGAGGAAGATCTGCTGGTGTCATCCAGGGTTAATAGAGGTTGCCCCAAGACGGTGTGCTGTCTCCATTGCTCTGGTGCATGGTAATATATCCTCTACTCACCACCTTAAACGATTCGAGAGTCTACGCACAAGCATATGCGGACGATGTTGCCTGTTTGGTAACAGGCCCTTCGCTTATGAACATCTGCAGGAAAGTGCAGAAAACTCTGGATCTGATTGACATTTGGTGCTGTGCGAATGGGCTATAGGCAAATCCTACCAAGACTGGTATTGTCCTCTTCACCAGAATGGGGAAGCTTGATGGACTCGTTCTCCCAAAGCGAAAGGACTCACAATCCAGTTATCCAAGGAAATTAAATTTCTTGGAGTTATCCTCGATAGTAAGCTCCTCTGGAAATCACACGTTGAAACAAAGACATCCAAAGCACTGACAGCTTTCTGGCAGTGCAAAGTGGCCGTTCAAGTATTACGTAAGCACTATGCGGGGGTGGGCGAGTCTTTGTTTTGCTTATTTTGGATGACATGGGGGGTAGGGGATTCTAGATGATGATTACGTCATCGGTAGTTATTTACTTTTTTACACGAATGACAACCCTCACATTGTCTATGCTTGAAAACGAAACGCATTTTCGGGGATTCCCGCAAATATACACGCATACATTTAGGCACTCGCTTTAGGATACGTTTATAGTGAGCCAGGTTGTCGACACTGCAGTACACGTACTGGTAGTCGTGTATAATGAGCCAGGTGAATCTGGCTGTTGTGACAACAATTTTTTTTTTATTTGGACTTTTCGTTTCTTATAATCGGGTGATATAGCCAAAAATTTTGACTGGGTCCGATAATAATAGAGTCTCCGAGAAACCGGTAGTACGTACGACAAATCAAGCTGGCGACCGAGCGAGACTATCGAATCCGGGATTGCAGGCCCTACGCGCAATGAAATGAATTCGTTATCCGGAACAGCCAGACACCCTGCACCAAACACAACAGGTCGGCCAAGGTAGCCCGGTGCGCTATAAACGCGTACATAAGACTACGTTGAAAATGACACCTGTACGTGTACTGCAGTACAAGTAAGTGTCGGCAACCTGGCGCGATATAAACGTACCCTTAGAATCGATTCGGGGAATTACCGCGCGCTGTTCACTTGGCTAAATTTCTTCTGTCAGTGTATTGTTTTGTTCGGATACAATGCAACTCAACATTTGTGTTACCGTTGATTCCATTAGCCAAAGTTTAACGTTTAAATAAGATGTCGTTTCAAATAGACAAATCCAAGTTATACCAAAAATTGTTTGATAGTTTTAAAAAATATCATACAAGTACGAAAGTACAAAATGTACAAAAGTTAGTTAACTAAGTGTGGCGAAATTATAAATTACAAGCAAAGTCCGACAAGGAACTATATTAGATATCATTGTATCTAAGAGAATTGAAGAAGAATTGCAAGCGGCGACTAAGAATAATTCCAATCTTCTACATTTTTTTCCAAAGTGAGTGACGAAATCATTTTAGGTACCTATGAGTACTAGAAATATTAGAAATTTATGCGAGTGCGGCAGATGATAGAAAACGAACGGAATCTATTCGCAGCGTAAAAACTCTTGAAGAACTCACACAAGAATTACGTAAAATAGGATTTGACATTAGGCGCAGTGGGACATATCTTCGTTTGATTCCCAGAAAATCTAATTCTGCAGAGAGACGAAGACATGCATCGACAGTCCCTGTTAAGCTCATTCGGGCTCAAACTGATCACCACAAGAGCCACTTAGATAGCAAGTTCGCTGAAACATCAATCCATTATTCAGAGAACATAGCATCCATACTTGGACCAGATCAAGTATTTTTCATATCTCAAGATGAAAAAGCTCGAGTCCCTATTGGCGTAACTGCGGCAAATAAGCAAGCACCTCTTCTAATGCACATAGAATATAGAATCAAATTACTTGACCACGATTGGGTAATCGCTGAGCGTCATAAATTAATAACATCTGTTTATGCTGGTATCAAAATCACTTCCAGTATGCTAGGACAACCGTTGGATATTCTGGGCCAACATACATCGCTATTCGAAGTGGAAAGCATAGTTCATCTACTGCTAATACTCATGCTCAGGACTTCGAGACGCTTCTCGAACTTGAAGAGTTTCGACCATTAGCTAAAACTGACCACTAGTAAAACCAGTGCTAATCATGACGGTTGATGGAGAGCCAGATGAAAATCCGCGTTATGAAAAAGTCATAGGGATTGCTATGCAACACTTTAAGCGACATGATCTCGATGCATTGTTTTTAGCTACCAATGCTCCTAGAAGAAGTGCGTACAACAGAGTAGTATTGCCTCATGACCATTTTGGGTCTCATTCGGATGAACGTGGCGTTACAATTGATGAACATTTAGAAAGATCTAATTTCGAATTTGCAGGATATGTATTAGCTGAAGTATGGAGTTCCATGGAAATTGATAGCTATAATGTTACTGCAAAATATGTTGGGGCAGGTCAACAAGATGGTCCTGATTTTTCAGACATTAAATGGTATTCAGAACAAGTGCGTGAAAACCAATACTAGCTTCAAATTGTAAAATGTAGAAATACAGTATGCTGTCGTCCAAGAAGTGGCTATTCAGAACACTAGATAACAGGTTTCTTCCACCACTTGTAAAAGTAAAACAAACAGTTGATGACTTGGTTTTGAATGAAGGAGGGCAATTTCTTGATCTTCCTGTCAATTTAGCTCTACGCTTAAGTGCTTCACTTCATTTCCTGCAAATGCGCTACGATTATTTTTGTCACGGTAAAATTAAGGCTATCAAGTCGAACTTGCAAATGAAGACTGTTAATTTGAATTTAATATGTGTACCAAAAATTTTAAATAAGTTTGTTATGTTCGTAAGATTATAATATTTTTGTCCCTTACTCTATGTTGAATACTGCACCAGTAAAATCTAATCTCTATTCTAAATCTATTTTCTTATTTTTAAAATTATAATTATAACATTATAATTATAATATAAAAATAATACATGTTTAATTGAAAAATGTTTACGTAAGCATGGGGGGAGGGGGTAAAAGCTTTGCTTACTCTTGCTGACAAGGGGGATGGGGGGGTAAATAATTGTAATAAATCTGCTTACGTAATACTTGAACGGCCCCAAAGGTATCTTTGGGAAAACGTGTGGTCTTTCTCCTAGCAAGGTTCTATGGATCTACACGGGTATGACAAGACCTATTATCACCTATGCATCAGTGGTCTGGATGAGTATACTCTCTCTCGTGAGAGTCAGAAGAACCTTATCGAGACTACAACGCACTCTGGCCATCTGTTGCACCAGAGCTTTTCCGACTACTTCAGGCTCGGCATTAGATGCTCTGATTGATGCTTTCATCCAAGGAGAGGCCTTGAAGGCCATCTGCAGGCTGAAACACAATGGGAACTGGTACGGCCCCTGTCCGGCATTGAAAAATTCCCGTTAACTCCATGCCATTGGAGCGTGGAGCATGGCTCCGGCTCTGGGGTCTACGTGGAATCCAGCGGGAAAAGACTTTGCTCTTGTAATTCATTCATCTGTGTTTCAAGCGGAAGTGTGTGCAATTCAAGAAGCGATGAACTTTGTTGTGGAAAACCGATGGTTAGGCAGATCTCTATGTGTCTGCAGCGACAGCCAAGCTGCGCTTATGACCTTAGACAGCCCCCCAACCACATCAGGGGTAGTCGAGTTTTGTAAATTCAGACTGAACTATGTCGGTGGACATAATAGCCTGATGCTAACATGGGTTCCGGGGCACGTGGGTATCGCGGGTAACGAGACCTCTGACTCCTAAGCTAAGATGGACTCTGAGGCCAACTTCTTTGGGCCAGAGCCCGTTTTGCCACTCCCTTCTGCGGCCATCAAAACCACGGTTAGCAAAGGGGTAACTAAAACCCACAAGCGAGCTTGGCAGGCTGCGAGAGGCTGCAGATGGACTAAACTGATGTTACCTGTCATGTCCGATCGACTGTCGCAAACCGTCCTGTCATTAAGCAGAGGAGAGTGCAGACGGCTGGTTGGACTGATGAGGGGCCACTTTTTGTGGGCGAAGCACTTGGAAAGGTTGGACATCTCAGACAGAGTACTCTGCCCAGCTTGTGAAGAGGAGGATGAGACGGCGGACCACTTTCTGTGCGTCTGCCCCGCCTTCGCTCGAATCAGGTTTGAGGTCTTTGGCACTGATGTGTTAAGAAGCGACCATCTTGGCTCCTTGGCACCACAAGATCTACTCAGATTTCTTCGGAAATCGGGTAGATTTAAAGAAAATTAAAAGGGAATCCAAGTGTAGTACAATGGACTTAATTAATGTCTGAGTGCTGCACTTGCTAGTTGTCCCGACAAAAACAAAAAAAAAATGCTATTAATAAAACTATACTGGCTATTTTTTCTGAGGGGCAACCTGGGCAATTATTGCTTCTGGGCACAGATATTTCATATACATAAGTATATTAGAGTAGAAATACCACCTATTAGAGAAGAAATACCAAATGTTGAGAGTGCATCACTTGAATTTATTTATTTCTAATTTGTTTTAAGGTAAGTAAGTTAGTAGAGTCCGAGTGCTTAATCGGCGTAGGCTCTTTGGCTTTTGGACCTATAATATTCAGCTTTTTGAATAACCCAAAAAACATACTAATTTCTGAAATAATTCTCAGTGTAGTTTCCACACAAATTCTTTTTATTTTAATGATTTGAAATTGGAAGCATTAAAATGTTGTAGTAGATATAGAGAAACCTCTCCTAGCGGACACCTATAATAACCGACACCTCCCTTGGGCGGACATTTTTTCATGCACCAAGTTTTAAGTGCATTTTTTAGAACAAATGCCCCTTTCTTATCCGGACACTCTCTTGACCGGACGCGGACAGTGATTTGTCATAAAATTAGACCAAAAACCTCTATTAAGCGGACGCGAAACTCTTGTCAACAGACATAGAGATTTCGTTTCATAATAAATCAGAGAAAAACCTCCCTTGAGCGGACGCGAACTCCCCTTGAGCGGACAAAACTTTGCACACATAACAATGCAAAACGTTCGTTACAATTATGTATACTGACTTTTAAAAAACGTCGTAATGGTTGTGTACACACATACGATGTGAGTAAATAAAAAAAGGGGATTCCCGTGTTTGTTGCAAATATTTTTTAAGGCACATGCTTAGTTTGGTTTGCTCAGTTAAGTGTGTTCAGTGAAAGTGAAAAGTCGTAAAACAATGTCGCGGTCGAATGTGAGTTTGAAAGAAAAAATTGCAATCATAAACGCTAGTGAGGAAAACCATTTGTCCGCGCGAGCATTAGCCAAAAGGTAAGTTTTACTCAAAAAAAAAAAAACATCGTTCTAATTTATAGTCGGAGTGTAAAAACAGTTTTCAATGAAAAAGAAAATCCTCTTAATTATGTATTAAATTATATTATCTGTTTTAAGGTTCAAAATTGGAAAAACCCAGGCTGCGCACATTGTTAAAAATAAAGAAGATATCCGAGCGAAATGGATCGATGGAAACAATAGTCAAAGCAAAAGGTCCTTTATGAAAGTAGATGGAAAAAAAATTGACGAGTTGTGTTACGAGTGGTTGTGTAGGGCCCGAAGCCAAAATGTTCCAATATCCGGGCCAATAACACTAGTCTACAAGGAAAAGTATCCGAAATAATTTAAACTAATATCTGCTTCTCTGTCCATGCAAAATTCGGATTGATAACTAAAATTAATTTATTAGTTTGAGTTTTCGAGATATCCTAACCTAAAAGTGCAAAAAACCCCATTTTTGCCCATATTTGAGGTTATGTAGCCTTGCAGATGTTTTCTTTCACCAAAATTAAAGGATGGCATCTTTAAATACAATCCTTCTTTTTTCAAATGGCGTTTTGTTTGCTCAAATATCATTTTTTTTCGCAGAGATATCGCATTTTGAAATTTTCATGTTTCGAAATTTTCCTACACCTGAAAATCGATTAAGATAACATAGACATGATATAGTCGATTACTAATTTTCTTGGGTTTGAGGGCCTGAAATATATGGATTAATAGTATGTAAATTTGGAGTTTGTGGGTAAGCCTGCTTGCGGCATGATAGGGGTGGTTACTAGGGGTTAGGGCTGTGTGTGACTCGGTACCCAAAGGTTAGATAGTGTAGGGGTGTGGTGAGTCAGCACACTTATGGTGTGAGACAAAATTTTAAGAAAAATAAGACTCAATTCAAGAAAATTAGTAATCGACTATATCATGTCTATGTTATCTTAATCGATTTTCAGGTGTAGGAAAATTTCGAAACATGAAAATTTAAAAATGCGATATCTCTGCGAAAAAAAATGATATTTGAGCAAACAAAACGCCATTTGAAAAAAGAAGGCTTGTATTTAAAGATGCCATCCTTTAATTTTGGTGAAAGAAAACATCTGCAAGGCTACATAACCTCAAATATGGGCAAAAATGGGGTTTTTTGCACTTTTAGGTTAGGATATCTCGAAAACTCAAACTAATAGAGAAATTCTGAGGCCAGATTTGGATTCAGCGCATCATAAACCTTCGGAAATATATAGTCTGGTTTCTGGGTCTGAATGTTGGTTAAATTTTGTCGGCCTGTGTAATTCAGATAAAGGCTAGAGATATCGCTTTAAAACAGGATGTCTGTAATTTTGTGGCCTCTAACGGCTGGTTACAAAAATAGCGAACCAGACATAACATAACTTTTCGGTACATTTGTGGTGAAAGTGCTACTGTTGATATGCAAGATGTCAAGCAATTTTTGGAAAAACTACCATCAATGCTAATTGGATATGGCCCCAGGGATTTTTATAACGCTGATGAGACAGGCCTTGTCTTTAGAGCTTTGCCAAACAAAACGTTGGCTCTAAAATTTGAGGTATGTCGATGAGACAAACTTTCGAAAGAGCATATGAATGTCCTATTTTGTACTAATATGGCAGGAGAGAAAGAAACACCATTTGTTATTGGGAAAGCTGCACGGCCGAGAGCGTTTGCAACAATTGATATTAAAAAACTGCCAGACATTGGTATTCAAATAAATAGGCATGGATCACCCGTGAGGTGATGTCAGAATGGTTGACAGATTTTAACAAAAAAATGGAGTTGCAAAATAGAAAAGTACTATTATTTCTTGACAACGCGGCATCTCATCCACGTGATATGAGTTTGAAAAATGTTAAGGTAATTTTTTTCCCCAGTAACGCGACGTCAGTTTGCCAACCTTTGGATCAAGGAATTATCCAAAATTTTAAAATTCATTATCGAAACTTTTAAGTAAAAAATATCTTGGTTAGCATGGGAGCAGGTTCGCCAAACAAAAATATAAATGTTTTAGAAGCAATACATTTTATAAAAGAATCATGGGCGAAGGTTCAACCGGAAACCGTGAAAAATTGCTTCCAGAAAGCAGGTTTTGACAAAAATAACAATGTTCCAGCTGAATTCAAGTCCAAAGATGATTTGCCGTTAGCACCACTTGCTTCTATTTGGGAATTATCAAAAACCCTTGGAGAGTCTAGTCACTCAAGTTGCGATGACTTCGTAGCAATTGATAATAATGTATGGACCGAGAGCTCTGAGTTAGAGCTGGACGTTGTAATGGCTGAAAGTTTTGAAGTGATTGATGATATGGATACTGAGAGCGTTCACGAATAAGCTTACCCAATTAACTCATACGAAGCTGCTTTGGAGGCTATTTCAAATTTGAAAAGATTTTGCAGCGAAGACCTGATTGCTTTTGAATTGCTGCAAGAATTAGAGAGCCATATGCAAAATATTTTCCTTGTAAATAAACAACAAAATTTACGTCAATCGACAATTTCCCGATTTTTTAAATAATCAAACAAAAATGCCTTGTTCTAAGTGGAATATTTATTTTTATTTTTGTTATTCCTTTATATGAGATATGTATACATGTGTATGAATTTTGAAATTAATAAACACAAATCTTGTGTGAGCAATCTAATGAATATATTTTATTTAAATGAGAAATTGGTAAGCATTTAATTAGTGAAAAGTTCAAAACTTCACAAAATAGCTACCCACTCCCATAACCGGACACCTCTCTTGGCCGGACAAAAATCAGCCGACGGTGAGTGTCCGCCCAAGGAAAGTTTCACTGCATATTCAAAAGCTTATCACGCAGCGACTTTTAATTGTCGATGATTTTTATTAATTGATATACATCCCTTATAACTTAAAATAGAAAAAATCGGGTCCTTGAACTTTTTTTAAATAATCTCTAAAATCGAATATCTCGAAAAAGTTAAGTTTTGGATATCGTGCCATATAACCAAGTTAAGCAGAAATTACCCAAGTACTCATGTCCTTAACTATCCCGGACGACTTTTCCGTTAACTCTGTGTAGTGACTCACTCATGCGTAATAAATGCGTTTTTTGTTTACATTGCAATAACACTTAACATCATTATTACGAAATTTATTATTTTTTATCAGCATATTTTTATCACTATATCATTTTTTATTACTATGAGTAAAACTAGGAAATAAAATTTCGAAAGAACTATTTATTTTATATTGAGTATGAAAAATAGTATTAATTATGTTTTTCTTTTGTTATTATAAATGTTTATTATTTCCTCAGTAGCAACCAAAAAACTGGGAATCGGTCGTACTCTAATTGTTAGTCATTTTATTTCGTAAAAAAAAATTTAATTCAAGTTTGTAATTCGTATGTTTCCCGGATAACCAACCAAAATAATTATATTTTCTAATAATTTTTTTAATTTTTTATTTTTTTGTATTATTTTTCACAAAATATAATTGCAAATATTCAACACATTCAGTTCATTATTTGCGAAAGCACTAATTTTTCTAAATTTTCATGAAAAATATATTAGAAATTCGTAAGATCAAACCAGGGTGTATAAATTCCAATGCCGAAATTCTGCTAAATGTTATTATTATTATTTTTTTAATTAAAGCAATAATAAATAAAAAAATAAAATAAAAAATAGTAATAACAATAATTAAGAGGCTTAGAGGGTAACCGCGCTCTACCAGAGAAATGGAAATAAGCATTATTTCTTTTAATGCTTGCAGCTTTAAACGAAAATAGAAAAATAGTAAGCACACAAATATACATATAAACAAGAAGAGAAGCTTAATCAGTTAATATATCTAGCAGAGAAGCTTTTCAGTATATAGCTTCTCGCAAGTTCTCTGTTAATAGTTTGTGGTGGAAACGTTTTCAGCTGAAATTGAAATGAAACAGAAACGAAATAGGAACCGGAATCAGTGCCGGCCAATTGAGAGCTTTGAATTCAACATTCTTCCGTTATATTCGTTTAAATGTTTGGTTCTACAAAGTTTTAAGTTTAGCGCTTTTTGAACCCAATTGGATCTACGCTTGAAAGAGATGTATTACTAAAATGTTCTCTGCTACTAATACAGTTAAGTAAATTTCTCTCTCTTTCTGAATGGGAAAATGGCCAGTGTTTGCCTGAATGATCTCGTAGCTTACTTATCAGAGGAAGCGTCCTACCATTACATATCTATCGTTTTCTTTTGCACAATTGGTTTGATATATCAAATGCGTATGTATTCTTATCAAATATGTATGTGCAGAAACTTTGTAGTGTGGAATTTTTCGCAGTTGTGACAAATTTAATTTAGTCAAACTGATTAAAACAAACAAATACAAACACTGGCAAACCGTGCGTTTTCAGTTCGTGATAACGAATGTGAGGTGTTATCGGGATGGTAAACTTGTGGGTGATACTGAATTTTTCATGAAGTATTGACCATAGAGCGCTCGGCTTTACGCGTCAGTCTTCTAAGCATTTCTGCCAAGCGAAGTTCATTTAGTCATTTAGCTTTCGTGCGTTCGTGAATTGCAATAATTGCCGATTACACTTACAAAAGAATTATTACAGTAAGTGGGAACCCATTTTTTGATTGGTTGGTGTGCTTTTTTTCTTTAAATGTGCATGTGTATGTACGTATGCAGGTGCATACGCTTTGAAATTTATTGCTTGACCTACACCCTAATATAAAAACATTCAAGACAAGTGCACCCATGGACAATTGGAAATAAAAAGTGCACTATTTATTATGACACCTGCAGGAACTTTTTTTAATTTACAAGGCAATTACTGCTTAAGTATAGTGAACAAAAAAGTGTTCCATTAATGGTGACTTGCATTACTTATTTGATTTGGCTTCGTTGGGGTCGTATAAATGATATTAAATAAATTACATATTTCATTAGATATTTAACCGATATTTAAATTTTTTTTAATAATTCATCACAATTAAACTCGAAGTTCCCGCAAATAAATAATGTTTCCTATTTTTAGTAGCGTTGAAAATTAATTTCTAATCTTATCAGGCATTCAAAGTACTTCTAAAGTGCTTGCCCCACCGACAGATATTTGAATGCAAAATATATACATGGCAGCAAGTCTTTGTCACATCATTTGGGATTTAATTATTGAAGTTGTCTATGCTGATATCAAAAATCTGTTTTCACTGTTTAATTTTCGTTTTTCATTTATTTTTCTTTTCGGAAGGAGCGAATGGTAATTTAAGTTTACAACTCATCGAAGCAAGATAAATTTTGCAATATGTGCACATACACACACTAATATGCACATACATACATAAATACAATCCTTTGCTGTCAAAGTAAGAAAAGTTAGAAGGAACTGATTCGAAAACAGTTACAGAATGCACGCAAGGAGGACAGATTACCGAGTTTGCTATTTAGTTATGGTGAAAAAATGTGAGGGGAACTTTGGCTGCCACGTCACTTGGGAGATTCCGCAGCCTAATCTGCACGATCATTTCCCATGTATTCACACACTCGTCCAATTAGTCGTTGTTCAGATGACCACGGAATGTTGTCATTGGTTGATTTTTTCGTATATCACTAACACAATCTCTGTCTTTTCGTAAACAAACCGCTTCGTAAACCAAGTGACGGGAGCCCATTACCTGGTTCGTAGTAGGGGTGGGACTATTCGAATAATAAAATCTTTTATTCGAGAGGTATTCGTAATTCGAATAATATTTATTCGAATTTTTTATTCGTTTATTCGAATAATACTATTCGAATACCTCACTATTCGAATACCTCACTATTCGAATACCTTACTATTCGAATACCTCACTATTCGAATACCTTACTATTAGAATACCTTACTATTCGAATACCTTACTATTCGAATACCACCTCACTATTCAAATACCTTACTATTTGAATACTTCACTATTCGAATATTTTTGGTAAATATTTACTTAGATTAGCGGACTACTAATCGGTTTCTGTACAAGTGCATGTACCTATGTATGCAAATTCAAAAACCACGCAAAGGCTTATATTAACACGTTCCCTGTCGCAATACAAAAATGCAAAATTTACCGACAAGTCCAACAGGGGCTTTTGAATAATTTGTTTTTTTGTAGTCATAGGATAGCTTTAGTAATAATAATAATTAAAAAAAAAAACCGAAGTAGGGTATTTCTACCTGAAACACATATGGTACATGAGCGTAGAGGGACATTTTTGCTTCTGCACGTTCATGAAACACATGTGGTTCACATACCCCCTGACGCACATATGGCTCAGGAACGTATTAGTGCTTATCAGGCGCACGTTTACTGAACCATATGTGGCTCAGCGGACAGGGAACGTGTTAAATGGCAATACTACCTACTTTTTATTGTGTCGGCGCTTTGTTTTTGTTTCATATTGTGGTAAATATTTACTTAGATTAGCGGACTACTCTTGCTTGAGGCATGAAATTATTTTCTTTTAGGTTTTTTTGCTTTTCGCAGAACTATTATATGCACATACATATACTCATATACTCTACCTGCTACTGACTGACCTACGCCCGATAAACGAGTGCAGACAGTCCTACGACCATGCATACGCTCAGGTAACTGGCGATGAGAATTATATAGATGGACATTTGAGGCAAACTTTTCTTTGGGTTGAGTTAGATCACTCATTAAAATCAAGAACCTCAAGCAAGAACGTTCAGCCAATCAAATCATCAATCAAGACAAATAAAAATAATAATAATAATGCCCAGAAGCAAAGTTTGGCAACATTTTACAATCGTGGAAAATACCGGTGAGGCCTCCTGCAATTATTGTGGTGATATGCTGAAACGTATGGGATCCACCACTTGTTTATGGAACCATTATAACTTTAAGCATAAACTCAGTTATGGAGTTGATAATCAACCGGAACCTTCGAGCAGCCGTGCTACAGGTGATTCAGAAGAAATTTTGCCTCCAAACCGGAAGCGGCAGTCACGGGTTAGTACTTCAACCAGCATTTCCACAAGTATTACCCAAGACCGCCAAGAACTAATTACCCAGGCGTTAACGAAAATGTTAACAATGGATATGCTGCCGACATCCTTTGTTGAAAATGAAGGATTTAGATCGTTAATGAGTGTTTTCTACATGTACATGGTAAGTATATAGTAATTCCATCCTATTATTGGCCTTGAATAACTTCTAAATCTGTAGATTAAGCAAAAGAAGATTTTAATGCTCCATATTTATCGTTTGAGAGAAAACCATTATTTCGATCCGTTACCGAGAATGTTAAAACCGATGCGGACATAGAAAATGTGAAATCATATTTCTCCATACAATTTATATGGGAAGTTGAAAAGAGCGGTGCGGTGTTAAGGCGTCTAAACACAAGAATTGTTACGAGGGAAAACCAAATATTTTTTTAGAAACGCTCTGATGTTTTTATGCACATTTAGTTATGCACATACATATAAGTATGTATACCTGTCGCTGTTTTATCAAGAACAATACCAAAGAAATCTTATTAGCTAATTGAAACATGAAGCGGTCAAATCAAAAAATCACAATGTTCAAAAACCGAGAAAAACTGATTAGCACCATGAGAAGGGCCAATGTAATTTTTATATTTTTAAAAGCATTTTCTCCCTGATATAAATTAATATATAGTGAGGTATTCGAATAGTGAGGTATTCGAATAGTAAAGTATTCGAATAGTGCGGTATTCGAATAGTAAGGTATTCGAATAGTGAGGTATTCGAATAGTAAGGTATTCGAATAATGAACTATTCGAATTATTTGAAACGAATAGCATTATTCGTTTTATTCGAATGTTATTCGAAAATAGTCCCACTCCTAGTTCGTAGCATACCTCTAAAAATCGAATATTCGAATAGTAAGGTATTCGAATAATGAACTATTCGAATTATTTGAAACGAATAGCATTATTCGTTTTATTCGAATGTTATTCGAAAATAGTCCCACTCCTAGTTCGTAGCATACCTCTAAAAATCTTTTCATCATGGAGTGTACGCATTATTCATGTATTCTTAAATGTATTTATGCAGGCACTTAGGCATATACATAAATACAAAGCAACAAAGCGAAGTCTCACGAACAGAGGCATAGGAAGACGAGCCTGTAGCATGAAGCTGGTCACAAATATGGTGAATCCAGACGTGGGCACTCTGAGCGTTGTGAGTCCTCCCGAAGTAATGCAGAAAGTAGTTCCGGGAAAGGAGTCTCCCCAGAAGAGGAGGAGGGATTGTTTTAGCGGTCACGCCACTCAACGCACGCAGTACACGATAGTCGCTGTAAGTGCGAAGACATTTTGAACCATTTCTCAGCCCCCAAAAAAAGTACATTGTTTTTGTATCTTTATGTGTGTATCCTGATTCACATGTTTTCTCAAACAAAATTTACAAACATTTTGAAAACAATTTATATTAAAAAAGTTCTTACTTTAGGATTTGTCTGTGTTAATTAATTCAAATGTGAATTAGTTCACCTTTTCATGCTTTTACTAATTTTTACTCAGATTAAAAAAGTTCTGCCCAAAGGAGAGCCTTTACTTTAAAAACATTCCGAAATCCCGATATAAAATGTTCCGTTAATATTGGCACCTCTATTAAATGTAATGTTTGTCTGTACATTGTCCCTTATGTGGTCATGCCCATATTTAGGCGTATTTACATATTTTTATGTGATATGACTAGCCTTACCGATATAAGAAAGCGGAGGCAGTTCAATTTAAAATTGCAGTCACGTACATATTACCAAAAACTTAAATTTGTACTTGTAGAAAATGGGCCTCAAATTATTCAAATTGTTAAGTAATTAAGCTTTCTTTGATTGTGGGAAAGCACAATTATTCATGTGAAGATTTGCAATTAAAAATATCATTTTGAAAAGTTTCAGTCCCACTTAAATAATAACACTAATAATGGTATAATATTAATAATCGTAAAATTAATAATCATGTGGTGTGATACAATATTATTCTACCTTTTAAAGTAATTTCCTCTATTATAGGCAATTTGATAAGATGGCAACCCGCTTTCAATTATGACCATTTCGCTGAATCGTTTGAGCTTAAGATACTCATGCACAAGCAAATGGATAAGCATTGCATGATATAACTGGAGTCTTTCTCCCTCAACTTCCAGGCACATGTCGAAAAAAGACAAAAGCTTTCAATCAAAACCAAGTCTAGCTGTATAGGTATTTATTGGGGAATACATGTGACTTAGGACTGAGCCAGTATTCGTAGTGCGTTTTTTGCTTGCCTCAGATTTGTGCAAATGCCACAAACAAATATTCGCGAGTAGCTCTCTGGTGAATTTACAGTCGCTGAAAAATACTTAGGAACTACGCGTTGGCAACCATATATGCGCATGCTTTATCGAGTCTAGAGCCGTAATGGTACCGTTTGGGCCGCCGTAGCCGAATGGGTTCTGTCATGAGAAATCTCCTCATAAAAAAACCATTTATCGTTCGACTTTAAACTGGGGGTTGCTCCATTTGTGGAACAACATCAACACACACTACAAATAGGAGGAGGAGCTCGACACCTAACAGAAGTGTACGCGCCAATTAATTATTTTAGTTTCTTAAGCGTTTTAAAAAGGATGGTTCTTAATGCGCGAAAGACTACTAGCCAGATTGATAGGATGATCGTTAGATTGTCAAAACAGGGACTCTGGAAGAGTGCTGCTGACATCCATCGAAAAAATTTTGTTCATCTAGAAAAACCATAATGAAAAGACCAGTTGCACTTCGATTGGTAGAAGCAGGGCTTCATTGTCGACTAGCATGGAAGAACCCATTGGTAACAGCATCGCAACGACAACACCGAATTGAGTTTGCTCGAAGGCACATATGTATCTTGGACTCAAAATGAGTGGCGTTATATTTTATTCAGCGATGAAACGAAAATAAATAGAGTTAGTTCTGATGGTAGGAAGTACGTGCGACGGTCAAAAAGTGCAGTATTCGACCTCAAGTTCGTCTCACTAATCATAAAGCAGGGGAGGCTCAATAATGGTGTGGGGCTCCCTTTCGTGGAACGGTGTCGGGCGAATTCATCGTATCGTCAAGTACGTTCAGATACTTCAAAATGTAATGCTACCTTATATATATGTATACATATAATTGGCGCGTACACCCTTATTTGGGTGTTTGGCCGAGCTCCTCCTCCCATTTGTGGCGTGCGTCTTGATGTTGTTCCACAAATGGAGGGGCCTACAGTTTCAAGCCGACTCCGAACAGCAGATATTTTTTATGAGGAGTTTTTTCTTGGCAGAAATACACTCGGAGGCTTGCCATTGCCGAGGGGCGACCGCTATTAGAAAAACAACTTTTTCTTAATTTTGATCTTTCACCGAGATTCGAACCTACGTTCTGTCTATGAACTCCGAATGGTAGTCACGCACCAATCCATTTGACTATGGCGGCCGCTATTACCTTATACGGAAGAGAATTCAGCGGTGATTTAGAAACATCAACGAGCACCGAAGCAACTTGGAGTGCCGATTTAAATCCAATAGAACATCTTTGGAAGCACGTGAAAAATGCACTCAGAATATCACAAGCTTGGATCGGTTATTTGAAAAGGCCAATACAGCATGGAAATTCACTCCGATTAGGCCTTGGAGAGGTTTAATAATGCCAATGTAAAGGCGCTGGGCAGCAGTAATACTCGTAAAGCAAAACGGAATTAGCAAACGGAAGCAAACAAATATTAATGTATACTTTTCCCTTTCGCCTGCCTTTTTTACGATTGGTCTATTATTTTGCTTCATTCTAGAGTATTTTCCTCAAAGGAGTGTCGCATTATATAAACTTTTTTACATGAAGTAAAAAATATTATGTTTTTCTTAGATAGAAATACTGATACGGATTGAAAAAGTTTTAAATCTATGAAATAAAACCTAATATACAAGGATTTAAGTGATTCTATTGAAAAAGTCTCAAATGGAAAGAACTGGGTATCGTCCTTAAGTAGATTCGCCACAACTATAAGGAGCATTGCAAGGAACATATAAAAACAGGAAGGTGCAGTTGCCGGCCCGTTCAGCTAACAAAACTCGACTAAGAAATAGAGTCTGTGTGAATTCCAGTCAGTTTTGGGTGGACATTTTCCCAATTTTCGGTAATTCTCAATCAGTATTCAGTTTGCTAAATGACATGACAAACAAATTTAATTTAGATAGCCGCAGCTATCGGATGCGATTCAGGAGGCTCTACGTTAAAATCTTTGTACAAGTCAACATATTTTCAGTTTTTTCGTTTTTTGCGCAAAGATTGGCAAATTTAATAAATAATTTTTTCATGTAATTCAAATGAGGCACTAAAATTTACATCAAGAGTTTGAAAGAGCTTAGATAACATATTCGCACGACGCCATATTCGTCTTTGGAGAGAAGAGCAACTAGCGAATGCAATTCTCGGAAAGAAATTTGCTTCACTACTTTCTTAGCAAGAAATAATAATTGTGCGCTCATTCAATACGCAGAGATTTAAACTTCTACATATATGATTTTCTTAATCAATAATTGTTGTTGTAGGAGTTATTGTTACACTAACACATATACTCGTGTGTATATACTTAATAAATTTAATCATGAACTGAATTCCATTTAAAAATTTATAGAATATGTCAGTACCGGAAATTGTGAATCTCAAAAGTGTGGTGGAACCTTATTTAGCGGGCGGTGCGTTAGAGTCGTACAGGTCTCGTTACCTTACCAAACCTGGGGATAATTATGGCAGCTGCATGCTGGCTATATCCGCCAACATCAAGCGTCCAAATGGTCTCATCGAGGAGTTGCCCTTAATTGCAAAGCTACCGCCAGTAACCAACGATTTATATTGGCAAATATTCCAGCCCGAACGAACTTGCATCACTGAGAATAAAGTGTATCAAACTGTTGTGCCAGAAATACATCGGCTACAAATCGAAGCTGGTATGTCTGAAGATAAGCTGTACGATGGTGTGCCTCGTTACTATGGCAGTCGGATATCGTTAGATGCCAATGCTACCAAAGTAGATCGCGATGCAGTTCTAGTGCAAGAGAATCTCCAGACGTCCGGTTACAAAGCTGGGAATCGGCAGAAAATGTTCGATTTTGCACATGCGAAACTTGTCATGGAATGTATGGCCCAGTACCATGCGTTGCCAATTGCTTTGCGTCTTAAGAAACCCGACATTTTCACCAAAAATATACGTCCGTACTTCAATCGCTTCAATATGAACATTTCATTAGGAGATGAGATGAGGGACGAAATGCGTAGGGTGAGTTATTTCCAATCTAAAATATTTGGAGGCTATATTTGTCTAATTTCTTAGGAAGTATCCGAGGACCTACAGTTGGCCACCAATAACAATGAGGCGGCAATTGAGGAGATTATGAAACTATTTAAGTTGTACGATGATTGGCTGGAGCAGCCAGAATCAGTTGATGGACCATATACCAGCCTGGTGCACTGCGACCTGTGGATCAATAACATCATGTTTCGATATGGTAAGAACCTATACATTTTTATCGTAGCATTCATTGGTACTTAAAAGTTTCTCTCTTTTACAGATGACAAAGGCCAACCGATAAAGTTAAAAATTGTAGATTTCCAAATAGCCCAGTATGAGTCAGTTGCGCATGACATTATATTTTTCCTATTCTCAAGCGTCGAATCTGCAACGCTGGAGGACGATTTCGAAAACTTTTTGAAAATCTATTATGATGCCTTTATACAAAACTTAGAAACAGTGCAGGTTTCTACTAAAAACTATACTTTCGAGAGGTGGGTATTACAAGTATTATGGGGACAGATACCTGTAAACGGCCATATTTTCACTGATTTTCATTAAAAATATTTAAAATGAAGAAGTCAATACATTTTTTTCAAAAGTGGCATACAGTTTATTTATACATTAAAATAATATAATTTTTTTTTTATATTAATCATTTAAAATGGCGGATGTACACTCAATTCTTCCAGGAAGGTCGCAGCGGGGCTTCTCAATCGGCGGGCATTGTAGCATCGGCGTCAGTGACCTGAATACAAAAAACCAAATTTTTTTTTGTTTATTAATGTCATACTTTCTATATGAATTAACAAAAAAAAAAACAAATCGCGGAATAAAATATTTCAAAAAAAGAATTTGGAGGCGAATTTTCCCACTATTTTTGCTTCGAAAAAATTATTTCGAAAACTTGGAAATTCACATAGAAAGTGATATCATTAAAAAATGTGTGCAAAATTTCAGGGAGATCGGTCAATAACTTTTCGAGTTATCGTGTACGCCAATTCGAAAAATGTATATTAGTTTTGGAAAAAAACCGTCTAAAGTTTGAATACAACTTAACTATACCTCTCCCAGTGCTCGAACGCAAAGAATGGAGTCGTCCCGGTTGACGATCGATAATATAAAAAATACTTAAATTTACGTTCTAAAAATGTTTTGACATATTTTTAAAGGATTTTATTAACATTTATCAGAAAAAAAATTAATCAAAGTATTTCATTTTATGTGATACACGTTCATGTCCACAATTTACTAATTATTAATTTCCTATTTTTTCTTGAAAATACTTTCGATTTGCATATCCGAACAGCTTTCTAAGTGAAGTACGACGCGTGGGACCAATTGAAATTCCACACCCGATTTTCATGACAAAAATAATTTTGGCCGATAACAGCACCCTTCCAGATGATTTCAAGGACGTAGACATATCATTTTTAAGTAAGAATCGTGGACTGAAGGCGGTTACCAAACGAATGGAAGATATTGTGCGTGTGGCGAAAAAGTTTAAAATATATTAATTTAACTTTTGATTTTTGGTTAAAATAAGAAACTGCACTGCAGTACCTGAGAAATTAAATGGGTTTAATGGGTTTTTTTTGGGAAGTAGAAGAAGACTTTTAAATACTGATTTGTTGATAGAGAAATCTATAATGAATTGCAAAAATTAAACAGCTAATTATTTGGCAAAGGGCACTAATTATTTGATAGTTATGCCTTATTTTATTCATTCATTTATTTATTTATTTATTTAGTCTAACACAACAACCACGGGTTATATTTCAGCGTTAGATCCCAATGCATTACAAGTGAGCATAAGAAATTAAAAAGTGATACTATTTGAACTTAACTTCTAAGCCTTATTAAATTACAATTAAATTACATTATTGACGAAGGGTAAGAGTAAGATTTGAGGAAAAAAACAAGAGTAATACAAGAATTTAGCGAAGTAGAGTAGAGACAAAGGATTAGAGTATAAAGTTTGCTACGTTTATATGAATATAAGCAAGCATCTTTGGGAAATAGCTATTTCAAAATATAAAACAAGTTCCCGGATCTTTGAAGTTGAGAAAATGTACGAGGTGTGCTCAAAAAGTATCGCGAATTTTGAATTTTCGCATGCTACGTATATTCGAATTTCAATTTTTTTGTGGTGATATGTTGGTACTCATGTCTCTAACTTATGCCGACGAGTTCGGCCATTTTGAATGTTCAGTTAATTGTTGACAGCTGCTTTGCTTGCACGTGTTTCGGCTCGTCTTCGATTTTTACCTATTCAAAAAGATGGATCCAAGAACCTGTATCAAATTTTGTGTGAAAAACGAAATTGAAGGCGCGGATGCGTTCCGAATGTTGACTGTGACGGAGAGGCTACCTTGGACCAAAGCAACGTTTATCGGTGGTACAAAATGTTCTCAGAAGGTCGAGAAGATGTGGACGACGAAAAGCGTACCGGACGCCTGAGCACCTTAACAACGGACGAAAAAATTGATGAAGTGAAGAAAATGGTGTTGGCCAATCGTCGAATCACCGTTAGAGAAGTTGCTGAGGACCTAGACATATCGATTGGCTCGTGCCATTTGATTTTTTTCAATGATTTGGGCATGAGGCGGGTCGACACAAAATTCGTACCAAAACGTCACAATTTCAACCAAAAGCAGCATCGTATGATCATTGCTAATGAGATGTTGGACTCTGTCCGCGACGCCCCAAAATTTGTTCCCGAGAGTCATAACTGTGACGAATCGTGGGTTCATGGTTATAACATGGAAACCAAAGCTCAATCATCTCAATGGAAGCTGCCGCACGAACCAATCACGAAAAAAGCGCGCCAAGTTCAGTCGAATGTAAAAGTTTTGCTTACCGTTTTCGTCGATTGCAGGGTCGTCTCATGTTCATCATGAGTTCTTGCCACAGGGTAAAACGGTCAATAAGGAATATTACCTGCAAGTTATGCGCATCCAAAAACGCCCGGATTTGTAGAAGAACAAAAATTGGCTCTTCCATCACGATAAAGCCCCTGCTCACACATCCTTGCTTGTGCGCGACTTTTTGGCCGAAAACAACACACTTATGATGCCACAGCCACCGTATTCCCCAGATCTGGCCCCCTGTGACTTTTCTTGTTCCCGAAACTGCAGAGGCCCATGAAAGGACAACGCTACGCTACGATTGACGAGATAAAGACTTCGATGCCGGAGGAGCTGAAAAAGATAGAAAAAAATGATTTTTTGAAGTGCTTCGAAGATTGCAAAAAATGTTGGCACAAGCGCATAATATCTCATGGGGATTACTGGGACAAAATAGATATTAATGAATAAATAAATAATTTTTGAAAAAACACAAAATTCGCGATACTTTTTGAACACACCTCGTATACCCCCAAACTTGGTGAAGAGGTTAGCTTACGGCAATTGTGCTTGGAAGCAAAAAAAAAAATTGTTTCGGGCTTTCATTTTTCTTGCACGTTTGGAATTTTTTGGAATTTTATTTTGAGATTTTTGATCAAAATGGTTTGAAACATTGTGTCCGCGTTCGGATATTAGTGTCCGGTTATTGGGATGATATTTGTATGGAAGAATTTAACAATTTTGCCCGGCTATTGAAGCTGCCTGCTTATAAGGGCTGCACGCAACATGTGCGTGAAGAAATAGTTTTCTTGTCTAATATTTAGGCATTACTGTTTCGTATTTTAAATGTCATTGGGAATGTCATAGTGCAATGACATAAAGGGCGCCGGACAGCGATTACATTTTTTTTTGTCAGTTTGCTTAATTTTTCAAAAAATATTTAACCCGCTTAGTGAATATATTTTTTTGCAAATGGAAATAAACAAATAAAAAAGAATTAATCTTTTACCGCATATGAGCCCATTTACTAAATTTTATTTTATTTATAAGTATTATAAAATAACTCAAACTATTTTAATCCATCAAATATATATTTAGCAATAATAAAACGCAAAAAAATTGTCTACAGTTTTATGACATTTCGAAATAACCTCATTTTGTGTGAGTGGGTGAAAAAGCAGATTTGAAGTACGGGTGAGTCATTTTGAAAAACGATAGCTGAGTAAAGCGTAAGTTATTTTTGAAAAAAAAAAAAAATATTTTCATGGAGTCGATATACACTTGTGCTCATACAATTAGGCCACTACATAGAGCATGTGGATTTAACAAAAACACAACATATATAAACCAAGCTTTTGCATAACGGTAATAAAATTACCGAAAATAAGGAGACAAACAAAAACAAAAGTTAACAATGCATTTGGGTAAAGTTCAGAATAGTATCAAAATACGTAAAGCCACGTGTGCTCACAAGATTAAGCCAGTGCAGGTTAAGTAAGGAAGATAATAATTTATTATAAAAGTTATAAAAGTAAAGCACAAAGTAGTTACTTTTAAGTAATTTTGAACTGGTTTTCGGATAATTTAAACAATTTTTGCGTCAGTATGGGGAAAAATAAGAGTTCAACTCCTCAGGAAAGAAAAATTATATGGGAATGCTTTCAAAAGCATAAAAACATTCCAAAAGTAGCAGATCTTCTGACTTTTTCGAGAGGAAGAGTTAAGAATGCACTCAAACATTTCAAAACAAAGAAGAATTTTGAGAATTTGCCGCGTAAAAAGCCAAGAAAAACCACGTGTTACGATGACAGAAAAATTGTTCACATGAGTAAGGTGGATCCTTTTTTGACTTCTACTGAAATAAGGACTCGAATGGAGGAGTACCATAAATTAAAAGTTTCAGCTCAAACCATCCGGCGGCGTTTACAAGAAAATTCCTTAAATTGGCGAATCGCACGAAGGAAACCTAACGTGTCCAAAAAAAACATTGCAAGAAGACTTAGCTTTGCGAAGCAGCACCAACAGAAAGACGCAAAATTCTGAGATCTAGTGGTATGGAGCGATGCATCCAAATTGAATGTATTTGGAAACGATGGCAGACCCTATGTAAGGCGACCCCCATTAACTGAGTTAAGTCCAAGGTATACTAAGAAGACTGTGACACACGGGGGGTCTTCTGTAGTGGTGTGGGCATGTTTCAACGCATCTGGCGTAGGCCCAATTGTTAAAATAGATGGAAAAATTACAGGTGTTATGTACAAAGATATCCTTGCGGAAAATTTAGATGGCGACTATGCGATGATCTGCCGTTAGCTTGGATTTTTCAGCAAGATAACGACCCCAAGCACTGCTCCAGGGTTGTTAAGGACTGGTTTGTGGCAAAGAAAATAAATTGTTTGGAGTGGCCGGCTCAAAGCCCCGACTTGAACCCCATTGAAAATTTATGGGGCATTATTAAAAGGTCAGTTTCTGCTAGAAAACCGTGTAATAAAGCAACATTGTGGGCAATGATAAACGAGGCATGGGGTAAAATTACACCGGACCAATGCAAGACACTAGTCTGAACAATGAGCAGTCGCTGTAGGAAAGTTATTTTGAAAAAGAGTTTCCCAACAAAATACTAATCTAGCTTTGGTTAGTTTTTGACACGTTAATGTCGAATTTCCTTTAACTACAACAATTTTCTCACAGGTGGCTTAATTACATGAGCACTGAAATTTCATCATCATGAAGATATTTTTATTTTATTTTTTTAATACGTGATCCCGTTAAACTTCTAGCGCGCAGTCAATATTTGCACCAAATTTCATAAAAAGCGCCACAGTTTTTAGTTTTCCTCAGTTTTGAAGTGGTAAACACAGTTCTTGCATGATGGATCTGTTAGAAAAACAGGCAATGTAAGTAATAATAACTTAAAGAATTAAGTTAAAGTAATAATAAATTAAACAATTTAAAACTAATAATTTGAAGAATGCTAGTCGAAATTTTTTTGAAAAAGTAATTGTACTATTAAGAATGTTTTCCGAAAATGAAATAAATGAAAGTGATGGTGTTGCTTGTCGAACTAGCAAAAGAGAAGCTATATTTTTCACGTCCACCTAAAACTATGCTTTATTATATCCTGGCAATCTTTCACAGCTGTCTGTCAACTTACTTACTTAGGTGGCCATAACAACCCGTTACCGAGTTACAGCCGACCTCACTAGCTCTCTCCAGGCGCCTCTGCTCCGCGCGCGCCTTCTCCAATTCTGTACACCAAGCGAGCATAGGGTGGTCCTCCACCTGGTCTTTCCACCGGAGCAATGGTCTTCCTCTGCGTCGGCTTCCTTGGACTTCGCCCTCGAACACCTTCTTTGCTGGAGCCAACGCAGGCGTTGGATGGCGATGCGTTGAACTACGTCAATGTCGGCGTAGAGCTCATACAGCTCGTGGTTCATTCTTGAACGGTAGTCTTCGCCAACGCGCACAGGACCGAAGATCTTACGAAGAACTTTTCTCTCGAACACCCCAAGAGCGGCTGCATCGCTTTGTGACACTACCCATGCCTCTGCGCCATAAAGCAACACGGGTATGATGAGCGTCTTGTAAAGAGTCAGTTTGGTCATGCGAGAGAGGGCTCGACTACTCAATTGCTTACTTAGCCCATAGTAACACCTATTAGCAAGAGTGATTCTCCGTTTGATCTCCAGGCTGATATCGTTGTTGCTGTTAACGGCGGTGCCAAGATAAATAAATTCTGGCACAACTTCGAAAGTATAGTTGTCCGCAATGACGTGCGTTCCTACACGCCGTGTGTTCCGCGTTGTAGACAGCATATACTTTGTTTTACCCTCGTTCACCGCCAGACCCACTCGTGATGATTCCTTCTCGATAGCAGAAAACGCAGCCGCGACATCTCGCTTACAACGGCCGATAATGTCTATGTCATCGGCGTACGCAAGGAGCTGGACACATTTGTAGAAAATAGTGCCATTACGTTGCACACCTGCTTTTCGGAGCACCCCTTCCATCACGAAGTTGAAGAGGTAGCATGACAGTGGATCGCCTTGTCTGAAACCTCGAACGGTACTGAATGGCTCGGAGAGGTTATTTCCTACCTTGACGGAGCTGGTTGTGTTGCTCAACGTCATTCTGCAAAGCCGTATGAGCTTTGCTGGTATACCGAACTCAGACATGGTGGCGTACAGGCAATCCCTTATCGGGCTATCGAACGCAGCTTTATAGTCGACAAAAAGATGATGGGTGTCGACTTGCTTTTCATGGGTCTTTTCCAGGATTTGGCGTAATGTGAAAATCTGGTCGATGGTGGACTTACCACTTCTGAAGCCGCACTGATAAGGCCCGATCAGTGTGTTGGCAAACGGCTTAAGTCTTCCACATAGGACGCTAGACAGGACCTTGTACGCGATGCTTAGAAGACTGATGCCCCGGTAGTTGGTGCAGATCGTCGGGTCACCCTTCTTCAGTACAGGACAAAGGACACTGAGATTACAATCGTCGGGCATGCTTTCTGCTAGCCATATTTTGCAAATGAACTGATGCATGCTCCCTATCAGCACATCGCCGCCAGTCTTGAACAATTCAGCGGGCAAGCCGTCAGCGCCAGCCGCTTTGTTATTCTTGAGCCGCTGAATGGCAACTCTGACTTCGGCATGGCTAGGTGGTAGAACGTCCAAATTATCGTCGATTGGCGGTATCGGGTCATCTTCTACTGGGTCGGAATTGTGTGCGTCATCGCCAGCAAGTAAATTGCAGAAGTGTTCCCTTCATATGCCCAGTGCGGACTGTGTATCCATAACCAGATTTCCGTTTTTATCTCTGCAGGCTGATGCTCCGGTCTTGAAACCTTGTGTCAGACGCTTGACTTGCTGATAGAATTTTCGAGCATCATTCCTGCCCCTGTACTCCTCTAGCTGCTCACGCTCACGCTTCTCCTGTTCTCGCTTCTTGCGTCTGAAGAGGCGCCTCTCTTCCGATCTCTTTTCCCTGTAGTTATCTCGCACGGCCCGCTTTGCAGCTGACTGCAGAGTTCTTTTGTAAGCTGCGTTCTTCGCTGCAGTAGCTTCGCGACACTCTTCGTCGTACCATTGGTTTCGTTTAGGTGGCCGTTGGAACCCAATGGTTTTTTCAGCGGCAGCTCGCATAGAGCGGGATATATGTGCCCAAAGTCCGCCTGCGTCTGCAGGTAGAGAATCGTGGAGGAGCAACTCCGAGAGGTGAGCGGAGTAAGTTTCGGCAGTCCGTTGTGATAGGAGCTTAGCGACGTCTAGCTTTCGTTGCGTAGTGGGGCGCACGTTCTTCGCATTGCATAACCGCATGCGTATCTTGGCTGCGACAAGATAGTGGTCAGAGTCGATGTTCACTCCACGGAACGTTCGCACATCCTGCACACATGAAGCATGCCTTCCGTCGATCACAACATGATCAATTTGGTTGCGCGTTCTTTGATCAGGGGACAGCCAGGTGGCCTTATGGATGTTGAGGTGTTGGAATCTGGTGCTACTAACTACCATTTTTCGCGCCGCAGCGAAGTCGATCAGCCTTAGATCATTGTTCGATGAGGTCTCGTGGAGGCTGAACTGACCGACAGTGGGATCGAAGACAGATTCTCGCCCAACCTTTGCGTTGAAGTCCCCGAGTACGATCTTCACGTCGTGGGCTGGGCAGCGGTCATATACTTACTCGAGTCTCGCATAGAAACTGTCTTTGATGGCATCGTCCTTTTCCTCCGTTGGGGCGTGCGCGCAAATCAGGCTTATGTTGAAGAACCGTGCTTTGATACGGATTGTGGCTAGCCTATCGCTCACAGGTGTGAACCTAGAGACGTGGGACCGAAGCCTCCCGCTTACAACAAATCCGCATCCTAATTCGCGCCGCTCCGCATGGCAGCTGTAGTAGATATCGCAGCCTGCTTGCATAGAGCAGCCTTGTCCTGTCCATCTTATCTCCTGGATGGCGGTGATATCAGCCTTAATTTTGTGGAGGGCTTCCGCCAACTGGATAGAGGCACCTTCCCTATTTAGGGTTCGGACATTCCAGGTGCATATCCGTAAATCGTAGTCCGGTTTTCGTTTGCGATGGTCGTCGACGTTGAGGGGTTCATTATCCGAGGCTATTGCGGTCTTCACTGGTTATTTTTGTTTTCCGTGGCGGGTCCCAAACCCAGCGCACAACCCAAATTTAATGTCCTGGGGGGACATTCGTCTCACACATTCGTTCACTGCCCGGCGGGTGCTCAGCAGCTATTCAGGATGGCCAAGGAAAAGACAGGATCTAATCCAGGGGGCTGTGTGTTGACTTGAATAAAGCAAGTGACAAGGATAGGTCCCTGGAGTTTGCCATGTTAAACCCAGTCAAGGCCGTTGACTTGTATTGCTAAATCCCATACATCCCACTGTCTGTTAACAACAATGTTAAATAATTTTTTACCCGCGCGGAGAACAGTTATTTTCATATATGCACGTATATTTGTTATCAGTGATAAGCCAATATGCTTGACTGATTGCCCGTCACTATTTGCAAAAAGTTCAACCACAAAGGTTATCCGAGATGTAAACCCATTGATATTAAAAGGTGTAAGTACAAAGTTTCGCATGCAAAAATAAAGCGAGCAAAATAATCATTTCATTGAGCGAAGCTTGTTGACTGATAAGCTAGGATTGCTTTTTTTACATTTATTTACATGTATTGATTTCGTACTGTAATCTCATTCATTAAGCTAGAAGAAAAGTACATTTGTACGTACTTATATAAAAATATGAGACACAGCAGTTTTCTTGACTTACAATTAAGGTCACATTTGGAAAGAAAGTAAAGATAAAGACTCGAAAGCAAAAACAAACAAGAAATACAATCTCCCAAAAACATTGTTTCCTACTATAAGCCGTAGTGCTGTATTTAGTTTTGTTAACAGTCTCCTGTCCAGTACAAGATCATCTCAGTTTACCAGCTATCGAGTTATACATTGCGATTTAAGATTTTCAGTTCAATTTACACTGAAAAATAGGGTCATAGTAATGCAAAATGTTTCATTAACACGTTCCCTGTCCGCTGAGCCACATATGGTTCAGGAAACGTGCGCCTGATAAGCACTGATACGTTCCTGAGCCATATATGCGTCAGGGGGTATATGAAACTTCTAAAGCAAATTATTCGACTGGACGTAACGGAACTGTACAGTTTCTGCACTGGACGTGCTGGTACGATAATAAAGTAAAGAAACACGCCGGGATATACGAAAAACTATTTTTATTTTACGCAGAAATCACAAATTATTTTTAATTATTTCCTATTACGACACTCCCAGGCTTATCCAAATCAGCAATCTCGGGATCACGCCCTATGTAAATATCAGAATTCCAGACAAAACCCTCTTCTGTGCACAGTTTATAGATTTTCAAGCCGTATTTATGAGCTTTTGATGGGTTGTATTGACGGAAAGATATCCTGCCTCTAAACGGCATCATCGACTCGTCAATGACGATACATTCACCAGGTGTTAGTAAGCTCTTCCAGTTATTGATAACAAGGTCCAAAAGTGGCTTTATTTTGTATAGACGTTCGTTTTGATCCCTCGGAGCATCATTATCAACAAAGTGCCAGCAACGTAATATTGACGAGAACCGATTATATGAGATGTTTACGTTGTGAAATATTGGACTTGTTGGTCAATTTTGCATTTTTGTATTGGGACAGGGAACGTGTTAAAGCTCCATTGCCGTTAAATATCAATACAGCGCAGTAATACGCAGGCAGTTGTTCTGTCAGCCGCTCTCACAAAAAATAGTGATAAACTGCAGAAAGAAAAAATTACATGCAATAAAATTTATACAAGCAATCAAGAGGGATAAACAGTTTCTTATATGCATATGTATGTATGTGTGTATACATATATGTACATAGCATAACTTAATTTGAAGCCACATAACGGCATTAATAGTTGAAATGCCCTCTGACCTCATTAATTCTTTGGTAATTGGGCGAAATTTCGATATTTATGGGGAGAAACTATAAGTTAACATTACTATCGTACGTTCGGCTGAATTCCATGAAATAATAAGAGGAAAATTCCCGATTTCGAAAAAAACACAGTTATGGGCTCTCCAACAAGAACCAAGTACAGCCTCTCAGTATCAGACTGTGATTAAGCTGACAGAATGAAACTTAAAGAACTGCTTGGAATATTTTAGAATTTGCATGAAGTTTTTTCTGAAAATTCAGATATATGTACATACATATATATCTATAACTATTGCGAAGGCGGAAACCAATTGTTTTTCGATCATTTTTTATTGTTGTCCTAAGTATGCAGCGGACAACAACTGATTCTTATAAGACCATCACCACGCAAAATGCACCAGTTGCAGTTGCAAGAGTAGTAACGCGAAGTTTCATTCATTTCAGAAACGCGAAATTCACTAGAAGCGCACCAATTTAGCGCTAGTGGATCTTCCTACAGAGACTTGATGCTTAATTTAACGAAATAAATCGTGACCTCCTTCGCTTTTCTTTCCATGTGCTGCGCTGACAAGACGATTTATAATAAAAGAAAGTCGCTAAAAGTCGAAAACACTCCACGACGGCTAAGGTTTAATACATGCATACACACTCCTATATCAAATATGTATGAATATAACCGGTCAATAACATTTACACCAGGCCCACATTTGGAAATTCAAATAGCAATAATTAATAGGAATTGTGTAGATATTTTAGAATATGGACCACATCGCTGATTACATTTGACGCATTTCGTTGACAAAAATGGCGATTCAGTCAGTGAGTAAATAAACTCTTAGCATTGCCGTTTAAACAATAAAGAAAACTTCTTAGAAAAGATAGTATGGGAACGTAAAAATACAAACATATATACGTTCATATATATTATATTTATATAGGTATGTAGATAGGGGAAAGTAGGGCTAAATAAAAATAAAAAAGTAAATAATATTGTAAAATTAAAAAATAATAATAAAAATTGGCGTGAATACTTTTGTTAGGCAATTTGGATGAGCTCCCCCTCCTATTTCTAGGGTGCGGTTTGTATTACTCCACAAATGGAGGGCCCAAAGTTTTAAGCCGACTTCGAGTGGCAAATGATTTTTTATGAGGGGCTTTTTCATGGCAGAAATATACTTGGCAGTTTGCCATTGCCTGCCGAAGGGCGACCGCTATTAGAAAAAACGTTTTCTATCATTTCGCTGTTCCATTCGGCTACGGCGGCCGAAAAATACACATACATACATATTTTCCATACATACTTCAATAGCGGTGCAATCTAAAACAAATAGTTTTTAAATAAATATGCGGAAATTACCCGAATTTCTTCTTTTGTGCTGTGTGAACAATTCGAGGCGATATCCATTAACAATATTTTTAATTAGATGAAAATATATGTTAACTTTTACTTAGTACATTGAAAGAGTGATATATATGGTACATACATATGTGTACATACATATATCCCATTGGTAAATCTCAAGCATATACTTTTATCGGTCAAATGGTGAATGCCTCACGAAGTTTTAGTATATCTGAGGAAAACGCTACGAATAATGCGACAAACGAAATTATATTATAAAATTTTTAAATTTAAAAACATAGAAAAAATACTTACATTAGACAGGTTCCATAAAAAAATTTAAGGTATATTCCGTTATAGTGACCATTTCACTCATTTCACTCAACCTCAACTCTAGACAATTTTGTATTAAGCTCGTAACTTATATCCTTGCGAGATCAAATTCAGTGAGTGAAGTCTCTTGATCAGTGAGTTAACAAAACTTCGCTAGAGGAGCGAAATTGGTTCAACAGGAATTTCTGCCTGAGATCTCATTTATTCTATGTTTTATTTTTCAAGTACAAATTGTTATATGAATTGTATTAAGTCCAGTTCCAAATCCGTAAGTATTTCCCCATATGTATTTTTTATCCATTCATTCACCAAGAAAGGCCTACGCGTGGAGATTACAAAATGGGAAACATTGAACCTCTTCACCCACTCGGTTCGTTTAAAAAGTCCTATTCAAAAATATGTTTACTATCTACAAACTGCAGAAAGCAAAATTTAAAACGATTTATATTTATTCCTCTTTCCTATTCCATCGAAATTATCATTCAAAATTGCTGAAGTACATATCTTCATTTAATTTTTTATCAGACAGCCGATGGGACAGTCGCTTTCGGCATATGTAAATATAATAAATAAGTAAGTGAATGTTTATTTGTGTGATGCTTTTGTTCAATTTTTTTATCACTTTGAAGTTATTGGCACTATAAAGAAAAAGCAATGCAGCGGAACAAAGGCAATGAGTGCAGTCGGACCAGCTATGGGGCACCAATTTGAGCTTCGGTGGAGTTATCTACCGTATATACAACAAATACGTCCTCAACAAATAAATGAATGAGGGCGAATGTGGAGATCCTTGTTTCGAAGCTTAATATCGGGCTAACAAATAAAACAACAAGAACATACTCGAGAGCAGCACAACAAAGAGGCGGAAATATTTTGATATTCTTGAATATGCATATACATACATACATCCATACATACATATGTATGTACCTTTGGTAGAGGTTTAATGAAATTGTGAAGGTGATTTTTTTTCTTTAACGATTCTTATATTTTTTTAGAAGCGTTGTACTATTGCATCTAACATACATATGTATATAAAAAGAGGTTGTCTGTAAAGTCGGTTTACTGACGATAGTTTAACGTGACAACGTCATAAGAAAATACTAATGTAATGGTTGCAATTTTCAAAACAAAATTTTAATTTTATTTGTCTGATAGATATTTTGTATGGATATAGAGGAGGAGGTAAATGGAATTGCAATGGAATAGGTCAAGTTACATTTACAAAAACGTGAAAAATTACGAAACATTTATCAAATTCATGAAAGATATCTTCAATTTCGATTGTGCATCAGACGTTAATAAGTCAACAACACTAAGAGGCACCATCATCGATTTGCCTTTTTCAAGACACTTTACACTCGAAACACTCCCTTTCATTTCCTACTTTTTCTATCATCGTCCTATTCTCAACAAAGAAATGGTTCATTACCATGCACACAGCAAGAAGGCATATGCAAATACAAGTATGTGAATTTATATACAAATGCGCATATACATACATATACATACATGTATATGCTCACTCAAGTAGGACAGAGCCAGATGTCGAACGTTGCCGAACGCGGGGGCCGATTGTGCTCTTTGTCGTTCGTTCCGCGCTCTCGCTTGCAGTTCAAGCACATTAGCTTACATTTGCTTGCGTACGGAATACATATGGCCTCTGGTGACGGTCAAGCATTGTTTGACAAGAACTTTATATGTGTGCGTGTCGGGTGCTTGACGCTAATATCTAAAATTTTTGATTTTTACCGACAACAAGTATGTGTGACACGACGCAACCCGACTGCACTAACACATACAAAGCTCAGTCAAGCATGCTGTATCGTCACCAGAGGCCAATAGATTCGTATATTTGATATGTCCATATGACTTGTATGCATCTTTACATATAGATTTGTTCTTTTTGAAAATTGCGCGATATTGTATATGTATATACATGTTTATATACATATATTAGTATACAACATATCTTATAAGGTATATGGTAAATATTACCATACATTTTTTCCTTCATATATAATAATAATAATAACATTAAAACAACAGGTATTATTAACAAACTTGGTTTTATTTTAAATTCTTCAAGTGAATCAAATTAATAATAATCAATAAGAAGGCATATGCAAATACAAATACGTGAATTTATATATGTACATATGCGCATATACATACATATATACGCTCCCTTAAGTAGGAGAGAGCAAGATGTCGAACGTTGCCGTTCGTTTGCTTTGTTTGCTTTGTCGTTCGTTCCGCGCTTTCGCTTGCAGTTCATTCAATGCAATGAGCAAGGTAACGGCAATGAGCAAGGTAACGACATATGAGCAAGGTAACACTAATGAGCAAGGTAACGACATATTTTTTCGTGCGTGCAGCCTGTTAAATCGAATTATAAGACGTTATCACGTCAAAAAAGGGTACCATTGAGCAATTTCCATTTGATAATTAAACTTGTTTTAAGAAGCATTTTACAATATAATCGCTTCTGGCTCTCCATAAGGTCTGCCACCTTTGTGCGTTTTAAACGTCTTTGAGAATAATTCAGCCGGCAAATTGCTATGAAAATTTTTTTCGTTACTTCAGTCACAGTTGGTATGCCAAGATCACGATGTAGGTCGATATTCCTTATATAATATGGCGCATTTTCTATGCTCCGATTTGGAGCTACTAGGATATTGTTTTGCAGGCGTTGGTGTAATTGGCTAGCGCATTCCCAAAATTGTATACAGAAGGAAGAACCCGGTCTTAGTGTTTGTTTGTAAATAAGTAATTTGCTGCGGATTGATATGCTTGAGCGCCTATCAATGAAAATGAAAATGAAAATGATGAGAATACATAGAAATAAAAAATAATTTTTAAAAAGGAACATAACAGTCGTATCCGCCCTCCCTATACACTTGTTATTAGTAACATTTTAACCATTGTCCTAAGTTTACGTTTCACGGGGAATGGCTGTCAAATCTATAGAAAGCGCATTGCCGTGAAATACACGTGAAAACATCGCGCAACATGGCAGCAACATGATGCCATCAACATTTTTTCTCACCTATTGAGAATGCACGTGCCATTTAGGATATCACAGCACATATTGAGCACAAACTAACAATTCGTTTGCGAATGTAGTGTCCGAGTTCAAATACTCCGAAGACACATTTTTTGAAGTGAAATGTCTTTGCAAAGAGTATAAGTAAATCTTCTTTATATTTGTTTGTGTCCATATATGTATATGTGGGAATGGTTGACAACAACCCTGGTTGACAACAACGGCGAACGAGGCACTTGTGTTTCAACTGTGTAGAAGGGCACTTGTGTTTCAACTGGCGTAGAAGGCGGTTCCTCAATAAAATTTATGAATTCCTCAAATCAAATTTATAAAAACTCACATTGTAAAATTTCAATAAGACGTTCAAACCTATATTTTAAATTTCAATAAAACGTTCAAACCTATATTTTGGGGGCTCGTCCGGGAAAAGGAAAAGGATAAAGAAAGGAATGGCATGTCTTGGCGATTTAATTAGAAGTAGCCTGCGCAGTGGCAGTAAGGCCAAAATCACGACGCTGCATAAGTATATTTTTGAAAGCGAAGGCGACAGAAGTAACCGCCAAGGACTTAGAGCGGTCTGTGGCTTCGCCTATAACGAAGGCAGCGCGGAATTCGAAGTTAAATCTCGATACGTGGATGCGAATTTAAGCGAGCGTGACCTAGTCACCATTTGTAACGTTTTGGGGATCGACTACAATGTGGCTGATGTGAAATTACACATATTTCACAATTTGCAAAAGGGACGCTTACTCGTAGCAAGCGGTGCAGAAAATCACGACGATGACGACGACGGCGTTGGCAGCGAAGACGAGGCAGCCAACAGCTACGACGGCGCAGAACAACGTGCTTGTTCTACATTGCGGAATAGGAGAAACGACGATTGTTTTTTTTCTATCGACGGCAACGAAGGTAGGAAAGAAGCTCACAAAACTGCTGAACGACGGGAAAGAAGGCGTATTTGTGACGAACGAGAAGCAAGTATAAGTGCAAGTGAAGTTAACGAAAACGAAATGCCAATGCAAATGTCGCGGTTTGCAATAAATTTTCGTGATATTGAAGACTCAGTAAGGCCGTTTGATGGTACTGACAAATTGCCAATAGATGTGTGGGTAAATGAATTTGAAGAAACTGCTACCCTCATGCGTTGGGATGAATTTCAAAAATGTGTGTTCGCAAAGAAGTCGCTGAAAGGTTTAGCAAGAATGTTCATTTTAAGTGAAAGGGGAATCACATCGTGGTGTAAACTGAAAAAGGCATTAATAGATGAATTTCAAGCTGTGGTAAATAGCGCTCATTTGCACAAGCAGTTGACAGAAAGAAAGATGAAGAGAGAGGAGAACGTGCAGGAATATTTTTTTTGTATGAAAGAGTTAGCAGCAAGAGGAAACATTGAAGAAAATGCTTTGATTCAATACGTAATTGATGGTATACGCGATATGAGTGTGAGTAAGACAGTTCTATATGGCGCAAAAAATATTCGTGAATTTAAGGAAAAGCTTCGATGTTATGAGGGAATACGTGAAAAAGTGAAAACAGACGATACTAAAGAAATTATAAAAAAGGGGATGGTGAACAAAACCGAAAGAAATGAACTTAAATGCTACAATTGCGGGGCGAAAGGCCACAAAAGCGTTAATTGTGAGAGTAGAGAAAAGGGGACAAAGTGTTTTCAGTGTAATGAGTATGGTCATATTGCTAAAAATTGCACAAACAATAAGAGTTTAAACAAAGGCGCTCAGCGAAACACACGACTTATTACAGGAAAACGAAGCATAATGAACAAAGATGTAATAATGAATGATAAAAAATTAATAGCATTATTTGATACGGGGAGTAAGTTTAGCCTCATTACTGAGAGTGTGTATAATGTGTTGAATAAACCTTATTTAAAGGAATGTAATATTTCACTATATGGCTTCGGTGAGTGTGACACTAAAAATGCAGTAAAGCCAATGGGTGCGTTGAAATATAAAATTGAGATAGACGGCGAAATATATGAACTAGAATTTTTGGTTGTACCTTCGAAATTCCTGGATTGTGAAGTGATAATTGGATAGAACTTTTGTGCTTACGCTGAAGTGAAGATAGATCGTGAAGGGTTGCATATCAAAAAAGTAGAAAATGACAGTGATGATAATTCAAAGTTTTTTATGATGAAAATTGACATAGCTGCGGACGAAAAAGAAATTGATATCGGTGAAATGGTCCAAATAGGATCAAAACAAAAGGTGCGCGACATGGTAAAAACTTATCAACCAAATAAACAAAAATTTACAAATGTTGAAATGAAAATTATTTTAAAAGATGAGTCGCCAATATTTTCGAGGCCGCGACGTTTACCTATAGCTGAAAAACTCATTGTAGACAGTCAGGTGGAACAGTGGTTAAGTGATGGCATAATAGAAGCCTCGGATTCTGAATTTTGTAGTCCGGTTGTGTTGGTAAAGAAGCGTGATGGTACGCCAAGACTGTGTATCGACTTTCGAAGACTAAATAAAGTGATGATAAAAGATCATTTTCCTTTACCTTTAATTGAAGATCAACTTGACCAATTACAAAATGCTAAAATTTTTTCTACAATTGACTTACGAAACGGGTTTTTCCATGTGTCCATAGCTGAGTCTAGTCGTAAATACACAGCTTTTGTAACACACAACGGTCAGTATCAATTTTTGAAAGTGCCTTTCGGGTTGTCGAATTCTCCGAGTGTTTTCCAGAGGCATATAAATGCAATTTTTAGAGACTTGGTGCGTAGAGGTACCGTGTTACTTTATATGGACGATGTGATTATCCCTGCTCAAAACGAAGAAAGTGCTTTAAAAAATTTAGAAGAAGTAATGCAAGTTTGCAAGGACTATGGACTCGATATAAATTTTAAGAAGTGTCAATTTTTAAAAACAAAAGTAGAATTTTTAGGGCATGTTGGATATTTGCGGGCTTGCGGGATATTTTCGAAAATTTGTTAGAAATTTCTCGGTGATAGCAAAACCGCTCAGTGACTTAACGAAGCAAAATGTAAAATTCGAAATGAAAGACAGAGAAATCGAATCGTTTCAAACACTAAAAAAATGTCTAAGCGAAAAACCGGTTCTAAGCATTTTTAATCAAAAGTTTCAAACTGAAGTTCATACTGATGCCTCTATCGACGGTTATGGAGCTGTGTTACTACAAAAATTGCCTGAAGATGGGCATCTGCATCCTATTTACTATATGAGTAAGAAGACAACCGAGGCTGAAAGAAAGTACACGAGCTATGAGTTGGAAGTTTTGGCAGTTATAGAGGCTCTAAAAAAGTTTCGCGTTTATCTACTAGGTCTGCATTTCAAGTTAGTAACCGACTGCAATGCCTTCACTAAGACGTTAGACAAAAAAGACCTATGCACCAGAGTCGCTAGATGGATATTGTTCCTCCAAGAATACGACTATGAAGTAGAGCATCGAGCTGGCACCCAGATGAGACACGTTGATGCCCTTAGCCGTTACGCAGTTTTTTCTATAAACGATGATTCTTTGGTTAGATTGCGATGCGCGCAACTTCAAGATGATGAACTCAAAGTTATTTTAGATGTTCTTCGCGAAAAAACCATTTTCAACGACTATTTTACGAAAGGTGGCATTTTGTACAAGCTTGTAGGTGACGACGAATTAATTGTTGTACCCACCAACATGCAAAGGGAAGTTATCAGAAAAGCACATGATAATGGTCATTTTGCAGTGAAGAAAACTATGGAGCTGATAACCAAAGATTACTATATACCAAAAATCGAAGAAAAGATACAACGTCACATTGCCAACTGCATACCTTGCATTATTTCAAACAGAAAACTAGGTAAACAGGAAGGTGAGCTACATATATTACAGAAAGGTGAAATACCACTCCAAACGTACCACGTCGACTTCCTTGGCCCATTGGAATCGACAAGCAAGCTTTACAAACATATATTTGCAGTGATTGATGGATTCACAAAATTTTGTTGGCTGTATCCAACTAAAACGACATCAGCGAAAGAGGTAATTAAAAGGTTACACATCCAGAACGCGATATTTGGTAACCCAGTCCATATAATCTCTGATCGGGGCGCAGCTTTTACATCTGATGACTTTCAAAACTACTGCGAAGCTGAAGGTATAAAACATCACACAATAACCACAGGGTTACCTCGTGCGAATGGACAGATCGAACGGTTAAATGCGGTAATTAGCTCCGTATTGGCAAAATTGAGTGCAGACGACCCATCCAAATGGTACAAGCACGTCGAAAAAGTACAACAAGCTATAAACTCAACATACACAAGGAGTACAAAAACGACGCCTTTTGAATTGATGATAGGGGTAAAAATGCGAAAGAAAGAAGACATACAATTAAAGCAACTCATCGAAGATGAAATGATTTTACATTTTCAAGACGAGAGAAACGAGCTAAGACAGAATGCGAAAAGGGAGATCCTGAAACTGCAAGCAGAAAACAGAAAATCGTATAACCGTAAACGAAAACCAGCATTGTTATATAACCGCGGGGACCTGGTGGCCATAAAAAGAACTCAGTTCGGGGTAGGTCTTAAGCTGAAACCAAAATATCTCGGACCATACGAAGTAAGAAGCATCAAATCAAATGGCACGTACGATGTATTAAAAATCGGCTTGGGTGACGGGCCAAAAACGACAACTACATGCGCTGAATATATGAAGCCATGGTCAATATCTTCAGATGATGATAGCATCGCATTCGGGCCGAACGCGCAGCAGGATGGCCGAGTTGTGGGAATGGTTGACAACAACCCTGGTTGACAACAACGGCGAACGAGGCACTTGTGTTTCAACTGTGTAGAAGGGCACTTGTGTTTCAACTGGCGTAGAAGGCGGTTCCTCAATAAAATTTATGAATTCCTCAAATCAAATTTATAAAAACTCACATTGTAAAATTTCAATAAGACGTTCAAACCTATATTTTAAATTTCAATAAAACGTTCAAACCTATATATATGTATATATGTATGTATGTGTGTCAGTTTGTTTAAAAACACCTTTCTCACCAAAATTAGCCAACTGCTTCTGTGGCGATGCTCATAAAAATGACGTTTGTTTTGTTTGACAATCAATGTTGCTGAAGTTAGTACTGTGACCCCCATTTGGGTTGCCCTACCATATGGTATTTAACGAGGACAAAATGAAGTACCATCTGCGATCAAAAAGTAGTCGTAGGATTCAATTTTTTACTCCCACATGACAGCTGATAGTTTTAATATTGAAATAAACTTAGGATCTTTTGATTTTAGCGCATAAAGATTAGAAGGTGCCCTAAATTAAGTTTTTGTATCAAATAATCTAACTAAAATATTGTATGAATATTTATTGATCACAGTGTAAAACAACTACAAATGTAAATTATATAGACATCGTTTGAAACAAGTTCTTATATACATATATGTAGGTACGTATAAACAAATATGCATGCATTTTGAATAAAGTTCGCTGATTATGCAAATAAGGAAAGAAAATAAGCATGGGCAGTTTGTTGAAAAAAAGTTGATAATAAAACTACTTTGTTGCGTTTAATAAGAAAAATGCAGCCATATGCACACACATATGTAAGTAAATATGTGTATATGGTATATGTATTGTATATCATAGCCTAGTAATGATATTTTTTTAATTTTAATTATTTTTTGAATTTTTTAAAGCAGAGGACATTCGGCTTATGTTTCATTTTGATACTTATTAATGGTAAATAATATCGGTTTGCTAAAAGTTCTTCCAAGCAGCGTCTCGATCCACCCAATCTTCCCGCTGAAGTTTCGGAGTTCAACTCGTTTGTCTAGCCGTGGGTACCGAATTAAATAGTCTTTCTCAACAGAGCATTGTCATAAATAAACACGGCGTTTCCATAGTATCATAATAAGAGCACAGGTATTGGCAAGGAATAGCTCTTCCAAATGCCCCATAAAGAGAAGGCACAGTTTTCCAAGTATCTGGCAGTTCCTTAATGCCCTTCCTCGACAATAAATCTTTGCGATTTTATTTCCGCACAGATGCTGCGCGTGGCGAGGGCTTCTTTAGTATTAGATTCCACTGTTTGAAAACATGAAAATAATACTTAATTGCATTTATCGTAAAAACCATAATACGGATTCGTCACTAACTTCGAAAAAAAAGAACGAAATCAAATCATATCAAAAATAAAGCAATATGTCCTCAATAAAAAATGTAAGATAAGACTCAAATTTCCTTTGCTTCAATGCGCTTGCTGCCGCTGTCAAGTGGCCCCACGGCAGGCAATAGCAAAACACCTATGAATTTACCGCTGATTGGCATTGGCTGAGTATCTGGCCTGAGTGCCTAGGTCATGTGTGTATTTATGTATTGTCGTAGCAAACCAAGGGGCGAGTATAAGTATTGCTACCGAACAGCGAAGTGCTTTCTCATTTGATCCAGTACTGAGGCATGCCGCGGGGCGCTTACTTCGAGTCTAATGTATAATTCACGCTATTATCCTTATTTTCGCATGCAAATGCGAACAACACGTTTTTTCGAAAACGATTGAAAAATTACCTTAAATAGTTGAATTAAGAATGCTGGAATATTCATATCCCGACAATTGAATTGTGTACTCTTGCAAGCAGCTAATTATAACCTGCACTGTAATATGCGCTTGTGGCTAAGTCATTTAACTCTGGTCCGTCCCACATTTCAATAGACATGCGATACAGCTTTTAGGTTATTTTTTAGCAAATATTTAATATATTGGTTAATTTAAGTAATCAATTACTGCCTGGGTAATCAATATTACAAGATGCATATATGTGGAAAAATAATCAAAGGGAGCAAATAAATGGACCTTCTTCATATAGCTTTTAGAATATCGAGAACACCTCTAGGAATACGAGTATATAAAAGAATCCATCACTGCGTAGCTAAATGCTCCGAGTATACTAGCCTGCACAGCGCAAATATGATAAATGCTAAAATGCTGCATGCATACTCTACATGTACATACATATGTATTGGGTATGGGAGTAAGTTTCCGCCCTCGTAAAAGAGGTTTCGCTGCTGATATTGTTTTTGTGTTCGCCCTATTAATATACTGGTGATTTGAAGGTGTGAGGTCTCCATCGCAGTAGTTGCCATTCGTTTGAAGTGACGTCAAAAATGTCTTTTTTATCTGACGTCAAAAATGTCTCCGTTCGTAGAGCATTTGCGGGAAGTCATGTTTCGTTATTATCTTTTAGAGAAAAGCGCAGCTGAAACGTGTTGTATATTGATCAATATTTATGGTAATCACGCTCCATCAAATGCAATTTCTAAAGAGTGGTTTCGACGCTTCCAAGGTGGCAATTTCGACGTGAGTGATAAAGATCGCGAAGGGGCACCGAAAAAATTCTCAACTCAAAAGATATTCAACTACAACCATTATTGGATGAAGATGCATGTCGAACCCTTGATGATATGTCTAAAGAGTTGGATGTTGACAGATTGATCGTCGGTAAACGCTTGCACGCGATGGGAATGGCCCAGAAATCAGGTAACTGGGAACCACATCAATTTAAGGAGAGGGATATCGAGAGACGTTTGATGACGTGTGAGATGCTTCTTGAACTGCAGCAAAGAAAAGGTTTTCTGCATCGCATCATCACTGGCGATGAAAAATTGATCTAACCCTAAGCGTCGAAAAAGTTGGAGCCTGCCAAGTGAGCCAGGTCCATCGACAGCGAAAAAAATATTCATACTTCAAAGGTTATATTGTGCATCTGGTGGAATCAGAAAGGTGTCATCTATTATGAACTCCTTAAACCATCTGAAACCATCAGTGGCGATCGTTACCGACTACAGCTAATGCACCAATGCGTTTCAATCGAGCTCTCGGGGGAAAGCGGCCGGAATGGGACGGTAGACATGAGAAACTGATTTTGCTGCATGACAACGCCAGGCCACACGTTGCTAAATTGGTCCAGAAATATGTATTTATAGTTCCGATCAATGCAGTCAGCCCTTATTGGAGAGCGGTTCACTTCTTACGATAGCATCACAAACTGTCTCAATGAATGGATCAAGTCAAAAGAACTTGAATTTTTCGTCAGAGTAATCCGTATGCTGCCTGAAAGATGAAGTAAAATTGTAGCTTCCAATGGCACCTACTCACATATCATGTATTATTTAATTGTTCAAATAATTCGTAACTTGGGTTAAGAAAGGACCGACACCTATTCACATATGTACCCAATACATATGTACTCAAGTTATGTGTCGTATGCTTGCAAGAATTTGAATTTTTTGTTTTTTTGCTTATCTATTTAAACAAAAAGTTTTCAATATCCGGTTACAATGTTAAAACGCAGGGCTTTAATTTTTGAATTTATGTAATTGTGGCTAATTTTTGAATACAGTTTACACAAGAGGCGGGTGAGCATTAATTAAAGTAACTCACCGCGAAAAGTCGGTAGAGTAAAGACTCTCGCTCTCTGATGCAAACCTGCTTCGAAAACGACTACGTTAAAACAGCTGTTCAACTGGACTATAACTGGTATTAAATGTTAAACTATTGTAAAAGCTCAAAGTGGTTTACACCCTTGCATCTATAAATATATATGTATGCATGTGCACACATACATATGTATGTAGGTAAATATGACTGCGCATTCAACTTTAAAGCGTCTTGTTGTAAATTGTTTTTGTTGGTGACACTGCTGGCATTGTTTACATTGGTTTATTGTTGCTTTTAACCTCTAATTTACATACATACATATGTATGGATTTTGATCTCGTCGTCGCAATAAGTAAGTAGATATTATACTTATAAGTTGGTGTAAGCGAACAGATAGAAACTTATCTCCATACATAGTATAAATATGTATGTACACATATGCATGTATACATAAGTATGTGTGTGCAGGAGAATGCATATTTGCCCATACATACATACATGTGCTCATACGTATGAATTAGGGGTGGGATTATTTTCGAATAATATTCGAATAAACATTATTCGAATAAAACGAATAATACTATTCGTTTCAAATAATTCGAATAGTTCATTATTCCAATACCTTACTATTCGAATACCTCACTATTTGAATAGTTTACTATTCGAATACCTCACTATTCGAATACCTTACTATTCGAATACCTTACTATTCGAATACCTCACTATATATTCATTAACATCAGGGAGAAAATGCTTTTAAAAATATAAAAATTACATTGGCCCTTCTCATGGTGCATGCACTTGTACATAAACCTATTAGTAGTCCGCTAATTTAAATAAATATTTACCAAAAATATTCGAATAGTGAAGTATTCGAATAGTGATGTATTCGAATAGTAAAGTATTCGAATAGTAAGGTATTCGAATAGTGAGGTATTCGAATAGTGAGGTATTCGAATAGCATTATTCGAATAAACGAATAAAAAATTCGAATAAATATTATTCGAATTACGAATACCTCTCGAATAAAAGATTTTATTATTCGAATAATTTTTATTCGAATAGTCCCACCCCTAGTATGAATACATGCTTACTAATGTATGTACATACATATATTGTGGTATACCTTGTTTGCCCGTTTGCAATTTATTTACTGCCTTAGCATTCATTTTTCTAAGCGTGAACTTGTGTCCAAGGGTATTACAATTTTGTTCACAAAACGGCTGTATGTAACAGCATGAAGGAATCGGGAAAGGTATGGGCTCATAAATATGTACATACATATGTATGTATGTACATACCAAAAATCCCAGAATGATGATAGTAGTTTATTTAGCCATGTCTGCCCGGCCGCCCATTTGTGCTCAAGATAACTTGATCAAAAGTTAATATATACATACATATGTCCATATGTACATATGTATGTTTATTTCTTCGTCCAACGTAGGTTATAATTGAAAATGGATGAAATCAGTCAATAACCCGCCCACCTGCCATATAACGGTAAGTTTTCAGAAATACAAAATTCGTATAATTAATGAACCCAGGAAAATAAATACAAGGCAAGTGAAATTAAAAAATAAATGGGCGGGGCCACACCCAATATCAGATAAATGTATGCATCTCGATAACAGCTAAAAAAACAACCTTGCTCCCTACCTTATTTAGATACAATTATGTATGTATTTTATTGAGATACGATAAAAGCCATGCCCACAGTTTTAAATGCTAAGACTAAACTTCCATCTGTACGTCTGATGTTACAAGCTGTAACTCTCATTATCTATGAGTCTTGATTCCAAAAATTAACTGCTAGCCCAAATTAGATTTTACTAAAATGTGCGCGAGAATATAAAGTTCGGTCTGGACAGAATTTAGCCTTTCTTACTTGTTGTTATTTATTTTCGTTTTTGCTTCATTTACATATATGCCAATGCGCGTACATGTACATATGTGTGTATGTATGTGCATATGCATGTGAAGGACCAACTTCAAATCGCCAAGTTAATTTATTATTTTGTAATACTTTTTCTAACGAAAATACTTTTTAGTGAGTTTTACATATGCATGTACATATGTATGTAGGCAGGTATGTATAAAGCATAGGTTATGTACTTATTTGTAATTTGTATTTTCACTCTCCCTCTCAATTTTTCGAATAAGTCTAACTGTAATTATTTTAACTCTACAATTATGTCTATCTATCCTACGTTCTTTTAAAATTAGTGCAGAGAACGTTAAATATTTAACGTTCGCTGTTAGTGTTTGAAGTAACTCTGAGTAATAAAGAACATACATATGTAACTGAAAGTGTCCAAACTCTATTTTATTTTCCCAAGAAAATGAACTCCTATGTATCAGCGTATTTAGAAGCACAAACACACACAGCACAAAACAACTTTTCACATTTTGTTTTGTTCATATTTAATCGTAACCACAAACATTGTTGTTATCTACAGTTATTTGAGAGTCACATTTTTCTGAGATTCCTCGCCCTAGCATACATGTATCCATGTAAATATTGAATATCTAGAAGAGAAAAAAAAAGTAAGAAAGGCTGAATTCGGTCTGGACCGAACTTTATTTAGCCGTCCACATTTTAATAAAATTTAATTAGGCTGGCTGTTAACTTTTGGAATCCAACAAACTCATAGACATTAAGAGTTGTAGCTCGTATCACCAGAGAGCCTTTATTTTATATGAGAAAAAACGAAATTGTGTAATAAAATGAAGTCTAAGGTATAGGACATTCGCTTTTTCACTGCTGAAAAGACCTTTTGTTAAAACAAGCACCTATCCTTTTAAATTAAATGAAACAAAAATGAAGCAACATTTCAACAATACTCTACAGAAAGTCGGAGAAGAAGTAATACTCTAGCAAAAAGTTGTTTTTTCACTTTTCAGGCATTCATAAGTATATTTCAGTCTTTACCGAGAACGTAAATTGATAGAGAAGGCTCAGGAGCGAATGAGCAGGTTAAACGTCAAATGCTAACAAAACGCGGGTAAGAAATTTTTATTATTTCACCACGGTCTTGGAAAAGTTAACAGAAGAGAGTTAATATAGCGGTGCGTAGTCAACAGAAATAAATATAGCGTTTGCATTGAAATGTAAAATGCCATGATTTGGTGTTAGGCAAAAGAAAATAACAACAGACTTGTACATTTTTCTTTCATGCTTATTTGCCGTCGTCATTTTGCATCCGCAAATGGATTATTTCTTGCGAGATGAAATAGGTATATGCATGCATGAATATGAAATTTTAAGTATCTAATTGACTAAATTGTATTGAATTTAGGTCTATTATCAAAATTATTCAAATATCATAACATAAAAAATAACTTTGTAAACTATTCATTTACATCAAGGTTTATTATTCAACTACAACGTAAACTACATTCTTTCACACTTGCGTATCACTCTCTCCCTCTCATTTCTCTCCGGCAGCCATATTAATTAATTTCCTACTGTTAACTTGTGGTGAAGTAATTTCTGATTTGAATTTCTTACCCGTGTTTTGTTAGAGCCCAAAATGAGGAACGGGCCGGGACTGCGCCTTCTCTATGAATGCCTTTATTCAATCGGACGGCTTCTGTACTTATTAAGTAAACAGAGTATGTCTGCTGACGCTCATTCAAAAGCAAATTGAATTGATTCGATCTAAACATCACACCTCCGCCACCTCCCTTTATATAATACATAATTTGTTTCATTATTTGGCTCTCAACTTTTTCGAACGCTTTCTCGATACACAGATTCTGCCAGCACGAGTTGACAATGTGATTGCGTTCCCGCCGAATCGTTGACACATTGTAAATTTTTTGTCTACATACACCTCAATGGCCTGTTGATATTTTCCCCTTGGCGCGCAAGCGGATTTTATAATATCATTGATATTCGTTGCTTTAAAAAAATTGTGCAAACAAATGTGTTTAGTGCGTGCACCCGGCTGACACACAGCTGATTAAAATGGGCATTTAAAAAAATATTTATATATTTTTATATTAGGGTGTATCACTAAAAAATAAATTAGATAATTGGCGCGTACACTTTTTTAGTTGATTGGCCGAGCTCCTCTTCTATTTGAAGCTGAACGGATTTGAGAGCACCTCTAAAAATCTCATTATCCAGTTCAGTTTCCGTAAATATTAATAGTTTGTGTAAAAGTTTGTGTAAAACTATTAATATAGGTATAAAATATTTTTTTTGGTTCTTTTTTCAAGGCTTGAGCAATTAAAAATATATCTTCCAACATTGAATATTTTTTAGGCACATACTGCAGTAAATTATAATATTTCATAAAAATGCCAATTAATTTATAAATTTTTTTTTTAAACTTAGAAATATTGCGTATGGAGTATTATAAGCTAAATGGAGTTTTAGTTATAAAATGAATTAACACTGAATAAAAGTAAATAAGGTAAGTACCCGCTCCTAATTAATAAAACTATTGTTTCTAGTACTCGATTAGCTTAATAATTAATTTTTATTTTCCTACCTTCCAAATTGACTTGACTCTTTCCCTTTCATAGTCAGTAGTAAAAGGCCAAGGACCTTTGAAGTCTTTGATAACAAATTTTCCTTTAATAACCATATACCAAAAAAGTTGTTATCTTTCTTACCGAGCGGACGTATGTGAAGTGGCTCCGGGAAGAATCTAAAAGAGTCACGCGGTGCGGGCGCGCCAAAAGCGAAAAACGCCACAAAAAATAGCAGCTCTCGTAGCTGCTATCGGGTCGCAAAAACCAGCTATCTCCATAGCGCTGTGAAGGCAAATTTGTCAAATTTTGATTGAAATAATAAACTTTTTTGTTCGTTTTATTATAACAAAAAACACACAAAAACTAAAAGAGAAAGTGAACTCACAAACAAATTTAACACTACAGCTGTTTCACGTTGCTGAAAAGCAGCTGACATTCGAATAAAGTGTTGTAAAACGTAAATTTACTTTACACACTACATTAAACTTATAAAGGCATGTACGCAGCTCAGTCGCCAATCAAACAAAAGTTTGCGCAAACAAGCGATCAAACATGCAGACAAAAAAAATCTTGGAGCTCTCAGTGTGAGTCACCAACAACCAAAGATAAATCGACCTCTCCGAAAGGTATCACAAATAACTTGAAAAACATGAATAAAGGTGCTACGCCTGCAAAGCGCGGGAGATCTAGTTCAGGTAAATTTACACCTAATAAAACAAAACAATCAAAGCTTGATAACTACTGGCTAGCAACGCCATCTGCAAGCAACTCAAATCGATTCGCAGTACTCGACCAAGAGGAAATCAATCGTAGTACCCCTCCACCTCAAACGCGCAAGGAACCTAGGCCCCCACCGATATTTGTATCTGGAGTGAGCAACATCCAGCCACTTCAAGACCTACTCTTAAATGTTGCCGTAGATGGCTTCGTATTAAAAGTTACTGGAGGAAGCGAGGTTAAAATCCAACCGCAGTCAGCAAAGCAATACACTGCAATAACTGCGGCCCTAGCGGAAAAGAAAACTGAGTTCCATACATATAAATTAAAACAAGAACGTAACTTTAATATAGTCCTTAAAGGTATGCATTCATCGACACCCACAGACGACATTCGTGAAGCAATAGAAAACCTCGGCCACCAAGTGGTAAATATTTGCAATATGCGTCAATGGAAAACAAAAAAACCGCTTCCAATGTTCTACATTAGCCTCAAAGTAGGCAACAAAAATAAAGAGTTATATGCATGCGATAATCTGCTTTATACAAAAATTAAATTTGAAGCACCAAGAAAACGGCGCGAAATTCCACAATGCACAAGATGTCAACGCTACGGGCATACAAAGCACTTCTGCAATCGTAGTCCAAGATGCGTTAAATGCGTTGGTAATCACTTAACCATTGACTGTCCAAAAAGGGGTATTTCAAAGGAAGCTAAATGCGTGCTATGTGATGGTAACCATCCCGCTAATTACAAGGGTTGCACTATTTACAAAGACCTGCAACGAAGAACGTACCCAACGCTGCGAAAAAAAGAGCTGCCAAATGTTGTGCCTAACTCCGAAATCTCGCAACCCGCAATAACAAAAAACACGCTGTCCTACGCGGAAGCTCTGAAAATCAACAATGGAGCACAAGAAAAACCACAACCAACTACTGAAAAAGGTACTGTTCAGAAAGAAACTAATAATGAAATAGAAGAACTGAAAAGAATGGTCAGAACTCTAGTCGAACAGATGGGTACTGTACTCAATCTGCTTACAGCCATGCTTCCGAATGTTCCAAAATGAATAGGCCGCTGCTGCTTGCAATTTGGAATGCCAATGGGCTCATCCAACACCGCTATGAAGTGGAAGTATTTCTAGCAGATAAAAATATTGACATAATGTTAATATCTGAAACACACTTGACAGACAAATGTTACGTAAAAATTCCAAAATATGATTTATACCACACAAATCATCCTGCTGGTACAGCAAGAGGAGGAACAGCCATCTTAATCAAAAATAATATTGCGCATATGGTTCATGGAAACACTAAAAATTACAATCTACAGTCGACTGCTATAACAGTCACAGATGGAAAGAGCTCTCTTGTGATTGCTTCTGTGTACTGCACTCCAAATCAATCAATAAAAAGCGTTGAATACCAAAGGTATTTCAAATCGTTGGGACCTAGATTTATAGCAGGTGGCGACTACAATGCGAAACATCCGCAATGGGGCTCACGCTTAATAACTCCAAGAGGGCGCGAACTCCTCAAAGCAATGCAGGTCAATAAATTATTCCACGTCTCAACAGGACAACCCACTTACTGGCCTAGTGACCCAAATAAAACGGATCTTATAGATTTTTGCATATGCAAAGGTGTATCCAAAAATCAGGTCTCCATAGACACATGTCTAGATCTCTCATCAGACCACTCACCTTTGCTGTTAACAATAAACTCTTGTTTTCAAAAAAAGGAAATGACACCAAAGCTACACAATAAAATTACAAACTGGGAATACTTTAAAGAACTAGTCGAGGATACACTGTGCCTAAATATTCCACTAAAATCCAACTCTGATCTGGACACGGCCGTTGAGATTTTCAACAACTGCATTCAAAGAGCTGCGTGGACCGCTACGCCGGAAATTAAGCACACTCACGCTGAAGCGCACATTAACGATCACGTCAAAATTTTAATATCAGAAAAACGCAAGCTTCGGCGCATATGGCAAAGCACCAGAAACAGGAACGACAAAAAAAAACTAAATAAGCTCACAAAACAATTAAAAAACACTATAAGAGACGCAAAAAACTCAGAACTGCATGAATACTTATCCAACTTGTCACCTACGGAAGCTACTGACTACTCACTCTGGAAGGCAACGAAAAAGATCTCACAACCAACGCCTCACAACGCAGCGATAAAAACGTGTAGTGGAGATTGGGCAAAAACTGATAAACAAAAAGCAATAGAGTTTGCCAAACACCTATCAAATGTTTTCCAACCATTTCCGAGTCAAAGTGTGGAGGTAGACTCAGAAGTTAACGAATTTCTCTCAGCTCCGTTTCAAATGGATTTTCCGACTGTACGATTTACCTGGAAAGAAGTTAGATACGCAGCAACCAAAACTCTCAAAACCAAAAAGGCGCCAGGTTACGATCTAATAACTAGTAAGGTTTTAAAAGAACTGCCCAAATGTGGATACAAATTCCTCACCATTATATTTAACGCGATGATAAAACAAGAGTATTTCCAAACTCAATGGAAAGTTGCTGAAATCATCCTTATACAAAAGCCAGGGAAGACCCCGAGCGTGGTATCCAATTACAGGCCAATAAGTCTATTGCCTGTTGCCTCCAAGCTCTTCGAAAAGCTGCTTTTAAAAAGGATAAATCCAATAATTGCGCAAAGAAATCTCATTCCAGCCCACCAATTTGGTTTTCGTAAGTATCACTCCACCATAGAGCAAGTTAATTGTGTGTATGATTTCGCTAGACAAGCACTTGAGAGGCGGCAATTCTGTACAGCGGCATTTTTAGATATAACGCAAGCCTTCGATAAAGTCTGGCATGAAGGCCTGCTATACAAGCTTAAGCAGGGCTTACCGCACAACTGTTATATGCTCATAAAATCGTATTTGCAAAATAGACATTTTCTTGTTAAAGTAAACAACGAAACCACTAACCTTCACGCAATCAGAGCAGGTGTACCACAAGGAAGTGTTCTAGGCCCCGTCTTGTACACTTTGTTCACGGCAGATCTTCCACTATCAAAGAACACATATACAGCCACGTATGCAGATGATACAGTCGTCATGGCCAGGAGTACCCTTCCCTCAATTGCTTCTGATTACCTACAAGAAAACCTTAACAGTGTTAGCGGCTGGATGAAAAAATGGCGCATAAAAGCTAACGAAAGCAAATCGACGCAGATAACATTCACTCTTCGAAATGGCTCATGTCCTGCCGTATCTCTTAACAGCGTTCCAATACCACAAACAGATAATGCCAAATATTTAGGTATTCTATTAGACCGGCGTCTTACTTGGCGATCGCATATATTTTTAAAGCGAAAGCAGCTTGGACTGAAATTGCGATCACTACACTGGTTAATCGGCTACAATTCAGCACTTACACTAGACAATAAGGTGCTTATCTACAAAGCTATTCTGAAACCGATATGGACGTATGGCGTTCAATTATGGGGCTCAGCAGCAAAATCAAATCTAGAAATCATGCAAAGATTTCAGTCAAAGGTGCTCCGCATGTGTGCCAATGCGCCATGGTTTGTACGAAACGAGATATTGCACCGTGACCTAAAAGTTACGACAGTTTTCGAAGAAATAAACAACCTCAGCCAGAGATACAACAACCGACTTGCCACTCATCCGAATAATCGAGCAAATAACCTTTCCAAGATAAGCTACTCCTCAAGATTAAAAAAATGTCAGCCTAACGATTTAATGCAAAGATTTAAACCGTAATATACGTAAATGCAAAAGTTGTAAAATTGTATAATATATGTATATGTTATATGTTGCTCATTATTAAGTAACGAATTCCACTGGGAATTCTTACTCTAAGCTATTCTTATTTAAATTGTAGGTAAAAATAGTACTTATTGTTATTGTTATGACAGATTGTATGGAATAAATGGAGTTCGAAAAAAAAAAAAAAAAAAAAATAACCATATACATTTTATTACTTCAAATTCTTTCTCCATGTTGGGCTTCGTCAGACGGAATGCCACTAAGTAGTCTGATCCCTATACCAACAAGTTACCCTTTCATCATTTGTTAGATCTCATTTAGGTCAGCAACTATCAATAGAATCGAGTAAGTGCACACAACTTATATCAAATATGTATGCCCTTCGGCCTCTGAACTTTATTGGTTCCCTGCCATCATATTCAGCTCGTCTGATGCTTATAGGTCTCAAGTCCTTAGAAATCCTTAGGCTCATACAAAGTCTATCTATACTATACTAGCAATTCAGAATGCATTGCATTGAGGTTTGATGGATATTTTCTTTATCGATGGGTCCAAAAATGAAATAGGATCTGGAGCCGGATGATACTTAAGCCATAGTAATAAGTATCAATATGCTATGGGAGAAATGGTAATTGTTTTCCAAACGGAAATTTTTGCCATCCTGAAAGTAGCCGAGAAGAAGATTAATTCTGTCACAATACAGAACAGGCTTGTACTTATATGGGTTCCAGGACACTTCGGTGTTGAAGGAAACGGAATTGCCGATGAACTGGCCAACCGTGGATCAGCGGTTACCCCACAAGGGCCAGAGCCAATAAACGGAGTCAGTTCCGCAGAAATCATGAATTGGATCAACTATTATGTAGGTAATCTACAGAAAGAGCAATGGTCCGGCCTAGAATGCTGCAGAACTGCAAAGTGTTTTGTGACAAGTCCAAACAGAAAACTGTCAAACTTTTTACTAAAACTTGGAAGGAAAGACGTTCGGTTGATGGTCGGTATTATTATAGGACACAACCCATGGGGTCAGCATATGACCACCATTGGATTCATTGAGAACCCATTGTGCTTGTCTTGCTTGGAAGAGGCGAATAGCAGCGAGCACTTTCTCTGTGAGTGTCCTGCCTTTGCTAGAGCACGGCTACGAGTATTGGGCTCCGATGTCGTGAGAATGAGTAATATTCGTTCTCTAAAACTGGAGGGTATTTACAGATTTACCGAAGGATCTGGAAAATTCTCACAAGACTAAAACTACCTCTGTCTCTGTCTCTAATTTTTCCTATCTCTATCTCTGATACTTATCTCCCCTCTTTTCAGAGCTCTAAATACAATGAGCTTTTTGGCCTGAGTGTTTTAGGAGCCACCAAATCTCTTGGTGCTCCTTGGCTCGACCAATTCATATTTCAGTTTCAAGTCTATCCTTTGCTTATAATATCAGTACTGGAGCCATTGATTGTTCCCACTTGTTGGAAAGGATTCCATTTAATATTCCCCAGCGATATCTACCCTTTTTATAGAGAAAACTTTAAAACCTAGTATGCCAGTAATGCTCCCATCGAATGCTCGCCAGTATTGAAAAATAAGCTCTGTAACAGATTTAAACACACATATGTATGTATGTTTATGTGAACATTAGTCATGGCACAAATGCTTGATCTGTGCATAAGTATGTACATATTAATTTCCATACTCTTATACATATACTCTACATATATAAAGAGTCCTTCGAAATAACATGTAAAAATTTAGACTCTTTAAGGTTTCACTATTTTTATTCAAAGTACGACTCTTAACAATCATATATGAAAAATGGCATCATTTAAATATCCACGCCTGCAGCACGTCTGCCGAAACAGTCGATTGATGAATGCCTAATAGTTAACACATTGCTGACCGGTCTCGAGTAAACTCGTGATCAGCTTTTTCCGCGTTTTTATCGTTTTCACCGCGTACAGTTGGAAATCTTGTAGTGCAAGGTGGTAAATCAGTAAAGTGGTAGAAAAAATTCGCTTTTTTCTGATAAACAGCGCCTTGTTTGCCATTACACGTAGGTGATTGTTATACTTTTCATCACACGAAAAATAAATATTAAGTGTTGAATAATAACTAAATTTATTAAAGTTTATTTATATTGTTTTACTTCCACATCCGCTTTCAAAACAGTGGCCGGGTACATGAGATAAATTTTCAGAAATGTTGCCGGTCAGTAATGTGTTAAGAACGTCGAGATAGCGATGTTGTTCAGCACCACTTTGCGCTTCAGCAGAAATATTCTCAACAGAACGCCCAGTGTTTGGTTTGCCAGTCCTTTTATTATCCTGGACAGAACCAATTTCTTGAAATTTTCTCACCAACCTCTGAATTGTCGACTCATTTGGACGATTATTTCCACAAAAAAATCACGGATTCTGCGATATAAAGATCGACCATTCTGACAACAAGTTTAAATAATTTTAACGCGTTGTTCTGTCGTATAAAATTGTGCACCTGTCTAGTTGACAAATGCCAATCTCCTAGGAACAATTCATTACTGACATTTAGGAATCACTTTTGCAACATCCCTTAACATAACTGGCTCTTACAACTTGTTTTTAGTGTTTGCCGAGCTTCTTCTTTTATTTGTGGTGATGTTTTCCATAGTGGTCAGAGTCGATGTTCAATTGCGGTCTTCACCGGTTGTTTTTGTTTTCCGTGGCGGGTCCCAAACCCAGCGCACAACCCAAATTTAATGTCCTGGGGGGACATTCGTCTCATACATTCGTTCACTGCCCGGCGGGTGCTCAGCAGCTATCCAGGATGGCCAAGGAAAAGACAGGATCAAATCCAGGGGGCTGTGTGTTGACTTGAATAAAGCAAGTGACAAGGATAGGTCCCTGGAGTTTGCCATGTTAAACCCAGTCAAGGCCGTTGCCTTGTATTGCTAAATCCCATACATCGACTCTGACCACTATCTTGTCGCAGCCAAGATACGCATGCGGTTATGCAATGCGAAGAACGTGCGCCCCACTACGCAACGAAAGCTAGACGTCGCTAAGCTGCTATCACAACGGACTGCCGAAACTTACTCCGCTCACCTCTCGGAGTTGCTCCTCCACGATTCTCTACCTGCAGACGCAGGCGGACTTTGGGCACATATATCCCGCTCTATGCGAGCTGCCGCTGAAAAAACCATTGGGTTCCAACGGCCACCTAAACGAAACCAATGGTACGACGAAGAGTGTCGCGAAGCTACTGCAGCGAAGAACGCAGCTTACAAAATAACTCTGCAGTCAGCTGCAACGCGGGCCGTGCGAGATAACTACAGGGAAAAGAGATCGGAAGAGAGGCGCCTCTTCAGACGCAAGAAGCGAGAACAGGAGAAGCGTGAGCGTGAGCTGCTAGAGGAGTACAGGGGCAGGAATGATGCTCGAAAATTCTATCAACAAGTCAAGCGTCTGACACAAGGTTTCAAGACCGGAGCATCAGCCTGCAGAGATAAAAACGGAAATCTGGTTATGGATACACAGTCCGCACTGGGCATATGAAGGGAACACTTCTGCAATTTACTTGCTGGCGATGACGCACACAATTCCGACCCAGTAGAAGATGACCCGATACCGCCAATCGACGATAATTTGGACGTTCCACCACCTAGCCATGCCGAAGTCAGAGTTGCCATTCAGCGGCTCAAGAATAACAAAGCGGCTGGCGCTGACGGCTTGCCCGCTGAATTGTTCAAGACTGGCGGCGATGTGCTGATAGGGAGCATGCATCAGTTCATTTGCAAAATATGGCTAGCAGAAAGCATGCCCGACGATTGTAATCTCAGTGTCCTTTGTCCTGTACTGAAGAAGGGTGACCCGACGATCTGCACCAACTACCGGGGCATCAGTCTTCTAAGCATCGCGTACAAGGTCCTGTCTAGCGTCCTATGTGGAAGACTTAAGCCGTTTGCCAACACACTGATCGGGCCTTATCAGTGCGGCTTCAGAAGTGGTAAGTCCACCATCGACCAGATTTTCACATTACGCCAAATCCTGGAAAAGACCCATGAAAAGCAAGTCGACACCCATCATCTTTTTGTCGACTATAAAGCTGCGTTCGATAGCCCGATAAGGGATTGCCTGTACGCCACCATGTCTGAGTTCGGTATACCAGCAAAGCTCATACGGCTTTGCAGAATGACGTTGAGCAACACAACCAGCTCCGTCAAGGTAGGAAATAACCTCTCCGAGCCATTCAGTACCGTTCGAGGTTTCAGACAAGGCGATCCACTGTCATGCTACCTCTTCAACTTCGTGATGGAAGGGGTGCTCCGAAAAGCAGGTGTGCATCGTAATGGCACTATTTTCTACAAATGTGTCCAGCTCCTTGCGTACGCCGATGACATAGACATTATCGGCCGTTGTAAGCGAGATGTCGCGGCTGCGTTTTCTGCTATCGAGAAGGAATCATCACGAGTGGGTCTGGCGGTGAACGAGGGTAAAACAAAGTATATGCTGTCTACAACGCGGAACACACGGCGTGTAGGAACGCACGTCATTGCGGACAACTATACTTTCGAAGTTGTGGCAGAATTTATTTATCTTGGCACCGCCGTTAACAGCAACAACGATATCAGCCTGGAGATCAAACGGAGAATCACTCTTGCTAATAGGTGTTACTATGGGCTAAGTAAGCAATTGAGTAGTTGAGCCCTCTCTCGCATGACCAAACTGACACTTTACAAGACGCTCATCATACCCGTGTTGCTTTATGGCGCAGAGGCATGGGTAGTGTCACAAAGCGATGCAGCCGCTCTTGGGGTGTTCGAGAGAAAAGTTCTTCGTAAGATCTTCGGTCCTGTGCGTGTTGGCGAAGACTACCGTTCAAGAATGAACCACGAGCTGTATGAGCTCTACGCCGACATTGACGTAGTTCAACGCATCGCCATCCAATGCCTGCGTTGGCTAGGGCATGTCGTGCGTATGGATGAAGAAGCTCCAGCAAAGAAGGTGTTCGAGGGCGAAGTCCAAGGAAGCCGACGCAGAGGAAGACCATTGCTCCGGTGGAAAGACCAGGTGGAGGAAACCCTATGCTCGCTTGGTGTACAGAATTGGTGAAGGCGCGCGCGGAGCAGAGGCGCCTGGAGAGAGCTAGTGAGGTCGGCCATAACTCGGTAACGGGTTGTTATGGCCACCTAAGTAAGTAAGTAAGTAAGATGTTTTCCATAAATGGGGAGACCTACAGTTTTATGTCGCTTCCGAATGGTAGACAGGTTTGTTTTTTGTTATGAGAAGTTTCTTCGTTACAGAAATATTCTCTTCCTAAAAATGGGAGTTTCGTGCTCGTGGTTTGGACTCTGCGCATTTTCGAATGTTCGTCACGCACTAACTCATTCGACTACGCCGCACTCACTTTCACAGTACACACAAACCACAAAACTCCCATTAAGATGGCGTACATCGTTTCTGATTGATTGTTACTGCACAGAACCAATTAACTACTAAGCCCTTGAAATTCTTATGTTCGTTCATAGCTAAAGCCATATGATTTCCCAATATACGCTACACATTTCCCCTTATTCTTGTCATTGGAAATAGTTGAAATAATTAAAGCGAGCCAATTTTGAGCTTAATTGAAACTTGTCCAACTAGTTGTTTCATAGCTTAATAATTCGTTAATAAATGTACAAGAATGTATGTATGTACTTATATGTATATCAGCGGGTTCTAGTGGAATAAATGGCCAAAACTGAAAAGAACCAAATCGCTTTCTTTAACTTCAATTCTGAATTATGAATGCAGCTTCGTGGAATTGTTACTCCTGATAAATAATATAAAAGTATAAAGTTTACAAACATGCAAATATATTTACATGGATGGGTATACATATATGTATATGGACATCTGTATA